>NC_079319.1:88402507-89699771 GCF_029931775.1 Euleptes europaea | reverse complement strand
TGCTGATTCCCCCCACCCCACCTCCAGCGCGCTCCAGGGTGCTCCAGCCGACCAGGCAGCTCCCCCCCAACCCCACAGCGCGCTCCCCCCCACCCCCCAGCACACTCCCCCCACCCCCCCAGCGCGCTCCAGCGCACTCCAGCTGATTCCCCCCACCCCACCCCCCAGCGCGCTCCAGGGTGCTCCAGCCGACCAGCACGCTCCTCCCAACCCCCAGAGCAACGCTCCCCCCCACCCCCCCCAGCGCGCTCCGGCGCGCTCCCAGCTGAATTCCCCCACCCCACCCCCAGCGCGTTCCAGGGTGCTCCAGCCGACCAGCACGCTCCCCCCCAACCCCACAGCGTGCTCCCGCACCCCCCCAGCACGCTCCCCCCCACCCCCCAGCGCGCTCCGGCGCGCTCCAGCTGATTCCCCCACCCCCACCCTCAGCGCGCTCCAGGGCGCTCCAGCCCGACCAGCACGCTCCCCCACCCCCCAGCACGCTCCCCCCCACCCCCCCCAGTGCGCTCCAGCGCGCTCCAGCTGATTCACCCCCCCACCCCCCCAGCACGCTCCCCCCCACCCCCCAGCGCGCTCCAGCGCGCTCCAGCTGATTCACCCCCCCACCCCCCCAGCCACGCTCCCCCCCACCCCCCCCAGCGCGCTCCAGCGCACTCCCAGCTGATTCCCCCCCACCCCCCACCTCCAGCGCGCTCCAGGGTGCTCCAGCCGACCAGCATGCTCCCCCCCAACCCCCACAGCGCGCTCCCCCCCCACCCCCCCAGCACACTCCCCCCCACCCCCCCAGCGCGCTCCAGCGCACTCCAGCTGATTCCCCCACCCCACCCCCAGCGCGCTCCAGGGTGCTCCAGCCGACCAGCACGCTCCTCCCAACCCCCCCAGCACGCTCCCCCCACCCCCCCCAGCGTGCTCCGGCGCGCTCCAGCTGATTCCCCCCACCCCCACCCCCAGCGCGCTCCAGGGTGCTCCAGCCGACCAGCACGCTCCCCCCCAACCCCACAGCGTGCTCCCGCACTCCCCCAGCACGCTCCCCCCCACCCCCCCAGGCGCGCTCCGGCCGCGCTCCAGCTGATTCCCCCACCCCACCCCCAGCGCGCTCCAGGGTGCTCCAGCCGACCAGCACGCTCCCCCCCAACCCCACAGCGTGCTCCCGCACCCCCCCAGCACGCTCCCCCCACCCCCCCAGCGCGCTCCGGCGCGCTCCAGCTGATTCCCCCCACCCCACCCTCAGCGCGCTCCAGGGCGCTCCAGCCGACCAGCACGCTCCCCCCACCCCCCCAGCACGCTCCCCCCCCACCCCCCCAGTGCGCTCCAGCGCGCTCCAGCTGATTCACCCCCCCACCCCCCAGCACGCTCCCCCCACCCCCCCCGTGCGCTCCAGCGCGCTCCAGCTGATTCACCACCCCCCACCCCCCCAGCACGCTCCCCCCACCCCCCCCAGCGCGCTCCAGCGCACTCCAGCTGATTCCCCCCCACCCCACCTCCAGCGCGCTCCAGGGTGCTCCAGCCGACCAGCGCGCTCCCCCCTAACCCCCCAGCGTGCTCCAGCTGATTACCCCCACCCCACCCCCCACCGCACCTTCTGCGGCCCGCCATTTTAGAGCGCCTCTCCCGGTGAGTAGGGGGTTCAGGGGTTCTTCCCCCTCCCCCCCCTTTGGATGGCACTTGGGTCGGGGTGGGGTCGGGAGGGTCTGGGAGGCCGGCGGGAGGGCGGCCTGGGGCAGGGGCGAGATCATCCCTGCGCTCTAAAATGGCGGCTGCAGCATTGCCGGTAAAGGGAATTTCTTATTGACCCTCGGCTTATACGCGGGTCAATAAGAAATTCCCTTTTCTGGCCTCAAATTTGGGGGGTCCGGCTTATACTCGGGTCGGCTTATACCCGAGTATATACGGTACCTATTTTCTGACATTCTTACTCGCCATTCTTACTCCACACCATATTGGTCATTGCACATGTTACAACAACATGCTTGGGTAGGCCATGCCCTGATATTTTTTTAGCCTCACACTTTCATCTTTATCACGCCACTCTTTGTTTTTATTACCTTGGTCATGCTAGAGGGAGCTAGTCACTTGTTGGTATTTATTTGATTTTTTTTTAATCCTGTTTTTTGGAATGAAATGTTCTTTGAGGCAGCTCACAACTCAAATAATAATAAAAACATAGCAAAATATCATAAAAATAGCAAGGCATCAGTGTAAGAATCAATGTGCTAATTAAAAAAAATCTATGAGTGGCAATATGAACAGATTCAGAGATAGAGTTCCCTCATTTAGATGCCCCTGATGGAAAAGGCCCTATATCTCAGAGAAACTTGCTTCATGACAGAATGCTGGGGGCATACCCACCAGCACCTGTGATAATGATATTGACAAGCCAGTAGGTCCATATTGTAAGCAGTCCTTCAAAGATTCTGGTTCCAGTCTTTTTTGGGGGGATCAGCTCTGGAATTAGGCCACAACAACTTCCAACCTGGCAACATCCTTTGGAAACCTGAAAGAAGTGCCCTCCACAATTTTCAACTGTGGCATTTTGCATCAGTTGAGGTTTTTCAGCAGCCACACATGGAGCCTGTTTTGGTAACCTCACAATCTCCCCTGAACATGATCAGGGCATGGATTTCAGAGGTCATTTTTCAGGGAAATGCACACGGAAGTTCTTCAGTGGTGCTGCCTGTCCCGTGGGAAGCCTGAACATCCTTGTGAAGTGATAGATTAAACCGTGATCCTGTTCTTCGAGGGAGAGTACACACATCTTTTGACAGGACTGTCTCCTCAATCCGTGGATGGCTGTTTTATCGTCAAGCAGCATCTTTATCTCACCTGGATTGAGCCTCAGTGTACTGGTTCTCATTCTGCAGCATTACTTATTCAAAGCATCTGCCGTGTCTCTAGAAGCAGAGTTGTATGACATGTTCAGATGCTCCATGTCAAACCTATGAAATCCCACTGGTTTCCTTTAGATGTCTGTCATGCTTTTTTAATACGAGGGAACCCTTTGGTGCCTCAGAACCTGAACACCAAAAGGTCAAGCAATAGTATTCCCCTGCTTCCTGGTACAAGCATACCTCGGAGATATTGCGGGTTCGGTTCCAGACTACTGCAATAAAGCGAATATCGCACTAAAACGAGTCACACAACTTTTTTTGGGGGGGGGGAAGGTGTCCCAATGCGTATAAAGGTTATGTTTTACACTATACTGTAGTCTGTTAAGTCTACAATAGCATTATGTCTACAAAAAACAATGTTCTGTAATAATAATGGAAAAAGTTTGAAAGATTGTGAGAATGGACCAAAATGTGACACAGAGACACAAAAAGAACACATGCTTCTGGAAAAAATGGTGTCAATAGACTTATGCAATATCTGCAAGGTGCAATAAAGTGAAACACAATCAAGCAAGATATGCCTGTACTAGTGAGCTAGGTAGAAACTGAATGATGCTATGGCACCAATCTCTCTCTCTCTCTCTCTCTGTTGGCAATGCACCCAATGTAATGGAGTTTAAAGTAGTGGTGAGGTCCTGGAGAATAAACAAAGAAACACGGGTTGAGATTATCCTTTTAATTGAACCAAGTTGGGAAGCGTGTGACTGACGGTATGATTCTATGCGTGCCTACTCAGAAGTAAGTGATCAGTGTTTGCTTTCTGCCTAGTAAGTATGTGTAGGATTGCAGCTTAATGACCAGCTAAAAGTAAAATAATTCTGGCCTAGGAAGGGCCTCATCAGGAGGGTCCTATCCCTTAAAAGGGATCAGAATTAACCCTTCCCTCAAAATGATAACCATCTCCTGGATACAGGTGGTTAACTGTAGTTAACAACAGCATTAACAGTAACAAAACCTCATGGATTCCCCCAAAGAAATGACGTCAAGTGTCTTGAATAACACATTTTCAAGTTTTCCTTCTCCTGGATTCTCTTCATTTATCGGTGGCGCAGAAACACAATTGTCAGTGTTCACACAGTTCTTGATGAAAACACCTATAAAAGTATACCGCTCGACTCTCCCACTTGGCAGTTCACCAATCCAACAGTTAGTCAAAAACATCAGCTTTGTGTTTTCCTTCCTGTCTCCATAAATGCTGCATAATAGACGCCCAGAGTATTTCACACCACAGTAAACACTGGCCCATATAACTTCTACCGTTACACTCCCAGGTGACATTACCGCCTCATACAATCTCCATTGCTGGGGGAGGTTATCACTTAATTAACCCTGATAATGTCACAAGGGAAATACATAAATGTCAAGCCATTTCCAACTATTTTTTACTGGCCTTGGAAGAACCAGTAATAGTGTAGATTAAGATGGAACACAATATTAGAAAGAGTATTAAAATAAACATATGATTTCTCGCTCTCTCACTCACTCTCTTTCTTACTTAAGCCTGGAAAAGAATTTTGCAGGCTTACCCTAGGGATCCAGCGGAAGAACGGCCAGTTGCCCTCATTGGGAAATCTTAAAACACATTTCTTTATACCTGAATGGAAATAAAAAGCTGCTTAAAATGTGACCGCTAAACAAGCAAAAGATATTCTAAAGCCCAAGAGCAGTAATTCAGTTGGCATTGCCATTCTCTTGTCCTCCATGTTAACTTTCCTACCACCTCTTGTTGTTATCCAAGATGTTATAAAATAACATCCTTCCGTGCTAAGCTGCAAAACAATGAGGGGAACTGTCCTTGCACAAAGAAGGAGATTAATTGCGGCATTATTTAGTTATTTATTTACTTTGTTTTTTACTCCACTTTTCTCCCCAAATGGGCCCCTGGAGGGAGCTTGTGTCATTCTCCATTTTATCCGCACAACAACTCTGTGAGGTAGGTGTGAGAAGGAAGCAGGGAAAAGGGGAGAGGCTATGGGGGCTTTCAGGAAAGGGAAAGAGGAACTAGTGGGGGATTATCCGGGAACGTTTTTGGGTAAAGTTGCTACAAATAACTTTACAATAGACTAAAAACAGGGAGCGTGTTTTTTTAATAGCAAGTGTTTTAAGGATCTATTTGTGTAGTATTATTGTAGGATCACTCTTGCCTTATTGTATTTTTTATTTGTTGGGGTGGTTGGAAATCGTTTTCTGTATTTGCTTCTGTGTTTGTTTGGCTGTTTGCCATATTTTTTAATAAAGAAAGAACTAGTGGGGGAGGGGGAACTGAGATACTTCCGGGAAATCCTTGAGGGTTCCCCACATGTTGAATATTTGTAAATTTCCCCTTTACTTGAAATAAAAACTGGTAGTCAGTAGTAACATTTCCTCCTGATACTATGGTGTACACAAGCCAGCTAAAAGTGCTCTTCAGAGAATCATACTCAAAAGCATCAATTAACACTTCTTTTTTTTAAAAAAATGCAAAAACATGCAAATGTGTCTTTGTAAATATGGAGTTTCCCATCAAATTTTGCAAAATAAAAATAAATTAATAAATTATTGACTCAATTTGTATCCTGCCTTTCTCCCCAGTGGGGACCCCAAAAGTGACTTACATTGTTCTCCTCTCTTCCATTTTATCCTCACAACAACTCTGTGAGGTAGGTTAGGCTATGAGTATGTAACCGGCCCAGCATCACCGAGCAAGCTTACATGACAGAGTCGGGATTTGAACCTGGGTCTCCCAGATCCCAGTTACTCCCTTTAACCACAATATGAAAACGGGCTGTCTGCATTTCTCAGGGCAGACTAGCAGTTCTGTCATGACCCAGTAGTGTGCTCAGCACACAGTCCTGACAGTTACTATGCTGGTCCTCTTCAGCAGTGTTGACTTACGGTATATTTGGAACCTCTTGAACTTCCATTTGCAATCAGTTTAATGCTCTGGTGTCAGGGTTTGGTAATATGGAGGACACTGGTGCTCAGGTGTGCATTCTGCCTTTAAATAATTACCTATTTAAATTATCTAATGCATTGTTATTGAACAGCTAGCCAATCTTTTCCCATCTACGCTTATGAGCATTTTCTGATTAGATGTGGGGTATGCAAATCATCATTATATTTCCCTTCATGATAAAAGCCATCAGGAAGCTAATTTGTTCTCAGAGGACTATTTACACTTCTTTTTTTTTTTTTAATGTTATCAAAATTATGCAGATAATGACTGTGGAAATAATGTACAGCATCTGTTCTATGTGTATACATGCATGCATGATGCTATATACTGATTTGGGGTGGCTGCCAATATGTGATTTTTCATGTCCATAGCAAATTGGGGAAAAAGGAAAAAAAAACTTATGCAGAATAGTGTATCTTTTGTGGCCTTTAATCATTGGATATCCTAAGCAATACTCTTGTGTGGAAGGTTGAGTTTTTGATTATCACGCTGAGATCAGTATACCCTGAACCAATTATTTCTATAATGCTGTATTAAGCATCATCTACATTTCTAATAGCCAAGTCGGCCAAATCTGAGGATACTTATATCTTAAGATTGGACCCATGATTGGGACAGTGCAGATGTTTCTATAAAGCTGAAAAATGCCCCAGGCTTGCAGAAAAATATGAAATCTGAACACACACACACAATAACAAAAACAAAACACTGGGGGTTTGGTGGTGATGGTGGTGGAAAAGTGCTGTTAAGTCACTGTCAACTTATGGTGACCCCCATGGGGTTTCCAAGGCAAGAGATATTCAGAAATGGTTTTGCTATTGTCCTGCATCTGTGGAGCAAACCATGGGCTTCCTTAGTGGTCTGCTATCCAAATCAACCCTTCTTAGCTTCTAAGAGCTGATGAGGTCAGGCTAGCCAGGGTAACCCAAATCAGGGCTTGAGGGGTTAAAATCCCCCAAATGGTAAAAGGAGTGTCTGTAGCTTCATGAAATGGATTATCTCTTCTGATTGGAATCCTAGAGCAATAGGCAGACTCTTCTTATGGTGACAGCTATTCATTGTTAATTATTGAGCAACTGGCAATCACAGATATACTTCATCTGGATGCAGAAATTCCATATGATGTTTAATAGCCATTGGAAGACCTATTCTCCATAAGTTATTCTAATATGTACTTAGAACACTTAAGTCCTGTTACGCCAGATACCTGATTGAAGTGGATAACGGGGGGGGGGGGGGGAATACATAATGCAAATTCAATAAATCAATTTTTAAAATTCAGTAAAACTCAATAAAATCATCACAATTGAAATGTATAAAAACAGAAGACAATATACCCAACAGCATAAAGAACTCTTTAGAACATAAGAGCAGATCACAAAAGAAGAGTTGGTTTTTGTATACCAACTTTCTCCACCACTTAAAGAAGAATCAAACCGGCTTACCCTCACCTTCCCTTCCCTTCCCCACAACAGATACCCTGTGAGGTAGGTGGGGCTGAGAGAGCTGTGGGGCTAAGAGAGCTGTGACTAGCCCAAGGTCACCCAGCTGGTTTAATGTGTAGGAGTGGGGAAACAAATCCAGTTCACCAGATTAGCCTCCGCCGCCCATGTGGAGGAGTGGGGAATCAAACCCAATTCTCCAGATCAGAGTCCACTGCTCCAAAACCCTGCTCTTAACCATGCTGGTTTGTTGACAGTTAAGACTGCACATAGCAAGTAGATTGCAATAATCCAGGTGACAGCCAGGTGAAAGCTGGCATCAGATGATCGCTCAATGACTGAGCAGAAATTCTGGACAGAACTGGACTGAGCAAGGCAGTCCACAAGGCAGTCCACAATGCAGCCAACAGTTCATTGGCTGGTAAACTGTGCCAGAAGTGTATAAATGTGTATCATATTTGTATAGTGGTGAGGGTTGTGAGAAAGAGGGTTGTGAGAAAGAGGTGTGGGTTGTGAGAAAGAAGTGCGTGGCGAAGCACTTTAACACTGTGAATAAAAATAGCACTTTTTATACGTGCTGTCTCTGCTGTATTCACTTGCTGCTGGGGTGACTAATACTTCTCACAAACGCCATCAGGTTCCCAAAAGCACCAAATAGGCAGGGACGGAGAGGCCAAAATTAATAAACAATTAAAAGATGAGATTTTTTTTTAATTAAGAACTTGGATGAATAAAAATGTTTTAGCATGGCAGCTAAATATTCATATGGTAGGTTCCAGGAAAACAGAATGGGGGAGGACATGTGAAGGTCTACCAAATTAATGACAGCAGGTCTATCAAAAGTTACTGATATCCAGTATGAAGCAGCGGTCATTCCAAAATGACTGCCTTGTTTTAGTTATATGTATGAAGAGCTGCAGCTTCCTATGTCCTATGCAGCTTCCTATGGCTTAATGTGTAGGAGTGGGGAAACAATGGTTTTCAATTTTTCCAGAACTGGGAACCAACAAGCATGTGAAATAATGAATGAATGAATGAATGAATGAATGAATGAATGAATGAATGAAAGAAAGAAAGAAAGAAAGAAAGAAAGAAAGAAAGAAAGAAAGAAAGAAAGAAAGAAAGAAAGAATTTGTATAGGGCCATAGGCCATTACAAAACATCATAAACAAACATAACACATTATAACATAAATCTACATAATAAAAGTCAGACTATAAAATTGGAATTTCAATTATATGAATGGCCTTAAAATAATTAATTTTGATAAAACAATACAAACAACCACCACAAACAAAATCAGTTTTACATAACTGCTCTTGAAGAGATAGCTTTGGCCCTCGTTTTCTTTGCTGCCAGGGTGCACAGTGCCATTCTGTAAGAGATATGATCATCAGCAACTTATAGCAGAAATATTATTTTCTGTTTATCGGAATACAGGCTTAAACTAGCTAATATCCCAGTGAGAAACTTTCTCCTGGGTTGTCCATACATTGGGCAGTCAAGTATAGAATGGTCTAAATCCTCCTGTGCTGGCATACCACAGTGTGACACAATAAGCCCTATGCATTTGGCAGGGAGTCAACTGACAGCAGAGCCATGTGACTGGAAGAGGTGGAGCCGGAATGATTTCCTCACTGGTTTCAAAACCAGGACAGTGAACAGAGGAAAGGAGAGTCAAGGACAGGACACAACAAGAGGCAAGGGTTGCACTTGCTGTGCTGTCCTGTTGCTCTGCTCAGTGCACCAAGAGAGGCAGCATGGCTTGGCACTCTTGCTATCTGTGTGTGCACGCTAGCAGCAGGTCGGTCAAAAAGGTGGCCAAAAAGATGGCAGCTCTACAGAGGCTCACAAACTCTGCGTTGAAGACCATTGTCCGAGTATAGTATCTCAAACACCAGATATGCTTGGAAGGAGGAGGAGGAGGAGGAGAAGAAGAGTTGGTTTTTATATGCCGACTTTATCTACCTCTTAATGAAGAAACAAACCGGCTTACAATCACCTGCCCTTCTCCTTCCCACAACAAACACCCTGTGAGGTAGGTGGGGCTGAGAGAGAGCTCTAAGAGAACTGTGACTAGCCCAAGGTCACCCAGCTGGCTTCATGTGTAGGAGTGGGGAAACAAATCTAATTCACCAGATTAGCATCCACCGCTCATGTGGAGGAGTGGGGATTCAAACCAAGGTGTTTTTCAAGGGACTAGTATTTGGGTCACCAGCCCAATGCCTACTGCCAATCAATTCCATTGAGTTCTAGGACTGTGTGCATGGAGGGAAACAAGAAAAAAAATTTCCCTTTTTGTTTATTTCCTATTTGTTTATTAAACATGGTGGTGGTGCCCATGGGGAGACAGCCCTGATGAATGGCCACAGAGTTCTAAAAGTGGGTGGCTCTCAGAGCTGATTTACACATACCTGTTCATCATTTGATGACTGTAGCCTCAAGTGACGACTTTCATGTATGAATAGGCCATCAACATCTGAACACCTCTAACTCGATTGTGTCAAAGGTCTACTGAATCTAGCTTTCTGTTTCCAACAGCAGAAATCCAGATGCCTCTGAGAAACACACAAGCAGGGTATCAAGAGCACAATATAACTTATATTTCCTCTTATTCTGCCTCTAAACTTGGCATTTCTCATTGTGTCTGCCCACAAATTCTGCTGCTTATCAAGTGTACATAAAAGCTGGTGTACATGAATATGTGAACTAGCACAGATTTAAAGGAATGGCAGGATGGTATTTTATTTCCAGTCTATTCCCTGCTATTGGAATTTGCCCTTTTTTCTCACGGCTGCAGCACACTTAGCCAACAGTTTTGGCCCACTCTCCATCGTCATGGACTTCTGTCGCTATGTGCTTATATTCATGCTGTCTCTGATGGAAAACTTCAGGAAGAGCCTGAAGGCCTCTGATCTTCTATCAATTTGACTCAAAAGCACATTTCAGTATTGACTGCAATGCAATTGTTGCCTAAGTGAACTAATTATTATTCACCTGTGATGGGCCTCAGTCAATGTATTGAGTTCTTATCATAGCATGATGACTGGTTTGTAAATTTCTAAAATATATCACATGTTTTGTAAAGCATCAGCTGCCTATTGATAAAACCTGCTATGTATTTTAATCTCCCAGCTGGGTATGTCAATAGAGCTAAGCAACTACAGTTGATAAAGCAGTTCCACCATGACATACCCCAACTAATAATTCCCACTTTCAACTAGAGTACATCAAGTTCTGTTTTTCCTGTTTCAGAAAAGGCCCAAAATTTTCACTGCACTTTTGCAAGGGTTTTGGTAAACAACTCCCATGGGTTTGTTCCCAAATCCCCCCACCCCCGCTAATACTGGCCCTTTCCTCAAATGAAATGGGCCATTTGCTTACACAAGAAGCTCTTCAAATAACACAAGGGTTCCTAAGCAGAAAGGTTCTGTTTGATCCAAGCCATAAAATATTACCTAAAACACTCTAAAACCATCACGGTAAAGCCTACTTTATCTGTTGAATTCATCAAGTAAGGGATCATTAGAACACCAGATACACAGTAGACACTGCTGTTCAATCAGGAAAAAGAAAATAATCCAACTAGTGCAGCAAATGTATATATACGGACAATGTATAAATCCCAACATTCTTCGATCAGTTAGCTCTTCATTAGAAGAAGAGTTGGTTTTTAATACCCTGATTTTTTTCTACCTTTAATGGGTCTCAAACCAGCTTACAATAGCCTTCCCTTCCACTCCCCACAACAGACACCTTGTTAGATAGGTGGGGCTGAGAGAGTTCGGAAAGAACCCAAGGTCATCCAGCAGGCTTCATGTGGAGGAATGGGGAAACCAACACTGTTCACCAGATTAGAGTCCACCGCTCATGTGGAGGAGTGGTGACAGGGTTGTGCAAAAAAAAAAAAGCTGAATATCCATACTGGTAAATATGGTATTCAGCTTTATTCCCGGGTTTCCTGAAAAAAAACACAGGTCCATTATAGTTTATGGAAATTATTTTCAAAGCTCCTGTGGGGACATTTTTGGATGTAGAGTTCCCAAATTTTCAGGGTAACTTCAGGGGACTCTCCTTGCATGAACCCCAAAGTTTGGTGAAGAAAAGGTCAGGGAGTCCAATTTTATGGAGTCCTGAAGGGGTTGCCCCCTCCTCCATGGAGAAGCATTAGGGGGTTGACTCCTTTGGGACCCCATAAAATTGGACTCCCTGACCCAAACTTTACCAAACTTTGGGGTTCATGCAAGGAGAGTCCCTTGCAGCTATGCTGTGAATTCAGTGACTGTACCTCAAAAATTTCCCCAGGAGAATTTTAAAAGTACTTACTTTTCATAGTCTGAAATGGCCGCTTCATCTCCAAAGAATCGTAGGAAAAGTCAGTTTCCTATGAATACTTGCAATGGGCCTGCACAATTGGGGAAAGCCAAAGCCAAAAAAAGCCAAATGATTATTTGGCTTTTTCAAGAATTGCCTATTTGGCTTTGGGCAGATTCCCACGTTTTGGTATTAGGTCAACCCAAAACCCGAATATTGTCAAAACGGCTAATTTCAGGTTTATTTTCAGTTCGGGTATATCAATATGCACAACCCTAAGTGTAACCAGCACTGTGTTGGCTAGGAGGCAGACTTGAAGGAAGAGTGGCCAACCAGCAGCCAGACCTCCTCCTCCTGGAACAGCAAGTCCACATCTCACCATCCCACAAGGACCAGGGGAATGGCAGTCCCCCACAGGGCACATACCCACCAGCTATCCCCCAGTAAGGAGACAGCTGAAGACTAGCAGTCCCACTCCTTCAACCACCCTTTAGTCCTCCCACCATCAATTTCTACGGACAGAGTATTAGGTCTTCATGTCCCCCTAAAGGGGTGACCAGTTTCAGCATCTCCCCTTCGGAGCTGACCACACTGATAGCAGTTCAGCCCCCACAAGGTGCAGGCTTCATCCCAGGAGCCCAGGGACAGATGAAGTTGCAATCCTGGGAAGACCTTATATATAAGTGCAGCCCTTAAGTAGAGTTGTGTGTTTCTCTTCAAGGAGAAAAAATGTTCTGCTGAGATTGCTGGAGGGGCAGACAAGGCAAGGAAGACAGCAGGTTGGATCCAGCCAATTTTTTTGCTCCGCCTCACTCAATTCCATTATTTACTACAGCTCCTGTCCCACATGGCTTTTGTCCATGCAGGTCCAATGAACCCCTACATGGTCTTTCTGATAGTCAAAGGGGACCCCCTCCTCTCTTTTTCACCAGTGTAAAAACTGGTTGGATCCAATCCATTCTGTCTTCCTCAGCCCTCAGCACTCAGATTGCCCATCTCAGCAGAGTTAAATATGTCAAGAATCCTCCCCCATATTAAAGACAGAATTTGTACCATCTTCTTTTCCTAATAATCAGAGTAATATGACCCTGTTCCTTGTTATTACTACTGGTCAGAATGATGAACACTTGTAAGAGCTGACCTCGTTTGGGGGGGTCTTCTTTTATCTCCTTTGCTGCTTCCTTTCTTTAGCTAAGTGGAAGAAATCTGCTTATGCATTTGTATTCTGCCCGTATCTACCGCTTTTGTAAAGGCCAGCTTTCCCATAAAAAAGGGATTATAAATAGTGCAGAAAATGATGATCCACGCTAGCGCTTTTTAAAAAAACAAAACAGAAGCATAAAAGTAAAGGTCATTTTCAGAGTTTTTACCTTGAAGGACCCAAAATTATAGCAAGGTTTCAAGTCAATTCTGTTTAGCAGGATAAGCTTTGCTAGGCATGTGGTTCATCCCTCTCTCTCTCTCTCTCTCTCTCTCTCTCTCTCTCTCCCCAACCCCCCCCCCCCCCCAATAGTCAGAGTAGAGTTTTTTGGCAAATTGAAAAAAAAGATGACCTTTTGCACTTCCAAGAAAATGCCAACAGTCCCTTCACTCAGGCTGGTTCTACACATGCAGTGGAAGGAGATGACAAAATCCTGAAGTGATAGAACTGACTTCCTCAGACAACAGGTGGGGGGTCCCTCTATTCAGTTTGGGGTGTTCCACCATGTACAAATAAAAACACACACTTCCTTGAAAACTCAGGCATCAGGAAGAAAGATTCTAGCACAGCCCTATGTCTGTTATGTTGCTTTTCTATTTGTAGTTTATACAAAGTGGAGCCTTCCGAACTGAAACCTCCCCCCTCTTTATCCATTATCTAAAGCACTGGTTCCCAACCAGGGGTCCGTGGACCCCCAGGGGTCCGCAAGAACTAAATTAAGGTCCGCAAAACAAAGTTATAAACCCATAATAAATTAATATTTTCAATTAAAAGTTCTATTATAAAATATATATATTCAAATATTATTCTTTATTTTCAAATTCTTGGAATATTTATTTTGAATCTTGGGGTCCCTGCACTGAACAAAAAAGTCCTAGTGGTCCCTGGTCAAAAAAAGGTTGGGAACCACTGATCTAAAGTGACTATTCAAACTCCACCACTTCCTTCCATTGCTTGTATAGATCTGACCTTATGGCACATTGTTGGCTGGTGGAAAGTCACTGAGAGATTTACCAGCTGGCTTCAAAGAGATCCACATAACCGCTATGGAGAAGTTGAAACTGCTCTGCAGTGGTCAGGTCATGTTTTAATTGTATTGTGAAAGAACCAGCCAGGACCTGAGATGATGGCAGGTCTTCAACTGATGTCATAGTGTAGAAAATGATGATCCAAGCTAGCAGTTAGAAACAACAATAATAACACAAATGTAAAAGGAACAGTCATTCCCCCTGTTTTTATCAAGAAGGATATACCTGTAAATTTTCCATGGGGGGGGGGAGCTTTAATGTTTGAGGACTCCAACTTCACTGTTCCGGAGGTCTTATTCCAAAAATCCAGATACAAGCCATCAGCTATGCTAATATCATTTTAGTTTTACATTTGTCTGTTTGTTTGTGGTTTTTTAAAGCTGGTGGTGGAAAGTGCCATCAAGTCACAGCTGAACTTATGATTTGCCATTGCCTGCCTCCAAGTGTGCTGAGAGAGGTCTGGGAGAACTGTGACTAGCCCAAGGTCATCCAGCAGCCTTCATGTGGAGGAGTGGGGAATTGAACCAGGTTCTCCAGATTACAGTCCGCCGCTCTTAACCATGACACCATTTCCTCTTATGTGAATAGTTCCCAGACATGTGAATGTGCTGGCATTATCCTGCCTTTTTTTGTTTGTTTGTTTGTTTGTTTCCCTCCCTTTGGCAAACTAGGAAAAGGAGATGCTAAGCTCTCTTCTGGAAATCAGTGGAGTTTAAATGGGTATTTCCTCTCCTCTATACTATTGCAGAGTCTCGGTTCCTGTGATGACCTGGGGAGGAGTGTTACCCTCAGGTCAAAAACTGTGTTAGAGGACCTGGGGACACCCAGCATCCAAGAGGGGTGTAAAAGGGTGATGCTACATCATTTTTAATTGCTCCAGGTGCTCCCAGCTGCTCCCATTGACTCCTGTAGAACCTTGGACAGCTATCCACAAGCTTTTCTGGCTCCACAGCATCTTTGTGGCATTCCCTATTTTCGAAGTACCCAAAGTAGAAAAACAAAAAAAAACCCTAGAAATTCCCTGGGGTATGGTTTGAAATCACATCTCAGAGTGGGAAAGAGATGCACAGGAGCACAGCTGTGGGACTTTGACAGCGAAGAAGAAGAAGAAGAAGAAGAAGAAGAAGAAGAAGAAGAAGAAGAAGAAGAAGAAGAAGAAGAAGAAGAAGAAGAATTGTTTGTTATGTCCTGCTTTTTTCTCTACTATAAGAAGTGTCAAAGCCTTCCCCCCTCCCCCCACATACACACAATGGGCACCTTGTGAGGTAGGTGGGGCTGACAGAGTTCTGAGAGAACTGTGACTGGCCCAAGGTCACCCAGGAGGCTTCATGTGGAGGAGTGGGGAAACCAACCCGGTTCTCCATATTAGAGTCCGCTGCTCATATGGAGGAGTGGGTATTCAAATCCAGTTCTCCAGATTAGAGTCTGCTGCTCTTAACCACTACACCACACTGGCTTTCAGCATGACACAGTCAACTGGCACTCCTGGTAGAGGGAGCTTATTGCTTAAAAGCAAAGTATGCACTCCCCCCCCCCCCATCCTGAGTCTTGCAGGGGCAATAATACGCTAGGATTTCAAAAACACACAAAGCCAGACTTGGTCTAAGTGTTCCCTTCCTAAGGCACCCTCTTTGTGTCTGAAAAGGTGAACCAGGGATTTTCATCCTTTTTTTAAAAAAGCTCTTGAAAGAAAACTGCAAATTCAAAAAGGCTCTTTGGTTTATTTTACCTCATTCTTCCACTCTCTTGAAACTGTCCCACTCCCTAGATATTTCTTTCTTCAATTTTTTTAAAGACACTGCAAGTCTTTTATAATACCAAGAGAAAATACCCATGTCTCCACCTAGTTCCCCATTGAGCACCCTCTATGAGTTGGCAGAAGTACTGTCAAATGTGGTGTTGGAGACTCCTAGACTGAACGTTCTGGGGAACGTCAACATTCATGCTGGGGATGCTTCATCAAGACCAACCCAAGATTTTATAGCTTCTTTGACTGCTTTGGGTCTCTCCCAAATCGTGACAGGCCCAACACATGAAAGAGGTCACACCCTTGACTCAATCTTTTGCACTGAGACTTTGAGGGAAGGTTTGGTTTCAGGGCTGGAGATTCGTCCTAAACCATGGTATGACCACCAGCAACTTAAAACCAAGGTGATCTTGCTTAGATAAATGATCAGGGATTATGGTCTATACTGCTGTGTATAGTAAGTAGGATCCTATTTATGGAATTTCTGTACCACTTAATGTGTCATGTGAATACGTATGCTATACTTCAGTTCTTTCTAGTGGTTCCAGACTTCTAAAATCTGAATTCATTGGGCATTGAACATCCCATTTTTGTGATTGTACTAGTCCACTATGTGTAATCTGGCATAAATAAATAAATAAGTAAATACACACACACACACACACATATAATGTGTTCTTTTTTAAAATTTGGATGCAGTGGATTTGAGAACACAGGAAGCACCATTTGAAGTTAAAACATGGACTGAGATATGGAAGGCCTTTCAAAAGTACTGTGTTGATGTATATGGTTACTGCCACTATTTATATCTTACATGGCTTTTAAAAAAGCTTAATCAAGAACCGGGATATCCACTACTGTTACTCACATTGGCTAAACGGAGGCTCCATGTTCAGAAGCAGTTGACCTGTGAATACCCGTTGCTGGTGGAGGGGGAGAGTAGCAGAGAATGGTTTCCTTTATTCCCTGCTTGTCAGTTTCCTGGAGGCATCAGATTCCCACTTTGTGAACCAGGATGCTGGACTAGCTGGACCCTTAGGGCACTTTCACATATACTAAATAATGCACTTTCAATCCACTTTAATCATCTTTTGCAAGTGGATTTTGCCGTTTCACACAGTAAAATCCAGCTGCAAAGTGCACTGAAAGCGGATTGAAAGTGCATTATTTGGCATGTGTAAAAGTGCCTTTAGTCTGCTCCAGTGGGGTCTTCACATACATTATCTCGCCACTGTCTTTACAACAATTCTAAAGTAGGTCAGCATTGTTATTTCAATGGTGCAATAGTGGCTTGACTAAGCCCATCTAGCAAGTAGATGAATGGTTCAAACAGAAATATTTCTGATTGGTTTAGTGGTTGATTTGTTCCAGCAGAAAGCTTCAGCTTCCTGAACCAAACTAATGTGAATGGTGTTTGGGTTTCATTTCAGTGTTGAACTTCTGAAGTGAACCGGAGAGTGAGAATACAGGCTGTGAATATAGAGTGTCACAAGAAGCACCACCATGCCATGAACATAATAACATAAGAAAGGCTATGCTAGATCAGATCAAAGTCCATTAAATCCAGCAGTCTGTTCAGACAGTGGCCAACCAGGTGCCTCTAGGAAGCCCACAAACAAGATGGCTGCAGCAGCATTATCCTGTCTGTGTTTCAAAGCACCTAGTATAATAGGCATGCTCCTTTGATCCTAGAGAGAGTAGGTATGCATCATCCATTTTTACTAGTAGCCATTTTTACTAGTAGCCATGAATAGCCCTCTCCTCCATGAACATGTCCACTCCCCTCTTAAAGCCTTTCAGATATGAAATATGAACCTTGCCAAAGGTAAGCAGTTCAGTGCCCGGCCAATGCCTGGATGGAAGACTACCTAGGAATACCATGTATACCAATTCCATTCTTCCCAGCAAGGTCTAGTATCAGTAACCCAGTTGCCGAAGACACATTTTGCCATGGTCTGAGCTCAAGCTTTTTTGGTGGGGGCTCCGTGCCTCTGTCACAATCTCCAGAAATGGTCTGTAGGATTCCTACAGTCCTGGCTTTCTAGAATGGCTACAGAACAGAGCTGTTCTAGAGAGCTTGGGGATGGGGGCAGTCTGAGCCTGGGCAAAGAGGCAATACCTTGCAAGGTGGGCTTATGTGGATTTTAGTTTTGTCTTTAGATAGAATAGGGTTGCCAGTCTCCAGGTGGTGGATGGAGATCTCCTGGAATTACAACTGGTCTCCAGGTTACAGAGATCAGTTTCCCTGGAGAAAACAGCTGCTTTGGTTGGTGGACTCTATAGCATTATACCCCACAGAGGCCCAGCCCTCCCGAGGCTCCACCCCAAAAATCTCCAGGAATTTCCCAACCCAGACATGGCAACCCTAAGACAGAAGATATAGATAGGTAGATAGATACACATACATATACATACACTACCTTTTCCCTGGGCATTCCAGTGCACTAATAATGGAGGCAACATAAGAACATAAGAAAAGCCCTGCTGGATCAAATCAAGGCCCATCAAGTCCAGCAGTCTGTTCACACAGTGGCCAACCAGGTGCCCCTAGGAAGCCCACAAGCAAGACGACTACAACAGCATTGTCCTGCCTGGGTTCCATAGCACCTAATGAAATAGGCCTGCTCCTCTGATACTGAAGAGAATAGGTGTGCATCCTGACTAGCATTCATTTTGACTAGTAGCCATGGATAGCCCTATCTTCCATCCTTGTCTGAAAGTGCTCTAGCCAGCTCATAAACCAAAGCTGGCAGAGAACTGCCTGCCCCATGCAAAATCAAGAAGTAAACCACAATCGAGAAAGAAACTGTAGCCCACTCCTTTAAGAAAAAAGTGACCCACATCCAGGATAGTTAGTAGAAATAATTGTAATACAATCTATGGAAATGAACAGAGGCTGCAGTACAGTAGCACAGCAGAACTTGGTAGAAGAACAAGTGGTCAGAAATAATCAAATGTTACAAAAGTATGTCTCAATACATATTATGGCTTGCATCATTATACCAAAGAACATTTTCCATCCCCAAGGCCTTTCAGACTTTATCGAGCAGATTGAACAATTCTATTTGAGCTTTTTTAAAATTGTGGGACAGGATCCAAACCCATGATGCACATATCTGGAAGTGTGTGAAGTACACTGCTGGGCTTCACTTGCTGTTGCTCCTACCTGTTGAAGAGACAAGCATTGGGGTATTTCTAAATACTGCAGGGAGTAAGTTGTAAAGCCCAGATGCTCTTGTGCTATCCTTAACCTTGCAATCCAATTCGTTGGATTGCTGTGTGTACAATACCGCCCACTAGGGGTGTGCAAAAACAATAATAATTGTAAATTTTGGGTTCAGGTTTATTGGGCCCAATTTTGTTCAGTGAACCCAGAATAAGCTGGATACCCATACCTGTTAATGGGTATTCGGCTTTATTTCTGCCCCCGCCCCCCAAATCAGGTTCATTATAGTCTTTGGAATTTATTTTCAAGGCTCGGGGGTGGGTCGAAGTAGGGTCACCAAATTTGCAATGTAGCTGCAAGGGAAGGGGTCACCCCATCCTCCTCCATTCAAATGCACTGGCAGACTCTTTAATATGATCTTACCAATGTATCTGAATGGAGAAGCGGGGCTTTAAATGGTGGGTGGGAAATTTCGCCTGGTGCCTTCATAGAGATACAATGTGATACACTTTGTCTCTATGGAGGTGTGGGGTGAACATATCCACCATTTAAAGCCCAGCTTCTCTTTTTTTAAATAAAATTTTTATTATTTTCCAAAATTATTACTCAAAAAGTTTAACAATAACATATGTAGAATAAAAAATTGGACTTCCCCTGCTTCTCCCTCCATCCTGCAATGAACTTGTAATCTCTTTTGCATAAATTTCTAATCCTAATATCATTGTTAATATTCATTAATCATTAATCATTTAAATATTATATTTTCTATAACAGAACCAAAGAGAAAGAAAAAAGAAAAGAATTTAATTAATAATATCACATAAAAAGGAGAAAAAAGGAAAAAAATATAAAAAAGGAAAGAAATATTAAATCTCCCTTCTAAAAAATGGATTAGTATAGTAAAAAGCATATAATTATTTCTATTGAAAATTAATTTGTAAATCCTCCATTTCTCCCTAACACTCATTTAATGAATAACATTTCTAGTAGATTAATATTTTATGTAATTCCATTTCCATTATAGCCAATCCTTTTAATCAGCTGCTTGTCAATCTTAACCAGCAGAAAAACCAGATTCTTTTAAATTAGTCTCTTTATCCTGAATTTCCAGCATTTCTTTCTTTTCCACATTAGCAGTAATTGACGGAGGGCATCCTTGGAGATTGTTGGTGAATTCTTTTCTGCAGATGGAGCGTAGTAGAACCATGTTGCATTATCTTCCATTTCAAATTCAAAAAAGGAGATCCTGACCGACCCAGTTTTTCTATTCCTCAAATCCTCCAAACAGCTGTTTCCTGTTGAAGCTCAGTTAGTGAAATCTAGGCAGATTCGAGATGAGTAACGAGGAGGTACTGCAGGAATCAGTCATAAACCTTCCTTCTTTGTAGTCAGGAGCTTGGGAATCATTTACCAGTTACACACTGATATCAGACTTCTGATTCCAAGTTCTCTGATTTTCTCGCGATTATAAACTGTTTCCAGGAAGGACGTGGCAGGAAGGTTTTATTTAATTAAAAAGACTGCCCTTGAGTTGGGGGGGACTGCCACTCCTGCCTCCCCTTAGTACATAATAGTTCCTGATTGGTAGTTGAGGCGTCTTTCAAAAATCTTAGTTGTTATGTCTTCCCACTGATCAAATTGATAAGGTTCCTGCCGAGTTATCTGATTCTTTCTTGATTTTAAAGAGTCATTTAAAGATTGAGTGGGGAGATACAGATTCAACAGATAAGCTTAGCAATTTCCTGGGACTTCCAAATCCAGGTAAAACAAAAGAGTTCTTTCAAACTTATTCCGATTTCAGAAGAGCAGGCATATTTACTTGTATAGTTGCCAGATGTAGATAGATAGGGGAGAGTGAAGCCAATTAGTTCCAAAATTCCAAGAAGACGTCTTCGGCGATTTATTACTCCTTAGCGGGTGGAACTGCTACTCCAAGTCGTAAATATCAGAGATTCCAGGAGTTAACCGCACTACGAGGCTGTGGGAGATTTCCTGATACCCGTTCCACTGTTTAGGAATCGGGGGGGGGCACATTAGCCCCCTTATTTACGACGTTCTTGGTTTCCCCTCCCGGGGCCCCGGGGGAGACGACTGCTTCACACCACTGCCCTAGCAGAAGTCCTAAAGCCCAGCTTCTCCATTAAGATACATTGCAAACAACACATTAGAGTTTGAACACAGCCACTTTGCCAATGCATTTGAATTGAGGAGGATAGGGGTGACCCTTTCCAGACCCCATACCTCCAGACCCCCTGACCCAATCTTTACCAAACATGGAGGTTCTTGCAAGGAGAGTCCCTTCTAGCTGCCCTGAAAATTTGGGACCTCTACCTGCAAAAATGCCCCCGCAGGAGCCACAAAAAGC
The DNA here is from genome assembly GCF_029931775.1 of Euleptes europaea. Lineage (NCBI taxonomy): Eukaryota > Metazoa > Chordata > Lepidosauria > Squamata > Sphaerodactylidae > Euleptes > Euleptes europaea. The sequence goes on along the minus strand of NC_079319.1, from coordinate 89,678,685 downwards.
CACAAAATGCATTTAATGTTTAAATGGCCGATTTTTTGGGGAATCCTGAATTTAAAGCCTAATTCCCAGCTATACCGGTATAGGAGAATTCAGCATTCAGGTTTTCTCGAATAAAAAAAGGCCATTTAAACCCAAAACCGAATTAAACCGATTTTTTGTTTGTTTTCAACAGCCCTAGCTGGATCAGCAGCTGTTGAAGCTATTGTTTTTTTTAGCTGGAGGGTATATCTTTCCAAATGGGACTGGGTGAGCCCTGTCTTTTAAAATGACCCTTCTGCTATCCAGATTACTCCACAGAAGGGTGATGGATAGTCTGGGCTGACCAAGTTGGTTCCGATTACACAACCCCTACCTTAAAAGGGCCCCAACTATGGGGTCCTAACAACACCAGTGAAAGACAGAAAAATGGGAGAAGGCACAGAGCTGTGCATCTGAGCAAAGGCGAATAGCCGAAACCCAAAACAGCCGCATATCTATTCAGCTTTTCGAGAATTGCCTATTTGGCCTCAGTCAGATTTCCAGGTTTTGGTATTTTGTCAAAACTAAAACTGAATATTGCTGAAACAGCTATTTTCGGGTTTATTTTTGGTTCAGGTTTACCAATATGCACAGCCCTGCTGCCCAATATTAGCAGTGGTTTTAATTAAATGATTGTTTTTAATTGTGTGTGTTCCACCTTTTAATTGCATTTTACTGGTAGGATTCAATTGTTTGTAATTGTGTAGGCAGACTATAAAATTAAGCAAGTGAAGAAATATATAAACAAACCTATCACTTCTTTGGATCCTTGACCAAGACTGTAGATAATAGTAACTGGCAACAACCACTAAGATGCTCTGAAACATCTTAAGGGACAATTTATTGCGCTCAAAATATTGTCGAAGGCTTTCACGGTCAGAGTTCATTGGTTCTTGTAGGTTATCTGGGCTGTGTGACCGTGGTCTTGGTATTTTCTTTCCTGACGTTTCGCCAGCAATGTGGCAGGCATTTTCAGAGGAGTAACACTGAAGGACAGTGTCTCGGAGAACACTGTCCTTCAGTGTTACTCCTCTGAAAATGCCTGCCACAGCTGCTGGCGAAACGTCAGGAAAGAAAATACCAAGACCACGGTCACACAGCCTGGATAACCTACAAGAACCAATTTATTGCGCTGTTTATGTACAAATCCCCAACTACAAGTAAAACATGTAGCACTTATGTCAAGAATCACAAACACACACACTAGGGAACATACTAAACTAGGACATTTCTCTCTGAGGTGCTAGATTTCTAAATTTGTCCAATCAATCATCCACATAATAATCAAGAGTAGGGTTTGCGTGCAGTTTGCTAGAAGTCTCCATCTTTCCAAAGGCTTCAGCACAAATTCATTTCTAATGAAAGGGAAATGATTAAAACTCTCCCAATGCAGAGGAAGCAGCTGGGTCCAGGAATCTATGTACACTTTTCTAGTATTTGTTCAGCCTGAAAAGTTATGAATAAGGGGTGGTTTCTCCTTCCCCCATTGCACAGACCTAGTTGAAAGGATATCTTTAGCAGTAGGAAATTGATGGAGACAGTTCATGTGTAAAATTTCCAGTTAGCACTGCAGGCCTGCAATTTACACAGGAAAGAATTTTCTGCTAAGTAATCACAGTTGACTAATCAAAGTTAGCAACATTATTGTCTGCATGGTCAATATAATCATGCTCTCCTATTGCTATATTTCAGCAGCTCCAGAGAAGTGGCCATGTGGCAACAGCTGGAGAGATGGTGGGCATACAAGCAAACATTTATCAGGGGTGAAGATCTCTGCTGTTTTATCACAGTAAAAACGCACATTACAGCGAGCCAGTGCGGTGTAGTGGTTAAGAGAGGTGGACACTAATCTGGTGAACCAGGTTGGTTTCCCCACTCCTCCACATGAAGACTGCCGGCTTACCTTAAGCTAGTCACAGTTCTCTGAACTCTCTCAGCCTCACCTACCTCACAAGGTGACTGTTGTACGGAGAGGAAGGGAAGGAGATTGTAAGCCTGTTTGATTCAGAGAAAGATGGCATATAAAACCAACTCTTCTTCTTCAGTAACAGTGAAGCTTGAGGCTCTTTTTACATACTTACATTTTAAACTGTAGAACATATCCTTAATATCTAGAGGGGGGGGGGGGGGACATCTGAAGGTTGTGTCCAAGATGTTATATATCTACCAGCCAACTCAAACCCTTTCCCAGTAAAATTGGTGGGTCAACCTACAGGTGGTAGAAGATACATTTGGCAAATCCCACTGGTCCAATCTCCATTCCAGGTGAAGCTCACCTGACCTGGAAGGAAGAGTGACTCAAAGAGATTTACCAAACACATCTTCTCTTTCCCATAGGTGTAAGCTCCTGACCCAAAGAACCAGAAATCACCACAGAGACACTTAGAATCCAAGCAGATGGCTTTTACTGGTCAAATAGGCAATACAGTGCTTATAGAGTAAGATGTCAGCTATGGGTGCCTTGTTAGCTAGTTGGCAATATAAAGCATGGTAACGGCGAGAGATTACAAAGCATAAACATCAGACACACTTTCCCAGGAGAGCGTTCCCAGGCTTAGGAATGTGGCGTCGTCCTTGAGATCAGGACGGTTCAGCCAGGAGACAGAAGCAACACTGGAACTGAGATAACGGCCTGACATCCTGCTCCCCTTAAGGCCCCCTCCCATCCTGTAAGGGGGCTGGTCTGTCTGGATAGGCGATGTGAAAGGCGTTGACGAGTTTGGGGGCGGAGACGTCTCGCGCACGTACCCATTCGTCATAGGCAGGGGGGAAGTGTTTCCAGCGGACTAAGTATTGTAAACTTCCATGGTGAACGCGGGAGTTCAGGATTTTGGAAACCTCAAAATGTTCCTCCCCCCCCCCCCACCATCAGAGGCTGCTCAGGAGGCGGCTCTGGATGCCATCGCGGAGATGCAATATGGGGCTTTAGGAGGCTGATGTGGAAAACAGGATGCACTCGCCTCAGGGTTTTGGGGAGAGACAGTTCCACCGTGACTGGATTTATGATGCGAACAATGGGGAAAGGACCAATGTACTTAGCGTCAAGTTTATGGCACGGACGGGTGGAACGCAGATTTTTAGTGGACAAGTACACCAGTTTACCCACTTGTAGATCTCCCCCGGGGGAACGATGCTTGTCGGCCTGCGCTTTGTATTTGCGTTTGGCTCGGTCAAGGTTGCTAACCAGCCAAGGCCATGTGGTACGGAGGGTGTGTGCCCAAGAGTCAATGTCGGCATCCCCCCCCTCCTCCAGATCACCAATTGGGGTGGCAGGACCGAAGTCCTGTCCGTACACTGCATAAAAGGGGCTGAAACCAGTGGATTGATGTACAGCATTATTGTAGGCATATTCTGCAAAAGGTAACAGTTCTACCCAGTCATCCTGGTGGTAGTTAACATAACAGCGCAAATAGCATTCAAGTACAGCATTGACACGTTCAGTCTGGCCATCCGTTTGGGGATGGTATGCACTAGACAATCCCTGTTCCACCCCCACTAACTTGAGAAAGGCTTTCCAAAACTTAGCAACGAAGCTACTTCCGCGGTCGCAGATTATCTTGCGCGGAAACGAATGTAGTCTAAAGACATGTGACACGAAGAGGCGGGCCAACTTCTGAGCAGAGGGGATCCCTGCGCATGGAACCAAATGTATTTGTTTAGAAAATAAGTCAGTGATAACCCATAATACAGTTTTTCCCCCACTGAGAGGGAGATCAGTCATAAAGTCCATAGCAATTACTTCCCAGGGTTGGCTGGGTATTTCAAGTGGTTGCAATAGTCCCGGGGGCTTGCCTTGAGATTGTTTGATTGCGGCGCAAACAGGACAGCTGCGAATAAACGAGTCAATATCAGAACGCATTCCCCCCCCACCAAAATTGTCTGCGCAATAGGTGAAGAGTTTTCAGGAACCCAAAGTGTCCGGCTGTTTTTACTCCATGGGCTAAGTGTAAAACGTCTTTTCGGAGCGCTTTGGGCACATACAATTTTGAGTCTTTGTACTAAGAGCCCCCTTGTTCGATTACACTAGGGGGTAGGGTTTGGGCTGAGCGTTCCAGAAGGCATTGTTCTCGAAGGGACCTTAAGAAGGGTTCGGAGATGGGGATCCCCCCCTTGGTCATAGTGGTTTCAGGAGTTGTTACGGGGACTGAAGAGGGGGAAGTGCTTACGTGCGGTGGCGCGCAGGCTGCAGGCGGCTGGGTGATCGGTGGAGGAGCGGGAGTGCCGGCTGTTGTAAGTTTCCGGGCAGGCTGGGTAGTCGGCTGTGGGGCTGGCTGGGCAGCCGGCAGGGCTGGAGGAGCGGGTGTGCGGTTATTGTGTGCTGCCGCTGGGGCAGCGTTTGGGAACGAGTTTGTACAGCTAGTACAGGTAGGGCTTCCCTTTGCGCGGGGGTAAATAAAGAGTTTGTAGGTCGATCAAGTTTCGCCGGGTATTGTGGCAACCGGGAGAGAGCGTCTGCGAGAACGTTTTGTTTCCCCGGAACGTGTTTCAGGACGAAACGAAACTGAGCAAAGAATTCTGCCCAACGCTGTTGTTTTGCTGACAATTTATGAGACCCCGTGAGGGCAGCTAGATTTTTGTGATCGGTCCAAACTTCAAAGGGGACTTTAGACCCTTCCAGAAATTGTCGCCATAAAGTTAGTGCATAGTGAACGGCTGATGCCTCTTTCTCCCAAATGGGCCAGTTCAATTGGGAGTGCGCAAACTTCTTTGAGAAGTAAGCGCAAGGGTGAAGGAGACCATCCGGACCTCTTTGGAGGAGAGCCCCCCCATAGCCACGTCGGAGGCATCGACTTGCACAATGAACATCTGATTCGGGTCTGGGTGCCGTAGTACGGGTTCTGAAGTGAAGAGGCGTTTGAGAGCGACAAAGGCGGCTTGGCATTGATCGGTCCACAATATCTTAGCGGAGGGTAAAGTAGTTGAGCTTTCTTTACCTTTGGTTTTCAGTAGGTCGGTGATGGGTAGCGCCACTCGGGCGAAGTTAGGGATGAACCCACGATAGAAATTTGCAAAACCCAGAAATTGTTGCACTTGCTTGCGATTGGTGGGTGGAGTCCAATCGAGGACGGATTGGACTTTGGTAGGGTCCATGCTAAGGCCATGGTGGGAGATTATGTATCCTAAAAACGTTATTTTGCTTTGATGAAATTCACATTTGGCTAACTTTGCAAAGAGTTGGTGATTGCGCAGGCGCTGCAGAACTTCTCGGACCAGATTTACATGCTCGTCCATGGTTTTTGAATAAATAAGGATGTCATCCAGATAAACCACTACTCTGCGGTATAGCAAATCGTGGAGGATTTCGTTGATTAGTTGCATGAAGACCCCCGGGGCCCCTTTTAATCCGAAAGGCATCACGAGGAATTCAAACATTCCAAAACAGCTAGAGAAGGCAGTGAGGGGCTCGTCCCCCTCGCGGATACGAATTCGGTAGTAGGCTTCTACCAAGTCTAACTTGGAGAATATACGACCTTCCTGTAATTGTCCCAAAATATCTGATATTAGTGGTATAGGATAGGCGTTGGCTTGAGTAACTGCATTGAGTTTTCTGAAGTCAATGCATAGGCGAAGGTCGCCCTCCTTTTTTTGGACAAAAAATGCGGGTGCTGAGTTTGGGGCATTCGATGGGCGAATGAATCCTCTGGCAAGGTTTTTGTCTAAAAAGTCTCGTAGAACAGTGCGCTCGGAAGCGCTCATAGGGTAGATTTTACTTTTGGTCAGTGTGCAATCCTTGACTACTTCAATTGCACAGTCAGTGGCCCGGTGGGGGGGTAAGGCATCACATTCTTTAATGTTGAAGACATCCGCAAAGTCTCGATATGCATCAGGTAGGATCAGGGGTGTTGGGATCTCGGAGGCTAATGCTGAAGCGGGTGGATGTAGCAGCGCAACTCGCTGTCGATGCTGGTCGCATTTGGGATTGGCAAAGGAGATAGTGTTCGTCTCCCAGTCGATACTGGGACAATGTCCTTTGATCCAGTTAATTCCCAGGACTACTTCGAACCGGACAGGGGCTATGGTGAAGTCTATCTGCTCCCAATGGGAGCCTATTCCCATTGCGACCCCTATGGTGCGGCGATCAACTGGACCCCCCTGGAAATGGCTCCCGTCCATTTGGGCAAATTGGACGGGGGCTGGTAAAGCCTCGGACTCTACTTTGAGTGCGGCAAACGTGGCTTCGTTTATGAGAGTGCGACTGCAACCGGAGTCAATAAGCGCCTTTACTGGTAGTTGGGGACCACCTTCATGGTGTTGTAATATTGCGTCCACATAAACGGTGGTTTCCACTTCCTTTATTTTAGTGGGAGCATTTGGCTTAGCAGGAGAATCTGCAGGGGTCTGTGGAGACACTCCACTCACCACAGACCGAAGCCGTTTTTTGACAAATCAAGGGGGGATTCCAGGTTCAAAGCTGAAGAATTCCACGGGTTCTCTTCGTCCGAAGAGGGAAAGATGTCCCCCAATGGGGCACTTGTAATCCGAGACCCGGCGGGGTCATCCATGGCAGGCAGGGTGGCTGAGTCTCCGGCGTGAAGTGCAGAGGGTGTGGGTCTTCCCGGTGCTGTGCTGCGGGTGGCCGCGGTGCCTCTGCGTAGGGGTCGTCCTCTGGCTCGAGTCATCGTGTTGGGACGAAAGATTTCAGGGCGGTATGGGCAGGCTGCTGCAAAGTGGCCCATTTCCCCACAAGTGAGGCAAGCGCCCCTTTGAAATCGGGTTTCACGATCCTGGGGCGGACGTGTGGGTCTTCGAGGGACAGGAGGCGGCTGGCTTGCCCCTCTAGGCTGGGATTTTGGGGCGCTTTTCTCCTTGTGTTTTTGACGGACAAGGGAAATAAAGCGCCGGCGGCTTTCCACTTCCTCGGCCAATAGTATCCAATCCTCAAGGGTTTCGGGGTCACCCCTCATGTACGACCAGTTCAGAATATCAGGGTGTAAGGCTTCCCTGAAGTGGTGAACAAGGGTGGCTTCGGGCCAGCCCACAATTTTACTTGCCAGTCTCTGAAACTCATCGGCAAACTCTCGAACAGGAGTAGAGCCCTGCCTTAATTGTAACAGTTCCGCTTTGGCTCGTTCTCCCAAAAAGGGATCCTCAAACCTCCTCCGTAGAGCAGTCATGAAATTGTTGAGGGAACGAATAGAGCGGGATCGGGTGTCGAACTGGAGAACCATCCAGTCGGCTGCTTTACCAGTCAAAAGGGAAGCTACATAGCGCACCCGGCTATCCTCTGTAGGGAAAAACTGTCCCTGTTCTCGCATATAACTGTCCACTTGATGCAAGAAACAGGGTAGGGTTTCGAGAGATCCATCGTACGTAGTTTTCAACTTGAGTTGTTTCCAAGGACCGGGCATCGGATGTCCCGGTAGCACGGGTGGGCCGGGTGGAGGTAAAACGGGACCTCCGGGGGGGGTAGAGGTGGGGCAGGCACATTAGCGGGTGGCTGAATTGGCGCCCCCTGCCCCGGTATTGGAACGGGCTGTGCCTGGGCTAACAGGGCTTGTTGTAATTGTCTGTTGTCCTGGAGCATACGTTCCATTAACTCTTGGAGCTGATCGACTCGACCGGAGAGCTCTCGATTCTGGGCTCGTAAGAGGTGAACATCTTCTCCTGGCCCCCCGGTACGATGAGGTTTACTTGTACGAAAACTCGTGGCCCATTGAGAACTGTCTCCATATAGATCCTCTTCCTCAGACTCACTGGAGTCTTGGCGTCGATCCGCAAGGCGGCGTGCGCGTTGGGTTGTGCGCGACGGGGCAAATACCGGGGAGAAAGACAGTCCCAACGGATGGTCGCTCCTCATAGTGCCTTTGGGCCGGCTGCCCGTCCGCGCCCGATCCACAGCCAATTGTAACTCCTTGTCCCTTGCGGCTTGAGCCTCGGCTGCCGCCTGAGCCGCTTCTGCGGCTGCCTTATCAGCGAGGACCTTTTCGTTTTCTAGTCTCAGGGCTGCAGCTGCAGTAACATGGGGTAAAAGTTCAGTTTCCAGGATAGCAAGAATAGGATCTGATTCCCCGCACAGCAATGGTTGTATACGAACAGCAATAGCAGGTGCATCGGGCCCAAACGTCGACGCCAAACGCTGGGCCAAGGTAGCTACCGGGGTATCCTTTGTACAATCCACAAAGAGGAGAGCTGTGTGAACAGCGATCCGTTTGGCTTCGGCTTGACAGTCGGCCGCATTGGGTACCAGGGGAAAACCATCCGGTGCAGGCCCTGCCATGGCACCTATATCCAGGGTAACAGTACGCGTTAGAGCCGTAGACGGGAGAGTCTCCCGGGCAATAAGTTTGTCCAATAATCCGGTCAGTACTTGTAAGTCCTCGGTTGCTGATCGGGCATCATCCAGTAGTCGATCAAAATCCTGGAGGTCTAAACTGGTATTAGTATCCTCCGCGGTTAACATCCAGAGAGCCCTCCCTAGAGACTGCCACTGAGTTTGTACCAGGTCCCTCAAGCGGCAAACCTCTAGAGTAGTCCTAAAAAGTTCAGCGACCAAGTCCTGTAACAGGGTAGGATCCTCAAATATGGACTCCAGGGTTCCACAAGGCCGCAGGCACGGTTCACTCGGAGAGCAACCTCCTGGCTCCCACCCGAGTGGCAGGCGAACCCTCCCGGGCTCCAACCTGACTAGGGGAACATTGAAGAGTGATAGCTGACATAATGTAAGCTCCTGACCCAAAGAACCAGAAATCACCACAGAGACACTTAGAATCCAAGCAGATGGCTTTTACTGGTCAAATAGGCAATACAGTGCTTATAGAGTAAGATGTCAGCTATGGGTGCCTTGCTAGCTAGTTGGCAATATAAAGCATGGTAACGGCGAGAGATTACAAAGCATAAACATCAGACACACTTTCCCAGGAGAGCGTTCCCAGGCTTAGGAATGTGGCGTCGTCCTTGAGATCAGGACGGTTCAGCCAGGAGACAGAAGCAACACTGGAACTGAGATAACGGCCTGACAATAGGTAACTTCTGGAGATGAGCGGGACAGCAATAGAGTCAGAAGTTATGCTTTTTAAAGAATTTTATGCCTCCAAAATATAATTTTGGGATACGTTGGTGTGCACTAATCTTCTGGGGTGTTGGACAGTGCCAACTGCACAGATATCTGAGTTCTAATTCCTGCATTAGCCTTGTATGAATGTGACTACTACAGATATCCAAACATACATCTGCATTTTTCAGCCTTTTACTTTGAACTGCCATTTAACTGGCAAACTACAGGTATGATCCACTGAAAGTTACGCCTCTTTGAATACATGGATTTCAATGGGTGAGTTAAGCCCATAGAATTTAAGCCCATAGAATCTCCCTGTTGCCACCACTGAAAGGTGGTTTAGAAGTAACTACCCATGGAGGATTTGGACAGTCTAACAAAGTGATAACTTCATTAATCTTAAGACAGCTAAACACCATATGACCCCACTTTTGAAACTCATCTCCCTTCTCATAGCCGTCCTTCCTTTTTTAAAAAACAACAACAACAACAACATTATTTCCCACTACTATCATCTCCATGAAAGGTAAAGATAGTCCCCTGAGCAAGCACCGGGTCACTACTGACCCAAGGGGTGACATCATATCATGAAGTTTACTAGGCAGACTATATTCATGGGGTGGTTTGCCATTGCCTTACCCAGTTGTCTACACTTTATCCCCAGCAAGCTGGGTACTCACTTTACCAATTTCAGAAGGATGGAGTCCACCTTGAGCCAGCTCCTGAAACCAACTTCCATCGAGATCAAACATGCAGTACAGCAGCTTACTACTCTGCACCATGGGTCTCCTTGCTAACTCCTTAGGGCTAGATGTTTTCTTTCTAGAAGCTAAATTGCAGGTGACCCAGCTTTTTCATGACCACCTGCAGCAATACCAGTCCTAGGCCTGGTGTATCAATTTTGCTCCCCCTTCCTTTTCTTCTCGGATTGCTCACTAGAAAGTACAGGTCCTCCAAATATAGATGGAGCAGAGGAGAACCATCACCATCCCTCAAAGGATTGTCCTAAGTTCCGGAATACTAAACCTCTTGTTTTGAAACCAGTTACAGTTTAACAGATTGGTAAACCAGATTGGATTTCCACACTTGTAACTCCCCTCTCCCACTACAGCCCCAAATGCCCCCTGAAAAGCTGGTGAATAGGGATCCCCCCCAGAATCAGCATGAGGGGAGAGTGGGCTGACACTGGAAGAGAGAATCAGCAAATTCCTCACCCCCACATGCAGGAATATCTTTGACAGGATCCAATACTTTAGCTTCAAGTTTAGGTTCAAAGCAACCAAGACATTTTAAGTTTGGGTTCATCTCCAGTTCACTAAAAACAAGAATGAACTCAGTCTAGGGTTCAGCTTTGGGTTGAATCCCTGCTCCCAATTGGGGGGGATGAGGACACAAGGGGTCCCCAACACCCTTGAAATTCTGACACAGGGTGGTGGCTGCAACCACACAATGGCTGCCACAACAGGCAGAGCCAACTACAAAATTTCAGGGGGTGAAGTCAAGCATAAGTCTAAGTAACTCTTCAACATTTCAGGCAGATACTCTGTTTAACAGGATGCCTTTTAAATAAACATGATCAAAAATATTTTCTTCCATGCATACAGATTACCTTCAATGAGGATCCTTGTGCAGTGGTGACTGTTGCTGCTGAAGCAACTTTTTAAAAATCTGAACAGCCAATCAGATCTTCAATGGCCAATCAGAAGGGCTGCTGGGCAAAAGCCCCACCTAGCTCTGTCCAGTTTCTAAAAATACTTGGTGAGTGTCATGGCCTCCATGGGCACCATGTTGGGGACCCCCCTCCTATATATAGGGTTGCCAGGTCCCTCTTTGCCAATGGCAGGAGGTTTTTTTGGGTGGATCCTGAGGAGAGCGGAGTTTGGGGAGGGGAGGGACTTCAATGCCATAGAGTCCAATTGTCAAAGCGGCCATTTTCTCCAGGTGAACTAATCTCTAATGGCTGGAGATCAGTTGTAATAGCAGGAGATCTCCAACTAGTGCCTGGAGGTTGGCAACCCTACCTACACAATATATACTTGGAAATAAGTGTGAATAGGATTGCCAGCCTAAATTGATTAAATAATTGTTATAGTCTTACATTTTGAGGGAAATGATGTCGACCTCTTTCAGCCTGTTGGCTCTATTATTTCAAGCCTATAATTCAAAGAAAACTGCCACACACAAAAACTAAGAATAAGCAAATAATCATTTGACATTCTTACCTTTTTCTACAGAACACAAGTTCCTCATTCAACACTGCGAAGACCCTATGTTTACTTTTAGCTTTCCATGTCACCCCGAAAAGGAGAGGTGTCCTTCGGTTAAAATGTCTGCCTGGGTTTCGGAATGGAACATTGAATTTTCATGAAGCCATCGGGTGTAACTTTTAAGGATCAATACAGATAACAGCTCACCTTGCCAATTTGCTAGGAGATGGAATTGCCGAGTGAGATCCAAAGACATTTGAGTGCAAGATGATCATCCAGAAGTGTGAAAACTCATTCATATAAGTCCAGATGAACCCAACATATCCTGAAGGGTAATGGTTATTCTCCCATTCTATTGTTGCGTAGTTGCTTCTTCCTTTGCTCAGTGTCCTTGAAGCAAAGGTAATTGGTTTTTTCCTCTGCTGTGAGCATAATGTGGGATGTGACTGCTCTCCCCCCACATGGGATTCACAATGCATCACACATTAATTGTATTGGCAAATCAGGATCAAAATGTGTTAAGATCTGCAAGGGTAACAGCAAGTCTTTAGTTTCGGGGGGGGGGGTTGTCATATTTACCTGTCCAAGTCTCTCAGCGCTTCTCCTAAAAGAAAATCCATACCATATACTTTAACAAGTATTCCAAGGGATGAAATTAATAACCTTGAAGAATATAAGACACTATGGCCATAATCCACTGCAGAGTTAAGCACACACAAACCTGTTCATGTTATCCTACTTCAGTCTATGTTGGCTTGTGCCCAATGGATTCAGCAATGGTTTGTGGTCATTGTGATCATCTGAAACCCATGTGCATCCATGATGGGACCATTGTTGCTCATCTCCAGACTACAGAGATCAGTTCCCCTGGAGAAAACAGACACTTTGGAGGGTGGACTCTATGGCATTGTACCCCACTGAGGTCCCTGTCCCAGGTTCACATTCTGAGAGTGCTGCTTGACACATCCAAGTAGGGTTGCCTGGAGATCTCCTGCTATTACAACTGATCTCCAGCCAATAGAGATCAGTTCACCTGAAGAAAATGGCCGCTTTGGCAATTGGACTCTATGGCACTGAAGTCCCTCCCCTCCCCAAACCCTGCTTTCCTCAGGCTCCTCCCTCAAAATCTCCAGGTATTTCCCAACCTGGAGCTGGCAACCCTACACAGTGGTCACCTTAGAAAACCAGATGACAACAGTGGCTTGGAGTGCATTTATCCAGGCCTGTCTGGTGCATCAGCTGCACCCGTTCCTGGTTCAGTCTGATCTAGACACAGCGATCCATGTCTTAGTTACAATTGATCATTGCAAGGCACTCTACTTGGGACAACCCAGGAAGAGTGTACAGAGGCTTCAGCTAGTGAAGAATGCTGCAGCTAGACTGTTGGTTGGGGCCACCTCCCAGGATCATGTGACCCTGATACTATAGAAATTATACTGGCTACCGACTGTCTTATTAATGCCAGGGACTTCAGGTATTTGTATAACAAGGTGTTTATTGAACTTCTATAACACAAAGAAAAGTCAACAGTCCCTCCCTAGTGCCTGCTTGCTCTTTCTCTCTCAGTCTCCTTGTAACTTCCTGTTTCCTGTTAGTTGCTCCTCCCGTTCCAATCTCTTAATTAAGATTACATTTCACTACATTTCCCCTCCTTTGAGTTAACAACAGTTTCGTTTTAATTATACAAACAACATTAAACTATAAGCTATCAACACTCTCTATGAACTTCCTACCTTGAGGTGGTAAGTAGACTGTCAACCACCCCTAATAGCACCTGGGGATTATTCTGCCCCATTGCAGGTGGCTATTGCTACTGTACCTATAGGGAAAAGAGGTCAACCTCTGTAGCGTGCTGGTTTCTGCATCACTCTATCTCTTGAGGTCATTTTGACAGGTTTGAAGGTGGAAAATAAGATTTGTTAAGTGTAGACTGAACTGGACCTGGGTCAGACACTGGTCAGTCAGTTCTGGTCTGGTGATCTGTAGATGAGCTTTGAATGTTGTCTGGGTTTTCAGTTTCTGGAACTTTTGTTGGTGGTGTTTCTGAACGTACCTCTGGTACAAGTTGCAAATGTCTTCTATTTTCCGTAAGTCCTGCCTGATGCCATGTTCATCTATGCCAGGGGTGGGGAACCTTTTTCCTGCCAAGGGCCATTTGCACATTTATGACATCATTCAGGGGCCATACCAGGTGTAGATCTCCCAGTGTGGGGGGGGAGAGGCTAGGGTTGCCAGGCCTCCAGCCACTACCTGGAGGTTGGCAACCCCAGGGGAGGCCACACAGAGACGGCCTGCAGGGCGCTCCCGCTCCCCCCTCCCAGGTGGGAGGGCAGCCAGCGGTGGGCCCCAGAAAACGAGGTGCCAGGGGGACGCACCCCACAGTTGATCAGCAAGGGAGGAAGGGAAGAAGGAAAACAGAGAAATAGGAAAAGGGAGGGAGGGAGAGAAAGGGAGAAAGAAATGGAGAGAGGGGGAGAAAGAAAGAAAATGATGGAGGGAAAGAAAGAAAAGGACAGAGGGAGACAAAGACAGAGACAGAAAAAGAGGGAGAGAAAGGAGAGTGACAGAAAAAGAGGAAGAGAGAAAAGCCTTCCTCCACACACACACACTCGCTGGCCCTGGGCGGCCAGGCCCCAGCCTCCCCGCCCCCACACACCCGGGGGCGCACGGAACCCCGGGCGACCGGGCCCCAGTCTCCATAACCTCTCTTCCCAGAGTCCACAAAAGCCCCCCCCCCGAAGCCCAATCGGATCCCGCATGCATGCTCTGCCACCGGGAGCTGCCGGCCTCTTCCCCCTCCCCCCGCTGCTCAACAGCCGACAGGCAGCGAGAGGGGCTTACAATGTAAGGGGCAGCCTTGGGGGAAGCATCCCTCCCCTCTCCTCTCACCGACCAAAAGCTGACAGTCGGCGAGAGGAGGTCCAAAGGGTGCCACAGCGCCCCTGTAAGCCGCAGCCCCAGGAACACCCTCGGGGAGTACAGCCCTGCACCCCACCTCCGCGGCAGGGCCCCGGAGTTCCCGAGGGCCACAAAAAATGCCCTCAGGGGCCGCATACGGCCCCCGGGCCTGAGGTTCCCCATCCCTGATCTATGCGGTGACCAAGATAACTGAGAGTCTTCTGGCATAGGGAGGCATTTTGAATTATTCAGTTTCAGGCCTGCCTGTCGCAGCGTGTCTAGAACCTTGTCCAGTCGAGCATCATTCTCTTCCTCTGTGTGGCCATACACCAAGATGTCGTCCATGTACACAGACACACCATCCATATGCTGCAGCAGTTGAGTCCTTTCTCTTTGAACAACTCTGGGGCACTGGAAATTCCAAAAGGCAATCTATGAAAAAAGTACCGGCCAAATGGTGTGATGAAGGTTGTTCATTTTGCCCTGTCCGGATCCAAGAGGATCTGCCAGAATCCACTAGCTGCATCTAGTACTGAAAATATGCAAGCACCAGCTAGCCGTGGAAGGATGTCATCAATAGTAGGAAGGATATACTTTTCTCTTTTTACTGCTTTATTAAGCTGCTTCAGATCTACGCAGATTTGCACTGAACCATCCTTTTTGGGTACAGGCACCATTGGACACACCAATCAGTGGGTTCTGTAATTGGCTCTATAACCCCACAGCGAAGCATCCTACCAGTTCAGCTTTTACTTTAGGAAGCAGTGGGACTGATATGGTTCTGGCTGTGCTGACAGCATAAGGTATGGCATTTTCCTTTAACCTTATCTTTATTGGTGCAATCTTCAGAGTTACCAACTCAGGTTGGGGTCCTATAGGGAGTTCATCTAGATGACGTATCAAACCCATTGTGACAACAGTGTCCCGACTCAGTAGGTTGTTACATTGAGCTTGAAGTACGTAGACTTTAAAACTGTAGTTCTCTGCTTTGTATTGAGTTTGAGCATGAAAATATCCTGCACACCTCAGGCTAGCTCTCCCAGGACTAGAAAATACTGAGGATGTTTGATGGAGTGGAGGACTTTTAAGGCATCTATAGACTGACTCTGGGATAACATTGACATCTGCCCCCGTGTCTATTTTGAAGCCTAGAGAAAGGCCATGGATTTGTAATGATATCATCCATGGGTCAGTAGTGGATGTGGAGCAGTGGACTGGTCCCCAAAAAAACTGATCTAGGGTACTGTCTTGTTTTGTGACTTCTCTCACCCCTCGAGTACGACATACAATAGCAAAATGTCTTATCCTTTTACATTTGTGGCATTCAGCAGTCTTTGCTGGACACACAGCTCTGAGCATGCCCTTTTCCGCAGTGTGTACACCTTGTTTTGGAGGACAGGGAGATTGCTTGTGTGATTTAGTGGGGTATTTCTGGGAAGATTGTAAGCCCATCTCCATCCGACTAGAGTATCTGGGAAACAGCGTTTTATGAGATATTTCCTGAAGCCTTGCAAATGCTCCTTGGTCATGGACTTGTCCCTTGAGCAGTTCTGAATTCCTGATCATTTGTGTTGCCCCTTCTAAGGTGAGGTCACTTTTCAGCTGTAGTTGCTGGGATAAGCCTTTTGTCTAAAATGCCCACGACTAGTTGATCTCGAATGGTTTCACTTTTGCAAAATCCAAAATCACAGGCCTCTGCTTTCTCGTGCAGCCGTCTTCTATAGGCCTCAGCAGACTCCCCTGGCTTCTGCATTCTCTTGATGAAAGCAGGCCCTCTCGTGAACGAGGTTCTGCTTGGGCACAAAATAGACATCAGATTTCCCCAGGACAAGACTGTAGTCATCCTTGTCTCCATCAGCAGTGAAAGCAAAGGAGCTAAAGATCTGCTCTGCCTGTGGGCCCATTGCATAGATTAGGGAGCAGACCTGGATTTCTCCTGCTTCTGCATTCAGTTTTGTCGCAATCCTGTAGCGAGAGAAGCGCTGTTTCCGGTCAGCCCATCCGGCAGGCCTTCTAAAGTCAAAGGCTTCTGCTGGGAAAAACTTTGCCATTGCAGGCCTTGACTGCCTGCAGCTCCGGAACAGAGACTGAAGGTTCAGACTTCTGACACCATGTCTTATTAATGCCAGGGACTTCAGGTATTTGTATAACAAGGTGTTTATTAAATTTCTATAACACAAAGAAAAGTCAACAGTTCCTCCCTAGTGCCTGCTTGCTCTTTCTCTCTCAGGGCGAAAACGCACGGTCGCTTGAGCCTCCTTTCTTCCCTGTTCCAGCCAGGATTCAGCCAGGATCGAACGCACATCCGTGCGTTCGATCCTGGCTGAATCCTGGCTGGAACAGGGAAGAAAGGAGGCTCAAGCGACCGTGCATTTTCGCCCTCAGTGTCCTTGTAACTTCTTGTTTCCTGTTAGTTGCTCCTCCCCTGTTCCAATCTCTTAATTAAGATTACATTTCACTACACTGACCTGCTCCTGAGACCAGTTCAAGGTGTTGTTTTCGTCTTTTAAGGCCCTACATCTGAAGGAATGTCTTCTCCCATGCATTCCTGCCTGGGAATTAAAATCATAGGGCCTGACTGTCCCACCAAAGAAGCTTGTCTGGTGGGCACACAAGAGAGGGCCTTTTGATGTAACCCCTCATTTACGTAGAGTCCAATGGAGTAAATGAAGACAAGGAGGTTGGGTTGAGCTTCACGGTTTGATTTGTTGGCCAAGAATCCCAAAACCGGGTGATCCCCAGAAAGCAGATTAACGAGCTCTGCAGTCCGGTCACGCAGAAAGAGGGGAGATGCAAGGGGTTATATAGACATTTCACATTCCAATTAACATCCGATATAGCTTGTCACTGCCACGTCATGGTTTCTACCCCGCCTGTGTGACCATTGCTACATCTAGTCAATAGACCTCTATTGTTCCCTAGCAGGCTGAAGCGAAAGTATCAGAAAAGGGGGAATAGGTGGGAGGGAGGCTGTTGGAGGTTTCCCTTATCACCCATTGGGATGCATGTGTGTGTGCCCGCTTGGTGCTAGAGAGAAGGGGGAGCCACTGGGCATCGGCCTCTGCGAGTTCTGCTTGTAAGCAGTTTCTACGTGTAGCTTTTGTGCATGTCTGAACGGGATTACTCAATCACAACACTTTTTGGTGGCAGCCCCACTATTATGGAACAAGTCCCCAGGGAGGAGTATCTGGCCCACTCTCTACTAATCTTCAGAAGGCAGTTGAAGATATAAATATATATGTATATAAATTGTTGTTTTATTCATTTTTTTGTTTTAAAAAATCATTTTATTTATATTGTAAGCCACTCTGAGTTGCACAAGTGAGAAGGGTGGCTGATAAATGTTTTAAATAAATAAATATTTTTAAAATATTTTAAACAATTTTTTTTCTAAAGTAACTCTCAGTGGTATGATATAACCTGGAGGGGAAAAACATATTAAGATGTATTTATATTGACAAAAGAGCGATTCTATATAACCTTACAGAACCTGCATTTGGTAACAAATTACTGTTATCTGACTTCATCCAGAAAACATAAGCTCTGCACATCTATTTGCCACAATGCCATTTGTGGCTGACAGCATCTTTTCCATACACACACATAGAGACAGAAGTTCCGATTTCTTTCATCTGATCAATGAATCTTTAAAGGTATGTGAGAGAAAAGGGCAGACAAATAGAAACGGCTGTCAGAGGAGGTTTTGCTCTGTACAGGGAGACAAGGCCATATAAAAGGAAAACAAATCTGTTACCATTCCAGCTGTGATCAATGGGCAGCAGGAATATGGCTGCCAGGTTAACTTCTCACCACTCACAGTGTAATCACTGCTAACCACGGTGTCCAAACAATGAATTGTTTTTGAGACTTTCTGTTTTTCTCCTAAAACATATCCCCTTATAGGCTTCCAGACCCACCCACCCCCAAACCCTTACATTTCTCCACTAATTTGATAGGATCTATGACTTTTCTGGTCATTGTCCTTCAAATTTAATGTTTGCCCAAGGCAAAAATAAAAATAAAAAAATAAAAATGGTGGGGGAGTAAGAACAGAGTTGGAACTGTCTTCAGCAGAGCTTGCCTTGCTGAATCAGTGTTAAGTCAGGCATTTGACAGCGGGCATATTTATTAATTGATACCCCACTTATCTCCAATGGGGATCCAAAGCAGCTTAAAAATGCTACCACTGCAGAAAGTTATGAATGAAATAAGCAAAGAGAAAATATTGCCCTCATCATGGCAAGACGCTTACATAACTTTGATACATAAAGAAGGCAATGATCCAACACTACTACAATCTTACAGACCTATTTAACGGTTGAATGTGGACTATAAACTTTTTGCCTCAATATTGTCAGAGAGACTATGGAAATGTATAATAAAACTAATTATTTCCTTTCCCTAGATTTAACATCCATTAACTATTCATCTACCATTTCATGCTTTTTTATTAAGAAGGGTGTGTGAAAATTATGTTTTTTCTTGACAGTATAGAGAAAAAAGTTGCCACGTCTCTCACACAATTCGCAGATCTACTTGACAGCAGATAATACAGTATCCACTTCTCGGAAAGTGGCATTAGCTGTTTTATCCAGAGAGTAATATATTTATTTCATGCATAATAACAAAACTCATTCATACAGATCAGTGTGGCTTGATAACAAAGCGATTTGTTTTTTTATAATATTTTTATTGCATTTTTATAATGAAACATACAGAGAGAAAAAAGAAAAGAAAAGAAAAAAAAACATAAAATACATAAAATCAAAGTAAAAAAAATACATATACAGAGCACTTATTGACTACTAATACAATGTTATAAAAACCCCATATTGCCCTGGATCCAAATCCCACCCCCCACCACAGTGCCCTTCACCATTGGACTTCAGATGGAATGTTGTGACAAATCAAAAAAATTCACATATTATATCTTTAGTTAGAAATCACATTGTACTATAATTCGTTAACTATACTTTTAAAATCCGTTTTTGCCAATTTATCCCAATATGCAGTGGCCTTTGACCATGTAGATTTAAATTCCTCCATATCTTTACCATGTAAAGAGACTATAATTTTGGCCATCCGCATATACATCCATAATTTTTCTCTCAACTCTTTAATTGAAGGTTTATTTGTTTGCTTCCAAAGCGATTTGTGAAAGATGATGTACACTCTGTAATCAAGGCAATAAAATTTGTGAAAAAAGGAGAAGAAAACAGCATTTATATTCTTAGATGCTGAAAAAGCATTTGACAATATAGCTTTGCCTTTTTTATTGAAGATGCGTGGAAATTTAAATTGCAGCTCAAAATTCATGAACTGGATACAGATAATTTATACAAAACAGTATGCAATGATTATAACAAATCGAGTATTAATGGAAGGATTTCAAATTGAAGAAAGAACATGTCAAGGATGACCTTTATCGCCACTTTCATTTCTTCTTGCACTAGAAGTGCTGTCTAGAAGATCAGACAAGATCCTAGAATTAAAGTTTTGAAAGTGGACAGAGAAGAGTTCAAAATGAAAAGTTATGCTGATGATGTGGTGCTGACAATCTCAAACCTCCACTTGTCGATGCAAAACATAATAGAACAAATTGTAAAAACTGGATATTTTCTCAGGCTATAAAATCAACAAGAAAAAGAAAAAATATTTTTTTTAATGAAACAGAAAGAAGAAGATATAAGAAGGACTACAGGATGTACAGTAATGTCAAATACATTTAAATATTCAGGAATAAACCTGACTGGACAAAAAGAAACACTATTCAAAGGCAATTACAAAACAATGTGGGTGAAAATACAAGAGGACCTGCAAAGATGGTCTAAATTGAAAATTTCACAGCTAGTAATGTATTGCCAAAACTTTTTAAAAAAAAATTCAGATATTACCAATGTATATTCAAGAAAAAAAAAACCATGAAGGAATGGCAGAAACAGATCAATAAGTTCATAAGGAATGGCAAAAAGCCAAGAATCAGATTTAAAGTTTTACAAGATGAGAAAAAGAGAGGACTAGCAGTACCTAATATTAAATTATATTATCAAGCAGCTGGCCTGGTTTGGGTTGTGGACTGGATTAAAAACCCAAATCAAAGACTAATAAAATTAGAAACTGTAGTTTTGGAAGGTTTACATAATTACCTATAGAGTAAAAAAGCAGTCAAAAATATAGTGCAGAGTAGTAGCCGTGTAATTAGAGATAGACTACTTAGAATCTGGAAATCTACCTGAAGAAGAGTTACAGGGCAATCCTCAGGGGAGGGGGGGTGAATGACCTTAGGAGCCAGCATGACCCCTTCCCCGGTGTTAGTGCCACATGCACTGGCTAAGTGGGCACTAACAGTAGTGCAAGGCAACTTACACCAGCTCCAGGAGCAGCATAACAGTGCAAGGCTTGGGCACTGGCACTGCCTCCCCAGTAGCATTTCCCCAGTGCAAGGACTTGCACCGGCACCAATGGGGGTGTTCCCATCGGCAGAGCTGAATATAATCAGCTCCCTAAGGCCTTGTGGCCCAGGAACACCCCTTTTTGCAGGTGTAATGTGGGGCCTGCAAAAAGGCTGCCATAACCCCATGGAACTCAATGAAGAGTTTCTCTAGGATTGCCATGTCTGAGATGGGAAATACCTCGAGATTTGGGGTATGGAGCCTGGAGAAGGCGGGGTTTGTGGAGGGACTTCAATGCGGTATAGTGCCATAGAGTCCACCTTCCAAGCCAGCCCTTTTCTCCAGGTGAACTGATCTCTGTCACCTGGAGATCCGTTGTAATAGAGAGAGATCTACAGCCATCACCTGGAGGTTGGTAACCCTATCAGCAACACACTTACATACAGGAGCCCTGCAGGGCCAAAACCAAAGGACTCAGCTAAGAGAAGGCCAAGCGAGAGTCAGAGAGTTAAATAAAAACCCTTCTTGAGTTAAACAAAGCTGAAGTGTCTTCTTGTTCATGATACTACACCTGGGCCATCCAGGTCAGGACCCTTACTGATTAGCAGAAACCAAAATGAGCATTGTAGTGGGCAACCCTGTATTCTCACTCTTCTGCATATGAAAACATTTTAAATCTTATTGTTGAGCAGAGGCTTCTTAACCACGTATGAGAATTCTGATATGACTAGAAAGTCCTGCTAATGGAGAGGCCTAACCACAAATAAAATGGGGGTGGATTGGCCATTTATTTACAGGGAAAAATCCCAGAGGGTCTCTGCCATGTGCCTCATTCCCGCCCCCTTCATGGAGCTGGAAGGTAGGGTTGCCAGCCTTCAGGTGGTGGCTGGAGATCCCCTGCTAATACAACTGATCTCCAGCTGATAGAGATCACTTCACCTGGAGGAAATGGCCACTTTGGCAATTGGACTCTATGGCATTGAAGTCTCTCCCCTCTCCAAACCCTGTCCTCCTTATGTTCTGCCCTCAAAATCTCCAGGTATTTCCCAATCCAGAGCTGGCAACACTTCAGGAAAGGAACACCATGGTGGTGCCTGGGTTTACCCCATCAGGCCAGATGTGGTGCCGTTATCACAGAAGAACACGGCAGTGTCTCCTTTCTGTCCAGGGGGCTCTTTGCCCCTCCATCAATGAGGGGTTGTGTCTGTGGGAGGAGGCACAACCCTTTTCCAGGGCTGTTTTGGCCTCCCAGTCCACTCCACGGTAAAAGCTGGTTTGGCTCTGCTCCAAATCTTTGGTATGCTACAGAACAAAATGTACAAATGCTACAAATAATGGAGTGGACTTCTAAGTGTCCTGCTATATGATCCATATAAGTACTCCCAATGTGCATCTCCCCCAAAGCCACCTCCATTGCCCTAGTAATCAGCCAGCTGTTGATGCGGTTTTTTAAAGAACCCCTCTGTCATTATAGCTCAGCAGTTCACCCCCAAAATCCTTTGGGAAACGTTAGGTAACTTCAGGTAATGTTTCTAGCTGCCAGTAAATCCCCAACACCTTATACAACAGCAGACAGCTTAAGAGCTCAGCTGTCTAATTATTGTTCTAATATTCCATCTAATTTAATATCTTGCAGCTGAATGCATTGCACTTGCTAGGAAGGGGGTATTCTAAAATTGCTTCCCTCTAGCTTGCTAGGAGACATTTCATTTCCCCCTGAAGAACACTGTATTCATCTTATTGGAGGCTTTGTTTACACAGACCGCCAACAGAATGCATTCCAAAGTACCAAACATACCTACAGAATAAACTGAGTGTTTTAAGGTGTAACCTTAAATTAATGATTTTGCTGGAAAATTGCAATGCCACAAAGACTGCACTCAAATCCTTTTGCATTTCCAAAGTCCATTCATAACACGATGCATCTGGAGTGTTAAAAACCTAAATGAAGATTTGTCATTTGGATGGATGCAAGATGGGGTTATTATCCTACAGTCAGGTGTGAGAATTATATTCACAGGCAAAGAAACTCAATGGGAGAAATTATGCTTAGAATTATGGACTGGTGCTAACATTTGCAGATGTAGGCATCTAAAATGGCATCTATCCAATGAAGCATCTCTAGAAGGCAT
The DNA here is from genome assembly GCF_029931775.1 of Euleptes europaea. Lineage (NCBI taxonomy): Eukaryota > Metazoa > Chordata > Lepidosauria > Squamata > Sphaerodactylidae > Euleptes > Euleptes europaea. The sequence continues at coordinate 89,656,043 of NC_079319.1, read as the reverse complement.
CAGATTTTCATTACATTTTTCTCTGCCCCTGCTGTTCCTTTTGATCCCCATAAAGTTGAGGGATCAAAGTTCTGAGTTGGGGGATCCGTGTGGAGTAACAGATGTGTAGGTCAGGAGGCACCAACAAAGAGAGATAAAGGCACAGCTCTGGTATTTATCCATGCAGGTGCTGCAACCCCAGCAATATTTCCCCCAGGTTGCAAAAGGGAGGGGAGGAACTCAGGAAAACTTCACATGCCTCCCCACCGATGCTTCACTCAAGACAAGCTAAAGTTTTTTGTTTCGTTTCTTGGACCAGTTGAGGCAGGTTACAAGCAAAATTAGCATTCGGGGTGGAGTGGGATTGTAAAACTGCAAAAAATCAACCCAGGAGATAAAATTAGAGTTACCAATACAATTTATAAAGAAAAATATCTGGTCAATAAGGTATGGATGGCTTTTTAATTGCTCAGTGGATGCAGCCTGGTGAATTCTGATGAGTCTCAGGGTTAATTTTGGAATGTGAAGCAGCAGGACTTAATGGAGAAGGATACAAAGACACAAAGAAAAACAAGAAGAAGAAAGAAGAAGAGTTGGTTTTTATACCCCACTTTTCCTCTACCTTTAAGGAGTCTCAGACTGGCTTACAACCACCTTCCCTTCCTCTCCCCACAGCAGACACCTTGATAGGTAGGTGGGGATGAGAGAGTTCAAAGAGACAGCGTCTGGAAAACATGGGCAAAACATGCTGAGAGAGGAAGGCGACCTCTGACCAGCAGAAAAGGCATGCATAATCAAAAGGAAGCCCCAAAGTAGCTGGTGGGAGTGACCGTGGGGAAAAGTCCCTGCATAAAAGTCCAAACAAAAAAAACACACCCAACCTTTGATGCATATACTGAAACAGACCTGTGGGCAGTTTTCACATGTGAAGGAATTCACTGGTGCCCACAATGTGTATGAAGTAGCCATTGGTTGGTAAACAGGCATGACCCAACCATGACATCTTTGAAAAGAAACCCTACACATGCAACGCTACATCAGCCGCAAGAGAGCAAAGACAACTGCATGCCATGAATGGATCCCTTGAATAGACATGTTTGTTAGTTATCTGTGCAAAAGAGAAAAGAATCCCAAATTTGAAATTGGCAATTGGCACAAGAAAGCTAGATAATAACCAACTTTAAAAAGAAAGCACTAACATTAATTTGGCAGCTTTTAATAAGAAGGCAAAATGTAGTTTTATGGTTGAATTGTTTTTTCTTTGGATGAATGAGTTTTCATTAGAGTTGGCCTTTAGGAATTTGGAAGATGGGAAAGCACTTAGGAAAATTAAATTAGTTGATGCCCACTAGAGTTTGCATTGACTGTGAATGATAGCTGATTATTATGGGGAGCTGATGCTACTTATCCCGCAGTTTACCTATGCAAAGAGGATGCAAATGAAAAGGTGGCTACTGTTTCCCAAGTCGTGAGCACAGAAGAGTGAAAACAAAGAATTCATTTCTAATTGGACTCTTTTAAAAAGTGAGTTACAAGAGAAATCCAGCTACCTGACAGGAGGATGAAGACAGGAGGAGAACATGCCATGGTTTCAGTGACAGCTAATGGAAAGGTTGTATTGCACTAGCGAAAACACCACACACCCAATTCCCAATAGTACTTCAAAGCTCCTTAAATGAAATGAGAGCTGGCTAATCATCTGTGATACCTGTCAGCACTGGGGTCCAGATCAGAGCTGATCAGCTGATTTTTTTTTCTCTGTATAACCTCAAAAGCCAAGATATTCCTCACACACACACAGTTCAAGGACAGCTTGTGGACAGCCTGAGAAAGTGGAGGGTAGTTAGTGAACTTGTTCTCTAGTTACTACCATCGCCACAATGATTTGGGATACCTTTCAAATCCCAAACACCACTTTCAAACCCCTTCTGACTTACAGAAGCACTCAGCTGACCTTAGGGTTGCCAACCTCCAGGTACTAGCTGGAGATATCCTGCTGTTACAACTGATCTCCAGCCGATAGAGATCAGTTCACCTGGAGAAAATGGCCACTTTGGCAATTGGACTCTATGACATTGAAGTCCCTCCTCTCCCTAAACCCTGCCCTTTTCAGGCTCTGCCCCAAAAATCTCCCGCTGGTAGCAAAGAAGGACCTGGTAACCCTAGCTGACCTTCATGTAGGCTTGTCAGCTCCAGGTTGGGAAAAAGCTGGAGATTTTTGAGGTGGAGCCTAAGGAGGGTGGGGCTTGGGGAGGAGAGGGACTTCAATGCCATAGAGTCCAATTGACAATGCAACTATTTTTTCCAGGTGAACTGATCTCTGTGGAGATCAGTTGTAATAACTGCAGACCTCCAGCTAGTACCTGGAGGTTGGCAACCCTACCTTCATGGATCGGTTATTTGAAGGACTAACAGCATTTTTTGGGTAGATGGAAATAGGGTGAAGTAAATGAACTATAGACAACTTTACAACGTCCTTTTCCTCTGCCCTCACCAAGCACCATCACTGAACAACTGCCTCTTATTTCAGCCATCTTGTAATTAACGGTTCCTCTTAACAGGGTTGCAAACCTCCAGGTGGCAAGGGGAGCTCTCCCGCTATTACAGTTGATCTCCAGACAACCAAGTTCAGTTCCACTGAGGAAAATGGCTGCTTGGAGGGTGGACTCTATGGCCCTGTACCCCACTGAGGTCCCTCCCCTCTCCCAAACCCCAACCCTCAGGCTCCACCCCCAAAATCTCCAGGTGTTTCCCAACCCGAGCTGGCAACCCTATCTCCTCATGGGTTACTTTTCAGCTTTCTTATGGTTCAGTTGTAATGTCTGTTGTTGTTCTGATATTTGAGTCGATTTTTATGACTCTCAGGTTTAGATTTTATGGTTTTGCTGACTAGTTGACTTGGGGATAGTTTTATTTTTACACACGTGTGTTATGGTATTTTGAACGGCCTCCGACTCATTCAGGTGGAGAAGTGGTGTGCAGATACTTTAAATTACACAAAGAAAAAAATGAGTTATCTAGACACTGACAGCACTGTCCTACCTGCCATGGGGTTCGTATTCGCCACAAAATAGTTTCCAGCAAGCTTTCTCAGGGGCAGCAAATGGTGGTGTGCTCTTCGCACAACCTTCAGGACATTTGCAGCTGGCCCCAAGCTGCCATTTTTGCCAGATGTTTGGCTTGAAACCAGATGGGCTTCAGGGACATGGCTGTCTCTTTCCCCTTTACGTGATAAAAGCGCGTCATGTTTGCATTTTAGTGGCAGCAAAGAGAGAGGAAGATTTCAGGGAAAGGGGAATAAAATGACACTTGAGTGCAGGTAGTCCATATAAACCCAGCTGTTGTCCAATACCTTGATACCCTGTTCAGCAGAGTACCTATAAGAAACTCGAACGATACGCTGACAAAGCTTTTTGCAAAGGCAGCTCAGAGACCTCTTCTATGTTCATCACGGGCTTCGCAGTGAAGTCCTCATTCAGGAAGAGGAATAGTTTGGAGTCTGGCTCTCTGACAGTAAAAGCCTAAAATGACTTGGAAGCCTAATTTCATACCTTGGTTTATAGGAGTTTTAACTGCTGTTAAATGTCCACATACCAAATAAAAGAGATTAAGAGGCCTTCCTCAACGCTCATTTGAGTACTCTTTTAACCTTACTCTCCTCTCTTCTTTGCTTTTTATGCCACTTCTAGGATATATGAAAATTTAGTCAAGCCATATACATTTACACAAAGCTTATCCACAGAGATCTTTCCTCCTCCTCAGCACAACCCTAGATGGAGGCAAAGAATGAAATAGCCATCTCATAAAATAAATGAGATTTTACAGTTTTGCACATCAAGCAAACTAACCTTCTAATCCTACTTCACTGCAATTGATTTCACACTGACATGCAGATATATGGACTGAGTAAATTCCTCCAGGGTCTGGAGCATAGGACTTCACCCCATATGCATATTTATCTCCTGATTTATCTGCTGTTGGTTACTACGCTTTGCCTACAGATTCCCCTGAAGAAGCCTCTTGGGCAAAGCACCACAGAGTCCACTGTCCAAAGCCCCCATTTTCTCCAGGGGAACTGATTTGCAGATGAGCTGTAATTCCAGGGGATCCCCAGGTCCCAACTGGAGGCTGGCATTCCCAGCTATTGACAGCATTGTGAAATGTGCTAATGGTCTTTGGTAACTGCAGTTGTGGTCTCCTAATACTCCACATTTTCCATATTTTTTCCGCTGTCCCAACAATGCCGTTTTAACTGTCAAGTTCTAGTCTTCTATATTATTAGGCTAATCCACCAGGAGCACCATGTAACAAAATTTGCATCTGTGTAGTCTGTTCCCCATGTAATCTATGCACACACACAGTAAACTGTCCCATGTTTACACAGACTCCCCCCCCCAAATAGCCTCGTTTGTAATTCAAACAGCTGAAACCACACCAGAGGCAGCATTGTGTATAGCCTTCCTGCATTCATTAGGGGAGTTGCTTACCCAGCAATGAGATCTCAAGCTACCAGCAGTCCCGTCAACTAAAGCCCAAGGAAGACCTTCAGAGACATGCAGCCTCAGCTAATCAGCTGCAGTGGGACACTGGACACGTCCTGCTATCTCTGCCGCTCTGCATTCTCTCTCTCTGCAATAGTAAAGTTCTTTGGCCTGCAAATGAGCAATCAGCAGATGATATCTGTGTACATGCCAGAGGGGAGAGGGAGTATTTTTCCCTGAGTATTATGATGCCCCCCACCTTAGCAAGAGTACTGTACTCTCTCAAAGTTAGCATTGCCTGCCTCTCCCTGTTAAAATCATTTGGTCAGAATTTGTATTAAAAGCTTGAAAAATGAACCTGGAGCAGTGATTTAAAGCATGGGCAGTACAAACTGGCAAAATTGGAATTCATGCAAGTCAACACAGATAAAGCCTATCAGATTGGACTAACCCAGTGACAGAAGGGGAGTTGGAGTTGATTTTTATACCCTGCTTTTCTCTACCTTTAAGGAGTCTCAAACTGGCTTACAATCACCTTCCCTTCCTCTCCTCACAACAGATACTTTGTGAGGTAGGTAGGGGTGAGAGAGTTCAGAGAGAGCTGTGACTAGCCCAAGGACACCAAGCAGGCTTCATGTGTAGGAGTGGGGAAACAAACCCAGTTCATCAGATTAGAGTCCGCCGCTCATGTGGAGGAGTGGGGAGTCAAACCCAGTTCTCCAGATTAGAGTCCACCTCTTTTAACTACTATACCACGCTGCCCCTTATCAGATGTTCTGTCCATGCAAACTGGGAGCCAAACAATTCAAACCTATCAGGAGCATGTCATGCTCCCAATAGCCAGGGAGCCCCATTTGCATGTACAGAAAGTGCACGGAAAATCCATTAATTGCCCAGTTCACATAAAAGAGTGACTTTGGGACCACACATTCCCAATATGTGTATTGGGACCACACATTCCCAATATGTGTGGTTGATGGGCTCCCACTTTGCATGGACATAACGTCTGAAGAGGGCTTTTGAGAGACTGATATTCTCTGTCTAAAAGTAACATAAGAGAACATAAGTGACAAATGAAGAAGTGACATCATCCCTACTCACATTGAATAGCCCTAGAAACACCACAGTAAGACCATTAGGGCTCCCTCACAAAATATTTGTTCATTGCCTATCTCAAATGCACCAGAATCTCCACAGATGCAGTGGCTGCTTCTCAGCAACAATTTATATCTGTGCTGTAGCATTTTTTTTAAAAAAAAAAATCATCACCATCGCTCAACTCACCTACAAAACAGGTGGCCCAGTTGAAAACAGCATTGATAATTTGGATTGATGAGCCTGTTGTCGTATTGTGTGTTGATTTGTTTTTTCAACCACTTGGGTTCCCAGGCAACTTGAAATGTCTGAAGGGGAATCACAGTACAGTGGGTTTATCACTGGGCTTATCATGTAATAAACCTTCTAGGACAATCTAGATCCATCATTCCTGTATGATCACTCTAAAAGGCATTGCACAATGGTACAAAATGCGGTGTCAGATTGAACAGACAGTCCATTCAGCACTGAAAATATCCTACTTATTTTGCCATTCTATATTGATATTGCCTTCTGAAATGAGGGTAAAAATGACTTTTCTGAAAAATATAAATAAAGCTATGATTCTTTTAATTCTAGTACGAGATCAAAGACTACAACAAAAAAAGTCAATAAAGTAACTTGCAAAATTTCCCTAAGTAATTGCTACTAGTATATTGTAATTGCAATTTACTAAGTAATGAAGAGCCAGCATGGTGTAGCGGTTAAGAGCAGTGGACTCTAATCTAATTTGATTCCCCACTCCTCCTAAGAGCAGCGGACTCTAATCTGGTGAACTGGGTTGGTTTCCCCATGAATCCTGCTGGGTGATCTTGGGTAGTCACAACACTCTTCAAACTCTCTCAGCCCCACCTACCTCACGGGGTTTTTGTTGTGGGGAGAGGAAGGGAAGGAGATTGTAAGTGCTTTGAGACTCCTTAAAGGTAAAGAAAATTGGGGTATAAAAGCCAACTACTCGTTCTTCTCTCCTCTTCCTCTTCTTCTTCTGAGGAAAGGCTGAATCATCTTGGCAGCACAGGGCTACTTTTTCTCTGAAAATCTGATATGGATGAGTTTATCTGTTGCCTTGTAGGGCACCTGTGCTAGACTTGTATTTTCATAAATAAAGAATGTGAATGTCTCTGATCCTCTCTCCTCCAAAGGAAACCAGTCGAGATATTGCTGCCCCTGGAAGAAGGGAAGCATATAACAATACCATGTAATCACAACTTGAGTAAAAATGGCAAACTCAGTCAAAAAATCTTACCACTCCACTAAGCAAAGTTGAAGCCTGTCTTTCAGCTTGATGAGCCTTTCTCCTGTTTACATGACTCATTGTCCAATGACAGAGCCACTTAAGTTGGAGGAAGCCTTCTGAGGCTAAAGGAATTTCCACCACCTAAAGGTCGGAGACCATCCATTAACTCTTAGCAACCTTTGGGAAAGAATTGGTGTAGCCCAGAATCTGAATGGTGAGAGACGAGGAGACCCTAGATCTAATCTTCTCTCAGTCAGTATTACCTAGGCTTAGGTAAAGCATGATCTCCCAGCTTCACTAACAATACAGGATCAACACTTATCTATTTGTTGTAAGAAATTAGTGAGATGAAACATTTCTAAACACGAAAAAACAACCCCAAAACACACACACTGGATAAAAAGCATCGTAACATATTTTGAACATTTTACCTTTCAGATTTTTTTTTTATTTTTCAGCTATAGAACTGAATCTTTTCCAGATTTTTTGGGGACAGAGGTGAAGCATATCCCTTTTTTTAAGGAGATAAAACTGAGCCCAATGAAGAAAAATCATCTTGGCCACCTTCATTTGTCTGCCCAAGAAATTGATTGACATATTAGCTGCAATTTTAGTTTGTGTGTTCTATTTATTTATTTTTACCTTCAAAGGTCATTCCTCAACCAGCTTGAGCTTCAATCTTTACGCTCATCAAAGAATGCAGAGTAATAATGGGGCTAACACAAATCGCTATAATCTTACGTATTAGAAGTGATGTAGGTGAATGACTCTCTGATGATGATTAACGATGTGCTCAGTCTTTACATAGATGAGAAGCAGAAGGAAGCCACAGCTGTTGACAAAATGAATTTACTGCCCCATGAGCAACATCACTGGGGGGAAAAGTCTCCTCTAACTTTGGGCAGCTACAAAAAGCATATAATAAATATTTCTAAAGATCTGGGTCAGACTTGTTCACAACTACATACATGTATATTCCAGTTCTAGTTCCAGAGCAAAAAGAGCATCTGTATGCAAATAAGCATTTAGACATAAGTTGCTTATAACTTTCGGCACTTCTTCAAAGCATCGGTTAAATAATAAACTACGGATAGAGTAACAGCCTTATCTTTACCAGACCGAAGAGAGATTAAATGATAGTCATGAGAACAAACAGAAAAGTGTGACATCAATGGAGTTATAAGAAAAGATCTTATAAAAGAATATAAATCACAACTGAATAAAAAATGGGTAACGGTTTCCGTCTTTGCCTTTCCACGTGGTAAGACTCTCTGCTAGATTGGGCTATCAAGGAATCTGCCAAATCATTCGTTGATGGGTAAAGCATTGTGTCTGGCCTATAAGAAAAGTCTTTGAAAGGTTGGGATGGTTAAGAATTCCAGATAGTCTAGTAGCACTGGAAAAGAGGGTGCACATTTTCTTTTGGCGTAACCATGCAGTTCAACATGGTCTCTACGTTCCAAATGTGTAAGTATCTGTTTCAATACTCAAGGGAGGTCCAAGGGAAAACTTGGACAGGAAATCTGTAAACTTGAAAGTCTTTCATCTACTGTCTTTGTCCAAGAGGACACATGTATATTCATCCCATAATAAGCACACCCTTCAAATGATGACTTCCAAAACAGGAATGAGCCATCACAGATATATAGGAAGAAGAAGAGTTGGTTTTTATATGCTGACTTTCTCTACCACTTAAGGAAGAATCAAACTGGCTTACAATCACCTTCCCTTCCCCACAACAGACACCCTGTGAGGTAGGTAGGGCTGAGAGAGTGTGACTAGACCAAGGTCACCCAGCTGGCATCATGTGTAGGAGTGGGGAAACAAATCCAGTGCCCCAGATTAGCCTCCACTGTTCAAGTGGAGGAGTAGGGAATCAAACCCAGTTCTCCAGATCACAGGCCACTGCTCCAAACCACTGCTCTTAACCACTACACCATGCTGGCTCTCAGAGGCTTTCTTCTCACAACCCAAGCAAAGGTTTCAACTGCAGTCAGTTCACACATTCAGTCGCCACTAATTGTGCACAGAATTGCACAGAAATGCTGTCCATCTGTAAAATATTTACGTAAATTAACTAGGGGGGGGGCCAATAAACTGCATTCTAGGCTGATGCTGGATACACAGGTCCAGCTTGCTCAAGGTAAAACAATGTGAGGCAAGGGCCAAGAACTTTGATTTTCCCATCCTCCCTCAAGGATCATGTCTTTGCCCACACCAAGGCTTTAATATCTGCAAGCAGGAAGGGAAGCAACTGTTCAGCCTATATATTTATTTAAAACATTTATTAGCCACCTTTCAACCTTACAGAACTCAAGATGGTTTACAGTATAAGTCGAACATGAAACATAAAAAATACAGAATACACATCACGAATTAAAATTACAGTTTTGCCGGTAGGCAAGAAAAAAACTAAACTAATTGAACATTGTCCTGAATAAAACCTGCAGCTGCCTCCTAAAGATCGAGTGAGGGGGCCAAGCATACCTGCCTGGGGAGATGATTCCATAATCATGGGACTACCTCCACAATGGATGTCTCTTGTGTACCCAACAGATGATCTTGTTTAGTTGATAGGACAGCCAACAGGGCCTCTCCTGGTTATCTTAATTCCCAGTCAGAAATGTATGGGAAAGGATAGACCTTCAAATACTCTGGTTCCAAGCCATGTAGAGCTTTATAGGACAAAACCAACATATTGAATTGGGCTTGGGAGTAGATTGGCAGCCAGTGTAATTGCTGCAATATCATTTTGCACAAGCAGCGGCTTCCAGATGTTCTTCAAGGGTAGCCCCAAGTACAGTGCATGCCAACAGTCCAGTCTAGCTCTAGCTGAGGCATGGATTACTGTGGCTAGATCTGACTGAAACAGGAACAAGCACAGCTGATTCACTAGCCTAAAGCTGGGCAAAAGCACTCTGAACCACTCAGTTACCTGGTTTTCTAAGGCAGAGATGTTCTCAAGAAATCCTTCATGCCTCGGAATTGGAAGGACTAGTCACACTTCTTATCAAAGACCCTTTGGGTCACTGAATGGAGAATGTTAATGCTGAAAAGTTTACCAGCTCGATAGAGAGAGAGAGCACTGCCTCTCAAAGAAGCACTTTCAACACCTCAACCAAGCACCACCACCACCCCGGTGGCATTTCTCTTATTGATTTATCAGCTTTACACTATCAGCTTTGATAATTTATTGCATAATACTGCTTATACGGCAACTCAAAAGCATAAAAAAGCTTTTCACATCCATCATAATCAGCATTAACCTACTGAGACTGATATGAATGAATGCAGACTGGAAAGGGGGTGATGGTGAGAATAATGACCTCTGGCTGATATGAGATTTGAACCAAGGACTTCTACCTGTTTCCTAAGGTTTCCCAACTTACCTTACAATGACACCAATGCCATGCCCCCCCAAAGCTTTTAACAATGCCAGCCCTAAAACAATCCAACATTATGAAATTAATCCCAAAATGCTGAAGTTTAAAAAATACTAGGCATTTGATTGCTGTTGCTTAGAGGCCACATATTTTTAAAATTCCCTTGCTTACATTGAAAGTCTTTGCTTTTGAATAAAGAAAGAGAGGAGATAGCCAATACTATGTAATTGCAGGGTTCCCCTTTGTGATAACAAGCCAGCATTAGCCAACTTGAAAACACTGTCAGTCGCAAAACTGTCTCCGTGATAAATGAACAGCCAAGTACTATTTACTGTGTACAGCTGCACAGGCCTGACAAAGCCAAGTCTCACTTCTCCATCCCCTGCCAGCTCTGGTGTCTGTTGCTGTGCAGAAGTGCAGCCAGCTCTCCAGGAAGCAACTATGGCCCCTGAATGACCAACTTAGAGTGTTCTGCCCCCTCCCCGCTCCCCAGTTCTGCTGGAACCCAAACAGTCTGTTGGGCCAACTGTGGTCACGGTCAGAGGAGCCGAAAAATAACTTCCCTGTTGTTCCCTCTTACTTTGGCAAGGGGAAGTCTGGATGTTCCTGAAATTCTTGAATTACCTGAATTCCACAGTCTTGTTTCCCAAGTGGAACTGTCACATTAAGAATTGGCCATTGCTCCACATTTCATTTCCACAGCAGACAAAGTTAGCCACAGCTCATTCATGTCTTTCCTCTCCTCTAAGTTCAGGATAGGAATAGGGTTGCCAGGTCCCATGACGCCATCGGTGAGAGCTTCGTTGGGTTGGGGCGGGGGGGGGGGCAATATCCATGTGCATGCAATGCACAATGTGCACACAGCACAATAATGTCAATTCCAGGTTTACATCATGCGGGACACTCTAGAGCATTCCTTCAAAAACTCTAGGGAAGCCATAGAGTTTTGGGGGGGGGGAGTGGTAGAGCGTTGCTGGCTCTTCCGGGGTAAACTCAGAAGTGACAGCATTTTGCCATACAGATCACTCCCCCCCCGCCCCAGCTGGCCTACATCCACCCGCCAGCTAGCTGAAGAGAGGCAGGAAGCCTGATGAGTTGGCAGGCAATTGCCCACCACCACCAGGCAGTTGGGAACCCTAGATATAAACATGTACACCAACTTTTTAAATTGGCTTTTTAAAATATTGTTACCCAATTTCATGTCCAGCAAAATTCAAAGTGAATTTGGGTTTTTTCCCTTTATGGAAAAAATATGAAGGAAAGCAAAAAAAAAAAAAAAGTAGGTAATTTAGTGAAAGTTTTAAGGGTATTTTAAACACTTTGGCCTTAACATTCCTGTGCTGTTTTCAGGTAAGGGACTCTGGGTGGATGTAGTTAGTGCATGACAATTGGGAACCCCCAAGGTTTTTAAAGCAAAATCCTTCCTTAGATAGACGAGTCGCGCTATTGTGTCATAATATTTTCTAGAAGAAATCCCTTCCCAGACTTTCTTTTTTACAGATAACATATATGTAATACAGGCTGCACAGTATTTTTTTAAAAAAAACATTTATTTGGGTTGTTAAGAAACAGCAGTGTATGCATATCAGTTATTACACAAATATTACAGAATGTGGATATAATCCTGATAAATGACATAATATTGGAAAACATAAATGAAAATATATCTATAATTTAAGTATGTATCTTTGATTTTCCTACATATTTGCACTGTTGCCTTGACAATAAGGTCTTCTTCTGATCTCCTCGCTTTCCTCTTGCATGTATTTTCACAGCACCTCATTTTCTTGTTCATATGTTTAATATAAGAAAAATAAATGTACTGCAGGATGTGAAGTGGTATAGTATAGCCCAATCTCGTCAGATCTTGGAAGCTAAGCAGGTTGGGTGCTTGGAAGGGAGACCTCCAAGGAAGACTCTGCAGAGGAAGGCAATGGCAAACTACTCTGCTTCTCACTTGCCTTGAAAACCCCACCAGGGGTTGATGTAAGTTGGCTGCAACTTAATGGCAATTTACACACACACACACATGAAGTCACATGAACCTGCCTTATACTGAATCAGACCCATGGTCCATCGAAGTCAGTATTGTCTACTCAGGCCTGCAGTGGATCTCCAGGGTCTCAGGCAGAGGTATTTCACATCACCAACTTGCCTAGTCCCTTTAACTGGAGATGCCGGGGATTGAACCTGGGACATTCTGCATACCAAGCAGAGTCTTTACCACTGAGCCACAGCCTCTCCTCTCACACAGGCATACTGTAACTCAACCATACTCCAAAGCCAAGTCTCTTCATAAACAGGCATCTTATAGCAGGGCTGAATTTCAGATCTGTAATGATGTAAGTTGCCAGGGCTAAATATTTAGTATTCACGATGCGGAGGCAGCAAGAATCTCATGATTTTTGAAAATCATTTCAGTGTGCAAGCTGGAGTAATTAATCTTCCCTGCCTGGTTGCATTTTTCTTCCACACCTTCCATTTTTAAGTTCTCACACAGCCGAGAAGAGAACCTCTACTTCCACTCCAATGAGACAAAGATAGGGACTCAAAGCTCAAAGATAATATTGTAAAAGGCCCTCTCCAGCACACATACACAATATGCGCTAACAAACCAGGCAGGGAGCATCTTGCTTCTTCAATTCACTGCCACCCCCAAAGTGTGACACTTCATTATTTGATGTGCTGTGACAGATGAAAAGCACAGAACTGCAATACTGGAAGCAAATGAAAAACATTTAGAGAACTCAAAAAGAAAAAAGAAGACGAAAGAATACAGCATGATGTTAATGTTGCAGGTTTTAAGAATGAGTTTTTTTCTTGGGTTGCCATAATTTATTTATTCATTTATACCCCACTTTTCTCCCCAGTGGGGACCCATAGTGGCTTACTTGGTTCTCCTCTCCTCTATTTTATCCTCACAATGGCTAGCGTTGCCTCTTCACCACCAGCAGGAGGTTTTGGGGGCGGGGTTTGGGGAGGGGGGACTTCAATGCCATAGAGTCCAATTTCCAAAGCGGACATTTTCTCCAGGTGAACTGATCCCTATTGGCTGTAGATCTGTTGTAATAGCAGGAGATCTCCAGATACTACCTGTAGGTTGGCAACCCTAACAATGGCCCTGTGAGGTAGGTTTGGCTGAGAATGTGTGACTACCCTAAAGGTTACCCAGCACGTTTCCATGGCAGAGTGGGGATTCGAACGTGGTTTTCCCATCTCCTAGTCCAGGGATCGGCAAACTCATTAGTCAAAAGAGCCAAATATCAACAGTACAACGATTGAGATTTCTTTTGAGAGCCAAATTTCTTAAACTTAAACTATATAGGTAGGTACACTGTTTATTAACTTAATAAACTTTAATTAAAGTTTTAAGTCTTAATTAAACTATAGGTACACTGAATAAAACTTGATATCATACTTAATAGTGATCTTATTTATTGATAAAAATTAAATTGTAAGTCCCTGCCATTTCCCCCTCCCCGTCTGGAGTCCTTGTCTGGAGGCCTGGTCTACCGCCATAAAAGCCTATTGGTAGACCTGGCCTCCGGCTGAGTCCCATTGGGAGACCAGGTCTACCCACTGGCTTTCTTGGCAGTAGACCTGGCCTCCGGAGGCCCATAGAAGCCAATTGGTAGACCTGGCCTCTGAAGGGGGACTTTTTCCCCTCCTCGGAGTCCAGGTCTACCGCCAAGAAAGCCAGTGGGTAGACCTGGCCTCCCAATGGGACTCCGCCAGAGGCCAGGTCTACCAAAGGAAGCCCACCCCGCCCAACAGCTGATAGGCGGGCAAGGGGGCAGGAACCGCCGAGCCGCCCGCCCAGCAATCGCGCAGCTAGAGGGGAGGGGAGGCTTTAGCCTCCCAACCATTGAGGGCAAGGGAAAGGGGGACCTGGCCATTCTCCACGGCGGTGGGGCAGGGGAGAGACCTAATTTCTGTAGGTTCCTGACATTCTCAGTCATATTTTCTGGATTTTGAATGGGGACAAGCAAAATATACTTAGTAATACGCATTATGTTTCTATTAACCAACATATCTTTATACAGGATTCTGAACCTGGCCCCAGTGCAGATTGAAAATCCCAGAGAAGGGGGCCAGACACAGACAGGAGACATTTTTCTAAAGTCCTAAGTCAGCCTCCAGGTTTGCAGAAAAATTCCAAATGTTTCAAAACACGGAGCGGAGATATTCAATCCCCCTCCCAGACAGAGGAGCACTGTCTACACTTTCACAGGCATCAGAAAAGCTGAGAATTTTTGGGCTTGGGTTTAATAGACCACACAATTTCAAATATCTGGAAAAAAACCCACCACCACCCCTTCACGGGGATTTAGCTTTTTTCAGTGGGGTTTTTTTTTTTCTTTTGAAAATTTCTGGGTCTATTACACCCGAACCCGAAAAACACAGAAAAAAATGATGCACATCCCTACTTATGAAAATCCTTGCCAGAAGGTGTGACTTACTCAGATCACCTCCATAAACCAGGATTCCTGGTGCCTGTGAACCATTCTCATGCCTGTGAACCATTCTCAGACACCTGAGGAAATTCCACAGCCATCTTCCATCATGACCATTGGTCCCACACACCTTACCCCTCCTCTCCGACCACTTGACCAAGAAGCTCTTGAAATCCAGTTTTAAAAGAAGGCTCTCAAGCCTCAACATTTAGGCCATTTTCCCCCAAGACAGGTGACTGCCACCCAGCTTGGAACCTGCGCATCTAGACTACACTCATGCTCCAAAAATCAGCCAATGTATGACTCCTTCTTCAAGCCTACTAGTCTTCCACACTCTCATTCTCTCTGCTTCCCTCTGAGAACTTCATTCCCAGACAAGCACTGTCCTCCACCTTCTTGCATGGCTGACTTCCAAAAATCTAACTCATTCCCTGTCTCCCTTCTAGCAGAATACCTTTCAGGCTCCATCCCCCATAGCTTCTTGTTTCTCCTTTCTTCCACCTTCCATTTACTTCTTCCCAGTTTCAAAGGACATTTTGGAGGACTTTGATTCATAGGGTCGCCATGAATCGGAAGCGACTTGACGGCACTTAACACACACACACACAACACAGTTTCAAAGGTCCCCGTCTTGATTTCTTCCCCTCTCTCTGTGCAAAGCATGCTTCCCTCACCACCCTCAAAATCTTAACCATCTAAGAAAGGGCAGCTTGGCAGCTCTCCTTCTGTCCATCCTTTTTCCACTCACTTAATCTTCACCCAAAGCCTTTTGATGTCAGCATTAGCAAATGCTGCCTTCCTTCTCTTCCTTTTGATCTTTTCTATACCAAAACCTCTCCAATTAGACATCCCAGTAGGTTGCCAACCTCCAGGTGGTGGCTGAAGATCTCCAAGGATGATTACAGCTGATCTCCAGGTGACAGAGATCAGTTCACCTAGAGAAAATAGTTGCTTAGAAAGACTGATTCTATGGTAGGGATGTGCGAAAAAAAATCAGTAAATTTTAGGTTTATTGGGCCTGATTTTTTGGGGGGTAAATAAGCTGAATACATATACTGGCTTATTACTGGGTTTACTGAAACATTTAGGCCCATTATGGTCTATGGGGATTTTTTCGAAGTTTCTGTGGGGGCATTTTTGGAGATAGAGCCCCCAAATTTGAATTGTGGCTGCAAGGGACTCTCCTTTGAAGGTCACCAAAGGTTGGTGAACTTTGGGACAGGGGGTCCAATTTTATGGGCCTGCAAAGGGGTCGCCCCCATCCTCCAGGTATCTGCGAGCCGAGCTGTCCATCAGTTTCAGGTTCAGAAGTTCAGTGTTGCTGAGGGCTGGCAAAAAGAGCCGATTGCCAGGCTGGCACCTCTGGGGGCTGCCTTCATATCTGGGGCAGATAGCATGATGTCAATGCAAATCAACTTTCAAATGAAGAAAAAAGGGTTAAATGCAACAAAAATAAGGAACAGAAAGCATTTTTTGGTGGCAAATTATATTCTGTGAACAGTCCTTTATTGTGGTCATCAAAAAGCTGATTTCAAGAGATGATCATGGTGCGTGAAAATGAAGTTTGAGAGCAGGTTTTCAGGGGGTGTGAGATCGGAACCAGTCAAAGTCTAAACCATGGAGGCTGTCTGAAGGAGATTGCTCAACCACGTGGATGAAGAAATCTCCTTCAGAAGCCTGATGGTCAGCAGCTGTTGAAGCTGGCTCTTTTTAGTTGGCGGTTATATCACTCCGGATGGGACTTGGTGAACTCCGTCTTTAAAAACAAACAAACTCTTATGCTTGATCCAGATCAACCCACCAAAAGGTTGGTCAGACCAAGCTGACTCTGATTGTATGATCCCCATGCCCAAAAGGCCCCAACTATGGGGTTTGAACAAAATCAGTCAAAAAAGAAGATAGAAAAATGGGAGAAAGCACAGAGCCATGCCTCTGAGCAAAGGCAAATAGCCGAACCTAAAAAAGCCTAATATTTATTCGGATTTTTCAGGAATGACATATTTGACTTCGGGAAGACCCCCAACTTTTGGTGTTCGGTAAATCCAAAGCCTGAAAATTACCGAAATGACTAATTTCAGGTTTATTTTCATTTCAGGTTTATCGATATGCACAACCCATTGAAGTCCCTCCCGACCCAAAACTGCACACTCCTCAGACTGAACCCCCCAAATTTCCAAATATTTCCCAACCCAGAGGTGGCAACCCTAGCTCTTAGATCTATTTACTTCTCCTGTAACAGCCTAAATTTTGAAGCAGATAAATTTATCTGTATATGGATTATTTCTATATAGGTTGGCAATGCAACCAAGAATGATATCCTAAAAAAATGTAAGAAATGGAGAGCTGGTCTGTAACACATCGTAGTTCACAGAACAAGGAACTATTTGGGAGGTCCCCGGTTCATATTCCTCTTCTTCCACAGATTTGCTAGGTGGCCTGTTCATCAAAACTCCCACAGATTAAACTGCTTGATCCTATGACTATAGGGTTGCCAGTTCCCTCCTGCCCACCTGTGGGGGATTGAGAGGATAGGATTGCCAGATCCAGGTTGGGGAACTCCTGGAGATTTGGGGATGGAGCCTGGGGAGGACAGGGATCTCAGAGGGGTAGAATGCCATAGAGTCCACACTCCAAAGTATCCATTTTCTCCAAGGGAACTGATCTCTGTAGTCTGGAGATGAGTTGTAATTCTGGGGAATCCCCAGGTCCCACCTGGAGGCTGGCACCCCTATATAAATATCTTCACAGAACTCATTTACCTAAGCAAGTGTGAACTAAATTGTAATCTAAGATGCGAGCACAAAATAGACCTTAACAGGATTTTTTTATCATCACTAGTTATGATACCCAGTATTTGAGGTATATACAATGTAAGCGCATACACACACTGATATTCTTGGTGACCACTCACCAGCTTTACTACTTTGCCCAGGGAGATTTGGCAAGTCTGATCTTTTGAATCTACATTAAGATTTTTTTCCAAAAAACAAAAACAAAAAACACTTGAGGGCATTCAATGGCTGATGATATACTTTGTGCTTGTTATGGTTCTTATATAAATGTTGTTGCCTGCCTTAAAACATATGAAAAAGGTTGTTGTTGATGATGATGATGATGACGATGATAATGATGATGATTCTCCCATTTCAAGCAGGTAACTCCAGGTCAAGGAAGATGGTGCAAAAATTGAGTGCTCAAAACAGGTCAGGAGTTTCCATGCACTTTTTACTTAATTGTTTTGCCTCGTCCGTTCTGTGTTTACTGCAAGCATATGTCTGCAATTTTAATTATCCTTTTGTCTGTATGTTTGCCACATAATGGATATATTTATACTACATTATATGTTCTTATCCCTCTGCATACTTCCAAACATTTATTTTTAATGAAGTACTCACAATCCTGAATTTTAATCGTTGCTTTGTGTTTTCTGATTATGTTTTTGTTTTTTAAAAAAGCTTTTTCTTAGCAAGCCATAGTAATGTAGCTGTTTTCACTTGCTTCTTGGTAATATTCCCTTTTAAAGACAGTAAAGTGATCAGGATGGCCAGCTAAGATTTGGGAGTCCTATTCATTCATGAATCTCAATGAGTGACTTTGGGCTAATCACTGTCTCTCAGCCAAAGCTACCAAAACGTACTGTTGTGGATAACATGGAAGAGTAGAAAATTGTATACATTGCCTTGAGAAGTAAAAATAATGTGGTTGGTTAATAGACAGATGGATAGATCAGGTGTAGATTAGATCAGATATAGATTAGATTAGATTGGACGGGGTGGGTGGGAAGCAGACTCCAGTAGCGGATAGGGATTCTGAATGCTGTCCCTGTTTGCCTTGATATGCTGACAGTGACAGACAGAACAAGATCTCTTATTCTATTATACACTTGGTGCAGAGGAGATTTGAGCAGCAATGAGGATTTAGAACCCTTTCCTGAAGGAGGAGAAACTCCTCTGGAGCTGGCGTGACCCCGTGCTGACACAGGTACCACCTTATCATGGAAGGGAAAGCCTGCACCAGTGGGGGGCATTCCCGGGGTGTTCCCAGGGGTGGAGCTGCCTTTAGCCAGCCTCCACAGCCCTTTTGCCCCAGGGAACCTTTTCCGGTGGTGCAGCCCCATTGTTAACAATCGGGGATTTTCTCCTGTTTACCTTTTAAATATTTTTGGGTCTCTTTTTCTCGCCGTAGCGGCCGGGAAGCCTTGGAGGGGTCTGCACAGCTGTGTTGCTCCTAGCCACCATGGAGCTGCTCCCCCTTAAGGGATGGGCTGCTCAAAACTGAAGATGCAAAACAGGGATGTGGCTGGGCTATGTTGACCATCTACCTCAGTCTCATACCTTTGTGCAGTAGTGATTTCCTTGGTAATCCCTGCACCTTGCATTCTGGAATCTTGCATGAAACTTTGCTGTGGTCAACTCTGTTGGTCCCCTGACTTTGGTGCAAATCTAGCAGAAAGGCAAACCACCTCTGGTTTAGCAGGAAAGCACTGGCAAACCACCTCTGTTAGTCTCTTGCCATGAAAACCCCAAAAAGGGGTCGCCATAAGTCGGCTGCAATTTGACGGCACTTTACACACACACACATTCCTGCATACATCATTCAATTCTAACAAGAAATAAAGTCATGGAGAACTGAAGTCTGCCCGATGAAATCAATGGGAAATTACCAAAACTGAAACAAAGCCAAAGAAATGCATCAAACAAAGCAACAAAACACCCCCATCCCACCTCCAAAAAACCCCAACTTTCATCTCCATATTACCCTAGAAAATAAAGACCTGTGGGTCCTCTTTGCACAATGAAAGGATAATTGGAACAGACTGAACCAGATGACTTTTGAAATGTGGGGTTTGATACAACCACCTTTTTTGCTCCTAAAAAGGGAGGTGAAATGCTCTAAAAGATGGTTCTGGAGGTCACGGGACCTGCACTGGCCAAAGTAACATGACTTTAGTAAGGAGGTGAATTGTTTGGGACTGAGCAAAAAAAATGCTGCCTGTGTCCAACTCTACCTTGGGCCTATCATTCTTTTTCTCATAAATAAATAACCTCACAGGGCTGCTATGAGGGTAGGGATGCCAGCCTCCAGGTGGGATCTGGGGACCCCCTGGAATTACAGCTCATCTCCAGACTACAGAGATCAGTTTCTCTTGAGAAAATGGATGCTTTGGAGGGTGGACTTATGGCATTGTACCCCACTGAGGTCTCTGTCCTTCTTGGCTGCATCCCCAAATCTCTAGGAGTTTCCCAACCTGGATCTGGCAACCATACTTCTCATCCTCTGCTGGGGTCCAGGGGAGACCTTATATGATGGGGACACCTCATATGATGACGAAATGAAGGAGAGAATGACCAGGTAGGCTACCCTGAGCTCCTGAAGGGGAGGGGGGTGAGGTTTAAAACCGTAATAAATAAGAGCAAGGCAATCTCTGCAATTCCACTCTCTTTCCAAGGTGTGATCAATAAACACATGTCATATAACTGGAAATGGTTATTGTCATCAAATCAGAAGGAGCTGAGAGAAAAATATCTGCGCTCTCTACGGACCCAACATCAATAGCTGTGCACCTACTGACTAGTTATGTAAAGGGGGAAGCAATGGCTCCATGTTTTAAAATATATTAAATATTAAAAAGAACAGTGAAACAGAGTTATGCACATGCCCACTAGCTAGGGTTGCCAACCTCAGGGTCTTTCCCCTCTCCAAACCCTGCCCTCCTCAGATTTTACCCCCAAAATTTCCAGGTATTTCCAAACCCAGAGCTGCTCACCCTACCAGTAGCACTGGGGCTTCCAGAAGGCTTCGGAGAGTCTTTCTTCTGGAAAGCAAGTTCAACTGGGGCCTGGAAATCTTCCAGAATTGCCACTGATCTCCAGACTAGAGGAAATGGCTGCTTTGGAGGGTGGACTGTATGGAGTTGTACCCCACTGAGGTCCCTCCCCTCCCCAAGCCCTGCCCTCCCCAGGCTCCACCCCCAAATCACCAGGAATTTCTCAGTGCCGAGTTGGCAACTCTAATGCCAAGGAATCTTTACTGGGCATATGCATAAGGTTGCCAGGTCCCTCTTCACCACCAGCGGGAGGTTTCGGGGGGGGGGGAGCCTGAGGAGTGCAGGGTTTGGAGAGGGGAGGGACTTCAATGCCATAGAGTCCAATGGCCACAGCGGCCATTTCCTCCAGGGGAACTGATCTCTATCGGCTGGAGATCAGTTGTAATTAGGGTTGCCAACCTCCAGGTGGTAGCTGGAGATCTCCAGCTACTACAACTGATTTCCAGCCGATAGAGATCAGTTCCCCTGGAGGAAATGGCTGCTGTGGCCATTGGACTCTATGGCATTGAAGTCCCCTCCTTCCCAAACTCCACCCTCCTCGGGCTCCACCCCAAAAACCTCCTGCTGGTGGTGAAGAGGGACCTGGCAACCCTAGTTGTAACAGCAGATCTCCAGCTAGTACCTGGAGGTTGGTAACCCTACATATTCACCTTTGCACAGGGTGGGGGAGCAGCCCATGGAAGGTTATTTTCAATACAAACTGAAAGCATTCTTCTGGTAGCTAACCTTCAGTAAGGATTTCAGGTCTGGCCAGTAAATTACAGGCCAGGTGGCCATTTTGTGTACTAATTGTGTAAACAACCCCAGTATAAGACTGGCCTCCACGGATCTTTTTGCCATGACATTTTAACTCAGGGCACTAAAGAGTTGTATTCTGTTAGGGTTTTGGTTTGGGAGGAGGAGAAGGAGAAGAAGAAGAGGAGGAGGAAGAAGAAGAAGAAGAAGAAGAGTTGGTTCTTATATGCTGACTTTCTCTGCCACTTAAGGGAGACTCAAAGCGGCTTGCAATCACCTTCCTCTCCCCACAACAGACACCCTGTGAGGTCGGTGAGGCGGAGAGAGTGTGACTAGCCCAAGGTCATCAAGCTGGCTTCGTATGTAGGAGTGGGGAAACAAATCCAGTTCACCAGATTAGCCTCCGCCGCTCATGTGGATGAATGGAGAATCAAACCCGGTTCTCCAGATCAGAGTCCTCCACTCCAAACCACTGCTCTTATCCACTACACCATGCTAGCAGGCCAGAAATAGGTTGGGCAATAAAGGTGCCATTTTATATTTCAACAGAAGCTAACATTCCTAGCAAGACTTATTCTTAAATACATTCAAGATGATATTACCAAAACCAAGCAACACATTTCAAAAGCATTTGTGTTGGCTAAATTTTGAGGATTGCCAACCTCCAGGTGGAGCCTGGAGATCTGCCAGATTTATAAATGATCTCAAGACAACGAGATCTGCCCCTGTTAGGGTTGCCAGCTCTGGGCTGGGAAATATCTGGAGATTTTTGGGGTGGAGCCTGAGGAGGGCGGGGTTGGGGAGTGGAGGGACTTCAATGTCATAGAGACCAATTGCCAAAGCAGCCATTTTCTCCAGGTGAACTGATCTCTATCAGCTGGAGATCAGTTTTATTAGCAGGAAATCTCCAGCCACCACCTGGAGGTTGGCAACCCTAGCCCCTGTGAAAAAAAATGGCTGCTTGGTGGGTGAACTCCATATTATACCAGTTGAGGTCCCTCATCTCCCCAAACCCCACAATCCCCTGTCTCTAATCGTAAATATCCAGGGTTTCCCTTACCAGAGTTGGCAATCCTATAACTCAAAATGAACAGAAATATCAGTACTCCAGTTATCCTCAACTTGCTGGAGTCTGGAGCAGGGCACCATCAAAGACAGCATGATGCTACTTATTTATTTTTAGATTCCTATCCTGCTCTCTATCCTAGCCGCGGCCGGGCTTGGAGTGACTAACATCCATTAAAAATATTTTACAATAAACAAACATGTCATACAGAAGTAGAAAAGAGCTAGAGTCCATTAGCACCTTAAAGATTAACAAAATTTCTGGCTGGGTATACCCTGCCATAAATTTTGTTAGTCTTTAAGGTGCTACTGGACTCTTGTTCTTTTCTACTGCTATTGACAGACTAACGCGGCTACCCATCGTGATCTATCATATGTAAAACAGTGCCAATTTCTATTAAAACCAACATGCTCTGATAATAAAATCCAATTGATGCCCGTTCAACAATGCCCAGGTCCACGGCCAGCCCAGGAAGGAGGCAGCCAAGATGCCCAGGATCTTCCAGGGAAATCCTGCATAACGGGGCCTGGTTTAGCAACACTGCCCTCTAGAGGGAAGTGATGATTTCTGCACAGGTTGGGTGAGTGGTTGTCTGTCAACAGGACTGGAGAAGGGGGAGGGGTTAACTCCAAGAGTTGGCATCCAGCCAATAAAGACTGACTTCTCCTTTCACACTGCTCAATATATTTTACTATTCACACTTTTGTTCAAAATACCAAGTTCTATAAGCCATTGTTTTTGCCACCTTTTTGAGGATGGTGCTTGGAGAGAGTGGAGTTTGGGGAAGAGGCGACATCACTTCTAGGTGACACTCTAGGAATGTCCCCTAATCTCTATGGTAATGACCAGAAAGACATGGAGAAAATCCTAGAGTGTCATTTTCCAGATATTTTTCTCCTGCTCCTCAGTTTCTCAAGGGCAGGAGACTGGGGTCAAGAGCAAAGCATTGTGGGCAGGCAAATGGCAAACCTGTTTGTTGCTGCAGATCAGCTGTTAATGAAGCTAACATTACCACAATTCAATTCTGCACTTCTTGTCTTCATGCTGGCATGGATGGACAAAGTATTTTAAGAACACTTGTTACTATGTTCTCATAGCCCATAATGAACAGAGATATCAGCACTCCTGAGAAATAATCATTCATGTGTGGCATGAAACATGAGTAGGTGCACTATACCTCTGCCATTCCTAATGGCACCCCTAGAAATACAGTCTAGGGCAGATGCGGGTGAAGAATTCTAAAAGGCAGGCATTAGAAGAGAACACTAAATCTTTTCAAAGCCATGGAGAGATTTATTTCATATTGGCTGCTGAATGTTATCAATACTTCAGAAGAGCTCTATGCTGTTATCTGTCCTTTACACTATAATATGATTTTAAATCATGTTTGTCTGCAGTGCTGTTTATATACCTACAACTGTATAGGGGCTGCTTTATCACAATCTGATCTCACATGCCTGGAAACAGAGGAATCACATGGACAGGCAGGATGCATAAGAAGAGTTGGTTTTTATATGCCGACTTTCTCTGCCACCTAAGGGAGAATCAAACCAGCTTACAATCACCTTCCCTTCCCCTCCCCACAACAGACACCTTGTGAGGTAGGTGGGGCTGAGAGAGTGTTACTAGCCCAAGGTCACCCAGCTGGCTTCATGTGTAGGAATGGGGAAACAAATCCAGTTCACCAGATTAGCCTCCGCCGCTCAAGTGGAGGAGTGGGGAATCAAACCCGGTTCTCCAGATCAGACTCCACCGCTCCAAACCACCGCTCTGAACCACTACACCACATTGGCTCTCGTCTTTCATAAGTCTTTCATACAAAACCAGTACCCCATGGAAATGTATAGGGCTCATTTGTAAGATCTAGGTGCTCCCAGATGATCATAGGGGGAGAAATATGAGAAGAGGTTGTCTTCATGGACATCATCTCCAAGCTGGGGGTTAACCTCTTCCTGGTTTTAATAATCTTATTTCTTGGGATTAGCAAATTTTTCACTCCCTCAGACCGGCTTGAAAAGCCATAAGCCACATACTGGGTTAGTATAGAGTTAGTATGTGTCTTATGGCTTGACTATGTTAAACCATACTTTGGTAAATCATTCGGGTTGCCAACCGCCAGGTAGTTTGTAATTACTATAAACTGGAGGTGTACTGATATAAGGTTAGTAAATCCCTAAGGAAATGATCTCAGTACACAGCCACTGATTTTCTTTACCATATGCACCTTTACTGATATACTACTGCAATATGCACAATATGTTCAACACTATGTAACTAAGTTCTAAATTACAAAGTTCTAAACTACAGAAAGCCTGAAATCATGTTAAATAGGCTTCTATACATTTACACAGTTTTTTTCTTTATGGTACAATCACCCCAGATCATAATACCCCCAGGGGGAATATTTCTTACGACCAGCAGCAAGGTCCACAAAGTCTTTAAGATGTATTACGCTTCGCCACAAATCAGGCAATACAAATTCAAAGTGTTCTCATTCGCGGTCAGCTGATCCCGCGTAGACCAATCCGATGATTTTGCTTCCTTAGCTGCTGGTTGAGCCGATTTTAGTGACTATGGGTCATTCTCATGAACAGCAAGTCTGCTGTCAGAGATATTATCGCACAGTCTGAGGAAGCACATTGCACTTTTATGCGAAACAAGGAGATATAACCGGGAACTTGTCATCATTTATGTGCCATATATATCATAACAACAAAAACGCATAGCCACAGAAGCTAGCGTTTAAAATCGGCTCAACCAGCAGCTAAGGAAGCAAAATCATCGGATTGGTCTACGCGGGATCAGCTGACCGCGAATAAGAACACTTTGAATTTGTATTGCCTGATTCATGGCGAAGTGTAATACATCTTAAAGACTTTGTGGACCTTGCTGCTGGTCGTAAGAAATATTCCCCCTGGGGGTATTATGATCTGGGGTGATTGTACCATAAAGAAAAAAACTGTGTAAATGTATAGAAGCCTATTTAACATGATTTCAGGCTTTCTGTAGTTTAGAACTTTGTAATTTAGAACTTAGTTACATAGTGTTGAACATATTGTGCATATTGCAGTAGTATATCAGTAAAGGTGCATATGGTAAAGAAAATCAGTGGCTGTGTACTGAGATCATTTCCTTAGGGATTTACTAACCGCCAGGTAGTAGCTGGAGATCTACTGCTATTACAACTGATGTCCAGCCGATAGCGATCAGTTCACCTGGAGGAAATGGCTGCTGGGCCATTGGACTCTATGGCATTGAAGTCCCTCCCCTCCTCAAACCCCGCCCCCAAATCTCCAGGTATTTCTCAACATGGAACTGGCAGCCCTGTAAACCATAGAGTTTGGGACAAATGTTAGAACAAACCCCCTCCCCCAGTATGATGATGCCAGTTCCATGTTTTGCCAGGGACACCAGCATGGTGCCGTGCAGGGGCGTCAAATATAAGGACCAAGGGCTGAATCTGGTCCCTTGAGAGCTCTTCTCCAGCCTGCGAGCCAGTCGAGGCAGCAGCCCCCCCCCATCCCCGTCCCAATCTAGGCTGGCTCATTCGCTGCTGGCTCGTCCCTTGCTGGCTCGCCAACCAAGGCAAACACCACCACCACCAACACCACGCCCGCACCCAACTGGGCTGGTGAGGCATGGTTCGGCTAGAGCAAGTGACATTTATGTCATATCTGGCCCTCATAACAAAGAGTTCGACACCCCTGGTGTAGTGGTTAAGAGTGGTGGACTCTACTCTGAAGAACTGTGTTTGATTCCCCACTCCTCCACATGAAGCCTGCTGGGTGACCTTGGGCCAGTCACTGTTCTCTCCGAACTCTCTCAGTTCCACCTACCTCACAAGTAGGGCCGCCAGCTCTCGGTTGGGAAATACCTGGATGTTTTGGGGTGGAGCCTGAGGAGGGAGGGGCTTGGAGAGGGGAGGGACTTCAATGTCATAGAGTCCAATTGCCGAAATGGCCATTTTCTCCAGGTGAACTGATCTCTGCCGCCTGAAGATCAATTGTAATAGTGGGAGATCTCCAGTCACCACCTGGAGGTTGGTAACCCTACTCACAAGATGCCTGTTGTGGGGGAAAAGAAGGGGTTGTAATTGTAAGCCACTTTGAGACTCCTTAAGGTAAAGTAGGATGTAAAAACCAACTCTTCTTCTCCCAAACCAGTTACACCCCACCTTCACCATCTCCTACTAGTTTCCAGGTTCTGCCAGCAACCCTATTTTATACTGAGCAGCCTATTGTCATGGTGATTGGGTTTTACAGATGCATGCCTGTTCAGTTTAACACTGAGTTTAGGGTTCCCAACACTGTCTTGCCAAATGCTGGGAGAATTGGAGGATGGTGCCTGGGGATGGCCGAGTTTGCAAGGGGATGTGATGTCACTTTTAGGTAATGATCTAGGCAGCCTCCCCTAGTCTCTATGGCCTTCATAACATCACTATTTTTTCTTCCACTCCTCAATTCCTAGATAGAAATTGGGGCTGAAAATTCCCTGCCTAAAGCAAGTAAATGGGAGGTCTAACTGTGCATTGTATTTTCTGCCGAACTAGTTTTATTACTTGACTAGAAATCAGTGAACAATTGTTATTGCTTTCTTTGAGTTTAAGAGATTTCGCAGAAGGATCCTCCTTTGCTTTGGTTCTAGAGATCATAGCAACCATGTGGAAGGCTTACATTGTGCTCTATTTTTTATTTCATTTCCCTCCACCCTTCTCTTTCTGGGAGTGGGAAAGGGGAAAAAACTGCTTGTTTCTCAGTGGTGAGGGACACATTAAACCACTCCAGGGCAAATTGCACTTCTCCATTAATCCTTCCAGGGCAATTTGCACTTCTTAACTTTTTCCTAAAATGAGAAATTAAATTCCAGGCTATTTTGTATTTCTTCTCTTTAAAAAAAAATGCAGGGGCAGGTGTCTGACCTCTTTTACAGCTTCATTATTCTCTTCTGTGTACATATGGTATCAGCAATCCTGCTCAAGCAAATTAAAATGAGTTTTGTGTTTCTTCCAGTATTTAATACCCGATTTGTCTGCAGTTTCTCGGTTGTGCAGGATGGGCTCTCTGCTTGTACCCCAAACCCTGGTCCTTTGGGGTTGGAGGAGATGGTTGCTTCTTTCAAATTGTCCCAGGAAATTGTCCCAGGATATTACTCCCACACACCTTGGAAGTCCTCAAACTGAAATTCCTACTTTTGTACTTGGGAAAGATCTGCAATGAAAGAATCCTGGGACTTTTACACTTTTCAAGGCTGTCTATTGGCTACAGAATTTGTCATTGCAGTATTACGGACTGTGTGGGGAGGAGGACTGGCTGGCAATTTCTAGGGACTTTGCCTGCTTCTACACAGGGATATTTTTTTCTCCTCTTGTTATATATGGGAACATCCACACAATGTTATCTCTAATCCAGGCACAACTCATGCAGCTTCCTATTTTTCTGCACTGAGCCAAATTTTAACAAATTTCCCTTCAGTCTGGTTCGTTGGGAAAACGGCAGGGATGACGGCCGACGGAGCTGCCGTGCGGAAGCTCTTCCCCTTGCCAGTTTTGAGCAAGGGCAGAGCTAAACTCTGTCTTCAGAATGGCGGAGCTATTTCCTCTCCCTCTTTTTTCAGCCTGTTAATGGGTTGCTGTCTTTTCTCTTTCACAAATGAGCTGTGGTGTAGCTTTATACTGTAGTTAGAGCTGACAACCTCCAGGTAAGTCCTGGTGTTCTCATAGAATTACAATTGCTATCCAGACTACAGGGATCAGTTTCTCTTGCAAAAATGGTAGCTTCAGAAGGCAAGGTCTACGGTAAACCATAGATTGGTGATGAAATACCCCTCCAAATTCCACTCCCCCATAGGCACCACCCCCAAATCTGCAGGAATTTCCCAGACCTAGGGTTGCAAGGATCCTCCTGGCTACCGGCAGGGGGTTGGGGGGTGTAGGGTTGTTAGATCCAGGTAGGGGAACTCCCGAAGATTTGGGGGTGGAACCAGGGGAGGACAGGGACCTCAGCCATAGAGTTCACACTCCAAAGTATCCATTTTCTCCATGGGAACTGATCTCTGTAGCTGGGAGATGAGCTGTAATTCCAGGTCCCACCTGGAGGCTGGAACCCCAACCCAGGCCTGAGTAGGCAACCCGAACCACAGTTCTGGGAAGGAGGAATTGAAGGGTTATCAGGCTGCAGTGGCAGTTTGTGTGGCACAACGGCTGCATCAGTAAGGATGCCAGCTGAGTGATGAAAAATCCCTGGAGATTTTGGGGGTGGAGCCTGAAGAGGGCAGGTTTTGGAGAGGGGAGTGACTTCAATACGGTATAATGCCATAGAGTCCACCTTCCAAAGCAACCCTTTTCTCCAGGTGAACGGATCTCTGTCACCTGGAGATCAGTTGTAATTAGGGTGGCCAACCTCCAGGTGGTGGCTGGAGATCTCCTGCTATTACAACTGATCACCAGCCAATAGAGAGCAGTTCCCCTGGAGAAAAGGGCCACTTTGGCAATTGGACTCTGTGTCATTGAAATCCTTCCCCTACCCAAACCCCACTCTCCTCAGGCTTCACCCCCAAAATCTCCAGGTATTTCCCAACCCAGAGCTGGCAACCAAGGTTGTAATAGTGGTAGTGTGAGGGTCTCTGTCTATATGTCTCTGCTTTCCATCATTTGCTTATCAGTGGACTCGTAAAAGCAGTTCACACCTTCTGGTCTCAGGCGCCAGGCCTGATCGCCCCATGTATCTTCCCCCCCGCTGTCCTTCCTGTCAGTACTCCCTCAGGCCACGGCGGCCTTGGAAGTACGATAGCCTCACCAGACTTCCTGGGACTCGTCTAATGTTTTGTATTATGCCAAGCTTGTAACTTCCCATAACAATAAGTGTGAACCCCAGTGCCCCAGGGCCCTGGAGTCAATATATTCTGTAAACCCGATTAGCCCCTCACTTGCAACTCGCTACCTGTGCCTGTCTCATCTCCTGATGTCTTCAATAAATCTTTTGTTTCTTTATCAACGTCTGAACATTTGATTTGGAGAAGTAAACTCAGAGAGAGGGGATCTCTCACATTGAGTTGCAAGTCTTTGCCTCTCGAACTGCTGCTGTACCTTTTGGGACAGAATGCCAGGCGATGAGGAAAATACCCCAACTACCCCTGACGCACCGGACGAACCGGTGGTACCGAAGAAACCGGACCCCAAGGAGGAGGGTGCCAAACCAAAGAAGCCTATGGATCCCATCCCTGACCAAGGCCAGGACGGACGTCCCCGAGGGCTTTTTAACAATTGGCTGGACTCCCCCAAGGGTTGGTCTCTCTCCAGAACCGCGGCGAAGGATCGCCGTTTGGCCTTTCCCAGCACGGAACTTGAAGGGGACCCGGCGCGCAAGGAGGCCCTGATGGAAGAGGAACGCAGGCAGTGGCAGGAGGATCGCCAGGCCATGCAGGAGCAGATGGAGACCATGCAGCGGGTGATGGGTGAGATGGCAGCGGCTCTGGACGCGCTGAAAGTGCAACCGCCTGCTGGCAACCCTCCGGACGGAACACCGGCAGCCCCTCCCGCGCCCCCTAGCCTCCCGTCCCGCCGGGACCTGAAAGTCACGTATGACGGTTCAGGGGACCAGTTGACCTTTTTCATGGTCCAAGTAGACATTTTTATGCGAGAACAGGGCCGCACCTTCACCTCCGAGGAGTCCCGAGTGCAGTACGTGGCTTCCTTACTGCAAGGGGAGGCGGCCGCCTGGATGGTGTTGCAGTATGAACTTCGCTCGCCGGTGCTGCGAACACTGGATGAGTTTATGGTAGCGCTCCGCAACCGCTTTGAGGACCCAACTCTGGGTGAGCGGGCTAAAGCCTCCTTGATGCAACTGCGCCAAGGGACTAAGTCGGTGGCGCAGTATGCAAGTGAGTTCCAGTCCCTAGCCAGCCGAATCCTGGACTGGAGTGAAGCCACCTTGGTACAGTGTTTCAGGGAGGGACTCAACCCAGACCTCCAACATTGGGCCTTCATGCAAGGGAACCCCCCCAGACGTGGAAGGTTGGGTTCGTCACGCAGCCGACATAGAGAACCGCAAACAACTCCTGACCTTGTCCAAACAACGTCTCGGACGAGACCCAAGGCCCCGAAGCGATCGGGGCCGAGACTTCCGCCCGGGGGGCAGCGGGGTACCCTCAGCCGCGGAACGCCGCAAGCGTTTTGAGACTGGGGTCTGCCTGACCTGCGGAGGTAAGGGACACTTTGCGTCGCAATGCCCCTCTCGAGCGGGCCGTCCTAACCCCCCACGCCAAGCCCCAACCGAACCGCAGAAGGCCACCGCCGAGGACCAGCCCCGCCGCAGGAGCGGACCACCGGGCCGACGCTCCGGCGCACCCTCCGCTCTCCATGCGCGGCCCCAGGATGGGGCCTCCACTTCTACCGGCCCAACGGGGTCCCGGATTACAAATTCCACTTTTGATTCGGACGGCTCCCCGACCGCCACCACTCCTTCCCCCTCTTCCAGCGAGGAGGAGGAGTGGGAACAGCCGGCAAAAAACGCCGTCGGTCTGCTGTAGAGGGGGCTCCGCAGCAGACCGCACCTGTCGTTGTGCAAGGAGCTCCACCGATGGTAAGCGCCCAAGAGGACAATGTGTATGTGCGTGTTCAACTATCCCTACCGAAAGGGGGTCCCAGTTTAGAATTCCCAGCCTTGGTTGACTCGGGGTGTGCCCGCACCATGATTAGCGAGGAAACGGCCAAGAAACTGGGGGTCCGGCGCAAGCGACTCCCGGGACCGCTCCGCTTTTCCCAAATGGACGGGAGTGATTTTAAACGGGGCCCGGTAACCCACCGAACTACAGCCGTGATCATGTCTGTGGGAGAGCATTGGGAACGCCTGTATTTTACCATTGCCCCTATTGTAGCCCCGGTGGTGTTAGGGATGAACTGGCTGCGGGGACACAACCCTTCCATCGACTGGGTTAAACGGGTACTCTCGTTTCCAGAAAACCCCTGTGGGCTACATGATAAGGAGCGGGTTGCCCGGACTTCGGCCGCTGCGGTGGTAGGACATTCCCCCCAAACCACCGCTCCACCTCAACTGCCCTCCGAATACTCGCAGTTTGCGGATGTTTTTGACGTTAGGGAATGTGACGAATTACCCCCCCACAGAGAAACGGACTGTGCCATAGAAATAGTGGGGGAAGGCAAACTATCGAAGGGGAAGGTCTACCCCATGAGCCCTAGTGAAAAGGCGGTGTTACGGGACTATCTGGATGCCAACCTGGCGAGAGGTTTCATACGCCCTTCCAAGGCTCCTTATTCGGCCCCGGCCTTCTTTGTGAAGAAAAAGACAGGAGATTTAAGACTGTGTATTGACTTCCGTAGGCTAAATGCCGTTACCCAGTCTAACGCTTACCCTCTCCCTCTTATTCCCGACCTTCTAGCACAATTAAAGGAGGGCCGAATCTTCACCAAACTGGACTTAGTGGAAGCATACCACCGTATTCGCATTAAAGAAGGGGACGAATTCAAAACAGCCTTTTCCAGCTGTTTTGGAATGTTTGAGTACCTGGTCATGCCGTTCGGACTTTCGGGGGCTCCCAGTGTGTTTATGCAATTGATTAATGAGGTTTTGCATGATTTGCTGTTTCGGGGGGTGGTGGTATTTCTCGATGACATCCTCATTTATTCTGAATCCATGGAAGAACATGTGCGCCTAGTGCGAGAAGTGCTCCAGCGGCTGCGGGAGCACAGACTGTATGCTAAGGTATCCAAATGTGAGTTCCACCAACCTTCCATTACTTTCCTTGGGTACGTAATCTCCCACCAAGGGTTAGAAATGGACCCCGCAAAGGTCCAGGCGGTGCTGGAATGGGAACCTCCCACTACTCGCCGCCAACTTCAGCAGTTTTTAGGGTTTGCCAACTTTTACCGGAACTTCATTCCTAACTTTGCCCAGGTCGCACTGCCCCTAACTGCCCTATTGCGTACCAAGGACAAGGGGGATAGCGCCGCGCTACCCTCAGCCCGTTTGCAGTGGTCCCCCCAGTGCCAACAAGCTTTTGACCGTTTAAAACAGCTTTTTTCATCCGAACCCGTTTTGGCTCACCCAGATTGCACCAAGCCTTTCGTGGTGCAGGTAGACGCCTCGGATGTGGCCATGGGCGGGGCCCTATTGCAGAGGGATGAAGGGGGGCGGTTGAGACCATGCGCCTACTTCTCCAAAAAGTTTTCCCAGTCCGAAATCAACTGGGCGATTTGGGAGAAGGAGGCGGCAGCGGTCAAACATGCCCTCACCATATGGAGACACTTCCTAGAGGGGGCCGAACTGCCGTTTGAAGTGTGTACCGACCACAAGAATCTTGAGGCTCTCAAGGGAGCGAGAAAGCTCAACGCCAAACAAATTCGATGGGCCCAATTCTTCGCCAAATTCCGGTTCACTCTCAAACATGTCCCTGGCAAGGAAAATGCCCTAGCCGACGCCCTGTCACGACTTCCCCAGTATCGCAACGATTTCGATCGCCCTGTGGACTCCCTATTCACTCCCGAGCAGCGGGGGGAGGTCCCAAGCTTAGCCGTCACTACCCGGTCCCAAGCCCAACGACCAGAAGCCCCCCCTTTGCTCAAAGGCATCCCGGAAGCCTTCCAGCAACGGCTCCGGGACGCCTCCTTACAGGAGGAGGAACGTCACCTCCTCCCCACGGGCTTGGAACGGACCAACACTTGGTGGGTGCAAGGGGGGAAACTATACGTCCCATCCTCCCTTCGCAAAGAAGTCTTGGGACTGGTACATGGTGCCAGGTTGGCAGGTCATTTTGGTTTCATAAAAACGCTTCACCTGGTACGGAGGCAGTTCTGGTGGCCCGGTATGAGAGCTGATGTGGAATTGTATGTGCGCAGCTGCCCCATTTGCGCCACAGCCAAGAAACGGATGGGAAAACCCCCAGGGCTTCTCAAACCGCTTGAGAACCCCTCCCGACCCTGGGAAGTTATAGCCATGGATTTCATCACCGACCTACCTCCTAGCCGAGGAAAAACGGTTCTCTGGGTAATCACGGACCTTTTTTCCAAGCAGGTCCATTTCGTTCCATGTGCAGGTCTTCCTTCAGCCCAGGGCTTGGCTAAATTATTCGTCACCCATGTCCTCAGGCTACACTCGGTCCCGAGGAAGGTACTCTCCGACCGGGGGGTCCAGTTCGTTGCCAAATTCTGGCGAGCCTTTCTAAAACTCATGGGGGTGGAGGAACAGGGCCTGTCCTCCGCCTATCACCCCCAGACGGATGGTCAAACAGAACGAGTAAACGCAGTGGTAGAATGTTATTTGCGTTGCTATGTGAATTTCCACCAGGACGACTGGGTCGACCTGCTGCCATTCGCCGAATATGCATACAACAATGCGCCTCATTCCTCTACCGGCTTTAGTCCCTTCCAAGTAATATACGGGACAGAATTCGGTCCTTTCGGTTCCGCCCCCGTCACGCCAGAGCTCCAAGCCACCCCTGATCTTCAGGAGTGGGTTCAGGTAGTTAAATCTACCTGGCCGTGGCTACTCAAAAATCTTGAGAAGGCAAAAAGCAAGTACAAGGAACAGGCGGACAAACACCGGTCTCCGGGATGGGAATTAAAGGTGGGGGAGCAAGTTTATCTGTCCACCAAAAACCTCCGCTCACTTCGCCCTTGCAAAAAACTGAGCGACCGTTATGTGGGACCTTTCCCCATTACCAGAGTAATCAATGAGGTCACCGTGGAACTGAAACTCCCAAAGACTCTTCAGGGAGTCCATCCCGTCTTTCATATAAGTCTCCTCAAACCGTATGTGGCTGCTCCCCAGTTCCACCCCCCTCCCGAACATGAGATTCCTACTGTGGTAGGAGGGGATACCCATCTGGAAATATCCAAGGTTTTAGATTCCAAATGGAAGAAGGGGAAACTGTACTACTTTGTTCGCTGGAAAAACCTTGGGCCCGCTCACGATGAGTGGGTGGCCGCACCCCACATGGCGGCCCCTCGCTTAGTCCGGGAATTTCACCTCGCTTATCCCGATAAGCCTCGCCCTCTCGAAGACCCCGGAGGGAGGCCTTAAGGGGGGCAGAATGTGAGGGTCTCTGTCTATATGTCTCTGCTTTCCATCATTTGCTTATCAGTGGACTCGTAAAAGCAGTTCACACCTTCTGGTCTCAGGCGCCAGGCCTGATCGCCCCATGTATCTTCCCCCCCGCTGTCCTTCCTGTCAGTACTCCCTCAGGCCACGGCGGCCTTGGAAGTACGATAGCCTCACCAGACTTCCTGGGACTCGTCTAATGTTTTGTATTATGCCAAGCTTGTAACTTCCCATAACAATAAGTGTGAACCCCAGTGCCCCAGGGCCCTGGAGTCAATATATTCTGTAAACCCGATTAGCCCCTCACTTGCAACTCGCTACCTGTGCCTGTCTCATCTCCTGATGTCTTCAATAAATCTTTTGTTTCTTTATCAACGTCTGAACATTTGATTTGGAGAAGTAAACTCAGAGAGAGGGGATCTCTCACATTGGTAGATCTCCAGCTGGCAACCCTATGTATTAGCACGATGGAGGGGAAAGGGGGGGAGTCGAGGGCAGTGGCAGCAGCAAGCACAGTGGGGATGGGGGACCATCCCTGTCCTCTCCCATGCTGCTTGCAGTCCTAGTCTCAAGTCAATTCTCTTAGGTCTTTTATGCACGGCTGTTTCACTCGCCGTCACCCCTCCAATGACTTTGGGTCTTTGTTTGGATTGTGCATGCCATTTCCGACTGTCAGAGGTCGCCTCGCTCTTCCCTGTGTTTTCCTCTGCCTTTTCAAATTGAAGATAAAACAGGTCTCTCAAAACTCAGGCAAAGGCAGGGGCGAGGTCAAGGTGACCTCTGATGGCTGGAAATGGCATGCACAATCCAAACAAAGACCCAAAATTATTGGAGGGGTGATGGCGAGTGAAACAGCCATGCACGAAAGACCTTACTCAACTGATATAACAAAGGAGTTAGTCTCCACCCATTTAGGAAAACAGCAACCTGAAAGCAGCATGTGGTTTTTTCCCATCAAAAGAATTACTGAAGAGATCCAGGCAGTTAATAGTTCTGCTTTGTGCTATCTGTTCTCCTAAGTCAACATTCAAGCCCCGGGAAAAGCCTCAGGCTCAACATTGTATAAAGAATTCAGGGAAGATTAAGCAAAAGCAATCTAGTGAAGGCAGTTTACAAAGCTGAATACCAAGCAGGAAGCTCTGCTGGTGGGACTCCAGGTGAATAAACATATGGTATGATCAAAATATAAAGCATTCCATTTTGTTCTTTTCAGAATTCATTGCCAATCCCCCCCCCCCCAATAAAAGCATCCTGCAGGTTTTCTTGAAAGACAACTTTCCCTCCTCTCCCCCCCCCCCCCGCCATTTTCAGAAGTGATGGAAAAACAGAAGACGGATTTCCTGGAGCATTTTTTTTTTTAAGTTTACAACACAATATGCTATAGTCACAAGTATCATTCAGCGGCATGAAAGACAGATGAGCAATGGACGCTTGTGTCATACATTGAGAGATCACTGTTAAAACTGCCAGTCGTTCCTACAGATATTTATCAAAGAGGAGATGAATTATATCATTTTCTTGACAAAGGCGGGCGGGGGTGGTAGATACAAGAACTGTAACAGGATGCCTGATAACACGATTTGATATTTATTTGTATATATCCCCTGCCTTTTCTTCCCTATGTCGTCCGTGACAGCTTGAAGCAATTTTGAGATAGGAATAAGAAGAACTCTGATTGCTCCTTGCCATTAGAGTAGCATTAGGATGACGAGCAATGCAATCCCATGCAGAGTTACTCAAGTCTACGCCCATGGAAATGAATCGGCCTAGACTGGAGTAACTCTCCTTAAGATTGCGCTGTAAATCATGTACAACAGTTGCCAGGTTTAAACAGGATACTACTGTGCCAGAAGGTAAAAATGCTGTGGTGGATCTATAGACGCCCACACACACTGAAAGGGTATGTGTGTGACTTTGCCCTCTGGCAACAAACCCTCAGCCATGGGGACACCAGCCTCCAGAGGGGACAGCTCACTTCCAGACTACAGAGATCAATTCCCCTGCAGAAACTGGATGCTTTGGAGGGTGGACTCTATGGCATTGTACCCCCACAAAGGTCCCTGTCCTCCCCAGGCTCCACCCCCAAATCTCTAGTTTTCCAATCTGGATCTGGCTACCCTACCCCCCCCCATCTTCTGCCGGTGGCCAGGGGAGACCTGACAACCCTATGCTCCACCCTTTCAGGAGTTATTTTTTCTCCCCCAGAAAGGGAGAACTGCAAAGCCCTCATGTGTGGACAGAAGCAAATGTACACTTCTTAAGATACTGGCCATTGTGTGTGAAAAAATAAACAACATGTTTCCTATATATATTTTTAAAAATGGAATCAATTTAACTGATTTCATCCCAATCTTCCTTCAAGAAGGGTCGTGGTTCTCTTCCCATTTTGTCCTCCCAACAATCCTATAACAGGTAGCATGGATAGTGGTTAGTTCTTCTGACTATGCGCTGTACTAGAACCCTCACTTGCCATGGAGGCTCACTGAGTCTTGGGCCCCACTTTAGAGTGGGCCCCACTGAGTCTTGGGCCTCACTGAGTCTTGGGCCCCACTTCAGAGTTGTGTTGTGTGAAGAGAAAATGGTGGAGGGGAGACCAGCGTCGCAAGCCACTTTAGGTCCCCATTGGGGAATAAAGCAGAGGATAAACAAATAAGATAGGTTTAGCTCAAAGAATGTGGCAAATCCAGCAAGCTTCATGGTTGAATTGCAATTCAAACCCTAATCCTAGTCAGAAAACTATTTTTTGCCAACAAGTTCACAACTGACTTAAGGCGACCCCATAGCGTTTTCAAGGCAAGAGATTAGGGTTATGCAAAAAAAAAAAAAAAAAAAGGTAATTTTCAAATTTGGGTTTATTGGGCCTGATTTTTTTTGGTAAACCCGGAATAAGCCAAATACTCATACTGGTAAATATGGGTATTCAGATTATTTCCAGGTTTACCAAAAAGATTCAGGCCCATTATAGTCTATGAAGATTTTTTAAAAGCTCCTGTGGGCGCATTTCACCAAATTTGCAGTGTGGCTGCAAGGAACTCTCCTAGGATGGTCACCAAAGTTTGGTAAACTTTGGGACAGGAAGTCCAATTTTATGGGCCAGCAAAGGGGTTACCCCATCCTCCAGGCATTTGTGAGCTGAGCTGTCCATCAGTTTTCAGGTTCAGAAGTTCAGTGTTGCTGAGGACTGATGGAAAGAGCTGATGGGTAGGCTGGCACCTCAAAGTCTGGGGGCTCTGTTTGTATCTGGGGTGCATAGCATGATGTCCATGTAAATTAGCTTCAAAATGGAGGGGAAAGGCTTAAATGCAAGGAAAACAAGGCACAGAAAACATTTATTTTGGTGGCAAATGACATCCTGTGAACCGTCCTTTATTATAGTCATCAAAAATCTGATTTCAAGAGATGGTCACGGTGCAGAGAAATGATGCCTATATTCGGGGCCACCTTCAGTTTGACAGCAGGTTTTCAGGGGTGTGCGTGGTGATATCAGAGCCATGGGGGCTATTGTGAAGGAGACCATGGGGGCTATTGTGAAGGAGACTGATCATCCACGCGGATGAGAAAGTCTCCTTCGGAAGCCTGGTGGTGTGAGCATCTCTTTTTACTTGGAGGGTATTTCCCTCTGGTTGGGACTTGGTGAGCCCCGTTTAAAAACAAAACAAAACAAAAAACCCTTACACTTGATTCAGATTAATCCACTGAAAGGTGATGATTGGTCAGACCAAGCTGGCGCCGATTACATGACCCCAGCCTCAAAACCCCAACTATGGGGCCCTAACAAAACCAGTCAAAAGACAGAAAAATGGGAGAAAGCACAAAGCTATGCATCTGAGCAAATGTGAATAGCCGAACCTGAAAAAGCCGAATAATTATATGGCCTTCTCAGGAATCACCTACTCAGCTTTGGGCATATTCTCAGGTTTGGGTATTCGGTCAACCCAAAATCCAAATATTGCTGAAACGGCTAATTTCAGGTTTATTTTGGGTATATCGATATGCACAACCCTACACGAGACTTTCAGAGGTGGTTTGCCATTGCCTGCCTCTTCATCCTGACCCTGCCTGATATTCCTTGGAGTCTCCCATCCAAATACTTGCCAGGGTTGAAGCTGAGAGTGTGTGACTGGCCAAATGTCACCCAGCAAGCTTCCATGGTAGAGGGGGGATTCGAACCTGAGTTTCCCAGATACTAGTCCAACACCTTAACCACTACACCATGCTCAGACAACAATACCATAATGTATTTCAACTTTTTAATCATAAGGTATTATTCAGTATTTGTGTTGATGCTAGTCATTCTATATTACCAACAAGACTCTGGAATTGTGTGTTTTGTTGAATTGTTAATAAACATTAAATGAAACATTAAATGGAAAAACAATATTTTTGTCACCCCAAATATTATTACTGTGTTAAGATTGCCTTTATGTACATAATATTAAAATATAAACATAAATTGTTATAGCTGACAAAACATTTCTGAAAGGAAGAAAGGGAATCATGCCTCTGAAGGTATGATTAGTTGGATGACAGCTCCTTGTGTGCTATGCCATCAAGGATTAGGTATTTAAATCTGAATTATAAACATAATATTCTTGCAGAATACTAAAGGTATATTGGGACCCCTAAAGATTTGTAGAAGGTTTTCCCGCCATTCATATTTCTTTTAACACAAACCCCATTCACATCAATTATTCTGATAGGCCCACTGCCAAAGAAAGGTTCTGGCTCAAATTGCAAATTCAATGTAAAAATTAAAAGAACAGAGCAACTTCCTCCCACATCAGTGTTACCATGTGCTAACAGAAGACATCTGTACCCTAGAAATGTGTCAGTGTACGGTCCACTTTCCAATTTGAGCCCAGCCCTCTAAGATAGCCTGGGCATAAGGGAGCTTACCTTCTTTCTGCCTCCTCTCACTCCAACTCTGAAACCTGATCTAGATGATGTCTTTACCCCTTTTTAAATGGTGATGTGAAGTCTGGTGAGAATACATGCCACAAACATTGATTTTCGCCCTCCCTGCCACCCAGGCTCGCCCTCTCCGCCAGGATCACCTTCCCCGCCATCCCCCCTTCATTCTCCCATGCGCTCCTGGCCCCGGCGGGGGTCAGGATCGCCTTCCCCACCACCTCCCCCCCACTCTCCTGGGTGCTAACATTGATGTTTGATCTGGCTCTCTTCACAAATGAGTTTGACACCCCTGTGCTAGACGTTCACCAAACTGAACCACAGGCAGCATGGTGCTGCTGCAGTCGTCTTGTTTGTGGACTTCCTAGAGGCACCTGGTTGGCCGCTGTGTGAACAGACTGCTGGACTTGATGGGCCTTGGCCTGA
The DNA here is from genome assembly GCF_029931775.1 of Euleptes europaea. Classification (NCBI taxonomy): domain Eukaryota; kingdom Metazoa; phylum Chordata; class Lepidosauria; order Squamata; family Sphaerodactylidae; genus Euleptes; species Euleptes europaea. Next base: position 89,616,399 of record NC_079319.1, on the reverse strand, counting down.
TCTAGCAGGGCTCTTCTTATGCTCTTCTTATAAAAGAGATTTTAAAAATGGCACAAAACAGTAATTAAACCAATAAACAAGAGCCTGCTGAAGGCCAAACTGCAACCAAACAAAAGGAAGAAAGAAAAACAAAAGCCACACATCACACAGTTCAAGGCCAATTTAATCATATCACCCCGTGATATGCCGGGAGATGGGGAAGGCATTTCAAAGCAATGGCTCAGCTACTGAAAAAGCAGACAGTGGCACCTGGCTGACACTTGGCAAAGCCTTTGCATTGCTGCTCTATGGAGGAAGGCGGGTGACCTCTTCCAGACTCCATAAAATCAGAACCCCTGACCCAATCTTCACCAAACATGGGGGTTCTTGCAAGGAGAGTCTCTTCAAGCTACCCTGAAAAGTGGGTATCTCTGCCTGTAAAAATGCCCCAACAGGAGCTTCGCAAAAAAATCCCCATAGGCTTTCCCATAGCTTTGCATGGGCCCAGGCCCCCCAAAAAAGGCCATGGGCTTGTGTTGTACAAGGGAGAAACAAGATCTAAATGGGGAAATTCAGGTTGAACCAACGAAGATGAGGGGTTCAAAATCTTCCCTTAAAAGACCTGCATGCCACTGCTATCAAATGTTTATTTTATTTATTTTTCAATCTCTATCCCACCCCTCCCCAACTGCAGTCAGGTTCAGGGTGGCTAACAACCACAAATAAAAATTAAATAAAATTGTCGTACTATATCATTTATCCTTACCTTATTGCTTTACATTTCAAGATAGCACCTTTAAAACCTGAATTAGGAACCCAGGGATAACCAATCAATGAATAACCAGTAAAAAAGGGATAGGGAGAAAAAAAGGGAAGGGACAGGAACAGAAGGGTACAAAAATAATAATTGCAGGGATGACGGTAAGGGTAGGGAGGCCAGCTTGCGAGTTCTAAACAGATCTCATTTTTATCTCCGGGCTCAGAGCAGCTCACTTCATTAAAACATTGTTACATACGATCATAGACATATAAATATACATTGCATTAAAACCATAATTTCAAAGCTCTAAGGTCCAGCTGGCACCCTATTCATTGGCACACAGGTCAGCAGCCAGCCAGAAGGAGAACTGGTCAGGATCCCAATTAAGTCAAACCCAGATAGAATAGGGGAAGGGGAAGTGAGGCCAGCTACCATTAAAAATGTTGCTGCTCTCAACCATAGGCCTGGCAGAATATCTCAGTCTTACAGGCCCTGCGGAACTGGACCAGTTCCTGCAGGACCCTGGTCTCACCAGGCTGATATTATTAAGAGAATTCCACCAGGCTGATATTATCTGTCTTTTAATTTACTATCTTGAAATCATATTTAGATACTTCCCAACTGAAAAGAAAATTATGCGTAACGTACCATTATATTCAACTCTTTGAGTTTCATCTGGCACCGATGGCCAAGCACCCTCCATCTCTTCCCCACTGTATCCTCAACAGACAACCATTTTGAACCTAAGTCTGCTTTTCCAGCTTACCGTTTTCAGTTCCTTTCCCAGAAAAAAGAGATAGAACAGTTTTGAACGCCTGAATAAAATATTACAACTACTGTTTGCTCTACATCAGCTTTGTAGATTTGGTCGTATGAAGACTAGTTAGTCTCAAAGGTGCCGCCGGGCTTTTTGTCTTCACACAATAAGGCAGACGGCTCTTAGCATTTCAATATAACACAGAGAGAATTGTAGCTAAGTTCTCAATTACCATGCTGAAGCCTAAAGCACTGGATGTTTCAGCTCAGTAATTCATGTGGCAATTTTTTTTTCCTTTGTGTATCAATGCATAATGCTAAAAAAATTGATATTGCCATTTTACTTAGTTTCCATAGATACATACAATGAGTGACATGTTATGGTAAACACTGCATTACACCATGAATGCATCATGATGGAAACCTGTAATGAAAACCGATCTCAACAAATTTTAGGAAAAGTGAAAGCACAACAAATATTGGCAACTTTGGGCCAAATCAGTCATTATCTTGGCAAAGGCATGATCACAGCCCCACATTTGTCAAGATAATAAGTGATGCAGGAAGGGAAGGGGCAGTTCAGGGAGGATCAATGATGAGAAGGAAGCACGTGTTTAGGCTGATGGCCTTTACCAAATGCCCTGAGGTTAATTTCCCCTTATCTATGGTCAGGTTTGGATTTTGGATCTGGCTGGGGACAACTAGGAGGGAGACCATTTGCGAGGAGAATTCACTGGTTTTTCCATAGGAATATCTCCTCCTTGGCCCCTTATCAGCACAAAAAGTGATTGGGATACCAGAATTTTGTTCATATCCACAGGCTGGGAAACGCTGACCTAAAGAATCTATAGCCTTGTTGAAATTTAACTAGGAGATTTCTTAGTTCAGTGTTTAATCTCTTATTCAGTATGCTACACTAAGCAGGAGTTCTGGTATTAGCAGCCTATCTCCTACCACACTACTGAGCCAAATTTGAACCCTTCCTTTAGACTTCTAATTGGAAGTGATGGAAGAGTCACTTCAGTTTGGGAAAGCCTTCTTAGATTGAAGTAGGGTTGCCAGGTACCCCCTTGGAAATGGGGTGGGTATGGGGTGGGGGACATACTAGCTACAAAGGGAGGCTAGAGTCAATGTGATGATATCACTTCTGGAAGTGATGTCATCCTGTCACTGATAGTCACAGGGACTCTCTGGTATTTGGGCAAAAACTCTATGGTAGAAGCTGTTTTTGCCATAGAGTTTTGTCCAAATACCAGAGCATCCCTGCAATTGTCAGTGGCATGATGATATCACTTCCAAAAGTGATGTTGATGTGTCAACGTCATCCTTCCTACAGCCTCCTTTTGCAGCTAGTAAGTCCCCCATCCAGCCAGCTAAATAGCATGGGGGGAGCGGCTCAGAGGGGGCTCAGAAAAGGGACTCCTCTGCCAGTGGCAGGGGAATGGCAACCCTAGACTGGAGAAAGCTTCAAACTTGGCTGAGAGGAATGATAGGATACCGGCCGGTATACAGAGGGCTAGATCCAGCCAGCTTTTTCACTCAATCTCATGTGATTCCCACCCTTACTACAGCTCCAGTCTTTTGTTCCAAGATGCCAAGCATATTACCTTTTCTGATGGTCAAAGAGCATCTCTTCCTACTTTTTGACAAGTGGACAAGCTGGTTGGATACAACCCACTGTTTTGTTCTCCAGATCTGAGAAACGTTCAGTGCAGGCATGATGGTTGGTGACATCCAGGCTTACTGCTAGGCAAGGAAGTAAGTTTTTTTGTACTATTAATGCATAGTAGAGAGAGAGAAGCCCTGACCTGGATGGCCCAGGCTAGCCAGATCTTGTCAGATCTCAGAAGCTAAGCAGGGTCAGCCCCGGATAGTATTTGGATGGGAGACCACCAAGGAATACTAGGATTGCTGTGCAGAGGAAGGCACTGGCAAACCACCTCTGTTAGTCTCTTGCCATGAAAACCCCCAAAAGGGGTCGCCGTAAGTCGGCTGCGACTTGAAGGCACTTTACACACACACACACACACAGAGAGAGAATTCATTTATTTTAGCCATAGGCCATTAAAAATATCCTTGCATATGTACAATTAATGCATAGAAGATAGTTACCACTAAGGGAGGAATGTTAGGGTTGCCAACCTCAAAGTGAACAAAAGCCAAGCAAGCACTGATGGCTATAACAGAATTATATTATTACAATTATTTGCAGTTACAAGTCACTTGCAGACCAGTTAACATTCACTGGATCATTCAACATTACTCAGCATGCTAGTCATTAAAATCCCAAAACATAAATTCAAGGAAGATTGCAACCGGGAGAAAATTGTGCCCCAATGTTATGCAGGCTAGAAAAGCCGTGAGCCAATCCAATGCTCATAGACTGTAAGGCAAAAGGAGCTGCAAGCCAATATTCAGGCTGAGAGCCGTGCTGACTGTTTCATAAAGCCGAGCCGCAGCCATACGGGCTATTTTCTTAAAGCCCCTGATATTTATAGAGGCTAGTTCTTTCTCCTACTGTATTAGGGTAAAGATTTCCTCAGAAGTACTTTATAACCCGAGATAGGATTCCGGTAGAAGTTCCCATTTCGCCGAAGGTTTGTCCGTCGGGAATTTTTCAAAAGGCAAGAGATGAATATCTATCTCTATATTAATAAATAATAATTAATTGTAATGAGACCTAATAATTTCCTACATTATATGCAACGAAGATACATACCAAGTTGCCAGTGAGTAATATAACTCAACATTCACTTGGAAAGCTTGTAGCGATCTCATCAGTAAGCATGCGTGTAAAACATTTATCATGCTCATTGAAAACAGGTGTTAACATCATAATAAAATTTAAAGATACATTCCTTTATCTTTACACAATTGTAAGATTACCCAAGTATTACACAAGAATAAGTATACGCTGAACGTACAATTTTATTTTTACAGGAAGCAAGAATAATCAGAGGCTATATTCAAACCATTTGGAGAAATTGTATTAAAAATAAAAATAAAGCAAGATTCTTTTTGAGAGAGAATTCTGTCTATGTTCTGTTTTGTGTATGGCTTGGGAGTGTACTGCCAGATAACAAAAAAATTGGATCTCAGAGTCCGTGTGCCGCATAGCCTTATAATGGGAAACTAGTGGGGCTTCAGCCACATTATTACGAATACGTGACCTATGTTCCCTCATCCTTAATTTTATTTGTCTCATCGTTTTGCCCAAGTAGAGTAATCCACACGAGCATCTCAAAATATAAATAACATTTCGGCTATTACAATTTGAAAAATGCCTGAGCTTAAAAGAAAAATTTGAATCAGCATTTTTAAATTCTTTGACAGGCAAGGCATATGGACACATATTACCTTGCCCACATCGGTAATGTCCTGGAGGTGTATTAGATATTAGTTTAGGTAAGGCATCTGTGTGTATTAAATGGTCCCTTAAAGACCAAGTTTTGCAGTATCCAAATCTAGGTGGTACTGTACATCCGGGTAATTCCTGTACCAAATGCCAGTGCTTAAAAACAATATTGTGTATATCTCTAGTATAAGTTGAAAATTGCAGAGAAGATGTGATACCTTGATATGAGATCTGTTTTTTCTCATTTCTGAATAATTTTGAGTGATCTGCATTGTCTACTCTAATTCTAGCCCTATTAATAATTCTATATGGATATCCTCTAGTCTCCAGGGTATTAGCTAGATTATCTGCTGCTTGTCTATAATGCTCCTGTTTAGTTGCATTTCTGTGGATTCTCAGAAGTTGACCATAATGTAAGTTTTCCTTTAGGTGCCTAGGGCAGGGGTCGCAAAACCGCGGCTCGCGAGCCGTATGTGGCTCTTTGGCCCCTTGAGTGCGGCTCACGCAGCGGAGGAGGCCCCTGGCTCGGCTTGCATCTCGGGCAAGAAGGCGCAGCTCCGCTCCGCGTCCCGCGCCAAGAAGCTCGAGAAGCTGGGCGTCTACTCCGCCTGCAAGATACCTGCCCAGCCCGGGGTTGGGGTGGGGTGCGATGGAGGGGGGGAGAAAGGACGGAGCCCCCGCCGCCGCAGCTCCTGCAGCCTTTCAGGGCTCCATTGGCCCTCTATTCTCCGCCGCCTCCACTTCCTCCTCCTCCTCCTCCTGCTGCCGGTCTCCACCCCCCACCAGCACCGAGGGGGTGGGGGCTCAAGGACACAACCTCACTGCAGCAGTGGCGGTGCTCCGAGGTGCTCCCCGGCCGGTCCCGGCCTTCCCTCCCCGGCAGTAGCGAGGCGGCGCCTTCCGTGCCCGCTCCCCCTCACCGATGCGCCCAGGGCGTGCCAGTGTGGAGCCGTCCCCCTCGCTCCAGGGAGGCCGCTCCTCAAGCCCTGGCCACGCCGCAGCGTCCGGCTGGGAAACGGGGCGGAGGGAGGTCTGGGCAAGGGCGAGTGGGGCTGGCCCGGCGCCGGCGGCTCTCCGCTGCGCCTGAGCGCTGTGCCTAGCAGGGGCCGGGGTCATCGGGGGCTGGTGGCGAAGAAGAGCCAGCGCTCTGGCGACACGCCCAGCCCCACCGAGCCAGGGCCGGCTGCTGCTCTCACGGCCACGCTGCTTGAGGAGGGGGGGCTGCTCCCGGCTGCTCCTTCCCTCTTGGCTCTGGTGCCAGAAGCGGCGGTGGTGGCGTGTGGGAGTTGGGGGCAGGGGGCGCGTGGGGCTCCGGGCCGCCAGGAAAGGCCACACTGGGCTGCCTTTTGTGAGGATGTCTCCGTCTCTCCCCCCCACATATTGTCCTCCTGGAAGCGCCGTTATGCATGCGAAATAGGGGCGGTGGGAGAGGGGCAGAGGGGAGGGGGTTGCTGCCCACCTCTGCCCGGGGAGCGGGGCGGGATGAGCTCGGAACGGCCAGGCTTCCTCTGGCGGGATTAGCATGTGTGAGCGTAGCTCCTGTTTGCTTGGGCACAAAGATTGGGGGTGTGTGGAATGGGCCCCACTTTAAAGGGTGCATAAAGGAGGTGAATGGAAGGGAAGAATTGGTTTTTATATGCCGACTTTCTCTGCCACTTAAGGAAGAATCAAACCGGCTTACAATCGCCGCCCCTTCCCTGCAACAGACACCCTGTGAGGTAGGTGAGGCTGAGAGAACTGTGACTTGCCCAAGGTCACCCAGCTGGCTCCATGTGTAGGGGTGGGGAAACAAATCCAGTTCCCCAGATCAGCCTCTGCTGCTCATGTGGAGGAGTGCTCCAAACCACTGCTCTTACCCACTACTACACCATGCTGGCTTCCCCTCACCTATTGCTTTTAAAGGAGGAGCAGGAAATTGAACCCAAGACTTTGTGCCTGCAGAGCAGATGCTCTACCCCTGAGCCACAGATCTACGTTTTCAGGGTCTCTGACCCTATATATAGCAGAGCACACAAAACAAGGACCTTCCTAGCTGGACTGGTAAAATTCTGACCAGTTGGCAACTCTGTCAGGTGCAAATGGGATTTGTTAATTAGTCAGTTGCCAATAAGGCTCACAAAGACTTAGGCTCAGAAAATGTCCAGGAATATTAAATGAGAAAATAAGGAAAAGATGCCTTTGATCATGCACAAATTGCCTTTTCCACCCTGCTTAGTAAGCACAAGCAGTCCACTCATATCAGGAAGTAAGGACTGGAGAGTATAAATTTCAGGTGAACACAAGAAGAAAAAGAGTTGGTTTTTATATGCTGACTTTCTCTACCTTTTAAGGAAAACCAAACCAGCTTACAATCACTTTCCCTTCCTCTCCCCTCAACAGATATCAAGTTTTATTCAGTGTACCTATAGTTTAATTAAGACTTAAAACTTTAATTAAAGTTTATTAAGTTAATAAACAGTGTACCTACCTATATAGTTTAAGTTTAAGAAATTTGGCTCTCAAAAGAAATCTCAATCGTTGTACTGTTGATATTTGGCTCTTTTGACTAATTAGTTTGCCGACCACTGGCCTAGGGTGAAAAGAATTAAAATGGAGAAGTGCACCTTTATCCTTTTTTTTTCTTATAGGGTTTTACAATTAAGCTGTGGTCCTGATCTATAGTGACTGTTAGATCCAAAAAATTAACTTGCTCCTTGTGAACTTGGGCATCTGATAATGAAAATCACATGTTCTTGCCAAAGTCTACTCAGCAGGTACTGCCCCAATTAGGGTTGTCAGGTCCCCCCTGGCCACCAGTGGGGGTTGGGAGAATAGGGTTGCTAGATCTAGGTTGGGAAACTCCTAAAGATTTGGGGATGGAGCCTGGGGAGGACAGGGACCTCAGTGAGTTCAAATGCAATGGAGGCCACCCTCCAAAGCATCCATTTTCTCCAGGGAAACTAATCTAGTCTCAAGATGAGCTGTAATTCCAGGTAATCCCCATATCCCACCTGGAGGCAGGCATCCTTAGCCCTAAATCACCAAGAATTTCAAAAGATGGAGTTGGCAACTCTTGCTGGCTTTCTCTGCAATTTATTGTATTTCTTTACCTCAGGCATGTCTTTCAGTGGTCCAGAGAGGACCTAGTTACTTCCAGCTTTTAAGGTTCCTAAAAAGATAAAGGTAGTTCCCTGTGCAAGCACCGGGTCATAACTATCCATGGGGTGATGTCAAATCACAACATTTACTAGGCAGACTATGTTTATGGGGTGCTTCGCCATTGCCTTCCCCACTCATCTACACTTTATCCCCAGCAAGCTGGTTACTCATTTTACCATCCTCGGAAGAATGGAAAGCTGAGTCAACCTTGAGCCGGCTGCCTGAAACCGGCTTCTGTTGGGATCGGACTCAGGTCGTGAGCAGAAATTTTTGCAGATGACCACACTTCGCCATGGGGCATATATTTAAGGTTCCTGGCCATCCTTAAAAACTAACACAATTAGCTTGAAGCCCAGGCCACAAGGCCTTCCTCTGACTGGCTCTGTTGGGACACTTCTGCCACATTTTGAGGGGGGAATGATGCTACCTCATTCACTACCTCCTCTCAAGCTACATCTCTAATTGTTTTCCTCATGTATTCTCGTAGTCATTTCCCTGGATTTACATTCCTCTAGCAGTTGTTTCGTACCCAGGAAGAGATGTTAAGTAAAGCCAGCAAGTGACTAACCACGGTGTCCCTATTAATATGGAACTTTCTCGTACAATTTAATTATTGGTTTGAATTATTGATTTCTTGCTTGGATAAAGTAATTCCTCCATAATCAGTGGTAAAACTAATACATGATAATGAGGAGGTAAGATAAGTGATGGAGATTGGTTTCATTAAATAATTATGCCACTCGGTCTGAAATATATTACCGCTGCATGTTTCCCCCCTACTGGGTGACAAAAAAGATCATTTCTAATAATTTAGATCTCATTTGCAGTTGCTTTTATTATTATTTTGGGGGGAGGGATAACACTTTCACAATCATCCTTAAATGTATGTGGATGGAGGGTGGGGTAGTACAGAAACAACTTCCTTGCCAGGTAACAAAACTACATATAGATCATCTTTAAAGTGAAGATATCAGAGGAAGATATAAAGCACTTCATTTCTGAAGGTTTCCTCTGAATAAAAAGGGCCTTGTGACAGTTGAAATCCCCTGGGGTTCTCCTTTTAAGTTTCCAAGAACATTTTATATCTGTCTGTTACTAGTAATTGATCTCTTCATGCCTTTCTGTGTTGGCTTATATGCTTATGTTATATAGCGTTATAGTCCTCAGGGTGAAGACTTGGTGCAGACATTCGGCTTAGCTGTGGACAGTGCAAAATTCTTTGTTGATTGACTCTTACATAAGGTTCAAAATGCCCTGACTTGGATGGCCCAGGCTGGCCTGATCTTGTCAGATCTCAGAAGCTAAGCAGGATCAGCCCTTGGTTAGTACTTGAATAGGAGACAACCAAAGAATACCAGGGTTGCTATGCAGAGAAAGGCAGTGGCAAACCACCTCTATTGGTCTCTTACCTTTAAAACCCTACTGGGGGGGGGGGCATAATTTGTTTGTGACTTGACGGCCCTTTACGTATACAAGGTACAGATAGCCCTGGCCTGGATGGTGCTGAGACAAAATCCATCTTGTCTCTTTAACATCCATTTTGGTCTCTCTAGCTGGTCAGCCTGTGATTTTTCCATCATGAGGCTGAGTGCTTCTCACAGCTGCAGGTGCGTTATCTGTAAGCCTCTTCAAGGTCTCTTCCCAGGCCTGAGCTAATAAGCTCAGAAGAAACATCTGAGTAAGGAGGTGGGAGGGGGGGACTTGCTTATCTCCCCCTGGGAACACAGAACCATCCTGAACTAGCTTGTATCACCCAGAATGTTCCAGTTAGACACCCCTGTGATTGGATGCTAGATGTCACCAATTACTGGCTAGCTTTTCCTTAAGTATGACCATCCAGAAGTTAGTTCACCCCCGTCCAACACCCACCTTTGCTTCCTGTTATGCTGCTACTTGAAACCATGCTTTGCCTAAGAAACCATATGCCTTAATTACCAGCTATACTATGTAACATCTTTAAGTAAGTATTTAGACAGGTAGATTTCTTATTTTCATGTTGTTATCAGCCACTCACCTGTAACTTGTGCTTGTAAATATTTTCCTTAATTTTGTACTCAATGAAGCTCTTTTGCTATTATTGGTGAGTCTGCTGGTCCAAACCCAGAGCCACTCAGTCGCGTTACCAGGATAGAAACAGGGGCTCTGTTTCTACAGATGGCTCATGCTAGCATGACCTCATCATCTCTCTTTTAAATAACTCCCAAATTGGATCAAGTGGTCCAATTATATAGGCCCCTGAACAAGGTGTCTCCAACCATCCTGCATTGTTTCCTATGGCTGAGCGAGTTGGGAATGTTTAGTCTGGAGAAGAGGAGGTTGGGAGGGGAACATAATTGCACTCTTGAAGTATTTGAATGGCTGTCACTTAGAGGAAGGCAGAGAGCTGTTTCTGTTGGCAGCAGAGGATAGGACTCGCAATAATGGGTTTAAATTGTGGGCAGAAAGGTATCGGCTGGTTATTAGGAAAAATTGTTTACAGTAAGAGTTGTTCGACAGTGGAATCAGCTACCTAGGGAGGTGGTGAGCTCCCCCTCACTGGCAGTCTTTAAGCAGAGGCCGGACAAACACTTGTCAGGGATGCTCTAGGCTGATCCTGCATTAAGCAGGGGGCTGGACTAGATGGCCTGTATGGACACTTCCAACTCTATGATTCTATGTAAAGAAGAAACAAAAAAAAAACAAGAAAAATGCAAAAAAAAAACAACCCACCTCTATTTAAAGCTATTTGTAAGGCCAACTGAACTGAAACTATGTAAGACCCAAGAATCTGAACCTAAGTAAAACACAAGAATGTCAAACTATATAAAACATGAGACTTTCAATGTAAAACACAATAATCCATAAAAACCCGTGAACCAGACATTAACCAACTTCAGCAAAGAACAAACTTGGAAGAAGGAAGGAAAAAAAACTCGAAACTGACAGAATCTTACTTAAAGCAGCCAGGCAAGCTGATACCAAGCCCCAGGAGACTCAGAAACTCGGGGGGGGGGGCAGTCCTGGGAGCCTGCAAACACCAGCTCCTGATTTTTCAGGAGCTATTTTCCAGTATCCTGAAAAATCCCAAATGCTTGTTTAAAAGGGGGGGGGGAAACCCTCCTTGTAAATAAATGCATGCCAGCATAGCCTTACAAGCCTTCACATGCATAAAGCAAGGAGTACAGGAGATGTGAGCACTGCAATCCTCAAATGTAGGATATGCAGCCATGTTGGTGGCCATGCCATACCTGTAAAGATTTTGGTGTGCTGGCAAACAAGGGGAAGGAGGGACAATCAAAGGTTGTTGTAATTTGGTCAGGGACGCTAGAAGAAAGCTGAGCTCCCGCTGCAATCCCAGTGCTTCAAGGTGTATGGCTTGGGGTCTTGGGCAGACAACCAGCTCTGCATTGAGAAATTTCTGGAGATTTGGGGGTGGACCCTGGGGAGGGTGGGGTTTGGAGAAGGACCTTGTGGAAGTATGATGCCATACAGCTCAACCTCTGAAGCAGCCATTTTCTCCAGGGGAACAGATCTCTGTCATCTGGAGATCAGCTGTAATTCTGGAACATCCCCAGCCCTGAATAGGAGGCTGGTAAACCTATCTGCATGCAGGGATTCCTCAAGAAAAAATGGATAAAAAAGATAGGGTCATTTGCCAATATAGTTTTGCTGCTGCAAGAATTACAATAGCCAAAATTTGGAAACAAGTAAATAAACCTTTAATTAGTGACTGGAGAGAGAAACTATGGATGTATATGAGGATGGCCAAATTAACGGAATTCCTACATGGAAAAGATATGGAAGAATTTAAAGAAACATGGGCAAAGGCCGTCACATATTGGGATAAACTGGCAAAAATGGATTTTACTATTTTAGTTAATGAGTTATAGAAATAAGTTTAACTTTTTGTATTCTATAATCAATAGTGTAATTTTTAAACTGTTCAGACACTTCTCCGGAAATCCCGTGGTGGGTGGTGGGTCAAAAGGATATTTTGAATTTTGTAATTTTGAATATATTAAGTAGATCATATAACTGATATTCTTTTGTATTTTCTTTTTATTATTGTATTTGTTTGTTTTGTTTTATATGTTTATGTTATAAATTTTTTTTTAAAAGAAACCTATCTGCATGCTGGGCAAAATGGTTCAGTGTGCTGCTATTTGCGAGGCTTTGGTTATCCATGGTTTAGTGCAACATTTGTATGATTGATTAAAATGTTTATAACCCACTTTTCCTTGTGGCTCAAGGCATCTTTAGAAATTAGAATTAAATACATTAAATTTAAAATTAATATACTGAACCCAACCCCTTCCTCTTTAAAGCCTTACACTGTCTGGGACCTTCGTACCTGTGGGACCACCTCCCCTGATATGCCGTCCAGAGAGCTCTTCACTCTCTGAACATTAATCTACTGATGATCTCCAGCCCGAGGACTGTGCAGCTGTCCTCAACGAGGGCCAGGGCTTTTTCAGCCCTGGCCCCGGCCTGGTGGAACAGTCTCCCTTGCAACATCAAGGCCCTGAGGGACCTAAATGAGTACTGCAGGGCCTGTAAAATGGAACTGTTCCTCCAAGCTTACAACTGAGGGCAGCTGCAAGTTCACTCCCCCTTGTCATCATCTGCTGGCCTCCCCATCCTTCCCCCAATGGGCTTATGGAGGCTCACTGCTGTATTACACATGATTCGGTAAAGAAAGGATTCCAATAGGCAGGTATTGGGGAGAACAAGGTATGCAGTCTTTATTAAACAAAAAAATACCCTTTTATCCAGGTTAAGTAATCTTAAACAAAAATAACCCTTTATCCAGGCTAAATAATCTTATGAGGATGGGAAGTCGTCTCCTGGGAGGCAAGCAAGCCGCTTCTTCTCTTTCTGGCAGCCCGTCCTGGTTCTCCAGACCCTCCTTCTCTCTGTCTCTGGCTTCTTCTTTGGAGCCCTTTTCTCCTCTCTTCAGTAGTGAGAGAAGCCAGATTTATTTCCCCACCACCAGGTGCTCATTATTTACAGTGTGGTGTGACAATTAACTCCCTGATACCCTGAGATTGCACTCACATGGAGAAGGGCTGTATTGAGCACCACCTACCTCCTCGTGAGTACAATTGTCTTCCACAATTTCCACTACAACTGCCTGGCCAGGTTTTACTAATGGTTGCTATTTATTAGTATTGAATGCCATCTTGTTTATTAATTATATGGAGTACAGAATTTTATGAGGCTTTAAGGTATGTTTTAATTGATGTTTTATTATGCATTGTTGTAACCCGCTCTGAGCCCGGCTTGCTGGGAATGAGGGTGGGCTATAAATATGAAGAATGAATGAATGAATGGATGGATGGATGGATGGATGGATGAATGAATGAATGAATGAATAAGAGGTAGAGGTAAAGGTAAAAGTCCCCTGTGCAAGCACCGGGTCATTCCTGACCCATGGGGAGAGGTCACATCCCGACTTTGTTTGCGGGGTGGTTTGCCAGTGCCTTCCCCAGTCATCTTCCCTTTACCCCCAGCAAGCTGGGTACTCATTGCACCGATCTCGGAAGGATGGAAGGCTGAGTCAACCTTGAGCTGGCTACCTGAAACCGACTTCCGTCGGGATCGAACTCAGGTCGTGAGCAGAGCTTTTGACTGCAGTACTGCAGCTTAACACTCTGTGCCATGGGGCTCATAAATAAGAGATGCCTGCAGTTATATTCCATTAAAAGCCATTAAAATGCCCTTTCACTGGTTCCTAAAAATGTCAAAGGACAGCAACTCCCTCACTCCTGCTCCACAGAGTGGGAGTGGTAATGGAGAAAAGACAAGTTCTGCTTGTTGCCACATGGCTACCTTTAGTTGGAGAACAGCCATCAAGTGGCACCCTGAGGATAGCACTCGGCTCACATAAATATATGGCAGGAGACAGTCCATTAGATAGGTGTGTCCTAGGCTGTGAAGAGCTTTAAAGGTCATGGCTAGCACTTTGAATAGGACTTGCAAGAAGAAGAAGAGTTGGTTTTTATACCCCAATTTTCTCTATCTTAAGTCTCAAAGCAGCTTATAATTGCCTTCCTGTCCTCTCCCCACAATAGGCACCTTGTGAGGTAGGTGGGGCTGACAGAGTTTGGAGAGAACTGTGCCTGCCCAAGGTAACCCAGCAGGCGTCATGTGGAGGAATGGGGAATCAGACCTAGTTCTCCAGATTAGAGTCTGCCGCTCATGTGGAGGAGCGGGAAATCTAACCCAGTTCTCCAGATTAGAGTCTGTTCTCCAGATTAACTACTACACCATGGTGGAAGCAAACCAGCAGCCAACATAGCTGTTTTCAGATAGGCAAGACAAATGGGACCCTGCGAAACTCATGGGGGAATCCCCTTGCAGGGGGGGAATCCCCTGGCTGGGCCTGACTCTCTGCAGTGGGGATGGCCACTGCTGCAGAGACTTGGGCCTGGCAGTCCCCAGAGCAGCCCAAAGGTTCCCTCATAGCAGCCAGCCCAGCTCTCTACAACAGTGGCAGCCACCACCATTTTGAAAGAGTGTTGTCTGCACATGCACATCCCCTCATTTTTTGTGTGGGTTTTTACATTTCAGATTTTTCTGCAGACCCAAGGGGGTCCCCCGAGTTTGCAGAAACACCTGTTGGGGGAAAGTATGCCCCTTATCTGTGGATTTAAGTATCTGCAGGCAGAGTGCACACTTGGAAATTAGATATATAGATTATGTTCTGGCTAGCTAGTCCCTAACAGTAATCAGGTTGTCACATTCTGAACCAGCTGAAGCTCCCGGGCTGTCTTCAAGGGCAGCCCAATGTTCAGTGCATTGCAGCAGTTACAAAAGTAACTGGATCGGCTTGACCATATCTACTGAGATTATTCAAGTCCCCATGGGCTGCTGAAAATGCTTCCTATCTACAATATTATTTCACTATCCACGGAGGTGTCCTCAAACAGATTTTGATTATTAAGAGGGTCAGACTATTAATAGAAAATGTGTAAGGTTTTCCTCTAATAAGTAGGTCAGAAGCCCGATGATACAATGGCAATGCTATGCAGATATATTAATAGATACACAACATAATTAGCTGTTGTGATATGGCAAATCAAATTAGAACTCTGTACACCCTCTTTTTTCACTTTTCCAAAAGCGTGCTTTACATTTTTAAATTAAAAAGTCTGGAGCGAGCTAATTAGAAAAATAAATTATCTTTCAAGAATTTGTCACCAGATCAAGTATCATGCGTTTGATAGCAATTTATTGCTTGGTGTTTTTTTAATTAGCATCACCGCCGCGAGATTGGCTGCCTCGAGTTTGACACATTACAATATCCCTTGTTGCCTGGGACCTGATCCAAAAGGAAGTGTCGCCCTCCATTGTCAGGCACAACATCCCCATCGCCAGTCTTCAGCACTTCACATACACACACACACACACACACACACACACACAATATATATATATATATGTGTGTGTATATGTATATATATATGTGTGTGTGTGTGTGTGTGTGTGTGTGTGTGTGTGTGTGTATATATATATATATAATAATTTCTCAAGCTAAATAAACATTCCAAAGAGATATTTGGTACAGCATGGAAACAGGAAGAAATCCAAGCCTTCCATTGTTTCTTGAAAAGGAAACAGCACAGAATGAAATGATCCATTGTAAATAAATACAAGGGAAAGTCTTGCCTCCTTCCTTCGCTTCCCTGCACAACGTTTAGGCCCACTTAATGATAGGGTTACCATCCTTTAATCGGGCAAATCAGAGAGTTGTGTCATTAACCCTATCATTTTAGCAAAAAAGGAACTTAAAAGTCTAACTGTAACCATGGCATAACAATAGCGGCACGATCATACAACTTTAATTACTTGCACAATTAAAGGTGAAGATGAGGAACGGGCCATGAATACTTATATCTACTTATATCCTGCACCACAATTTCAAGGAAAACATAGAGCTTTCAAGGCAACACAACTATGCATTATGTTCCTGCTCACTTCCCACTTGTTCTTTGTTTCTTGAAAAAGGGCGCTTGCAGTCACTCACAGCTGCCTCGATAAGCCTTACATAACCTCTCCTGGTATGTAGTAGAAATTTATTAGACTATAATAATCTCTGTCATTGGACCAATGAATAGTTATTGCCTTTATTGCAACATTTCTGGAATTTTTAAAATCACGGCCATTTATGCATGGCTGTTTCCTCGTGGTCACCCCACCAACTACTTTGGGGCTTTTCTGACCATCAGAGGTCGTCTCACTCTCCCTACATGTTTCCACACATTTTGCCCACATTTTCTGGATTTGTGTTTAGACAGCATCCAGAAAATGTGGGGGAAATGCGCAGAAACTGGGAGGACAGGGACCTCAGTGGGGTACAATGCCATAGAGTCTACCCTCCAAAGCAGGGGAACTGATCTCTGTAGTCTGGAGATGAGTTGTAATTCCGGGGGATCCCCAGATCCCACCTGGAGGTTGGCATTCCTATTTCTTCCACATTCCCAAAGTAGGAGGTCTTACAGAATCTCCCTCATAATAGCCAGCTGCTCAGCCTTCCCAGTCATCGTGGGGTCACAGTTCTGCACTTTACTGTTATAGGAGTTTGGTATGATAAATCCCGTTGTCTTTTTTGCTCAGGTAGACTTGCTAGCTGCCACAACCATTAGGAGTAGCCGTATTAGGGTTGTTTTTTTGGGAGGAGGAGGTTATCAATGAGTCTCACCTTTGGACTGGCTATACCACTGGACTGGTCACAATATTTGTACAGTTCATTTATATCCCTAGTAGAACATAAACTACATCATGTGCAAGGGAGAGAAGGCTTCACTTTCCCCCTTTAGCTTTAGCAAGGTTTAGCTTTGAAAGAAGGCAGTTAAGGGGAGACATGATAGAGGTATGTAAAATTATGCATGGTGTGGAGAGAGTGGACAGGGAGAGGCTTTTCTCCCTCTCTCATAATACCAGAACGCTGGGTCATCTGCTGAAGCTGAAGGGTGAGAGATTCAAAACCGATAAAAGGAAGTATTTCTTCATGCAACACATAGTTAAATTGTGGAACTCTCTGCCCCAGGATGTGGTGATGGCTGCGAACATGGAAGGCTTTAAGAGGGGAGTGGACATGCTTATGGAGGATAGGTTATTCATGGCTACTAGTAAAAGTGGATACTAGTCCTGATGCAGACCTCTTCTTTCCAGGATCAGAGGAGCATGCCTATTATTTTAGGTGCTGTGGAACACAGGAAAGATAATTCTGCTGCAGTTGTCTTGTTTGTGGGCTTTCTAGAGGCACTGCTGGACTTGATGGACCTTAGCCTGAGCCAGCATGGCCTTTCTTATGTTCTCTATCTGTTTCAATGCTTTCCTTTCAGCACTTTTTAAAAGGTAGATGTGTGACTAAACAGTTGTCTCATAGGCTGGTATCCTCCAAAGTTCTCTTCCAGAGTAGACATCAGGTTTCTAAAGGTTTATTAACACACTAAGCCCCCCTCCAGGGCCATAGCTGGGGGGCAAGGAGGGCAGTGGCTGCCCCTGTGATATGCAGAGAGGGTGGCAGAACTGTTTCTCCCATAGGCACCTATGTGCTGGGTAGGAGAGGCAGTTCTTCCACCTTCTCTGCAAGCCACAGGGGTGGCAGCTGCCCTCTCCCTCCCCAGCTATGGCCCTGTCCCCCTCAAACACACACATAAAGCTTTTTTGGAAACAACCTGTAGTCTCATTGTGCAATACAGAACACAAGAAAAATAATGGAAAAGACAGTTCCCAGCTAGATCTACTTTTAATGCACAGATCTATCTCCCCATAGAAAGATGGACCAAGTTCTCCCACACAGATATGACACCTATATGAAGTCCCTGGCAAAGTCTGAATGGCACATTGTCATAGGGTTGTACCCATGACCCTCTTGTTTATCATTTTCCTTGTAATTAGGGAGTTCCCTTACTGGTACAAAGTCAAAATTCAATCCAAGTAGACTTTTGGGAGACTGCAGCCAAGAAATCAGAAGGAGATTGAGACTGGGAAGGGCAGCCATGAAGGAGCTAGAAAGGATTCTGAAGTGTAAGGATGTGTCATTGGCCACCAAGATTAGGTTAATTCATGCCATCGTATTCCCTATTAATATGCATGGATGTGAAAGCTGGACAATGAAGAAAGTAGACTCCTTTGAAATATGGTGTTGGAGGAGAGTGTTACGGATACCATGGACTACCAAAAAAACAAATCAGTGGGTTATAGATCAAATCAAGCCTGAACTGACCCTAGAAGCTAAAATGACTAAACTGAGGCTGTCATATTTTGGTCACGTCATGAGACGACAAGAGTCACTGGAAAAGTCAGTCATGCTAGGAAAAGTTGAGGGCAGCAGGAAAAGAGGAAGACCCAACAAGAGATGGATTGACTCAATAAAGGAAGCCACAGCTTTCAATTTGCAAGATCTGAGCAAGGCTGTCAAAGATAGGACATTTTGGAGGACATTGATTCATAGGGTCGCCATGAGTCGGAAGCAACTTGACGGCACTTAACACACACACAGTCTTTTGTCAAAGAAGAAGAGTTGGTTTCTATATGCTAACTTTCTCTACCACTTAAGGGAGAATCAAACTGGCTTACAATCACTTTCCCTTCCCCTCCCCACAACAGACATGTGAGGTACATGGGGCTGAGAGAGCTCTAAGAGAGCTGTGACTCACCCAAGGTCACCCAGCAAGGTCACTCCAAACCACTGCTCTTAACCACTCCACCATGCTGGCTAGTGATTAAAAGCTTTTTGGGCCCATCACCAGAATTAGAGGCATGTGCAACTAGTGTGTCATGCTCATCGAGGGGTGAGGACCAGAGCACATCAACCAAGATTGTGACAGGATGACCAAATGGGATATTCAAGTGTGCTGATTCTATCCCCCTCCTAATCTATCATTGTAAACTCTCATCTCCCTTCTGGGGAATGTAGATTGGGGTTTTATTGCCCACCAAATAGATACACTTCTCTGAAAAACATAAGAATTCATCCAAAAGTAGAGTTGCCAACATTATGAGCACATGAAGCTGCCTTATACTGACTCAGACCCTTGGTCCATCAAAGTCAGTATTGCCTACTCAGACTGGCAGCGGCTCTCCAGGGTCTCAGGCTGAGGTCTTTCGCATCACCTACTTGCCTATTCCCTTTAACTGGCGATGCCAAAGATTGAACCTGGGACCTCAGATGCTCTACCAATCAGATGCTCTACCACTGAGCCACAGCCCTTCAAGGTGATGCTGGGAGTTCTTCCAGAACTACAAGTGATCTCCAGACTAAAAACAAAGGTTTGTTTCCATGGAGGAAATAGAGGTTTGAAGGGTGAACTGTAAGATATACTATAGAATCTAGGAGAAATTTGAATCCTAGAGGGACATCACATCCCCACTTGAGCTCCTTCCTTCCCCAAAGTCTGCCCTCCCCAGATTCCACATCCATATCTCCATGAATTTCTCAAGCCAAAGTTGGCAACTCTAAAAGAGGAAGTACTTCAGAAGATCTCAGAAGGCATCACCTTTCTGCTGGGAGCACCCATCCAGAAGTAGGACAGTTTACCACTTGATACAAAATAAAATTAACAGGTACTTCTTTACTATATTGTTTGTAACTCAATGGTCATATCTAGTTGGGAGTGGTAGTTCTGTGTATTTATAACTGAATTTAGAATATGTGTGTGGGATATTTTTCCTTATTTTGATGTGTTTCCATGTGAACTTATTTTAATTTACATAACATAAACATTTGGGGGAAATCGAACAATAAGGATTTTCTTTTTGGTGTGCTAAAGAACCAATTGTTTTCTCTAACTAGTATTTTTGACACTGAAAGCAGCATGACTGATTGAAATCTGTTTGGACATACAGTTCTGTCTTCAGACAATGACAAACTGTCATTAAGTCTGGTACTTATTAGCAGAGCTCCTATAATCTGAAGAATTCTGGATGGATAGCATCTCTAACTTGACGATCTGTTTCATAAAGCACTATTTTGAATTCCAAATCAAAATAGTTACACTAATCTCATAGGCCATGGTAATGCTCAAGGGGGGAAATGTCCACTAATAGAGAGAACCCAACCCTATTAAGACTTTATAAACCAAAATCTGAATCAATCAACGCCTTGGGTAGTCTTAGAAGACCAATGCTAATACAATCCCTGCAGTGAGCTCAACCAACAGAACTTGTACTGGCTTAGAGAAGTGATCAATACTAGTCCCAAGTAAATGTAAAGTGAAACTTCCTAATGACACTTCCAGAATGTTATCAAAAGAGCCATTTCACATTTCAATTCATGTGCCAGGGACCCTAGAGTGAATGTTGAAGCAAATCTGGAAGACAGGCAGCCCAATCCTGAAAGGGGGGCAGTTCTGTGGCGGCTGGGAGTGGTGCAGCCATGCCTCCTCCTCCAAGGTTTCCTGGCTGCTGCAGAGACGTAAAAAGCATTTTGATAAAATATAAATAGAGGAAATGGGGGAAGCCCCCCATTGCCTCCAATGAGGCTGAACCACCAAAAAAGGTGGCACAGCCCCACCGCCACTCATGGGGGCATTCCTGGGGCAAAATGGCTGTGGAGGGAATGCCCCGGGAATGCCTCCCCATGCCAGTGTGGGCTTTCCCTTCTGGGAAAGCACTACTGGTGTGACTGTGCTGGTAGCAGGGGCTGGTGGTGCCCGGACACCAGCATGTTTGCCCCCACACCAGGGTAGATGCCACATTATTCTGTGATAAGTTGCATATCTGCCAATGTGTGGTTATGCCGTTTTCAAGAGTAATTAGCAAAACTTAGATCAGACCCCCACACAAATATCTCTCAATGCTACTCATTCAGAGAACTACTGTGGTTGAATGGAATTCTAATATTGTGATTCATTTATTTGTATCCCTCTGCTCCTTAAATGAGCTCACGGTGGCACACATGGTTCTCCATTTTTATCCTTAAAATTAATGTGTGTTTGTATGTGTGTGTGTGTGGGAGTGGTGATTGGCCAAGGCTGAGCGAAAAACCTAGCTGGATCTAACCCACTTGATGGTCCAAGGTTACCTAGAAAGCTTCATGGGAAAGTAGAGTTTTGAACGTGGGCTTGAAACAGTCTTAGTCCAACAACCTGATTGCTATATCCCATAGTACCTTTGTTTTTGCCTGAAGTAAAATTCAAGGCAGATGTGGAGGGATATAAGTAGAGAATGATGTTATTATCAATGATTACAATGGACATGTGTATAGGTTTAGAATATTCAAACAGTTTCATGTCCATTCCTCCAGGAAGTCCTTCAGCCATCCTGAAAGACTAATATTAGTATAGTTATTCTGATACTGCTGATGAGAGACTGGAGCTAACCCAAGGCCAACTAGCATGTTCATAGTACAGCTATGATGAGGGGCAGACTGCAAGAAGAAAATAGTCCCAGAAAAAGGCCCTGCCCCGATGTAGGGGGGAGGGAAGGAAGAAGAGCAGGCAGGAAGTGAGGGCTGCTGTCTCGCAGCAGCCACTCTGCAGGAGTGTGGTGCAGTGGTTAAGAGCAGCAGACTCTAATCTGGAGAATAGGGTTCGATTCTCCCCATTCCTCCACATGAAGCCTGCTAGGTGACCTTGGGCCCGTCACAGTTCTCTCAGAACTCTCTCAGCCCATGTGGAGGCAAGCAACGGCAAACCACCTCAGAACGTCGGTGGAGTTGAAACCCCTATGCTGTGACTTCACAGCATTTCTCACCATCACCAAACCAACCAGCCCAAATGTATTGGAGTAAAGACAGCAGAATCACCCCTTATGTTAATGTTTCTGTCTGATACATACTCTGTAATTGCATTTTAATCCAAAAGGACAGCAAGCAAACACAATTTTGCAGCATCTCATCATGATGGTGGAATGCCAGACACAATTATACGCCTGTTCAATTTTTATTCAGAATTGAAAATGATCGGCAATTTCTCTTTGCCTCCCTTCCGTTGTCCATATCATTTATATCATCATCAATTAATTCCCGCTTCAATATTGCGCCACCCCACGCTTCGCCATTGTTACATCAGATCATGTCAAACTGAAGTTCCGATCGTTTCCAGCTTGGTGAAAGCTTTGATTTAAATTAACTTAATATCAAATAGCAGGTACCCCGTGTAGCTGCTGGCAGGCTTTAAACTGATCATTTGATTATACCCATTCTTTACTTTTTTAAAAATAGCAGAACTTTAATTGTAGCTGTTGCATACAGACTGCACCAAACGCAACATTTCCTCTTGGAGCTGACATTGATATGACAATCAGAGCAATAACACAGTTCCTTTTATGAGGAAACACACTTGGTGTAATTTAACCCTTAGACAATAAATGTTAGACATTGGTGATACTTTCTACCAGAGCTCTTTCTTGAATCCCTCATGCTATTCACTCACATTGTATCATGGTACAAGGAGTAGATCTATATATTTGAACTCTGTGTGAGGGGAGGGGGTAGAAATATTTAACAGATCCATATTAAACGATAAAAGTCCCCCCCCTTGCTGTCAGGAACTGCAACTCATTACTGTCAGGAATTGCTCATAACTGCTTAAATTCCTGTTTTATTCCTTTTTGATTCCTCTTTAAAAGTGTTTGGTTTCTTTCTCTGTGTGTGGGTGGGTGGAGCCATTTTACTTGGCTGCTGGTGGCTTTGTCTGGGCTGGCAGCAGTGCCCCCAGACCTCCAGTTACCTGGCATGATGTGGCTAGACGTGAGTTTTGTGGGGAGTGTGCCCTGGCTCTGGGGATGTTCTGAGAACTTGAGACTTGAGTTAACAGATTGACTCCTTTTGGTAGAGAAAATCAGGGTATAAAAAGCAATTCTTATTCTTCTTCCAATAGCATCCCTTTGCATCTTTTTAAAAGTGATCACTGGGGGCTAGGAAAGCATTGTAGGTGAAATGGCATCTATGGACAGAAATCCCTATCACATGCATTCTGCCACAAGTTACAACTTGGAAAACAGCTATCTGTATTCACCCATTCTGCCATGTGGTGGGGACGATTTTGGCATTTGTCAAGTACAGGTGTTTCATAAATTATGTGAGTAGCAAAATAATCGTTTGTATGAAATCATATGTTACAAAGCCAAGTAAGACAAACTTTATTTGCTTTTCTATGGCTAAAAGTTTGCATGCTGCCCAGTAGAATATATATATATAAACTATCACATATCTTTCAACATCAAATCTCAACACATTCCTTCCACACTCAAAACCTCTGTGCATATTAATGATGTCAGTTATCAAATTAGGATACCACTTTATTACATGCAGAAACCGATTCTTGCAGTGTGTGAATATTGTATTTCCTTACAGAGCCTGTTTGATTTAGGTGAGCCACATGGATTGCTGAACCGTCATTGGCCTGAACCCAAACCACAGTAGGAGAGCTTTAATCGCAGGTCCATCTGAACTGCCTCAACCAGAGCCAAAGCAACCATGTTCTTTGACTTCCTGGACTGGTCAACAGTGGGTAGCCGAGTTAGTCTGTTTGCAGTAGTCAAAAAGGGCAAGAGTCCAGTAGCACCTTAAAGACTAACAAAAATATTTTCTGGTAGGGTATGAGCTTTCGTGAGCCACAGCTCACTTCTTCAGATACTGGACTGGTCCAGTAATAGATATGTTAGTACACTAATAAGAAATAATGGGATTTAGGGGCTGACTGCTACAAATGAGGCATTCCTTGGTCTGTATCTAGGATTACCAACCTCTAGGTGGAGCCTGGAGTTCTCCCTGTATTATAAATAATCTCCAGACTGCAGAGATCAGTTCCCCTAGAGGAAACAGCAACTTTGGAGGACAGGGTCTATGATACACCATAGAGTCTAGGAGAAAGAAAAGTCATCATCATCATCATCAAATTTATTCATGTTGTGGTCACAGACCTTAACAATCCAACTACACTCTAAAAAAAGAGAAAAAATATCCAACCCACAGCATGTATTGATCCAATATAACAATAACATCTACTACTACACATTAAAATAAAACAATAAAGACTCCCCTCCTCCAATTAAAATCATTTACCAGGATATTGTGGACCATATCAAGTCATTATATTACCTGTATCAGGCCTGTTAAAAATTTTCCTTAGTTTAAATGCTATAATGAAAAAAGGGGCCTCTCTCTGTGTACCAGATAAATTTACATCAGCCAACAAAAATCTTACTCGCACTTCTTCTGAGACCAGCACCTGTGGTATGCACTGGCTCAATCTAGGTTGTATCGTGGTGTACAGGGCACAATGGAAAAGAGCACGTGGCAGGTCTTCTACCCGGTCAGCAGAACAGGGGCAAAACCATTGACCATATGGAATACTACCATATCTACCTTGAATAACTTCTGATGGAAACACTTGTAACTGAGCCACTGTAAAGGCTCTCCTCTTTTCAGGTTCTACCAACTCCTTAAGGTAATTAGAGGGAGCTTTGCTCTGTTTAAATAGGGGATATCGCTTTGAAAACTGTGCTTTTTGTATCTGCAATATATCTTGATCCATGTCTCTGTCACCTACCCATTTCCTGATTTCTTTTGAGTCCCAGAATTTTAGGATCGTGAGGGCAACCGGTAAAGCCTTAAGATTGAGGAAAGAGCTTTAGACCAGAAATCCCCCTTTGAATAAAACATACGCCCATAAAAAACCAAATGTGCTTTTGAGGTCCTGATATTCTTATGGCCACTGAGGATAAACCAACTTCCAGTCTAAGATATGCTGCTGGGACACACTGAGGTAACCCGAGCAGTTTCCTTATAAAGTTGTTTTGGATTGCCTCCAGTTTTTTAAATGATTTCTGGTTTTGCCCCCAAATCTCTACCCCATATAGGAGCTGTGGTACCACCTTTCCCACAAATGCTTTAATTGCGGGGAAGGACTAAATAACCCCCTTTAGAAAATAAAAAAAAATATTAAAATGGCACCCATAGCCCGACGGGCTGCCATAAGGGTAGTATCTTGGTTTTATTATAATTGCCAAATACCAGTATCTTGGTTTTATTTTAACTGATTCACAAAATTCTACCAGTGTTTTCAATCTTTCTTTTAACCCAGTTCTCGTAAGCTCCAAGATGACCATATAATCAGCATAAAGTAGGGTTGTGATTTTCCGCCCCGCTAGGGAAGGAGCAAAGTGTGCTACCTCATTTACCCTTTGAACTACATCGTTTATATACAAGTTAAAAAGGGCGCTAGCAGTCAGCCCTGTTCACCCCTTTCCTTAAGGGAATTGGTTCTGTAAGATCACCTGATGCTTCTAATCTAACTCTTGTGGTAAGTTTTGAGTACAGCTCTTTTATTAGCCTCAGAAGCCTATGATCTATGGAGAAGTTTGCCAATTTCTACCAGAGCCACATACGATTGATGGAGTCAAAGGCTGAGAAGAGATCTACAAATGCAGCAAAAAGCCGGCAGTTTGATTTAGTACAGTATTTCTCCATAAGTGCTTTGAGAATGAGGCAGTGGTCAATAATACTGTGACCTCCACGAAAACCGGTTTGTTCTGGATTCAGGATGTTTTCTTGGGCTGCCCATTCTTCTATCCTGGTGTACAGATATCTTGAGTATAATTTGGCAACTATGTCCAGAAGACTAATGGGGCAATAGTTGGCCAGATCTAGATTGTCCCCTTTCTTAAAAATAGGAACAATGATGCTCTGTTTCCATCTATCTGGGATTACACAAGTGTTATTAATAGTTGTAAACAGTACGGCTAAAACCAATTAATATTAGATTTGTATAATTCTGGTGGCATATAGTCTTCCCAGAAAGGAAAGTAATGGAGTGACATCATATATCCAGTGAGTTCCCTCCCCTTCCTTAAACTCCACCCTCCCCAGCTACCACTCCCAAATCTCCATGGATTTCCCAAGCTGGAGATGCAACCCTATTAATATCTCACCTCTGAAAGCCGGTCACTGCCTCAGTCTTGATACATTTGTGCAAAGTGGGGATAATAATAGTATCGACTTGTTGTGATGACACCCCATGGCCAGATCTAGAAAGTTGGGACTGTTTTGACAGAAACAGCACCAAAACCTTTGTGTCGAGGAGACCAGTCCTGCCACCGCAAGGCCAGTTTGCCAAAACAACCCACTGCACTCAGGCGCCTTTCCTGAGTTCAGCGAATTATGCTGCCACCAGTCCTTGTCAAAAGATTAGCTTCCAGGCAAAGGCCAAGGACAACCCCTGCCAGCTATTCCCAAATTAAAGCGTAACACTGACCCTGCAAGGTAGGGACCCTGTCAGGGGAAGATTACACTCACAAAAAATAGTTTGAACCTGGTAGCTTGGTCAAACACAAACAAGGCACTTCAGGATTCAGCCATGGGACCCACAAAACCACAAGACACGCCAATTATAGGCATAAAATTTATTAAGGTTTGTGCTCGTTACAGAAGAGAAAATATTTGTGAAGCATTTAGCATAAAAACAAGAAAGCTTAGTATTTCTAACTACACGATTTAGTCTAAGTCTCAAACAGTTTGGCAAGGCTTCAGAGCAAGTTACAAGAGTTTACATATTACCAGAGATTCAGAGTTCCAAGCATCTGCTGATTTCAGCAAGCAGAGTTTCAGTCAAGTATTTGGTTTTCTCCCTTGGGCAAAAGAAATCACAAAAGGGTGATGAAGTCAAGACGCGATCAGTGCTTCAAGACATCCATGTTTTCTGATTGAACATGGTTCATTTTTATCCTCTCAATCTCAGAAGCCAATGGCCAGTCAGCCTATGAGAGAGCAAGAAGTCCAATAAACCCAACATTAATGTCATGTCATCTTTCGCCTCTTTGCTGAGTCCGCGAGTCAAGAGGTGAGTCACATTCTGCAGAAACTGTGAGGCACCTGTGGATGCTCAAACTCAGAGATAACAAAGAGGGTGGCAGATTTGTAACCTTGGATACTGATAGCACTTAACCACCTTCCATTAAGGGAGTATGGGAGTATTCTGGCCACAGCTGGAAGTGCCAGGCTGCGACCTTCAAACACATTCTCCAAACCGAAAGTAACTGTTTAAGCTGTAAATTGTGAGAGACCTGTTTGTGCTGTATCAGACCTCAGAGCTTAATATCAGAACCTAGTAGGCCAGAATCCTGAACCATAGAATTGCAACCAAAAGAAAATGAGGGATATACATTTTCTTTACACTTTGTAACACAGAACAGACAGGCTTTCCCCCTTTTAAAGTATTTTTGACAGGACCAGTAGCAAAATCATAACATTTTTCAAAATACCTGAATGGACTCCCTGCCTCACCAGCACATTACCTAACCCTTCTCCCGCCAAAATCCAATAACCCCAAACTTTGTCAATTGGCCAGTAGTTAAACTGTCCAACTCCTCCGTTTTTTTCACCATTCCAATCCACCTCGGATTACCAGCCCACCCCCTTTGCCACTGGCAGGAGCTTTGGTGCATGGAGGGGCATTCACGAGCATGCAGCATGCGAGTGCAATAATGTCCCTTCCAGGGTAAACCCAGAAGTGACGAGACACTCTAACATGTCCTTAAAAGAACTCTATGGAAACCATAGAGCTTTTGGAGGGATGTGCTAGAGCATTTCCATCAAAACTGGCATGTTCCTCCAAATACTCTATGGTTTCTATAGAGTTTTTTTTAGGGATGTGTTAGAGCATCCCTGTCCCTTCCAGGTTTACCCCGGAAGGGACATTATTGTGCAGTGCGCCACTGCACTTATGTGCCAATCGTCCCCCCTTTAGCTGGTCAGGTTCCCCTGCCGGCCAGCTGAGGGACGGTAGGTGGGTCTGTTAATTGGCTAGCAATTGCCTGCCATTAACAGGCATCTGGCAACCCTAAATCCACCATTTGAAATTGATTGGCTGAGGCTCCTGCAGGGTGGAACTTGAAACTGTGTTACTTCTCCCTTCAAGGGTTGCTGTCAGTATAACAAGGTAACATATTCAAAATACCCTACATTTACAATACTTTGTTTTGCTGTAGCCAACCAAGATGACTGACACATGGCAGCTTTTTGTGATGTCTGCTTCTTAACTTTTTTTTAAACTTCCCAATTATTTGTTTGAAAGTAACATTTTCTCCAAACCTATAGATTCCCCCAGGTTTCA
This sequence comes from Euleptes europaea, assembly GCF_029931775.1. Lineage (NCBI taxonomy): Eukaryota > Metazoa > Chordata > Lepidosauria > Squamata > Sphaerodactylidae > Euleptes > Euleptes europaea. Next base: position 89,588,366 of record NC_079319.1, on the reverse strand, counting down.
ACAACCCTGCCTGATGTTTGTGGCAAAATATTTCACATTTTGAGTATCCACCCAGGGGTAGCTCTTTGCTCTTTGACAAATGCATGTGGCATAGTTTATATCTCCTTGAAATGTCTTGACAGTTAAGCCAACTCCTGTGTCAGGAAAGGAGCGCCAGCAGCAGCTGTTCTGTGCTGTAGCCATTCGGCACCAAGAACAGAACAAAGTCGATCCTAGTAGGAGCCTAGCAACAGCCTCCCTCAAACTGATTTTTCCCCCTGCCATCTCTTCGGTTAAAACACCAGTTGACGCCAAGACCATGCTGATAGCTTTTAAGTTTAGAAACATGATTGGAGGCTGCATAAAAGAGCTTGCAGCTCATAAATATCTCCCAAGAGAGCTTTACATCTGAAACGTAGTCAATTAAAGCAGTTTCACCTTCATTAATCAAACAAAGTACATTATTGTAAAGAAAGTGAGGAAACTGCAAGGGGAAAGAAAATCAAACATGAGCTAAATGTATATGGATTCTCCAGGCTTTTTAAAAAAAGGAACTGAGGGGGGAAATGAAATTGTATAGGGAATTGAAGAAATACTGGAAATTGCTTTTGTTTCTGCGCTATGTGTGGGATTTTTTTTTTAATCTATGAAGAACCCCAAGTTCCATTTCCCTCAGTACCAACATGGATTTCAGGGTGGGCAGAAAAGACACCCTTGAGGAAAGGAGTCATCTCTGCAATGTAATTTGATATCCTTCTTCAAATCACTTCAATTGGTTTGGTCATCTGGGGACACAAAGAAAATTGCTACTGTCATAAATTGCTGTTTTCATACTGCCCTCAAGGCTCAAGAGACAAAAGAAAACCTTTAATAATGACACAGCTTTATTGAGCATGCTGCACAGTGGCTTTGGGCATGACACAGTTGTGGAATGAACTGGAAGCACAAGGGGCCCCATGCTTCCCTTCACTCCTCAACACCATCTTCTCTGAAACACAACGTTTCCATCTCCTTGCCCAGGAAATGTGTAAACTCTCTGGGCTGGTGAAGAAGAATAAGAATAGAATCATAGAGTTGGAAGGGACCACCTGGGTCAGAAGAAGAATCTCTCCCTATTGTATGGAAGATGAAGAAGAGTCGTTTTATGCTTCAATTTTCTCTATTGAAAGGAGTCTCATACCAGCTTATAATAATCTTCCCCACAACAGACACCCTATGAGCTAGGTGGGGATGAGGGACTTCAGAGAGAACTGTGACTAGCCCAAGGTTATCCAGCAGGTTCATGTTGTGGGGGTGTCTGTTGTGGGGAAGATTATTATAAGCTGGTATGAGACTCCTTTCAATAGAGAAAATTGAAGCATAAAACAACTCTTCTTCATCTTCCATACAATAGGGAGAGATTCTTCTTCTGACCCAGGTGGTCCCTTCCAACTCTATGATTCTATTCTTATTCTTCTTCACCAGCCCAGAGAGTTTACACATTTCCTGGGCAAGGAGATGGAAACTTTGTGTTTCAGAGAAGATGGTGTTGAGGAGTGAAGGGAAGCATGGGGCCATATTTTCTTGATTACTATTTTAAGAGAGCCAGTGTGGTGTAGTGGTTAAGAGAGCAGGACTCTAATCTGGTGAACTGGGTTGGTTTTCCCACTCCTACACATGAAGCCTACGGGGTGACCTTGGGCTAGTCACAGTTCTCTCTGAACTCTTTCAGCCCCACCTACCTCACAAGGTGTCTGTTGTGGAAAGGGGAAGGGAAGGTAATTGTAAGCTGCTTTGAGATTCCTTTTGGTAGAGAAAAGCGGGGTATAAAAACAAACTCTTCTTGTTGTTCTTATCCACAGAGCCATCTTTCCATAGAAAATTATATAAAGTTGCGCCATCAGTGACAAGAATCATAATGCTCTTTCCCTGATCAATTTAAGGGTGATTTTGAACAACTTGGCCCTGGTGTTTTGTCCTGAAAATCCATGTTGTTTTCTTTTTTCTGTTGTGCAACTCAAATCCACCATTCTTTATTTCCTTGCTATTCTGTATTCCTTCAAACAAAATTTCCCTATAAAATTACACACAATGTTATTTATGTGTGTGTAAATCAACATCATGGGACCAGCATGGTATAGTGGTTAAGGTGTTACACTAGGACATGGGAAACCCAAATTTAAACCCGCCCCTGTGCCATGGAAGCTTGCTAGGTGACCTTGGGCCAGTCACACACTCTCAGCCCTGATCCTGGATAGTGTTTGGATGGGAGACCTCCAAGGAGTACCACCGAGGCGGGCAATGGCAAACTACCTTTGATTGTCTCTTGCCTTGGAAATCTCATGAGGTTGCCATAAATCAGCTGTGACTTAATGGCAAAAACAAAACAAAAAGTGAACAGAGCATACTATATATGTAAACCATGTGTATTGTACATAAAAATCACACAAGGCTACATAATACAAACTGGAAGAAACGAAATAAAGAATATTCAATTATACATAGACCAGCTGTCTCCAAAAAACAAGGTTTCACTTACCTGTAACCCTTGTTCGTCGAGTTGTCTTCTGTGCAGGCACACATTGGGACTGCGCACGCGCAGGCCAGCCATCGGAAGATTCTCATAGCTTCTAGATACACGATAGGGGGCGCCGACCGTTCCGCGCATGCGCGCGCTTTCCTGCCCAAGCGACGCAACGTCGGAGGTCGGCGCCCCCTATCCCTCAGTTCTTGAAATTTGCCCGCCGCATGAACTTCTAAAAGGAAGAAATAGAATAACATTAAAAAGCTCATAGCGGGGCAGGAGGGTGGGATGTGTGCCTGCACAGAAGACAACTCGACGAACAAGGGTTACAGGTAAGTGAAACCTTGTTTTCGTCTTCGGTCTTCTGTGCAGTCCCACATTGGGAGACTGATTAGCTACTCACTGTTATGGAGGAGGGCATGAGCCACTAGTCAAACAAGGAATGTAAGACCGCTCTCCCCACATCTGCATCTCTTCTAGATTCAGCATCCACTGCGTAATGCTGGATGAACGTGTCCGGTGACGACCACGTCGCAGCTTTACAGATGTCAGACAAGGGAACACCTCCTCGAAGCGCCGTCGAAGTTGAATGCGCTCTGGTAGAGTGGGCCCGAAGGGAACCAGGACAACGGACTCCGGCCTGACGATAACAACCTTTAATCGTCTGGACAATCCATCTGGAAATAGACTGAGAAGAAACCTGTAGACCCACCTTGGGTCCAGCGAAACAAATAAATAAAGCTTTACATTTCCTAATTTCTTTTGTACGTTGTAAATAATAAAGAAGAGCTCTCTTTAAATCCAAGGAGTGGAGGGCTCTTTCAGCATCAGAGATTGGGTTAGGAAAAAACACAGGTAAGGAAACAGACTGGGACAAGTGAAACTTGGACATCACCTTAGGTTTAAAGCTCAAACTAGGTCTAAGGACCACTCTATTTGGGTAAAACTGTAAAAATGGAGGCACTGAACTCAACGCTGCCAGTTCCCCCACCCTTCTAGCAGAAGTGATTGCAACTAGAAAACATACCTTCTGTGATAAATGAGCCATAGATGCAGAATGCAAGGGCTCAAACGGGGGTAACATTAACTGGGATAAAACAAGGGATAAGGACCATTGAGACACAGGCCTAACTACAGGGGGAAATAAATTACATAACCCCTTCATAAACATCTTGGATGTATGATGTGAAAACAAAGAGACACCATCAATCCAGACATGAAAGGCCGATAAGGCCGCCAAATGAACCTTAACAGAGGATACGCTGAGGCCATCATCCTTCAGCGAAAGTAAATATTCCAAAACAGTAGGCAAAGGACACGAGTGAGGTGAAAAACCTTTATCTAGGGACCATTTGGAGAAACGCTCCCACTTAGAAGAGTAGGAGGCCCTAGTGGAGGGTTTCCTACAATTCAGGACCACCGCAAGTACTCTATCAGACAGAGTTAGATCGGGGGGAATAGGAGCCAAGCTGTCAGGCACAGTCTGTGTGGCTCTGGGTGGGGAACCCTCCCGAATAGCAAGAGGTCCTGGGCAGGCGGTAGCCGGATTACCCTGCCCCCCGCCATTCGATACAGTAGGGAGAACCAAATCTGCCTCGGCCAGAACGGGGCAATAAGAATGCAATGGGTTCGAGACTTTTGTATCTTGTCCAAGACCTTCACCATTAAAGGCAGTGGCGGGAAAGCGTAGTGAAGGCCCCTGTCCCAGGGGAGCAGAAAAGCATCTCCCAGAGAATCGGGATCGAGACCCGCTCTGGAACAGAAAAGAGGGGCTTTGGCATTGTTCGACGTTGCGAATAAGTCTAGCGCAGGAAACCCCCACTGTTGAAAAATTGGGCGCAGGTACGTCCAATTGAGGGACCACTCGTATCGTGGTGCGAATACTCTGCTCAGTGTGTCGGCCAGCGAGTTGCAGACGCCCGCTATATGAATAGCCCGAAGAGACACCTTGTTGACTATAGCCCACTTCCATATTCTGGCTGCTTCCCGACAGAGCGACACGGAGACCGTGCCTCCCTGCCTGTTCAAGTAGTGCATCGCAGTTGTGTTGTCTGTCTGTATAAGCACACTTTCGTTGCGAAGCAAATCTGCAAATGAGATAAGAGCATAGCGAATTGCCCTCAGTTCCAACAAATTAATATGGAAAGACGTTTCAGTAGGGGACCAAACACCTTGTGCGGAAGAGCCGTCACAATGGGCCCCCCAACCCAAGTTAGAGGCATCAGATGTTACAACCTTCGAATGTGAAGGAAGTCCAAAGGGCATGCCCTGACTTAAATTAGTTCGTGAATCCCACCAATTGAGGGATCTTAACAGAGACCTGGGTATGGACAATTTCATAGCCTGAGAGTCAGTTCGGGGGTTGAACGCCCGAACGAACCAATTCTGAAGGGGTCTCATGTTCAACCTGGCAAAGGGTACCATTGCTGTCGTAGAGGCCATCTTGCCCAGGAGTGTCTGGATGAAAAGGGCAGAACGAAAACGTTTCGACTGAGCTGCAGCTACCAAGCACCTAAGCTGCACCAGCCGATCGTCCGGTAAAAAGGCCTTACCTTGCAGGGAATGTAATCTCATTCCAACAAATTGGACCGAATAAGAAGGGGTTAAGACTGATTTTTGCACATTTAACATCAACCCCAAATTCTCCAAAAGACTAAGAGTTAGGTCCCTGTTCCTTACCAGCTCCTCTTCAGTAGGGGCAGTAAGGAGCCAGTCATCCAGATAAGGAAACACAGTACAGCCATGGGTACGGAGGTAGGATACCACAACAGCCATGCATTTGGTGAATACCCTAGGGGCTGTGGATAACCCAAAAGGGAGGACACGGTATTGGTAAACGTTACCTCCAGCCACAAAGCGAAGGAACTTTCTATGCTCAGGGTAAATTGATAAATGAAAATAAGCATCCTTGAGATCAATAACAATGAAACACCAACCAGGCTTTAATAAGGTTAACACATTGAAAAGGGTCAGCATGCGGAACTTTTGTTTAAACAGGAACTTGTTTAACTGACGGAGGTCTAAAATAGGTCTAAGACCACCATCCTTTTTGGGGATTGCGAAAAGTCTAGAATAGAAACCAGGTCCAACAGTGTCCATGGGGAACTGGTCAACCGCTCCTTTCTGGACCAGGTCGGAGAGTGAAGAAACCAAACTGGAGTGCACCGACGCAGATGTTCTAGGGGGAGGACCTAACTTGGGAAGGAATCTAAACTCTAAACGATAACCGTACTGAATAATGGAAAGGACCCATGTATCAGAGGTAATACTTTCCCAGGCAGGTAGGTAAGGGACTAACCTATCCCCAAATCTAACTATATTAGCCTGGTCATTCACCCTCAGTCAGAAAGCAGGCTTAGGGCCCTGTTTCTGTGGCGATTGAGAGCGTTGTTGATAGGCCCGATTCCTGCCAGATCTGCGCCTATTGGCGTGTTGATATCCCTGGTAGGTGCGACCCTGTTGCTGGTGCTGCTGCTGACCGTACGACCCCGAGGGAGTTTGCCTCTGGAAACGGTTGCGGCGGAAGCTCTCCTTATAGGGGAAGCGTTGTCTGTAATAAGGCACCGAGGGAGGAGCAGTTACACCCATGTACCTTGCCGTTTGTTTTTGCTTCTTGAGATTTTCCAAGGTCTCATCAGTGGCCGTGGAGAAGAGAGTCAAACCATCAAATGGTAAGTCCTCAATTCTATTCCTCGTTTCAGGAGCTAAATTAGTGGAGCGTAGCCAGGAGAAACGTCGAAGGGAAATAGATGCTGCCATACTCCTTGCCGAGCAATCTGCCGTGTGTCTCCCAGCATTCATCTGGTGTTTGGCAAGTTTGGACCCCTCAGACGCTACTATCCTCGCCAAAGATCTCTCCTCTTCAGGTAAGTGATCAATGAAGGTACACATTCTGTTCCACAGAAAAAGTTGGTACGCAGCCATCACCGCTTGGTAGTTGCTGATCCGAAAAATTAAGGCATCGGCAGAGTAAGCCTTTCTGCTGAGAGCATCAATCTTACGACTATCTTTGTCGACAGGTGATGATTGCCCTCCCTGACGGTGTTTGGACTGCACCTCCGCTGTAATCAGCGAGGAAGGTGCAGGGTGAGAAAATAAAAATTCACAGTTCTCAGGTTGAACTCTGTATAGGTTCTCCACCTTGCGGGCTGTGCAGGGAATGGAGGATGGCTTTTCCCAAACCTTTTTCGCCATATCCATGAAGTCCGAGAGTATCGGGAAAGCAATCGTTGTAGGCGATTCCGAGTACAATGCCGAGAGGATCTTCTCTTTCGGTTTGGGGATGGAAGGGCGAATGGTGATTTCCAGCGCATTAGCCATTCTCAGCATCTGGTCAGAGAATGACCGGGTATCATCTGTGGGTGAGGATGTAGATGCCTCGCCCACCATATCATCAAGTGGGGAATGACTGGAATAGGTATCAGAGCCTAACTCCGAGTAATACGACCTAGACCCTTGTTCTGAGTCGGTGTCACTGTCTTGATTTGAAAATTGTGGCTCTCTACGAGGAGCAGAGGGCTGAGCTGGGGCCTGGGTCAGTGCTGGAGGCCATGGACCCGCTGGGAATTGAGGAGGGAACCACTGCGGGTACACTCCATAAGCCGGCCACTGTTGCTGTGATACTGCAGCAGGCCACTGGGGGTGTTGAGACGGCCATTGCGGAGGCCACCAGGGTTGTGGAGGTTGAGGTTGTGGAGTCGGAATCGAAGGACCCGGAACCGAGGTCGATGCTACTTGGGTCGGAGGCAGGAGATCAGACCTTTCAATCTGCAGGGCGTCTCCAATAGAGAGGTCTGGGAGGTCCAGTTCCGACTCGGAATCGAGCCCCACAATGGGCGAAGGCGTCCGAGGAGGAGGGGGTGTAGAAAGTCCCTCCATCAAAACCGACGCAGCCGCGGTCGAAACCGAGGACTTCGGTGCCGAGGGTTGGGAAATCTTGGGCTCGCGTCTCTCCACGCTATGACCTTCCAAGTGTTTGGTCTTAGCCTTCGCCTTCTTATGTATCGGTTCCGACGAAGTCTTCTTATGCGTCGGTTCCGAAGCCGATCTCCTCTGCTTAGTTTCAGGGGACCGAGACGACTTTCTCTTCGAACCCGAGGTCGGAACCGAGCGGACGGAACCGACCGACTCGGCTCTGGCGGTGTGCTCTCGCGCGGCCGATTGAGACGTAGCCGGCAAATCAGAGCAGGTAAGGGCTTTTTTATACAATGCAGCCTGCAGGCGTGCGGCCCTATTAGAGCGAGCCGTTGGCGTGAACTGCACACAAATCTTGCAGGCACCCACCTTGTGCCCTTCCCCCAGACATAGGACACACAGGGTGTGATCATCAGTTTTTGACATTTTAGAGTTGCATTGCGAGCATCTCTTAAACAGGGCGGTTTGCGCCATTACCGCAGCCGCGGTAAGAAGTCAAATAAAGTCGAAAAAACTCACGATACTACAAAGCAGTTATGAAGAGCGAAGCTGTGAAGAACCTTCTTTACAGGCGGCAAAGAAAGAACTGAGGGATAGGGGGCGCCGACCTCCGACGTTGCGTCGCTTGGGCGGGAAAGCGCGCGCATGCGCGGAACGGTCGGCGCCCCCTATCGTGTATCTAGAAGCTATGAGAATCTTCCGATGGCTGGCCTGCGCGCGCGGAGTCCCAATGTGGGACTGCACAGAAGACCGAAGACGAACAAAGGATAACACAGCCAGATTGCAATATTGTCAGCAACCTATTGACTCTGGCTTGCTTCAGTCACTGAGTCACCTGTTGAATAGGTTACAGTGCATGTATGTTACTTCATGAATTGGTCTATATTAAGATGAAACTGCTAATTATCCCCAGCAAAGGGTAAGAAATGTCAGAAAGTTTCAGATATACATTGACAAATGTTGACGGTCACTTAAACAGCTTTGTATCTAATATGTGGGGAAATTAGAAGAGGACAGACATTAGCAAAATGTACCTGGGATTACAGTATTCACAAATAATTGTCAACATTAAAAATGTAGGTCACTTACTATAACACATACACATGAAGCTTATGATAATTCAGAAATTGTCATCCTAGGATGATTGATTGTATGATCATGACCCTGCTGAAGGAAGATTTGTGATATTTAACTACATTTGCCAATCATAGTTTAAGAGACTATCAGTTACCTTCTGCTTTGCTTTTTACTCTGCCAGTTATTCTATCAAATATATCACCTTCAACATGTTTGTACGTATAATTCATGCTATGCTCTCCTAGGAAAGAAAAAGAGAGTTGTGTGAATACTGTTGTAGATTACTCTGGTCAGACCTGATTTGGGTATAGGCGTGCACTTAAGAAACCCTAGGTGACTAGTAAGCTTTCCTGTACCAGACCATTTAATTCCTAGCTAGACATAAACTTCAGTAACACTATGGGTTCATTCTGGGTACACAAGTAAATACTTTTAGAGAATCTCTACTTTCATTCTAAGCTTTACACTGAAGCATAATTATTACATAACCTTAACATAGACTAAATCAACAAAAAATATACCACCCATTCATCATTGTTACATAGATAATTAAAGGATAGCAATTACATGAGTCCATAAAGATTTCTTATCCCCAAGTAAGCAAGTCACAGGCAAGGAGCCCCTTCTGAGAAGAAGTTGTTGGTCAATACAACTTCCCCTACTTATAGGATCTTAAAATCATCTCCTAATTGCTCCCAGTCCCATTTGATAAGGGCACACATTCTTGGCTAAGACATTATTTTATAACTTCAAACACCAGAAATGGTTATCTTTACTTAAAATAACCTCTGAGAATATATTAAAAATGTTAGTTCATTCTTGCTACTTTTTATCTTTTCAAAGTCTACTTAAAAATAATGATTACAAGTTTCGTAAATGCCAATAAAGGTTCTGTTTACTGTTTACTGATTACAAGTTTCTCATACATATGAATATCTTTTAGCCCTCAACCAATACTCCCATCCTTAAATCATATCTTCAGTTCTGTGATGTTGGACATTCTTGCAATTCTCAGACACTTCTCACCGTGCCTCAACAAACTGTATCTATTGATAATAGGTCAGACGGCTTTCAATCTACATAAAGCCATATAATTATTACCACTTTGTATTCTTTTTAGTGATATTCACGACTATTCTATTCTTGGTCTCTAGACTTCCTTCTTGGAATGCTTCCCTGGCAGGCCAAGTTTGTTCTGGTTATCTGTGCCACAACATCCTCGATAAAAATTTTGGTCATGATTCCCCTATATTTCTGGCCATGCCCATAACAATACTATGTTATAGGGTTGTTTTGTTCAACTCTCTTATGCTGCCCCAGAATAACTGCAGCGAATCCCATCAATCAAAATGTTGACAACTGGATGAGGTTCTACTAAAACTAATATGACTTCCCTTCTGTAGATGTTATACTATCTGATATGTTTTTTTTTAATCTGATATGTTTTTTTTAAATCTATCTTCTTCAAAGGACCTCAAAAATGTCCATGGTGATCCTCCGGGGAGTCTTCATCAAGGGAGCAGCCAGATTTGCTTTGCTTGAAAGAAGGAACTGCATTGGGCACCATCTGATAATTTCCATGATGAGTATTAATAATCAGCTATTGCCCCTTGTTCCTTAAAAGAAATAGTTTTCCTGAAAGTTGGTTACATTGAAACTAGAATTCCTGCATGTTAAGACTTGTCTTTCAGCACTTCTGGTGAGATATTTTCCCCCCAGCCAATAAAGCCAATTGTCCAGAGAGTACACAGTTGCCTTTAAGTCAATTACCCTCCCACTCAATCATGCCCAACCTTCCTTCTTACTATAGTTCCTGTCCCACATGGCTTTGGTTCCATGATTCCCAGAACAGTTGTTGTTGTTTTTTGGCATGGCAAAAGGGGACCAATCGTTCTCTCATTAGTAGAAAAGTTGTTTGGATACATAGAACTCTCAACTCCCGAATTGTCTAATTATCTTTTAAAGCTCTGGCTTTAATATATGGCCATCAATATATACTGACAAATGACTAATTTCTTTTGTATGAATTGAAACCACTTGAAGACGAAGAGTTGATTTTTATACCTCAATTTTCTCTACCTTTAAGGAGTCTCAAACTGGCTTACAATCGCCTTCCCTTCCTCTCCCCACAACACACACCTTGTGAGGTAGGTGGGGCTAAGAGAGTTCAGAGAGAAATGTGACTAGCCCAAGGTCACCCAGTAGGCTTCTTGTGTCGGAGTGGGAAAACCAACCCGGTTCACCAGATTAGCATCCACCGCTCATGTGGAGGAGTGTGGAATCAAACCCGGTTCTCCAGATTAGAGTCCACCACTCCAAACCACCACTCTTAACCACTACACCATGCTGGCTTTGGTTAGCCTTCCTGTAGACAGGATGCTGGACTGGACAGGTATTTAGTAAGACCTATTTAGTTATTTTCATGATAGTCATACTTGCCTCTTAGCTCGTTGCTGCCTGGGTGGCCTCCAGTTATGGAAACTAAAACAATGAAATACAGTATTGTGGGTCTTTCACAACCCACAATAAAAAGCAATAGTCAAATTTTAAAAAGTAGTAAAGGAACAGGAAAACAAATAAGTCACAGCACCAAGTAACTTGGGGGAATTTCCCGATTGGCTTGCTCACTGCAGTGCAGCAAGCCAATCAGGAGGCAGCAAGGCTACGCTGTGGTTGTGCCAATCCTGGCCATGCCAGAACTACCCCCCTTAGGATTGTGCTGCCCCTGTTTTATATGGATTGCAATATGTTAAATCACCATGAGTATTTTTAAATAGAAAAGAAACATAAAGCCACTTGATGGCTCACATCTGAATATGAGAGCTAAACTCCCCTGAAATGCATTGTGTTTGTAATAGTATAATTAAAGTTCAGTCTGAATAGCTTGTTCACACATGGTAGCTACCACTTCATGCGGTGATGGGTATGGCATGTGTGAACACACCCGATTCTGCCTTACGAAAGTACCAAAAGAACATTTTCTACTGGAGGGGGAGGAAGAGGTTTTATAAGTGGCATTAAAGAAATTGCTGTTGCTAATATGCCAAAGCATGATTTCCATTTCAGCTCAAGCCTGTTTTCTTTGCATAATTTCTTATCGAATTCTCTGGACAGCAAGATAGAGGAATATTATTTGGTTAGCAATACTGAAGTTCTGATTGAGCTCATCACGCTTAAGCTATTTAGTAACTGTGCACCTCGTCTTCATTATACCCTAAAAAAAATCAAATACATCAATACAAAATAGCAATTTTGACTGAACTGAAATCAGATAGGTTTGACTAAGCTTTTAATTAAATGGAACATAGCGCTGCATAATGGTTGTCAAATTAAGGGACGTTTGCATATAGGCCGTTATGTAACTGTGATTTGTTTTCTATATTGGATTTTTATTGAGATGGGCTGGTTATTCACTTCTGTTGATTAATTGGCACAGACAGCAAGAATGTATAAGCTTTGGGGGAACAAAGAGAGATCGAGGGGGAATAAACAGCTGCTCAGTGCTATTGCCAATGGATGTGCATTTTCATCTTCTCTTTCTACTGGAAGCGTTAACTTTGGTGAAAATTAATTTTTCTGTTCCCCATGAAATTGGGATTTTTTTTCTTTCTCTCCTTTAAGAAAGGCTTAAACAAAGGGGAACAAAACTTCGCTTTTTGTGATCGGATAGCAGAAAGAGATTGGTCACTCTAAGCACAAATTTAATGCATATGGGAAGTTTGCTACCAAACATTTCATGCTCCAGATCCTATGAACTAACTTATGAGCAGAATTTTTAGCTGAATGTTTAAACTCAGCCTATTTTGACAGATCCAAGGCAGCAGATGTGCTTAAGACCACATTCCAAGAACCATAAAACTGGTTTGGTGTGCAAAGTGGGGAAGAAGCATAAGATATTCTCATATCAGAAGCGTAGACATAATCGTGCAAAGGAGGGCATGAAAAAGTTCTTCTTTGGAGAAGTGTGGAACTAGAAGTTACTTTGGATTCCTGCATTCCCCACATCATCATCATGGCCAAAGCCATAAACGTGGAAATGAGAGTCCTTGTTATGAAGCTCAGAAAAATGGGAAGTCTTGGAAAATATTGACTTGAATGTCAAGGAAGCATACTTGTGTCTCTCCCAGAAAATGAAAAAGCAGAAATAAAGAAGAGACTGGATTTTCCTTAATGAAAGGAGAAAGATTTAGGGTATGAAAGCTTCCGTGGTGCTTTGCCCTCCTTATGAAGAAGTACATAAAAGGTGAGCCCTCCAGGCCCTCCATGTTAGTTTAGAGATGCAATGAGATAGACTCTCTGAACAGCTGGTTGGAAGTAAGCAGAAACCAACCATAGCGGGGGACTGAACACTGTGAAGCATTCAAAGGAAATGTCAAAATGGCTTTTGAGAATGACATAATAAAAAAAAATGTAGGAAGTGGAGGAAAGTTACACTTGCGCAATTAATTGTTAAAAGATACTTACGACTTCTATTAATGAGATATAAAAAGCATTATTTTCCTTTGATACATCTTTACTTAAACTATAAGGAACGAGTTAGTTAGGCGTTCCTTTCAAACAGTGTCACTGGCAGCCAACATTTCACCTTTTTTGGACTAACGCAAAATGAAATACGGAATTCCAGATTAGTTTATAATCCCACCATTCGGACTCAGTGCACTTATAAGACTGACACCAGACTTATCCTTGGGAGGAGGAGCTTAGCCCATTGTCTAGAAAGTACAGGAGATGATGGTCCTTCAAAGTAGAAGCAGCAGCAGCGTTGGTTTTTTGACCCCACTTTTCTCTACAGAAAGGAATCTCAGAGCAGTTTACAGTCACCTTCCCTTCCCCCTGCCCACAAAAGGCACCTTGTGAGATAGGTGGGGTTGACAGAAATAACTGTGACTGGCCCAAGGTCACCCAGCAGGCTTCATGTGGAGGAGTGGGGAATCTAATCTAATCTCATTCTCCACTACACCACACCCAGCCTCAAGCCATTTAGGCCCTTAAAAGTAGGAATCAGTGCTTCAAATTGTGTCTGGAAACAGATGGATGGACAGTGCAGATGTTTCGGAGCAGCAGTGTAACACTCCCCACATCTAGCTCCTAACAAGCATTGTTAAGAGGAATTCTCTTAATTCCTCTTTACCCAATTTCTCGATGAAATCCAACAAGCTAATTCTCTTCCATAAAAAAAAAGAAAAGAAAAGGAATTTGGAACCTGTTTCTGATCATTTCAATCGTGTTCAAAGAGAAATTCAAAGAGAAGAGAGGAAGGAGAGAAGGTTCTGCCGCGTTTGAGTATTTCATTCTCTAGACGCTCCCAGGCAGGCAATGTCTTCCCAAACCTTCCTTGTCCCCTTGCTGGAGCACTGCCCAGTGGTGTGGAACATAGAATATCCGCAAGGGCTGAAGTTACAAAAGAGTGTTTTGATTTCTTTTCAAAGAGAAACCAAAGAGACTTGAAATCCCTCTTTTAAAAGAGAAAAAGAGAATAAGAGGAATCAATGACTATATCTAAAATAGTAAATTTTGGAAACATCTCCTCTCAATAATTATGCCATGGCTGCCACACTTTGAACCAATTGAAGTTTCTGGATCATATTAAAGGCTGTCCCATGTAAACTGTATTACAGCAATCTAAACCATACAATCAGCTCATGGATCACCATGGGCAAATCAAGAAGAAGAAGAAGAAGACGAAGAAGAAGAAGGTTTTTATGTGCTTACCTGGATGGTATCACACACCAAACCTTAGATGATATCTCCCAGAAGAGTCATGTAGATGTTAAATGGTATGGGGGACATGATTGACCACTGCAAGACTCCATAGAATAGATCCCTCAGGCCTGAGTAACAGTCCCCCCAAACCACCTTTCACAGCTTGCCAGCCAGGTGAGAGGAGAAACAAAGCATTATATCACCCATTCTCAACCCAGCTGGCCTTTCCAGAATTGTGCCATGGTTGATGGTATCAAAAGCTACAGAGAGGTCGAGACACCATCAGGGACACATTTCCCCAGCAAAGATCATCAGTCAGCATGAGTGGGGTAGTTTCCATTCCAAACTCATGCCTGAATCTGGATTGAAATATATATTAGGAATATGAAAAAAAGAAGAGCGCTAAAATAATGCAATGGTTAGAGCACACAGAAGGATATTTAAGAACTAGCAGTGCAATCCTATGCAGTTACTCCAGCCTAAGCCCATTAAAATGAATGGGTTTAGACTGGAGTAACTCTCCTTAGGATTGCACTGTAAATGTGTTAGTTCAGTGGCAATAAGCATTAAGACAGTACATTAAGATAGTGGTTTGGAGCAGTGGACTCTGACCTGGAAAACCGGGTTTGACTCCCCACTTCTCCACATGAGCGGCAGAGACTAATCTGGTGAACTGGATTTGTTTCCCCACACCTACACATGAAGCCAGCTGGGTGACCTTGGACTAGTCATACTCTCTCAGCCCCACCTACCTCACAGGGTGTTATGGGGAGGGGAAGGGAAAGTGATTGGAAGCCAGTTTGATTCTTCTGTAAGTGGTAGAGAAAGTCGGCATATAAAAACCAACTCTTCTTCTTCTGTCATATTTAGCTATTTTTTAAAAAGTTACAGTATCTGCATAGTACCAATATTCTCTTTTTATAATATCTGAACATTACTTCTTTTGTATACTGACTGAAGTGATAATCTGAATAAACAGCCGTGCATAGAAGTTGAATTGGGCCCATTAGAGGTTCACCAAAGGACATACCCTGACCTGGATGGCCCAGGCTAGCCTGATCTCGTCAGATCTCAGAAGCTAAGCAGGGTCAGCCTTGGTTAGTATTTGGATGGGAGACCACCAAGGAAGTCCAGGGTTGCTGTGCAGAGGAAGGCACTGGCAAACCACCTCTGTTAGTCTCTTGCCTTGAAAACCCCATAAGGGGTCGCCATAAGTCGGCTGCGACTTGACGGCACTTTACACACACACACAAAGGACATTTAGGCCTTTCAGGCATGGCTGATTTCCTTGCGGTCACCCCTCCAATTATTTTGGGTCTTTGTTTTGATTACGCATGTCGTTTCTGACCATCAGAGGTCGCCTCGCTCTCCCCTTGCATTTCCCTGCATTTTCCCTGTGTTTTCAAATTTGAGATAAAACAGATCTCTGAAAACAAGAGCAAAATGTGGGGAAACCCAGGGGGAGAATGAGGCATGCATAACAGATACAAAGACCTGAAGTTGTCGGAGGACTGACGGCGAGTGCAACAGCCATGCATAAAAGACCCATGAGAACCTACTCATGCACCTATTTCAACAGTGAAGTAGAATAATAGAATCATAGAGTTGGAAGGGGCCATGCAGGCCATCGATTCCAAATCCCTGCTCAATGTAGGATCAGTCTAGAGCATCCCTGACAATTGTGTGTCCAGCCTCTGCTTAAAGACTGCCAGTGAGGGGGAGCTCACCACCTCCCTAGGTAGCCAATTCCACTGTTGAACAACTCTTACTGTTAAAAAAAAAAAAAGAGTTGGTTTTTATATGCTGACTTGCTCTACCACTTAAGGAAGAATCAAACCGGCTTACAATCACCTTCCCTTCCCCTCCCCACAACAGACACCCTGTGAGGTAGGTGGGGCTGAGAGAGTGTGACTAGCCCAAGGTTACCTAGCTGGCTTTCTGTGTAGGAGTGGGGAAACAAATCCAGTTCACCAGATTAGCATCCGCCACTCATGTGGAGGAGTGGGGAATCAAACCCGTTTCTCCAGGTCAGAGTCCACCTCTCCAAACCAACGCTCTTAAACACTACGCCATGCTGACTCTCCTACACCACACTGGCTCTCCTAATATCCAGCCAGTACCTTTGTGCCTGTAATTTAAAGCCATTGTTGCGAGTCCTGTCCTCTGCTGCCAATAGGAACAGCTCCCTCCCCTCCTCTAGGTGACAGCCCTTCAAATGTCCCCCCTCAACCTCCTCTTCACCATAATAAACAAATACAAAAGTAGGGATCAGGTCAGTGTCCTGCAGGAAGTGGGTCTCTTTTTTCCCTAGGATATCTTTGCAGGAGTTGGGGCATCCAACAGTGTGGGGGTTCCAACAGCCTATACCGGCAAATGAATATTAAAGAGTAACAGTGCTGTTCAAATGAGTTCAAAACTCATTAAAATAATTTCACCCTCTCTTGCGCATAACCCTCTCCTGGCATCGATAATGACTTCGAGATATTTCCAGTGCCTTCGGCAGCAAATGCAGTCAAAGTTTTATAATCAGTTTTCCCAGGGGGCTTCCCTTCCCACTCGACAGAAAATTGGGCTGCTTTCAAAGACTTAACGTTTCATTTAAATGCCTCTGCCTTGTAAGATGGGAGCAGCACAAAGACTCCCAATTCGGCTTCTTAAGGAAGTGCAGCCCCGTTCTCTAGTAACATTGCCACTAAGCAGGCAACCATAGACCCTTGGCAGAGAGGACTTCTTCTTTTTTTTTAACCAGTAGCCATCAAAGCACATTTGATTTGTGAGTGCTGAGCATGAACCCACGTCACTTTCAAAATTTAACTATTCTAAATATATAGGGAAATTTCCTTTCTGCACTAAGAAACCACCACTAGTGCTTATTTTTCCAGCTCCAATATGCTCAGGTCCTCACTTGAAGCTGTCCAACACCAAAGAACGCAAATTACAGCTTCCCTTTGTGATTGGAAATAGCAGGGAGGATCCTGGTATCCAGGATCTGAGGTTTTAGAAACGGTGGGCATAAAATTGGAATTGCATCCAAATGCTAATGTTGTCATCCACTTTTTGTTCAGATTGGTGTGTGCCTCCAATCACTGTTACATTTCACTGTGTGTGATGGGAAGGAAGGAAATCAGAACAACTGGGGAAAGGTGAATTCTGGGTAACAGTCTATTCTGACAGAACCACAATATCCATGTCAGAAATCAAGCCTACCATTACTTCCCAAGCTATTATACACATTTTGATATATTTACGTGCATTGCATATGTTTTGCAACCTGTAGTCCCATAATAATAATGTATATGTAATAATATGTTTATTATATACCATCCCCCCCGAGAGGGACTGCTGTGACCTGGATAGCCTGGGCTAGCCTGATCTCATCGGATCTCAGAAGCTCAACTAGATTGGCCTTGGTCAGTGTTTGGTTGGGAATACCAGGGTCATGATGTGGCGGCAAAAAAAAGTGGGAATCACCAACAGAAAATGAGTAAAAAGAACATGTGGTTATTTTCAACAACATGGACAACTTGGATCAGAATGAGCTACTCCATAATTTGGAAACGTCCCTAGTTCTGACCGAGCTCCTGCTTGCATTCTCCAGATACCAACCAGCCTGTGAATCTGAAAGCCTGACTGGTACATCCATGAGTTAAAATCTTCAGACAACTCATCCTCCATTCTGACCTTCTTGATAAAGAACCTCTGATAAGCGTCCAAAGAAGCCCAGAACCGACTGCCGTAATCCTGTTAACTTGAATAGTTTTACCTGCAAAAAGTATAGATAAAGAAGGCTTCTCGTGACATTAAAAAATGTTTCCTGGAATTTGGGGCTCAGACTGCAGTGAAGCTTCATCCATTTCAGCACCTGTGGCAGGAAATTAATAGCTGCCCAAGCCTTTTATTGACTATTTCACATTGCAGGTTCAGTTTTTTTTTTCTGATTCTGGAGTGAAATGAAACAAATCAGATAGATAGCCCCTTGTGCGTCTTCATTCCAAGCATGTCACAGGTCAGAACATATCGAAGTTTTTCTTTTCCACCTTTTCAACGATGGCCAGATCTCAAACTTTTCTTCGAGGAGAGAGAAGAAGATGAAGAGTTGGTTTTTATATGCTGACTTTCTCTACCACTTACAGAAGAATCAAACCAGCTTACAATCACCTTCCCTCCCCTCCCCACAACATACACCCTGTGAGGTAGGTGGGGCTAAGAGAGTATGACTAGCCCAAGGTCACCCAGCTGGCTTCATATGTAGGAGTGGGGAAACAAATCCAGTTCACCAGATTAGGGTCCACCGCTCATGTGGAGGAGTGGGGAATCAACCCACTCCAAACGACCACTCTTAACCACTACACCACACTGGCTCTCAACTGTCAAAGCAAAGAAAGGTTTCAATTTGTCTTGAAATGGGCATCACCAGAGTTCATTCTCTTGAGCTTTTTTTTTTTAGAGGACTGTGCATGAACATGTCTTACCTGTGCTTAACAGCTAAATTGTTTACCTGTTTCTTAGAGCTCTCTCTGCCCCACCTACCTCACAGGGTGTCTGTTGGGAGGGGAAGGGAAGGTGATTGTAAGCCGCATTGAGTCTTCCTTAACTGGTAGAGAAAGTCAGCATATAAAAACCAACTTTTTCTTCTTCTTCCTTAAAAGTTCCTATTTTCCACTGGGTATTCCAGGAGCATTCCTGAATTCTCCTGTGCCAGTATTCCTTAAGTGGACCCGTATTGTCAACTGAGCAAAGGTTGGAAGGCTAGCAACAATAACTCTGCACAAATTCAGTCATGCTCAGAGGGTTCTCAGAACTTTCCAGCCCAGTGTAAACAGTAGCAGAAGCTTTGGCCGAGTTTTCCTTTCTGACACTTCAGATGGTCACTGCCATTTGCCTGTGTCTTGGCTCACAAATGGAAGTCAGCATAAACTCCCAATTAAATTCAAGTGGGAATACTAAAAGCCAATGCATGGAATTATTTATGTTTTCCTATCTTCCAGTTTAGTCAGAGAAGACCAGGATGGAATGTTGTTTGGATACTCCTTAACCTCTATGCGGCTTTCCTTGGTGCTAGAAATGCTGCCATTTTCAGTGAAACAATCGTACACAGCAGGCCTTTTACCATTCAGCCGTGGAGCTGGCTGCCTAGGGAGATGGTAAGCTCCCCTTCACTGGCAGTGTTCAAGCAGCAGCTGGATGGACATTTGTCAGCAATGCTCTAGGCTGACCCAACATTGAGCAGGGGGTTGGACTAGATGGCCCATATGGTCTCTTACAACTCTCTGATTCTTGCTGTAAAGTTGCTCCTGGTCAGACTGATCAGTATTAGATGAACCACTGTCTTAATGAGTCCAAAATCAACTTCTGTACCCCTAACCTTCTTTCCAGTGTCTCCTGATACACCATGGCAGATCTTCTTGAATGCACTAATCATTATCTCATGTTGAACATGATGATAAATGCAACATTCAAGTCCAATAGCCTTTAAAGACCAGCAAGATTTCCAGGGTACACAGTTCTGAGAGTCAAAGCTCCCATTGTCAGATACCAATATGGGTGTGCACCAATTTTTTCAGTATTTTTTGGGTTTGGGTTTATTAGACTCAGATATTTTCAAAGAACCTGAAAAAAGCCAAATACCTAATTCGGCTTTCACCAGATTTTTTTTTTTTTGTGGGGGGCGCTAATGAACCCGAACCTGAAAAATACAGGGCACAAAGCTGAAGGCTGGGCTTGGAGCGAGCCTAACCCTCACTTCTGCATCCTACTCTGCTGCCATGCTCTCCAGCCCTGCCTCCTGTTTGCTTTGGTGCAGCAGCACATCTCCAGCTGGAGGTCTGCTGCCATGGCAAAGCATACTACAGGTAAGTAAGGGAAGGAGGAACTCCCTGCCCCAAGATGTGGTGATGGCTGCCAACTTGGAAGGCTTTAAGAGGGGAGTGGATATGTTCATGGAGGAGAAAGTTAACCATGACTACTAGCCAAAATGAATAGTAGTCATGATGCATACCTATTCTCTCCAGAATCAGAGGAACATGCCTATTACATTAGGTGTTGTGGAACACAGGCATGATAATGCTGCTGCAGTTGTCTTGTTTGTGGGTTTCCTAGAGGCAGACTGCTGGACTTGATGGACCTTGGTCTGATTCAGCATGGCCTTTCTTATGTTCTTATGAGGGAGGGAGGGAGAGAGGGAGGGGAAGGCAAAATAGCGGTGAGGCCATAGCGACCCTGAATAATGCTGAATAAATTCTGGTTTATTCAGGGTCTGCTTTTTCAGCCCCCACTTATTGCCACCATTTTTTTGCTGGTAATCCCCCCCAATACAAAAAAAGGTATTTTTCGGGGGGTTAATTTGGGATATTAATATGCATGCCCCTAGATACCAATATTTTCAGATATCTGATGAAGGAAGCTTTTAAAAGCTTATACCCTGGAAATGTTGTTGGTGTTTAAGGTGCTACCAGATACAAATCTTGCTCTTTTACTGAAGACCAACATCTACCTGGAACTTTTCTTAAAATATGAGCCGCATAATCTAACTATTTAAAACAGGCAATGAACGTGCATTGCTAATATGCCTCATTCCATAGCTTCTGTCCCATGTTTTCTCAATAGCTTTCATCATGGAAGATTGGGGAACTGAGTAAGTAGATCATTAACAGCAGCTATTATTGCTTGGGCAAATTAATTTAAAAATAGTAACTTGGCTAAAGAACTTATATTGCAGAAAACATTAAGATTGAAGACTTCATTCCTGTCTTACTGGAGTTGGGGCTGATGACATATGCGGTGGCAAAATTGCACAGTTATTTCTAGAGCATCACCATCAATCATTCTCTTATGAACAGGAATAAATTCTTTTATGACAGAAAACTTCACATATCAATTAAGGGGTGGGGAATGGTCCTGAAAATTTACATATGAAGAAATGAATGACATTTAAGAGGCTCTAGTATGCTGGTGGTTCAGTTACACATGTAATCATTATACCAAAATACTTCTTCAAAACACTTAAGTCAGCACAGTACCCAGTTTATGCAGCCCATAATAAATTAAGCTTAATTCAAATGATCAATGTCTTTACAAAGGAACTGTTGTGTCCTCTTCTTGTTTCCAACTCATTATGTTAAGGGAATGGTTACTTACCACCCATGATTGGTGGGATGGGTTGATAAAAGCTTCACACAGGAGGGAAACCTGAACCTAGCTCCTTTACTTCCAACCAGACTTGCTAGTGGTCATAGCTCATGGGAATCCTTCCTTGGCTGTATCTCCTCCAGTGTCAAAAGTCTTTATGCCAGGTGGGTTGTAATGGTAACAGCTAGGTTAAGAAATGGATTAAACCAATTCAGAGAAGGTAAGCCTGTCAACAGAACATCCACTGTAATGGGTGCCTTGGAGCTTAAGTTAGTTTTATAATAATGGGATTTTAATTATTGAATAGTTCTGGGTTTTAGTATATTATGAATTGCATTGTAATGAGATTTTATGATGTGAGCGGCTCTCAGCTGGGAAAGAGTGGGCTATAAATCCATTAAAAAACAAACAAATGAATAAAATCTCTGTTTAGTTTATAAGCCATAGTAGAAACTGGAGACCAGAGGAACAGCTGTTGTCTTCAAGGCCAGTTTCTAAACTTCCCAGAGCATTTGGTCGGCCAGAGCTGAAAAACTATGCAAAACTAGATGGACCTTAGATCTAATCAAGCAGGGTTTTGTATGTTGTTGTGAACTCTGATGTATCATCGAAAGCAAGCCGTATGAAGGAAGTCCAGAACAAATGGCTCAGATGCACTGAAATCAACTTTAATTCCAGCCATGGAGCCTGGAGATAAATTTGCAGTACTAGGTTTTTCATTTAGGCATGCCATAAGAAAAAAAGAACTTTATTCTTAATGGTCAAAATAACACACATTTTAATCAAATTATTTACACTGGCCCATTTTGTATTTTCCCAACTCAATATAGTGTGAAGTCAAGAGAGGACACTGAGAATATTTGGATTTAATACATAAGCCCTGTCAACTCTTACTGTAAACCCCCCACCCCCAGTATCCAGTCAGTGCCTTGCCACCTGCAATTTAAACCCATTATTGTGAGTCCTATCCTGTTCAGCCAACAGGAACAATTCTCTGCCCTCCTCTGTGAACGCCCTTCAAATACTTAATGAGAGCAATCATGTCCCTCCTCAACCTCCTCTTCTCCAGACTAAACATTCCCAACTCCCTCAGCCTTTCCTCGCTGGGCTCGGTCTCCAGGCCCCTGATTATCCTCATTGCTCTCCTCTGCACCTGCTCCATTCTGTCCACATCCTTTTTGAAGTGAGGCCTCCAGAACTGCACACAATACTCCAGGTGCAGCCTGGCCAATACAGTCTACAGAGGAGGTATGTAGGGTTGTTAGGTCCCTCTTCGCCACTGGCGGGAGCAGTGGCGGATCTACATTTTTGGGGCCCTGAAGCTTGAACTGTTATGGGGCCCCCTTCGCAACCAGCAACAATAGGGCAACATCCAACAAGGCCCTGGCCCCAGCCTGATGGAATGTTCTTCCAAGTAAAATCAAGGCCCTGCGGGACCTTCAGACGTTCTGCAGGGCCTGTAAAACAGAGCTATTCCTCCAGGCCTTCAACTGAGGCCAACCACAGGTTGTCAGCGTTACTGGCCTCTCCTCTCCTCTCCCTCAGGGCGGCTTCTGATATGAGGATTTGGCTGCTTGGCCGGGCCTCCAATGGTCCTGTAATTATATGAGTACCATCTTGTTAACTGTATTGAATGGTTTTATGAATTTTATTGATTACTTATGAATTTTAGATATATACGATTTTATTATGATTGTTGTTACCTGCTATCAGGTCAGGGAGAGGAATGGAGATCTTCAGTAGCTGCCGCCACTCTGGTATGGGCCTAACTCAGGAGGGCCCAGAGCACCCCTGGCTGCTGCTGCTTCTCCCAACAGGGTGTACTTTCTAGGTGACCAAATGAGGCATGAGGACCCAGGGCAGAGTAACAAACAGCTTATTAAAGAGGTCTAATAATAATGATAACTCAAGCAACAATAGGATGACAAAACCAGTCAAGGCAGGCAATCAAACAAATAAAAACCCTAAACACATCTATCTTTACTGTCCCTAGCCCTCTCCTGGCACGAGGCCTCAGGCTAACTCACCCCTTCCTGGATGACGAGGGATCCCTCCGTCTGCAGCCGCCTCTCCCCATCTCTGCTCCCTAGGAGTGAACCCTTCCCTTTTCAGGCAAGGCCTTTTATTCCTTCTCCCCAGGTCGCACTCCCTGACCCCTGATTGGCCCTAGCCTTCCCTCCAAATCCTCTTCCACCAATCACAAGGCCCAGAGGGTACCTGGGAGATGTAGGCCGGGTAACTACTTTAATATAGGCCTCCCTAGGGCCTGTAGGCCGCACTTGAGGCCTGGGATCATGACACCCACCCTGAGCCTGGCTTTGACCGGGAATGAGGGTGGGCTACAAATTTAACTAATAAATAATAATAATAGGGAGGGGGTCATCAGAGGGATAAAGAGGTGAAAATCTCCGCCCCCAAAACCTCCCGCCGGTTGTGAAGAGGGACCTGGCAACCTTACCCCACACCCCCAGTGACCCCCACTCCATGCCCAGAAGATGGCCAAGATGCCCTCCCTCTCATCATTTGCCAAAGGTCATAGAATCAGCACAGCTGACAGATGGCCATCTAGCCTCTGCTTAAAAACCTCCAGGGAAGGAGAGCCCAC
This sequence comes from Euleptes europaea, assembly GCF_029931775.1. Classification (NCBI taxonomy): domain Eukaryota; kingdom Metazoa; phylum Chordata; class Lepidosauria; order Squamata; family Sphaerodactylidae; genus Euleptes; species Euleptes europaea. Next base: position 89,564,457 of record NC_079319.1, on the reverse strand, counting down.
CACCTCCCGAGGAAGCTTGTTCCACTGAGGAACCACTCTAACTGTTAAAAAAAATCTTCCTAATGTCTACACGGAAACTCTTTTGATTTAATTTCAACCCGTAGGTTCTGGTCCGACCTTCTGGGGCAACAGAAAACAACTCTGCACCACAAACCGCACTGGGGGCCAAGCCCATTTACATTAACCACAGCAAGGTTTGCAACAAAGGCTAAACCAACACCCATTACTGGAGGCAAAAAAACTTCAGTTTATGGTACGCACAGAACTTGTTTATAAATATTATTTAATGTGTATAATCACTGGATTGGCCAATGACATTAAGTGGTCTGCGGGAAAGGTTGCCTAGAACAGGGGTCTTCAGTCTTTCTGAGACACCTTGGGAATTTTGGCGCAGCATGGTGGGAGCAGCCAAAGGATGGCTAACAGATAACGGTGGCCATAGAATGGCTGCCGCTATTTACCTAAAGCCACACGGTGAGGATCCTTGTGCTGTGGCGGCAACGGCTGCCAAAGTAACTTTTTAAGCAACTTTTTAAGCCAATCAAATCTCCAATGGCCAATCAGAACCCTCGCTGGGCAAAAGTCCCTCCTGGTCCCACTCGCTGTCTGAAAACACCTGGCAGGTGCCAGAAAAGGTGTCGGCAGGCACCGTGGTGCCCATGCTGGGGACCCCCGGCATAAAAACATAAGAAGTGTCAGTCCCTGCAAACGGTGTCGGATATTAGTGGGCACTCGTTGATTTTAGTGATCTTTACCATAAGCAACTCTGTCCTGTGTTGAAGCCAGAGTTTAAAATTCTGAATTTCATATCTCGCTTAGCTGAAATGTAAAGGACTGCCAAATGTACAAAGCATAGGTGAATAAGGTCATTAGTCTTTATAGTCACCACTGATGCTAACACTAAATCCTTCTCTAAATGTAGCCTCTTTGGATGTGAAAGAAACATGGCATCCCGGTGCTGTGTGAACAACTTAAATGTCTGATGGGAAGAAGTGGAGCATCTATAATGCAGAGAAAGGTCAACGTTATATAAAATCTAAATAGTCTGTCTTAAATTTTTGGAATGAGAATGGGAAGACAATAAAGCTGAAGAAAGGGAGATTCCAATACAGGAATTGCATAACTGAGATATTAAAATGATTACTGATGAGCATAGGATGAGCATAGTGAAAAAGGCTATGAAGAATTGTGATCATTGGAGGCCAAAGGAGAATGGGCACAGCCACAGTTACAAATTATAGAATGGCACTTCCTTGGCTCCAATTGCCCAAATTTCGAACGGGGAAAAATTGCCTTCTCACAGCTGGTCAGCGGTGCAAGTCATGTGTTTGAATAGGGTAGTCTTTCACATTATCACCCAGACAGAAGTGCATCTCCCACCAGTGAGCATGACATCCACATGAGAAACGATAAGAAGTCTCTCATCGCCACATAATTTGGACCACCTTTCCTGCCACCCACTCATTAATCTAATCCAGCCAGATGCCATCTCCCCTTGAGCCCCGCACATACCCTAGTATCAGATTACCAACCAGGAAAATAATTGTCCAGCTCCCTGCCAAAGCTTATTTGTTGATTAATAACATCTGAGTTCTGTTTACCCTTCAAGGAGTTCCCATAGTAATAAAACTAGACATTCCATTGAGTTGAATCTTAGGGCTCCCACCAAGTGAGTAGAGGAAACCTTGCTCCATTGGAAGAAGGCTCTGCACAGCAGAAGGAAATCAGAGGATGTAAACCACTGTATCATCACAACAACTCCCTGCAGTAGTTTAGACTGAGGGAAGAAGAGTTGGTTTTTATACCCCGATTTTCTCTACCTTTAAGGAGTCTCAAACTGGCTTACAATTGCCTTTCCTTCCTCTTCCCACAACAGACACCTTGTGAGGTAGGTGGGGCTGAGAGAGTTTGGAGAGAACTGTGACAAGCCCAAGGTCACCCAGCAGGCTCAGAATGTTCCAGGAATTATAAATTTTTGCAGAGTTGTCATCAAAAGCATTAGAAAATCCAGCATATTCTTATGCTTTCCAAGCCAGCCCACACCACCATCCAGCTGCTGTTGCTCTTCTACACATACTCTTCCCCATTCTAAAAGATGATTATCAACCCAGACACATCAGTCTCAGTGCGAGCCCACAGATGCTCAACTTTTCAGTCAAATTAAAATGTTTCCTTTTCAGTAATATTAAGTTTATCAATAGCCCTGTTGCATTGGGTTGATGTCAAGAAAAGCCCTGATGGTCTTGAAAACATAAATACAGCTTGAGTAAAGGGGAAGGTTAATGAAACAAATAGATTTTCTATAACAATAAATTATATAGCCATTTGTTGTTTACCCTCTTTGGGAATGGTAATAAAGAGTTCTAATGTTAATTAGCAAATCACTCTATTACTAGTAAATGGCACTGATTTTTCTGTGCTGGCAGAAAATGGTGTGTCATAAATGGGGAGCTGCACCATCAGTTACACAGTAGCCAATTTTCGAATCACGTAAAAGAACTGCAATCATTGCTAGAAACCTATTCATTAAATGGAAACTGGGTACCATATTTGCGTCAGTCATCGGTTAAAACACTGGAAAAAATGACTTTTTTAATTTAGGGGGTTATTGAATAGCACATTTAGGAAATGGGTTGAACAATAGAAAAAAATAGTCCTGGTATTCTGCTACGTCTTCCTTCATTTGATTGCTAATTAAAGTGTCGGCATCAGAGTATGAGATGCCACTTCTGCTTTTCAGGGTGGCTCCTTCTATTGTTTGTGCTCGGAAGTAAACTGAATTTGAAATCTACCTACCTTGTTGTTTCAGATTCCATTTATTCCTGCCATGATTTGGAGATCAAAATGCTAATGATTCTGACTTTGCTGAAGGGCCATTGACAAAAAACAAAAACAAAAAAACACAGCATCAAATATACAAATGCATAATCTCTTTCTCTCTCTCTCTCTCTCTGTGTGTGTGTGTGTGTGTGTAGACATACAGACAGACAGAATATGCAGGATGAGGATTTCCCACTCTGTAAGGTATTTCGCCGTACAAAGTGGGAAATTAGCTGTGGTTTTTGCTTTGCCGTAGCCTTGATATAAGAACATAAGAAAGGCCATGCTGGATCAGACCAAGATCCATCGAGTCACACAGTGGCCAACCAGGTGCCTCTAGGAAGCCCACAAACAAGACGAATGTAGCAGCATCTAGCCTGTGTTCCAAAGCACCTAATATAAGAGGCATGCTCCTCTGATCCTGGAGAGAATAGGTCTGCATCATGACTAGTATCCATTTTGACTAGTAGCCATGGATAGCCCTCTCCTCCATGAACATGTCCACTCTGCTCTTGTGCCTTAAAAGAGAGTGAGGAGGGGGGTTAGAGCACAAGAAAGGCCCTGCTGGATCAGACCAAGGTCCATCAAGTCCAGCAGTTTCAACCAGGTGCCAGCCAGGTGCCTCCAGGAAGCCCACAAACAAGACGACTGCAGCAGCATTATCCTGCCTGTGTTCCAGAGCACCTAAGATAATAGGCATACTCCTCTGATCCTGGAGATCAGATATCTACCCATCCCTTTTGGGGGAGGACACCTAGCTTGTAAGCCACCATTCACAATTCAGTTTTTCAAGGGGAAAAAAGCAAGTGTAAATCAAGGTAAACTGCAGAGAGTTTCACATCACTAGTCAAAAGGTCTGATACTGAAGTTAGCCTCCTTGACCCTGGAAAGAAGGCCAAGAAACCAAGACCTCTCAAAACTTCAACCACCACAGCATCAACTGCAGCACATTTCCTGGACACCACTGTAAAACTATGCAATGGACACCTAAACACCGCCTTACATTGAAAACCCACTGACTGCCAAACATAACTGCATGCTTCTAGCTATCACTGGGAATGTACAAAACAATTGACTGTTTATAGTCAAGCATTGTGTTACAATTATACTGGCTCCAACCTCTCATGCAGAGACTCTCACCTAGAACATTTACCAAAAGCATTTTTTTTATTCCAATACAGAGCCAAAGGAGTTAACAACAGAACACCACGGTTCTCACCTATGGCTCACAACTTAATCCACTTCAATGCATCAATGACCTATAACCTCTTCTGATATGGGTATTTTTCTTTCACAGGTATTGGGTGTCAGGCCTTTCCTTGCTTACAGACAGCCCTCCCCCGAACTTAAAACAGGTTCTCACCAATAACAATAGTGAGAACAACAACACCTAACAGAGAGGCTGAAGCGGGTCAGTGCCTTTCAGTGCCTATGCTCTTAGAATTGACCCCTTCCTGAGAAGAAGTATGTTGTCTTATTCAGTTAGCCACCTAACAATCAGGACACAACTTACACAAGAGTAAGTCTTTTTATTGCATAGCATCAATATATATATATATATATATATATATATATATATATATATATATATATATATATATATATATATATATATATATATATAGTTGTTCAACAGTGGAATCAGCTACCTAGGAAAGTAGGAAAGTGGTGAGCTCCCCTTCACTGGCAGGCTTAAAGCAGAGACTAGACAAACAGGGTTGGACTAGATGGGCTGTGTGGCCCCTTCCAGCTCTGTAATTCTATGATTCCATCCGAAGACTTTGTGTAGATGCATTAGTAGTAGAAATGTAAGCATGCTTTCTTATTTTCAGAGAAACCATCACCAACACAGAACAGGCACAAAGATAAGCTTTTGATTGTGTTGAGTCACTTGCTGTGTGTTTTCTTCCATTTGCACTCTAGATGTCTGTTGTTCAGTTCAATTGAACCCTGTGGTACTAATGAGGCAGATGTGGTATGAAAGGTTATGACTAAATGTCTACAACGTGAAATGGAATTGCAAGTAGTTGATTTAGAATGTGTTGGTGGTCATCTTAAAAGTCCTGTTTCTTAGAGGGAGGCCATATAAGTCACACATACAGGAGGCAGGCTACTTAGTAGGAGATGCTTCAACAGAAATGTCACAAGCTGCGTGGAGACACTTCAGTTAGCAGCATGAGTTAACCAAGTCTTTTGAAGTTGCATAAAGCTGGTGTTTAATTTATGCTATTGTCCGACTTTGCGTCTGTCACTTGGAAGATTACTTTAACATTTGAGTTGTACTTTTGTTTTTCAATGGGTTTACCTTTGTCGAATTATAATTTTCAGAAAGGCAGGTTTGATGTGGAACAAATAAACAAGAAAGGACAGGCCCTACTTCCTCTTCTTTTTTACAGCTTCTGGATGGTCTACAGATGCAAACTTTTGTAAAGAAGGAGAAAAAGAAGAAGAAGATGATGATGATGAAGATTGTCTCTACCTTTAAGGAGTCTCAAAAGGTAAGGTAAAGGTCCCCTGTGCAAGCACAGGGTCATTCTTGACCCATGGGGTGACGTCACATCCCGACGTTTACTAGGCAGACTTTGTTTGCGGGTTGGTTTGCCAGTGCCTTCCCCAGTCATCTTCCCTTTACCCCCAGCAAGCTGGGTACTCATTTTACCGACCTCGGAAGGATGGAGGGCTGAGTCAACCTTGAGCCGGCTACCTGAAACCGACTTCTGTCAGGATCAAACTCAGGTCGTGAGCAGAGCTTGGACTGCAGTACTGCAGCTTACCACTCTGCGCCACGGGGCTCATAAGGAGTCTCAAACCAGCTTACAAATACCTTCCCTTCCTCTCCTCACAACAGACACCTTGCGAGGTAGGAGGGACTGAGAGAGTTTTGAGAGAACTGTGACTAGGCCAAGGTCACCCAGCAGGCTTCATGTGTAGGAGTGGGGAAAGCTACCCTGTTCACCAGATTAGAGACCACCACTCATGTGGAGGAGTGGGGAATCAAACTCAGTTCTCCAGATTAGAGTCCGTCACGCTTAACCTCTACATCACGCTGGCTCTCTGTCCACATTATACCAAAATATTAAACATATAATCTTCCACTCCCACTGAAATTGGTTACTAGCTTTGTGTGTGGCTGCATCAAATAGAATATAATCCTTAGAACACTTTCCTGGGAGTAAGCCCTATTGAATAAAACAGGACTTATTTCTGAATAGACTGTTTTAGGTTCATTCCCATGGAATACTTGTTGTCCAGCTGATTTACATCACATTGAACCCTGAGAAGGGTTTTTCCAACCAACTCCCCCCCCCCCCAAATATAGAACAACAGGCAATGGAATGCCAAAAAGACGGTATTAATATGGCACCAGTCCCAGAAACTTTCAATACTCTTTGCTCTTCATTGGGGAATTTCAAGTGCGATGAAATTTCATTCCATGAAGAAAAATTAAGCCTTGCTCCATGCCGTGGGATTTGCTCTAGATTGAATTCTTTCCTGCATCCTATCTCTCTCTCTCTCTCTCTCTCTCTCTCTCTCTCTCTCTCTCTCTCTCTCTCTCTCTCTCTCTCTCTCTCTCTCTCTCTCTGTGTGTGTGTGTGTGTGTGTGTGTGTGTGTGTGTGTTAAGTGCCATCAAGTCACATCTGACTCATGGTGACCCTATGAATCAATGTCCTCCAAAACGTCTTGCTCAGGTATTGCAAATTGAGGGCCATGGCTTCCTTTATAGAGTCCATCCATCTCTTGTTGGGTCTTCCTCTTTTCCTGCCACCTTCCACTTTTCCTAGCATAGTTGTCTTTTCCAGTGACTCTTGTCTTTTCATAAGGTGACCAAAGTACAACAGCCTCAGTTTAGTCATTTTAGCTTCTAGGGTCAGTTCAGGCTTGATTTGATCTATAACACACTGATTTGTTTTTTTGGTGGTTTCCTCCAACACCACATTTCAAAGGAATCTACTTTCTTCCTATCAGCTTTCTTCATTGTCCAGCATTCACACCCATACATAGTAATAGGGGATACAATGCCATGAATTAGTTTTTATGTAAGGCACTGATCACTGTGACTTTCTTGTTCTGCCACCAGAATACAGCCTTAGCAGTCAGATACTTTTAATTTCTGTTCTGAGGATACTAAAATTCTCTGGTTCTTGTAGGTTATCCGGGCTGTGTAACCATGGTCTTGGAATTTTCTTTCCTGACATTTCGCCAGCAACTGTGGCAGGCATCTTCAGAGTAGTAACACTGAAGGACAGTATCTCTCAGTGTCAAGTGTGTAGGAAGAGTAATATATAGTCAGAAAGGGGTTGGGTTTGAGCTTACTGTCCTGCAAAAGTAATGTGCTAATCATTGTCCTGTAAGTATCAAGATAATGTGCTAATGAGGGTGTGGTATGTTAATATGGAACCATATTATACCACACCCTCATTAGCACATTATCCTGATACTTAAAGGACAATGATTAGCACATTAGTTTTGCAGGACAGTAAGCTCAAACCCAACCCCTTTCTGACTATATATTACTCTTCCTACACACTTGACACTGAGAGACACTGTCCTTCAGTGTTACTACTCTGAAGATGCCTGCCACATCTTCTGGCGAAACGTCAGGAAAGAAAATTCCAAGACCATGGTTACACAGCCCGGATAACCTACAAGAACCAATGAACTCTGACCGTGAAAGCCTTCGACAATTTTTTATACTAAAATTCTCATTTGTGTTCTTTGCCAAATACTCTTTTGTGTTCGCTATTTTTGTTTTAAAAAAATTGTTATGGAATTTGCTGAATTATCATTAAACAGAATTAGATGCATTCAATCAATAATCATAAAGAATGTTTGGTGGTTTCATGTTAATACAATCACTGCACAAATACACAATCACTGCACAAATACACAAATCTGTACCTCCATGGCAACTGTGGTTCAATTGGTCTCATTTCAATGACAGCTGCATAAGCACCTAATGAAAATCAGAAACCCACCCAAAACGTTGGAGGCATATTAGCTCAAAATGTTAATGTATATATTTGGATATTAATTTATTCAGAGTTGTGTCACATTGATTTATTTTCAGAACTGTTGAAGAGATGGTATGCTTTCCCCTGCTATATAAACCATTGTGTTTTTTATACATATATGAAAATAATCAATCACTTAGCATTTTATTCCAAGCCTAAAATCCAAATGTTGGAAGAATTTTCTACTTGAAGAAATATGTTGATTTTTAAGGTAATCTTTTGATACTGTCAAGTTTCTAAATAAATTTTCTTTCTGGGGAGAATTCCTTCAACTACTAGATGTTTAACTATATTATCCAACCTGATGTTTTCTGAAGATGTATAGGTGATATTTAATTCTCAAAGGGAAATAAACTGTGCAATTCTTCGAAAAAGGATTTTACCAAGCAGATACTGGGAACATGTAGTCCCCAGTTAGGCCACAAATTAAATCTGGAATGGCAGGCTGAACTTTATAGAATTATATTCATTAATACTGATGGTTTCCCATCTGGCAAGGTTTTGGGCAGCCCATTCCTGGGGGCGGGGGGTAGATCTGTGGTGGCCAGGAGCAGCACAGCCACACCCCCTCCTCTGAGGCTTCCTAGCCACAGCAGAGAAGGAAAAAGCCTGTTTAGAAATAAGAAAAAAGGGGGAAATGCCCCGTTGCAAAAACTGAGATTGCACCACCTTTTTTGGTTCACCGTGGCTCAAGGGGGTGTGCTCGAGATGAAAGGGGTTCCACCCTTTGGAACTCCCCTGGAAGGCCCCCCCCCCCCGCCCCTGGCACCAACACAGCATGCTGCTTTTGGGATTTAGGTACTGGCATGGAGGCAGAGGTCCGCGCAGCTCCGGACATCCCAGGCACCGGCATGTGTACCACTCAGGATGGTGTGAGTGCCTGTTATCCCAGGTTAAACAGGCACTTACACTGGTGTGGGGTCACTCCGACTGCTATGCAGCTTTGCTCCCCACTCAGGAATGGGCTGTTAATTTGGAAAAAAAGCTCCATAGGATCCAACCAATCTTAAGTATTTAACACTGGCTCCAATTTATAATAGGGGATTATATAAAATATTGTTTATAATTTAGGTGTGTAACTATATTTGGGTGGTAGCTGGGGTCTGTAAGAGCCAGTGTGGTGTAGTGGTTAAAAGCGGTGGTTTGGAGCAGTGGACTCTAATCTGGAGAACTGGGTTTGAGTCCCCACTCCTCCACATGAAGCCAGCTGAGTGACCTTGGGCTAGTCACAGCTCTCTTAAAACTCTTTCAGCCCCATCTACCTCATTGGGTGTCTGTTGTGGGGAGGGGAAGGGAAGGTGATTGTAAGCCGGTTTGATTATTCCTTAAGAGGTAGAGAAAGTCGGCATATAAAAACCAACTCTTCTCCTAACAAAAAGACCCACAATTCCTTACTTGTACATTTTTTTTAAACAATTCTGCTTTGGTGTACCAGTACAAACTTGGTATTGTGCATTTTCCTTTGGGGTCATTTGATTCCCTAATACCTTGGATGGGCAGTATTTAATTTCCTCCACTTTAATTGGAGTCTGGCTGATCTCAGCACTATTTTAATAAACTCTCAAACTCGCACAATAATTGGAGAGTTGAAATCCCATAGAATAATTGATGACCTCTTTATCATCAAGTAACACAAAAGTATGACGGAACATGGGTCAAGGGGAAAAGCTTTATAATTTTTAATCCCCTTTGGGTTAACTGTGGCCTCAAAAGCAGAGGAAGTAAAAGAGGTCAGAGTAATTCATTGCAGCTGTCAAGATGTCTGAACACAATAGGAGGAGGGGCTGTAATGTCCTCAGTTTATGCATCCCTCCCCTCCTCATGTGATGAATGTATAATCAGTACAGAATGCAATTTCATACACACTGCTTCCTATGGGCACACGGGTAAAGGCAAGCAAACTGCCTGCAATGGCAGTGTTTGAAAATATGCTAAGGAAAAAGAGGATTACAGCAGTTGTGAACAAACAGACTTAAATATCTGGCATCGTAGGTATACATGGTGGCATGAAGCCTGGATTTGAATTCTTCCTTACTGAGGCAGTGGTACATGATCAGAAGCCCTGGCGGCTTTATGTGTGGCTGAGACTATACCAGTCTAGACTGTAGTCAAAACCAAAATGGCAGGGGAAAGGCTAGGATTACTCATAGCTTTGTGCAGGCCCATAGCAAGCATTCATGGGAAACTGAATTTTCCCACAAGTCTTTGGTGAAGAAGCAGCCATTACTATGAAAAGTAAATACATTTAAAATTCTTCGGGGTGTGTGTGTGGCAATTTTCGAGGTAGAGTCACCAGATCTAGATGCAAGGGACTCCTTACATGAACCTGAAGTTTGGTCAAGTTTGGGACAGGGGGTCCAATTTTATGGGATCCCGAAGGGGTCGACTCCCTCCTCCATAGAGATTGTAAACCTTACCATACTTTCCTATGGATGATGCAGGGTGACCCCTTCGGGACCCTATAAAATTGCACCCCCTGACCCAATCTTCACCAAACCTTGGGGTTCATGCAAGGAGAGTCTCTTGAAGCAACCCTGAAAATTTGGAAATTCTACTTCCAAAAATGCCTCCCCCAGAGCTCATTAAAAATGCTCATAGGGGAAAGCTTGGAGAAAGCCAAAGCCAAGAAAAGCCGAATACCTATTTGGCTGATTCGGCTATTGGCTATCCGGCTTTGGCTTTATTCCCAGTTTTAATATTCGGGTTAAATTAAGCCCAAATGAAGCCGAAAAGGCCTTTTTCAGGTTTATTTTATGTTCAGATTTATTGATATGCACAGCCCTAGCCAGGATAGAATCTTCTCTGCATCACGCTGACTTCAAATATGCAGGACATTCTTTATGACAGAGAACATTTAGGCAAACAGTTGGTCACCTTCACTTTCAAATAGCACAAACCAGAAGCAAATGTATTGTGTGCATCTGCTGATATTGGCTTGAATCTAGACTGTCACAAAAGAAAGAGGAATCTTTATTGATCCTCCTTCCTCCAGCATAGTGTTGCCAACCACAACAAGAATGCTACAAGCCTTCCCCATGACAGATGTGATATTATTCACTGGCATTGGAGTTAAATATTGTTTTCTTATGCCATCACAAGCCCGATGGATAAAGCAACAGCGAAATAGGAACATACCGGAATCCTGTCTCGGGCTCGGGTCATCATAAAACATTCAAAAGGAAATTTTCCTAAAGAAAGGGCAATTTATCCCCATTTTTTGTTGTATTCTACTTTAAACCAAGTCCCGGCTTGGAATTCTTTGGCTACACACAGCCTGGATCGATTTGCAACTACTTTGCCTGCAGAACCTATCTCATCTGCGGCTCGTCACGCCGCTAGTGCCGCCTCAGTTGAACGGATCGGGAGAGCTTACCCGGCGGAATTTACATTCATTACGGGACTTTTTTTGCTTTCTGTTCTACTGTATATTGTTTGGTTTATATGACTGAATTATTGGGATAAAAAGTATTATTGATGCTTCCAGTAGCCATCAGTGCTTGCTATTTTTCTTTAACCACCAGGTGGTTGCTGGAGATCTCCTGCTATTACAACTGATCTCCAGGCAAAAGAGATCAGTTCCAATAAAGAAAATGGCTGCTCTGGCATTTGGACTCTGTAGCATTAAAGTCCCTGCCCTCTCCAAACCCTTCCCTTCTCAGGCTCCATCCCCAAAATCTCCAGGTATTTCTGAACCAGGAGCTGCCAACCCTACACCTGCATCCCCAAAATACATTTGTCAAGAGCAGCAACAGTTTACTCAATGGAGGACAACTTGCACCAATTCCTGTGGCTCAGTAATAGAGCATCTGCTTTGCATGCAGAAGATTCCAGGTTGTATCTCTGGCATCTTCATTTAAAAGGATGATGTGAAAGACTTCATCTTGAGTGCCACTGTTGGTCAAAGCAGATAATACTGACCTTGATAGACCTGTGGACTAATTCAGTGTAGAGTATTGGTTCTTGTACGTTATCCGGGCTGTGTAACCGTGGTCTTGGAATTTTCTTTCCTGACGTTTCGCCAGCAACTGTGGCAGGCATCTTCAGAGTAGTAACACTGAAGGACAGTGTCCTTCAGTGGAGACACTGTCCTTCAGTGTTACTACTCTGAAGATGCCTGCCACAGTTGCTGGCGAAACGTCAGGAAAGAAAATTCCAAGACCACGGTTACACAGCCCGGATAACGTACAAGAACCAATGAACTCTGACCGTGAAAGCCTTCGACAATATTCAGTGTAGAGTAGTTTCACGTGTGTTCATTTTGTCCCCAACATGGATGAACAACAAATCAGGGATTGACCATCATTCTTCTTACAAACGTAATTTCATTCAGTGGTCATTTAGATCCAAGAAATGACATTTGCTTCTAGAAGGCTCTTTGGATGATCAGCCAGTCAAAGATTTCCACAAATAGCTATTCACATCTTCTTAGGTTATCCAAGACTTTATGTGAACTGGAAAAGTAGCATCTTGCAATTCTAATCTATGTGGGTGTTTTCTGCCTACTGTCTCTTATGTTAAGAACTCCAGAAAGTCACATGTGTTAAGATGAATATGTGAGTACACAACTCTGAACTGCTAAGGCAAATCCAAAATATGGAGAGGGATATCTTAATATGCTAAATTACCATGTCAAATTCTGATTGTCATGGCTACAATTACAATGCTTTGTGCCCATAATTAAACACTTTGGATCATGACTTGGAATGGAACCAGAAATAGTCTTTGAAATTATAAGGAAGATGTATATAGAAAACTTGCATCATTGAAGTACTTAGCAAATAAAGAAAAGGAAGGAAGAGATCATTTTATAAGTCACTGACCTAATTGCAAATACTGGCTTTAACTTACAACTGGACAATGAAAATAAACATGGAAAAAATATCCCCACAACTATAGTAGTTATTTGAAATCAGGAGTTCCCCTAACCCTGAATCCTCTTGCTCTATCAGTTCATTTTAATTTACAAAATTTCTTATGATCAAACTGCATATGATGCTGGAATTACATGATCCAAATTTCAGAATTGCCCCTGAAAATCCCTGCGGTAATCTATTGGGGCTTAAAGCTTTTTAGTGTGCATTTATAATTGAGAAAATGGAACCGGGACAGGGTGGGGGGAGAATGGATCCACTTTCCAAATCCTGATCCAGAGTCTCCCTCTCATGGTGGCTGCTTTTAAAGGACTAATTATACATCAAGTGTTCCAGAAATGAGGCTCCTATGTCACCATGTAGTACCTTTCCAAACACTGGCACCTTCCATAGCAAGCAAAGCCTACAGGTGTTTAAGAGATTGCTGGAGTAGGAGAGAAAGGACTTCTTAGATCTGTAATGAAAGGTGGGAGCAGGGTCCATAAAACCTGTAATGGCAGATAGGAAAAAACTTATATGTAGGGTTGCCAGCCTCCAGGTGGTGGCTAGAGATCTCCTGCTATTGAAACTGAACTCCAAGCAACAATGATCAGTGTTCCTGGAGAAAATTGCCATTTTAGAAGGTAGACTCTATGGCTGGCTTTATACCCCATTGATGTCCCTCCCATCCCCAAAACATGCCCTCCTTAGGCTCCACCCCCAAAATATCCAGGTAATTCCCAACCCTGAGCTGGCAACCCTACTTATCTGGTTGGGTGAGAGAGCCCTCTGACCTTCAGTTAGTTGCTCATGAAGGATATGCTAGCAGTACAAGAAAGATTGTCTCATGTAAATCGCAACTGTATTTGTTGCCACTGAATACTTCATTCTTGCTGTCTTCTACTGGTATCATTTTGCTACCCCTTTTCCAGTCTGCACCTTGGTTAGGTCAATAAAGTTACTTTCTGGTTAAATATCTGTCCCCCTTCCATCTTTCCTTCTCTAGGAAGCTTAGGTCTTTTATGCACGGGCACTTTGACTTACTTTCTCTGCTGGTCCAACTCAGTTTTTTGTTGGGGTTATGCATGAGATGACCTCATGCGCAGCCCATGCAATCTCCGGGCCTTCCTGATCCTGTTGTAACACTATTCTGCGATCTCCCCTGAGATCAGCCCGGGTCAAATCGTCCCCATTTCCATTCATAAGCCAAAGCGTGGAAGAGGGGAACTGAGGGGGTGATGTTTTTCTCACAGTAAACACTACAGCCAATTACAAAGCCGCATTTTCAAGGGGCGGGGACTGCAATGCTTCTGGATTTCTGCTGGTGAGTCTGCAGTACTCTGGAAACCCCGGGATTTTCTCCAGGGCAAACAACAACATGCATAGCATTTTTAGGATTTGGAACAGAAAAATGGGGGTCAAGAGAGCCTTGAACCCTAGGTAAAACTTCCATGCATAAATTACCTTATTAAGACAGAATGGAAACTGTGAACACAGTAGACTCAACTGATCATTTACCAATTGTGAATCTAAGGGCATAATCTACATTATCAAATGGGTTTGCAATTTAATTTATGTTGGAAAAACCTTGAGATCTTTAAAATATAGGGTGGGAGAGCACCGTTTTAGAATAAGGAATAAAGTTCTAGACGTGCCCATGGTTCTCCATTTTCAAGAAAAAGGACATAGGGATACTGATTTGCAGTTTTTTGCAATTTGGCAGCTGCAAAAAGGTCCCTATATCAATGCAGAAAGAATACTTTGCCAGCAAGAGGCAAGATTCATTTATTTACTCCACTCTGTTCATCCCCATGGTTTAAATTCAGCTTTAGATTTATCCAGTTTTTTTATAATGGGCATCATGACGATGTTTTCCATTAGTTTTATACACTTACATACAGAACAATTTAATCTACTCAGTTTAGTAAATATTATGGTGACACCAATTCTTTTTGGAACATATTAATTAGAATATACAATTTTAGTGAATTATATCATATATTTATATCATATATTTATATCTATGTATTTATATATTTATGTCTCTATATATTTATGTATTTATATATTTATAACTGTATGTATATGTAATGGGAATCATGTTCTTTTTAAGGCATTGAATGGAATATAATAATAATGGTTAAGAGTTAACTGTAAGTGATAGTTATGGAGTAGCATCTCCAAGTTTATACAGGATACTTACCTGGAAGAGTGAAAGACTTTGTATTATGAACACCTGTAAGAAAGAAACACATAAGAATGAGACGTTGCTAAACATTTAACATAAAGCATAGGACTAGGAGTCACTCTTTTGAACTGCAATGGTGCAGTCAGGTAAGAAGCAATGCACTTTATATTAAGGGGGAGGTTCAGCATGTAACATGTGAGGTATAGGATGTCATTGTGTTAATTGATTTTCTAGAATATTGTTGCACGGTCTGAAGAAGCTAATTGGGATCTTGTTACATCTTTGTGTGCGCTTTATATGAATTTTGGATGGATCCACATTCAAATATATAGCTGCTTTTAGCCAAATGAGAGATATCGGCAGGAACGGGATTCCACCGTTGTGATTGGATCAGTCTACATCACCTGACCGCGGAAGTAGTGCGGGTTACAGCGATCCCCACAATACTGCTTACTCGTGAGCAAGGACAGTGCTGCCGGCATTTGGTTTTTCCCAAGGGATACTCATCAGTGTTAAAGATTCTGATAAGTGTTTGTATAGTGAAGTTTGTATAGTGAAGTTTGTATAGTGAAGTTTAACTGTATTCAGAACTTATAATTTTGTTGTTGTACAAGTTGTCAAGACAAGTTAAAAGGTTAAAATTAAAATAAGATACACTTGGAGAAAGAAACCTTGCAAGAAAGAAATATATTTATAAGGAAAAGTTGTGGTAGTGTACTGAGATAATTCCATTAGGGTTGCACAATTTCATATCAGTACACCTATTTATATAGATAATATGTATAGGCAGGCAGACCACGTGGAGGGGGTATTCTGAAGAACTGGGATGAACAGACGCGACGAGCACGAAAAGTAGTGCTGTTATAATCGAGCTCTTTAATGCGCTTTTTAATTATGGTAAAAGCTTCAGTTTTCCCAAGATCTAATAACATATCCTGCGAGAAGCCCAACAACGCCAGTTTCTCATCTAAGATCTTTTGCCATGAGGATTTAAAAGGGTCAGGCTTCAGAGAAGCCAGGAACCCCTCAGTGCTAAAGCACAGTTTAAGGTGTAATTTAAAGGCGGCCAACCACGCCCTAGCTTCAAGTGACATTTGGCCAAACTCGGAACCAAGAGTAATGCCAGCAACACATCGAGGGGCATTTAGGAGTTTTCGTAAGAACTGAAGCAGTGGACGATCTATAGATTCATTGATGACTGTAATCCAGATAGCAACACCAAAGAGGATAATTGGGGTAATTTACAGGTTAAAAACCTGAATAGCCCCTGGAATATATTTGCCACCTTTGGTGTGAAAAAAATTGACAATAGCACCAACCCCAGGTTTAATTTTGTTGGACACTGCTTTTTGATGGGCATTCCAATTTAGGTTATGGGAAAACAGAATGCCAAGGTAAACAAACTCCTTGACTTGGTCAACCTCAAAGCCATCTAATACCCAGCGAAAAAGAGGCATTTTTCTCCTCTTAGTGAAGATCATAATCTTAGATTTATGATGGTTTATTTTAAGACCTTCCCTAGAGCAGTACTCAGAAAAAGTTTGCAAAGGTCTTTTCAAACCAATTCTTGTGCGGGACAGGAGAACTGCATCATCAGCATAGAGTAGAATTGAGGTGGGATGACTTGCAAGCTTTGGGGGGTGGCAAAACTCTGAGAAATTGGTTGCCATATCATTCAGGTATAGATTAAACAAGAGAGGAGCAAGGAGGCAACCTTGTCTAACTCCCTTGACCAGTTCAAAGGGCTTGGTTAGTTCTCCTTGGTTGCCACAGCGAACCTGAGCTGTGAGGTCAGTATGAAATTGCTGAATAAGCCATAGTAACCTCCTATCCATAGTAGAATGTGATAGTTTCAACCATAGCCTCTCCCTCGGGATGGTATCAAAAGCTCCCTTAAGATCCATAAAACCCGCATAAAGGGTGCCATTTCGGGGGGAGGAATATTTCTCGGCTAGATGGGAGAGCACTAAACAGTGGTCCGTGACAGACCAACCCCTTCTAAAGCCAATCTGTTCCCAGCCAAGGATGTCATTACTCTCAACCCAGTCCAACAGCCTCTTTAATAAGTAGGAGGAATACAATTTGCCTAAGCAAGACAAAAGGCTGATTGGGCAATAACAGCTTGGGTCAGAGCGCTGACCCTTTTTAAAGATTGGGATGATAATAGTATGTCTCCAAGATTTTGGAATGGCTCCTGATGCATTAATTTGTGTGAATACAGGAGCAAGAATGTTGGCCCACCATTCGCTGTTGACTTTAAAAAGTTCGTAGGGAATTAGATCAGGACCTGGGGCTTTGCCTGAGCATAGGCGATCAATGAGCGGTTTAATTTCCTTAGGAGACACATCTGGCCAGGAATTCAAGAAAATAGAAGGTGCTACAGGTATAAGTCCCTGGTTTTCCACAGAGTAGGAGACTTGTAAGAAATAGACAGAACACGGTCACGTGGTTTGTTTTGCTGATAGGTTGTCAGTCTTATGTTATGTCCAGTATTTGTTTGTTCTGCCGTGTAACAAAACACTGTCTCCCAGTTTATAACATGAACAGTGTAATTTCAGCAAAGAATTAAACTCTGGGCTTTGGTGCCAAGAACTGACCTTATTCTAGGGAGGGAAACCCTTGGAATAACTGGATCCGAATTAAACGATAACCATTCGGTACATCCAGGAGAATAATCAAGCTCAGGAACCATACAAGGATTTTGTTGTTTAGTTTAGTGTCAGGACGAAAGCTGCAGGTTAAAATCTGATTTTGATCATGGTAAAAAGAGGCCTGAACAATAATATTCTTAAATAATAATTTCTACATCCAGCAGGATTCAAGAGGTCTCTGTCTCTGAAACTCTTGCTCATAGGGTCTGAAGGCTTGGAGCAGAAAGCAGATCCCGTGCTCTCTCTGCTTGAAGCCTCTCACCTACGGATTCCAGCCTCCAGGTGGATCCTCTGGAATACACCTCATGTAAAAGTGGTAAAAGGTCCCTTGTGATGTGGCACTTCTGGGTGTAAAAGCATCGCAAAGGGTAAAAGCCTATGGTAAAAGGTGGTAAAAGCCCCCTTTCAATGCATTTACACCCAGAAGTGCCGCATCACAAGGGGCCAGGCCTCTTGTGATGTGCCACTTCCGAGTGTAAACCGGAAGTGATGTGATCGCATTGGTGCGACCGTGCACATGCAATTCCTGCCTCAGCTCCGCCCAAAAAACCTCTTGCCAGAGGAGAGGGGGGACCTGGCAACTCTAATTACTATGTATGGGTGTGAAAGTTGGACAATGAAGAAATTTGATAGGAAGAAAGTCGATTCCTTTGAAATATGGTGTTGGAAGAGAGTGTTACAGATACCGTGGACTGCCAAAACAACAACAACACATCAGTGAGTTATAGAATAAATCAAGCCTTAAATGACCCTAGAAGCCAAAATGACTAAACTGACGCTGTCATACTTTGGTCACATTATGAGAAGACAAGAGTCATTAGAAAAGACAATCATGCTAGGAAAAGTTGAAGGCAGCCGGAAAAGAGGAAGACCCAACAAGAGATGGATTGACTCTATAAAGGAAGCCACGGCCCTCATTTTGCAAGATCTAGCAAGGCTGATAAGGATAGGATGTTTTAAAGGACATTGATTCATGGGGTTGCCATGAGTCGGAAGCGACTTGACAGCACTTAACACAGAGAGACATCAAGATTGTATGGGAAGTGATGACAAAATAAGGCCCATGGATTAGAGGAAGTTGGAAACTCAGAGCTAATAAAAGTAGTCTGAAAATTCTGCTCCTGGATTATAAACTCTCGAGTAATCTCTACTGTGCAATACCATTAAGCCTATTTTCTATTGGCATTTTAATAGGAAGTGTACGTGTGCCAATGTAATTTAATGGATGCTTTTGCAGTGTTTTGAATGCAGCAATTCACAATTTGTTACTGGCGTCAAGGTCCTTCTGTAGAGAGTGGGCTGTTTGATTTCTTTTACAGCTATATAAGTAATATTAACAATGTCAGCTTTCACATCCTCCCCTTCATATATTACAGAGAGTCATACATTTCGGTTACTCTTATGTCCTTGATTCTCTGTTTTTCTAGCCTATGATTTATTCAATGCCTCACCAAAAAAACAGGTCCACAGGTCTGTTGCATTCTCATTTTCATTATTAGTAATGGATTCGTTTTCAGTTTCATCACCGTTCAGTTCATTATCTGTAAAGACAAAATTATGTCCTTATGCATTCAGAAGCAATTGATTGCCTCAATTTATTATTTGAAATAAAAAGCTTTCTCCTCTGGTATGGGGATGAAAATTTATTCATTTTTCAAATACAATAGTGAGATGAACAAAACATTCCTACAAGATTAACATAAAAAAGAGTTTCTAGGAATAAAACAAATGAGATCACTCCAGCAATATTTTGGATTCTGAGGTAATATTGAATTACCATATTTGGAAAGGGACATTTTTATTCAGTCATCTGATATTCTTCCCACCCAGGGCCAATGCTAGACATGTTCCATAAGCCTTTCCTCAGCTTTACCTGGGGTCTTTCCTAGATGATGGATTATGTTTGGTAACAGGATTGCAACGCTCAGTTGAATCCAGAAAGGTAGAATTCTACCATCTTGAATACTGGAGTTTCTGGAAGTAGTGTGGGTTGTTGTTTGGTATTTTTTAAAAAAGGACAGCCTAGATGTCCAGGAAATCATCTTAAACACCTTCATTGAAATCTAACTAACTGTAATCTGTAATTGACCGGTGTGTTTTGATACCAAAGGGTGGCCACCCAACTTCCTGTTCTCAGAATTTAAACCGTACCATAAGAATTCTTTAAAGTTGACCTTGAAATTGATATTTTACTTAAATATTGGCTTATGAATTGCTTTAGGCTGGTTCTCCCTTGCACATTTGTCACTTGATAGCTGCAACATTGTAAAGGGTTGCCAACCTCCAGGTGGTGGGTGGAGATCTCCAGCTATTACAACATCTCCAGGTGTAAGCACTTGCTCTTGTTGCACTCACACAAGCAATACTCGCAGACAAACAGTCCAAAGAAGAGTTGACTTTAATGGAGAACAAACAAGTCTTCAGAGCTTGCAGAAATAAAAAGGCAGGAATGGAGCAAAAGGAACATACAACAGAATATATGGGGGAATAGTTCTAATCACGATAGCACAGGTTGGCATGGTAACCCCTCAGTCTGACAGGGCAGGCTCCCACGGGCACCCGCTAGCTTCAAAGGGAAAAGGAATGTGATCTTTAGTCCTTGAACGGGAGT
The DNA here is from genome assembly GCF_029931775.1 of Euleptes europaea. Lineage (NCBI taxonomy): Eukaryota > Metazoa > Chordata > Lepidosauria > Squamata > Sphaerodactylidae > Euleptes > Euleptes europaea. The sequence goes on along the minus strand of NC_079319.1, from coordinate 89,544,324 downwards.
CTGTGAGAAAACAAAACTATCTCTAGACACAGAGAGCAGGCCTGACATTCTGCTCCCCTTAGGGCCCCCTCCCGTCCTGCAAGGGGGACGGCTTGTGGGGGTAGGCGATGTGGAAGGCGCGCACCAGGTGCGGGGCGGAAACGTCTCGTGAATGAACCCATTCGTCATAGGCAGGGGGGAAGTGTTTCCAAAGAACCAGGTACTGGAGAGAGCCGTGACGAATACAAGAGTCCAGGATCTCAGCAACTTCGAAATGCTCCTCCCCTCCCACCATCACTGGTTGTTCCGGAAGTGGTTCGGGATGCCATTGCGAGGATGCAACATGAGGTTTCAAGAGGCTTACATGGAAAACTGGATGGATGCGCCTCAGAGTCTTTGGACGGGAGAGTTCCAAGGTTACTGGGTTAATGATCCGAGAAATGGGATAGGGACCCACGTATTTGGCACTGAGTTTATTACACGGGCGGGTGGACCGGAGGTTTTTGGTTGACAGGTAGACCAACTCTCCCACTTTAAAGTCCTGGCTAGGAGACCGGTGCTTGTCGGCTTGAGCCTTGTATTTATGTTTAGCCCACTCCAAATTTTTCACTAGCCAGGGCCAGGTGGTATGAATCGCGTCCACCCAAGCTGCCACATCTTTACCACCCTCCTCCCCCGAAACATCGATATAGCCAATAGGACTGAAGTCCTGGCCATATACAGTTTGAAATGGGCTGAAACCTGTGGATTGGTGTACAGCATTGTTATAAGCATACTCAGCAAAAGGCAACAACCCAACCCAATCATCCTGATAGTAGTTTACATAGCAACAGAGATAACATTCCAAAACTGCATTAACACGTTCAGTTTGTCCATCAGTTTGGGGGTGGAAAGCACTAGAGAGACCTTGTTCGACCCCGACCAGTTTGAGGAAAGCCTTCCAAAATTTGGCAACATAACTACTTCCACTGTCGCTCACAATCTTGCGTGGAAACGAATGTAGTCGGAAGACATGTGACACCCCAACTTTGGGGTGGAGGGAATACCAGCACACAGGACGAGATGCACCTGTTTAGAAAACAAGTCAGTAATAACCCACAAAACCATTTTTCCTTCACTGAGGGGGAGATCAGTCATAAAATCCATAGCAATTACTTCCCAGGGTCTAGAAGGGACTTCCAACGGTTGCAATAGTCCAGGGGGCTTCCCTTGGGATTGTTTGACAGTGGCACAGACTGGACAACTGCAGATGAAGGAGTCCACGTCGGTACGCATGCCCGCCCACCAAAATTGCCTGCGTAATAAGTGGAGCGTTTTCAGAAACCCAAAGTGCCCCGAGGTTTTGGCTCCATGAGCTAGTTGCAGGACTTCCCTTCGCAACATGTTGGGCACATAAAGCTTTGAGTCTCTGTACCAACAACCTCCTAGTTCCAGCAGAGAAGGAGGGAGTGTATGAGCAGTGAGTTCTGCTTGGCAGTGGGAACGGAGAGAGTCTAGAAAAGAAATAGGCAGATCCATCTTACCCTGAGAGGCAGGCGGGACTTGGTCCGGTCGAGTAGGGGGGAGTCCAGAGGTGAGAAGGGGGGCTGCACAAGCGGCTCGTTCTGGCTCTCGGGAGCCGGCGGTGTGGACGGAGTAGGTAAGGGAGTTGGGTTCGATTTATGGGTGGCGGCCTCCCCCCCTCTGGTGTTCACGTCGGTCAGTCTAGGACGGGAACGGAGTTGAGTTTGGGATCTGGTTTGAACAGCCAGTGTAGGGAGTACCCCTCAGTGCTCAGGGGAGAAGAGTGACTCTGTGGGGCGGTCCACCTTGGATACTGGGGGAGTCAAGACAGAGAGTCTACAAGTACATTTTGTTTACCGGGGACATGCTTGAGCACAAAACGAATTGAGCAAAGAAGTCAGCCCAACGTAGTTGTTTCGTGGACAGTTTACGGGTCCCTGTGAGTGCCTCGAGATTTTTGTGATCGGTCCAGACCTCGAAGGGGACCCTGGACCCCTCGAGAAACTGCCTCCAAACAGTGAGGGCGTGGTAGACAGCGGCTGCTTCCTTTTCCCAAATGGGCCAGTTCAGTTGAGAATGCACAAACTTTTTGGAAAAATAAGCACAGGGGTGCAACAGACCATCCTTGCCCTGCTGCAAAAGAGCACCCACCATGGCTACATCGGAAGCATCTACTTGTACAATAAACATGCGCTCTGGATCAGGATGTTGCAGCACGGGTTCGGAGGTGAACAAGTGTAGATTGGCCAAGACTCGAGTGATATGGTCCCTTTGCCCCACTTTAGTCAACATCCTGGCTGCAGTATTCTGCACCATTTGACATTTCCAAACACTTTTCAAGAGCAGCTTCATGTACCATTATTGTAAGCTTATGTAACCAGGGCATGCATTACCAATGCTGATTTCTCCACCCCTACTAACCCTCTGCAAAACCCACCTGATCCAATCATGCCTGCTAATGTCATTTACCTGGTATTGACATTTACCTGCTATTGCCATTGGGTGTGTGAATTAAGGATAGACTCACATTCTAGCTGTATCTGAAGAAGTAAGCCATGGCTTACGAAAGCTCACACCCTGCTAGAAATTGTGTTAGTCTTTAAGGTGTGACTAGACCAGTGGTTCCCAAAGTGGGCAGTATCCCCTGGGGGGGGGGTTACCTAGGGGGCACTAAGAGGCAAGAGAGCAGCAGGGGGGCACTAGAAGTGGCCCCCTTCAAATGTGTTAATTAATTTACAGTCGATCAAGCTATGGCACCATGGTCGCAAATTTGGTGGAAAGTATTAGACCCCCCAGACTTTGAAGAGCTGGTACCACTGGATCAAGTTCATCAGTTTTGTTGAATAAATTTGATTTTGAATAGATGTGCAATTAATTGTTACTGTTTTGAAATTTTATTGTTATTATCTTCTTTAGTGAGTCATGCAAACCCCTATTTTGAATAATGCTTTTTATAGGATAGGGTAGAGGCGCTGGAGCTAAGTTTGTGGAACCAAGGGGGCGGTGGCCCAAAAAGTTTTCAACTGCTACAAGGCATACATGACTGTGGCCAGATTTTTTCTGCCCAGGAACGGTCGTGGCTGGTTAGCCAGTCGAAGCTGGAAAAAAGACACTCCTGGCCATAGCTGCAACCTGCTTAGCCAGCAGTAGACTTTGCTCCAAGAGCACTCCTATGGACCTGTTCCTTCAAGGAGGTGGGGGTGTAACAGGTCTGATCTTCTGCTCACCAGTAGCACTTCTGTCTTGCCTGGATTAAGCTTCAGTTTATTTGCCCAAACCCATTCTAAAACTGCCTCCAGGCACTGGTTCAGGGTTTCTACAGCCTCCCTGGGATAGGCTGGAAGTGTGAGACAAAGGTGAGTGTCATCTGCATATTGTTACAACCTAGCCCAAATCTCTGGGTGACCTCATCTACAAGATTCATGAAGATGTTAAAAAGCATAGGAGAACTTGCAGGACCCCAGAGACCAAAGGCCAAGGAGCTGAGCAGCGATCCCCACTTCTGAGCCGGGCAGTGGATTGGCAGGCTATCTAAGCAATCTGGCAACCCTACTTGCAAGGAACATCTTGCCCGATGCTGGGCATCTCGCCTGATGCCGGCCTTCTGGGTTTATCCTGGAAGTGTCATTGTCACGGCCATGTACACAGGATCGCCACCTCCAGCCCCATCCCCCAAAAACTCCCGCTGATGCCGAGAAGGGACCTGACAACCCACATTGCAGACACATGTGGGCCCAAAAGTTTTCTTTGCCACCATAACCACCACAGAGTTCACTTTAAAATGAGGTTTCATCTGGGTCTTATCAGATTCATCTCAGTCTTCCTCCACTGTTGCTCTAGCTGTCTCTCTTATCTTTTCACCACCTGCAGCCCCTCAGTATTGCTGCAATCTCCATAAAGCAAATGTCAACATATAGTCACTCAACTCAATGAATAGAGGCAGATATAGATTTGTAAGTGCTGAGTACCTATTATGAAATATGTCTAACAACAATGCAGAAATATTGTTAAGAATATTTATGCATTTCATCTCAGAAGTAGGATAAACTAGTCTGCAAATGAGTTGCCTTTATGATTCATTTGAAGCTTGGGGCTAAGAATAACATTCTAGAGAACTGTGCCTCAAAAGCCATTTACTGGCTCAATTTTTTGGCATATGTAACACTTAAAGTGTATTTCCCCATTCTGTTTAGGAGCTTAATAAACTTTCTATCTGTGTATGCAATAGAACTCAAAAATCCTAAAAATGGGAATTCCACAATGCTGTTACTTTTATAGGTTTGCAACACTGATATTAGTGCATATTTTTGGAGCTGTTTTGCAGGATCTACTTTGTGAACAGTTTCACTTTTCCATAATCCAGGGCAAGTTTTTCCTATCAGGATGCAGATACAACTTCAGAGTTTGAAGATACAAACCTTGAAGATTAAAACCAATGTAGAAATGAATTGCGAGGAGTGTGTCTCCTAAATAGATGAACTCCCAACCCCCCCCCCAAAAACCTCTAGTGTACAATCTCTCTTACACCAATCAAGAAAATGTGTACACCATTTTTGTATTGTTAATTTTGTAGTTATGAAAAGCAGAACTTAAACTGAGGATTCAAACCCTGGCTCCTGACCAGTGGAAAGATACACAAGTTATCCTAATATTTTAATTAATGAATGTAATGAATTAAATATATTAAAATAATTAAAGTACATACACCCTGCCTTTACCCATGGCTTTAGGCCATTTACAAATTTAAATTGGAAACATACAAAACACATTAAACTTCTTATACCACTACCCCCCCCCATCACATATGGAAAAATTCAAATTTCCTTTTCACAATTAAGAAGAAGAGTTGTTTTTTATTTGCTGACTTTCTTTACTACTTAAGGAAGAATCATTCTGGCCTACAATCACCTTACCTTCCCCTCCCCACAACAGACACCCTGTGGGGTAGGTGGGGCCGGAGAGCTCTAAGAGAGCTGTGACTAGCCCAAGGTCACCCAGCAAGCTTCATGTGGAGGAGTGGGGAATCAAACCAGATTAGAGTCTATCGCTCCAATCACCGCTCTTAACCACTACACCATGCTGGTTTATGACCTGTAGCTGGAGTTGTGAAGTTTTGAACTGGTTGCTGTAGCTGTCCCTTTACTATCAGTTTCAAATAACCCAGATGAGGTTATTTGACTGCATGCTACTGTAATGCTTCAGCAACATATCAGACTGCTACAAAAGGGATAGGGCATTGCTTTTCCTGGCCACTTGGCACCCATACCTGCAGCAGAAAATGTTACTATGATCTTAGGTGTGCATATGTTGGAGTTGACCTTTACAATGGGAATACAGCTCAGGAGGAGAGAGAAAAAAGCTTAGCCCCATCAGCATACTTTTGTGAGTGAAGCCATCTTTTCCCAAGAAGCTCTTTGCCAAGAGCTGTCATGACCCGAAATTAAAGAGACACTGATGAACATTAGGATGTCCTTCAGAGGAAAAGATAGGTAGCATTTCTTACAGAGGGCTGATTTCACTTCCCCCGCCCCCCCCCCCATCAGATGTTACAGACACAAAATTGCATATGCAGGGATTTCCACCCAAACAACTCTGTTTGTGCAAGACTTTTTCCACATAAAGCTAATATTCAAGGCTGGTTTTTGTTTCTTTTTGCCTTGAGCAAAGGCCTTTCAAAGTATATCACTCTGTAACACCTCCGGACACCCCTGTTTTAACTACGGAAAAGCTGGACTCCTGTTAGGCAGTCTCCAGATGTTGGCATCTGCCTCCAGCACAGTCTCCACATTCCTGTGATGAATATCATCTGGCGTTCCTTCTGCTGTCCATGGATTCAACAGAAGCTGATGCTCAAAGCTCTACAAAGTGGTTTCTTTACAGATGGGGTGGTGGAGACTTTCCCCGGCAGGGTGTAGTTTTTAACTGCATGTCAATTCTGAAATTGGGGAATTTGACAAGAACTCTTAAAAGAACACTAAGTAAGACACCCACACCAGCTTCCTTTCAAGCAGATCCTAATCACATGCCTTGCCTGCCTTTCTGATAGATGTATGTTATACAGAGTATTTTTGATCACAGATCACAGTGTATCCCGATGGATAGAGACAAGGTATAAAGGGAGTTAGAATAGGTGGGTTGGTGGCATTAGATTTCCATGCTGGCATTCGTTTTCTAGAATGGCAGATGGCCCTGAAACCATGTAACCCACAGTGTGAGGTTATCTGCACTGCCTGTGTGGTAGAGCATGTCCCACACCACAATCTACTTCAGTTGGGACAAGTTCCAAATCTAACCTTTACTACAGAAGTTGTCATTTCTGAATCGAGCACAACCATGGGACATAAGAGCCATCTGCCTTTGGGTGTCTGAGTCCCCAGGTCCATGCCGTATGTGTTGCCATGGAAAAGCAGTGCAGGAAATTGAAGACCACAGATGAAAACTGCCCCCTTCAGTGACTATCAAGCACCCACTGTCCACTCTCTTTATAAAGATTAGAGTGCCAGCAAAGAGACTCCAGACTAAACTGTGCCCCTGCTTGGGTTGTATGATCTGAACAATCTCAGAATTCTTAATTTAGCATTTAATTTAGAATTAGCATAGTTGACAAGAGAGTGTTACTCAACAAGCATTATGCTGTTAGCCACCCTGAGTCATTTCCAATGGGTATACATTATCCTCTGCTCACCAAAAATTCAAATCTACCAATAGAAAGCAGGACTGTGCACTTTGGGTCCCATGCCATTGTGGACTTGTTGATAAGAGCCCAGGTAAATGGAGATCTATTAAAAGAGCACCTCAAGCACTCTATTTGCATAACTGGTTTGCTCTGAACCTTCTTCCACTACGGACATCACCAGATCCACCACTGGACCCCTCTTCTTCGAGACAAATGGAGTATGTTTTTTTTACCCTGTTTTATGTTCTGTTCCAGATATATCTTTCTCCTGCTTTCCACCCACTCCCCACTTCTTAGCTCTCCCACTTTTTGCTCCTTATTGCCAGTTGGCCTCCCCCTCCAGGGACTCTTTCCTTCCTTCCTAAAATTATTCTCCCATTTACCCTACCACATGTTGTGGTTCCTTTGGGGCAACTCTTCACCTATCTCCTCTTCCAGGTTAGTTTGCTCTGAACAAGCTATATTGGGGGAGGGACTTCCCCCCTTTTGACATCAAGTCACTTGATTTATGGCAATTCTGTAGGGTTTTCAAGGCAAGAGACCTTCAGAAGTGGTTTGCCATTGCCTGGCTCTGCCCCTGGTATTCCTTGGAGGTCTCCTACCCAAATACTAGCCAGGGCCAGGGCTGGGAGTGTGTGTCTGGCCCAAAGTCACCCAGCAAGTTTCCATGGCAGAGCGGGGATTTGAACCTGAGTTTCCCAGATCCTAGTCTGACACCTTAACCACTATACCATGCTGGCTCTATGTGGGGACATATTTCACATTAATTAGGTATTTAGCTTAAAGTAATAGAACTAAAACTACAGAAGTGAATTGTTTTTATTGGATTGCTATTTATACATTACTGCTACATTGTTGCCATTGAAAAGTTCAGTCTTGCTGTATTATGCTACTGTCTTGCTTCCCCTATATCTATTCTGTACTTTGCTCAGGCAAATAAAGTGACTTGCTGGTTATGATAGCATATTATTTTAATTGATTTTAATAGATTCATGATGGGATGAATAAAAACTAACAATTGTTTCATTGGCAAATTATGTGCCAAGCACTGCATAGAAAAACTGTTAGCTTCTAGTTTTGTTTCTATAAAGGGCCCCAATGAAAGCCTGTTGTTTGGCCTTGAGTTTGAGATAAGCTGAAACAGAGGATTATGAAAGCCAAATGCTTGAAATAGAAGAACAGAGGAAGATGCCAACCGGACCAGATAACACCAATATGAGAGTTTACAGCTGTCTGGGTACATGTCAGCAGACATTGCGACCAATTTTGGATAACAGGGGTAGGTTAGAAAGAACGTCTGGGTGAGACAGAATTGTGTTTGGAACCAATCAGCATGCGAACTGGTCAGATATAAAAAGTCACGTACTTTTGTTATTTCTTTGCTCTGGATCTGGAAAAACACCTTCCCCAGTGACACAATAAACTCTTCTGTGCCTTTGCCACCTTGTGTGTGGTTAATTTGGTCTCAAGCTTATGAACCTTATGCCTTACCATTTGGTCACAGTTAGGTGCTTGTTTCCCTCTCACTATTCCCATCTCTGAGATTTATTGTGCCGACCTGGGACTCAGGTATATAATAGACTGAAAAGATCCCCTTTTGACTCAGAATTCATGTTCTGATTCTACAGTCTTTTATGCAGGGGCATTTCCCTGTGGCCACCCCTACCGACTGTGTTGGGGCTTCCTTTTGATTATGCATGCCTCTTCCACACGTTAGAGGTCACTTCACTTGCTCCATGTGCTTTACCCGTATTTTCCAGATGCTGTTTCAGCCAAAATCTGGAAAATGTGGGCAAAACGTGCAGGGTGAGCGAACTGACCTCTGACGGGAGGATAAGGCATGCATAAGCAAAAGGAAGCCCCAAAGCAGTTGGCAGGGGTTACCGCAGGGAAAAGTCCTTGCATAAGAAGCCTATAACTTTCATGGGTTTTGCATGTGACAGGGGGATCAATTTGGGTAACTACCATTTCATGTAGCCAATTGGATTTGTCAATGTTATGATGTCACTGAGGACAAGGAAATCCTCCCATTACCCATTCTGACTGGGGGAGAGGGAGGAGTGAATTAATCCCTGTCACCCCTTAACCAGTCCAATGGTCCTTGAGCAGTCATGCTTTGCTTTGTGATGCTTATTAAATCCGCCCGTCTGCACATTTCCCTGGTGTTCTACATCACCTGATCGTGTTTGCTAAGAAGGCAAAAAGTCGTTAAAGATACATGCGCTTTTGATTTCCAGATTCAGTTCAGACTTCTGCCTTTGTTTAAAGTTTGTTGTAGACATATATTAAATCAAGTGATGGAGGATAGTTCATTATCTGCATCATCAATGTTATGACTTTTATTACAGAAATATCTTAACACTGTTGGGCTGATTTTTTTATCTTTCTTGGGCAAAGCATTGGGGTGAGTAAACAACAACTATATTAGAAAGCATCTAAAAAGCACATATTTTAAGAGCTCCTCTAATTATTGAATTATTTCACAAACTGAGAAAACGTAGGGCTTTTATGCAGGGATGTTTCCCTGCAGTCACCCCCGCCGACTGCTTCAGGGCTTTCTTTTGATTATGCATGCCTTTTCTGCCAGTCAGAGGTTGCCTCTCTCTCTCCGTGCATTTTCCCTGCATTTTCCAGATTCTGGCTAAAAAAGCATCTGGAAAACATGGGCAAAATGTTTGGGGAGAGCAAGGCAACCTCTGACGGGTGGATAAAACATGCATAATCAAAAGGAAGCCCTGAAGCAGTCAGCACTGGTGACTGCGGGGAAACATCCCTGCATAAAAATCCTTAGATGACCAATTACAGGGGAGGGGGAAGGGAATCTGCTACTAAACAACACATCTATCGACCTTAGTAATATCTACTGCCCTCTTCAAACATCCCACATCATCAGAAAGCACTCAGATGTACTTTTGTACACACACCAGCAATCAAAGTCATTAGGGAAAATCTAAGATAACAGCATGCACATAGCAACAGACAACCCAGTTACTGTCCCTTTGTCGTTTTAGATGCCAGCTAAAGTATTCATTTGATTCAAGCTGTGCATTGTATACAATTATTTTAATCACGATAATGCATGCAAACAGAACATCACTTTTTAAGATTAACCTCTCGTTACAAAGCAATGAGGTATTGTTGACTTTCCTTCCTGTGGTGAGAATGGGGCCTATATTCGCTTAGAGATTATTCGAGGCACTTATGGTGCATTTTGTAGTGGGTTCTGATGCCAAAACATCTGCTCTGGAATACAGTTGCCTATTTAAAATGTGCTGGTTCTTTTCCCCAACGTTCCTGGCAGTTTTGCAGACAGGCAAAAGTTTTATTGCACAAATAATAAATTTCTGGGCACCATACAAAGGGGGAGAGGCAGAAAGAACCATCAAGATGTGGGGAAAGTAGGGGGAGAAAACTCTAGATGAGAGGGGCTGTACACAACAAACCAGGCACAGACCACATTAGGACAGTTGTTAATATTGTAGTAATAGTGGGAGATACATGAACGGAATTGGTACCCCACTTTTTTTAGGGTTGCCAGATGTGGGTTAGGATATATCTGGAGATTTTGGGGGTAGAGCCTGAGGAGTGTGGGGTTTGGAGAGGGGAGGGGTTTCAATGCCATTGAGACCAATGGCCAAAGCAGCCATTTTCTCCAGGGGAACTGGTCTCTGTCATCTGGATATCAGTTGTAATAGCCAGAGATCTCCAGCCACCACCTGGAGGTTGGCAAGCCTATCGATCAAGCACCAACACGCATCATAAATCAATTTTGTAGTCGACAGTATTGCTGCACTTCTCTTGCTGTGGCTCAAACACATCTTGTGACACACAAGGCCCAGGTATGGCTTGTTGCAGTCTTTTAAAGACAAGAGTCATAGAGGAGGAGGGAAGCAGGAAGCAGAGTCTAGTCCCCTCCATTCCAATTCTGAAGAGAGGACCATAGCTACCATCTGGAACCCCTCTTTTACAAAGACTTGCCACAGAGCAGAACCAAAACGGCCAGCCACTTTCTGCCCGTTCCATACCATCATACAGAACTGTGTTTTAAAAAGCAGACAAAAGTAATTGTGGCGAGAAACATTATGTTCTCTCACTTTTAGAAAGATACTTGCTAAGTTATGATTGGACTCTAATTTGGCAGCCTCATAGAAATAACCTCTCTTTTTTCAAGCAAACATAAGATCTGAGCTACAACAAGACAGCATGCTATCTTTTTAAGAGCAGGATTCGTATTATACCTTCAGAATGGAATGCACAGACACTCTGCTCATAGACTTTTTAAAATGGAAATGAACAAATCAAAGCACCCTTACCAAAGAGAATCAGTGATCACAAGACAGAAATAAAAGGCACGGACAAATTCAGTCAAAGAAGGTCAGAGCCCCTTTGCTCCAATACCATGGACTGCTTCTGTGTAATGAGTGTGGACTCCATTAAAATTTGCTTCTTTGGCTGGTTTCCATGTTATTGTCTTAAATCAAAACACTTCTATACAAACGTGATGTTAAAAACTCACTTTTCTGAAACATCACTCTAGGAATACCAAACAAGGTCCTGAGCTCGGCTGAGTAAATATATTCAGCAGAAATGCCGAATTTAGCACTCAACATACAATTCGCCGTCCCCAAATCCTGGCTTTCTTTTCTTTTCTTTTTCTTTTCAGTAAGCTTCTCACCTTTATGGCTCTGGAGATAGATTCAATACACATCAACTTTTAGGCCTAATTTACATGTGAACAGTGTGACACGGTTAACAACGCTACCAAAACTTGGCAAGGTTCAGAAACTAACAAACATAGATCTTCACTTGTAGTCAACTCGGGGACTCCAATTGGTGCACAATTCCATTTCTTGGTTATTATCAGGATAGTTGGGACACACATATTACACCCATCCTGCAGTCATTCCCGTGACTGGCAATTGTGAGGGTTCCTGACTTCTCTGTGCAAATTCCATAAAATCACTTGCTCAGTCAGTCACGTAGAAACAAGTATCTTTTATTAGAAGCTTCAGATGATACAGGCCGCACACTGATAAAAGTTGCAAGTGAGCAAGGCTTCTCAACTACAGAATTATATCCCCTACAGGGAAGCAAAAGGTCACACCTATGTTATGGGAAGCTACAAGATAGATGGGTACGGTACAGACATCAATCGGCCCCAGGGAGCTTGTTAGGGTTATCTACTTTCCAAGGCCGGAATTGGCAAGAGGGAGTGAACCAAAGCACAGCCGGGGAGACACAGCAGGGGAGGCATCCGTGAGACATACCAGCCAGGGCTTGACAGATATGGCGCCTGAACTCAGGAAGGCCAAATGGTCTGAACTGCTTTTACGAGTCCAGAGGGAGGGGGGAATTGGGACCACAGCACACAAGACATACAGACCCTCACAGCAATCAGTCTCCAGGATCAATTCAAGTTTATCACATACAACAAGGCCTTCACTGCCTTGAAACCTCGTATCTGTAGGACCACCGCTTCTTCTGTTTCACTGTGACTTCTTCACCCATCTGAGCAGAGTCTTCTGCAGATACCACCCTGCAAATGGGCAACAACTACCCATAAATGCCCATACCTATGTAATACCGTTTACTGCTTGCTTGAAATGTCATGCTTAATACTTATACTTCATTCAGATTTCTGCCTTTTTCAGATTTCTACAACCCTGGCCCTATCTCATTGCTTATTAGATGCCTCATCTTGCTGATTGCACACATTTACACCCTGTAATCAGCCCTGAGTCTTAGTGAGAAAGGCACGCATACAAAAAATGTAAATAAATAAGACAGTAATCTCTGTTTAGTATATTATTCTAATACTGCACAATATTATTAATTTATCTATTTATTGGATTTATATTCTACCCTTTCTTGGCCGAGGCCAAGCTTAGGATGACTTACAACAGTTCAATAGACAACATAATAATATACAAAATAAATTGAATAAAAGCACTGAAAAATAAAATTATCGTCAGTATTTAAAATCCTAGAAAACCTAACTAAAAAGCCCATGTTTCACCCCATATATGAATATGTTTTTTTTAAAAGTTAAATAGTTATATAGTTATACCTTCTCAAGACTGGCAGTTTCTTGTTCAATTGGCAACTGAGGGCTTTTCCACATTTTGTTCCCACTGGTTTTGGCCCCATACTACTTCGGTTTATCCTGATTTCTGCAAGCATATTACAAAAATATTACATAGATTCAGATTTCAGATTCAGATTCAAATTACATAGATATATTAAGACTGCTTTTCTCCCCAGAGGAACACAAAGCAACTAGGGGTGTGCAATAAATAAATAAAATCTCCAGTAAATTTCAGGTTCAGGCATATTGGCCCCGTTTTTGGGGGGTAAATCAAAATTAGCTGAATGCCTATACCGATAAATGGGTATTTGGCTTTATTTCTGGGTTTCTCAAAAAAATCTGGGTCCAGTATAGCCTATGAAAATTATTTTCAAGGCTCCAGGGAGGTTGTTTTTCAAGGTAAAATTTTCATAGTAGTTGCAAGGGCCTCTCCTTAGATGGACACCGAAGTTTGGGAAAGTTTGGCTTTTACCGGACACAAAAAAATGGCAGGAAAAACCCAAGCCAAAATAGCCAATTCTCTAATAGGATTCGGGAATTGGCCATTTCCCGCCCTTGCAAGGAAGGTGGGAAGGGAGCGCTTCGTTAAAATCTACACTGCCAAAGCTGGCAGCATGGATCTTAATGAAGCCCCCTCCCACCGCCTGCCTTCCTGGGAGTCCTGGGAAGGCAGGCGGGGTGTGTGTGTTTCATTAAGATCCATGATGTCAGCTTTGGCAGCATGGATTTCAATGAAGTGCTCCCCACCTTCCTTCCTGGGAGTCCTGGGAAGGCAGGTGTGTGTGTGTGGGGGGCTTCATTAGGATCCACACTGCCAGCCTTAGCAGCATAGATCTAAGTGAAGATCCACCTGCCTGCCTTCCTGGGACTCCCGGGATTAAAATGAAGTACTCCCCACCCACCTTCCCAGGAGTTCCGGGAAGGCAGGCGAGGGGGCTTCATTAAGATCCACGCTGCCAGCCTTAGCAGCGTGGATCTAAGTGAAGTTATCCCCGGGACTCCCTGGGACTCCTGGGAAGGCAGGAGGGGGGAGGTTTCATTAAGATCCACATTGCAGCAGCATGGAATTTATCAAAGCGCTCCCCTTCCACCTTTCTGGGACGCCCGGGAAGGCGGGCGGGGAGCACTTCGTTAAAATCCATGCTGCTAAGGCTGGCAGTGTGGATCTTAATGAAGCCCCTCTGCCTGCCTTCCCGGGACCCCCGGGAGGGGGTAGCTTTACTTAGATCAATGCCACCAAAGCTGGCAACATGGATCTTAATGACCCCCCCCCCGCCTGAGGATTCTTAAAGTTAACAGAGAAAACAGAGGAATTTATTAAACAATATTCAGAAGATGTATTTTGAGGGAAAACTGTATTGGAGGGAAAGCACAAAACCAGAGAAAGCTTGGTTCATATATGGCTTAGATGTTATACAAGTTCCATTCTTTAAGATCTTAGTTCACAAACTTAGTTCTGTTCCCCAGAACTCCTATAGAAGTAGTTTCATAGACTATGCTGCCTAGCTATCAGGGAAGGAAGAGAGCTTTCAATCTCTATTCCCTAGAGGAATACAGAAGTATGGAGATTTACTGAAATCTCTCTTCCCGTTCTCACTATTGAACTACCCCACACCAGTGGCAGTAATCCCTTCACACTACCCTGTTACTGGAATATCTCCTTCCCAGAGACTAATCCCTCTTTGTGACCTGAGAAAGGACCCTTTCTCTCCCGTCTCAATCCTGTCACTCCACAGGTTGTGTGATTCACTAGTTTAGGCCAAACTGAACCCTTAGAATCACAGAGTCATTCCCAGCTTCTTTACTCACAGATTATCAATCTTCTAATCCTTTCTTTCCCTCAGAGCTCAAAGATGAGCCCTTTGGCTCCGCCCACTCCTTGTCTCTTAGCTTCTACTGAAGATTAACACTTTGTCCATCACAGTCCTCTTCTCATCTCATGTGAGGAGAGGATGGGAAGGAGATTGTAAACTGGATTGATTCTCCTTAAAGGGTAGAGAAAGTTGGCATATAAAACAACTCTTTTTCTTCTCACACTAGACATTGCCCTATTCCAACACCAAGGGGGGGAGGGGGAGATTGCCCTCTCCTCCCTTCTTCCATCAGCAAAACTACACAGATGGAAAAGGCAAGGAGGGTGCTTTCATCTAGGGCTGTTGAAAAAAATTAGTTAAAATGCGGGTTCGGGTTTATTGGGCATTATTTTTATTCGGGGAAATCCGAATGCCGAATTTCCTATACCGGTAAAGGTAGGAATTCGGGTTTCCCAAATAATTCGGCCATTTAAACCCATTTGCGGCTTTTTGTTGCTTCTGGGGTATTTTTGCAGATAGAGGTCCCAAATTTTCAGGGTAGCTAGAAGGGACTCTCCTTGCAAGAACCCCCACGTTTGGTAAAGATTGGGTCAGGGGATCCAGAGTTATGGAGTCTGAAAGGGGTTGCCCCCATCCTCCTCCATTACAATGCATTGGCAAAGTGGCTGTGTTCAGACTCTTTAATGTGATCCTTCCAATGTATCTCAATGGGGAAGCCAGGCTTTAAATGGTGGGAAAGTTCCCCCTGCACCTCCATAGAGACAAAATGTATCACATTGTATCTCTATGAAGGCACCGGGCGAACCTTCCCACTCATCGTTTAAAGCCCTGCTTCCCCATTGAGATACATTGGAAGGATCACATTAAACAGTCACAGCCACTTTGCCAAAGCATTTCAGTGGAGGAGGATGGGGGTGACCCCTTCCAGACTCCATAACTTCAGACCCCCTTTACCCAATCTTTTCTTGCAAGGAGAGTCCCTCCTAGCTACCCTGAAAATTTGGGACCTCTACCTGCAAAAATGCCCTCCCAGGAGCTGCAGAAAGACGTTCTTGAAAAAGCCGAATTTATCCGGTTTTTTCAGGAATGGCAAATTTGGCTTTGCCAACCTCCCTCTCCCATAATACTAGAACGCGGGGTCATCTGCTAAAGCTGGAGGGCGAGAGATTCAAAACAGATAAAAGGAAGTATTTTTTCACACAACACACAGTTAAATTGTGGAACTCCCTGCCCCAGGATGTGGTGATGGCTGCCAGCTTGGAGGGCTTTAAGAGGGGAGTGGACATATTCATGGTATTCATGGCTATTAGTTAGAATGGATACTAGTCATGCTGCATATCTATTCTCTCTAGTATCAGAGGGGCATGCCTATTATTTTTGGTGCGGTGGAACACAGGCAGGAAGGATGCTGTGCAACCTAGAGGCACCTGGTTGGTCACTGTGTGAACAGACTGCTGGACTTGATGGCTTGGTCTGATCCAGCAGGGCCTTTCTTATGTTCTTACGTTCTCCTGGATTTTGCTGACTCGGTAAACCTGAACCTGAATTTTACCAAATTTGCATTTATTCGGTATTTTTCTGTTTTGGTTTTTACCGAAACAACAGCCCTACTTTCATCCCCTTCCCCTTGCACATGGCAGCTCCCAACCCACATAGTTATTAGTCCATGAAAGTCCCAGGAATCAAACCTTTCAAGGTTCGTATCGGACTGCCTGGATAAGCTGATTTCTTAAGACACTTCCTTGTCATTTCTGGAACTTCACTCTGCCCTGCACTCCATTCCTTTTTAATTCAAATTTAACCAGAAGAGTTTCTAAAGTGAATTCCTAGCTAGAGTTTGCCCATATGCAGCTTTCAGTTCCTTGCATTCATATGTAATTCCCCCCTTCACTATCATTGATATACACGTGCAATTGAAACAATCTTTTGATCAGAGGTAGAATTGCATGTAAATTATCTTTCTGCAGTGTTTTACTGAAGCACACCTGAGTGTGGGTAAATTTATCATACAAAAAGAAGCTCGATGCAACTGCATGTACGATCACATCAATATTGTTTTGATGTGGTGTTTGATTCATACACGTGCATGTGCCAGTAATGCAAAGAAAGGGAAAAGAGTTAAATGAACTGAAAAGTGGAGCAAACTGAATGCATATAGAACATGGTACAAAATTTGGACATAAAAAGGCATTCTTTGTAAGAGTTCCAAATAGGTTAGCTCCATTATGTGTGTGCGGGGGGATCAAGATAAATTGGGGACAAATTTCAGATATGGAAATTGTCGAAAGAGTTCTAAGTGAGCACTGTTTGTAAAGGACATTCAGCAAACTATTTCAGTGGGTTCCCAGTTCAGCCATTACTTCCCTGCTTTTAGTGTTTCAGCACTTTGAGAACATGACCTTTATGCATACTTTCCTGGGAAGAATACAAGTGAAATTTCCAGCTGTGAGATGAGTCCTATACATTACACCCTGTACATTCCACCTTTCTCCAACAACTCAAACCATTGGGTAGCTAGCTTTGTTAATGGAGCTTGCATACTCAATGGTGTTAACCATCCCTGACATCACTTTGGAGACTCCGAAGCCAAACCAGCCACTTCAAGGAAAAGATAACATAATGAGATAGCAGCTGTTGAGGGAAATCCTTTTTCCCTTTATAGAGCGAGAGGGACATACTCTCTTGTGATGAGAGAGGCATGCCCTTTTCTGATGCTTCAGAGCAAAATGAAGCTTTGGCACATAGATACATATAAGGTTGATTGCTTTTGTCAGTTTGTACACACCCTGAAAATAAAGAGGTGCGGAAAATATCTGGGGTTAAATAATGGGTCATAACTTTATCATTTCAAAACACCAACAATGGAAGTATTTTAGAAGAAGAGTTGGCTTCTATACCCTGATTTTCTCTACCTTTTTAAGGAACCTCAAACTGGCTTACAATCGCCTTCCCTTCCTCTCCCCACAACAGTGAGGTAGGTGGGGCTGAGAGAGTTTGGAGAGAACTGTGACTGGCTCAAAGTCACCCAGCAGGCTTCATGTGGAGGAGTGGAGAAACCAACCCAGTTCTCCAGATCAGAGTCCACCGCTCTTAACCACTACACCACACTGGCTTGATGAGCTTATCACCACACAGTGCAAAGGCAACCTATGTTAGACTAAGTAGCTGAGATGTCATTTCTAGGGATGCTCACTTTCCTACAGATCTGTTCCATTTAGACTGTGATTCGATGTAGGGGATTCGATGTAGGGGATTCGATGTCTACATCCCTGGGGATTCGATGTAGACATTTGAAAAAAATGATCACGCAGAAACCCAGGAGAGGGAATGGGCCATCCCTTCCCACCTTTTTACCCATCCCCACTCAGTATCTGTGCAGAACAGGGACAGGGAACCCCTGCCTCAGAAGAACTTCTGGGCCCTTACAGAACCATCTTTAAAGGACAGGATTGAGGGTCTTGTTCACCCTTGGTCAGACTGTTTGTTGGACGTCCTTTGGAATGGGAGTCTATCTGATGAGCGGTCCTAGGGAGCAGCCTATGTACCCCTAGCCAACTTTCAAAAGGCTTGTGCAGCTGCAACAAGCTTGGGCTGACAATGGCCCCTACCAGAAGTGCAATCTGAGCAGGAATGAAAAAAATGTTTTTGATGTGGTGAGAATAATTTGCTGAACAGCTTGTTAAGAACATAAGAAAGGACATAAGAACATAAGAAAGGCCCTGCTGGATCAGACCAAGGCCCATCAAGTCCAGCAGTCTGTTCACACAGTGGCCAACCAGGTGCCTCTAGGAAGCCACTAACAAGACGAGTGCAGCAGCACCATCCTGCCTGTGTTCCACCACACCCAAAATAATACGCATGCTCCTCTGATACTGAGAGAATAGGTAAGCAGCATGACTAGTATCCATTCTAACTAACAGCCATGAATACCCCCCTCCTCCATGAATATGTCCACTCCCCTCTTAAAGCCCTCCAGGCTTTAAATTTGTTCAGGGGGTTATTGAGGGAAGCAAGTCAGATAGAGCAGAACTACTGCATGGTTTCATCTCTCTCTCTCTCTCTCTCTCTCTCTCTTTCTGTGTGTGTGTGTGTGTGTGTGTGTGTGTATGTGTGTGTGTGTTACGTGCCATCAAGTTGCTTCCGACTCATGGCGACCCTATGAATAAATGTCCTCCAAAAGTCCTATCTTTAACAGTCTTGCTCAGATCTTGCAAATTGAGGGCTGTGTGGCTTCCTTTATTGAGTCAATCCATCTCCTGTTAGGTCTTCCTCTTTTCCTGCTGCCTTCAACTTTTCCTAGCATGATTGCCTTTTCCAGTGACTCTTGTCTTCTCATAATGTGCCCAAAGTATGATAGCCTCAGTTTAATCATTTTAGCTTTTAGGGTCAATCCAGGCTTGATTTGATCTATAACCCACTGATTTGTTTTTTGGCAGTCCATGGTATCCATTACACTCTCCTCCAACACCACATTTCAAAGGAATCTACTTTCTTCCTATCAGCTCTTTCTGGGCAGTCTAATATAGTACAGAATATTCACAACTGAGACAAACATGTGAAATAAGAGTAGAAGTCATCTGTTTCTCTGCACGATGGTATATAACCAGGAGAAGTCTCAGTAGTGATAACTTGAGATTTCAGCTGTAGGACCTTTAGAGATCTGCAAATAGTGGTTTGGAGTATGGAGAGAGACCTGGAATTGGGAACCTACTGCAAGCATGGGAATGACCATTTCCAGCACTACCAATATCCCTTAAAGAACTCCTGAAGAAGGAAGCAGAAAATTCAGAGTTCCCATTTTCACTTACATTTTTGTGATTACTTGCCTAATGGACCCTTGCAAAGAAAAATGTCTTACAATTTTACTATGGGGGGAGAACCCCACAGTTTATTTCTATTTGGTTATCTCACATTTGCTGTATTTTCCTCCTAATTGGTCTGAATTAATGAGTTCTTAGAGCCTCTTCAAAATGTGTAACATCTGGAGTATTGTATCAAAAGGCCTCATTAGTAAGCTTCTGATAAAGCACACACTTCTTATGAATGTGTAGGTGTGGACTAAGTACACATGAAAGAATCTTACATTCCAAAAGTCTGCAAAACAAAGTAATATGCAGCCTTAAAGCCCAACTCACAGCAATACAATTGTGTTCCAAAAACGTCTCGGGGCGGGGGTGGGGATCTTCAGTAAATTGCATGAGGCCAAAACACTGTCCTACTGAAGTTTAGGATGAAACAGCCATTGAAGATGATGGAAATAGGACATGACACTTCTTTTATAAATAAGTGATAACAGTGAAAGGAAACAGAGCACACATTTTATGATCAGATCAATGAGGGGGGAAAGAGGGGTCATTAAGTTCATAGTGATATAGAATTGTGTTCTTCAAGGAGTTGATTGTGTAGCTCTGGCTGAAACATCTGATTCAGAATTACTAGCACATATTTGGTTTCTCATGAGTTTCTTATAGCCTTTCTAGACAAGATAAGGTTGTCATTAGCTAGCGCATTACAATGAAGGTATGGCAGCTTTAGAGGTAAACCAAAGTCCCTGTTGATCCACAGGCCAGAGCAGAAATCTCCAAACTGTGTGTTGGCTTACGGAACATGAGCTGTCCATGAGAAATAAACGGAGCAAACAATTCAAGGCAACAGTGAGTTCAATGAACCCATCTGCCAAGGAGGCTCCAGGCTGAATCAGGATTTAACTGAGACATTGTGATGGGAGTTTACGCTGACTTCCATATGTGAGCCAAGACACAGGCAAATGGCAATGACCATCTGAAGTGTCAGAAAGGAAAACTCGGCCAAAGCTTCTGCTACTGTTTACACTGGGCTGGAAAGTTCTGAGAACACTCTGAGCATGACTGAATTTGTGCAGAGTTATTGTTGCTAGCCTTCCAACCTTTGCTCAGTTGACAATACGGGTCCACTTAAGGAATACTGGCACAGGAGAATTCAGGAATGCTCCTGGAATACCCAGTGGAAAATGAGAACTTTCAGAAGAAGAAGACGACGGCGATGACGACGACGACCATGATGACGATGACTTGTTTTTTTTTTGGTTTTTATATGCTGACTTTCTCTACCACTTAAGAATCAAACCGGCTTACAATCATCTTGCCTTCCCGTCCCCACAACAGACACCCTGTGAGGTAGGTGGGGCTGAGGTAGGTGGGGCTGAGTGGGGAAACAAATCCAGTTCACCAGATTAGTGTCCACAGCTCATGTGGAGGAGTGGGGAATCGAACCTGGTTCTCCAGATCAAAGTTCACATACTATGTACAGGTTCTAATTAACACTCTGATGATCTTAATATGCATTGATCAATGGGTAGACTTGCCAGGTCCCCCCTCTCCACTGGCAGGAGGTTTTGGGTGCAGGGCAGGGCTGGTGATCCCACATGCGTGGCCATGCGCAATGCGATGACGTCCCTTCTGGGTTTACCCTGGAAGTGCCAAATTGCGATGGGATTCTTTAGCACTCAAACTTCTAGGGTTTGAGTACTAAAGTGTCCCGTCATGATGTAGCACTTCCGGGGATAAACCCAGAAGTGGCGTAATTACACCTTGTGCACATGGATTGCTACTCCGAGGAGCCCTGCTCCTTGTCTGCACATGTCTGCTGGCTTGTGAGCATGGTGTCTATGCTCATACAAAGTTAGCAGGCATAAACTACATCTCCATGATCAGGAATACCACTCTTTGGGTCACTCCCAATCACTGAGATGAAGCCTGCATGTGCACACTTCGTATGTATGCAGAGTCCATGCTCACAAGTTGGTGATTTCCTGCTCTGTATGCATTGCTTTCAATGATGATAATACAATCTGCAAAGGGCTATTTTTTTCACTCGGAGTTAAGAACATATACTTTATTTGGTCTGCATGAAAAAACTGGCCTGCTAATTTTGGGGTCGCAGTCTCACCTTTCAGACACTCATGTTTTAAGCTGAATTCCACTCGATGTGGAGCTCCACTGCAAACCTAAGAGGAACCTCATGAAAATAATTAGGTGAACATCCAGGGTTGGGGAAGAAAAAAAGACGGGGATTATAAGCAGAACCAAAACGAAAGCAAGCAGAAGAGAGACATGAATTGCAGGGTATATAGCCTTGCCTAAGGTCTCCCCAAAGGAAAAACAATGTGATTGCTGTTCCATGCTGTTTCTTTAATGATAGCTAACATATAGAACCTGCTCACAGGAGTTTATCCTTTTCTAGGAAAAAAGCACACACAGCGATGGAGCTACTGGATTACACCACAGCTACAATGATGGCTACCAGTGCAATCCTATGCAGAGTTACGCCAGTCTATGAGAGCGAGCATGGTTAAGTGGTTAAGAGTGGTGGTTTGGAGTGGTGGACTCTGATCTGGAGAACCGGGTTTGATTCCCCACTCCTCCACATGAGCGGTGGAGGCTAATCTGGTGAACTGGATTGTTCCTCCACTCCTACACATGAAGCCAGCTGGAGACCTTGGGCTAGTCACACTCTCTCAACCCCACTTACCTCATCGGGTGTCTGTTGTAGGGAGGGAAAGGGAAGGTGATTGTAAGCCGGTTTGATTCTCCCTTAAGTGGTAGAGAAAGTTGGTATATAAAAACCAACTCTTCTTCTTCTTCTTCTTCTTCTTCTTTCTTCTTTCTTCTTACTTCTTCTTCTCCCATTGAAATGAATGGGCTTAGACTGGAGTAACTCTCCTTAGGATTGCACTGTAAGAAGAAAAATAGCAGGTGTCCCATCAGTCCTCTTTGCAAAACTGGAAGCCTTCCTCCAACTTAAGAGGAAGAACTAAATCAGCTGGATGAAGCTTCCAGATGTTGCTGAGGGGTCAAATACAGGCCAATTATAGGAGGTTTGGTACCATACTGTACATATCTGCCCAGGTTCAGTATCCATAAATTGCATACATTGAATATTAACTCAAATTCCCCACCTGTATGAATAAGAATTATTGTTTAAAGTATCTGAAGATAATACTAGGGTTTCCCCACACACACACATACTAGCATAAAACATTTTAAAAGTTTGTTTTAAAAAAACCCTGAGATCTTGGATGATGCAAACCTCAAAGGAATTGCCAGCATGCAGAGAACAGGATTACAAAGACCTCAATAAATTAAAGTACCTAGGTGTAAGAAAGAAAAAACCAAACAAAACACCAATTAAGTTCAGGAAAGAAAAACATCTTGTACTACATATATTAAAAAGTCCATGTTAAAAAGAAAATGGTGGGGATACTAGCTAGGTTCTAGCATCTTAAAAAAAACAACCCTAGTTTGTAGCATTATATGAAGTCTGTTTTTTTGCCCCATGGTCTCAGATAGTTAAGGAATAATCTTGAATACCCTTGCTTTTTGGCAATAGGGATATAAATACACACTGCAATCCAATCTTGCTACTCCATTGATTTCAACGCAACAGATTTTTGGACGTATTCCCAACTGTCTATTTCATAAGAAATTTTTAAGCACCAAGAACTTGTGTATTCAGCTGACAATATCAATACCCCTCAAGTCAATTGGGCAGATATAAGGAGCATTCCAGGGAACTTTCCACACCGTGCACAGACTGGAAAGGGGGGGGGGAACAGCCCTGGAAAAGGTCACTTTCACCCTTAGGTAGGAGGAAGAAGGAAAATGCCAGCCTGCCTGCCCAGCCAAAGCTGTGCCATGCACAGCTCAGCCAGACACTGTCCTTGGTGTATTCCTGGTGGTCATAATGGCTAATCTGTCTAGGTCCACTCTACTTAGGAAGGTTTTTGAGGTGCAGCCTGAGGAGGGCAGGGTTTGGGGAGAAGAGGAACTTCCATGTCATAGAGTCTAATTGTCAAAGCAACCATTTTCTCTAGGGGAACTGAACTCTATTGGCTGGAGATCAGTTGTAATAGCAGGAGATCTCCAGCTAGTACCTGGAGGTTGGCAACCCTAACTCTATTATATCCAGGCTTATATCCAGAAATCTAACCTAACAGATTAACACAGCACTAGGGATGTGTGTTTTGATATTTCTGGTCCAAATATATACATTCTAAAAAGAAAAAAAAAAGGTATGTGCAAGCACCGGGTCATTACTGACCCATGGGGTGATGTCACATCCTGACATTTCATAGGTAGACTATGTTTACGGGGTGGTTTGCCATTGCCTTTCCCAGCCATCTACACTATACCCCCAGCAAGCTAGGTGCTCATTTTACCAACCTCGGAAGGATGGAAGGCTGAGTCAACCTTGAGCCGGCTACCTGTCACTGACTTCCATCGGGATCGACATTCTAAAAAACTTTGTTTGTTTTTTTCAGATATATTTGGGTGTCTGGATGGTATTTTGGGATACTGGTAAATAGATCCCGAAAAAGTCCAGAAATCTGCTGGCCTCCCTACCCCACTTTTCCGGCTTTGCTGGGTTGAACATTATGGGGGCGGGAGGCTCTTTCTGACTGCCAAACGTTCAGCAGCTACTAGACTTTTAATTGAGCAACAACTATTGTTTTATTTTAGGTAAGGTTACTGAATTTTGGTTTAATGTTTTAATGCTGTTGGATTTTTTTTAAAAAATAATATGTATTATATTATATTTATAATTTTACTATTGTTACCACCCATGAGCCCAGCCTAGCTGGGGAGGGTGTGATAGAAATTTAATTAATTAATTAATATTAAGGGATATATGAAAATAATAGGGGCCAGCATTTCAAGGCTCCAAGTACTGATTTTCTTCAGTTTTACAGTGTTTCTTTTTCAGTGACTTCATGGGAGGTATTGGTATTGGCTTGCCAAGTTGGTTTGGCTTGGATTGAAATTGGAGCTGTTGGTCTTGCAACAGTGTTCCTTGCTTAAGCTGGTTTACTTAGAATTCTCTGGTTTGGCACTGGTTTTTATTCATTTTTTATTTACATCCCACCTTTCACCCCAGTAAGGACCAAAAAAACTTACATCGTTCTCCTCTCCTCTGTTTTATCTTCACAATAACCTTGTGAGGAATGTTAGTCTGAGAGTGTGTGACTGGCCCAAGGTCACCCGGCAAGCTTCCATAACACAAGTTGGGATTCAAACCTGGATTTCCCAGATCATAGTCTGACACTTTAACCACTGCACATCGCTGTCTCTGTGTTGGGCTTGCCACACTTGCCTGTGAGTCTGCTGGGATTCTCTGGTTTGATGTTGCTTCTGCTGGGCTTCTTGCTTCTGTTTGAATTGGGAGGCTTTTGGCCAGTAGTTGATTGCTCTTGTATGTATGACTGGCTATTGGCTTCTTTGCTCTGGAGAAAGCATGAGATTCCCCCCTCCCCAGGAAATAAATGAGACAAAAAGGATGGCAGGGGACACCCTGTTCAAGGGCCCATTGCACTGGACCCCTTGACCCAATCTATTTTAAACTTGGGGATGCGGTCTTTAGTGGACTGACAGGTTTCCTGAAAATTTGACCCCCTACAATTTTGGTGTGATTTCTTGAAAACAGCAAGTCTAGCCTCCTGGAAAGATTCCCCGTAGAGAATAATGGACCTGAAAATTTTGGGAGTTCTGAACCAAAAAACCTGAATCTAAATACCGAAATGGCATTGGAGACCCAAATAACCTGGGATACTTGTTGTGATGGACAAGAGGCATGAGAGCAGGAGATGCCATGAAGTTATGGTGGTAGAAAGGGACCCCGGTGTCTCTGTGGCTAAGAAGAGGGGAGGAACATCCTGTTTGCCGGACAGAGAGCATCCTTTCTCACCTGACAGGGAAACATGATAGTTCTTTGATGTGTTTACACCTTTTGATTGGAAGGTCACTGATTGGCCTTGAAATGACCAGCTAATCCCAAACTGTTTAAAAAACAAAACAAAAAACAAAACAAAAACCTCCTAATATGCATGTTAATGTCCAAATAAATCGACACATTCCAATCAAATGTCATATTTCAATTTTGCTCTTGTAGGCTGTGAAAACACTCTTAGTGAATTTTTAGATGCATATATCATGACGGGTAGCCATGTTAGTCTGTTTGTAGCAGTAGAAAAGAGCAAGAATCCAGGAGCACTTTAAAGACTAACAATATTTCGGGCAGGGTTATGAGCTTCCGTGAGTCACAGGTCACTTCTTCTGTTCTGAAGATCTGGTATCTGAAGAAGTGAGAGGTGACTCATGGAAGCTCATAACCCTGCCATAAGTGTTGTTAGTCTTCAAGGCGCTACTGGACTCTTGCTCTTTTCTACACTTAGATGCATACTTTATGCCAGTGCCACAGTATTGTGTAGTGGCTAAAGTGTTGGTCTAGAACCTTGGTGATCCAGGTTCGAATCCTCACTCTCACCACGGAAGCTCGCTGGTTGACCTTGGGCCAGTCACATACTCTCAGCCTAACCTACCTCACACTGTTATCATGAGGAAAAAATGGAAGAGAATAGAATGACATAAGCTGCTTTGGATCTCCATTGGGGAGAATGATGGGGTACCAAAGAAGTAAATAAATTAAAATGTGCATCTCTCAACCATAAGAACATAAGAAAGGCCATACTGGATCAGACCAAGGTCCATCAGTCCAGCAGTTGGTTCACACAGTGGCCAACCAGGCGCCTCTAGGAAGCCCACAAACAAGACGATTGCAGCAGTATTGTCCTGGCTGTTTTCCACAGCACCTAATATAATAGGCATGCTCATCTGATCCTGGAGAGAATAGGTATGCATCATAACTAGTATCTACTTTTACTGGTAGCCATGAATAGCCCTCTCCTCCATGAACATGTCCACTTCCCTCTTAAAGCCTTCCAAGTTGGCAGCTATCACCCCATCCTGGGGCAGGGAGTTCCACCATTTAATTATGCGTTGTGTGAAGAAATACTTCCTTTTACTTGTTTTGATAAATTCTACAGCCAGTGTAGAATTTTAGCAATACGGATGTCCCCTCATGACTGGATGAATTACACAAATATATTACAGAAGGAGGGAAAGTTTTCATCAATTAATCATCTATTTAACAAATAAGGTATATAAGGAACAAGCCAAAAGGATAATTAATGACTTCTTTAGTAACTTTGTATTGTGAGCAGATTGATATCCCCTTTTCATACAACTGGAGAATCTTGAAAGGTGGTGGAAAAACTGACGACTAGTAAAAACTTCACCTCAATATTTCAGAATATGGAGACTAACATTATGTGCTATAAATACAATCCTGCATCTGCAGGAAAGCTTGTAATGAGAACATAAAAAATTAGTTCAGAAATAATTAGGTGCATGAAGCCCATTTCCCTCTTTTTACACACTTTTTTTGGGGGGATGACATTTCCCATGTATCTTGGAAAATATTTCTTTCAATGTCCTTTGCCTCAACAAGATCATAAATAAGGCAAGAGTTTTCCTGGCATCCTAGAAATGACTTCACAGCATGTTCTCTTTCAATCCAGATTAATAAGACTCCATGACATTATGTAATTCAGATGCACCTGCAGTCTGCAATAGTCTTTAATTACAAAATATGGCATTAATTAATCTCCCCTTATGCCTTTCCTGTTGTCCTGCCCTCTCATTCCCATCTAATGGATAATTAATTATCTATGGTATAGCCTCAAATATGCACACTTGCCAAGCTGTCAGGTTGAAGGGTTGTGTGCACTTTGGCATTTAAAACACAAATGACGGTTACAGCTTTACTCCGGAGATGTACCTTCTGTCTTCCCATGACCGATTTTACTGAATGGAAAGGCTTAATAAAACTGATAATGAATAGAATTTTCATCATTGTTTGATAAGTAATTGTATACCTGGTTGCTTATGCAATAGAAGCTATTTCAAACCTCAGGCTGTTCGGAACACTTATTGAAACATTTCGGCAAAGACACTTTTCATAAGGTTTCAGCATCTCCTGCTTGGGTAGCTTCTAATGCCACCAGAATTAGTCTTTGAAGGTGTAGCATGTGGGACCTCTGGCAAAGGAAGTACCACATAAATAATAATATTTATTTATTTATTTATAGCCATTTGCCAGATAAAACAGATGCAAACCTGAGAAAGAGTGAATTTACAATCCAAGACAAATCCCTTTATGAAATGCCGGATTATACATTTTCTGAATTTGGTCAGGGGGATACTCTAAGGTGACATTCCTTAAGTTCAACCGCACGATATTTAGCCACCTGAAAGGTAATTGGGGAATCATCACCCAACAAAAACCTTTTGGTCCATTCACCCTCTCCTCTAGCACCCATTTTTCTGATGATAGGTTCAATAACATTTGAGTGGGCTGTCTTGTAAAAAGGGCATCTAAAAAAAGACATGTTCAATAGTTTCCAGTTCCCCTGAGTAACAGGGGCGGAGTCTCTCCCCAAGAGATCTTCTTAAATTTCCCTTCTAGAATGGCAGAAGGTAAGGGTGCACAACTAGCCAGCCCTCCAATGAATATTCATTTCCAGGGAATACAGGTAGGCAGCTGGTGTTAAAATATACCCGGAATAATAGAGAGCTATAAATGTAGAGTAACTCATTAGGTCCTCTTGGCACTCAACATCTTGGCACTCAACTTTCACCCTTTGGCTTATAATTGATCCTTACCCAATCAGAGGAGTGTTAGGGGAGCTAGGCCCAGACTGTTTATTTTCCGTTGCAATAATCCACTTTGACCTAAAGGTATCACACAACACTAGTGGCCAAAGGCCCTTAGGATTTAAATTAATTTTAAGCCAAGAATACAGAGAGAATAAACAAACCCTTGCCTCAACTACATAGATGCATAAAACACAAAGAAGAAGAAAGTAAAGCCATTTAATAGAAATTTGTGACATGTCGTTTCTACTTTGTTTAAGTTTTATGTCTACTTTGTTTAAGTTTATGCAAGTAGTTCCTGGTCACAAGATTTGTCCATTTTTCTTTTCAGACAGATTGACCACATGAGTGAAGTCTACTTGCTATAGCCAAATGTCCAAAAAGTTTGAAATATGTGGAGAATGGGCAGTTAGTTTTAGCTTCTTTATTTTGGTCTTTTACGCATGGCTGTTTCACTCGCCGTCACCCCTCCAATGACTGGATTATACATGCTGTTTCAAACCGTCAGAAGTCACCTAGCTCTCCCGCTGCATTTCCCCATGTTTTGACAGCATTTTGAGGGACCTGTCTTATTTCGAATTTGAAAATGAAGGGAAACACGGGGACAGCATGCAACATCTGACAGTTGGAAAAGGCATACATAACCCAAACAAAGACCCAAAGTCATCGGAGGGGTGATTGTGAGTGAAACAGCCATGCATAAAAGATCTTTAATGTTGATGTATTTAGTAATTTGTGTTCTAGACCCTTGTGTTTTATTTACTTTATTTTAATAAAGTATTAATTTTTCAAAACAATGATTGAAGTCTTCTTACATGTGTGTGTGGACACTAGGGAGAAGTGTTCCTGTGTTCCTTGGAGGAAGAGTGGTATATAAATGAAATAAATAAAAAACATGAATTTTACTGCTGTTTATTTGTGCTGGGTATGAGACCCACTGACAACTAGGTGATGAGACACTGAGGTCTAAAATTCTTCACTAAAACCAAGGTATGGTTCAAGGGTATGCTCCAGAAGTATGTGCTATAGCAACCGTGATAAAGCTAAGCAGATCATGGCTAGGTCAATGTCTGGATAGATTTCCTAGGAATTTCCTTGTATGCAGATGTATGCAGGGCCTTAATGACAGAAAAATATATACATGCAATCAATATCTTTTTGACCTTAGGGTTGACAGCTTCGGGTTGGGAAATACCTGGATATTTGGGGGGTGGAGCCTGAGGAGAATGGGGTTTGGGGAGGGGTGGGACTTCAATGGGGTTTAATGCCACACTTTGCAAAGTGGTCATTTTCTCCAGGTGAACTGATATTTGTCCCCTGAAGATCAGTGGTAATCACAGGAGATCTCCAGCCACCACCTGGAGGTTGGCAATCCTATTTCACCTTGTTTGGAAAATATTAAAGAAACTAAAAAGGATGGGCTTTTGAAACATTTCTGGTGTCCTAGTCTAGTTGCTAGGGCATCTGTTTTACATGTTCTGTTCCACTACCCAGCACAAATATTTCTCTTGAGGTCTGTTCCTTTCAACATCTTACACAAGTCTGAGACTTTGTGGTCTAAGATTCCCTCTCCCTTTTCCTTTAAATGGTGCCTCACATTAAGGGGGCAGCTTTTAAATCTGTCCTTTCTCCTTAATATTCCATGTGCACACTTTTTCTCTAGTGGTTATCTTCTTTAAAAAAATAAAATGGTAGGCCAAAAATAGGCCCCTAACTTGGATAGTGTTGTATGAAACTTTCAAAGACTTTCATCCCATGCACAATATGAATAGTATTAGCTTGTGTCCACTGTTAGTAAACTACAGTGAAGTTAATTCTTATTCCTACATTTGTTTAATAATATTTATAAACCTGCTTTTCTCCAAACAAAGTTGGGATCAAGTTAACATCTTGATTGCACTTCAAAGTAAATCCCATTGATCTGAACTACATTTACTTCTGTTAATGTATAATTAAGGATGCTTAGGGCTGTTTAGCTTGGAAAGAAGCCGGTTAAGGGGAGACATGATAGAGCTCTATAAAATTAGGGGACAGGGAGAAGCTTTTCTCCCTCTCTCATAGTACTAGAACGTGGGGTCATCTGCTGAACTGTAGAGGGAGAAATTCAAAACAGATAAAAGGAAGTATTTCTTCAAAAAGCGCATAGTTAAATTATGGAACTCTTTGCCCCAGGATGTGGTGATGGCTGCCAATTTAGAAGGCTTTAAGAGGGTAGTGGACATGTTTATGGAGGATAGGGCTATTCATGGCTACTAGTCAAAATGAATACTAGTCATGATGCATAACTATTCTCTCCAAGATCAGAGGAGCATGCCTATTATATTGGGTGTTTCAGAACATAGGCTAGATGCTGCTGCAGTTGTTTGTGGGCTTCCTAGAGGTATTTAGTTGGCCACTGTGTGAACAGACAGCTGGACTTGATAGGCCTTGGTCTGGTCCAGCATGGCTTTTCTTATCTAAGGATGTGTCACTGGTGACCAAGATCAAGATAATTAATGCCATAGTATTCCCCATTACTATGTATCGGTGTGAAAGTTGGACAATGAAGAAAGACAGGAAGAAAGTTGATTCCTTTGAAATGTGGTGTTGGAGGAGAGCTTTACCCATATCATGTACTGCCAAAGAGACATATAAGTGAATTCAAAATCAAATCAAACCCAAACTCTCCCTAGACACTAGAATGATTAAACTGAGGCTATCGTACTTTGGTCACATTATGGGAGGACAAGGAAAAGTCACTGGAAAAGTCAATAATGATAGGAAAAGTTGAAAGAAGCAGAAAAAAAGGAAGACCCAGTATGAGATGGATTGACTCAGTCAAGGAAGCCATGTCCGTTAGTTTGCAAGGCCTGAGCAATGCTGTTCACAATGGAATGTTTTGGAGGTCATTAATTCATAGGGTCACCATATGTCAGAAGCAACTTGATAGTACTTAACACACACATATGATGTACAATTTAGGATCTCACTCATGTACTTTGACCCTCGTAAAGTTTACTTGGAAGTAAGCCTCAATGATTTAAATAGGGTGTACACTTCAGTGTTATTGTGGATCCTAGTCCTACTATGCCAAGCCTTTAAATTATCTATAACTCACTCTGAAATTATTCAGTCACTTCATTCACGGATGGATGCTGATGAACAACACTGTCAGCCACATAAATGACCATGATAATTTCTCTGTTCCAATTATCCTTGTGTTCTGACAGACAAATGGCCTTTGATTCAGTAAGCCATATGCCCCCGCAATGACCAACCACCTGGAGTTCTCATCTCTGTGCACAATCATTTCACTGTATCCTATACCATAGAGACCTTTTCTTGAAAAACAAACAAACAAACAAAAAACCCATGAAGCTTGGTCCATTAATAAACTGACATCAGTACAAATATTTACTTCTGGCTCATAATCAGCTTTAGCACGCAGACTCAGTAAAATGGTTTTAATTAGAGCCGAGCCGAAAACCCAATAGATCCAATTTTCAGTTTGAATTACAGGAATTTAAGAGCAGAGAGGGCCATCAAAATACCCACCCAAATTAGTGAGACATTGTTATGAAGGAAATATTTTTTAAACATCATTCACATACCTTCTGACATCTCAGTTTTTTTTAAAGGACATCCTTGTCTGCTTTTAATACCTCCACTTGCATACTAAGGCCACAATCATATTTCACAATAAACTGTGGTGTGTTTAAAACGTAGAAAACCTGGTTAGTCTAAACACACACATAAAAGGCGATATAAAATGGTTTTAATAAATGCCAGATAGTCCGCTGTTTGCTTCCTTGTCTGCCTCTAAGCAGAATCCATGGAGCTAAGCCTGAGCTCTTGATTCTACCCTGACTGTGTTATTTTTGTGCTATAGCATCACTACACATGTAGCCTGCTCACTACTGGCCAACTGCAAAAAAAAAAAAAAAATGATGGAGAAATGGGGGGAGAAGCTTAAGACAAGCAATATTCCTGCAAGCAATGGAATATTTTGGTTCTCCCAACAGAACAAACAGCACTTCCACAGGACTATTTCCAGGCAGGAGATCAGCGCTGAAGGGGACAGGCTGAAGTCCCTTCTCTTTGGACATTAGGACTGCCATCTTTCTGTTGGAGCCTGGAGTTTTCCAGGCATTACAGCAGATCTCCAGACCACAGAGGTCAGTTCCTATGGAGGAAATGGCAGCCTTCGAGGGTGGACTCTATGGCATCACCAAGACATTCTCAGTGATGTGACATCCTTACTGGATTCTATTTTCTCTCCACTCTCCCGAGGCACCATCCTCAAATCTCCAGGAATTACCCAAGGTGTCGAGATGGTGATCCTAGTAGCCACCACACATGCAGTGATTGAGCGGAATCTGCCATTCATGTCCGAGTATTTCATACAATGGGGACTCCAGACGCAACCTGTATACTTCATAAATTTTGATTTTTTAAGATTGGCAGCCACCCTCCCAGCTGCTTCATTACATTCCCTAAATAGTACTGTAAGGTCTTTTATGCATGGCTGTTTCACTCACCATCACCCTCTGATGACTTCGGGTCTTTGTGTGGATTATGCATGCCATTTCTGTCCATCAGAGTTCACCTCGCTCTCCCCCTGCATTTCCATGCGTTTTGCCCGTGGTTTCAGAGATCTTATTTGAAAATGCAGGCAAAACGTGGGGAAAGGCAGGGGGAGAGTGAGGCAACCTCTGATGGTCAGAAACGGCAAGCATAATCAACACAAAGACCTGAAGTTGTCATCATTGTTTTCTTCTTCTTCTTCTTCTTCTTCTTCTTCTTCTTCTTCTTCTTCTTCTTCTTCTTCTTCTTCTTCTTCTTCTTCTGCTGCTGCTGCTGCTGCTGCTGCTGCTGCTGCTGCTGCTGCTGCTGCTGGCCAATCTGATAACAGGTAAATCAGAAAGTTTTTAGGGTCAGCTGGTGTGGTGGTTAAAAGTGTCAGACTAGGATCTGGGAAACCCAGGTTCAAATCCCTACTCTGCCATGGAAACTTGCTGGGTGACCTTGGGCCAGTCACACACACTCAGCCTCGACCCTGGCAAGGATTTGGATGGGAGACCAGCAAGAAATACCAGGGGCGTGATGCAGAGGCGGGCAAAGGCAAACCACTGCTGAAGGTCTCTTGCCTTGAAAACCCTATGGGGTCGCCATAAGTCAGCTGTGACATGACAGCAAAAAAAAAAAAAAAATCCAGTTGTACACCCCTATTTCCATATCCCTAACCCCAAGTGGGATCACGGCAGACCTTGGGATCAGTGTCTGACCGCACCATTCATTCAGCCAAACCAGGGTCAGATTAAAACCTTTATAGGCCCTAAGCACTTTAAAAAATTTGGTGCCCCCATATATATGTAATTCAAAATATAAATGATAATAAACCATCAAATAAAATTTTATTTTTCGAAATGAAACAAAACTTACAGTAAGTTGGAAAATAATGTTTATTGTTGTACACTTCCGCTTTTTATATTTGTGTGATTATTCTCAGTTCCCACTTTTTCTTCATCCTTATGTGTTTTTTTAAGGATAAGAGTAAAAATGGTGGTGTTCAGTTTGTTTTTGAGTCACTATATGTATGTAATTCTTTTCATTTATTGTGGGGGGGCCCTTTTTGTGGACCCTGGTTCATCTACACCATTTGCAGTTTTGCACCATATGGTCCAGGGTAAATTCGACAATGGAACATTTCTGTGGTGCCCCCCCTTCCGTTGATGCCCTAAGAACGTGTTTCATTTGCTTAGTGGTTAATCCAGCCCCGGGCCAAACACATGTGAAGAGATAATGCATACTAAAATACATATTGCAGGACAAAATGTAAAATTTACAGAGAGGAGCAGAAGGCCAGAGGAAAGAAATGCCTGCGTGAAGATAATCAGAGTAACAATGACAGGAATGGAACCAGGGGAATGTGCTTCTCTATACGGTTGACGGATGAGGCACCTCCCACCTCCAAGAAATGTGACCTGTCTTATTGAATGTTCTTTTACTTTCTCACAAATTCCTCAGATGTTTTGCCAGAGCAAACCCCTCCAAATAACTGTGAAAGTTGCTGGGAATTTATGAAAAGTTGCTATTTTAATATATTACGTTCTGCAAAATATTTTGGATTAGGCCTCTCAACCAGAAACCTCAGCCTTGGGATGTCTTGGGTGATATACAGGGACCTCTCTGCAAAATACCTTTTCTGAGAATGACTTTACACAATTAGGTTGAGAACAAATGCATCATATTGCCTTATTACCTTAAAATGTGCCTTCTGCTCTTAGGCAGAGGTGGCAAGAGAAGAACCTTTGTAATGCATCTCATCTCTCATAGCACAGAAAGGGCTTTGTGTTGTCAAATGATACTTGTAATTACCACATCTTGAGAGTAATGTGTGAACTTGCCCTAAACTGCCCTAAGCTGCCCAAAGCTGATGAAGTTCCAGCTGATCTATTGACCTTCTAGCAGAACAATATTTACCACTTTGGATCAATTATATCAAGAGCAACGCCAAACTCCTGCAATGGAAAACTGAACAGTGTCTGGCTTTATCTTTGCCCATTTTTTCCTCTATAGCTTTAAAGGAAAGCTCTTCATGTAGCGAACAATCAAACAACATAAGTTTGCTTTCATGGCTTGACAATATTTTCCCTCCTTCCGCTTCTTATAAGCACATTTACTCGCTAATTACTTTTGGCATTAGATCTATCATTCATTGTGTGTCACTTAAGATATACCTACAGATCTTGTTCTTAAGAGTTCAGGTTTATAAAAAGAACACTCCGAAGAGCCACATAGTTATTAAATTGCCATATCATCAAAATTACATATGTCATCATACAGGACACAACTACATAAATGGCATTATTAAATGTGCCCCCACCAGACTTGTTGTGGGAATAAATGTTACTGTAGCCAAGTGGCAAAATGCCCAGGCCAATTTGTATCTCTGGGCCAAGCTTGGGATGCTTTAAAAATTATTCCTTACATCATATCGTTGCCATCAGTTACAATCAAAGCTGTGATTCCAATCTCATAGCATATGTTTTACCACAAAGTGTCTTCCTTGAATCTGGAACTAGATGGTCTTTTATGCATGGGAGTTTTACCTGGGGTTTGAGGCTCTCTTGACCCACACTTTTCTGTTCCAAATCCTAAAAATGCTATGCATGTTGTTGTTTGCCCTGGAGAAAGTCCTGGGGTTTCCAGAGTACTGTAGAATCACCAACAAAAACCTGCAAGCATCTGAGTCTCCTCCCATTGAAAATGCTGCTTTGTAATTGGCTATAGTATTTACTGTGAGAAAAACATCATCCCACCCCCCAGCTCCCCTCTCTCGTGCTTTGGCTTATGCATGGAAATGGGGACGATCTCAGGGGAGACTGAAGAATTGTGTTACAACAGGATCAGGAAGACACGGACATTGTGTGGGCTGGGCGCAAGGTCATCTCTAAGGGACAGAAAAGTCATGCATAACGCCAATGAAAAACTGAGTCGGACCGGCAGAGAAAGTAAGTCAAAGTGCCCATGCGTAAAAGACCAATGTGTTGAGGACCGAGGAGCTTGTAAGGAAATGGGTTGCTAATCTCCTGGACTGGTCATGGCAACCCCAGCAGACGTGTGCAGCAGCCTTTCCAGACCAAGCAGCAAATCTGTACCGCCGTGGAAAGGACTCCTCTTCATCCCGTGAAACCGGCAGTCAAAGAACAGCAGGCAGGGTGGCCCCTCCAGAAAACCAGAGGGCATCCATGTTCCTGTGTGTCCTGTTCCAGTGGCAGCCATATCGCAGGGAGCTGTCATGCACGTAGCACCCATCAACACCCCCCTCGCCTCCTTCATCAGCATGATTGATAGCCAATCAGAAGGCATCCTGATACCAACAATGAGTCATTCCTCCAGCAATGCAACAATCGTTAATCCCATCTTCAAGCAACTCTTGACCCTTTCAGTATTGCATAATTCACTGGAATTAGAATAAGTTTGTTCAATTGCCAAACCTAGGGCTGTTGAAAAAAAAAATCGGAATAGTTCAGATTCGGCCGAATTCAGCCCGTCTGGATTCGGGATATGCCGAAGTCCAAACTCTCCCGCTTTGGGTCCGTGCAATTCGGTGGAAATTCAAAGTTCGGGAAAAAAATTCGGCCGAATAAAGCCATTAAAAACACAAGCTCGCCTTTCCGCGGCTCTGGGGGGGCATTTTTGTGGGTAGAGGTCCCAAACTTTCAGAGGAGCTTCAAAGGACCCTTCTTGCCAGACCCCCCAAGTTTTGTAAAGATTGGGTCAGGGGGGGCTGAGATATGGGCCCCGAAAGGGGTCCCCCCACCCTTAATGTGCATCTCTGAGCAGAGCTTGCCGCCCACGCATAAAGCTCCCAGCCCCGAAAAACAGCTGAACTGCGGGGAGCAAGGGCGGGGCAGGTGCAAAGAAGTTTGCAAAGCAACACAACTGCAAAGCAACACAACCATGCAAAGCAACATGTTTGCAACCATGCAAAGCAACACCTGACATCTGGGAGTTTGGAAACCATGGAAAGGGACAGAGGCAATAATGGGTGGGGCAGGTGCAAAGAAGTTTGCAAAGCAACACAACTGCAAAGCAACACAACTGCAAAGCCACACAACCATGCAAAGCAACACGTTTGCAACCATGCAAAGCAACACCTGACACCTGGTAGTTTGCAAACCATGGAAAGGGACAGAGGCAGCTAGCTATGCATAATGAGTAGGAGGGGTGGAATTTCCCCTTTTGCATTGGACTCGGGACCAGGCAAATGCATTCTTTAAGTCACCATTTGAAAATAGACCTAACCGATCTTATGAATGAGGGAAAACCTGAGGACACACAACTGAAGCCCCCCTCAAACCAGGGAGAGAGAGACTCGAGGGGGCACACACACCCCAGGCAGAACGGGCGAAAGCCCCCTTTGGCTTCCCCCCCACCCACAGAAACTGCTCCCTCCCCAGACACACACACACTCTGCTTCCCCACCCACACACACACACAGAGGAGAAAAATATAGATTAAAGCCCCCCAAGGGGTCTTACTGTGGCTGTCTTCTGTTCCATCAGGAGGGGCTGGGAGGAATGGGTAATCCAATACGACTCTATTTAAGCACAGGAGGTTTTGCCTTGGATTTGCCGCTCTGGAGATGCATACAGGATCGGGTGATCCATTCATCCCAATAGGGAAAAGGGGAAAGCCCATATCTCAGGACCCCCTGGCCCAATGTTTACAAAACTTGGGGGGTCTCTTAAGAAGGCTCGTCTGAAGCTATGCTGAATGTTTGGGGGCTGCACCCCCAAAAATGCACCCCCTGCAGCTACAGAAAGAGAAAAGGGGAGAGCCCATATTCCTGCCCCCACTGAACCCATCTTTACAAAACTTGGGGGTTCTCTTAAGAAGGCTTGTCTGAAGCGATGCTGAAAGTTTGGGGGCTGCACCCCCAAAAAAGCACCCCCTGCAGCCATGGAAATGGAGAAGGGGGGAGGGAAAAGGGGTGGAGCCCATATCTCGGGACCCCCTGACCCAATGTTTACAAAACTTGGGTGGTCTCTTAAGAAGGCTCGTCTGAAGCTCCGCTGAAAGTTTGGGGTCTCTACCCCCAAAAATGCGCCCCCTGCAGCCATGGAAAGGAGCGAATGTGCACACTCACCTTCCTACGAGGATTTCTCTCTCTTTCTCTCCCCTGCCGGGCCGCGCAGCAGCTGATTCCTCCAGTACTCAATCCTGACTGATTGGCCAGAAGAAGACCCAGCTTGGCCACCAATTGGTTGGGGGAGAATGCTGCTTACTGACGGTTATGCTGCTGCGTCCCGAATTTGCCGAATTTATTCATGAACTCCCAAACTCGCTGAATTCGGCTCCCCCGTGTTCCCGCCATTTTTGAGTTCGGTTCGTCCTGAACTAAAAACCGTCGAATCAGGGGAAAGTCGGCTGTTTTTCGGTTCGGGTCGAACCTAATCGACAGCCCTAGCCAAACCTCCACACCCCAGAGCTGACCATTAGTTGTTTTGTCACCTTTTTTACAATGGGAACCACCAGGGTAATCTCATTACCCCACCCCCAGAGAAAGGTATAACTGGAGTCCCCGAAAGTCCATACCCTCACCTTAGGTTTTCCCCTTTCATATTGACTGTCACTCTGCCGGTCTGGGTAGCAATGCCAGACCACCCAGCTTTCCAGCCCCGCTGGTTAAGCCATGGGAATCCATACCCCTTCTCCCTCCTTTAGCCGCATGGAACTCAGGACAACTCCTCTATAGGAAAGGTGCAGTATAACCTGTCATCGTATGCCTGCCACATTGGCAATTGTCTCTCTACTCCTCTCTTTGATTCCTAGATTCTCTGTACATGTTTGTGTTGCCACACTGAATGCTTGAAATACATAAACTCTCTTAATTTGGAATCCTTTGCCTCTGTCATTATTCTAAGGTCATAGATACCGGTTGTGGTATACATTGGTTGCATCTCGCTATATAAATATTGTAATTGCCATATGCGCGCTAATTCCCCAATCAAAGTGCATTTTGGCTAACAAGCTGATTTCTGACTCTTCCTAGAACATGTAGTTATAATGCAAGGAATGATATCATTGCACCAAATGTTTTCTTGAATACTCATTGTCTAATTGGCTGTCAGCAGTGAGAAAAGACATACCATGAAGCTGTCATGTCACACATTGCCTCGTACCACATATTCTTGGAAAGATAGGTGAGGAAAATCACAGAGCTGAAGAAGGTATTTTCCTTTTTCACAGTTCCATTGGCCCTGTGTTTGACCCCTTGTTGTTTGGGTATCAGTTCTGTCTGGCCCATGTCATTCCATTTTGGGGAGCTTCTTAATTCCTCCCCAATAGAAATTCTTCCTGCAATGCAGCATTCAGTTCACATTGCCCATCCTATGGAACAGTTTGGGTCCTTTTGCTCATTTTCTTGTTTGCCATTACTTGCCATTACTTGTTTGGGTATCAGTTCTGTCTGGCCCATGTCATTCCATTTTGAGAAGCTTCTTAATTCCTCCCCAATAGAAATTCTTCCTACAATGTGGCATTCAGTTCACATTACCCATCCTATGGAACAGTTTGGGTCCTTTTGCTCATTTTCTGTTGATGTATCCTATCATGTGTATGGATTCAACATTGGTTATCTATTTGGATAGGCATTTATCATTATGGGAGGGTCGCAGCAAATATAAAATACATGTCCACATAAATGGAGTTTTCTGAAATTCACAGTGGATCACTGGAAAGGATGCAGTGTATTTGGTACTGACTATTATGGGATAAGTATGGCATGGAACAAGTGACGTTAATCCACCCCCAGTTCCATTTTCTTCTTAGCTCTTATTCTGTTAGCCACTTCTGAAGTCACTGTGGACATTTCCTAACAGATTCAGAGCCAGAGGGCTAAGTGCAAACAACCATTTTTAATATTACAGGAAATGAGCACTCTTTATTAGTCTCACAACAACACATTTCCTTGCTCAGAATCAGCTGTCATCCTCAAAGAGCCTCTGGCTTTTGCTCATTGCACAAAATAAAATTGTTTCAAACACAGGACTTATGGATACCATGGATTCTGGATATACATAATATAAAATATATATAGTATGTACTCAGTACTGGCATTTGGTTACCCATCACTGGCTAAAAACAACTTGGGATTCAGCAGCCCCAGCATTTTGAGCCTGAGGGCACATTTGGAATTCTGACATGTTAGGGTGTAGTAGTTAAGAGCTTCCATGGTAGAAGTGGGGATCTGAACATGGGTCACCCGGGGTCCTAGTCTGCCACTCTGTCCGCTCCACCATGCTTGTTCATGAAAATTATGATTCATTCTGGTGTCGTGGGAAATACTAGATGTTATCCCACACCAGCAACACAGTCAAGCAGGACAGCCATACTTGGGTGATCTTCTTCAAGGCCTGGGGGACTATAGTGGGCAGGTGGGGCAAGGGGTATTAAGCTAGGCAAACCCCCTTTGTGTGGCAGGAATAGGACAGGTTGCTCAGGATAGGTTGGGTTAACTGGCATGCACCCTGTGTAAGGTTGCCAACCTCCAGGTGGTAGCTGGAGATCTCCTGCTATTACAACTGATCTTCAGGCAACAGAGATCAGTTCACCAGGAGAAATGGCTGCTTTGGAAGGTAGACTCTATGGCATTATACCCCATCAAAGTCTCTCCCTTCCCCAAAACCCACCCTCCTCAGGCTCCATCCCCAAAATCTCTAGTTATTTCTCAACCCAGAGCTGGCAACCCTACCTGGAGTGCTGCTGGTGTGGTTGGAATTCCACCAGTGGCAAGTCTTGAAGGGTGCTTCAATCCCAAGGCAATTGAGAAGTCTTAGTGTAATGCCAATATGGCTATTGGAAAGGCAGTATTAGAGAAGGGGAAGATTTGTGTTCCCCATCATTCCATCCACCAGAATATCCTGCACCTGTACAGAAACAATGGGGTCCACCTTTCTGAGGATGGGTGTGACATTTATCTGGCTGATCTTCACCAAGGCTTGTGTGATGTTATAGTCAGAAGGTGGGACAAGGGGTGTTAATCTAGGCTAACCCCTCTATGTTGCAGGAATAGGGCAGATTGTTCAGGATAGGTAGAGCTAATCAGCATGCACTCTGAGGCATCTGGTATGATGGGGAGGATTGTCCAGAACAGGTCATTGCATGCCTTGCAGCTGGGTGTGCTCTGAAGGAGCAGCCTTGCTGCTGAGTGGCATCATTTGAACCCAGTACGAGCCTTGCGGCACATTAGGGGAGAGGGATGAAGCTGGGCACCTCTCTGCATATACGGCTGTGCAGGCGGCAATAAGCAAGGCCTGCAGAAGCACCGGCCGAGTTTGGAACCAAAAGGCTGACCGGGCACATGCTTAGTGCTGCCCACTCTCAAAATCATCTGCATATTGAAATCAGTAGGGGCCGTGGCTCAGTGGTTGAGCATCTGCTTGGCATGCAGAAGTTCCCAGGTTCAATCCCCAGCATCTCCAGTTAAAAGGGTCATGTAGGAGGTGATGTGAAAGATCTCTGCCTGAGACCCCAGAGTGCCACTAATGGTCTGAGTAGACAAGACTGACTTGGATGGACTGATGGTCTGATTCAGTATAAGACATGTGTGACATGTGTGTTCATATAAATAATTTTAAATACATAAAAACTAGTTGAACCTACGTTCTGTTGTCTTGTGACATCATTTGGGAGTGGGGGCATGGCAACATTTAGCCTTAAAGAAGAAGAGGTCAGTATTCCCTATGTATGGACAAACACATAGATAGGAAAGGAAGGAAGAAAACAAGGTATCAATGATAGTTGAAGCTTGTGTTCCGACGCCCTCTCTTTTCATACACTGAACAGTAGCTTCCTTTTTCATGCACTTAAAAATTTCAGAATCTAACAAGATGATTTGTTTCCTTTAACAGAGATTCCAATTTGAATTTCAACTGGCACAAAAAGTATGACTTTACTTAATTTGTTTGATTGGCGTGTTTAACCATGTCTCATTTCGTTCAATTAAAAACAGGCAAACACAGTGAATTAGGCAAAGTCAAAGCGCGCGATAGAAATTAAGATGGCATCCAACTAATCAAATTTCCATTTTGTTTGAACAAGAAGACTAATAAATTAAGCAAAGTTTCTCAGAAGACATTTTTTCACTTCTCCTGATAACAGCATCTCATGGAGCAACAACATCTCAGCGTATTGTACTAATGGATATTGAACAGCAAGATCTTGAAGGAAAATTCACATAACCATTTGACTGTTTTTGTCAAAAACAGTTTTCTCCTCACTGCTCATACTATTAATTTCATTTAAAGTCACAAATGGTGGTATACGATGGAAGGAAGGAAGGAAGGAAGGAAGGAAGGAAGGAAGGAAGGAAGGAAGAAAGAAAGAAAGAAAGAAAGAAAGAAAGAAAGAAAGAAAGAAAGAAAGAAAGAAAGAAAGAAAGAAAGAAAGAAAGAAAGCTGATTGCAAAATTCAGTTGAAAACAAAAGAGGCCCCGAACCATGAATATGAAAATATCATATATAATATAAAAATCTAGCATCATAGATATTAAATTACCATATTAATCATAAACAATTGCCAATCAGTATACAGCCTACTCAAGATTCATTCTGAATTAGGGCTGCCAGCTCCGGTTTGGAAAATACCTGGAGATTTTGAGGGCAGAGCTTGAAGAGGGTGGGGTTTGGGGATGGGAGGAACTTCAATGCCATAGAATCCAATTGCCAAAGAGGCCATTTTCTCCAGGTTAACTGATCTCTATCAGCTGGAGATCAGTTGTAATAGCAGGAGATCTCCAGCTAGTACCTGGAGGTTGGCAACCCTAAACAAGCTGCAGGTGTTGCTTGTTAGCTGAGAGTTTGGCTAGGCCTCTGGGAAACTGCAAAAGCAAAAGTTAATCACACAAAATGGAGAATAAGCTGATGTTGAAAACAAAATGGTTCTTCTGTCTTCACAACTCAATAAAATGGATTAAAACACTGGGCCTGGAATACAGGCTACATATAAAACCACCAGGATAAACAGTTACTAAAATAATCAACCCCATTAATTATATGCAAAACATAAATGACCAGTAGACCATATGT
This sequence comes from Euleptes europaea, assembly GCF_029931775.1. Classification (NCBI taxonomy): domain Eukaryota; kingdom Metazoa; phylum Chordata; class Lepidosauria; order Squamata; family Sphaerodactylidae; genus Euleptes; species Euleptes europaea. Next base: position 89,501,665 of record NC_079319.1, on the reverse strand, counting down.
GTTTCGGCCTCTTGGGTTTGAATACTTCAATGGATTTATACAGCTATTTGTAATTAGATACTGTACCTTTAAGAATGTACACTGACAGATGCATGTAATTATCTGAGTGGCTTTAACTCCACCAAGCCACGAACTAAACTATGAGGACAATTAGTCCCATCCAACAAGGAGCTTGCTACTATACAGCCCTAGTGTGAGTAACCTTGATTTTTTTGCTATATATTGATTGTTTGTATAAAATTAATTTTTATAGGAGATAAAATGCATAAGACCCTGTTTCATCTAGAAATGACAATGAAATTAAAAAAATGTATATAATATAGAACTTTAAGAGACCTGAATAGAAATGTCGATTCACAGCTGTATCATGATGTATCAGTTATGGCATAACAACAACAACAACAACAACAATAATAATATGATAATAGTGGCAGCTGATGAAGACCCTTAGTGGTTGAAATAGGGAATATCCAGCACCCTGTACTATACTATTGGATATTGCCACTTCTACACTATTGGATATTGCCACTTATACGACTACATATGCAGCAGAAAAGTAACAAGAAGAGATAATCATCTATACTGCTAGAAATTTATTGCTACTGTGACTGTCTCCACGTCTCCTAGATGCAAGTTGGGCGAGATACTCGCGAAAGACTTTGTGATTGTAATTTTGATATGCTTGTGATTCAACAACATATATGAGAATACAAGAATCAGAGAATATTTGTACTAACAATAAGTATAGAATTATTGGAAAATATATATGTCTAACTGAAGATATCTAATTGCATATTATTGAATGCTTTATTTTTCTGCTATTTTGGGATTTGCTAACTAACTATAAAGCAGGCTAACTTATATTTACACAGTACCTGGAGGTTGGCAACCCTATTCTGAATCCTTCAGATAATATTGTTGACAGATGACCTTGTCATTAATTCACAAGTGCAGAAACCAATTTACCCAACAATATTGATGCTAACACTAGAAGTTAGAAAAGAGCTGCATTTTCTTCAGTCCTCATGATTCTTGAGAAAGAAGGAAAACGTAACCCATGAGTTATCTTGATTCCTCCAGCCACTTTTCCAAGAAAATTTCAGATTCATCCGTTTCTGATCCTAAACCACGTGAAAGAATGGGGACTGTCCAGCCATTGATGTCTGTGGTTCTCCTTTTGAAGTACTGTCCTCTTCCAATTCCTTTAGGAAGCTTGCAATGACTCCTTTACAATGCAATCTACAATTGGAAGGAGCAACAATCACAGCAAGAAGTCTTGCCAGACATCTCATCACCAGCCAGGAATCTGGTGAGTGTATTTCTCTAACCTAGGAGTCAGTCACATTTTATAACCAAATGGCCAAGCTACATCAAAATTCAGAGCAAACCCCCCCCCCATTTTTTTTAACTAAGAGCCATTAGAAGAAAGTCCTTTGGCATTACTGAAAATGTACAGCTCAACATAACCTATAACTGACAGGTTAATTAATCATCCATAAGGTTTCCACAGTCCACACTTTATTAGGAAGAGGAACCCAAGAGGTCCCACAGGAAGTCATAAATATACACAGTAGCACCCTGCATGATTGTTTTAGTGTGGGGGCATAAATGCATGCATGCTTCACACTTAGATTACTGGCAGATGTTCACTGCTAACACTTCCCTTCCTGTAAAGCATCTCTAAGGAACCCTTTAGTCCCATAAAAAACCTTCACATAGTGGTTATTCTAGCACCCCACCTACCCTTCCCCAAATAAACCTTAACATAAGATTTTATGTTCATTTTTTTAAAAAAGCCAAATTATTTATCTGTTTGCTTATTTGATTGTTTTAAAGACCTTATTTCTCACTGAGACCCAAAGTGGATTACACAGTATAAGCCAATGCAGTCAACACAATGTGACATCTACTAAGAAATGTCATTGGACTAGGATTACAGAAATTTGAAACAAAGCAAGACAAAGTATTAGACATGATATGTTAACAAAGCAGAAAAAGGTACTGTATAAGTAGAAGACAATGTTGTGGAAACAAAGTCATACACAGTCACAGAGTCCACAATCTCATTCTTTGTCAAAGGCACCTACCTTTATATAAATGCCTCCTGAAAAAATATATTTTACACAGTTTACAGAAAGAAAGAAGGGTAGGAGTAGGGTTGCCAGCTCTGGGTTGGGAAATACCTGGAGATTTTGAGGGTGGAGCCTGGGGAGGATGGGGCTTGGGGAGGGGAGGGGCTTCAGTTCCATAGAGACCAATTGTCAAAGCTGCCATTTTCTCCAGGGGAACCGATATCTGTCGCCTGGAGATCAGTTGTAATCTCCACCCACCACTTGGAGGTTGGCAACCATATGTGGGAAGCTTCCTCAGACAGGCCATTCTACAGGGTAGGAGCCACAACAGAAAATACAGGACTGTGGGCAGTTGCTGATCTTTCTGTACTGAGCCACCTTGGACACCCACCCAATGCAGATCCCATCATTTTAGCCTCGGCCTGTAATTACCTGGGTTCATCAGAGGCCAAATCACTGTTGAAATGGTTATCTGAAGGTAGAAAAGTTTGAAAGCTGCCGCTGTGTATGTGTGTATGTGTGTGTCATCAAGTCATAACTGACTCATAGCAACCCCATGGGGTTTTCATGGCAAGAGATGTTTGGAGGTGGTTTGCTGTTGCCTGCCACCACATCATGACCCTGGTATTCCTTGGAGGTTGCCCATCCAAATACTAACCAGGGCCAACCCTGCTTAGCTTCTGAGATCTGACGAGATCAGGCTAGCCTGGGGCTATCTGGGTCAGGTGCTCTATACACTGTTCTATACAGATATACAGAAGGTAAGCTTGCAATTGCAAGTCTAAATGGAGCAGCTTATTTCTTGCAACCAGGATCAGTTGCTATATTTGAGATTAACCCATTTTGTCCAATCATTTCTGATGCTGGGATTGAAAACATTGACCCGGCTGAGAGAATTTTGTAACCTATCAGGCCAGAAAAGAATTAGGGGGTATGACTGATATGCTCAAAGTGCCAATAACAGAATTCACATACATTTTAGAAGTCAGTTGGTCACAGGATTAAGACTCTATGCTCCATTTAACTGAAGAGAGTAAATTCACCTTTCTTTAAAGAGTGCGCTCAAGGGCAGAGTCCAGTAGAAAGGCAAACAGAGGAGGCCCTCTAGTATATACTTGGATATATCATTCTGCTGGGCAACTTATAAATTAAATTATGCTCTGATGTGAATTTTCAGTTTTCCTTAGTGTGACATTTCACACTTTGGTGACTAGGAAAAGTGTGAACATTTTGGATTTTCCAGCATTTGGGGAGTGGCGGTGGATTTGGGTTAGGACAAAAGCCTGTACTTCTATCTGGATTCAAGGGAAAGAATGGATGGAGGAGAATAACTGATGCAGGAAAATATGAATATGTGGTTTTTTTTTAATGTAGGGAAAAGAATATTCCAGTAATGGAGAGCGTGGACCACAGCGTGTGCAGATCAGGGTGAAAGTAAGAGTTGTATTGAGTACCAATAAGATATGGCCATAGGATAAAGGGACTTCCCATCAAGTCTCTATTAACGAGACAGGATATCTTTTCTCCAGGCTGTTTGGCAACCCTGAGTATCCTGGTTGTGTCCTAAGGAAACAGTCCTTACACATTAGAAGCAACAATCAATAATGCCCAGTAATGATGGATTTGACATTGTGAAGTGTTAAATGAAGGGGCTTACCAGCTAGCTAGGAACTGATGAAGTCCTGCTGACCCAGAAAGCCTCCAGTCCAGCAAGCAGATAAAGATTCCCAAGATATACCCAAACTCCTCCTCTAGGGAACTTTGCACACCAACGTCTCCCAATCTGGTTGGCTTGATCATATTGTGAACTGTCTGAAAATATTTGCATTGGTTCACCTCAGCACACTCAGAAACGAAATTCTGCTGAATCGATCAGCACAAACATCTAGATAGACTTATTCTTCACTGAAGAAAAGCTGCTCTCCAGAAGTCTGCTTCGCAGCCACCCAGAGTTCACCAAAAAGAGACACACTTTACAAATTCTTGATTGGAGAAAGAGCACACTCGAGGCAATTAGTCCCCACTCTTCATTAAGATTCCATATGTCTCTAATTATACAAGTGTCATTAAACACAGAGTTAGTGTAGATACAAACACAAACCTCTGAGGAACAGATCAGCAAATTATAACTTCTGCTCAAGAGCAGCAAACAGTTGGGTGAAGAGAAAGCATTTGGCATTGTGTCATGGTTGCAGTAGGCAGGGTTAAGATCCAAGGGCATATCTGCATGCCTTTTTTTTAAAAAAAAAATGAAGATATTGGATGCATAGTGGATTAGGTCAATGTACAAGCAGTTGGAGCCCCTGAGATGAGTCAGCCAAGAACTATGAAAAGAAGTTGAGAACATCTGAGTGGCAAAATTTACTTGGAGAAGATATCCCTCCCAGATGAGGATTGGGATGTTCAGTCAAGATGGTAAATAATCAAAAGCTGAAACAAACACATCCCGCTTTTTAACATAGTTACAGGGGATTTAAACATTAGGGTTGCCAGCTCCAGACTGGGAACTACCTGGAGATTTTGGGGGTGGAGCCTGAGGAGGGCAGGGTTTGGAGGGGAAGGGACTTCAACTCCATAGAGTCCAATTGCCAAAGCGGCCATTTTCTCCAGGTGAACTGATCTCTGCCACCTAGAGACCAGTTGTAATAGCGGGAGATCTCTAGCCACCACCTGGAGGTTGGCAACCTTATCAATAATCCTCCATAGAGTTTTCCTCCAGCTTAATTTCAGAGGGTAGCTGTGTTAGTCCACAGCAGACAGAGTTGCGAGCTCTGGGTTGGGAATTACCTGGAGATTTTGGGGATGGAGCCTGGGGAGGGTGTGGTTTGGGGATTGAAGTGACTTCAATGGAGGATAAAGCCATACAGTCCACCTCCCAAAGCAGCCATTTTCTCCAGGTGATCTGATCTCTGTCATGTGGAGAACAGTTGTAATAGCAGGAGATCTCCAGCCACCACCTGGAGTCTGGCAACCCTAGCAGTAGAACAGTTAGATTAAGAACATAAGAAAAGTCATGCTGGATCAGACCAAGGCCCATCAAGTCCAGCAGTCTGTTCATACAGTGGCCAACCAGGTGCCTCTAGGAAGCCCACAAACAAGACGACTGCAGCAGCACCATCCTGCCTGTGTTCCACCCACCCAACATAATAGGCATGTTCCTCTGATACTAGAGAGAATAGGGATGCAGCATGACTAGTATCCATTCTAACTAATAGTCATGAATACCCCTTTCCTCCATGAATATGTCCAAATCCTGGTTCAAATCCAGCAGCAGACAAAAGGAGCTCTGACTCTTGAAAGACAAAAAGTTAATCCTCAGTATTCTGATGCTGTCCTAGAATGCAGTTTCAGTTTGATGTCAAATAGGGGTGTACATATCGGCATCCCAAAGTAAAAGAAAACCTTGAAAAATATCTTTTGGGTTTTTCTTTTGTTTTTCTTTTTTTTACCGGGATGAAAAAAGTCGCAATAAAGGGAGCCAAAAAAACTGATCCCGAATAATGCTGGTTTTTTGGGCATTATTCAGCCACTTTGGCTTGCCACCATTCCCTCCCCCTTCCCTCCTTTCTTCCTCCACCCTTACTTACTTGCCTCTGAATGAAGTCCACCTAGGATTGCCAACCTCCAGGTACTAGGTGAAGATCTCCTGCTATTACACCTGATCTGTAGCCATTAGAGATCAGTTCACCTGGAGAAAATGGCTACTTTGGTAATTGGACTCTATGGCATTGAAGTCCCTCCCCTCCCCAAACCCCACCCTTCTCACACTCTGCCTCAAATACCTGGCATGCCTAAGTCCACCCTGTGCAGCTTTCCTGGACAGCCAGGTGAGATGGGCTTCATTAAGATCCATACCGTTCGGGTAGGTATCTTTCACACCAACAAATATAACAATCCTAATCTTCGATTGTTGGTTTTACACATATGTGTGATTTTTTAAAAAAAATGTATTATCTTTTATAAACTGTTCACTGCCTTGAGGACCCTCATTAGGGTCAAAGTTGTCCGAGTATATTTTTTTGCATCTACAACATGTAGCACTCCAAAATGTTTGAGACAGAGCTTTCAAGGTCAGTTGTGGCAAACGTTATAAGGCCACTTCCCAGCAATTTTTTTTGCACCAGGAAAAATAAAGGATTAGATGTGATGTAATATTATAAAAAAATAATTTGCCTGGACAGAACTGTTTGCAGCATGCATGAACACAAGATTCCAGTTGTGGAGTGAACAAGGTACAAAGAATGCCTGGGGATTTTTTCCCTAGAACAGTGTTGGACACAAATACTAGGCACCACGAATCCATACTTTTCTGGCATACTGCCCAACTCAATGCTTGCAAGACCTTCTGCGACATGCAGAAATCCCCCCAAATTTTTTTCCTTGATGTCTTACGATTTGCAGTTAACAAAGAGAAGGGGATTGTGTCATTAGAGTGGGCAAATTGTCCCTGGCACCTTGGTGAGAGTCCAGCATCCATCACAACAAAATAAAGTTGCCATTTTCCACTTTACTGTTGTGTGAAGTTTGCAACAGGAGAAAACACACACACACAATTATTTCACAACAGGGGTTGGCCTTGGTACTGCTCAAGCCAGCACTGCTCTTAGGCTGCCAAATGGAAGCTTCTATGCCCTCTCTGCCATGTTGCTTTCACCTGCCTTCCTTGGGGTGCACAAATATGTATTACCTATAAGTAGGGAACCCATCTCCCTGAAATTTAGAAGGCAGGATCTCATAAGCTGAAAAATTCCCTGAAAAACGTCTTTAAAATTTCTCCCGAAATTGTGTTGGAAAGCAAAATTGTTACAGCCAGAAATATGAAACCAATGGGCACAAATACATGACTTTGGATCCAGTCACCTTTTCTGCTGGTGAAATAAGCAACAATAGTCCCCTTTGACCAAGCAAAGAGCCTAATCTAGGGATCATGGGACCTGCATAGACAAATGTCATGTGAGATGGGACCTACAGTAAGGAACATAATTGGGCAAGACCAAGTGAAAAAGCTGGCTGGATCCTACACTATATATTAATTTAGGTTACTTCTATGAGGCCTCTATGGTTATACATATCGATAAACTAAAACCGAAAATAAAACCAAAATTAGCTGTTTCAGTAATTTTCGGGCTTTAGGTTTTTTGAACAAAACCTGGGAGTCTCCCCAAAGCCAAATAGGTGATTCCCGAAAAAGCTGAATAAATATTTGGCTTTTTTGCCTTGGCGAGGGGAATATTTGGCTTTTTCGGGTTTGGCTATTCACCTTTGCTCAGAGGCATGGCTCTGTGCTTTCTCCCATTTTTCTATCTTTTTTTGACTGGATTTATTAGGGCCCCATAGTTGGGACCCTTTTAAGGTATGGGTCATGTAATTGGAGCAAACTTGGTCTGACCAACCAGGTGGTGTGCTGATCTGAACTTTAAAAGACGGGGCTCAACCAGTTCCGTCCGGAGGTATATGCCCTCCAACTAAAAAGAACCAGCTTCAACAGCTACTGATCACCAGGCTTCCAAAGGAGACTCCCTCACCCATGCGGATGAGCAATCTCCTTCAGTTGCCTCTCTCTTGATTTATGAATATCACCACACTTTTATTTATTTATTCAATTTCTATCCTGCCCTTTCCCAACAGAAGTCATAAGAACATGCTAGATCAGACCAAGCCATGCTAGATCAGATCAAGTCCAGCAGTCTGTTCACATAGTGGCCAACCAGGTGCCTCTAGGAAGCCCACAAACAAGACGACTGCAGCAGCACCATCCTGCCTATGTACCACAGCATGTAATATAACAGGCATGCTCCTCTGATCCTGGAGAGAATAGGTATGCATCATGACTGGTATTCATTTTTACTAGTAGCCATGTTCTTCTCCATGAACATGTCCACTCCCCTCTTAAAGCCTTCCAAGTTGGCAGCCATCACCATGTTCTTAGGCAGGGAGTTCCACAATTTAGTCGGGCAGCTAACGATCCTAATAGTCATACAATCATGTGATTGAAAAATATCATAAAACATGCATAAAACCATAATAAGAAATAAAAACCTAGGTTAGCCAGCAACTTATCTAAGCCACTTAACAGATAGTGTTCTAGTAATAAATCCCCCTTATCACATGGGTGAACACCCAACAACAGAAACACTGGGAGGAACAGCAAAAACAGCAGGGGGTACAAACTCAAAAAGGGTCCAGCAGGGGAGGCCAATTGATGTACAGCCATTGCTGTCTTCAATCATAGGCCTGGTGGAACATCTCCATCTTATAGGACCTGCAGAACTGAGCCAAGTCCCACAGGGCCTTAGTCTAGGGTTGCCAACCTCCAGGTACTAGCTGGAGATCTCCTGCTATTGCAAATGATTTTCAGCCGGTAGAGAGCAGTTCACCTGGAGAAAATGGCTGCTCTGGCAATTGGGCTCTATGGCATTGAAGTCCCTCCCCTCCTCAAACCCCGCCCTCCTCAGGCTCCACCTCAAAAACCTCCCACCGGTGGCGAAGAGGGACCTGGCAACCCTACCAGAGTCTCACTCAACAGACAGTTCCACAAGGCTGGGGCCAGGGCTCAAAAATACCCTGGCTCTGGTCGGGGATAGTTGGATATGTCTTGGGCCAGGGATCACCCATAAGTTGGTTCCAGTTGAGCGCAACACTTTTTGAAGGGTACATTGGGAGAGGTGGTCCCACAGATACTATGGTCCCAGAATGTTTAGGGCTTTAAACGTCAATACCAAAACCCCAAACCTGACCTGGTACTCAATCTGGAGCCAGTGCAGCCGGTGGAACACTGGTTGTACTTGAGCTCTCCAAGGGGTCTCCATAAGGACCCGCCCCACTGCATTCTGGACCGGTTGTACTTCCTGCAGCAGCCTTAAGGAGTATGCCACTTTGAAGTGGCATGAGCAAACTCAGATTTGAGTAGAATAGAACATTAGTCTCATCTAGGACTGTTGATTCGATAAAAACCGAACCAAAAAATACCGAATAAATGCCAATTCGGTAAATTTCTGGTTCGGGTATACCGAATCAACAAAATCTGGGAGGTTGGCAAAGCCGAATTTGCCATTTGGATTTCTGTGGCTCCTGTGGGGGCATTTTTGCAGGTAGAGGTCCCAATTTTTCAGGGTAGCTATAAGGGACTTTCCTTGCAAGAACCCCCAAGTTTGGTAAAGATTGGGTCAGGGGGTCCGGAGTTATGGGGTCTGGAAGGGGTCACCCCATCATTGGAAAAGTGGCTGTGTTCAGACTCTTTAATGTGACCTTAGCAATGTATCTCAATGGGGAAGCTGGGCTTTAAACGGTGGGAAAGTTCACCCTGCACCTCCTTAGAGACAAAGTGTATCACATAGTATCTCTATGGAGGTACCAGGCAAACTTTCCCACCCACCGTTTAAAGCCCGGCTTCCCCTTTGAGATACATTAGATCAGATTAAAAAGTCACACAGCCACTTTGCCAATACATTTCCAAGGAGAAGGATGGGGTGACCCCTTCCAGACCCCATAACCTCGGACCCCCTGACCCAATCTTTACCAAAGTCCCTTCAAGCTACCCTGAAAATTTGGGAAAATTTGGGACCTCTACCTGCAAAAATGCCCCTACAGAGCCATGGAAAGCCGTGAATGTGTTTAAATGGCTTTAAATGGCTGCATTATTTGGAAATCCCGAATTTAAACCCGAATTTCTAACTATACTGGTATAGGGGGATTCGGGATTTCCCGGGGGGGGGGGGGGGAGGCCATTTAAGCCCGAATCTGAATTATACCAAATTTTTTAAAATTCAACAGCTCTTGTCTCATCGACTAACAAAATGTTTACAGAGTTGGAAGTAGGGATGCTACCAACTTTCTAAGTCCCTTAAATCAAGCCCATATTTCTTGAATTTCATGCCATTTTCTGTTTCTTCAGGTCAATTTTTCCCCTCTTAAAGCTGACACATTTTTCAACATTGATTTTTACATATAAAACTATCAATGGTGTAAAAATGATATGAAAGAGTGCAAAAATGACCCACAACAATACAAATCTGGAAAGAGCGGCAATGAATATTGGGCAAAATGAAAAGGCTCACTATGACGATAAACACAACAAAAATCATATTCGTACACCTGTATTTTTACAAGTGATTATCAGGCAGTGCCTGTCCCATTTAAATCATGATTGGATCTCCCATCTTCCTTATTTACTGTAAATACTATAATTCTGATCATAATCCTAATGGCTACTTTTGCTGTACTTAAATCTCTAAATGATACAAAAAGCTTTCCAATTTGTTTGCTTTCAGGCATCTCTCGCTCTCTCACACACAGAGAGTCTTCAATATGGTTTGACGCTCCAAATACACAGGATAATGACTAATAAATGAAAGATTAATTCACTAGGTTTTATACTTGAGGCGCGCTCCACTTCCCCAACATCCTCTTGATTTTCTAAGATGCTCTTACCACCTTAGACGTGCTAGGGGCATAACAGCTGCTCGTGCAAGATACGGAGATGGTTTGTCTTTGCACCTGAAGATCATTCATCTCTTTTGGAGAACACATTGGAACAGATATGCTCACTTGTCAAATGCCTGACTCAAGGCGTAAAGCACAAATATTCAGAAGTGTATCATTCTGGGAGTGTAATTCAAAACTACTCCCTCAGCTTAACTGGCAGCTTCAAAGCCTAGCGCAGCTCCCTGTCTTTAATGAACACACAGAACCCCTGGCAGCGTCAACTTTTTGGGACATTCAAGTCGGAACACATCTGGTGCCGAGACTAAAAACACCTTTTTGACAGCAAGTGCTCATCACATCGTCGAAGTCAGAAGTAGCTTGAGGCTGCTTTCATTTGTATTGCTCTTTGAATAGCTACTCCAGCATTTTATTTAGGGCTGACTGAAAACTATTTGCCTTTTTAAAGTCAGGTTATCACCATTTGAGAAAAATTAGAACCCATTTTTCATTTCCCCTTCTCTTCTGAAATGCTCATTCTGGTTTGTTTGCAACTGGTGTTTGCAACTCATCTCTGGAATCATTGGGCACAAATGCAAAATTTCATTATGTAGTTCCCTCATGGGCTGTGACCAGTCTTCTTGACCTAGGGTTGCCAGGTCCCTCTTTGCCACTGGCAGGAGGTTTGTGGGGCGGAGCCTGAGAAGGGTGGGGTTTGGGGATGGGAGGGACTTCAATGACATAGAGTCCAATGGCCAAAGTGGCCATTTTCTCCAAGTGACCTGATCTCTATTGGTTGGAGATCAGTTGTAATAGCAGGATATCTCCAGCTAGTACCTGGAGGTTGGCAACCCTATCTTGACCTCTATGACAAACCACATCTATTCCAATACGGCAAATACTTTTTTTCGTATTTAGGGTTCATTTCACCAGAGGTTGAGGCCTCTTGATATTGAATCAGATTTTCAGGCAGATTTTGTGAGGAATATTTAGGATTGCCAACATCCAGGTGGTTGTTGGAGATCTCACACTATTACAACTGATCTCCAGCTGATAGAGATCAGTTTCCCTAGAGAAAATGACTGCTTTGGTAATTGGGCTCTATGGAATTGAAGTTCCTCCACTCTCCAAACCCCACACTAAATAGGCTCTACCCCCAAAATCTCCAGGTATTTCCCATCCCCTGGAACTGGCAACCCAAGAAATATTTATGAAGTCAGAAGGCTTGGGGACGAGAAGTTCTAGGCATCAAAGGCCACAAGAGAGAATATGCAGAGTCCATTTTTTTAAGGGACAGCAGATCTTTAGGTGACAGAAGCTGAAAAACAGGGAGATCAAAGGCCAAGAACTTCACCTCAGTGTGACTTACAGTGTGGTAATGCCTATCTTCTCTTGATATTTTTCAGGAAACAGGCATGAATATCTGGGTGACATCTAATATTTCCCAAACATCATTATGGCACATTCATATGTTGAAGGTTTATACATTTCTGATATAATACCCTGTAAAGTGCATTTCTGGATGTTTTTTTAATAATCATGTTTTGTATAATTTGACCACTGAAGAAGGCCCAAGAGGCCGAAACACATATGGTCTACTGGTCATTTATGTTTTGCATATGATCAATGGGGTTGATTATTTTTGTAACTGTTTATCCTGGTGGTTTTATATGTAGCCTGTATTCCAGGCCCAGTGTTTTAATCCATTTTATTGAGTTGTGAAGTTGTGAAGACAGAAGAACCATTTTGTTTTCGACATCAGTTTATTCTCCATTTTGTGTGATTAACTTTTGCTTTTGCAGTTTCCCAGAGGCCTAGCCAAACTCTCAGCTAACAAGCAACACCTTACTAACAAGTTACTAGCTGGAGATCTCCTGCTATTACAACTGATCTCCAGCCGATAGAGATCAGTTCACCTGGAGAAAATGGCCACTTTGGCCATTGGACTCTATGACATTTAAGTTCCTCCCCTCCCCAAACCCCACCCTAAGGCTCCACCCCAAAAACCTCCCGCCGGTGGTGACGAAGGACCAGGCAACCCTAAGCTTGTTACCCTAGCAGATAGCACCTTCAAGGATGCTAGCACATACCAGCTTAATTAAGTGATTCTACTCACGTGTGGGAAGATTGGAAGGGATGATGAAATAATGTATTAGTAGTGTATTAGTGCTCTGTATATGTTTTTTTTGTATTTTATGCTTTTAATTTTTGTTGTATTATGATTTTTTTGTATGTCTTATTATAAAAAAGCAATTAAAATTTATATATATATAAAAAAGGAAGATTGGAAGGGGTGATGAAGTCACTCTTTTGTCCTGGGAACACTATCCCTGCCTAAACCAGTTTGAACCATCCAGAGAATTCTCCCTGGTAACTATTCTCATTGGGAGTTGTGGATCATCTGACCCGAGTCCACTTTACCATACGTTAAACTAAGCCTCATGGTGGTCACTTATTTTTACCTTACTTCTATTCGGCTTTCCTTTGCAATGCTTCATTGCCAGCAACAGCAACTTATTCTACAGCCTGAAACGGCGACTTTATAGCTATTAAGATCAGCAGCTATGTAACAGCTTAGTGAGCATATTCAGCCAGCTAAGTGTGAGGGTCTCCGTCTATATGTCTCTGCTTTCCATCATTCGCTTATCAGTGAACTCGTAAAAGCAGTTCACACCTTCTGGTCTCAGGCGCCAGGCCTGATCGCCCCATGTATCGTCCCCCCCGCTGTTCTTCCTGTCAGTACTCCCTCAGGCCGCTGCGGCCTTGGAAGTGTGATAGCCTCACCAGACTTCCTGGGACTCGCCTGATGTTTTGTATTATGCCAAGCTTGTAACTTCCCATAACAATAAGTGTGAACCCCAGTGCCCCAGGGCCCTGGAGTCAATATATGCTGTAAACCCGATTAGCCCCTCACTTGCAACTTGCTACCTGTGCCTGTCTCATCTCCTGATGTCTTCAATAAATCTTTTGTTTCTTTATCAACGTCTGAACATTTGATTTGGAGAAGTAAACTCAGAGAGAGGGGATCTCTCACATTAAGTTGCAAGTCCTTGCCTCTCGAACTGCTGCTGTACCTTTTGGGACAGAATGCCAGGCGATGAGGAAAATACCCCAACTACCCCGGACGTACCGGACGAACCGGTGGTGCCGAAGAAACCGGACCCCAAGGAGGAGGGTGCCAAGCCAAAGAAGCCTACGGATCCCATCCCTGACCAAGGCCAGGACGGACGTCCCCGAGGACTTTTTAACAATTGGCTGGACTCCCCCAAGGGTTGGTCTCTCTCCAGAACCGCGGCGAAGGATCGCCGTTTGGCCTTTCCCAGCACGGGACTTGAAGGGGACCCAGCGCGCAAGGAAGCCCTGATGGAGGAGGAACGCAGGCAGTGGCAGGAGGATCGCCAGGCCATGCAGGAGCAGATGGAGACCATGCAACGGGTGATGGGTGAGATGGCGGCGGCTCTGGACGCGCTGAAAGTGCAACCGCCTGCTGGCAACCCTCCGGACGGAGCACCGGCGGCCCCTCCCACGCCTCCTAGCCTCCCGTCCCGCCGGGACCTGAAAGTCACGTATGACGGCTCAGGGGACCAGTTGACCTTTTTTATGGTCCAAGTGGACATTTTTATGCGTGAACAGGGCCGCACCTTCACTTCCGAGGAGTCCCGAGTGCAGTACGTGGCTTCCTTACTGCAAGGGGAGGCGGCCGCCTGGATGGTGTTGCAGTATGAACTTCGCTCGCCGGTGCTGCGAACGCTGGACGAGTTTATGGTAGCGCTCCGCAACCGCTTTGAGGACCCGACTCTGGGTGAGCGGGCTAAAGCCTCCCTGATGCAACTGCGCCAAGGGACTAAGTCGGTGGCGCAGTATGCAAGTGAGTTCCAGTCCCTAGCCAGCCGAATCCTGGACTGGAGTGAAGCCACCTTGGTTCAGTGTTTCAGGGAGGGCCTCAACCCAGACCTCCAACATTGGGCCTTCATGCAAGGGAACCCCCCGGACGTGGAAGGTTGGGTTCGTCACGCAGCCGATATAGAAAATCGCAAACAACTCCTGACCTTGTCCAAACAACGTATCGGAAGAGACCCTAGGCCCCGAAGCGACCGGGGCCGAGACTTCCGCCTGGGGGGCAGCGGGGTTCCCTCGGCCGCGGAACGCCGCAAGCGGTTTGAGACTGGGGTCTGCCTAACCTGCGGAGGTAAGGGACACTTTGCATCGCAATGCCCCTCTCGAGCGGGCCGTCCCAACCCCCCACGCCAAGCCCCAGCTGAACCGCAGAAGGCGACTGCCGAGGACCAGCCCCGCCGCAGGAGCGGACCACCGGGCCGACGCTCCGGCGCACCCTCCGCTCTCCATGCGCGGCCCCAGGATGGGGCCTCCACTTCTACAGGCCCAACGGGGTCCCGGATTACAAATACTACTTTTGATTCGGACGGGTCCCCGACCACCACCACTCCTTCCCCCTCTTCCAGCGAGGAGGAGTGGGAACAGCCGGCAAAAAACGCCGTCGGTCTGCTGTAGAGGGGGCTCCGCAGCAGACCGCCCCTGTCGTTGTGCAAGGAGCTCCACCGATGGTAAGCGCCCAAGAGGACAATGTGTATGTGCGTGTTCACCTGTCCCTACCGAAAGGGGGTCCCAGTTTAGAATTCCCCGCCTTGGTGGACTCGGGGTGTGCCCGCACCATGATTAGCGAGGAAACTGCCAAGAAACTGGGGGTCCGGCGCAAGCGGCTTCCGGGGCCCCTCCGCTTTTCCCAAATGGACGGGAGTGATTTTAAACGGGGACCGGTGACCCACAGGACTGCAGCCGTGCTTATGTCCGTGGGAGAACATTGGGAACGCTTGTATTTTACCATTGCCCCTATTGTAACCCCTGTGGTGTTAGGGATGAACTGGCTACGGGGACACAACCCTTCCATCGACTGGGTTAAACGGGTGCTCTCGTTTCCCGAAAACCCCTGTGGGTCACATGATAAGGAACGGGTTGTCCGGACTCCGGCCGCCGCGGTAGTAGAGTTTCCCCCCCCAACCGCCGTTCCTCCTCAACTGCCCACCGAATACTCGCAGTTTGCGGACGTCTTTGATGTTAGGGAATGTGACGAGTTACCCCCCCACAGAGAAACGGACTGTGCCATCGAAATAGTGGGGGAAGGCAAACTGTCTAAGGGGAAGGTCTACCCCATGAGCCCTAGTGAAAAGGCGGTGTTGCGGGACTATCTGGATGCCAACTTGGCGAGAGGTTTCATACGCCCTTCCAAGGCTCCTTATTCGGCCCCGGCCTTCTTTGTGAAGAAAAAGACAGGAGATTTAAGACTGTGTATTGACTTTCGCAGGCTGAACGCCGTCACCCAGTCTAACGCTTACCCTCTCCCTCTTATTCCCGACCTTCTAGCACAATTAAAGGAGGGCCGAATCTTCACCAAACTGGACTTAGTAGAAGCATACCACCGCATTCGCATTAAAGAAGGAGACGAATTCAAAACAGCCTTTTCCAGCTGTTTTGGAATGTTTGAGTACCTTGTCATGCCGTTCGGACTTTCGGGGGCTCCCAGTGTGTTTATGCAATTAATTAATGAGGTGTTGCATGATTTGCTGTTTCGGGGGGTGGTGGTGTTTCTCGATGACATCCTTATTTACTCTGAAACCATGGAAGAACATGTGCGCCTAGTGCGAGAAGTGCTCCAGCGGCTGCGGGAGCACAAACTGTATGCTAAGGTGTCCAAATGTGAGTTCCACCAACCTTCCATTACTTTTCTGGGGTACGTGATTTCCCACCAAGGATTAGAAATGGACCCCGCAAAGGTCCAGGCGGTGCGGGATTGGGAACCCCCCACTACTCGCCGCCAGCTTCAGCAGTTTTTGGGGTTCGCCAACTTTTACCGAAACTTCATTCCTAACTTTGCCCAGGTTGCGCTTCCCCTCACTGCCCTGTTGCATACCAAGGACAAGGGGGCTGGCGCCGCGCTACCCTCAGCCCGTTTGCAGTGGTCCCCCCAGTGCCAGCAAGCTTTTGAACGTTTAAAGCTGCTTTTTTCATCCGAACCCGTTTTAGCTCACCCAGATTGCACCAAGCCTTTCGTAGTGCAAGTGGATGCCTCGGATGTGGCCATGGGCGGGGCCCTATTGCAGAGGGATGAAGGGGGGCGGTTAAGACCGTGCGCCTACTTCTCCAAAAAGTTTTCCCAGTCCGAAATTAACTGGGCTATTTGGGAGAAGGAGGCGGCGGCGGTCAAACATGCCCTCACCATATGGAGACACTTCTTAGAAGGTGCCGAACTGCCGTTTGAAGTGTGTACCGATCACAAGAATCTCGAGGCTCTCAAGGGAGCGAGAAAGCTTAACGCCAAACAAATTCGGTGGGCCCAATTTTTCGCTAAATTCCGGTTCACTCTCAATCATGTCCCTGGCAAGGAAAATGCCCTAGCCGACGCTTTGTCACGACTTCCCCAGTATCGCAACGATTTCGATCGCCCTGTGGACTCCCTGTTCACCCCCGAACAGCGTGGGGAAGTCCCAAGCTTAGCCGTCACTACCCGGTCCCAAGCCCATCGACCAGAAACCCCCCCTGGGCTCAAAGGCATCCCGGAAGCCTTCCAGCAGCGGCTCCGGGACGCCTCCTTACAGGAGGAGGAGCACCATCTCCTCCCCACTGGCTTGGAACGAACCAACACTTGGTGGGTGCAAGGGGGGAAACTATATGTCCCATCCTCCCTTCGCAAAGAGGTCTTGGGACTTGTACATGGTGCCAGGTTGGCAGGTCATTTTGGTTTCATAAAAACGCTTCATCTGGTACGGAGGCAGTTCTGGTGGCCCGGTATGAGAGCTGATGTGGAATTGTATGTGCGCAGCTGCCCCACTTGCGCCACAGCCAAGAAACGAATGGGAAAACCCCCAGGGCTTCTCAAACCGCTTGAGAACCCCTCCCGGCCCTGGGAAGTTATAGCCATGGATTTTATCACCGACCTACCTCCTAGCCGAGGAAAAACGGTTCTCTGGGTAATCACGGACCTTTTTTCCAAGCAGGTCCATTTCGTTCCATGTGCAGGTCTTCCTTCGGCCCAGGGCTTGGCCAAATTATTCGTCACCCATGTCCTCAGGCTACACTCGGTCCCGAGGAAGGTACTCTCCGACCGGGGGGTCCAGTTCGTTGCCAAATTCTGGAGGGCCTTTCTAAAACTCATGGGAGTGGAGGAACAGGGCCTGTCCTCCGCCTATCACCCCCAGACGGATGGTCAAACGGAACGAGTAAACGCAGTGGTGGAATGTTATTTGCGTTGCTATGTGAATTTCCACCAGGATGACTGGGTCGACCTGCTGCCATTCGCCGAATATGCGTACAACAATGCGCCTCATTCCTCTACCGGCTTTAGTCCCTTCCAAGTAATATACGGGACGGAATTCGGCCCTTTCGGTTCCGCACCCGTCACGCCCGAGCTCCAAGCCACTCCTGATCTTCAGGAGTGGGTTCAGGTAGTTAAATCTACCTGGCCGTGGCTGCTCAAAAATCTTGAGAAGGCAAAAAGCAAGTACAAGGAACAGGCGGACAAACACCGGTCCCCGGGATGGGAATTGAAGGTGGGGGAGCAAGTTTATCTGTCCACCAAAAACCTCCGCTCTCTTCGGCCTTGCAAAAAACTGAGCGACCGGTATGTGGGACCTTTCCCCATTACCAGAGTGATCAATGAGGTCACCGTGGAACTGGAACTCCCCAAAACTCTCAAGGGAGTCCATCCCGTCTTTCATATAAGTCTCCTCAAACCGTATGTGGCTGCTCCCCAGTTCCACCCCCCTCCCGAACATGAGATTCCTACTGTGGTAGGAGGGGATACCCATCTGGAAATATCCAAGGTTTTAGATTCCAAATGGAAGAAGGGGAAATTGTTTTACTTTGTTCGCTGGAAGAACCTTGGACCCGCTCACGACGAGTGGGTGGCCGCACCCCACATGGCGGCCCCTCGCTTAGTCCGAGAATTCCACCTCGCTTATCCCGATAAGCCTCGCCCTCTCAAGGACCCCGGAGGGGGCCTTAAGGGGGGCAGAATGTGAGGGTCTCCGTCTATATGTCTCTGCTTTCCATCATTCGCTTATCAGTGAACTCGTAAAAGCAGTTCACACCTTCTGGTCTCAGGCGCCAGGCCTGATCGCCCCATGTATCGTCCCCCCCGCTGTTCTTCCTGTCAGTACTCCCTCAGGCCGCTGCGGCCTTGGAAGTGTGATAGCCTCACCAGACTTCCTGGGACTCGCCTGATGTTTTGTATTATGCCAAGCTTGTAACTTCCCATAACAATAAGTGTGAACCCCAGTGCCCCAGGGCCCTGGAGTCAATATATGCTGTAAACCCGATTAGCCCCTCACTTGCAACTTGCTACCTGTGCCTGTCTCATCTCCTGATGTCTTCAATAAATCTTTTGTTTCTTTATCAACGTCTGAACATTTGATTTGGAGAAGTAAACTCAGAGAGAGGGGATCTCTCACACTAAGACTCTGTTATTTTCCTTTGCCAGCGTGCCTTAAGACTACGTAACTGTGTTTTAATCTACTTTGAGTCTTTTAATTTTCAATAAAGCCTTTTAGCTCTTTAAAGGCAGTTTGAGTTTACTGACCTGGCTCGGTTACTCTACAAACATGGCTGGAGCTAGGCAGGGGCTCGGTCGTGACATGTTTACACCTAATTAATATATTACTTTATAAGAATTTTTAGTTTCCAGCTCAACCCTTAGGTTGCCTAGGGTTGCCAACCTCCAGGTGGGGCCTGGAGATCGCCTGCTATTACAGTTGATCTCCAGGCAATAGAGATCAGTTCCCCTGGAAAAAAATGGCTGCTTTGGAGGGTGGAGTCTATGGCATTGCACCCTGCTGAAATCCCTCTCCTTCATAAACCCTGCCTTCCAAAGGCTCCACCCTCCAAATTGGCCAGAGATCCTGGAGGGTTTTTTTTTTTTTTGCCATCTTCTGGGTGTGGAGTAGGGCTCACTGGGGATATGGGGGGAGGTAGTTGTGAATTTCCTGCATTGTGCCGGGGGTTGGACTAGATGATCCTGGTGGTCCCTTCCAATTCTATGATTCCCTTCTGATTGGCTCCCACATCCCATTGATAAGATATGATGTTCTACACCACAAGTTAGCTATGTTTCTCATTCTGCCAGCATCTGCAGTTCAGCTCTAACTCAGGAAAAACAATGTGATGTGCCCAAAGGACATGGCAATTCATATGTCAAACCCCTAAAAAGTATTTTTTACAAAATTCCAGAAGTGTAGCCATGTCAGCCCTAGTTTACCAATCAACTTTGTAATATGGCTGCTGTTCTCTTTTGATAGGCTGCCATTTTGAATTGGTAGCAAGTAAAGTGAAAATTTGGTTCGACGTATTGTTCCTTTTTTCCAGTTTATGAATATGTTGATCTCTATAGTACTGCAGAAGTTATAAATTCAAGATGGCAGCCCATCACAAGACAGCAACAGCCACACTACAAATTTGATGAGTAAAGATGACCTGAAATGGCTACACTTCTGGAATTTTATCAAAAATACAAGTGGACATTTTTGGAGCCTTTTCTATTACTTTTTCAAAGATGGATTTAAATCACAAATCCAGAATTCCAAGGTTATTTCCCATTTTCTACTCAGCTATAGCTATAATTGTAACACAATAAATTACTTTTTTTAAAATTCAGTGCCACTTAATTATGGAAGAAATCCATTTTTTTTTTACTCTTGAGGTAATAGAAGAGGTTCAACATTTGCCTTTCAAATATATCAAAATGTCAGCCAAGTTTTGATTTGTCAGGCAGTACAGGCTTATTAGCTGTCCCCAAATTATAAATTAATATTAAACTAATAGGCTAAAGGAAGGCTGGAGTTCTACTGACACTGTCCCAAGATAATTGCAGATAAATCTTTTACTTTTTAAAGATAAAGTTTCCTCAGTAGCCAATCTAATAGAAAGTTTGAGTCGCAGGGAATTGTTCTTCCTTCTCTGCATATTTTGTGGAGATTTAGCATAGAATCATGTTAACAAAATGTTAGTGACCGAAAACCCTATAATGGACAATAAGTAAAGCTGGTACAAGTGCAAGATATATTGCAAAATAAAATAAAGCTTGTGAGCAAAACCTTTACTCACACACACTTTGACCTTTGGACTTCAAAGTATAACAGAGAAACTTTCTTTGGAATTAATGTGAGAAAAGCTCAGAGGGAATATTTGTCTCATATTTTTGATGTGTGTGTGGAAATGGGGGCGGAGGTGATCACTGCGTGAAGAAAAAAATATATATAAATAGGTTGGATCCTGCAAGGCATTGTTGTTTTTATGTCCAGGGAATGGCCCATCCCTGTAAATCCACATGACTGTAACAAAATAAGTTCACATATACACCATGTATAGGGTTGTATAGGGTTGGCACCTGGAGATCTCCCAATATTACAATTGATCTCCAGATGATCATGACTCCTGCAGAAAATGGCTGCTTTGGAGTGTGGACTCTATGGCATTGTACCC
Source organism: Euleptes europaea (assembly GCF_029931775.1). NCBI lineage: Eukaryota > Metazoa > Chordata > Lepidosauria > Squamata > Sphaerodactylidae > Euleptes > Euleptes europaea. Next base: position 89,480,681 of record NC_079319.1, on the reverse strand, counting down.
TGCTGAGGTCCTTCCCCTCCACAAACCCTCCCCTCCACAGGCTCCGCCCCTAAATCTCCAGGTATTTCTCAACCCAGAGCTGGCAACCCTAACCATGTAGGCCAACTCCTACTGCATGTAGAAGTGATCTGAGAGCCAGAGTGGTGTGGTGGTTAAGAGAGGTGGACTCTAATCTGGAGAACTGGGTTTGATTCCCCACTCTTCCACATGAAGCCTGCTGGGTGACCTTGGGCTAGTCACAGTTCTCTCCGAACTCACTTAGCCCCACCTACCTCACAAGGTGTCTGTTGTGGGGGGAGGAAGGAAAGGTGATTGTAAATTGGTTTGATTCTCCTTAAAAGGTAGTGAAAATTGGCATATAAAAAACCAACTCTTCTTCTACTACTAGCATTAGTACAGCTATTCAGTGTAGGGTTGCCAACCTCCAGGTACTTGTTGAGCATCTCCTGCTATTACAACTGATCTCCAGCCGATAGACAGCAGTTTACCTGGAGAAATTGGCCACTTTAGCCATTGGACTTGATGGCATTGAAGTCCCTCCCCTCCCCAAACCCCACCCTCCTCAGGCTCTTTCCCCAAAAACCTCCTGCCGGTGGCGAAGAAGGACCTGGCAACCCTAACTCTATGGCATTGAAGTCCCTCCCCTCCCCAAACCCTGCCCTCCTCAGGCTCTGCCCCAAAAACATCCCACCAGTGGCAAAAAGGGACCTGGCAACCCTAATTCAGTGTGACTTTGCAACATTACACCAAGAAGTACTTTCTTCATTTACTCCTAGTGCTCTTGCTGGAAGGGGAGGGAGTGATAAGCTTTTTGGGTCCTGCTCATTTTAACTGCATCCCAGTTAACATTCCCATATGCCGCTGGGAAGGGAAGCTACTGCGACCTTCAATATGGGTGGTTTGAAGGGGGAGAGTTTTTACTTCCTGCCTGGACCATCACTGTTGCTTCCTCCGTCCTGTGAATGTTTAATATATCCCGCACAGACCAATGTCACACATACTCAAATGCGTCCAATTCTCCTCTTGCACACATCAGCTTTTAAGGCCTGCATAAACCTCCAGAGCTCAACAGCAATTTACATTGCTGAGAGGGAAGGAAGAAGAATCAGGGCATCTAGTTCCTGAGTTTATCTTCTCCTCCTGCCAAGTCTTGCACTAAGGATCCCGTAATTGCTCAGCAACTGCTGACACCGACACAACTCGCTTAAACAATATGCCCTAGATTGTGGTTAGCACTGTCAGCTGTTCCAGAGAAACCACGGAAACTGGAGGAGGACTCAGCAGGTAACAAGCGGAAGCTTGGCTTCTAGCAAACTTTGTTTTCAAAATATAAAACTAGTATGTTGCATGATACACTCAGTTACTGATTTTTTAAAAAAGTGCACTGTATAATATTCAGAGGAAAAGTGGGAAAGAGCCAAGTACCGTATTTTTCACTCCATAAGACACACTTTTTTCCTCCTCAAATGTGAGGGGAACTGTCAGTGCATCTTATGGAGCGAATGCAGCGGCAGCGGGGCGCAGAGCCGGGCCGCCCCGGGAGCCGGCTGGGACGCCGCCAGCCAGCTGGGGGGCGGGAGGCACTAGACTCTGGAAAAACTTCCAGCAGGAGAAAAAAAAATGGTGACGCTCTATAATTTTGCCTCCATGGTCTCTATGGTACACCAGACTATGGAGGCCAACACAGAGCGGCAGCGCCTCCTTAAAAGCGGCCGCACATGGCTGGCCTCCACTGTTGGCTTGCTAGTCGCTAGAGGAGGTGGTAGGTTGGTACGTTGCTCCTCCTAACCCGAGTCTGCCTCCCTCCCTGAGTCCCCGGGGTAGTTCTCCCAACCTGGACTGGAGTCTGCTGTGTTTCCAAGTGCATCTCTTCCCCTGCCCCCGTTTCCTTTCCTCCCAGCCTGGGCTGGAAATGAAGCAGCAACTTTCCTTAGTTGGAGGGGGAGAGTAGTTCTCCCGACCTGGAGTCTGCGGTGTTTCCAAGTGCATCTCTTCTCTCCCCCCCCCCCCCCGCATTTTCTTTCCTCCCAGCCTGGGCTGGAATTCCCTCCTCTGATCCTGGAGAGAATAGGGATGCATCATGACTAGTATCCATTTTGACTAGTAGTCATGAATACCCCTCTACTCCACGAACATGTCCACACCCCTCTTAAAACCTTCCAAGTTGGCAGCCATCACCACATCCTGGGGAAGGGAGTTCCACAATTTAACTATGTGTTGTGTAAAGAAATACTTCCTTTTATCCGTTTTGAGTCTCTCACCCTCCAGTCTGGCGGCGGTGGGGGGGGGGGAGAGGAGAGTTCTCCCTTTTCTTTCCACCCAGCCTGGGCTGGGCAAGAGGCAGGAGCTGCCCTTTACTCACCCGCAGGAGAGGCAGGCACTGGCCTTGGCTGGCTTGGGAAAAGGAATGTATTAAAATGAATGAGAGGATTGCCCATTTGAAACAGTGGGAGAGGCTGCACAGCCCATTGAAGATAATGGGAGCCAGGATTGCCCATTGACTTGCATGCGCTCCTTTGAAATAGTTTACAGCACAAAAAATTGCAAAGAAAATGTGGCATGGATATTGCATTAAGGTCTCTGGGCCTAGCTACATTACTCTGCGACTGGAATGACAGTGGCCAGGACTAGTAGAAGTGTTCTGCGACTGGAATGACTAGCCTTGGAGTGGAATGACAGCCCCTGAGATTAGGAGAATGATTCTGCAACTGCAGAGACAGCCCCAGGAGTGCAATGACAGCCCCTGGGACTAGCAGAAGTGTTCTGGGACTGGAATGACAGCCCCCAGAGTGGAATGACAGCCCGGTCATTCCAGTCCCAGAACACTTCTGCTAGTCCCAGAGGCTGTCATTGCACTCTGGGGGCTGTCATTCCAGTCCCAGAATAATGTAGCTAGGCTCAGAAACCTTACTGGAAAATCCATTCCACATTGTTTTTGCTACTCTTTCTCCATGAAGCTAAGGGTGGCTCACTTAGTTAGCCTCAGTTTTATCCTTACAACACTCCTCAGAGATAGCAAGAGACACCGTGTGTGTGTGTGTGTGTGTGTGTGTGTGTGTAGCCAAGGTCATCATTTGCAGTTTTGTGGTTTATCCCGTTCTAGCCAGACAAGTGAGCTAAGCTTTATAAGTTCAGCAATAGACAAGGAAGCCAGTTGTGTGCATGTGTTTTGCTGTCAAGTCACATCTGACTTATGTCTGGTGGGGTTTTCAAGGCAAGAGACATTCAGAGGTGGTTTGCCATTGCCAGCCTCTGCATCACCACCCTGATATTGCTTGGTGGTCTCCCATCCAAATACTTGCCAGGGTCAAGGCTGAGAGTGTGTTACTGGGCCAGGGTCTCCCAGCAAGTTTCCATGGTAGAGTAGGGATTTGAACCTGGGTTTCTCAGATCCTAGTCTGACACCTTAACCATTACATCATGCTGGAGAACAACCAGGAAATTGTTAATCGTTTAAGCTAATTAAAACCTCAGTATTCAGGTTAAATTGCCGTGTTGGCACTTGGCGATAAATAAGGGGGTTTTGGGTTGCAGTTTGGGCACTCTGTCTCTAAAAGGTTCGCCATCACTGCACTAGAGGCTGGATTAACCCTGCTATGTTTACAGCTGCAGGGTTAAAATTAGGGGGACCTGGCACCCAGACCACTTCATTGAGCTGAAGTGGTCTGGGTGCCTATAGTCCTTTAAGCAGTATGGTAATCATTAAGCTGCTGGTAATCATGATCTGACACCTACTGGACGAATGAAGAGGCCCACTATCACTCAGGTTTGTGAATATATATTTTTTCTTGTTTTCCTCCTCTAAAAACTAGGTGCGACTTATGGTCAGGTGCATCTTATGGAGCGAAAAATACGGTAGTTACTCTGTGGAGCACAGAAAACCACTTGATATCATATAGCGGCTGTAGTCAGAAATAATGTCAGCATTGGGTTACTGTTGCTTGATTCGAGATGGTTGGTCCAAATACCTTAAATCCAAAAAGGCTAGTAGGTGCTTGATCACAGGGCTTGGGGTAGGGTTGCCAGCTCTGAGTTGGGAAATACCTGGAGATTTGGGTGTGTGTGGAGCCTGAGCAGGGTGGCATTTGGGGAGGGGAGGGACTTTGATGGGGTATAATGCCATAGACTCCACCTTCCAAAGCAGCCCTTTTCTCCAGGTGAACTGCTCTTTGTCGCCTGGAGATCAGTTGTAATCCCAGGAGATCTCCAGCCACCACCTGGAAATTGACAACCCTAGCTTGGAGCCACTTCATATTCAAGAAAAATAAGCAGGAGAATCTGCACTTACTACAGTAGATGATTCTAGTCTGAATGCTACCTTGAAGGGCAGAGAAACTCTGTGTTTTTGTTGGTGCCGGAAGTTGTGTGTTCAGTGATACAGAAAACCAGGGAAAACCTCCACATGAAGCCAGCTGGGTGACATTGGGCTAGTCACAGTTCTCTTTGAGCTCTCTCATTCCCACCTACCTCACAGGGTGTCTGTTGTGGGGAGAGGACAGGAAGGAGATTTTAAGCCGGTTTGATTCTCCTTAAAAAGGCAGAGAGAATGCGCTTATAAAAACCAGCTCTTCTCCTCCTCCTCCTCCTTCACCTTCTTCTTCTTCTCCTCCTCCTCCTCCTCCTTTCTCCTGGATCTTCCCTTGCTCTCCACTTTATCTTTCCTGTTGCACAGTAGGGTAGAATCAGTTGTTCCCTTTGACATTTGTGCAAGTATTCGAGTTGAAAGGGTCCTTACACACCATTAATTCCTACTGCCTCCTCAATGCAGGAAGTACAGTGCTAGATAATCCCTGAGGGATGGCTGTTCAGCCTCTGCTTGAAAACCACCAGACATGTCCACAGTCTGGTTCTGTTGTTGAACTTCTCTTCCTATTAAGGAGTTTCTCCAAAATGTTTCACTGCATCTGGTGTTCTGTTCAGCATCCTTTCAATGAAGAGACGGCATGGTTATGGGTTTGGAGACTAACACTAGGGATGGTAGCCTCCAGGTGGGACCTGGGGATGCCCCAGAATTACAACTCATCAACAGACTACAGAGACCACCTGGAGAAAACAGATGTTTTGGAGGATGGACGCTGTGGCATTGTGCCCCACTGAGGTCTCTGGCTTCCCCAGTCTCCATCCCCAAATCTGCAGGAGTTTCCCAACCTGGATCTGGCAACTCTACCCCTCCATTCCCAATCAGTGGCCAGGGGGGTACCTGGCAACCCTAACTCACACTCAGCCATGAATCTCACCATAGGCCAGTCATTCTCTCAGCCCACCCTTGGATTGTTGTGTCAATAAAGTGGAAAAGCAGGATAACCAGGAATGTTGCTCCAAGCTCTTTAGATAATCCTTAGATAGGAAAAGATATCTATGGATCTTGTTTATGTCACATTTCTCAGCCTTTGGCCTACAATTGATTCTGCCTCTGAACTGACTCTCCTAAACATCCATCCTAGCTAAGGTTGCTGGCTCCAGGTTGGGAAATACCTGGCGATTTTTGAGGCAGAGCCTGAGGAGGACGGGGTTTGGGGTGGGGTGGGACTCCAATGTCATAGAGTCCAATTGCCAGAGCAGCCATTTTCTCTAGGGGAACTGATCTCTATCGGCTGAAGATCACTTGTAATAGCAGGAGATCTCCAGCTAGTACCTGGAGGTTGGCAACCCTAATCCTAGTGCTCCAAAGAGATTCCTGACAGTCTCAGTTCTGCTTGTGCTCAGTTGCCTCTTGTTCAGTCCTGATAATTTATTTAGGAACACAGCCTAAAGGGTACCACTGTGTTCTCACCTCTCAATTCAAAACCCAGGAGCATGTACAGACATGAACAGGTGGTGACTGAGTAGGCACATTCAAATTCATCTATCAGTATAAATAATACCCTTCCTGAATGATTTCCACGGGCTCTGCAAATGCAAACATACTGCCAAGACAAAGGCTGTTGAACTATAAATGATCATATATTTGGATAAAGGCACCTTACAGTGTACAGACTCCAACTTAAGAAATAGGGCAATGTCAAAATGCTTTCAAAGAACGGTTGAGCTGGAAGTACTTACTACTGACCTTTGTTCAATAGACAACAGCAGTACTAGGTGATTTACTAAGAAGTAGTCTAGAATAACGTGTTCCCATAGTTACCAGGGAAGGGGGAACAATCCCATAGGAATGCACATGTACTTTGCACCTTCTCTTATGGTGACTATGAAAGAAAGAATTCTCAAATGTAGAGAAAAGCAGGGTATAAAAACCAACTCTTCTTCTTTGCCTCTGACCATGACTGGAGTTAATGGGAAGGTTCATATGGGAGAATACTATTGCTCCTGTCCCATATGTTCTTTGTCCATGCACATCCATGAACCGCCAGCCTGGTGGTCAAAGGGGACCCCCTCCTTCCCTTTTTACCAGTGGAAAAGTTGGTCTGATCTAACCTCTAGGACAGTGATTTCACTTACTTACTCTGGTTAAATGTCACAATGGTATCATTATTTCCCCTTTCCCAGATAGAGGCCTCAGAGCCATTTTGATGTATTGGCAAGAGCCAGAAAAACTCTGATTTGAATAAATAAGCTGCAGGATTGAAAGAAGGAACAAACTGCAAGCCCTGACAAATACGTCAGCTTAAGGGTCTGGCCATGATTGTTGGGAATTCATGCCTCTTCTTTGATAATAAAGCTTAATTGTTAAAAGTTTATCAGGATGATTTGCGGTGCAATCCTTAGAATTACTCCAGTCTAAGCCCATTCATTTCAATGGTCTTAGACTGGAGTAACTGCACAGGGTTGCAATGTTGGATTTGTAGCATAAATAGCCACCATGCAAGCACCAAACTATTCAGCTCATTTCTCAAAACAAATGTTGATCAAATCCATCAAGACAATCTGATCAAGAGGTCACCTTGTGTGTAAGTGATGAAGTTCAACCAAGGCAAGTTTTCTCGGTGATTGAGTTGATACTGAAGTTTTCAGCATGCCTACAACAGGGATTTTAGCATACAAGGACTCTCCATGGTGCATTTTGCAGTACTATATGCTACAGGGCAACCAACATGTAGTAGTGGTCCTACTGTCAGAGGAAGTCACTTATACAGTGACTCTATTTATTTATTTATTTATTTATTAAAATATTTATATCCTGCTTTCCCTCTAAATTTAAGTAAAACTGTGTTGTATTCTCAAGTATCCCTTATTGGCTGGATTAAATCTAGAAAACAATTTACCTTATTATTCTACCACACCCCTACTGAAGAAACCCTAACTTTCTTCCTCTGATGTGCACTCTGCTTGTATCTTACTTATTATTGTTGCTGTTGTTGTTGTTGTTTTATTGTTTTATTATTATTACTTTATTAGATTTCTACCCTGCTCTCTTCCCAGCCAAAGTAGCTCAATATAGCCAACATAACATGTGTTTTTGGGAAATGCATCAAAACTGGCAAACTGTAATCAGGCTATGTGGCCAGGACTGACAGGATTTGTGTCATATTGCGTTGCTTAATCCCGAACTTGGCTGGTGAGTTTCAAAATAACTTTAAAATAGTCCCTAATAGGCTCCAGTAGCTCGTTATGAGGTAAAATAGAGTAAAAGGGGGAAAAAACTGTGGAAGGACCTCTTAACAGCACTGCTTCATGTTGGCCATCTTCTTTCACCAGCCCCTGCGTACCGACTCAGCTGTTCTCCATCATATGACGATCAGAGGCATAGTGAATGTGGCAGCAGATGTCTCATTCAATAGCGAGCTATTGACCTATTTATTCATTTGGTTTGTAGCCTGCCCTCCAATCCACAACCAAGGCCAGGCTCAGGGTGGGTTACAACCGATTATTTGCAATAGAAAGATAAAAACAGTCCGTCTCATAATTTAAAAATATTAAAACAATAATAATACATTAACACATCAATGGCATATCACCATCAAACCAGTTGCTGGAAGATTCAGAGCAGCTCTACATAATAAAATGGGGGGGGGGGGAGGGCACAGCCTCATCTGTTCTTGCCCAGCCTTATTTGCTTCCAAAATCTTCCATATTTTCCAACAAATATGTTTGACATGTGGACAAATGTGATATCTTTTATTCATTTACTTTCTTATCTTGGTCGCTGTCCCCATGGAACTAACTATAATGTTTGGAACTTGTGCTTTGCCTCTATATGTAGTTTTGTTTGGGGTACCTGGGCCTTTGAGCCTTTCGGTGTGCTGCCAGAGGAGATGAAGGGGTCCTGTTGCCGTCAGGAATGATGGTGTGAGTCAACATCAAAACCATCTCTTCAGGCTAAAAGTTGAGCCTCTAAAAACTTATAACAACTATCTGCATATCTTTAAAAGGAAGGAGATATTACATCGACCTTAGAGGATGTTTCCTTTTATTAATAGGGTTGCCTGGTCTCCCCTCTCCTCTGGTGGGAGGTTTTTGGGGTGGAGCTAAGGCAGGGAGCACATGTGTGCAGCTGCATCAACGCCATCACATCCCTTCTGATTTGCACTTAGAAGTGCCACATCGCAACGGGCCTTTTACCCCTCAAGAGGCCCATTGTGATGCAGCGCTTCGAGGTATAAATCATAAGTGACACGATCGCGTTGGTGCGGCTGCGCATGCAAGCGATCTCCGCTTCTGAGCCAGGCAATTGCCCACCAATCTAAGTGACCTGGCAACCCTATTTATTAAATATTTAAGGTCATGAAAGGAAGATTTGCCATGAAAGTAAGCTTGGAATTGCCATGGTAGTATAAATGGGGATTTTCACATCCTATACATTTTGTTATGTGTTACTTGACAGCATGAGCCTACACCAATGATTTTTGTATAGTTATGCATATGAGGTTGTTGTACATGAAATGGGTTCATTGAATTTTTCTTATTTTTTAACAAAAATTAAAAGTGGGCGGGGGGAGGTAGGTAGGCTGGCAATAGATGACAACCTGCGGCTTAGATGTGTAAACCCATCTAAGCCAGAAGCCATTTCCACATCTTATGGCAAAAAATATTACCAGTCATTCATCCTACATATTTATTATTCTAATGGTGGCAGGATCATCTATGCCACCATGTATGATTCTCACATAGTAACAGTCTACAGCCAGATTGTATAGACTTCTAAAACAGAAGTACTTTCCACAAGAATTTGTGTAATGTGTGAAGAGGCCCTCAGGAGATTGGCTGATGTGAAATGTCAACAAGATATAAACATAATATAAAGTTGCTTGTGACCAACCTGGCTTTGTGAAGACTATTATCACTTCTTGACAGGTGGTCTACTAAATTAGAAGATGTCAGGTTAGATACATGCTGTTTCCTAAAGCATTATTCTGTCCTTTTGTTAAACTCATTCCCATGGTACATACAGAAAAAAGAAATTCAGGAAACAAAGTGTGCAGGTAGTCTTTAAATTTACACACAGGTGGTCCCCTCAAGTAATCTTTTCTTGAGGCTATAACAAATCCTATTCTATCTGAACTCCAGACAGGTAATGATTTTTTTTTTAAAAAAATTGCATTTTGTTTCCCTTCCTTTAGAGGCCATCCCCTTTTATAATAAATTATGATACATACTGAATAAAACTCAGAACGAAGTCAACAAAATACTCTGACAAATGAGGAGAGAAAAATAAATATAAATATTTTTAACAGCAACCAAGGAAAACCTCTGAAGTAGATATTAAACTCCTAAGTCTCGTATCTGAAACATCAAATTAGGCATGCAGGTTGGTCCTAAAAGAAATCTTGTTACAATCGGCGGTAAAATGAAATGCTGCTCAAAATCCTCTGCTTTGAAATAATTACACCAGCATGTGTAATTCAAAGGATTTCAAGTTCTGCATAGCATGAGCTTCCTTGGGGAACTCTCCGTTTCAGCCAGAGGGAGGTGAAAATGAGGTATGCCGTGGCTTTTAGTGAAATTTAGCATGCTTTCTATGGGCTGGTTCACAAGCACATTTCTTTGTTTTGATGGCTACAATATCAAGAAATGAACTGTGGACCACCACAGAAGTTGCACCACATCTCAACACCACTGGAGTCTGGCTCACAGGTACAGCTATGAGTCATCAAGAGCAGAGGAACTGAGCCTCACCTCTCTCATGTAGTTAAAGATCTACTTACTTCCTAAGCAGAGACCTGAGCGTTCATCTCTCCACCTGAGATGGACTTCTTTTGATGGACAGACATTAGCCAAAATGCTCAGAGGCTACCTGCAGCAGCTGCCTTGCCCTGTCATTCACCCAGCAATATACAGTAAACAACTCTACACAGTTAAAGGCTGGAGATCTCCCACTATTACAACTAATCTCCAGGTGACAGAGATCAGTTCCCCTGGAGAAAATGGCCGCTTTGGCGATTGGACTCTATGGCATTGATAGGGTTGCCAGCTCCAGATTGGGAAATGCCTGGAGATTTGGGAGGGTGGAGTCTGAGGAGGGTGGGGTTTGGAGAGGGGAAAGACTTCAATGCCATAGAGTCCAATGGCCAAAGCAGCCATTTTCTCCAAAGGAACTGATTTCTATCACTTGGCGATCAGTTGTAATAGCGGAAGATCTCCAGCCACCACCTGGGTATTGAGAACCCTAGGCACTGAAGTCCCTCCCCTCTCCATACCCCACCCTCCCCAGGCCCCACCCCCAAAATCTTGAAACCAGCCTGGAAACCTGGTGGGATGGTCTTGATTCACAGACCTTATAATGCTGGTCAAATGACCGTAATAAATGTTTGAGATTGAGATTCACACACCTTCTGGATATTTGTTTTTAACTGACACATCATTTTTTCATGGCTGGGTCGCTTCTCTGATGATGGCACTTTCCAGTTACTGAGCCAGGGACTTTCCAGCTGATGGTCTTCTCCACTGCTGTCCTCTAGCCTTGTTATTCAGCCCATTCATAATCTCATATGTTCACTCTTCTTCATTCCCTTTTGGCCATACTTGGGCAGGTGCGATATTTATAGGTTTGATTAGGGGCTAAGGGTTGAATTCCCCCCCCCCCCAGCTACATGAGTTCATTACAAGCTGTTAGCTTCACACTTCTATTTGTTGTGAATTTTTCTGTCTCTTGAAGAGGAAACACAAATGGCAAATTGTGCCATCTTCTATATTAAGGTTGCCAACTTAAGGTTGCATAACTATACAAAAATCATTGGTGTAGGCTCATACTGTCAAGTAACACATAACAAAATGTATAGGATGTGAAAATCCTCATTTATACTACCATGGCAATTCCAAGCTTACTTTCATTCTGTCCTTTTGGAGACCTGGATACAAATCTTTGCGGTCCCTATGAGACAACACCTACTAAGGCACTTATACATTATTTATTATTGATACAGGTCACCGAAGAAGCCATATGCGAAACGTGGTCCCGATCTAGACAACACGTCTGACATCTTTTTTCCTGTGGCTTTGTTCCAATAACTGCAACCTAAAAAGAATTTGAAAGATTCAAAAAAATTCTAATATCAAATGATACCTTAATTGGTTGATTACTTGAACTTACCTGTTGAATCAGGATCTTTGGCATCCTCTTGATAAGTCATGTTTATTGGATTGTTACTGTAAATTTTGTATCTGTTTGTACTCCCTTTGTATATGCTGTATATATTTATTCACTTTGCACTTTATAAAATTCACTTATTTGCTTTATAGTGTTATAGTGCTGTTTTGGGTTGCTCCAACTTCCAGGTGGTAGCTGGAGATCTCCCACTATTACAACTGATCTGCAGGTGACAGAGATCAGTTCCCCTGGAGAAAAAGGCCGCTTTGACAATTAGTCTATGGCATTGAAGTCCCTCCCCTCTCCAAACTCCACCCTCCTCAGGCTCCCCCCCCCAAATCTCCAGGTATTTCTCAGCCCAGAGCTGGCAACCCTATTCTACATGCTATAAAATTTCATTCTCAACTTCTGTTTTTATGTGAACTACAGCTCTTGTCCTGCAAAACACTTCCAAGGTTTAACATCTGTTAGCTAAACGTTATAAAACTCCACAGGCCCAAAATTCTATATCTGCCAAATGCTTGGATATCCTAGTGACAACAGAAACTATAGTTCTAAGTAAAAGAGAATTTAGAGGATCAAAACCTTTTCTCTGAAATATACATTTTGAGTCAGGTGCAAAACTCTCCTGAAAAACTATGTTCATTAATTTTTTTTCTAACTTCCCTCACCATTCTTGTAGATTTTTTCACTATTCCAAATTTGCTTAGACACAACTCAGTAGCAAACCTAATTGTCTTGAAGTTATTCTGAGACCCATTCCAACTATGTTTGTATCCTACTTTCATAGATTTAACAACTTAGTTGTCCGGCTTCCATCTCTAAACCAACATTGCATAGCAACAACCTTGAGTTTTCCATCAAGAGTATCACAGCAAATCCCAGCTTTCTGAAGTATACCTGTACATAAGAATATAAGAGCATAAGAAAGGCCATGCTGGATCAGACCAAGGTCCATCAAGTCCAGCAGTCTGTTCACACAGTGGCCAAACAGGTGCCTCTAGGAAATCTACAAACTAGACGACTGCAGCAGCACCATCCTGCCTGTGTTCAACAGCACCTAGTATAATAGGCATGCACCTCTGATACTGGAGAGAATAGGTTTGTATCATGACTAGTATCTATTTTGACTAGTAGCCATGAATACCCCTCTCCTCCAGGAACATGTCCACTCCCCTCTTAAAGCCTTCCAAGTTGGCAGCCATCACCACATCGTAGGACAGGGAGTTCCACAGTTTAACTATGTGTTGTGTGAAGAAATACTTCCTTTAATCTGTTCTGATTCAGATATGGCATGCACTTAAGAAAACTTAGGCATCTAAGAGCATAAGAACATAAGAAAAGCCATGCTGGATCAAACCAAGACCCATTAAGTCCAGCAGTCTGTTCACACAGTGACCAACCAGGTGCCTCTAGGAAGCTCACAAGCAAGTAAAATGAACACATTTTGTTCCAACTGCATTTTACATGTTACGTGTTGTTTTTAATCACAGCTGTGAACCGGCCAAGATGACTCCCCACCCAGTCCCCACAAATACTGCAGGAGTTACACCACAGAAAGGTCAGTCACACAAATGGTTGAGCATCAATTTTTTTTATGATAAACCCAGCCAACAAATGCTCACACTAAGCCAGCTTTTAATGGTGGTGGTAAATAGGGGTGTGCACCAATCCCCCCCTCCCCGGTGTTTTTTTGGGTTTGGGTTTATTAAACCTGAGAATGTTTGAAAAATCTGCAAAACCCAAATGTTTTGAAAATTGTTGGGTTTAATAAAGCCCAACCTGAAAAACACCCCTAAAAAAACTGGCAAGGGGGGGCATTCCTAGCCCTGCTTCCTGCAGGCTCTGACTCCACAGAGCACACAGGCAGCAGGGCTGGTAAGAACACTCCCGCCTCCCCCTGCAAGCTGCATGCTGCATGCTGCATAGGGCCTCCATGTGGGATTATCACCTTAGTGAGAACTAGGCCTGAATGTATAGGTTTCATTAAAATGAGTATAATGATGCTGAATAGGGTTGTCAGGTCCCTCTTCACAACCAGTGGGAGGTTTTTGGTGTGGAGCCTGAGGGGGGCAGGGTTTGGGGAGGGTTTTGGGAGTCCAATTGCCAAAGTGGCCATTTTCTCCAGGTGAACCGATCTCTATCGGCTAGAGATCAGTTGTAATAGCAGGAGATCTCCAGCTAGTACCTGGAGGTTGGCAACCCTAATGCTGAAACTTCCTCCTCCAATTCAGTTATGGTACCTCATGCCATACATGACTATATTTCTCATCAGAGAAATAAGAAAGGCATCAGTTGTTAAAATCAAAGTCTTCAAATATATATTTTACCTAAAGTATCCATTGTAGAAATTCAAAACCAGTCATAAAATGAATATATTAATAATCCTTAGGAATGTCCTGCAATGTAGGCCAATATTGACACTTTAGGATATTGGAGGCTTGGACTAAGAAAGTTGCTTTTTGAGGGCAGTTTAGGCTGTGGTCCTAAGCAGAGTTACACCTAGGGTAGCCAGGTCCTAATTGCTACCTGCAAGAGGTTTTTGGGGCAGAGCCTGAGGAGGGCGGGGTTTGGGGAGGGGACTTCAATGCTATAGAGTCCAATTGCCAAAGTGGCCATTTTCTCCAGGTGAACTGATCTCTATTGGCTGGAGATTGGTTGTAATAGCGGGAGATCTCCAGCTAGTACCTGGAGATTGGCAACCCTAGTTACACCCCTCTGTTGGGCCTGTGGCCGTAGAGCAGTGTAACTCTGCTGATGAGGACATTGCCAGTGAGTAGCAGCCAAAGCAGGATTCGAACAGAAGACTTGCCTTGGCTCGAAGGCTACCACGCTACACCAGCTCTCAAAATCTGTCTGCTCTGCAGCGCGTTGCTATTTCAAACCACGCTGTAATTAAACAATTTCTTGCTCCTGGCTTAAAACAGCAGGCTATTATTACGGGCTGCCTTCACTTCCAGTGAAGTAATAGGCAACAGTTCATTTGCCTTCACTTATTCAGAATATATATTAAGCTTTTATCTGGTGCCTTGCTTGTAAAGTAATAGGGGAATGGTAAAGGATGTGAGCGGTAAGTACACTTGTCACTTAACAGCCTTAAGTGGTTCTTTGAAACTACCTCTCTTTTTTTGTTTTCAAAATTGTCATCAGACTTCCATCTCCACCGCCACTCAGAAGAAAGATTCTTAGTGCTAAAAAAGGTTGCGGGGGGGGGGGGGGTCCCCCCTTGTACAAGAAAGTGCTTGTGCCACTAATGGCTTGCAATTATTTACCAGCCTCCAGCAGTAAAAGGTGAAACAATTTCAAACTCATCGACACTTGAACAATTGCTTTCAGAAGTGGAAGACAATGGGAAATTCCTACTGAAGTCACAGCAGAGCGCAACACTTGTTGCCTTTCTTTACAAGTGTATCAAATCAAGCAAAGAAATTCAAGGACAAGCTATGACAATGCATTACCAACCAACTTAGGAAACCAAAGATAGACATGACCCCAACTGAAAACAAAATGGGGGAGAATCACATTTTATCAAGTGTTTTCAATGGTTCTAGTTTCCATTGCAGACGTTTTGCCCTGCTGTCCTATGGTTGACTCCTTCCCCTTTCTGCCATTGGCCTAACCAATCAAACTGAAATGCATAAATTAAAGTACAAAGAGATGCTGGGGACAGACAGAAAGTTGTGTGGCTCGTGTTTACAATTTTCATCACTCATCTCTACAAAAAATATATTTAGTTTACTAACTGGTGTAGTGGTTAAGAGTGGTGATTTGGAGTGGTGGACTCTAATCTGGAGAACTGTTTGATTCCCCACTCCTCCACATGAGCGGCAGAGGCGAATCTGGTGAACCGGGTTGGTTTCCCCTCTCCTACACATGAAGCCAGCTGGGTGACCTTGGGCTAGTCACACTCTCTCAGTCCCCACCTATCCCACAGTGTGTCTGTTGTGGGGAGGGGAAGGGAAGGTGATTGTAAGCTGGTTTGATTCTGCCTTATGTGGTAGAGAAGGTCGGCATATAAAAACCAACTCTTCTTCTTCTTAACTCTCCCCTTTCTCAGTTGACCTGTCCAGGTCCATCCATGATTTTTAACCTTGCTGTGAGATTACCCTAATATGCTCTGTCTTTGAAGACAACCCAGAAACCACCAATGCTTCAAAGCTCGACGGGCCAATTTTTGTCAGGGACTCTGATGGGAATATATCTCACATATTTTAAAACAGCTGCATGGCTAACAGTATGTTTCCAAATTAAATTTAAGGTGCTGGTTGTGACATTTGAAGCCCTTTACAACTTAGGACTCATGTATCTAAAAGACCATCTTTTCCCATATGTCTCTATGCACCAACAACAGTCTGTAGATTGCCACCTAAGATAGCCTCACCACGTGTAGACTAGAGCCCATGTCTTCTTCTATAGTAGCTTCACTGAGGTATGCTGTTGTAAACATGCTCAGCACTCTTCAGCTCCAGGTGGCTGCCCTCTCGTCAGTTCTCCACCACATTGTTGGACAGCCTCTCTCTAGACACAGCCATGTAAAACATTTTCTCAGAGCAATTTCCAGTCCTGCCATCCAACATCGTTTTCCTACATGGGACCTACACAAGGTGCTGAGAGTCCTCCATAAGCCTCATTTGAACCTTTGAGATTGGTTCCCACTAAGAATCCTGTCTTTCTGGATTGCCTTTCTCATAGCAAACACCACAGCTGGGAGGATCTCGGAACTTGCTGCCCTTTCTATCAGAGAAGTGCTCGGTTCCTTCCAAGAGGTTCAGGTGATCCTGTGCACCGACCCCTCATTCATTCCAAATGTCAATACTAGCTTTCATAGGGATCAAGAGATTCACCTTCCCTCTTTCTGATGGCATCCCAGCCACCTAAGAAATGTGATAGGCACAAGCTTTTGAATTGCTTATTGCTGATGTTTTAATGATGATAGATTATTGTGTATAGTGTTATTGTTGATGAGATTGTTATGTTTTATGTTGTTAGCCACCCTGAGCCCAACTTTGGTCAAAGATAGAGGGCGGGGTAGAAATTAAAAAATAAAATAATAAATAAGGGCACCTGGGACACATAGGCCATTAACGCATGGCCAGGTTATCATTTGTCCCTGTTTCCTATTATATGCGGACGATATGGTCCTAATCTTCCTTACCAAAGTTGGTTTGAGAAGGTTGCTGCAACAACTGGGAACGTACTGCAAGGAAGAGGCCCTTAATATTAACTACGAGAAGACAAAAGTCATGGTCTTCAGGAAAAAGCCCAAAATATCATCTTGGAGTATACTTGGCAACCCAATCAAGCAGTGTAGCTCCCTTAAATACCTCGAAATTACATTTAAGGAGACCCTCAACTGGAATGTGCACCTAGCAACATCTAGGGCCTCTACATTAAGGATAGTGGGGTCTATTTTACATTTTTTCTACACCAAGGGAGGTTTTCTTATAGACCCTGTCCTAAAACTATACAAAAGCAAGGTCGTACCACATCTCCTCTATGGAGTGGAAGTACGGGGCTGGAAAGATGATATTCTTATCAGTCTAGAATCAATCCAAAATTACTTTCTCAGGCATATCTTAGCTCTCCCCAAGGGGACTCCCGCTGCCCTGATGAGGGCCGAAACAGGTCTTCCCTCGCTCAGGGCGTGTGTGTACCAAGCAGTATTAAAATTATGGGGAAAAACAAAATAGCTAGAGCAAAATTGTTTAGCAGTCAATCATTCAACATCATGCTAATGAAAACAGAGTTTCACTTACCTGTAACTGTTGTTCATCTGGTGGATCTTCTATGCAGTAACACATTGGAGGAGAGGCCTGCACAGGCGCAGGCCAGCCACAGATAAGATTTGTCAGCTTCCAGCAAAATCGAAAGTGAGAGTGCTCCCCCTCCCCTAGGGGCATGCAGCCTTCCCGCCCAGCACTCTCCCCTCCAGTTCTCCAACCTGCTACCATGGAACCATAACCACATGATTGTGGAGAGGTCCCACAGCGGGGAAGGAGGGAGGGATGTGTTACTGCATAGAAGATCCACCAGATGAACAACAGTTACAGGTAAGTGAAACTCTGTTTTCATCTGCATGGCTTCTATGCAGTCCCACATTGGGAGAGTAGTGAGCTCGGTTACCCGGATGGCGGGTGTGGGACAGACACCGAAACAATGACTGCAAGACGGCATGTCCCAGTGCTGCCTCTCTAGATGAATCCACGTCGACCGCATAGTGCCTAATGAAAGTAGAAGAGGTCGACGACGCCGAAGCTCAACAGATGTCTCAGAGGTCAATTTTAGACGAAAAGGTGACGGAGGCAGCGTAAGCTCTTGTGGAGTGCGCCTTGATCATGTCTGGGCCATCCACACGTGCTCTCTCATAAGACAGTTTAATGGTTGAGGTAATCCACCTGGACAGGGTCTGCTGGGAGGCTCGGTGACCCTTACGGTGGTTGTTACAGCAATAACATATTAATGTTTTCCCTGCAAACATGTTTCTTTGTGATAAGAAGGGAGGGCCCTCCATACATTTAAAAGTATAGAGCCCTCTCCGCATCAGAAGAAGGGTTCGGCAATAACACGGTTAAGACGATACCTTTTGAAGAAAGAAAGCTCGGGTTTCAACACCACTTAATCAGCGTGAAACTTAGTAAATGGTGAAGAACGACAAAGAGCCGCTAAATCTCTGACATGACTGGCCGAGGTGATTGTGACCAGACAGGCAGTCTCATAGGATAGGAAAGAGGGGCTCCCGGTGGCCCAAGGCTCAAACGGTGTTTGATGAGTTGGGACAACATGGAGGGAAAGCTCCACTGATGAACAGGTGGAGATACCCGGGGATAGAGGTTGATGTGTCCCCGTAAAAAAACTTCTGTGAGTCTGGGTGTGAAAAAAGAACACAGAAGAGAGTCCAACTCAGCGTGAAGGGCTGAATTGTAGTCGAGGTAGCCAAAAATTGATGACAGGAAAGAAGCAGCTCTGGACAAACCATTGTCAGCAGCCCACAGGGACAAACATTTCCGCTTGGCATCAATAAAAACGTCTCGTGGACAACTTAATGGGGTGCAGCAGCACCTGAGCCACCCTATCTGACCATAGATTACATAGAATTCTCCATGCTGCCAGCTTGATTCTGGAAGGAATGTGAGAAATATCTTGGGGAGGAACAGTACTCCCTTGAGTCAGAGGCATTAGAATCGTGGACTGGGATCTCCTGGGCCAGACAGTGCTACCAGGATGCCACTTGTCCTGTCCGTCCAGATCTTGAACAGAACCTTGCCCAGCAAGGGGGAGGGGGGGCGACCAAGTAATTGGAAAGCGGCCCCCATGGAGTGTGGGCTCACCCCCACTCTGGAGCACCACTGAGGAAACACTGAATTGTGCTGAGTCACAAGAGATACATTTGCGGGGTGCCCCAGATTAGGAAGAGATAACGGAGACAACACGAGTCTGCAGTGAGCTTGTGACAATCGTCAGGGTGATAACTTACGAAGTCTACAAGAACGTAACTCGTGCCTGCAATGTGAATGGCAGTGACAGTGGAGCCATGTGTTATTGCCAGGTCCAGACTGCAATGGCTTCTGTGCACAGCAAAAGGACCTTGTGCCACCCTGTTTGTGCTGTGCAGTGCTTTCCATTGTGACCTGAACACTTCGATCCTCGAGGACCCTTGTAAAGGAACAGAGAGCAAGCCTAATAAAATGAAGCTCAAGAAAGCTAATGTGCAGGGTAGACTCCTGAACAGGCCAAACGCCATGGGCCTTAAGAGCCATACAATGAGCTCTCCATCCTGATAAGGAGGTGTCAGGAACAATGAGCTTGTGGAGCAGGTGTTTGGAAGGCAACACCGGCCAAGAGGACCACCAGTCCAAGGAGGCAAAAATCGATGTAGGGATAGACAGCTTTTTGTATTGAGGGTCAATGTTCAGCTGCAATGCTGTCAGAAAACTGGGTGTGCAGGGGGAGCATCCACAGATGAGCAAAGGCAACAACTGCACTGGAGAAAGCCATGAGTCTCAAGTAATGAATTTTAGGGGTCGTTTGGAACCTTTTCTAGAACAGGTTCACTAACTTCCAGATGGAGCGTATTTCCTGTATTAGAAGGTAAGCTCTAGCTGTAGCCAAGTGCAGGTGGGTACCATGAATCTATGACCTTAGGTCAATGGAGACTTTTATAGTTGACCAGGAGACCCATGTCAGTTAGGACGGAAAATAAGAACCTCCGCCTGACTAGCAAAGGCAGGCTCTGAGTAACCGACTATCGACCTGTCGTCTAGGTATGGAAAAAATGACACATCCCTACAGGGCCAGGTGTGTAACTCCCACAGATAAACACGTCATGAAGGTGCGAGGTGCCGTAGCATGACCAAGGGCGAACCGCATATCCATAGTGCTTGCCCTTGCAGAGAAAACATGACAGAGTCCACAGTCTTTGAGGATTGCAACGTGCAAGATGCATCACGCAAGCCCAACGGCAAACCCCATCTGCTCATTTGGGAGTGGCAGGACCTTGGGTATTTAAATATGATCAACATATGAGTTTGTGGACCTTGACCGCGTTGTCAAGTCCCCGGGTCTAGAGAGGGGTGCTCCCCCTCTTTTTGTTAACTAGGTAGAAATGGGAATAGTACCCGTGGTCCCAATCAGAGGGGAACTCCCGGATAGCCCTTTTCCATAGATGTTCACGAACCCCTGTAGGAGTTGGGCAGGAGCTGGCGATGTAGTGCAAGCCGGAAAGAGGTAGGGAAGCAGCGTCTCGAGCGCAATAAGGCATTTAGCATTTTGAGAATCCAATTATCATCAGTGATGGACGTCATATACTGCAACATCAGCCAACCGGTCTGTGAAACGCACTTGAGCGTCTAGCCATGCCTGCTTGGGCTTGAGAGATGGGCTAGGACCTTTGCTGGGTCTAGGAGTCCCCAAAAAAACTCCCTATCCTGCTGGGCAGAAATGAGATTGGGGGTGGAAGGTACCTTGGTACCTGTATAGGCGAGATGTTTGAGACTGGCTGCCAAAGTGTGTTGGCTGTAAGCTGGCACAGTGGGGCGATGCCCAAGGACTTAGTGGTTATCCTTCTTGAGACGATCAAGAAAGGCATCGTTTAATCGCTGAAAAGCGAGGTGCCCTCAAAGGGTGGGTTCCCAACACGCGACAGAGGTGCCCTCAAGGGCAAGGTGCTAGATACACAACCGGGTGTTATACAGAAGGGTGGATTGGTTAAGTCATGCCTGCCTCCGAAGGACTATGGACGAGGCCATGACCTTGCTGGAAGGGTCCGGAACATGACGCGCCACAATAAACTGCTATTTGTCGAGGGTCATGTTTATGCTCTGAGCAGTTTAGTCTGATGGGCGTTGATCCTCCAGCAGGATACTAATTTGGGATAAAATTCCATCCCAGAGGGCATATTAGCCATGAAATAGAAATGTGAAAACCAGTGGCACTGGAAGTATAAACTTTCCTGTGTAAAGCATCCAGCCTGCGTCGTCCCTCCCCCCCCCCCCCGGTTAGGGGCAAGGAATGTGAACATGATCCATATTTGCCCGACAGGGCTTTGATCACCATAGAATTTGGGACAGGCTACTGGTACAGAAAATAACCGTACTCACGGTGGATCTTGTAAAGGCTGTCAACTCTTCTGGTGAAGAGGGAGCCAAAAATTGGCTTGGTCCGATTAGAAACGACGACCTCCAAATGTTTGTAACCATTGGAAGGGCCACCGGATCTGCCTCTGAGGAATGCAATGTACCCATGATGGTCGTTGTCCGAGACGTCAGGGAGGGAATATATATTAGAACCTTAGCCAGACGGATCAATTCTACATATAATCTCACATCCCCCAAAGGGGATGAGATTTAGTATTTCCTGCAATGTCCACAGGTGAGGGTTGCAAGGTGCGGAATTCCGGGTCAGGGACCTGAGTAGCCGTTGCATCGGACTCAGAATGGACCATATCCTTTAATGTAGAAGGAGACCTTGGTTGGAAGAGTCTCCAGGGGGAGTCTTTGCCTCAGCAACGTACTGTTCTGAGAAGGCTCTCGGCACCGAGGGTCATTGCGCTGTCGTTGGCAATGCCGATGCCAAAGGTGATGGCGAGAGTCATCGCAGTGCCTATGTCAGAGGCAGCAAGGCAGCCAACTTTGACGATTGCGGGACCGTGTAGAGGACGAGCTGCTATGATGGGTCCCTCTATGCTGCCTGGACTCAGAGTAAGAGGTCGACAAGTGAAGAACTGGATTGGTGAGAACGTAGGCTCCGAGAACGTAGGCTCTGTGAACGTAGGCGCCGAGAGGCCGAGGGTGCCGAGAAGCCGTGGGCTCTGAGAAGGCGTGGGTGCCGAGAGGCCATGGGTGCTGAGAAGGTCGCCGAGAGTCCGTGGGCGCCGAGAGTCCGTGGGTGCCAAGAGGCCGTGGGTGCCAAGAGACCGTGGGTGCTGAGAAGGACGCCGAGAGGCCGTAGGCGCCGAGAGGCTGCAGGCTCCGAGAGGCCGTGGGCACCGAGAGCGTAGGCTCCAGGCACGTAGGCGCCAAGACCATAGGCGCCGAGCGCGTAGGCGTCGAGATGACATGGACGTCTGAATCAGCACCGACACCTCCGCCTGCAGGCTGGGAGGATTTGGCATAATGACGCCGACAGCGACCTTTGGGCCCAGCGACAGCAAAGGCGCATCACTGTACAGTTGCATGAGGAACTGCTTGCGGAACCGCCGGTCATCCTGGGATCCGCCCTGAATTATAACAGAGGGATATACCAGGGAATCACGAGGAGGCGAGTCCTCATGAACAATCGTTGGAGTCAGTTGACTCAAGGAGACATCGACGACCACCGATGAACGGCGCCGAGGTGATGATTACCCCGATTGGCACCAAGGAGACTTCGAGGAAGACCGAAGCCAAGGCGCTCTGCGCCAAGGGAAGTTCGACGTCTGAAGGCATCGAGGCCCTCACTGACAGAGTTTGATGGTGCTCTGCGCCAAGGGAAGTTCAACGCCCGAAGGCATCGAGGCCATCACCACTGAGGAGGTCGAAGGCGCTCTGTGCCGAGGGAAGTTCAACGCCCGAAGGCATCGAGGCCCTCACTGCCAAGGGGGTCAAAGGAGCTCTGCGCCGAGGGAAGTTCGGAGTCTGATGGCGTTGAGGCGACTTCGACGGAGATTGGGACGACGGTCTGAAGGAGCCGGGGCAAGGAACTTGGCTGGTAGAATGATTGACTTGTATGTCTTGATGACCGAAGGGAGGATTTAGCATGCTTAGACGTACCTCCAGCGACCAGCCGAGCGGTTTCAGATGATCAGTACGAGCCTTCAGTGCTCTGAGGGTGGAGCGAAAGTGCCGCTCCCTCAGGCAAAGGAGGCAAACCTTGTGGCAATAAGTCTTCGCATTTTGGTGCGAGAAGAACGACGCTGATTGAAAAGTGGAGCCTTCTTAAACTCCATTCAGTAATAGCAGTAGAAGAGAAGCTATAGACACGTTCTCTCTCCGTGGCGGCAGAAAGAGAACTGGAGGGGAGAGTGCTCCCTCCCCCTGGGTCATGTGACCGCTGGGCGGGAAGGCTGCATGCCCCGAGGGGAGGGGGAGCACTCTCACTTTCGATTTTGCTAGAAGCTGACAAATCTTATCGGTGGCTGGCCTGCGCCTGCGCAGTCCCCCATTGTGGGACTGCATAGAAGCTACGCAGATGAAAGATCCATCACGCCTTAATTTCTTAAATAAAATATTATCTCAGTACTCAATTCCAGATGACCTTTTAGGGCTATCAGCAGATTTTCCCCAACTTAAAGACTGGGTCTACAAATTAGATGCCCTGATGGACAGAACATAGATTCTGCAATTGGGAATTGCTCCTTAGTTTATACTTTTCAAAACTGACCATCTTAGAGCTACTTATTTAGTCAATATACCAAACCCCAGGCTTAGAGAAGCCTTTACTTCCCTGCGGTTTCAAACAATGCCAACGGCTGTACTTTCCGGGCGTTATTGCCAAATTCCAAAAGACCAACGTTTTTGCATCTGTGGAGAATCTGCTCTAGAGGATTTATACCACTACTTATTTGAATGCCCTCTATATGTGGAACCCAGGGCTAAATTTCTTGCCGGGTTGGTTTCTGGCCTAAACACCTGTCCTAGAGCCAAGAAACTAGTATTTTTGTTAAAAGATACAAATGGGTTTGTCTCTTATAGGACTGCCCTGTATGCTCTGGCAGCAAAGAAAATAAGGGACCAATATGGCTGCTAAGGGAGTAGATCCTCCAAGTTGATTTTAATGGTCGCTAGGTCCCATTGGCCAATTGGGACACCACCACAATTTTTAGCTATTATTTTGTTGTTTTGTATGCAATGATTTAGCAAACTTTTATTATGTATATTTATTATTAATCCAGTATGTTATTAATCTAATATTTTATTATGTATTTGTGGTATCCTTGATATGTTTGTAATGGCCTATGGCTAAATACAAATAAAACCATTCATTTGTCCCTGATCTGTCTCATGCTTTCTTATCCCACATGGGGACAGGGACAAACAAAAGAAATCTGAAGAAGAGGTGCCTTCCCTGCAAGGAGAAGCCACTGCCTGGCCCCAGTGGCAGCAGCAGGGGCACCTTTCCACCCTCCGGACCCCTCTCTCCCCCCCACACTCCCCTCCCTCCTCTGCCTCCCCCTGCACCAGTCAGGGTTTCAGTCCACCTTCCAGTAGCCTGCAGCCTGCATCCCGAAGCCCCACTGTCAGAGTTGGAACGGTGGCGGGTCCATCTGGTGCCGACACACACTTCCAGCTGCCACCAACTGGTGGAGGCAGCAGCAGCTGGAAATGTGCATCATTGGAGCCGGAAGGAGCAACCGCCGCTCCAACTCTTGACAGTGAGGCTCCGTGATGCAGGCTGCTGGAAGGTGGGCTCGGCTGGTGCTGGGGGGAGTGCTGGGGGGAGGTGGAGAAGGGTGTGGGAGGAGGGGGAGGGGGAGAGAGAGGGGTCCAGGGGTGGAAAGGTGCTGCTGCTGCTGCCACTAGGGCTGGGCAGTGGCTTGTTCCGGCGGGGAGTCAACCCAGGTGCTGAAACGCACCAGCATACACCCACAGCTGCAGTGAATCTTCAGTTAAAATAGGCACAAAGCAGGACTTTAAAAACCTGGGGAAGTTCTGGAAGTGGGTGGGCTGTTCGTGCAGGTGGGCAAGGACCATGCATGTGGCCTGGGGAGATTTGCTACATTTGTTGTAAAGTCGCGGGACAAAATGGCCATACGGTTTTGGCCATAGAGTCCAGGGTGACTGGCATTCCTACTGAGTATGCCTTGCTGATCTCCAAATGCCCAAAAGTTTAGCATTCTTTCTGATCCAGACAAGAAAGTACAGGAGACATGTGCTTGATCTATAATGCAGCCAAACATCATAAGATGCAGAAGTTCATATTCCAAACCAGGTAAATGCAAACATTGGCAAAAAATAAAAATAAAAGCATGAATAAAAGCACCAGGCTCAGACTGAGATGTCTGCCTTTATCCCTTCTCAGAGAAGATAAAGCCTGGTTATAAAAGCTTTTCGCCCCATCCATTTTACAGCTGCTTTTCTATTTAATCAACACCTACAAAAACTCAATATTGTGGCTCGTCGATTTGTGCTAAAAATAAGGGTAGAAACAAAAGAGGTACAGCTAGATATAAAATGGCACAGCAGACAGGAGAAATTAAAAAGCAACACAAAGTCAAGAGACGCAGCATGTGTTATATTACAATTCGGCAAATGAACTTGAACTGCAGCACGCATGGGATGGCAGTGTTTTAAATGCAAGTGAAAGTTGTTAATTTCCAAAGTGTGCAAAGTGATATCCTTGCAATCATATGTGAAAGATGAAGATTTTAGCTTAGTATCTCAGATCACCTGCAATCCACGCTGCCTGGTAAATTACTGTATATTAACCAATAAGGTGAACAATTAAAAACATTGGATTGAGTTCTTGTACTTTTGTTTTGTTGTTGTTGTTTATTTTTAAGGCTCTCAGTGTGGGTTGATTGTTCCAGCCAGCTTTTCCGCTTAATCGTACTTAAGGCTCCTTCTTCCCAAAGCCATAGTGGCACATGGCTTTTGCCCAAGCATGTCTCATAGGGTTGCCAGCTCCGGTTTGGGAAATACCTGGAGATTTTGGGGGGTGGAGCCTGAGGAGGGTGGGGTTTGGCAAGGGGAGGGACCTCAGCAGAGTATACAACCATAGAGTCCACCCTCCAAAGCAGCCATTTTCTCCAGGGGAACTGATCTCGGTCACCTGGAGATTAGTCGTAATCACCAGCCACCACCTGGAGGTTGGTAACCCTAATGTATCATGATATCCAGCATAGCCTTTTTGGTGGTCAAAGGGGGACCCTTCACTCTCCTTTTCACCAGTGGAGAAGCTGGCTGGATCCAACCCTTTGCAGTTTCAGTTCACACATTTTCAAAACTGATTTGGTAATCAGCCTGGTCACATTCCATTCTGATGGATGCTGTGAAATGGTACAATTGCAAGAAAACTCCAACAAAACAAATATAATATTAAAATTGAGAAATGTGCATGCCTCTGTGTGTATGTGTGTTATGTGGTCAGCAAGCATCAATAGCACATCCTCCAGAACCATCCAACATTTGCCCAACTACCCACCGCAATCAACATTTACACCTATAGTTTCTGCTGCCTTTTTTGTGTGTGCCTGTTTTCAGGTGGTACTACAGGTTAAGTATCCCTTATCTGGAATTCTTGGGACCAGAAGTGTTCTGTATTTCATATCTTTATGTATTTTGGAATATTTGCAAATATATAATGTGATATCTTGGGGATGGGACTCACGTCTAAACAATACATTCATTTATCTTTTATGTATGTTTTATATATACTTTATACAGATAGCATGAATGTAATTTTAAACAATATTTTTAATAATTTTGTGTCCATTGAACCATCAGAAAGTAGAGGTGTAACTGTCTCACCAGAATAGCTGTATCAGCTGTTGAACAAGACAAAAAACAAAACAAAAAACTAACAATGACAGGCTTTCAATCTCCATCTACGATGCTGTGTACACTGTATTTTATTTTTGTTAGGCAAGAAGAAACATCAGAGGCAGTTGAGGGACCAGGAAATGGGTCCTCTAGGGATCAGGAGGTACTAAACACATGAAGCTGCCTGGTACTGAATCAGACCCTTGGTCCATCAAAGTCAGTATTGTCTACTGAGACCAGCAGCGGCTCTCCATGGTCTCAGGTTGATGTCTTTCACATCACCTACTTGCCTAGTCCCTTTAACTGGAGATGCCAGGGATTGAACCTGGGACCTTCTGCATGCCAAGCAGATGCTCTACCACTGAGCCATGGCCCCTCTGCTGGATGGCTTTTTAAAATATTTCCTCCAGAGTCATCTGCCTCATTAACAACATTTTTTGTCTTAGAAGTCTGGTTTCCAGGTCATTCTGGTTTTCGGATGTCCAGTTAAGTGATACTCACTGTAGCTGCCCCCATAATGGCACACCCATAAACGTCACCTACTTTTGCAGTGTATAAAGAAAGCAATGTCTACAATTCCATCATTTCAGCTCATTTTGTAAACTGGAACCTGTTCCAGCATGTTCTTACAACTCCTGCTAGTGATAATACAAGGATGATGATGGTTTCATTCAATGGCGCACAGTGTGTGCCAGGAGCGAGAAGTATCCTTGAAGACAAAAATTAAATAGTTTGAGTGCTCTGCTACCTGTCTCAGAGGCACTGACAATATTTTATTGTGCTGCAGCTTGCTGCTAACCTAACACTTGGTGCTTCAACTGTGCATTTAAAGAGGAAATTCTACATTTCAGAGGAGACAGAGGAACACTTTTCCAGCTGTGTTTGTCTATTTGATAGAATGGTGTGAGTTATTCAACTCTAAGAGGCAACAGTGGTGGCTGAACCATCTGTTATAAAGATTATTGCAAGCTTGTCCCAAAAGACTGATGACAACAAGTGGAAAGGAATGCCTGGCTAGGAGACTGCTGAAGCAGCTTATCGTGCTTGAAGTTCATTTTTGGGAGGATCAAAAAATAACTTCCATTAGGGGCATTTTGGTGCTGTTGTACTTGATGTCATTTGGAGTCTTCTTTATCTTTCCAGTCTTCATCATCATTTGCCCATATTGATGGTTAATTCTAATGGCTCTGGTGACTACAATATCTTGTCCACAATATCACAGATAGTGCATCGGAGGCAATGGTTTTGCTCATAAATCAAATTGCGTGGGTTGCCACAGCCAGCCATATTGGATGACACTGTGAGCAAAGGAAATCAAGGATGGGAAGTCTGGGTTAACATGATTCCATCAAGGGCAGAGCTGGTTCCACATGCTCTGCCCCTCCACCTCCAGTTCCTGGAAGTTTAAACAGTACCTGCCTCCTGGAAGGAAGGAAGGAAGGAAGGAAGGAAGGAAGGAAGGAAGGAAGGAAGGAAGGAAGGAAGGAAGGAAGGGAAGAAGAAGAAGAAGAAGAAGAAGAAGAAGAAGAAGAAGAAGAAGAAGAAGAAGAGTTGGTTTTTATATGCCGACTTTATCACTCAAGGAAGAATCAAATCGACTTAAGGAAGGAAGGGAGGGAGGAAGGAAGGGAGGGAGGGAAGGAGGGAGGGTGAGTGGGTTCGGGAAATGGCTATTGCCAACAGGGGCAGAGATTTTACCACTTGCTTTGCCCAACCCTGTGGATTAGTCTGTTGATGACAGAAAGATTGGCTGCTAAGTAGCACAGGGTTACATATTTTGTGGTATCGATCATTTTTGGTTGTCATTTTTTACCTTTTTTGACCCTTTGGAGAACATTGATTCATAGGGTCGCCATGAGTCGGAAACGACCTGACAGCACTTAACACACACACACACACACACACACACACACACACACACACACAAGCTGCTTTAAGAGAGCCAGTGTGGTGTAGTGGCTAATAGCAGCAGACTCTAATCTGGAGAACTGGGTTTGATTCCCCACTCCTCCACATGAAGCCTGCTGGGTGACCTTGGGCCAGGCACTGTTCTCTCAGAATGAAGGCGACTAGAATAAACGAGTCGCGCGTTGTGGGCCTACCCGGGCCGGCTGCAGAGGGGAAGGGGGTCCGCGGGGAGCGTGGGGGCCACCGCTCTCGCCCCCATCTCACGAGCTTAGGCTCACGTCCCGGGATGTGAGGGCTGACATGGGAGGATGACGTCAGGGCGGCCACTTGGGCCTGTTGTCCACGCCCCTCCACGCATCTATTTTAAGGGCGTGCCGTCTGGCAACCAGCCTGTCTGCTCTGGGCGGCACGGAGACCCGTCCACCCTCCCTATGCTGTATGTTGTTTAATCCTCTTTTGTCACAGCTTTTGGGCAGTTTTTGCATGGGGTCTGATCCAAGCTGGGAAGAGGTGCCTTTCCTTCCCGTTTGTGGGGACCCCCATAAGGGGTCCTGGGATGGAGTACATCATCGTTGCCCAGCTCGGGGGGGCTGCTTTGGGAGCTCTAGTCCCAGGTGGCGCTGGTTTCACATAGAGATTCCCGTCCTAGTGGGGCCATGTAAGTGCTACTCAGGTGCTGTCCCAACATGCGGTTTGGGCCGTTTCTTATTGATGCTTTCAATACTTCGGGTGACAGGGTGGTCACCCGAACCGTGGTTTTCCGCCAATGTTCCATCTGTTGTATTCAATACAGCTGTGGCCATTTATTTCCCAAAGTACGGTTGTCTCTGTGTTATTGCCAAAAGTTAGTTGTGACTTGATGGCACACACAAACACACAACTTGCTTTAAATCTGCACTGAGCAAACAAAAATGAGATGCAAATGGCCAAATAAATACACAAGAAGTACATAGGAACACACAACAGCAGTGACCACAGGAACTACATGCATTGGATTGCATTGAGTCAGTGTGATTTTATAAGTGTTTTAATGTGCTGCTGCACAGAACATACTGTTCTGAAATAATACATTGAATATTTAGGGTAGTCAAACACCTAACCTCACAAATGCTGGCCTGACATAAAAACCTTGTATAAAAGCAACAGGTTCTTCAGCATCAGAACAATCATGTGTGTAGAAAGCAGAATGTCAGCTGTGACTTACTCACTACATTTTATAGAAGTGGTACTTGTGACAGGCCCTGTCAATCTAAGATTGACTCCTCCAGCCAAAGAAAATGTATTCTGATCCAATCCAAGTCTACCAGAGGGACACTGAACACCTGTCTCGTGAAGATGGATGGTTGCCAGCCAGAAGATGGCTCAGTTTTTGAAGTGGTAAAATATTGGACTTAGGAAATCAGAGACATATGAAATCAATGCAGTCACATGTCTTGGCAAGCTTTTGTTTTGTTTTAATTTTTAAAAAATGATTTAAAAAAATCCCTGCATCTATTTTAGAAATGTACACATGCTTGCTGCCTCAGGTATTTAAAACAATATTTTTTCAATAACCATAACTTTGAATTCCATGGATGTTTCTTAATGGAAAAGAGAATGCACAACTAGTTTAAAGTTAATATTTTTTACAAGTATTCATTCATTCATTAATTCATTCATTACCTTTATTAGGCATTAACATAAATGGACAAAATTACAGAATCAAGTAAAATGGATTACATTAAAATAGCATTACTTAAAAGTACGAACAAGGTGTTCGTGTATCCTTTGTAAGGACAGAAAAAATCTGGCAACTTGTTGGGTGACAGAAGTAAATAATTTACAAGTAAATAAAATGCAACTATTAGGCCAGTGTGGTGTAGTGGTTAGGAGTGGTGGACACTAATCTGGAGTAGCAGGTTTGATTCCCCACTCCTCCACATGCAGCCAACTCTAATCTGGTGAATTGGGTTGGTTTCCCTGCTCCTCCACATGCAGCCTGTTGGGTGACCTTGGGCTAGTCACAGTTCTCTCAATGCTCTCTCAGCCCCACCTACCTCACAAGGTGTCTGTTGTGGGGAGAGGAAGGGAAGGCGATTGTAAGTGGGTTTGATTCTCCCTGCATGGTGTAGTGGTTAAGAATGGTGGTTTGGAGTGGTGGAATCTAATGTGGAGTGGCAGACGCTAATCTGCTGAACTGCTCCCCCACTCCTACACATATGGCCAGATGGGTGCCCTTGGGTTAGTCACAGCTCTCTCAGCCTCACCTACCTCATAGGGTGTCTGTTGTGGGGAGGGGAAGAGAAGGTGGTTGTCAGCTGGTTTGATTCTCCCTTGGTAGAGAAAGTCAGCATATAAAAACCAAGTCTTCTCCTTCTTAAAGGTAGAGAAAATGAGGTATAAAAACCAACTCTTCTTCTGCTACTGAATGACCGGTACATTACTGAATTCAGACCTTTGTGTGCTGTTACAAAGTAGCACCAATTCATAGCCATCCTGGAGTCAGGACTGAATAGACACAGGCACCAAACAAGAGCCTTCATTACATGAACGTCAATAGAGACCACACAGTGTATTGTCCAGGTGAGTTTTTTTTTGTTGAAAAAATCTCTTTGGTCTTTCTACACATTGTAAGATGCTCAGTGAGATGCCCCTTCTTTGCCACTAAGGCATTGCACACTACCAGTGACAGGGTAAACTGCCCAGAAAGGAAGTTCCTGAGCCAGGCTCCCACTACTTACTAATTACTCTGAATGCTTTTCTCTGCCAGCAGGTGACAAGGATGGTGGAGAAAGGAACATACAGCCAAATGTGTCATTATGTGCGTAAATGTGCTACTAATTACAGGAAGAGAAGAAAACCCAACACACGGGGTGGCGGTTTCGACAGCCCTCTGGTGCCATCGGTAATCCCATCCTCGGTGTCTCCTTCATATAATCAACTCACTTCCATTATGCTTTATTTCCCTGCATGCTTTGAGAAAGAGTGAATATCAATATAAAGCCAATAAGCTCTGACAAGGACTTGGGGGGAGTCATAATCACATCTGAACAGGTGCACAGTGCTGAGGCTTTCCAGACAGCTGGTTCAACACAGGTATGTGCCAAGGTAAAACCATTAAGCTCTCGTAGCTTCAGACTTAATGAGGAGATACTATAAATACCAGCAATATTTTGTCGAGTTTGGCACCCATGGGTCTTACCATTCCTTCTAGCTGAAATCACCCTCTCAGTATATGACATTAAAGACTCAAATTCCGTGTGCCTGGCAACAAAGAGCAGTGGCCCTTTCATGCCAACAAAACGCAGAGCATTGAACAGATATCCTGGTTCTCGATCGGATATACTTCTGCTGTGTGCAAAATTTGGAAGTTTTGGAGGATACACCGATACTACGAATTTAAACTGGTTTGGGACTATGGTTCCCCGAAGAATCTAAAGAGGTGTAATTGTGTGAGGATGTTAAGCCATTTTACAACATTTTAACAGCTTCCATTCCCAAGGTTGGAAGCCACAATAATTATACAGCCAGGAGACTCATTTCCATTTTGGCTTAGATATAATCCGAATCTTTCTCTGATAGACTGGGAAAAGTAACTCAGATCTATTTCAGTCTAATAGGGAGTTACTCAGACAAATAACTCAGACCCATCTGGGGAAGGGCCATGACTCAGGGGTAGAACATCTATTTGGCATGCAGAAGATCCCAGGGTCCAATTCTCAGGATGATGATGATGATGAAGAAGAAGAAGAGTTGGTTTTTATACCCCACTTTTCTCTACCGTTAAGAAGTCTCAAAGCAGCTTACAATCGCCTTCCCTTCCTCTCCCCACAACCAGACACCTTGTGAGGTATGTGGGGTTGAGAGAGTTCAGAGAGAACTGTGACTAGCCCAAGGTCGCCCAGCAGGTTTCATGTGTAGGAGTGGGGAAACAAATCCAGTTTACCAGATGAGAGTCCACTGCTCATGTGGAGGTGTGGGGAATCAAACCCGGTTCCCCAGATTAGAGTCCACCGCTCTTAACCACTACACCACGATGGCTCTCAGCTGTGATGACTTATTTGAGCAAGCAAGTCACCACTAGGTGGTCATCAAGTGATGAATACTACATGACCCTCTGCCCTAAGCTTTTGGGAAAGATGGGAATGGCATAAATCAACCTTCATTCTTGCCCATTCCAAGATAGGAGCCTCGTGTGAGTAGCTTTAGTCAACACTTCATGTCCATAACTAATTTGTGTTTTATATTTTTAGCAAAAATGATAACTGCTGTAAAAGCCACCTCCCTCCTCCTTCCCAACCCTTTTCACATCATCTCCCCTCCCCCATTTTCATTAAAATTCAGGGCATTACAAACTCAGCTGCTTGCTCAGCATTCATTATAGTCAGGGAACTGTCCAATTTAGTGCTTCAAGAAAGACTTTGCAGTACAGTTCAAACATCCTTATTATTTTTCAGAGGGTAAAACTTCTCTCTCCGAGCTGACTTCAAGTTAATTTTTTTTGCAGACTTTTGAATGCCGAGAGCTTTATTTTCATCATTTTCACACACACCCATTTCCATTCTCTCTTCGTATTTCTAGTGCCACAAAAGGAAACAATTCTGCTCTGGAGTTACTACACTCCACATCCTGCTTGATAGATTAAAAAAAACCTTTCAAGGTCACTATCAGGAATAGAAAAAAGAATCACGAACTACAGGTTTCTGCAAACTGAATTAGAATAAATTTCATTATCTTTGAAGAAGCATGTGGTAAATGCAGCCATATGCATCTCTCTTTCCCTCCTTCCTCTACACTGCCAACTACATTTAGGGATTTCTCAGTTCTGTCTTCATACATTACACAGGGGGAAAATAGATTTACCATTGAATGGGCACTTTAAAGGAGTCACAGCCAGTCCTGTGAACTGGTTCACCCTTAGAAACTGAAAATTCTTATAAAGTAAAATATTTATTAGGTGCACACAATAAAATGGATTAAAAAACTGGGCCTGGAATACAGGCTACATATAAAACCACCAGTATACACCATTAGAGCAGTGGTAGAGCATCTGCTTGGCATACAGAAGGTTCCAGCGGACTTATGGGGACCCCTGGAAGGGGCTATAAAGGCAAGCGAGAAGCAGAGGTGGTTTGCCATTGCCTTCCTCTGCAGCATCTTTCTTGGTGGTCTCCCTTCCAAGTTAGAGCATCTGTTAGACGAGCATCTACATATAAAACCACCAGTATAAACTGTTAGAGCAGTGGCAGCGCGACTGTGTGGCTTGCAGAAAGTCCCAGGTTCAATCCCTGGCATCTCCAGTTAAAGGGACTAGGCAGGTAGGTGATGAGAAAGACCTCTGCCTGAGACCCTGGAGAGCCGCTGCCAGTCTGAGTAGACAATACTGACTCTGATGGACCAGGGTCTGATTCAGTATGAGGCAACTTAATGTGTTACAAAAATAATCAACACTGTTGATGATATACGAGATATAAATGACCAATAGATCATATGTGTTTTGGTCTCTTGGGCTTTCCTCAGTGGTCAAATCATGCAAAACATGATTATTAAAAACACATCCAGAAATGCACTCTACAAGGTTTGATATCAGAAATTTATAAACCTTATATCGTGTGTAGCTAGATGTAAATTAATAACACCAATCACAGGTCTTTCAGCATGGCAATTTGCTCATACAAATGTCTTGTGCAAAAAAAAAAATTGTTTCCAGATGCGTTGTAACATCAACAAGTGGCAAAATACATTAGCTAATATATGAAAAACGCATTTGTGGATGTGTTTTATATTTTGTATACCACCAACCCTTAGGTTCCCTGTACTTTTCTGGTTGAGTTCTTTCCCCCTTTTTCGTTTGTCACCACTTAGCAGTCTTCAATTTTCTGCCAACTGTACCTCTATTTTTTTTCTCCCTGTACATGCTCCCCCCCAAAAAGGAATTCTTCCTGGGATACACACTTCCAGTCCAAATTGTCTCTAGCTGCATCCCCACCTCATTGGATATTGTGCCATTGTGGCACTATAGCAATCCTTTGCTTGTCTTGTCCACTCACAAGAACCCAGTCGCCAATGACCGCTATAGCACTGCATTAGTGTAACATGCAACAATGGGCACTTTCACACATACTAAATAATGCACTTTCAATGCACTTTAATGATAGTTTTCAAGTGGATTTTGCCATTTCACACAGTAAAATCCAGCTGCAAAGTGCATTGAAAGTGGGTTGAAAGTGCATTATTTGGCATGTGTGAAAGTGCCCCATGTGTGGATGATGCCCAGGTCAGGGAATGAAATTCCATGCATTTGCCACCCTGGATTTTTGGGGAGGGGCATGGGTATACTCTGGATTATCAGTATAAAATTACAATCATGGAACGAAGGATTACTTGCTTGATACACAAATAAAATAGCCTTGAATTGTGGGAAGGTTGTGTGTGTGTGTGTGTGTGTGTAAAGTGCTGTCAAGTCACAGTTGACTTATGGGGACCCCAGGAAGGGACTTTCAAGGCAAGTGAGAAGCAGAGGTGGTTTGCCATTGCCTTCCTCTGCAGCACCTTTCTTGGTGGTCGCCTTTCCAAGTACCAACCCTGCTTAGCTTCTGTGTGTGAGTGTAAAGTGATGTCAAGTCACAGCTGACTTATGGCGACCCCAGCAAGGGGCTTTCAAAGGAAGGAAGAAGCAGAAGTGGTTTACCATTGCCCTCTTCTGCAGAGTTTTCCTTGGTGGTCTCCCTTCCAAGTACTGACTGTGCTTAGCTTCTCTCTCTCTCTCTCTCTCTCTCTGTGTAAAGTGCTGTCAAGTCACAACTGACTTATGGTCAGCCCAGCGAGGGGCTTTCAAGGCAAGCAAGAAGCAGAGGTGGTTTGCCATTGCCTCCCTTCCAAGAACTGACCCTGCTTAGCTTCCGAGATCTGACAAGATCAGACTATACCATGCTGCCTTCCTGGAAAGCAGAGTACAAATCCCTTAAAGAAAAAAAATGCATCTAAATTTGCATAGTATGCAAACAAAAATTAATAGAAATTCACAGTGGATCATGAGATGCGGAACACTTGACACATCAACCTGACACAGAACAAGTATGAATAGTTGAAGTGGTATTTGTCCCACCCCACCCAGTACAGTCAAATGAACATAATTTTATCACAGGTTCCACATAGGCAAGGACTTAGGGTTGGATCCAATCATCTTTTCTGCTGGATTGAAGGGGAAGTCTCCTTTGGAAGAAGAAGAAGAAGAGGAAGAGGAGGAGGAGGAGGAGTTGGGTTTTATATCCCATTTTTTCTCTGCCGTAAGGAGTCTCAAAGCAGCTTACTATCTCGTTCCCTTCCTCTCCCCACAACAGACACCTTGTGAGGTAGGTGGGGCTGAGAGAGTTTGGAGAGAACTGTCACTAGCCCAAGGTCACCCAGCAGGCTTCATGTGGAGGAGGGGAGAAACAAACCAGATGATGAGAGGGAAGGTATCTTGGCCATCTTCTGGTCACTAGGGGTGGGGGGAGGTAGTTGTGAATTTCCTGCATTGTGCAGGGGGTTGGACTTGATGACCCTGGTGGTCCCTTCCAACTCTATGATTCTATTATACCTGGATCTCTAGATTAGAGTCCGCCACTCTCAACCACTACACCACGCTATGCTGATAATCACAGAATCTTCATGGACAAAAGCCATGTCAGATGGAGCTCTCATAATGAGGGGAAATGGATGAGATTGAGCAAAAACACTGGCTACATCCAACTCATATGTAAGAGGGAAACAAAGGAGTGCTCCTGTGGACAGTATAATAATGCTATCTGCTCCTGGCAACCCCAACTATGAATTATTAAGCCTGATCTCCTCTTTATAGCCACACCTCTTCATTTATAGATCTGTCCCCTTAGTTCTATTTCTTGGTCACACTGAAGTGAAGGAGAAGGAGAAGAAGAAGTTCGTTTTTATACCCCGCTTTTCTCTACCTTTTAAGGAGTCTCAAAGTGGCTTACAATTGCCTTCCCTGCCTCTCCCTACAAAAGACACTTTGTGAGGTAGGTGGGGCTGAGAGACTTCAGAGAGAACTGTGACTAGCCCAAGGTCACTCAGCTAGGTTCATGTGGAGGAGCGGGAAAGCAAACTCGGTTCTCCAGATCGAGTCCGCTGCTCTTATCCACTACCCCAGTAGCATGTTGGGAGAGTAAGAGAGAACGTTGAAAACTAGATGAAAGATTGCAATGTGTAAATGACTCGAGGGGGGAAAGATTAATATTCATTATTTCCAGTGCCCCACTTCAATCAGCAGCTCCCAAGACAGACAGTTTCAAACAGACTCCTGTCAGCAGGAATAAACAGACACCATCTCAGTTTACTTGGCTCAAATAGAGTACATATGGGAAGCTGGCCCCAGTGGAAAACATCTGGTTTGGCCTACAGGAGGTTTCTGTCTAATACACCACCAGATTTCGCAAGCAGTAGGGCTGAAGATGGATGTGTTAAAGGGTTCCAGCAATAATTGCTTCAGGGAAGCACTTGATGTAACTTTTAACTACCATATAGCTACAATGATCAGACTGGGAGTTGAAATGTTCTATTATTTGCAGCCTTGGTTAGTAAAACTCCATGAAAACAAGTCACACATTTCAAAAAGGATGCTGAAAAGAGAACACCGAGAATTTCACCGTAACTCTGATTCTTAACCTCTATCTCCTCCCCCCCACACACACCAACGCTGAATGGCATTTCTGGGATTTTTCTCCCTTTCCCTGCCTCTAAGATGGTATCAGGCATAAAATGTAAGAAATTTATGCAATTAGGGCAGTCCCTAGTCATAATTCAGTAGGAATGTATACAAAATGCAGCTCTGGTATAAAACAAACATAATGGAAGTAAGAGAAATGACCCCTGAGAACTAGCATTACTAATGTTTGCTCATCTGTGAAAAATTGCCTGTCACAAACATTAGGAACCTTGGAGATCTGAAGCCAAACAGCTTACAAAATAAAGGGATATTGAAAACAAAATCTATTTAAATCATACCGCAGGAGTATATAATCTTTAGCTCTTTGCTCCGAAATTATGGCCAATTTGCATGCCCACTTTAAATTAAAAAACAAACAAACTTTACCTCCTTTCTTCTCCAAGATATAAAAAGAAACAAATAGGTCAATCAGAGGATGTGCAAAAACCCTTAAGAGGTATTTTTCTAGTTGTATTGAAAAGTCTAGTTTCCCTCAAAATTCCTTTGGTGTTCCTCACAATCAGGAATCTCAAAAATTACCTTTTTTAAAAAAAAAAAAATTTTTTTTATTGATTTTAAATATAAGGGGGATACAGAAGGAAAGAGGGATAAGGGAATAAATGTAAAAAGAAAGACCAAATATATGAGTACATGAATATTGTACAGTTTCGGTATACCTAGCATTACCTAGCATTACCGCCGTATAAATGAGGGAAATAATAAGGAAAGGAAAGATGATATTATTAACATTTCATTGTATTGATATCTCACATTCACCATTCCTGTTTGCGGAATCTTTTGCTCTGATGATGGATTAATTTGATGTTGTCTTTTGTCCGTAGTTTTTCATAAAGGCATAAAAGGGCCTCCATCTTTCATAATTCTGTTCTCGTGTGGTATCTTTCAAATAATCTGTCAAATGGGCCATAGTAATATATTCCAGGGACTTGTCCAACCATGCTTGGAGTGTTGGGATCTTGTTCGTTCTCCAAAGTGATGCCAGAACTACTCTTGCCGCCGTTACTAGATATTTTAACACAATCTGTTGGTTTTCATTCATAGTATTTGGTGTTTTATTCAGTAGAAAAAGTTTAGGATCATATTTTATGCTCTGCCCTATGACGCCTTCGAGATTTTTATGAATCTTTTCCCAATATTTCTGCACATCCTCACATGTCCACCAACAGTGAAAGAAAGTGCCTCTGATTTTATGGCATTTCCAGCAGAGTCCCGACGCTTTGCTGTTCATATTCTGAATGTCACTGGGCATTATGTACCATCTATGTAGCATCTTTAGGCAGTTTTCCTGAATATTTTGGGATAGAGTGAACTTAGAGTTTTTCCGAAAAATCTGTTCCCATTCATCTATTGTTATTGTTTCATTTAAGTTCTCCATCCATTTAATTTGGCATACTTTAACTTGCTCTTCCTCTGTGTCAAATGATAATAAAAGTTTATAAATCTTTCCTAGAAGGTGTTGTGACGATTTATTCAGTAGATGTTCAAATTCTGTCTCTTTTCTAATTTTGCCTCTGATTGTGCAGTCTTCCTTAAATCTCGATATTAATTGATATATTATCCAGGATATTTGTGGATGTTCTTTCTGAATTTCTAGTAATGTTTTAAGTGTTTCGTCTTTTCTTATTATGTCACCATATTTTATAGATCCAAACCTTTTTCTAGCCATACTAGAACCATAGACACTAAATGGGGCCATCATTAGTGGCGGATTGGGACTTAATGTTGGTTTCAGTTTTTTCCAGACAGCGATCATGTTATCCACAATCGGGTGTTCTCTTTTTTCGTTCTGCTTTCTTATGGGATTTTCCCCCCATAAAAGCTGGTGAGGCCGAGCTTGCCAGTTATTTAATTCTAGTTTGATGCTCTTGCTGTTTGGATGCATTATCCAATCCTTAATCCAGACCAAAGTTGCTGCCTGATGATATAGTTTTAAATTTGGAAGGGCAAGGCCTCCTCTTTTCTTGATATCTGTCATAATTTTAAATTTAATCCTAGGCCGTTTTTTGTCCCATATAAATTTGTTTATTTTACGTTGCCATCCGGCTATCGCTGAGTCAATAATTTTTATTGTGATCATTTGGAATAGAAAGTTTAATCTGGGTAACACATTCATTTTTACAGTTGCAATTTTACCCAACCAAGAGATTTTTAGCTTTGACCACGTGAGGATATTCTTTTCTATTTCGTTCCAAACCGCTTCGTAATTGTATTTGAATAATTCTTGATTGTTTTTTGGGATATATACACCCAGGTATTTTATCGGTTTTTTAGATATGATGCAACTAGTTTGCGCCGCTTTGTTTGCCTCTTCTTCTTGCGATGTATTTTCTAGAAAAATTTTTGTTTTTGATTTGTTGAGCTTATAACCCGCCATTTCGCCATATTGTTGTATGTCGTCCATTGATTCTGCTATGCTTAAAAGTGGCTGAGTAATTGTTAGTAGGACATCATCTGCGTATCCTCTTATTTTAAATTCTTTTCCTTCTACTCGCAATCCTGTAATTTTCGGGTTGGACCTAATTCTATTAGCGAGTATTTCCAGCGTTAAATTGAATAGTATTGGGGATAAGGGGCATCCTTGTCTAGTGCCTTTTCCGATGGTAAAGTTCTGTGTTATGTTTCCATTTATAAGTAGCTTTGCTCCCTGTTCAGAGTAAATGCTAGTAGTCCACTTGAGAAGATTTCCTTTGTCAGTTATGCTACCTATCACTTGCAGTATAAATTCCCAGGAGACATTATCGAACGCTTTTTCCGCGTCTAAGAAAATAAAGGAACATTTTTCTTGTCTATTCTTGACTAGTTCTCTTGCATTAATCAGGAATCTTATATTCTCTTTCATGTGTCGTTTTGGAATGAATCCTGTTTGGTCTTCATTAATCAGTGTATCGATGTTCGCCAAAATCCTCTGAGCAATTATTGAGGTAAATAACTTATAATCAACATTTAGCAGAGAAATGGGCCTATAAGAGGATGGTAATGAGGGGTCAGTATTTTCTTTTAAGATGAGGGTTATATAAGCTTCTTTCCATGTATTGGGTACCCTGCAGGTTTTGTGTATTTCATTCATTACTTTTAACAATTTAGGAGATAATTCTTCTTTGAAACATTTGTAATAGTTAGCCGTCAGACCATCTGGTCCTGGTGCTTTTCCCGTTTTTAAGTTATCGATTGCCAAATGAATTTCCTCCATTGAGATTTCTTGGTTTAATGCCTCCTTTTCTTCATTAGATAGTTCATTCAGGTGATTTTGCGCAATATATTCCTTAATTTCTGCCGTTCGTGTGTTTTGTACGTTTTCCTTATAGAGTTCTCTAAAGTAATTTACAAAACATTGTGATATTTCTTCTTCTTTATGAGTTATTTGTCCACCTACTTTGATATTATTCAAAGTATGATGATATTATTCTTCTTTGTTTTTCTTTATTGAGCAAAGACGCTAGATGTTTCCCTGGCTTATCTGCATGTGCAAAGTATCTTTGCGTCATAAACTTAAGTTTTTTGGCCATTTCCTCTGCATGTAAGAGCTCAAATTGATGTCTGAGTTCTGCAATCTCTTTTAAAGTCTTTTTATTACCCAAAGATTGATGACACCTCTCCAGATGTCTGATCTTCGTTTGTATCTCTAAAAGTTGTTTTTCTTTCTCCTTTTTATTCTTGGAGTTAATTGCAATAAATATGCCCCTCATATATGCCTTAGAGCAATCCCAAATTGTAGCCTGACTCATTCCTGGTGTTTCGTTTCTTTGAAAGAAGTCAATAAGTTCTAGACGGCTTCTATCAAGATCTATTTTTTTGAGCAATAGTGTGTCATTCAACCTCCATCTGAATGGGCCATTTCGTTTTTTGTGCCATTTTATTGCAATAGGGTTATGGTCTGAGAGGACTTTGGGTAATATTTCCACACTATCAAGATTTCTTAGAAGCGAAGATGAAGTCCAACACATGTCAATCCTCGAATACGTTTGGTGTCTATCCGAGTAGAAAGTATATTTAATTCTTGGGTTCCTGGATCTCCAAATATCCTGTATATTAAGAATTTGCATATGTTGTTTTACGATTTGAGGTAGTATGCAGCTTTTTTTGTTTTTAGAATGATCCAAGCTGCCATCAAGGACTCCGTTCATGTCTCCCAGGATTATAAGGTCATATTCCTGCAATTCTGCCAACGTTGCAAAAAGTTCAGCGAAGAATTCTTTTTTTGATGTTAACGGTGCATATATTGATGCCAATATTTTTATTTCCCCTGTTGGTAATTGGAGTTTAAATATTAATTGTCTGCCCTCGTTGTCTTTTATTTTTTCCAAAACTTTTATTGCTGGGTCTCTAATATAGATAGCTACGCCACTTTTCTTTTCCAACGCCGAAGACACATAGACTTTACCGAGCCTTTTATCATTGAGTAGATAAGTGTACTTCCTTTTTATATGCGTTTCCTGCAAACATAGTATGTTTGCTTTATATTTTGCCAGACCATGGAAGGTTTTCTTCCTCTTCTGTGGTGTGTTCAAACCATTAACATTGAGTGAGATTATCTGTAGACCTTCCATTCTATATTCTTATTTGTATGCTACAGCTTCAGCTGAGCGGCCATTGTCCTGTCCAGATGAGTGGTTCTTCCCATTAGTTTTTTGTGGGCTTGTTTTGCCCGATTTTTCACCTTTCTTTTTTCTTTCTGCCAGAAGTTCTTCTTCTAACTCTTCTGCTTCCTCCGCATTTCTAATTAATCTTCTTTCTCTTGGCAGCTGAACACTCAAAAAGTATGGCCCAATCCACTTGTACCAGATTTCTAGGTCACGAAGTAGTTTACGTAGTGAGTCAAATTCTCGTCGTTTCTTTCTCACCGCTAATGGGATATCTGGAAAAATTGCTATTTCTTTACCTTTGAAAACTAGAGGTTCCTTTCTTTGTTTGGTCATGATTTCATCCTTTACCTTTTTATCAGAGAATTTTATCAAGATTTCTCTTGGTAGTTTTTTCTTAGATGCATACGCCGAGTTGACTCTGTATATATCTCTTATATCTATCAGTTCTTCCTGAATTTCCAAGTAGTCAGCCAGGGTCTGGGACATTGTTTCTTCTAGAAGTTCAGGCTTTACTTCTTCCGTGACCCCCTGGAAACGAAGATTCATCTCTTTCGATTGCATTTCTGTGGATGCCAATCTGTATTCCGTATCTTCTTTCCAGGCTCTGTGTTCTGATTGTGATTTTTCTACTCTGATTTGTTTTTCTTTAAGTTTTTTGATATCTTCTCTATTAGATGAGATCTCTTTGGTATTTTTCTCTAGTTTTTTTTTTTATGTCCAGAAATCCTGTAGTTATTTCTTGTTTAACTGTCTTCAT
The DNA here is from genome assembly GCF_029931775.1 of Euleptes europaea. Lineage (NCBI taxonomy): Eukaryota > Metazoa > Chordata > Lepidosauria > Squamata > Sphaerodactylidae > Euleptes > Euleptes europaea. The sequence goes on along the minus strand of NC_079319.1, from coordinate 89,438,308 downwards.
TTCAGTTTGTACCTTCTGAACGTCCGTCCTGACTGAAGAGCATTCCCTTGTTAGCGATTCCAATTCTTTGTTCACTCTATCCATCTTTTTGCTGACTTGATCCACCTTAGCATTTAATCTTTCTTCAGTTCCTGCTATTTGAGTTGTGATAGCTGCAAGTTGGGTTGCCAGTTTTTCCAGGGTCTTCTCCATATTAGATTTTGTACTGCTACCTGAGGGCTGTTCTGCTATCTCTTCCTCTTCTTCTCCTTCAAATTCCTCGTCCTCTTCTTCGGTTTCTTCTTTTTCTCGAACCTCAAGTTCTTTTTTGGAGGGTATGATTTCCCCCCCTGTTTTTCTGTTCTTTCTCATCAGGTTATATCTATATACATGTCTCCTGGTTTGTAATTCCTTGAAAGTGTCTGACATGCATAGGTATCTACAGTAATAGCTTCTAACTATGTTTAGTATAGATATTCCTATTACTTTTAAGAATCTATAAATATACACAGGATTATCAGTATTTCAAGTTATCACATGGACTAGCATTTGATTAAGTATTCAGTTAATTTTTCACATGTATCAAATCACCCTTAGCTAGTGGATTTTTGTTTTTTATGGTATTTTCAGCAAAACAAATTAATGCAATTGGATTACCAATAAATGATTAGATAAGTTAATGCATCAACCAGTTTTATATAATTAAGCTAATTAATTCCAAAAATTAGTCACTGATTTAATTATTATTTCAATGCAAAAGTTTATCTGTCTTAATTCTTCACATCACTATTCACCCACCAAAAATCTTGCATATCAGAGAACTTTAAAGTTGTACTAGAGTTAGTATCAGGCTAATTGCACGCTTGCCCGTGCCTTAATGCTGCAAAGCCACCTGGGAGATGTAGTTTTAAGCTTATATTACTGTTTAAGTGGCCCCGGAGGTCCTTGTTGAGCCTCCAGAAGGGAATGTGTTAAGGTGACCTGCACCACTTTTCAACGACAAGCAGGACCCACCGGCTCTTTCTCGCTGCCCAGGCAAAGCCAGTCAATTCTGGAACCTCTGCCGCCGCTTTTCTTCGCCGCCAGTCGTCACCAGGTCTCTCCCTGCTTCCCGTCCGCCGATTCTGCCTTCTCCGTGGAGTCCCCTCTCAGGCCGCCGCCTCGCGCCGCTCCCTTGGCCGACCTTCGGAATCCGCGAGCCTCCGCCGCCTCAAGTCTCCTCGGCCCTCCGTCCTCTCCACCAAATGCCGACCTCTGTAAGTCACGAGCCGCCGCCTCAGGTCGCCGTCTTCTCCCTCTCGGAACTCCAACAGCCCTCGGTAAAGCAAAAAACAATAATTAGTGATATACTTATCAGGATAATATCTTTCCTTTACCACGTTCAGTACAATAATAGGATTATTAAAGGGAGGGGAAAGGGGAGTGCAGGGGGTAACTAAGGGGGGGGTCGGTTGGTAGGTCGGAACTGCAAGGACTTGCCTGAGTTTGCCTGTTGGTACGTCTGTAGCTCTTGTGGAGTCGCGACGTTCCCCTCGAGAGCCGGGTAATGCGAAGAGAATCTTCTAACCCCGGGCTAAAAGGAGTAGTTTTTAGCCACAAAACAGGCAATTTCAATCCCGCTCCTGCGAGGTGCGGTCATTCCGCCATCTTGACCAACCGGAAGCTCATAGAGCTCCCTTCTCTGAAATCTCAAAAATTACCTTGAAACTGTGTCAAGCAAAATTTGGTGGCAACATCATCAACTTTGGCCACAGTATGGAAAAGCAGTTACCGTATTTTTCACTCCATAAGACACACTTTTTTCTTCCTCAAAAGTGAGGGGAAATGTCTGTGCATCTTATGGAGCGAATGTGTGTGAATCCGGCCCCGGGGAGAAGGGCAATGCTGCCTAGAGCCAGTGCTGTATTGTTGTCAACCTCCAGGTGGTGGCTGGAGAGCTCCCTCTATTATAATGGATCTCCAGATATCAGTTCCCCTGGAGAAAATGGCTGCTTTGGCAATTGGACTCTATGGCATTGAGTCCATAGACTCCCCTCTCCAAACCCTGCCCTCCCCAGGCTCCAACCCCGAATCTCCAGGTATTTCCCAATCCATAGCTGACAACCCTACAGTGCTGGTAAAAGACAGAAAATGTTACTAGTGTCTTCTGTGAGTTTCAATAAGAATGGTCTTCCTTTCCTGTGGGATTGGAGGAAAAGACTCCCATTTCATAGATCAGTGGGGATGTCTCCTAAGGACCAGAACCAAATTAAGGAAGGGACAGTACGTTGGCTAAAGAGTATTGATGTCTGGATGAGTAAGGAGTCCTAGGCAAGGATAAGATCATGAATGAGACAGTTTAGAGGAGTCCATTTAGGTTCTACCTTCATTGTGTGGGAATGACTGTTCTATGAGCAGCTTCCACACAATGGGATTATTCCCCTATGAATCAGTATCCCATCCCAGGAAGGTGCTCAAAAAATGCTCAAAAATTGTCTATTGGAGATTTGATTGGCCATGCAGATTTTTTAAAATGTTGACTTGGCGGCAGCTGCCACCACAGCACAAGTATCTGCATGGTGTTAGTGAAGTTAACGTCTGGCAATCACTTTGTGGCTGGCTCCACCTCCTGTGGCAGCCATTTTGTGGCAGCCATTTTGTTGCCGCACCCACCATACTGTGCCAAAATTCTAAAGGTGCCCGCAGGCTCAAAATGTTGGGGACCCCTGTATGAAGACCTTTAAAACATTATGCCAGGTATATGACACAGTCATAGAAAAAGGGTTTCCTCATGAGTAGTGTTCAAAGAGCCCCAGGTCACTTCATGAGTTTGAGGTGTAGTGTGAGAGATCCCCCTCTCTGAGTTTGCTTCTCCAAATCAGTTGCTCAGACGTTGATACAGAAACAATAGATTTATTGAAGCCTTCAGGAGATGAGACAGGCACAGGTAGAAAGTTGCAAGTGAGGGGCTATACGGGTTTACAGAATATATTGACTCCAGGGCACTGGGGCACTGGGGTTCACACTTATTGTTATGGGAAGTTACAAGCTTGGCATAATACAAAACATCAGACGGATCCCAGGAAGTCTGGTGCGGCTATCACACTTCCAAGGCCGCACCGGCCTGAGGGAGTACTGGCAGGAAGAACAGCGGGGGGGAAGATACATGGGCCATCAGGCCTGGCGCCTGAGACCAGAAGGTGTGAACTGCTTTTACGAGTTCACTGATAACACCGCAGGTGATGGAAAGCAGAGACACAAAGACAGAGACCCTCACATTCTGCCCCCCTTAAGGCCCCCTCCGAGAGGACGAGGCTTATCGGGATAAGCGAGGTGGAATTCTCGGACCAAGCGAGGAGCCGCCATGTGGGGTGCGGCCACCCATTCGTCATGAGCGGAGCCAAGGTTTTTCCAGCGAACAAAGTAAAACAGTTTCCCTTTCTTCCATTTGGAATCTAAAACCTTGGATATTTCCAAATGGGTATCCCCTCCCACTACGGTAGGAATCTCATGAGCGGGAGGGGGGTGGAACTGGGGAGCTGCTACATAAGGTTTGAGGAGGCTTATATGGAAGACTGGATGAACTCCCTTGAGAGTCTTAGGGAGACTCAGTTCCACGGTAACCTCGTTGATTACTCTGGTAATGGGGAAAGGTCCTACATAACGGTCGCTCAGTTTTTTGCAGGGGCGAAGAGAGCGGAGGTTTTTGGTGGACAGATAGACTTGCTCCCCCACCTTGAGTTCCCATCCCGGAGACCGGTGTTTGTCTGCTTGTTCCTTGTACTTGCTTTTTGCCCTTTCCAGATTTTTGAGCAACCATGGCCAGGTGGATTTAACCACCTGAATCCACTCCTGAAGATCAGGGGTAGACTGGAGCTCTGGCGAGACGGGGGCAGAACCGAAAGGGCCAAAATCCGTCCCGTATATAACTTGGAAGGGACTAAAGCCGGTAGAGGAATGAGGCGCATTGTTGTACGCATATTCGGCAAATGGCAGCAGGTCGACCCAGTCGTCCTGGTGGAAATTTACATAGCAACGCAAATAACATTCTACTACCGCATTTACTCGTTCCGTTTGACCATCCGTTTGGGGGTGATAGGCGGAAGAAAGGCCCTGTTCCTCCACTCCCATTAACTTTAGGAAAGCCCGCCAGAATTTGGCAACAAACTGGACCCCCCGGTCGGAGAGGACCTTCCTCGGGATCGAGTGTAGCCTGAGGACGTGCGTGATGAACAGTTTAGCTAAGCCCTGGGCTGAAGGAAGACCTGCACATGGAACGAAATGAACCTGTTTGGAAAAGAGGTCTGTGATAACCCAGAGAACCGTTTTCCCCCGACTTGGAGGTAGGTCGGTGATAAAATCCATGGCGATGACTTCCCAGGGACGGGAGGGGTTCTCAAGCGGTTTGAGAAGCCCCGGGGGTTTTCCCATCCGTTTCTTGGCTGTGGCGCAGGTGGGGCAGCTGCGCACATACAACTCTACATCAGATCTCATACCGGGCCACCAGAATTGCCTTCGAACCAGGTGAAGCGTTTTTATGAAACCAAAATGACCCGCTAGCCTGGCCCCATGTACAAGTCCCAATACTTCTTTGCGAAGGGAAGATGGGACATATAGTTTCCCCCCTTGCACCCACCAAGTGTTGGTTCGTTCCAAGCCAGTGGGGAGGAGATGGTGCTCCTCCTCCTGTAAGGAGGCGTCCCGGAGTCGCTGTTGGAATGCTTCCGGGATACCTTTGAGCGTAGGGGGGGTCTCCGGTTGGCGGGCTTGGGATCGGGTGGTGACGGCCAAGCCAGGGACTTCCCCTCGCTGTTCGGGAGTGAACAGGGAGTCGACGGGGCGATCGAAATCGTTGCGATACTGGGGAAGTCGTGACAAAGCATCAGCTAGGGCATTTTCTTTGCCAGGGACATGTTTGAGGGTGAACCGGAATTTTGCAAAAAATTGGGCCCACCGAATTTGTTTGGCATTGAGTTTTCTAGCTCCCTTGAGAGCCTCAAGATTCTTGTGGTCTGTGTACACTTCGAACGGCAGCTCGGCCCCCTCTAAGAAGTGTCTCCATATGGTAAGGGCATGTTTGACCGCTGCTGCCTCCTTCTCCCAAATGGCCCAGTTGATTTCGGACTGGGAAAACTTCTTGGAGAAGTAGGCGCATGGCCTCAACCGTCCCCCCTCATCCCTCTGCAATAGGGCCCCGCCCATGGCTACATCCGAGGCATCCACCTGCACCACGAAGGGCTTGGTGCAATCCGGGTGAGCCAAAACGGGTTCGGATGAAAAAAGTAGCTTTAAACGTTCAAAAGCTTGCTGGCACTGGGGAGACCATTGCAGACGGGCTGAGGGGAGTGCGGCGCTAGCCCCCCTGTCCTTGGTACGCAACAGGGCAGTGAGGGGAAGCGCAACTTGGGCAAAGTTGGGAATGAAATTCCGGTAAAAGTTGGCAAACCCCAAAAACTGTTGAAGTTGACGGCGGGTAGTGGGGGTTTCCCAGTCCCGCACCGCCTGGACCTTGGCGGGGTCCATTTCCAACCCTTGGTGGGAAATCACATACCCCAGAAATGTAATAGAAGGTTGGTGGAATTCACACTTGGACACCTTAGCATACAGTTTGTGCTCCCGCAGCCGCTGGAGCACTTCTCGCACTAGGCGCACATGTTCTTCCATGGTCTCAGAGTAAATAAGAATGTCATCGAGAAATACCACCACCCCCCGAAACAGTAAATCATGCAAAACTTCATTAATTAATTGCATAAAGACACTCGGAGCCCCCGAAAGTCCGAACGGCATGACCAGGTACTCAAACATCCCAAAACAACTGGAAAAGGCCGTTTTGGGTTCGTCTCCTTCTTTGATGCGAATGCGGTGGTAGGCTTCTACCAAGTCCAGTTTGGTGAAGATTCGGCCCTCCTTTAATTGTGCTAGAAGGTCAGGAATAAGAGGGAGGGGGTAAGCATTAGACTGGGTGACTGCGTTCAGTCTGCGAAAGTCAATACACAGTCTTAAATCTCCCGTCTTTTTCTTTACAAAGAAAGCTGGGGCTGAATAAGGAGCCTTGGAGGGGCGTATGAAACCCCTCGCCAGATTGACATCCAGATAGTCTCGCAATACAGTCTTTTCACTAGGGCTCATGGGGTAAACCTTTCCCTTAGACAGTTTGCCTTCCCCTACAATCTCGATGGCACAGTCCGTTTCTCTGTGGGGAGGCAGTTCGTCGCACTCTCTAACATCGAAAACATCAGTAAACTGCGAGTACTCAGAGGGTAATTGAGGAGAGACTGGGGCGGGGGACCCTACCAGTGCGGCGGCTGGAGTTCTGAGTACCCGTTCCTTGTCATGCAACCCACAGGGGTTTTCGGGGAAGGAAAGCACCCGTTTAACCCAATCAATGGAGGGATTGTGTCCCCTTAACCAGTTCATCCCCAACACCACAGGGGTTACAATAGGGGCGATGGTGAAATACAACCGTTCCCAATGTTCCCCCACGGACATAATCACGGCTGCAGTTCTGTGGGTCACAGGGCCCCGTTTAAAGTCACTCCCGTCCATTTGGGAAAAACGGAGGGGTCCCGGAAGCCGCTTGCGCCGGACACCCAACTTCTTGGCAGTTTCCTCATTTATCATGGTGCGGGCACACCCCGAGTCGACCAACGCGGGGACCTCTAACGGGGGACCCCCTTTGGGTAGGGACAGATGAACACGCACAAATACATTGTCCTCTTGGGCGCTTACCATCGGTGGAGCTCCTTGCACAACGATAGGGACGGTCTGCTGCGGAGCCCCCTCTACAGCAGACCGACGGCGTTTTTTGCCGGCTGTTCCCACTCTTCCTCCTCGCTGGAAGAGGGGGACGGGGTGGTGGCTTCCGGGGAGCCGTCCGAATCAAAGGCGGTATTTGTAATCCGGGACCCCGATGGGACCGTAGAGTCGGATGCCCCATCCTGGGGGCGCGCGTGGAGAGCGAAGGGTGCGCCGGAGCGCCGGCTCAGTGGTCCACTTCTGCGGCGAGGCTGGCTGTCGGCGGCCGGTTTCGTCGGCTCGGCCTGGGTTTGGCGGGGGGGGGTCGGACGGCCTGAGCGAGAGGGGCATTGCGATGCAAAGTGACCCTTTCCCCCGCAGATCAGGCAGACGCCGGCCTCGAACCGCTTGCGGCGTTCCGCGGCCGAGAGACCCCCGCCACCCCCTTGCCGGAGTTCCCGGCCACGGTCACCTCGGGGCCTGGGGTCTCGCCCAAGCCGTTGCTTGGACAAGTTCAGGAGTTGTTTGCGATTCTCGATGTCAGCAGCATGGCGAACCCAACCTTCCACATCCGGGGGGTTCCCTTGCATGAAGGCCCAATGTTGGAGGTCTGGGTTGAGACCCTCCCTGAAACATTGTACCAAGGTAGCTTCACTCCAGTCCAGAATTCGGCTAGCCAGTGACTGGAACTCACTTGCATACTGCGCCACCGACTTAGTCCCTTGGCGCAGTTGCATCAGGGAGGCTTTAGCCCGCTCACCCAGAGTCGGGTCCTCAAAACGGTTTCGGAGTGCTACCATGAACTCGTCCAGGGTTCGCAGCACCGGCGAGCGGAGTTCATACTGCAACACCATCCAGGCAGCCGCCTCCCCTTGCAGTAAGGAAGCCACGTACTGCACCCGGGACTCCTCAGAAACGAAGGTTCGGCCTTGTTCCCGCATAAAAATGTCTACTTGGACCATAAAAAAGGTCAACTGGTCTCCCGACCCGTCATACGTGACTTTCAGGTCCCGACGGGCCGGGGGGGCAGGGGTTGCGGGCGGAACTACCGGCGCCCCGTCTGGGGGAGCACCGGCTGGAGGTTGCAACTTCAGCGCATCTAGGGTCGTGGCCATCTCACCCATTACGCGTTGCATGATCTCCATCTGCTCCTGCATAGCCCGGCGGTCTTCCTGCCACTGCTTTCGTTCTTCCTCCATGAGGGCCTCTTTGCGGGCTGGGTCCCCTTCGAGTCCCGTGCTGGGGAAGGCCAACCGGCGATCCTTCGCCGCAGTCCGCGAGAGCGACCAGCCCTTGGGAGAGTCCAGCCAATAAGTAAGCCCCCGGGGACGTCCGTCCCGATCTTGGTCGGGGGCGCGACCCTTCGGTTTCTTTGGCTTGGCTCCCTCCTCCTTCGGGTCCGGCTTCTCCGGCTCGTCCGGTTCCTTGGGGGCATCGGGGTTAGGGGTGGTGTCCTCGTCGGCTGACATTCTGTCCAAGGCGGTACAGCTGCAGTCCGAGAGGCAAGGACTTGCAACTTAATGTGAGAGATCCCCCTCTCTGAGTTTGCTTCTCCAAATCAGTTGCTCAGACGTTGATACAGAAACAATAGATTTATTGAAGCCTTCAGGAGATGAGACAGGCACAGGTAGAAAGTTGCAAGTGAGGGGCTATACGGGTTTACAGAATATATTGACTCCAGGGCACTGGGGCACTGGGGTTCACACTTATTGTTATGGGAAGTTACAAGCTTGGCATAATACAAAACATCAGACGGATCCCAGGAAGTCTGGTGCGGCTATCACACTTCCAAGGCCGCACCGGCCTGAGGGAGTACTGGCAGGAAGAACAGCGGGGGGGAAGATACATGGGCCATCAGGCCTGGCGCCTGAGACCAGAAGGTGTGAACTGCTTTTACGAGTTCACTGATAACACCGCAGGTGATGGAAAGCAGAGACACAAAGACAGAGACCCTCACATGTAGGCTATAGGCCTAGGCTATACCAACAATGTTATAATTGTTTCTGTACTTTAAAAGCCCAATTAAAAGGCCAACACCAGTATTTCCAGTTAGTTCACAATAAGGTGGCCTTACTTGCTTCTTTCCCTGATTGTACTGATATGTAGATAATTAAACGTTCACATAATTTGCTTGTTGTCTACTATCAAGTTGCAAAGTTTCCCACAAAATGAACAGCCTCTGTTCTAAACAGAATGGAAATATTTTAATGAACATAAGATATACTTAGCCTATGTGCAGTGCACTTGCTTCTAATTATGGTTATCTGATTATTTTATCTAATTAGAGATGCATAAATGACTGCATTCTGCAAGAAACAATTAGTGCTTGGATATGCTTTATTACTCCGGCTGCAAAAGAGAAAACTTCCTGATATAATCAGGTAACACAGTTTGGCAGGCTGGGATGGCTATTCCAGTGCTTCTTTCCCACTCTTTTTTGTGTAAAAAAAAAAAAAAAAGCCAGTACTTACTTGCGAGTAATTACCCCTGGTCCATCTACCACCCAAGAAATCATTCTCCCCCAGATTATCTCCTGAGGCCAGGGTCCAGGGTTGCCAACCTCCAGATAATAGCTGCAGATCTCCTGCTATTACGACTGATCTCCAGCCGATATAGATCAGTTCCCCTGGAGAAAATGGCTGCTTTGGCAATTGGACTCTATAGCATTGAAGTCCCTCCCCTCCCCAAAGCCTGGCCTCTTCAGGCTCCGCCCCAAAAATCTCCAGGTATTTCCCAACCAGGAGCTAGCAAAAATCTCCAGGTATTTCCCAACCAGGAGTTAGCAACCCTACCAGGGTCTATGCAGATCACTCAGGTGTGGCTTGCTCTTTCTTTGCCAGGCCCTTAATCCCCGTGTCGCGCCCAGTAATGATGTCAGCTGGCAATGGGATTCTAGAAAGAATGACTAGTAAGGGCTGAGTTGAGGATTCTTTGCCACACACGATAACCTTAGGGTTACCAGCTCACCAGAAGGAAAAGGACAGTCTGGCCTTTTTTCTCAGTTTGAGACAGATGGCAGAAAGGCAAGGGGGCAAGCGCATTTCAAACTTCTTTTGGTTGTGTTGGATTCAGGATCCACCCAAAAATAATCCCAAAGCCATTCTGCCCTCTATTTCTGCAGCACAGAGGGTCAGATCCAACCTGATCTTCATCTGGTGAAACGGAGAGGAGAAATCTCCTTTGACTACCAAAAATGCTGTGCTTGGGATCACAGAACTTGCATGTGGAAAAAAAAAAGCTATGTAGAATGAAGGCTGTGGGAAGCGGGAGAATTAGGTGACACTGGGTGAAAACGATGGCTGGATCCAACCCAGAAGCTTTTCAGCTTTGCTTACACTAGCAGAGAGGGACTATCCTTAAACATCAGAACTATGGTATGTACACATTTCTATTAACATAGAGGGTGTATGCAATGGGAGAACGTGATTGTAGTGCCAACCTGATATTTATCACACCCTCATCTCAGCAGTAACAAATACATTCAGTTAAGCATGATTAGTCCTCTAAATTGGCCTCCTTCTCCCCTACCTATGCAATGTCCCAATATCAGTTTCTTGTCCATAGACAACAATTGTCTGTTGTTGTTTTTTTTTCCTGGCTATCCCCCCTTTTTGTATATGGATTTTTCGGCAAACCAGAGTTTTCCCCCAAGTCTGTATCCAGATTTCCCTTCTGTCTACATGGTCCCACTGTGTGGATTTAACAATCGACATCTGGGGTCATGCTGAGATTTTGATACAATATCATCTGCTTTATCACATTTACTATCACTGCTCATTTCCAACAATACAAATAAAAGTGATTGAAAAATCTGGATATAGCACATGACAGATGCACAGATGAATCATTGGGGAGATTTATTATGGATCAGAGCAGTTATGTGAGAGATCCCCTCTCTCTGAGTTTACTTCTCAAAATCAAATGTTCAGACGTTGATAAAGAAACAAGGATTTATTGAAGACATCAGGAGCTGAGACAGGCACAGATAGCGAGTTGCAAGTGAGGGGCTAATCGGGTTTACAGAATATATTGACTCCAGGGCACCGGGGCACTGGGGTTCACACTATTGTTATGGGAAGTTACAAGCTTGGCATAATACAAAACATCAGACGAGTCCCAGGAAGTCTGGTGAAGCTATCACACTTCCAAGGCCGCATCGGCCTGAGGGAGTACTGACAGGAAGAACAGCGGGGGGGAAGATACATGGGGCAATCAGGCCTGGAGCCTGAGACCAGAAGGTGTGAACTGCTTTTATGAGTTCACTGATAGCAGGTGATGGGAAGCAGAGACACAGACACAGAGACCCTCACAAGTTATCTATTTCTTCAAGATCACACTGTGTCTTAAACATGTGGTTTCTATCTGACAGTTTTTCCTGGCAACACACTTGGTTAACAAATTTTTTTTTGACTCTTCAACTCTCAATCAATTTCTTTGCCATTACATCTGTCTCCTGTTGTATTTATCTCACTCCAAAAATATATTTTCTCCCTCCTTTAACATGCATTAAGTATATCTGCAGAATTGGAAAGCTATATTTGGAAATGTATTTTATGTATGTAGGTTACAAGAATAAGTATGGGAAAAGGAAGCCTTCCACCTCACCCCAGTCTCAGAGTTGCTATCTAATGCAAAACTACTATCATACGGTGTGCCCCTGTGCCACTCCCCTCCCTTGGACAACCCTGGCTGCCCTTCAGCCATCATGCCTCTCCATCTCTTGGGATACTCCCTAAACCTCAGATGGGTCAAGGAGAGGGTTAACAGCAAGCACCAAGATCATGCCTTGTCCTGCCTAGACTGCTCCAGCAACTAGAAGAAGAAGAAGAAAAGGAGTTGGTTTTTATCTGCCAACTTTCTCTACCACTTAAGGAAGAATCAAACTGGCTTACAATCACCTTCCCTTCCCCTCCCCACAACAGACACCCTGTGAGGTAGTGGGGGCTGAGAGAGTGTGACTAGCCCAAGGTCACCCAGGTGGCTTCATGTGGAGGAGTGGGGAAACAAATCCAATTCACCAGATTAGCGTCCATTACTCATGTGGAGGAGTGGGGAATCAAACCTGGTTCTCCAGATCAGACTCCACGGCTCCAAACCATCACTCTTAATCACTACACCATGCTGGCTAACCATGCAGGAGCCCTCCAGCCTTCTCTTCCCTGGCCTTCAGGGGATCTCCAATATAAAGGCTATCCGCTTTTCCACCCTATCTCCATTACCCAATCCCTACTGGGGGGGGGGGTGTCCTTCAGTTCTTCCCCAGGTGGCTCACTCACTGCCCTATTAATTGCCATGAGAGGGTGTGGTCGCCAGCTGCCCTGTCCCTGATGCTGCTGAGCTCTTCCCCCTGAAGTTTCCTCCTTTCTAACCCCTCCAGTCTCATGGTGGCACTGCTGCCCCTCCCCTTTCTCCCTGGCTGGGCCCTCCCTCGCTCCCAACTACAATTGATCCTTCAAAGCCAGCTCCAGCCTTTGTCCTGTTCCCTGGCCTCTCACAACTGCACAGCCAGCAATTCTCGCCATGGACCGCCACTTTCCCCAGAGACTTCAAACATGCAAGACTGGTCTCTAGAGTTGCAAGTCTCCAAGTAGTAGCTGCAGATCTCCTGCTATTACAACTGATCTCCAGCCAATAGACATCAGTTCCCATGGAGAAAATGGCCGCTTTGGCAATTGGACTCTATGGCATTGAAGTCCCTCCCCACCTCAAACCCCGCCCTCCTCTGGCTCTGTCCCAAAAACCTCCCGCCAGTGGTGAAGAGGGACCTGGCAACCCTATAGGCAGGGCTGAGAGAGTTCCAAGAAATCTGTGACTAGCCCAAGGTCACCCAGCAGGCTTGCTGTGGAAGGGGGGAATCGAACTCAGTTCTTCAAATTAGAGTTGGCCGCTCGTAATCACTACACCACGCTAGCTCTCAGCAGGAAATCAGCAGGAGGAGGGCAGCCAAGCAGAAAGAATGACATGGCCACACCCCTAGAGAAGAGCTACTTATTTGGTTCCTCTAGAGCAGTGGTCCCCAACCTTTTTTTGACCAGGGACCACTAGGACTTTTTTGTTCGGTGCAGGGACCCCAAGGTTCAAAATAAAAATTCTGAGAATTTGAAAATAAACTTTAATCATAACTGTTAGTTAAACATTAAACTTAGAATAATATTTGAATATATATATTTATAATAGAGAACTTTTAATTGAAAATATTAATTTATTATGGGTTTATAAGTTTGTTTCGTGGACCTTAATTTAGTTCTCGCGGACCCCTGGGGGTCCACGGACCCCTGGTTGGGAACCAGTGCTCTAGAGCCACGTCTGCTCTCTCCCCAGAAAATGCATCTTTCTCTTTCCTGAAGCTGCCAAACTGGCCTGGGCCTCCTCTCTTTTAGACTCTGATTCCTTTTTAAAAAAATGGAAATACTAATATCTTTTAAGATTGCTAGAAGAGTGGATTCAAACACAGTGCCAGTTAGCAGAGCCTTGTACACAGCAACCAACAATAAACAGCAATTATGTAATTGCAAGTCAAAAATGTCCTTGATTTGGCTACAGTCACCATTCCATGCCTACCCACAGCATACTGTGCAACCTGCTACTTTAGCTAGTGATGTTATTTTCTTTCAATTATCACAATTTTCCTTGGAATGGTGTGAGTGTGAGATTCATGACCGTTTTCAGAGCCGGGCAGGGGGGGGATTTCTTCTCCATGGCAGGAAAAGAAATTCCAAAGAGCCAGTGTGGTGTTGTGGTTAAGAGCCGTGGTTTTGATATGTTTCCCCACTCCTCTACATGAAGCCAGCTGGGTGACCTTTCTTTGCATTATAACCTCCAGGTACTAGCTGGAGATCGCCTGCTATTACAACTGATCTCCAGCCAATAGAGATCAGTTCCCATGGAGAAAATGGCCTCTTTGGCAATTGGACACTATGGCATTGAAATCCCTCCCCTCCCCAAACCCCACCCTCCTCAGACTCCACCCCAAAAACCTCCCTCCGGAGGTGAAGAAGGACCTGTCAATCTTAGTCGTTGAAAATGGCTGCAATTAGCATTGTGCCGTGCCATAATGTATTCCAACCCTTCTTGCAATGTTCTCATTCAAACAGTTTGTCAGTTCTATCCCATTTTGGCACTCTCTTCAACCAAGTAGGCCAAATATCTTGATCTCTATCAACTCCGATGGCATGCCTCCAAGCACATAACTGTGGGTCAAGTCTTTCCCACCCAGTTTCAATGTCATCAATCCACCCATCGCTTGCTATTTGTACAAATTAGAGAGTTAACAGTAATTCATTCATCCAGGTGCCAGCATCCCCAAGCCACATCTGTTGACTGAGCAGATGGAGAGAGGTTCTTTTTTGCTAAATCCATTGGCAATCATCATTATTAGCTGAACAGGTCAAACCACATGCCATAAATTATCCATTTACAGCTGTTTCATATGATAAAATATTAGGCTTGGAGATTTTCACCCCATTAACCCTTAACACCATTGTGCCATAGGAAAGGAAACTTGCGCTAACAGCCAAAATAATATATCAGCCCAAAAAGCCTTTCCTGATATATTAAATAAGGAAAGTGTGAAAACCTGAGGGGCTGTGGCTCAGAGGTAGAGCATCTGCTTGGCATGAAGAAGGTCCCAGGTTCAATCCCCAGCTTCTCCAGTTAAAGGGACTAGGCAAGTAGGTGATGTGAAAGACCTCTGCCTGAGACCCTGGAGAGCCGCTGCATGTCTGAGTAGACAATACTGACTTTGATTCAGTATAAGGCAGCTTCATATGCTCATAACATTTTATTTGCAATTTTATGGTGAATCAAACAGAAATATTTTAGTAAATGTTCAGTAATTTGTTGAGGATTCATGAAAATCGTCCACCCTTTTAGACCAGAAATCATCAGCAAATGTTACTTCTGTCTGCAGGATAAAATAATTTAGATCTTGGGGGGGGGGGTGCTTAACTAAATGCCAAGAGACACCCTAATAACTGAAGTGTTTTAAGGGCTAATAGGGAAGAACATAGACTTTGAAGGGGCCATACAGGCCATCTAGTCCAACCCCCTGCTCAATGCAGGATCTGGCTAGAGCATCCCTGACAAGTGCTTGTCCAGCCACCGCTTAAAGACTGCCAATGAGGGGGAGCTTACCACCTCCCTAGGTAGCTGATTCCACTGTCAAATAACTCTTACTGTAAAAAAATAATAATTCTTAATAATCAGCCGGTACCTTTTGACCCACAATTTCAACCCATTATTGTGAGTCCTGAAGAAGACAGCAAGATCCACCACTGTAATGGTAGAGAGGTTTTTTCGAACCAAGGGGGCCAAGCACATCCCGTCTGCCATTGATGTCTTCAACGCGAAGGTGGTTTCCCAGATTCTGTATGGAGCAGACATTTGGATTTCCGGCGTGGATGAGAAATTAGATTGCCTTTTGAACAATTTTCTCAGGAGAATTACTGGCACCCCAAGGTGCTGGGCCTGCCCTCCGTATGGAATTGGCCCAACCCTCGCTTGAGGGATGTGCGTGGAGGAGAGCAATTAAGCTTAAGTTTAAGTTGCCTGACGACAATCTCCCGTCCCAGGCGGGGTTTCTCCATCTTACTTTTAAGGACCCGGCCCCCAACCCCTGGCTGAATCTGTTAGCGGAAAAACTAAAAGTACTGGGACTCCCAATCTCTGCTCCCTCTGACAACCTGGTTCCATCTCATTTAGTGGCAATCTTGAAGAGACTGAAGGAGTTAGATTGGGCCAGTACAGTTGGGAGGGCCAGACGTACTTGCTCCGGTCTGGTCTTGGGACTCCCCCCACCAGAGAAGCTTCCAGAGTTCCACTTTACGGTTTCAATCTTCTCACATTGTCGGGCTCTCCTTTCAGCTCGTTTAAATGCCTTTCCATCCATAGTCATGTTGGGCAGATATACCGGGATACCTTTTCCGGACTGTCTCTGCCCATGTAACATGGGCAGAATTGAAACGTTGGACCATCTGATGCTCCGCTGTCCTCACTGGTCTCAAGATAGAGATGCTCTTATTGCTCCAATCCTTATCAGCTTGAACCTCCCTCTATATGCCTGGGTGTTGCCTTTTTTGCTTGGCAACTCAACTAATGGTGCAGCCACATCGAATGTTGCCTGCTTTTTGGCCAGAGTGGCTGCTCTTAAGAAGAAAGAACTCTCAATGCCTACCTCTGGCAATTTTTAGTTAATAATTTAACTCCTAGCCAGAGGTCCACGTTAGTAATGATATAGGTTTGTTCTGGGTATACTACACAAGTAAATACTTTTAAAGAACATCTGCTTCCATTCTAAGCTTTTTTTAAATTAAAGCATATGGTGTAGTGGTTAAGGTGTTGGAGTAGGATCTTGGAAACCCAGGTTCAAATCCCCACTAGTGCCATGGAAGCTTGCTGGTTGACCTTGGGCCAGTCATATACTCTCAGCCTCAACCCTGTGTTTGGATGGGAGACCTCCAAGGAATGCCAGAGTTGTGACACAGAGGCAGGCCATGGCAAACCACCTTCAAATGTCTCTTGCCTTGAAAACCCTGCAAAGTCTCCATTAGGGTTGTGCAAAAAAACAAAGAAAAAGAAAAAACACCACACACAGTTTTTCTTATTCTATTAACATCTTATGTTATCATCTGCAACACTAAAACCAGAGAATACATTGTATAGCAATCATTCACAATTTATGCAACAAAAATGTGAGCCAAAACATCTACACTTAAACATGAAAAAGGTAAATAGTGTTTTATGTATGCTAAGTAGCTTCAAAACAGTAGTAAGTGTATATAACTGGAACATCAAACATGATTTTGATATTTGAAATAAAACAGCACTTTAGCCACAGGCACTTATTCTATGCTCATAAAATAAATTCATAAAGTCCCACGCACATCCAGGAGAGGTCTGGATGTCTCCATTCTCATCTCTGCAATAATTGCACTGATGCTTTGTACTTTGAAACTGAGCCAGATTGGTCATCTGCACACTATTCCAGTGGATTAAGCTCTAAAATGTGAAAAGAGTGCATCAGGTACCTGCTGTGGGTTTTTTCCCCTTCAGTATTCAAAGTTGACTCCCACTTCCTAATTGCTGTTCAGTGTATGCTGTGTAACTTAATTAAACCTCACTTTAATGCATCAATTAAAACAACAAATTGCAATAGACAGCAATGACTTCAGGACTGGCTGGAAAGGCCCCAGGTGCATATATAACTGGTCACTCCAAAACAACCTGGACCCTGTTTATTTTTCTTTCAAAATGGCAACAGCTACACCACGTCCTGCTACTTTATTTTCCCCAAATGCCTGTGTCTTCCCAGTATTGGGAAGTATTGGCTGGCTGTGTTGATTTCACTTTGATTCTGTCCTTTTAAATTGGTTTTGTTGGTCTTTGCACAAACTGCTTTGTGTTGGGTTTGCTTTTTGCTGTGGATTCTCAGATTCAACATTGCCTTTGATTCTCAGGTTGCATATTGGCTCAGATTTTCTGATTTTACATTTGTTGGGTTTGCAGAAGTGGTCCTATTCTATTTGGCTTGGAGGAGTTCCTGGTTTGACACTGGGTTGGATTCTTCAGTTTTACTTTTGTTGCAATAGGCTTGCCATATTGATAGTCCAAGACCTGCCCTAAGTGACCTGGTATGGGGATGGGCTTTGGCTCAGTGGTACAGCATCAGCTTGGCATGCAGAATGACCCAGATTCAATCCCCGGCATCTCCAGTAAATGGGACTAGGCAAGTAGGTGATGCGAAAGACCCCTGCCTGAGACCCTGGGCTGCCTGTCTGAGTAGGTAATACTGACTTTGATGGACCAAGGGTCTGATTCAGGAAAAGGCAGCTTCATGTGTTCAACCTTGGAACAATAGGGAGTAGAGCAGATTCTCCCTCATGTTCTTAATGAAGCACTCATAGCAGTTAATTTACAATGTCAGCAAACCCCTTAATCCGGTCAACAACCAAGGACTACTTTTCAAAGTCCAGCCAGACATTGCATACATTACCCCTCTCAGGCTATTCTGCATGCACAGGTGATATCGGCTGATTATGCATGCTCATTTTACCCTTCTTTGTTCTGCATTTCAGCCAGGATCAAAGAAACCTGGGTTGGGGAAAACTGTATGCATTGGCTTGAATGATCATGGAATAAACTGTGTGCAAATCGGAGGCATGAATACAGAAAATCAGTCTCCCAAGTTCAAATCAAGTCCCACCCCTTTAATTGCTGGTCTGTGATTGGCTCACCTCGTGAGAGAACATTTCCTTCCCCCCAGACCAAACTGCTACATAAAAAAGCATTTTAAGAACAAAAAAACAAAAAACAAAAAAATGGAGCCATTTGAAAGAAGGGGGGGGGATCCAAGCCTTGTTTTAAAAAAGCCTTTCTTGCTCCCAGGAAGAGCTCCCAGGAAGCAGAAAGCAATTGAATCCCTGCCTCTTTACACACTTCTTCTTGATTGGCTGTGAGAGAAGCCAATCTTTGCTGCTTCCCCTGTATGGCTATCAGCAAACAGAACAGAAGAGGGGTTTGGAAATGGGGGTGGGGGAGGAAGCTCAATGAGAGGAAACTGTATGCATTCCTTTTCCTTTCCTTTTATCCCTTAGAAGCTCCTTGATCAATTGATCTTGAGCAGCATATATCTAGTGTTGGAGGGATATAAGGACTGAAACAAATCTTGCCACTGACAATGTAGCCTTGGGGTCCCTGTCGCTTAGTAAAAAAGGCATTATGTCAGTCACAGAGGCATTGGATTTGTATATTAAAAGGGGGGAAATATAGTGCGATCGAAGTTCCTCGTAAAAGCGGCATTCCAAAAGGGCCTGGGCTAATGAGTCAATAGAGCCAGAAGAGCAAGGGCAGATCCTGTCTGAGTATGGGATATTCAGAATTCTGCCCTGCATTACTATAGAAGGATTAGCATTCAATCTAGCCAAGCAAAAAGCTCTACAGAGACGAGGAGTTGTCAGATAATATGTATAGGCAGGCAGACCATGTGGAGGGGGTATTCCGAAGAACTGGGATGAACAGACGCGACGAGCACGAAAAGTAGTGTATGCATGCTCTCTGAATCTGGTATGAGCTAGGACAGGGGTCGGCAAACTCATTAGTCAACAGAGCCAAATATTAACAGTACAACGATTGAGATTTCTTTTGAGAGCCAAATTTCTTAAACTTAAACTGTATAGGTAGGTACACTGTTTATTAACTTAATAAACTTTAATTAAAGTTTTAAGTCTTAATTAAACTATAGGTACACTGAATAAAACTTGATATCATACTTAATAGGAGCCCCGTGGCGCAGAGTGTTAAGCTGCAGTACTGCAGTCAAAAGCTCTGCTCACGACCTGAGTTCGATCCCGACGGAAGTCGGTTTCAGGTAGCCGGCTCAAGGTTGACTCAGCCTTCCATCCTTCCGAGGTCGGTGAAATGAGTACCCAGCTTGCTGGGGGTAAAGGGAAGATGACTGGGGAAGGCACTGGCAAACCACCCCGCAAACAAAGTCTGCCTAGAAAACGTCGGGATGTGACGTCTCCCCATGGATCAGGAATGACCTGGTGCTTGCACAGGGGACCTTTACCTTACCTTTATCATACTTAATAATGATCTTATTTATTGATAAAAATTAAATTGTAAGTAAGGTATCCATAAAGTTAGTCCCTGGAGGTTGGCAACCCTACCCCTACTCCATGCCTAGAAGATGGCCAAGATGCCCTTCCCCCCATGAACTGCCCATGAACGACACCGCTTTAAGACGCCCCTTTTATTGCCGGCAAGGCGCCCCGCGGACCACCCATGCAAGGCGAAGCCCAGACCTGCGGGCAGGAATGTAACAGCACCTCATTGTGCACCTGGCAGACAAGGAGACCAATTCCTTTCCCACCCCTGCTCTGACGTGTCGCCTCACGGCCCCCTGTCGACGACGGGTCCACCTCGGCCCCTGGCCCCAGCGGGCGTCAATGTCCCTGGCCTCAGAACTGGAGGTTAGAAGTGAGGACGCTTTCCCCACCTTCTCCTCCCAGCACCGGGTGTTGTGGCTCTCGCCTTCCACACCCTGCATGCCCCCATTCCTCCCCGGCCTCGGCGTCAGCTGCCGCTTTTATGGGCCCTCCTCCCCTTCAAAACTCCCGGTAGCCCCGCCCCCTGCTGGCCATCCGCCCCATTCTCCCCTCTTCCCGCGGCCATGCTGCCGCGCTCGGCCATTCCGCCCTCCTTGAGGGCTTTTTCCCCCACTCCCCCCTTGCTTTTCCTCCACTGTTCCTTCTCCCTTCACCGCCCCCTCCCACGCACTGTTTCCTGCTGCCCCCGTGTCTCGCCCTCCTCCCGAAGCTCCCCGCGGAACCCCCGCGTCAGCCACCACCCCCGGCCGCGGGTTGTCGGCGGGTCGGGGAGGGGCCGTCTCCGCAGCTTCGGGCGTCTTGGCGTTCGCCGGGTCGGACCGGCGCGCCCGTCTCTGCCGGGGAATCGGCTCCCGGCCCCCTCCTGGGCCTCCCGTGGGGTCCGCCTTCCCCCACGTCGCCCGCCTCTCCGGCCTCTCGGGCCCCGTCAGCTTCCAGCCCAGGTGAGTGGGCCTGCTCCTTGGGGTTGTGGGCCTCCCCCGGAGCCTCGGGGGAATCCGCGGGGAGGGGGCGTAGGCCCGAGACCTGGCCCCAGGCCGCAGGCTCGGGACACACCTCCCCCCTTGACGTCGCAGTAGGTGCGGCCTTCTGCTCTTCGAACAGGGCGAGAGGTAGTCGGCATCCCCGTGCTGTCGACCACGCCGGTGTCGTATCGAGAAACTGAAAGGAAGTAAAGAGAGATACCAACGTAAGATACGATCGTTATGGTCTTTCATGCGGTGTAGCCATTGCAGGGGCGCATGGTCAGTAACGAGTACAAACGGATTGTTACAGAGATAATATCGGAGGGCGCCTACGGCCCATTTGAGTGCAAGAGCCTCTTTTTCGATCGTCGCATATTTCATTTCTGGAGGATGAAGCTTCCGGCTCAGGAAGACGATGGGCCGTTCCAGGCCTTCCTGCATCTGCGTTAGAACAGCTCCCAAACCCGTATTGGAAGCGTCGGTATAGACTGTGAACGGGGAAGAAAAATCCGGATTGTGAAGGACTGGCCCCTGGGATAACACTGTTCGCAGATCCAGCCAGGCTTCTAGGCGTGGGGTCGTCCATCGGACCTGTTGGGGTTCAGTTTTTCGGAGACAATCTTTAAGGGGGCTTGCTCGGGATGCGTAATGTGGTATGAATCGGTTATAGTATCCCACCAGCCCCAAGAACCGCCTCAACTGTTTTTTCGACTGAGGCCGCGAGGCTTGTTCTAAAGTTGTGACCTTGTCCGGGACGGGTTTGAGTCGACCCCGTCCCACGATAAATCCCAAGTATTTCAGCTCCCGAAACCCTAATCGACTTTTTGTCGGTTTTATCTTCAAACCGGCTGCTTGAATGGCCTCGAAAACCGTTTTTAGGTGTTGGACGTGTGTATCCCAATCGGGGCTGAAGACAAGGCTACCGTGTACTCCCTGCAAAGGGATAGGATTGTGTCGACTAACCGTTGGAAAGTGGCAGCAGCTCCGTGTAGCCCGAAGGGCATCACACGGAATTGATATAACCCTGAGGGGGTAGGAAATGCCGTCTTCTCTTTGTCGTCGGGGTTCATCGGGATTTGCCTATATCCTTTGGTAAGGTCCAAGGCCGATAGGAATTGTGCTGATCCCAGTTGATCTATTAAGACATCGGCCCGAGGCATGGGATAGGCATCAAACTTCGCCACTTTGTTCACTTCACGGTAATCGACACAGAAACAGAAACTGCCGTCTGGCTTGGGGACTAGGACAATCGGACTCCTCCACGCACTATGGGAGGGTTCGATGACACGCAGCCGTAACATTTTCTGAACTTCGGCCTCTACCGCCTCCCAGCGTTTCCGTGGAATCGGGCGCCATACTGATCGGGCGACTTGGTCTGGGCTAGTGGTGACATGGTGAACGACTTGTGAAGTCAGCCCGGGTATCTGGGAGAACACCGGAGGTCCCATTGCGAGTAAAACCGCGACCTGAGTCTTCTGCTCCTGGGTCAACCCTGCATCCAATGGGGGATCGAGTTTTGGGGCTGGCCCTTCGTCCCAGGGCAAGTCCCCTTCAGGTAAGTCGTCGGGGAGGTTTGTGAGGACGCAGAGATCCGGATCTCTAGGGACCCACTTTTTTAGATCATTAACGTGAAGGTGCACCTCACATTGCACCTCATACGTTAAAGGCCCGAGAATTTTGGTTATTGGGTAGGGGCCTCGCCATGGGTCTCCGTCAGAAACTCCGAACACCCAACCGTGGACGAGGACTTCTTCTCCCACTCGGAGAGATCGAGGAACGGAGTGTTGATCATATCTCTCCTTTTTTTCCGTTGGGCTTGAGCTAGGTTTAACTGCGCCGCTCTGTGAGCATGAGACAACTTCTCACGTAGTTGACGTACATACGTAGGGGGGTCTGTGGCCGGCGTGACGGGACTCTCCACCCAGCCCTCTCCTATCACCTCCAGGATTCCACGGGGTTGACGACTGAATACTAATTCGAAGGGGGCAAAGCCCGTCGAGGCTTGGGGCGTTTCTCGGATGGCAAACAGGATTGGGTCAAGGAATAGGTCCCACTGATGAGGTTTATCCACTGTTAGCTTCCTCAACTTTGTCTTTAAGGTTTCGTTCATTCGTTCCACCAAGCCATCCGTCTGAGGGTGAGCGACGGAAGCAAATAGTTGACGGATGCCTAGGGTTTTACACATTTGTCTCGTAATAGACGCGGTAAACGACGTCCCTCTATCGGACACTACTTCCCTGGGCAAGCCAAAATGAGCATAGAAATGAATCAATGCTCGACATACGCCAGCCGCCTGGAGCGACCGTAGGGGAATAGCCTCCGGATAGCGGGACGCGTAGTCGATCAACATGAGAATGTATTTATAACCCCGGGGGGTACGGGGAAAAGGTCCGATAAAGTCCATACCGATTTTCTCGAACGGCGTTGGTATCACCTCCAACGGGACTAACGGGGCTTTGATGGGTTTCCTGTGGGTTAATTTCTGGCACCATCCACAGGACTTGCAGAACCGTTTCACGTCCCGGGATATGGACGGCCAGAAAAACCGACGCGTCAAGCGAGCCAACGTCCCAGCTACCCCTTGGTGTCCCGCCCACGCTTGGTCGTGACTGGCTTGGAGAAGCCGGGCCCTATAGTTTTGGGGAACCAACACCTGTTTCCTCTCTTCCCCCTGACTGCCGACCACACGATACCACAACCCCCCTTCCTTTATGATGTGGGGCGCCCTTGCCGCCCTACGCTCATTACAAATGGTTCCTTCACTCACGGCTGTGAGGTGCCTCAATGCTTCTAACGTCTCATCTTCTTCCTGGGCCTTCTGGAATTCGGGATCTAGCAACCAATCGGCGTCGACATCTGCCACCCCTTGGAGAGATCGCCTGACCGACGTCCCTTCTCCTGGGTCTTCTTCATCCGTGAACAGCATCATGTTCGCCTCCTGTCCCTGGGACCATACCCGCAACACTTCAGCAAAGCAGGGTGCGTCCCGACCCAACAAGACGGGATAGGGCAATTCCGCTACCCTGGCCAACTCAATTGGATAGGGCTTTCCTTTCCATTCCAGGTTAATACACACGACCGGATATTCTGCTGAATGTCGATGGAAGCAAGCCACCGTCACCATTCGCTGTACCGGTAAATGGGCAGGCAACAAATGTGAACGGATCATTGAGACCGAACTTCCGCTGTCCAGGAAGGCGGTCAACTCTCGGCCATTTAAATGTACTCGCGCCAAGACTGGGGGGGGGTCGAGGTCCTGCCCATTCCATAGGCCATGCCTGCTCTCGACCAAAGTCGCATTCCATAAGAGGGCACTCCCGACTGTAATGCCCCCACTTGCCACAGGTGAAACAGGGTCCTACTGCCGGGGGTTCTGCTCTCCTTGTCGTATCCCGGGTCCCTGAGGCTCCAGTGCCCCCTTTTGGATCTTCTTTTGCCGTGGCTCCCGTAGGTGGCACCGACCGCGGGCACACGAGAAGAGGCGGGGGCCCTCGGAACCCAAGCCGGGCTCGCCCTCCAGGGTCTTTCTCTCCGGTAATTGAGGGTCGGGCTTTGGGAGGACCACCTTCCCCTCTTTCTTCCCTATTCTCCCGGGCGATTACATTTTCTAAAAGCTGTGTCGCGTCGTGCAGATCGGAGGGTTTATTGTAGAGCATCCAGTCCCTCGCTTTGGGCGGTACCACAGTCAGGAGCTGTTCTAACACCACCATGTCTGCTACTCGACAGGCCTCGAGATTCCCCGGAGTCAACCAACGGTGTGCCAGATCTTGTAGTGCCACTACAAAGGCTTTAGGGCGGTCAGTTTTCTTCCATGCCAAGGCGCGGAATTTATGTCGGTAGGTCTCGGGGGAAATCTCGTAATGATCCAAGATGGCCTTCTTCAAACTGGCGTAGTCGTCTGCTTCCATCTTGGACAAAGACTTCATTGCTGCTTGAGCCGGGCCTGTGAGGAAGGGTCCCAAAATGAAAGCCCATTTCTCCTTCGGCCATTCAGACATCTCTGCCACTCGTTCGAAGGCTTCGAGGAAGCCCTCTATCTCGTCGGACCGGCGCGCCCCTGTCTCTGCTGGGGAGTCGGCTCCCGGCCCCCTCCTGGGCCTCCCGTGGGGTCTGCCTTCCCCCGCGTCGCCCGCCTCTCCGGCCGCTCGGGCCCCGTCGGCTTCCAGCCCAGGTGAGTGGGCCTGCTCCTTGGGGTTGTGGGCCTCCCCCGGAGCCTCGGGGGAATCCGTGGGGAGGGGGCGTAGGCCCGAGACCTGGCCCCAGGCCGCAGGCTCGGGACACCTGCTTACTCAGAGCTCCAAGAAAGAGATGCAGAGCAGGAGCCACCGCCACTCCCTGTCAAGTTGCTGTCTCTACACGCTTCACTGTCTTCGGCTGGAGACTCCCGAGGAGTCTCAAAAGAGGGAGCCGGGACCACTTTATCCATAGCATGGCAAATGCAGCTCTGCTACAAGGTTCAGCAGTCAGCCGTCGCCATGACAGCAACAGCAGGAAGTGCCCGGGGAAGCACGTGACCCTCACACGGCTCCTCCGTAGGCTGCAGCGGAGGAAGCCATGGCAACAAGAGAAGCTCTACTGTACACAATGAGACTGCTGACTGACTCACTCACTCAACTCGTGCATGAGTCGTGCGTGCCTCCCCTGCGCCGTGTACCCCGCGGCCCACCTGCGCCACGTCTCCTGTCACCCAACCGACCGACATGCCCGCACGTGGTCATTTGTGGCAGAGCCGCACTCAAGGGGCCAAAGATCCGCATGCGGCCCGCGCGCCGCGGTTTGCCAACCACTGAGCTAGGAAAGACCGTTTGACTCAGGCAAGAAGAGGAATGGGAAAAGACGAGTTCATTTAACGTTGAAACGGGATTGAGCCAAAAAGGAATGAGGTAACGTGCATTTTCAAAAACTTGATCCTGGTTAAAACAGGGAATGAAGGAGTACAGATAAAAGGAAGTATTTTTTCACACAACGCATAGTTAAATTGTGGAACTCCCTGCCCCAGGATGTGGTGATGGCTGCCAGCTTGGAGGGCTTTAAGAGGGGAGTGGACATATTCATGGAGGAGAGGGGTATTCATGGCTGTTAGTTAGAATGGATACTAGTCATGCTGCATACCTAACCTATTCTCTCTAGTATCAGACGAGCATGCCTACTATTTTGGGTGCGGTGGAACACAGGCAGGATGGTGCTGCAGTCATCCTGTTTGTGGCTTCCTAGAGGCACCTGGTTGGCCACTGTGTGAACAGACTGCTGGACTTGATGGGCCTTGGTCTGATCCAGCAGGGGCTTTCTTATGTTCTTAAGGAGGCTAAACCGACCATGCATAACCAACCATCTTCACTCATCTCTTGCTTTCACACACACCCGCTATCTGAGGGGAACTCTCAGCAATTTTACACACATTTGGTAATCTATACCCAGTCATTGTCAGCCATTAATCAAATCACTACAGCCATTCTGCTACATCCTGGCATTACATCACTGCCCATCACACTTATTGTTCAGAGCCATCAGGAGCAACTTAGGCTTTTGTCTCTTGCAATGTTTGGTTGCCAGTGAGATCATTAGTGCCTTGGATACATTTCTGGGTATAAATATACCCCAAAATGGTTTCCATTGTGTGTGTGTGTGTGTGTTTATGGATCCAAGACTCCACCCTGTGCTTGCAAGGACAGTTCTTTTTGAGGAATGCAGGTTTGTTTCTCTTTCCAGCGCTCCTCCTCCTCTTGTCTGGACTGGTAAATATATCCCCCCTCAAAACCTTTCATCCTTATGTCCACCTTCTCGTTACTTATTTCTTAGGCGCATGTGTGAATCAGGAGAGTGATTTTGCTGTGTGTGTGAAATTCAATTTGGTTTTTAATGAAATCCATTAAAATTTATACAACACTTCTTTATTTAAAAGTATTTCCACTAGTGTGCTCATCCTCATACAAAAAGGTTAAAAGGTCCTGCACACCAACCTCTCGCAAGGCTTATAGCTAAATTCCCCTAAAAATTAAATTGAGGCTATCTAAATGGCGTAACGATATTGTCCCATGGTTCTTCCAGGATTCCCTGGTTCTATATACTGGTTCTTTGGGCTTGCTGGTTCTGTCTAATTTGAGAGGCTTTGAGCCAGGGGTTGCTTTGCTTGCTGTCATGCCTGGCTATTCTTTGTTCTGGAGAAAGCATGGAATTCCACCCTTCCATAGCAAACAATGGAGGATGGCTGGGGGCACTTTGTTCAGGGGCCCAGAGAATTGGACCTCTGCAGAGGGCATTTGTTTCTTAAAGGTATAGGAACTGCTTATATTATTTTGGGCAGAGGTTAATCTTCCCATGTTTTTTTTTTTTTTTTTAAGATTTCAGATTTGATGGCAACCTTGGGCCTTTTTTAGAGTTGTAGAAAGATTTGTCATGTCTGTTAATGGCCCCGGTCTCTGGATTTAAGTATCCACAGATTTGGCCACTTTGAAAATTAGGTACATTGATATATACACACACATATACAGCACATAATGAAATGACTAATAACGTCAAGTCCAAGATTTTGTCTCTTGAGTTTATGGGTAATAAGAGTCAGGCACCAGTAAAGAAGGAAAGGGGACTTCAGTAAGATGACTTCTGCTTGCTTTTCTTCAGGATGAAGTACATTCTTTGAAAAGCAATGGACATCTTATAAGAGTGTGAACAAAGGAGCTTTGTGGTCTTTTTAAAGAGAAATTTGGGAGTCTTGCACTGACCCCGATTCCCCCCCCCAATTGTAGATGTCAACTGTTTAATGTTATTAAGGATCACATCCTCCTTTTCCATTGAGGATTCATGCTGTGATGCCATCTGGCTTCCCTGGAGCAGATGCAAAGTCAGTTTGCCATTGCCTCAGAAAAACAGTGCCATTTGGAAGCACCTTCAAGGGAGAGGGCTTTTTTCTTTTTCTTTTTGGTCTGCCAGCAGAGAATTATATATTTTACTACCGCTCTGCAAAGCTTTGATCTCAGAAACCAAATTTGTGAAGGGCACCAAAGTCAAAGATGTTATCTTTCAGAACATCTATCTAGACCTCAACATCTCCTGAAGTTTCCACCATGACCACGAGTCATCAGCAGGTGTGGACTGGCTCTTTGACTGGGGAAATATCTGATTGGTCCCCCTGGCAGCCGAACCAAGAAGAAGAGTTACTGGTAGTTTTTATATGCCGATTTTCTCTACCTTTTAAGGAGAATCAAACCGGCTTACAATATATGTCCCTTCCTCTCCCCACAACAGACACCATGTGGGGTAGGTAGGGCTGAGAGAGATCAGAGAACGGTGACTAACCCAAGGTCACCCAACTAGCTTCATCTGCAGGAGTGGGGAAACCAACCTGGTTCACCAGTTTAGTCTACCACTCATGTGGGGGAGTGGGGAATCAAACCCGGTTCTCCAGATTAGAGTCCACCATTCCTAACCACTACACCAAGTGGCTCCTATGGTGCTAGAAGTGCCATATGAGCACTGACTTGGGTTGCAGTTACAATGACAACATGCCCATGTTCCCCTCTTTGTTGTCATCATTCCAGGTCACAGAGGTTGTTTGGCTCAGTTTGCGTCCAGGTTTAACATCCCAGTCTACCCCAGGATGACTGAAAGGAAATTTGGACACTTAAGCAGCAGTGACCCTATTCACATACCCAGTTTTCATGTTTCCATTATAACAAATGAAGCTTGCATCTGAAGCTTGTCCTATGTGTGTGTGTAAAGTGCTGTCAAGTCAAGACTTAAGACAACTCACCAACATGGTGTAGTGGTTAAGAACGGTGGACTCTAATCTGGAGAACTGGGTTTGTTTCCCCACTCCTCCACATGAAGCAGCTGGGTGACCTTGGGTGCAGTTCTCTCCAAACTCTCTCAGCCCCACCTACCTCACAAGGTGTTTGTTGTGGGGAGGAGAAGGGAAGGCGATTGTAAGCCACTTTGAGAGTCCTTAAATGTAGAGAAAAAGCGGGGTATAAAAAACCAACTCTTCTTCTTCCTTCTGGTGTTTTCAAGGCAAGAGACTAACAGAGGAGATTTGCCATTGCCTTCCTCTGCATAAAACCCCCGGTATTCCTTGAGGGTCTCCCATCCAAATGCTAACCAGGGCTGACCTTGCTTAGCTTCCAAGATCTGACAAGATTGGGCTCACCTGGGCCATCCAGGTCAGGTGAACCTTGTCTCCTACACAGAAGAAATATGAAAAAACACATAGGATGCCACATTACAGTACAACATCCTGTAATGTGTGAGGAAGGACAGCCATTACCTAATTCTACGTGCTATACAGTTAAGGTATGCTGGTGTATCATTTGCACTCCGCATGTCAAAGTTCAGATTCATGCCCTTATTTTTTCTTCTTCAAGGAATTGCCTCAGTTATGCTCAAATTTGAGCCACATGTTTACAGAGGAATATCTTAAAATCAGAAAAGTACATTATTCTAAAATGTTTTCACTGCCAAAGTAAGAGAGTGAGGAAAAAAAATATTCTCTACAAAATAACCAACAAAACTGGCTCCAAAGTTCAGAGTTGCCTGTACTCCAAGTATGAGGAAGAAGAGTTCCCCTTATGTAAATCAGTTATTAAATCAGTGCCTGAGAGGGAATATCTTCTCTTAAGGAATTGCTCTCATTCCTTGGGAGTGTTAAAGTGCTTTTATACCATGTTTTAATGCAAGTGTACTCCCTATTATTGTGGTTATCTTTCAGAGTCAGAGAATTGGTACAGTGGCAGGTTATTTTGCCCTTGGAATTTATCTCTCTGGCGCCAGGACAGGCAATTTAAGGGAGCTCCGGCCCCTCTAATAATGCAGCCTGAATTGACATGTCAAGTTGGGGAATCCCAGCTTAACGGCACTGCAGTGAGCCTGTGGTGAGGGGGTGGATTGACATCACTGACAGGTGCGTCCCATTCCGCTTGACATTCATGAGCAACGATGAGCCCATTATCGTTTGCCTGCTTAATAGCACCGGATATTTAGGGTGACAAATGACGTTGTGAGCTGGAACTTTTCACAGAGAGAGCCCAGGATAGCTGCTCAAACTTCCTAACTTGTGCAGGATCAATTGCAAGGAGAGAGGCAATCAGACAGAAGGGGATTGGCAAAGAGACAGCATGCCAGGGAGGCGTATTCTCAAGTGAACTGAACTCCCTGCATCCTCCCCAGTTGCCCCTTAATGGGGAAGTAATGTTGCTAAGTGGGAGAGACATGCTTTGCACTTAGGAAGACTCGGCTATCTACCTTCTGCAGCTGATTATCTCTGTTAATTTGGGATGCAAATGACACATGCCATTTGGAGAGAACTTGCAAAAACCAGAACATTATCTGTGCGACTGCTGGTAATTGACTATCATTTGGACTACAAACTCCATATCTGTAGGTATCCTGACATGGTAAGTGCCGTGTCTCAGGGTCAGAGGTAGAGGAGCATGGTCAGGAGCAAGCTGTTCAAGATCACAACCGGGTGATCTTCAGAGTCCAGGTCAAAGTAGCAAAATATAGTCCAAGAAAAGAGTCAGGGCTCAGTCCAGAGTCAGAGGCATGCAGGGTTCAGAAACAGGCACAGTCATGGTGGGCACAGAGTGTTAACAAAAGTTGTTTCCACACCTGCCTGGATGCAAACATCTGCTTAAATAATCCTAGAAGGAACCAGCTGCTGCTGACTCGCCTTGAATTGCGAGTCTCACCAGCCCAGAGAGGCTGAACCAAAACGATAAGCCCTAAGGGGCTGTTAGGAGCCTACTGTGTTAATAAGACGCTGATGAAGCCCCTAGTGGCGAAAACGCGCATAACAATCCGGAAAGCGTTCCTATCTTCCTTTCTGGCTGAGAAGACTTCTTTTGACGCAACTTCAACTCTATCCAAAGCCTTATTGGCAACGTGAAAGAAAATGTTTACCAGCACTCTTCAAGTTTTTGAACTGTACTAGTTTAAAGAGTGCAAAAATTGGTCATTGTACACTGTGAGAAATTCTGGTTGTATTTTTGTATAATAGTCATTGTGATTGTTGCACTGTTACCCTTGGTGGTTTTGCACTAATATTCACTAGTAGTTATGGTTGTCATTGTGTCAATATATGTTTTTTGCAATTAATCTTTGGTTCCTCTGACTCAGCACTCCTTGCGGCAAGGAACTCCTTATCCTCATTGCTGTCAGCTGTCAGTGTTCTTCATTGTGCTTGTAACTTAGCACTCCTTCTATGCTCGCATAGAAATGTTCTGCCCTTTTGGCATCACTGCTGCAGAGGCTGTGGAGGGCTGCTTTCAGATGCAGGTGAGTCCCCTACCCTGGATGGTTGTAGGCACGGGGAACATACATCTGTCCATACCTGCTCTGCCTGCTGTGGTTCCTCCCTTCCACTGTCTGCTGCTTCCAGGTCCTCTTCCTCTGAGGAAGCCTCAGCAGGCTAACTCATGACAGTAAGTACAGTAGCCAGCTGCAAGGAGCAACTCCAGCCGGCGAGGTGGGGAGCCGGGGAGAGACGCCAGTGAGAGAGACTGTGGGGTGCAGCTCTGGAATGTGCCCAGAGCAATGCCTGGTGCGGGCCCGTGCCCCGAGAGGCCGGGAAGACCCACGGGGGTTTCGGGGGTGTCAGGAACGGCATCACGGGGCTGGCAGGAAGCCTGGCCAAGGCAGGCTCCTGGTCGCCTGGAGGTGCGGGTGCAGGGAGGCCGGCAAGTGGAGAGGTTGGGTGGAGCCACGGGGAAGCCAGACGAAGCCGGTGCACAGGTGGAGAGGTTGAGAGGAGCTGCAGCCAGGCGGCATGACACCTCCCCCGCCAAAATAGCCCAGCCCGCCGCACAGCTGACAGGCGGCAGGGCAAGGGCGGGGCTGCGGGGGGCTCCCTGGCCAGGAAGCAGAGAGGGAGTCAGGGCAGGGAGAAAGTGAGCGGACTTGGATGCTCTATGTAAGCTCGGGGATTGGGCCTGGGGAGGTGGAGCAAGCTAATTGGAGGGTGGAAAAAGGATGGTTGCTGGGGGATAAAAGGCAGGGCTGAGCAGAGGCCGAGGAGGAGAGGTTTGGGTAGCTGTTGGCTCTGTGAAGCAACAAGAGGCAAACTGGCTACTACTGATGGGGAGGATAGCTCAGACTCCCTGTCAGACTGGTCTGAGGCTGAGGAAGCTCTCCTAGACAGACAGGACATGGGGCAGACGGGCTCAGGACAAGGCTCCGCAAAGATACCGCCCCGCAAGCTCTGTTTGTTTGTTCATTTATTTTAAATAAAATACAGTTCAGTAAACTTATCTGTCATTTCTATGGCTATCACAAACCACATACAAAGGCTACCGCATCAGCAGGATCATCCACAGGTATGTGATATAGGTGATATAGCAACCATACATAGGCAACATAACAACCCTCTATTATTGACTCATGTGTGCCTGGGGTATGAAACAACAGTTTGGATCCCACAGATCCATTGTGTTCATAGCATTTCGGTGTAAGGAGTTTTCCTCTGATGTTGGCTGAAAGCTCCTTGTGCCATTTTGGGTTAATTGGGACTGATTTTTTTGGGTGAACCCAGAATAAGCTGAATACCCATACTGGTAAAGGGGTATTTTGCCTTTATTTCTGGGTTTTCAAAAAACAAACAAAAAAAACTGGTCCATTATAGTAAATGGTGATTTTTTCAAAGCTCCTGTGGAGGCATTTTTGGAGGTAGAGCCACCAAATTTGCAGCATGGCTGTAAGGAACTCTCCTTAGATGCACATCGAAGTTTGGTGAGCTTTGGGATGGGGGGGGGTCCAATTTTATCAGCCAGCAAAGGGGTTGCCCCCATCCTCCAGGCAGTTGCGAGCTGAGCTGTCCATCGGTTTTCAGGTTCAGAAGTTCAGCATTGCTGAGGACTGGTGGAAACTGTTGATTGGCAGGTGCCTCTAAGTCTGTGGGCTCCCATTGTATCTGGGGGGCGTAGCATGATGTCCATGCAAATTAGCTTCCAAACTGAGGAAAATGGCTTAAATGTAAAGGCACGGAAAACATTTATTTTGGTGGCCAATGACATCCTGTGAACAGTCCTTTATTATGGTCATCAAAAATCTGATTTCAAGAGACGGTCACGGTATGGGGAAATGAAGCCTCTACTCGGGGCGACCTTCAGTTTGAGAGCAGGTTTTCGGGGAGGGGTGACATCAGTGGTAGCCGAAGTCATGACTAAGGCAGCTTTTGTGAAGAAGACTGCTCATCCACGCAGATGAGCATTCTTCAGAAGCCTGGTAAGCAGCTTCAGAAGCTGGCATTTTTTAGTTGGCGGGTACATCCCTCCGGATGGGAGTGGGTGAGTCTCACCTTTTAAATATGCTTGATGCATATCAGCCCATTGCATAATTGGTCAGACCAAGTTGGCTCCGATTACACAACCCCTACCTCAAAAGGGCCCCAACTATGGGGCCCTAACAAAACCAGTCAAAATATAGAAAAATGGGAGAAAGCACAGAGCTGTGCATCTGAGCTAAGACAAATAGCCGAACACAAAAAAGCCGAATAATTATTCAGCATTTTTGGAAATCGCCTATTAGGCTTTCAGGCAGATTCCCATGTTTTGGTATTCTGTCTACCCAAAACCCAAATATTGCCTTTGCTAATTGCTAATTTTGGGTTTATTTTTGGTTCGGGTATATCAATATGCACAACCCTAGATCCAACCCATTAGCTCATTTCTACAGTATTGACAAATCTGTAGCTTTAACACTGAGACAAAAAGCAGCAATTGCACGGGAATAAAATTTAATAAAGTACCCTTACGCGTTTCGCATAAGCTTCCTCTGCTTGAGCAGAGAATAGCTCCCCCTGAGAAAGCTTATGCAAAATGTGTAGAGGTACTTCATTTATAAAAAAAAAAATTCCCTTGCACAATGTGCTGCTTTTTGTCTCCCTTTTTTTTTTTTTTTTGGGTGAGCCCTCCTTTCTTTTTGATTTAACACTGAGACCAAACAAAACCTTTCATAAGACTAGCCAATTGTTTGGTCAATGACATGCCAAAAGAAGAGAGCACAAAAGCGAAACAGCAGGGCACAGTTTGGGATTGTCAAGGGAACAAGAACAGTGTTTCGTGGGGAGGGGGTTACAGGAGCAACTAGCAACTGCAGCTTCATTTGTACAACTTGAAAGATTCCCCCTGTGAGCACTTCTGTATCCTAATTTGAAAATGCATTTGCAAATAATGAATAAGAAATGACGCACAGCGCCTCCAGATGATGCGCAGTGCCACCAGACGAATGGGGTCAGAAGCTTAAAGGGAAAACTTACGATCCAGAAATGAGTAACATTCCTCCAGCACCAAAGGATTTTCTGAAACTGATTCACACATTTTTGCATTTTCAATAAAATTCCTTTGTGCTCTTGCATACAATCTGATACATGTCGTACCTTTGCTTGTGATGAATGTCAAGGTACTTTTAAAATACAAATAACTCTCTAAATATTGAATATGACAAATGTGACAGAAGTAACAGTGAGGAGAAAAATGGTTACTATTCTCTCTAGTCTCTCTTGTACATATGTAAGGATATTTTGTAACGGCCCATGGCTAAACAAATAAATGAATTGTCGAAGGCTTTCACGGTCAGAGTTCATTGGTTCTTGTAGGTTATCCGGGCTGTGTAACCGTGGTCTTGGAATTTTCTTTCCTGACGTTTCGCCAGCAACTGTGGCAGAGTTTAAGAATGAATAAGGCTTGGTTTCCTGTTCTAAAAAACCTCCAGACTAACAAAGACAACATTCAACAATAGCCATGCAGATTAGCTTTGGATTACACACATTAACAGATCAA
This sequence comes from Euleptes europaea, assembly GCF_029931775.1. Classification (NCBI taxonomy): domain Eukaryota; kingdom Metazoa; phylum Chordata; class Lepidosauria; order Squamata; family Sphaerodactylidae; genus Euleptes; species Euleptes europaea. Next base: position 89,404,282 of record NC_079319.1, on the reverse strand, counting down.
TTCAGGATACAATGGTTCCATATTAACATACCATATCCTCATTAGCACATTATTGTGAGAGTTCCCACCTCCTTGGGCTAACTTCGCAAAATCACTGCTCAGGCTCGGATGCAGAAACAAAGGATTTATGGAAGGCTTCAGATAGATGAGACAGACACGAGTTTAAAGTTGCAAGTGAGCTGGCATACCAGGGTTACAAAATATATCTACTCCAGGGCACTGGGGTTCACACTTGTGTTATGGGAAGTTACAAGATAGATTGGTGCAATACAAAACATCAAACGGGTCCCAGCGAGACTGCTAGGACTATCAGATCTTCAAGGCCGGACTCGGCCCGAGGGAGTACTTGCAGGAAGTGCGGTAGGGGAGGGCACCTGGGAAAGACAGAAGAGACGCCTGGTTGCAGGGAGACATAGGGAGGTGTGAACTGCTTTTACGAGTTCAAAGAGATAGGCAAAGAACAAAGAGGGGAAGGGGGATCCAAGACACAAGACCCTCACATTCTGCCCCCCTTAAGGCCCCCCTCCCGCAAGGTCAGGAGGACGGGGCTTATCGGGATAAGCGCAGTGGAATTCATGAATCAGTCGGGGGGCTGCCATGTGGGGGGCTGCCACCCATTCATCGTGAGCAGGTCCCAGATGTTTCCACCGGACAAAATAGAACAATTTCCCCTTTTTCCATTTGGAATCCAATACTTTGGACACTTCCAAATGGGTGTCCCCTCCCACTACAGTAGGAACTTCAGGTTTAGGAGGGGGGTGGAACTGGGGGGCGGCCACGTAAGGTTTGAGGAGACTTATATGAAAGACGGGATGGACGCCCTTAAGGGTCTTAGGTAGGTCTAGTTCCACCGTGACTTCATTGATCACCCGGGAAATGGGGAAAGGTCCCACGTATCGATCGTTCAGCTTTTTACAGGGCCGGAGTGAGTGCAGGTTTTTGGTGGAGAGATAGACTTGCCCCCCCACCTTGAGCTCCCAGCCCGGGGACCGATGTTTGTCAGCTTGTTCCTTGTATTTGCGCTTGGCCCGTTCGAGGTTTTTGAGTAACCAGGGCCAGGTGGACTGGACCACCCGTACCCATTCTTGGACTTCTGGGACCGTCTCGAGCTCGGGGGTGACGGGAGTGGAACCGAAAGGACCGAACTCCGTTCCGTACACTACCCGGAAAGGACTGAAACCTGTGGAGGAGTGGGGGGCATTGTTGTAAGCGTATTCGGCAAACGGTAGCAGATCCACCCAATCATCCTGGTGGTAATTGACATAGCAACGGAGGTAACATTCGACCACTGCATTTACCCGTTCCGTTTGACCATCGGTCTGGGGGTGGTAAGCCGAGGAAAGTCCCTGCTCCTCCACCCCCATCAGTTTTAGGATAGCCCGCCAGAATTTGGCAACGAACTGGACCCCCCTGTTGGAGAGGACCTTCCTGGGGATCGAGTGTAGCCTGAGGACATGGGTGACGAATAATTTGGCCAACCCCTGGGCCGAGGGGAGTCCGGCGCAGGGGACGAAGTGGACCTGTTTGGAGAAAAGGTCTGTGATCACCCATAGGACCGTTTTACCCCGGCTGGGAGGTAGGTCGGTAATAAAATCCATGGCGATTACCTCCCAGGGTCGGGTGGGATTGTCCAGGGGTTTTAAAAGTCCAGGGGGCTTTCCCATCCTTTTCTTGGCCGTAGCGCAGATGGGGCAGCTGCGCACGTACAGTTCAACATCGGCTCTCATACCGGGCCACCAAAATTGCCTCCTTACTAGATGCAGTGTTTTTACAAAACCAAAATGACCCGCCAGTTTGGCCCCGTGGACCAGTCCCAGAACCTCCTTGCGGAGAGATGTTGGGACATAGAGTTTTCCCCCTTGCACCCACCAGGAGTCCCTTTGCTCCATGCCCGCAGGAAAGATTTGTTGCTCCACCTCCTGCAGGGATGCGTCCCGGAGTCTTTGCTGGAAGGCTTCCGGGATACTTTTGAGCAGGGGACTCCCTGGCAGGCGGGCTTGAGACCGGGTAGTGACGGCGAGTCCCGGGACTTCCCCTCGTTGTTCTGGGGTGAAGAGGGAGTCCACAGGACGGTCAAAATCATTGCGGTACTGGGGCAGTCGGGACAGGGCGTCCGCCAGGGCATTTTCTTTTCCGGGGACTTGTTTGAGGGTGAAGCGGAATTTGGCGAAAAATTGCGCCCACCGAATCTGTTTAGCGTTGAGTTTCCTAGCCCCCTTGAGGGCCTCTAAATTTTTGTGGTCGGTACACACCTCAAACGGAAACTCGGCCCCCTCCAAGAAATGTCTCCAAATGGTGAGGGCATGTTTCACCGCCGCCGCCTCCTTCTCCCAAATAGCCCAATTGATTTCAGATTGGGAGAATTTTTTGGAGAAGTAGGCGCATGGCCGCAACTTCCCCTCCTCGTCCCTTTGCAGGAGAGCCCCTCCCATGGCCACGTCCGAGGCGTCCACCTGGACTACAAACGGCTTAGTGCAGTCCGGGTGGGCCAAAACTGGCTCTGACGAAAAAAGCAATTTTAGCTCGTCAAACGCCTGCTGACAGGGAGGGGACCACTGCAATCGGGCCGAGGGCAGAGTGGCGTTCGCCCCCTTCCCCTTGGTGCGCAAAAGGGAAGTGAGGGGGAGGGCCACCTGCGCGAAATTGGGGATGAAGTTGCGGTAGAAGTTAACAAACCCCAAAAACTGTTGTAGGTGGCGGCGTGTGGTGGGGGGTTCCCAATCCCGCACAGCTTGAACCTTTTCGGGATCCATTTCTAAGCCCTGGTGGGAAATTACGTAGCCTAGGAAGGTGATGGAGGGCTGGTGAAACTCACATTTAGACACTTTGGCAAACAGCTTGTGCTCCCGCAAGCGTTGGAGGACTTCGCGAACCAATTTAACGTGCTCCTCCATGGTATCAGAATAAATGAGAATATCATCCAAAAATACCACCACCCCCCGAAACAACAAATCATGTAAAACTTCATTGATTAATTGCATAAAAACACTCGGAGCCCCCGAAAGTCCGAATGGCATCACCAGGTATTCAAACATCCCAAAACAACTAGAAAAGGCCGTCTTGGATTCATCCCCCTCCTTAATGCGGATGCAGTGGTAGGCTTCCACCAAATCCAATTTGGTGAAGATCCGGCCTTCTTTCAATTGTGCTAGAAGGTCTGGAATGAGAGGGAGGGGGTAAGCGTTAGACTGGGTAACCGCGTTCAGCCTGCGAAAGTCAATGCACAGCCTTAAGTCTCCCGTTTTTTTCTTAACGAAGAAGGCGGGGGCGGAGTACGGAGCTTTGGAGGGGCGAATGAAGCCCCTTGCCAGGTTGGTGTCCAGATAGTCCCGCAGCACCGTCTTTTCGTTGGGGCTCATGGGGTAAACCTTCCCCTTGGACAACTTGCCTTCCCCCACGATCTCAATCGCGCAGTCCGTGTCTCGGTGTGGGGGCAATTCGTCACATTCCCTCACATCGAATACGTCCGCGAACTGGGAATATTCCGCGGGTAGACGGGGCGGAGAGGTGATCAGGGAGGGGGACCCCACCAACGCTGCGGCCGGGGCGCAAAGCACTCGGTCCTTGTCGTGCACCCCACAAGGGTCCTCAGGGAACGTGAGTGTCCGTTTGACCCAGTCGATCGAGGGATTATGCCCCTGTAACCAATTCATCCCCAGGACTATGGGGGCAACTATGGGGGCAATGGTAAAGTACAAACGTTCCCAATGTTCCCCTACAGCCATAATCACCGCAGTAGTACGGTGAGTAACGGGTCCCTTCTTAAAGTCACTGCCATCCATTTGGGAAAAGCGGAGGGGACCCGGGAGTTGTTTGCGTCGAACGCCTAACTTTTTGGCCGCTTCCTCACTAATCAAGGTGCGGGCGCACCCAGAATCTACCAAGGCGGGAAATTCTAAGACAGGGCCCCCTTTGGGTAGGGAAAGGTGAGCCCGAATATACACATTGTCCTCCTGGGCGCTTACCATCGGTGGAGTTCCTTGCACAACGACTGGGGCGGTCTGCTGAGGAGCCCCCTTTACAGCAGACCGACGGCGTTTTTTGCCGGCATCTCCCACTCTTCCTCCTCGCTGGACGAAGGAGATGAGGTAGTGGTAGTTGTAATCCGTGACTTGGCTGAGTCAAAGGTAGTATTTATAATCCGAGGTCCCGATGGACCAGTTGAGGAGGATGCTCCATCTTGAGGGCGTGCGTGCAGCGCGGAGGGCGCACTCCGCCGGCCCGACGCTCCACTACGGCGTCGGGGTTGGCCCTCCGCCAGGGCTTTCTCCGGCTCGGTTGGTGCCTGGCGAGGAGGTGCTGGACGGCCCGAGCGGGATGGGCATTGCGAGGCGAAGTGACCCTTTCCTCCACAAGTCAGGCACACTCCGGTCTCGAATCGCTTGCGGCGCTCGGCTGTCGAGGGACCGGCCCCGCTCAAGGGTCGGGAGTCCCTGCCGCCGGTCCTGTCACCCCGGGCCTTTGGATCTCGTCTGACTCGTTGTTTGGACAGGGTCAAAAGTTGCTTCCGATTCTCAATATTGGCAGCGTGGCGGACCCAACCTTCGACGTCTGGGGGGTTACCTTGCATGAAGGCCCAATGTTGGAGGTCTGGGTTCAGACCCTCCCTGAAGCACTGTACTCTTGTGGCTTCACTCCAATCCAAGATCCTACTGGAAAGGGACTGGAATTCACTCGCATACTGCGCCACCGACTTAGTCCCTTGGCGCAGTTGCATTAAAGTGGCCTTGGCCCGTTCTCCCAGGTTCGGGTCTTCGAACCGGTTCCGGAGGGCGACCATGAACTCGTACAGGGGAGCGGAGTTCATATTGTAACACCATCCACGCAGCCGCTTCACCTTGTAGTAGGGAGGCTACGTATTGGACCTGGGACTCCTCGGAAGTAAAGGTCCGACCTTGCTCCCGCATAAAAATGTCCACTTGGACCATAAAGAAGGTCAACTGATCCCCGGAGCCGTCGTACGTGATCTTCAGGTCCCGACGGGTCGGAGTACTGGGTAGAACGGGGGGAGTCGCCGGTGTCCCATCCGGTGGGTTGCCGGGGGGAGGCTGTACCTTCAGCGCGTCCATGGCGGCAGCCATCTCACCCATCACGGTCTGCATGGCATCCATGCGCTCTAGCATGGCTTGGCGTTCCTCCTGCCATTGCCTCCGTTCCTCGTCCATCAGGGCTTCCCTACGCGCGGGGTCATCTTCGAGTCCCGCGCTGGGAAAAGCCATCCGGCGTGACTTCGCCTCGGTCCGGGAGAGCGACCAGCCCTTAGGAGAGTCCAGCCAAGAGTTAAAGGTGTTCTTGGGCTTCGTACCCAAGCCCGGTCCCGGGTGGGGGGCACCGGGCACCTTCCGCTTGGCACCCTCCTCCTTAGGGTCAGGTTTCTCCGGAGCCTCGGGTTTCTCCGGTGAACCCGGGGGGGGAAGAAGTATCCTCCTCGCCTGGCATTACTGTCCCGAAAGGTACAGATGCAGAACGAAAAGGCAAGGACTTGCAACTTAATGTGAGAGTTCCCACCTCCTTGGGCTAACTTCGCAAAATCACTGCTCAGGCTCGGATGCAGAAACAAAGGATTTATTGAAGGCTTCAGATAGATGAGACAGACACGAGTTTAAAGTTGCAAGTGAGCTGGCATACCAGGGTTACAAAATATATCTACTCCAGGGCACTGGGGTTCACACTTGTGTTATGGGAAGTTACAAGATAGATTGGTGCAATACAAAACATCAAACGGGTCCCAGCGAGACTGCTAGGACTATCAGATCTTCAAGGCCGGACTCGGCCCGAGGGAGTACTTGCAGGAAGCGCGGTAGGGGAGGGCACCTGGGAAAGACAGAAGAGGCGCCTGGTTGCAGGGAGACATAGGGAGGTGTGAACTGCTTTTACGAGTTCAAAGAGATAGGCAAAGAACAAAGAGGGGAAGGGGGATCCAAGACACAAGACCCTCACAATTATCTTGATACTTACAGGACAATGATTAGCACATTACTTTTGCAGGACAATGACTCAGCTCAAACCCAACCCCTTTCTGACTATATATTACTCTTCCTACACCCTTGACACTGAGAGACACTGTCCTTCAGTGTTACTCCTCTGAAGATGCCTGCCACAGTTGCTGGCGAAACGTCAGGAAAGAAAATACCAAGACCACGGTCACACAGCCCGGATAACCTACAAGAACCAAATAAATGGATTCTCTCTCTCTAGTCAAGTGCTTCCATTCACAACACTTTTAATTCTTGATGATAACCTCTGCAGAGCATTAAGCACTTGCCAAAATGTCCTAGGACAAACAATTCAGATTTAAAGCACTCAACTTTGGATGTATCATGTCTATTCTAATAATATTTCATGGAAATTTACACCTCATCTTTCTTATCTTTAAAATACCCTGCTCTTTACATTATTTCAGAAGTTTTTAGTGCATTCAAATATATCACAACTTTAGGAACGGGTCATTCAACACTTTAAAAAGCAAATATTAAATATATGTACACATTGAACATTTCTACATAACTGATTTGAACTAGTAAATATTGTTTTAAGCCAAACAGGCAACTGTAATGATAGGTCGTAAATCAGAGTGGGTGTTTTTTTTTTGGGGGGGGGGGACCAAAGGAAGAAAAACAATACCAACTGAGATTTCATGAGATCACAGATGACTTTATGGGATTGCTAAGCAAACCTATACAACTGGGCATTTAAAAGCAACAACAAACAGTAGTCGTGATAGGATTGTTAGCTCTGGGTTGGGAAATACCTGGAGATTTGGGGGTGGAGCCTGGGGAGGGTGGGGTTTGGGGAGTGAAGGGACCTCACTTTTACTTGCCAGAGAGTCCACTCTCCCAAACAGCCATTTTCTCCAGGGGAACTGATCTCTGTTGTCTGGGGATCAGCAGTAACAGTGGGAGATCTCTAGGCAACACTTGGAGGTTGGCAACCCTAAGCCAGAGTGAATTATCTGGAGACAGACGGAGGTGGCAGGGATGGGAGGATGAAGAGGACCAATGGATGCATGGGAATTCCCCTCCCCTGTGCATTCCTTGCAGGCCCCCTGCTTGTAACTAATTTAATTGGGCCTTCCTTCCTTCATGGAATTAATCTCTTGTTCGTCCCCCTTTATTAACATGGAATACGGGGGAAAACAGTGGTCTAAGTTCACACATGCCTAATTGACTTAATTGCAGCTGAATGTGTGAAGTGGCTTCATGGTTGTATGAGGACTCAGAGCAGCTGACATTCTTGTCCTCTCCTCCATTTTATCCTCACAACCACCCAGTGAGGTAGGTTAGGCTGACTGGCCCAAGGTCACCCAGCAAGCTTCCATGATAGAATGGGGATTTGTATATGAGTTTCCCAGATCCTAGTCTAACACTCTAACCACTACCCCACCTTGGCTTTTGTGACTCAACTGCTCATTAACACATGCAAGTAGTCACCTGATCATCAACAAAATGTACACCTACGTGTTTGAACCAGTTCATAGTTTTCTGGAAACACAGAAATTTGTTTGTTTGTTTAAGTTACACAACCGATCATTACTGAAATTAAAGAAAACCTGAACATGATTTATATTTCTGGTTCAAGCCAATCTTAAGAGCAAAGGAATCTGCCTCTGCTAAATTAGTATATGTATATACATAAATCTATTTGAATATGCCACTACTGTGTTTGTTAAAGTAGACATGGTCACAATTCATTGGTGAGGATACGGGTAGGTAAGTGCAATGGAAATACAAGCATATAAATCTTTTACAAAGGCATATGTGCATAGCTATATTATTTTACAAATGCCTGCTTTGATTGATGTTCTAGCTGAGCTGATTAATACCATCAGCGTCTGCAAATATTTTTTCTTGGTTTTTTTTCCCTTCCAGGAAATTCAGACTGAGTGACTAGAATTAGCAATATTTCACAAAGGTAAAAGCAATAACTCATGGCACCCAAACACACACCCAAACACACACATATAGAAGTTTTCAGTTACACAAATATCTCTTCCCTTGGATTTGCTGGTTCTCTTCTTCAAACTGGATTTGCTGGTTCTACAATTGATGTCCCATGGGGTGGATACTGTACTTCTGTACTCTACATCTATCTATCTATCTATCTATCTATCTATCTATCTATCTATCTATCTATCTATCTATCTATCTATCTATCTATCTAAATCTGAAAGGAACTATATAACATTTTATATAGTTCCCTTTTGACTGATATATCTGTCTATTTGACTATCTATCTATTGCTCAATCAGAAGGGAATGGGTCAGAAAGGATATTCTTTCTGATTTATACATATAGTTTCTATCCTTTAACAAAATGCTTGAGGTACCAAATGCTTCATTAGGAGTAATTCTTTTAAGCCATGAAATAAAGACCCATACAACCATCAAATTGTTAAAAAATTAAACCACCTGATAGAATTTTTAAAGTTCAGCAGCAGCAGTAACCAATCGACAGAGACTGATAACTGACCAACCCTTTCTACAAAACACAGTACTTTAACCAGGATCCGACACATAAACCTTAATGTCAATATCCACTTCAGGGGCAGAGGGAGCCACTTAAGGTAAAGACTCAGAATCTGCCCAGTTTAGAAAAGTGCCTTTAAAATTCAAAGCACAAAAAGGAATGCAATAAAAATATGCAATATAATCAATTACTGGACTCCTACAAACTATTCCTACCCAGACTCCTTGCCCTTTCTTGTGAAGAATATGTTTGAAAGCAAGAGGGTGAGGGAATGCATGCAGATTATAATATGCCCATATTTCTCAAATAAACTCCCAAACCTTTTTACACCATTTATGCCACAAATCACCAGACAGCCAAACTCTAAGAAATGAATAGCAATTGCTTCATCACATTTGTGTAATCCCCTCCCATTAGGGTTGCCAACCTCCAGGTGGTGGCTGGAAATCTCCTGGGATTACGACTGATCTCCAGGTGACAAAGATCAGTTCCCCTAGAAAAAAATGGCCATTTTGGAAGATGGACTCTATAGCATTATACCCCATTGAAGTCCCTCCCTTTTCCAAACTCTATCTTCTCAGGCTCCAATCCCCAAATCTCTAGGTATTTCCCAACCTGGAGTTGTTAACCCTTCCTCCCATATTTATTTATTTAGGGGGGAGGAAATTATGCTGCCTCTCCAGGAGCCTGCCTGAGACAGCTTGCATAATAATAATAATAATAATAATAAATAATAATAGAATCATTAAAAATATTGATCAAAACCCAGCATTAAAAACTCAACCCAGCATAACAACATTGACCCTAAAAACATACCGCTGACAGCTTAAAGTAACAGTTTCCAGACTAAGATAGTATTAAAAGTTCAACCACTTAATGAAAAGCCTGGGTGAATAGAAATCTTGAGGATTTCTAAATGAAAGTCACATATACCCATGCACTCTTTGTGTGTGTGGCACAGTTGAAGGCTTCCAAATTTGGAAAACACTGAATTGAACAAGTATGTTTTCTACCTGAAATGTGGAATGCTAAACTGGGGTTAAACAGAAGTTTAGGAGCCCAGGTTTTGTTTTGTTTTTTTGGAGGGGGGATCCAATTCACTGAGGTGCCTTGTTTAAAACATAAAGGCTAAACAAAGTAAATTCCCACATATGGAAGCCTTCAATCAGATGCCACATGCCTGGGGAGGGAGGGGGGAATCAGGGGGCCATGCAAACATGGCAGCAAGTTAGGGTTGTCAGCTGTGGATTGGGAAAAACCTGGAGATTTTTTGGGAGTTGGAACCTGGGGAGGGCGGGGTTTGGGGAGGGGAAGGACCTCAGCAAGGTATAATGCCATAGAGTCCACCCCCAAGGCAGTCATTTTCTTCAGGGCAACTAGGGTTGCCAACCTCCAGGCACTAGTTCAGCTTGAGACCTATGATTTGTTCTGGTCCTGTTAGAGACTTGAATGAAATTTTGCTGTGCATCATTTTGATGCAGGTTGCTGATGAAACCATGTGCGAAACGTGATTTGAATCTAGACAACACGTCCGGTCACCTTCCCTTTGCGGCTCTCGCCTGGGACATCTGCTCCTTCAGCTGTCTATAAGTACAACAGAAGTCCATACTGGATTATAAACATTGACTTACCTGATCTTCAGGATATTTACTTACCTTGTGCCTTTGGACATTTATATTTGTACTTGACATCATATTTGACTTCTATTATTTATTTTGTATGTGTATCTTCGTGCACTTTTGCACCACTTCACACTTTGATAAAGCTATACCTTTATATAATAATTTGTGAGTGCTGTCTGGATTTTTCCCATTATCCATACAGCACTGAGCCTCTATTTTCTCCAGGTTTACCAACCTCCAGGTACTAGCTGGAGATCTCCTGCTATTACAACTTATCTCCAGTCGATAGAGATCAGTTCACCTGGAGAAAATGCCCACTTTGCCAATTGAACTCTGAGGCATTGAAGTCCCTCCCCTCCCCAAATCCTGCCCTCCTCCGGCTCCACCAAAAAAACCTCCTGCTGGTGGCGAAGAGGGAGCTGGCAGCCTTAAGGGCAACGGATTTTGGTAATCTGGAGATCAAGTTATAGGGGGAGATCTACAGGTGCCACTTGGAGGTTAGTGACCATACAACAAGCTGTGCTCATGCACATCACAGGCAAGCCACTGCCATGGTGTCTGAAGGCAGCAGATGCCTTGATACGGGTGAAAGCCACAAGTTACTATCTCTGGCGCTTTCCCCACGTAAGCCTACTGTAGCTGACTGTTCTCTCCTGCAGATGGTTCTCTACCTGCCGTAATCATCTCCATCCTGTTACAACAACCCTTCTAAGACAGTCTGCCTGTTCTCCCAGCCAATAGGGCCATGGCTGTCTTGGCTGAAGCAAAGCTGAACAAAGGGACAAGAAATAACAAGTTTTTATTACAGTGCTCCTGGAAGGCTGATTACACCTTATGCAAACATGCACAGATTAGAACACTTGTGTATGTGTGTGTGTCATCAAGTCACAGCTAATTTATGGTGACCTGTAGGGTTTTCAAGGCAAGAAATGTTAAAAGGTGGTTCGCTATTGTCTGCCTCCAGGTGGGCTGAGAGAGTTCAGAGAGTACTATGACTGGCTCAAGGTCACCCAACAGGCTTCATGTGGAAGAACAGTGAATCAAACTCAGATTAGAGTCCGCCACTCTTAACCACTGCACCACACCAAAGTACTTAAAGGTTGGTAAAGGCAGTCCCCTGTGCAAGCAACAAGTCATTACTGACCCCTAGGGTGATGTCACATCCCAACATTTACTAGGCAGACTATGTTTACGGGGCGGTTTGCCATTGTCTTCCCTAGTCATCTTCACTTTACCCCCAGCAAGCTGGGTGCTCATTTTACCAAACTCAGAAGGATGGAAGGCTGAGTCACCAGTGAGCTGGCTACCTGAGACTGACTTCTGTTGGGATCGAACTCAGGTTGTGAGCAGAGCTTTTGACTGCAGCTTACCACTCTGCGCCACGGGGCTCATTTTAGAGCACTTAATGCCTCTTTAAATGCAACATTGGAGGAGGACATTTTGAGCAAAGCAGTGATATGACAGGAAGTACTTAACCTTTTCCCCATGCGTTGTTTTCCTATCCTGCCTTCCCCCTGCTATGGGGTTGCAAATAAAGATCTGAAGAGCTTAGTGTAGTTAGTGTAGTATAGTCAGAATTACAGTACAGATGAAAAAACCCCAAACAGAAGAGACTGCATCAGCTTGGTGCTTGGGACTTCTGTATAAATTATGGCCACGATCCAACAAAGAGTTAAACATGCTTAAACCCACTGAAATGAAACTGGATTAAGGGCACTTAGCATTTAGCCAGACGGTGGCCTGTTCTTTTCTGGCACATGCATTGTAGTATGCAGTATGTATCTGATCATGTGAGTGAAGAACATTGTTAATCCATGTGAGTAGGGAGGGGGCTGTAAGTCAAAAACAGGGCATCTCCACTGAGAGCATCTTAAACCCACCAATGTTGAGGAATATATCACTGTCTGAGACTATAAAAAGTAAAGTAAGCAATATTTAGATACATGGGGCAACAGTCTGACTCAGTATAAAGCAGATTAATGCACTAAAACCCTGACCTGTATGACCCAGGCTAGCCTGATCGCACTGGATATGGGAAGCTGAGGATCATGGGATCTGCAAGGGCAAAGCCATGTGGGGAGGGGACTGTACTAAGGATGGGAATTAGCTGAGATTGAATGAAAAAGCTGGCTGGGTCCAATCTCTTGGGTTCTGTTAATATGGCAAATCCATACTAAAAACAGACCATAGAGGATACATGAGATCCAGCAGAAAAAGCCAAGAGGAAGACGATTAATTTTTGTGAAGGTGTAATCTGACATTACTATTGTTACTGTATTTCTCATGTATTCAAAAATCAGGCCCCTGTTCCTTTCATTTGACCATTTGTTATAAAACAGAGGCAAGAGCTTACCCCCCCAAATGATGATTTATCTTAGTGTCAAAAGAACACATTTAAAGCTATAATTTGTAGGCATTATGCAGAAAATTCCAAGCACTATCGTAGCCTCTATATCTTTCACCCAGGCTGCATGTCAGAAGTCTTTCCTTTGTTCCCTGCATGTTCAAAATCACACTTGATTTTGCTACTTCCACAATTGATGTCCCATGGGGTGGATGCTGTATTTCTGTGCTCTTCTCTCTCAGCCCTGCTGGAACAGACCAAGACCCATCAAGTCCAATAGACTGTTCACACAGTGAACAGGAAGCCCACAAGCAAGACGATTGCAGCAGCTTTATCCTGCCTGTGTTCCACAGTACCTAATATAACAGGCATGCCCCTCTGATCCTGGAGGGAATAGGTATGCATCATGCCCATTATCCATTTTTATTAGTAGCCATGGATTGCCCTCTTTGGGTTTGGCGATTGTAAGCCACTTTGAGACTCCTTAAAGGTGGAGAAAATCGGGGTAAAAAAACCAACTCTTTGTCTTCAAGTATTGGCATTAAAATCATTTCAATAGTTTGAATTCCTTCCTTCCTTCCTTATCACCCCAGATCATCTTCTGTATACTGCAGTCAGTTTATACGGTGTTTTCAGATTCAGATAGTTTATTTGCGGCCCTTGGCCAGATAAAAGAAGATACATCATGCTGTGTTTGATTATCAGACAGCAGCAACTGGGAATGTGTCCTAGGACATATCCAACTCTATCCCTGCAACCGCACACTGCAGTCAAAAGAATGGAGACAATATGGAAGCTGCCATTTTGGGGGAGTGGAGTTAGTTTGTCATGGAAGAAGCTCAGGATGCCTCTGAATTTTGCAAACCTCTTCAAGTTGTGCTAGATAAAAGAAAAAGAAATTGCACTGCACATGCTCCAGAATATCCCCCAGCGGCTTTATGGGAGCCATTGGTTGAGCATCTGTTCAGGACATTAGAGAGTTCAGAAATCCTGTAATTACACAGAGATAACTTTTTATACACATTTTTAGAGAGCTCTGCATGGCAAGGGGATGGGGAGGTGATAAATTATGTTTATATAATAGCTATATATAATATATATATAATAGGTGATAAATTATGTTTATATAATAGCTATATATATCTGAAGTCAAAGTCAGGATTGGATAATGTTAGGGTTTTTACACTGTCCATACTGTCAAGAATGATGTATCATTAAAAAGAACAAATACAAACAGCCCATTCCTGAGAATAAAAATGCATTTTTTAAAATGAAAAAGGGTAAAAATGGGGAAATGCCCCCATTGAGAACAGCGAGGTTGAGACACCAAAAAGGTGTTGTAGCCCCGCTGCAGCAGCGAGGGGCGTTCCCGGGCTGGAAGGGATTTGGAAGCTGACTAAAGTCAGCTCTACCCCTGGGAATGCCTTGGGACCCGCTTCCTCCCCCCATGCCAGTGTTCTCTTCCGGGATTTAGTTCCTGGATAGGCTGCGCCAGTGGGGGGAACCTCCACGCAGCTCCACAGCGCCCAGGCAACTAATGCCCCCCACTTAAGTGGGCACTTATGCTGGCATGTGGTCACACCACCTTCAATCAACTTCTCCCCCTTCAGGAATGCACTGAAAGATTTGGGGGAAAACACACACACTGTAGTTTCACTAAAAGCAGAAAAAAACAAAAAAGTCAATGCAGACCACAGTCTTCTAAACTATTTAAGAACTCGGTATATTAACTATGAGCCCTTACTGAGCCATTGGATTATCTGCTGAGGTGTTATGGAATGTTTACAAACATCATAACTACACAGTTGTTGTTTTTTAATCTGCCATCATATTGGGCCTGGGAGGAACCAGGTGGAGCGATGATGGGCATGTCTGCAAAGAAGGGAGGAGGTGTTCCTGTCACAGTCAGCTGTTCAATTGAATGAATAAACAATGTGTTTGTGAGAAAATGGCACATGAACAGAGTGCCAGATTACTGTAAATTAGGGGGAAAGTATGGAGTTGGGAGTGAATAGATGCAGAAGGTACTATAAACCAAAAAAGGCATCTGCAAATCTTTGCGGATCTCCATGCTCTTCTCTAAACCAAAACTGGACACAATATGAGCCAGGATTGATTATGTCATGCTGGAGTTATGTTCTCAAAATACGGCGATGCTGGATTAATTAATTCAACTGTGATCCATCATGTTAGAAAGCAGCTACGTTAAAACATGGTAAGCGTGTCATTCTTTCCTTTTGTAATGAAACAAAAATAGCACAAAAAGCTACATTTTAGCTAATTCCTTTTCTTTGCTCATTTGAGTGTGGGCACATCGGGAGGCAGCTTTCATCGGTCATGGGAAATTTATTTTTAGATTAGTTAGGCTTGCACACAGCTTTAGATGGCTTATGGCCCTTTAGCTCTTGACAATTACTGGCCTTTATCCCCAAGCTTTCCATGGAGACAAAGACAACATGTTCTAAACAAAGACCCATTCAGGATAACAACAATGAAGGAAAATAAATGGATGCCCTCTATGCTATCTTTCCCCTTTATCTGAGGATTCCATAGATTTCATAAAATAAATCTCCCCGAAACCCCTTCCAGGAAAATAAGCCACCATTTAAAGCAAGCTTCAAGGTCTCTTACAGCCCATTCCTAAAAGGGGGTAGATCCGCGGTGGCTGGGAGTGGTGGAGCTGCACCGCCATCTCAGAGACATCTCACCTGCCATGGAGAAAAAAAAGTTTTAAAAATTAAAATAAAAAAGGGAGGAAAGGCCCCATTGAAAACAGTGAAGCTGCATCACCGAAAAAGGTGGCGGAGCCCCACTGCTGCTCAAGGGGGCCACCCCCGGGAATGCCCTGGGAATGCTTCCCCCATGCTGGCGAGGCCATTCTTTTCCGGGATTTAGGTCCCGGGGTGGCAGCACTGGCGGTGGGGGCCAGCAGAGCTCTTTGGCTCCTGGATGCCAGTGTGTTCGCCCCTGAGCCAGTGTGGGTGCCACTTTATCCCATGATAAAGTGGTACCTGCACTGGTGCAGGGTCACGCTAGCTCTGAAGGAAATTCGGCTCCCCCCCCCCCCAGTTAGATGGTCAGCCTATGCAATTCAATGTAATTGTATAAAGGTCTTGAATTGTCTTTAAATTTCCAGATAAAGATTATATTCTAAAATATATTTGTATTAATTTTTACTTTGTCTTACTATATTAAAGCCATGATTATACTGTACCAAATTAGCCTCACATTCCACTTGCTGGTTGTTTTATTCTAAATTGTTGGTATCATCAGAACATTTTTTAACATATCACTTCATTGCTTGGAGTATGATTCTCCCATAGGTGAGCAGCCCTACATTACACCAAAAACTTCTCTGTTTTACGGAAAACCTGACATCTTAAAAGCATTATCCTGAAGTATTAGTCGGAGTCTGACTATTTGATTGATGGACCACACAAATCAAATCATTTTATATCACATCTGCCAAACAATATTTGAACCTACCTTCTGCCATCAAGAACACATAAATGTCATTTGCTCTACTGTCCTGTGGCGTCAAAATAAGTGGCCTGGGTAATATTTTCTGAAAGGAAAAATAAATTCCAATGCCTCTAAAACTCCCAATCTGATTTGCAGCAAAACCTGATTGGCAACCCTCACACAGAAAATGCAAAGACAACTTGGAAACTGGCCGCAGCCATTTTGGTTTTCAGCATTTACCCCTTAATGCCTAAGATTGCCATGCGCTTCCATAAGATACACACCACTGCAAACAGCAGCCCAGACTCATCTCCTTGTATCGCCCCATAACCTTTCAGTGCTTGAAAAGTCTGACATAACATCATAATGTTGTGTTTCCCCACCCTCATTCTGCTTTAATGAAATACTGTTTTGGGGACCCTGCATCAGCAGTGACAGTGTCATGAACTACTTGGGTGTAATGAATGAATTTGCATTTGTTTCAGTGATAATTTAATTGAAAGGCAATGTGGGGATCCAATGGTGTGATGGCACTTCTGTCATTGTTTCAGCGCTTCCATTGACTAGGAGGGACATGTCACATTTTAAGAAGGATGTAGACAAGCTGGAACGTGTCCAGAGGAGGGCAACAAAGATGGTGAGGGGTCTGGAGACCAAGTCCTATGAGGAAAGGTTGAAGGAGCTGGGTATGTTTAGCCTGGAGAGGAGAAGACTGAGAGGTGATATGATAACCATGTTCAAGTACTTGAAGGGCTGTCATATAGAGGAGGGTGCCGAGTTGTTTTCTGTTGCCCCAGAAGGTCGGACCAAAACCAGCGGGTTGAAATTAAATCAAAACAGTTTCCATCTAGACATTAGGAAGAAATTTCTAACAGTTAGAGCAGTTCCTCAGTGGAACAGGCTTCCTCGGGAGGTGGTAAGTGCTCCTTCCCTGGAGGTTTTTAAGCAGAGGCTAGATGGCCATCTGTCAGCAATGCTGATTCCATGATATTAGGCAGATCATGAAAGGGAAGGCATCTTGGCCATCTTCTGGGTATGGAGTAGGGGTTACTGGGGGTGTGGGGGGAAGTGGTTGTGAATTTCCTGCATTGTGCAGGAGGTTGGACTAGATGACCCTGGTGGTACCTTCCAACTCAATGATTCTAAGATTCTATATATTGTCGAAGGCTTTCACGGTCAGAGTTCATTGGTTCTCGTAGGTTATCCGGGCTGTGTAACCGTGGTCTTGGTATTTTCTTTCCTGACGTTTCGCCAGCAGCTGTGGCAGCCATCTTCAGAGGAGTAACACTGAAGGACAGTGTCTCTCAATGTCAAGTGTGTAGGAAGAGTAATATATAGTCAGAAAGGGGTTGGGTTTGAGCTGAATCATTGTCCTGTGTCTCTGCATCGCAGTAGAAAAGTTAAAGAACAAAGTAGATGTGCTTTTGAAATTCATAAACATCAGCCATTGAAATTCATAAACATCAGCACAACTTTAACAGAAAAGAGGAGAGTTTAAGAATGAATAAGGCTTGGCTTCCTGTTCTGAAAACCTCCAGACTAACAAAGACAACATTCAACAATAGCCATGCAGATTAGTTTTGGATTACACACATTAACAGATCACTTCAGGATACAATGGTTCCATATTAACATACCATACCCTCATTAGCACATTATCTTGATACTTACAGGACAATGATTAGCACATTACTTTTGCAGGACAGTCCTCAGCTCAAACCCAACCCCTTTCTGACTATATATTACTCTTCCTACACCCTTGACACTGAGAGACACTGTCCTTCAGTGTTACTCCTTTGAAGATGCCTGCCACAGTTGCTGGCGAAACGTCAGGAAAGAAAATTCCAAGACCACGGTTACACAGCCCGGATAACCTACAAGAACCAATGAACTCTGACCGTGAAAGCCTTCGACAATATTGTCAGAATGATTTATTTCTTATTATCACCCATTTTACATTTCTCTGTCTGGTAAAGACCATTTGCAGTTCCTTTTGTGTTGTTATACCTAGTAGAGGTTTCTAGGCATCAGCCTAACACAAGTCCTTTGTATATTAATTTTCCTCAAAAGGCAATGAAAAGGTTTACAATGGGCAGTAGACTTCCTAAAGAAACAAAAAAAAAATGCAAAAAAACCCCAAAAATAAAGTGTCCTTCAGTGTTACTCCTCTGAAGATGCCAGCCACAACTGCTGGCGAAACGTCAGGAAAGAAAATTCCAAGACCACGGTTACACAGCCCGGATAACCTACAAGAACCAATGAACTCTGACCGTGAAAGCCTTCGACAATATTTAGATGTGCTTTCTTGTTCCGAAGTGTTTCCAATCTCGGGGTTGAAATATTTCCTCCCCGAAGAGGCGTTCAAAATATTGTCGAAGGATTTCACGGTCAGAGTTCATTGGTTCTCGTAGGTTATCCGGGCTGTGTAACCGTGGTCTTGGTATTTTCTTTCCTTTTTTTTTTTATAAATATTTTTATTAGTTTTAACTGATATAGATGAGTCCAGAAGGGAAAAAGGGGTAGGGCATAATAAAGGTAAATGGGTACACACAATGTTGTGCAGTTTTAGTATAATTAAAGTTACCACCTTGTAGGGTGGAGAGAAGTGTAAAAAATAACAAATAGAGTTATATTTATATCATTCTACTGATATCCATCATTCACTATTTACAGCATCTTATTATGTCTATTATTCGATTTGATTGAGTCTTTTGTCTTGTGTTTTTCATAAATTCATAAAAGGGTCTCCATCTCTCATGATTCCGTTAAGTGTGCCATAGTAATATATTCCATAGATTTATCGAACCATGCTTGAAGTGTTGGGATCTTATTCGTTTTCCAGAGTGATGCCAAAACTACTCTTGCCGCTGTCGCAAGATATTTAACTATAATCTGTTGATCCTCATTCATGGTATTTGGTGCTTTGTTCAGGAGAAAGAGTTTAGGATCGTATTGTATATTTTGTCCTGTAATGCCTTCAAGATTCTTATGAATCTTTTTCCAGTATTTTTGGACGTTCTCACAAGTCCACCAGCAGGTTCCTTTAGTTTTATGGCATTTCCAACATAATCCAGAAGCTTTGCTGTTCATGTTCTGGATGTCACTGGGTGTTATATACCATCTATGCAACATCTTCAGACAATTTTCTTGAATACTTTGGGATAAGGTGAAATTAGAGTTTTTCTGAAAGATCTGTTCCCATTCATCAGTCGTTATTGTTTCATTTAGATTTTCCATCCACTTGATTTGACATACTTTAACTTGTTCTTCTTCTGTATCCAGTGATATTAAGAGTCTGTAAATTTTTCCTAAGATATGCTGTGGTGATTTATTTAGTAGTAACTCGAAATCAGTCTCCCTTCTGATTTTACCTCTGATTGTACAGTCCTCTTTAAATCTTGATATTAGTTGATGATTTGGTATTTTCTTTCCTGACGTTTCGCCAGCAGCTGTGGCCGGCATCTTCAGAGGAGTAACACTGAAGGACAGTGTCTCTCAATGTCAAGTGTGTAGGAAGAGTAATATATAGTCAGAAAGGGGGTGGGTTCTATGATTCTATATTTCCAATCCTCCCCTTCCTCTGCCAATGCCCCAACTTTGCCCTAATGCAAAGTAGCTTGACCCCCCCAGGAGCAAAAATCTGGGAAACTCAAAGACAGAGGAGGATGGAAAGCCCCACTCCACAAGCTTTGCTCCACTTGCAGTGCCTTGGAATATGTATCTGTATATATACTGATTAAATCTAGTGTGCTGCATTTTGACAAACTGAGCACGTGCTGCAGAGCCTGAAGGGTTTGCTCCTTGTATTATTTAGGTCTTTTGATCCCAAAGACTTTATCTGCATATGTAAGTTCCTAACAGTCCCTAAATATTGAATCTCCCCCACCCAAGCAAGATTAAATGTGCTACTGCTAGGGGAACTATTAGACAGGTTTGCAGAGGTCTCTTTCTCTGAGAGGCTTTGGGACTGTAAATCTGGAAAATTAGACACTGTTTGGCATTTCTGTATTGACTCCAACAAATATGCTACTGCTTGGGATTAGTGGATCACAAGGTACATTCAAAAATGGACCCCAGCTCCAGAGGTGGTGATTGTAGTTAAATTTTTAGCTGATGTTGATCTTCATGTGACTCTTGCAGTGGCAAAATTCCTGTCTATTGGCATTCAATAATAACAGTGATGTCTCGTAATGTAACTATATCATTTCTAATTATGTACCTTGCTTCCCACCCCCCACCCCCCGCTGTATTTGCTTATGACCAATTGGTCTGCGAAGACCAATAAATAAAGAAGAAAAAACTTGCAGTGCTTTGGATCCAACCTCTTAAAGAAATGGAACTTTAGGATGCTTCAACTTGTACTGAGTGTTGACTTAGGCCTTTTATGCATGGGTTGTTCCCATCATAGTCACCCCTCCCCCGACTACTTCAGGGCTTTGTTTTAATTATGCGTGTATTTTCTGAACATCAGAAGTTGCCTTGCTCTCCCTCGCATTTCCCCTGTGTTTTCAGGATGCTGTTTTACCCCAAGTTAAAGTCTGCCTTGATCCCACATCGAAAGCTGGTCCTGTGCATACTTATCACTTCAGGATTTTCTGCCCACACCCATTCTCGCTTCTCCCTCCCACACATCTGTCCCCCACATCCAACCCCTCCCCTCAAAGCTGGAATGCTATAAGGCTGCTTATTGGTCAGTTTCAGACCTCAGCCTGATCATTTTTGTTTGTTTGTTTGTTTGTTTGCAAATAGGTAGAATGCTGAAATAATTATGAAGGACCTACGAAGTTGCTTATTTGGTCAGTTTCACAGCGAGTGTGGGTCAGTTTCAGTTCTTAACAGGATGGAACAGAGCAGGGCTGATTTTCCGCCCTCCCATTATCCACATCCTCTTATAGGCATGAAAGCCTTTTTTTTTTTTTGTGATTGCAAGATTACTGATGAAACAATGAAAGTCACAAATGACTATGCGAGTGGTTCTTGTAGGTTATCCGGGCTGTGTAACTGTGGTCTTGGAATTTTCTTTCCTGACGTTTCGCCAGCAACTGTGGCAGGCATCTTATGCGAGTGTTTTTATATTCTTATGGTCCCTGCACTGAGATACGCAGAAACAAATTGGTGTGTGTGCGTGGGGGGGGGAACCTTCTCTGCTTAAGCTGTAAAATGGCCACTCGGTTCAGATCAAATGAAAAAATCCCACTGCAGGACTGGAGGGGGCTGGTGATGTACCACAGCCAATTACAAAACAGCATTTTCAGGGGGGAGGGACTCATGTGTGGTTCAGAAGTTCTGCAATTTTGCTGGGGATGAATAATTGATCACAAGGTATGCCTGGAATTTATTTGGTCCAAAAAGCCCCTGTGCATAGTGTTTTGAGAATTCAACTGCAGCTGAATTCTCAAAACACTATGCAAAGGCAATGCAGTGGCAAGCTTTTCTAATCAACCCTATACCGAAGGCTGAAGGCAAATAATAAAATTTGAAAGCAGTCAGGAGTCAGAAAGGGGTGTACTCCCAGATCCAATTGTTCAGTGACTGTTGGGTACTTGTTATATTTTTATTGGAAGCAGCTTGTCTTGCTTACTTGAGTTATCCACAATCATTTAAATATCCTCTGCTTGGGATGCCCTTCCAAATGAATAACTTGACTGGTCATAAAGTTAACTTCATTTCTTACTGCCCATATGCCATAAGTCAGATAACCTTTACAATGGTTAACTTATTAATCTATTCACAACCTTTGTTTTAATGATCAATAAAAAGGAAACATGTGACAGACTGCGAGACCATTTCTTTTTTGTTTAAATGATTGATTAAAAGAGGGAATTTGCATTTCTTTAAAGACTTTTTTTAAAAAAATAGCAGATTTTGACTTTTTTTAAAAAAATTTACTTTTCATCTTGATCAAAACACATTTTAAAGGGGGTATATTAAGGAATTCATTAATATCCCCAAAATAATTCTGTCAGCAGACTGGTTCATCTTTTGCCAAAATGAAGCCTGTCTTTTCAGACTTCATTTTAGATGGCAAAGGAATAGCAAGGAGAACTCTAGGGGATTGTCCCATCCTAGAAGTAATTTGTCATGAGAAATGCTGGCAGCCATGCCTGTGGTTATGCTGCATCTCCGTTGTTAGGCTCCCTGGATTCCTGCCTTATATTACACCACTGAAAACTTGTGTTTGTGGATTTTATATAACTTCCCATGGGAATTGTAGGCAGCTTTTGGGTGTGTTAACATGTATCATGGATGACAGAAATAGTAATAAGATTTGCATGCCTTACCTGGAGTGATCCTTCTCAGAAGAAATGGCAGATAGGGAACTAAAAACACAATAGTCACCACTACTTTCCATAAACCAAACAATTTAAATATCAGATTTCTTTTATTCCAACCTTGGGTTTGATGACAATAATTAAAATAGCAGCTCAATAATAATGTATGCAACATTCAACAAAATGAAAGGGCCTCTTAAGCCAAACCAAGTTTTATGTATTTACAGAATTTATCTGCTGTTTTTCTACTAAATGAGGTATCAAGTTACCAATCAATCATCATTTATTGCAGTCAAAAGACCAATTCAGCACAGACTTTAAAACTCTTCAACATTCAGTTTTCCAATATCAAGTAAAAAACAACAACCCTGAATTGTCAAGACTCTACATGCTGACTAGGTCTGGTACCACCATTTCAATAGCTGTTATCAGTCAAGATGGGTAAGGATCAAGGACGTATGTTGAAGGAACCAAATCACCACATTTATTTGATTCTTTCAACAAAATCAACTTATATTCATCCACTGAACCATGACTAACAGAAACTAAGGGATGTCATAGACCACCCTGGAATAGCATGGGAGGATGAGTCCTCATTAGAAGATGAAGAGGAATACCCGCCCCCAAGCCCCACCTTGGCAGACCTTTCCTGTGAGGGTGTTAGGATCCTCCCAAAGGGACCCTGAACCATCACTGATATCGTACCTTGATCCAGCTATCCAGCTGGGCCCATTGGCTGGGAGGCCCCAGCATGGACCTGCCCATAATCAGACCTGCCACAGTCTCCCGAAGCACCCCAGGAGCAGAGGAGGTGAAGGGCTAGGACACCAGGCATGGACCAGGTGGAGACATGCACGCCTGGCAGCCCACAGCCTCCCCTTGGCTAAGGAAATGATGGAAGAGACCAATGAGGAGCTAGGCCCCAGTACTCCTCATGAGTAGAGGAGCTGAGTCAGCTTGCAGGGAAGAGCTTAACATGGGAACCAACAGCACCTGTAGGGAAACTCTCTCCATAAGGCTGCAGCCAGGGTGGGATCAACTTGAACACATGAAACTGCCTTATACTGAACCAGACCCTTGGTCCATCAAAGTCAGGATTGTCTACTCAGACTGGCAGCAGCTCTCCAGGATCTCAGGTAGCGGTCTTTCACATCACCTAATTGTCTAGTCCCTTGAACTGGAGATGCTGGGGATTGAACCTGGGGCCTTCTGCATGCCAAGCAGGTGTTCTGCCACTGAGCCACAGTCCCATCAGTTGCCTGCCCCAACAGTTGCCTGCCCAGCTTTGTAGCTATTTTGTTACCTGACCCTTGGACTGCCTTTAGACTCTGCTTTTGCAATGTATAACCTGACCTTGGACTGCCTTCTGGCTTTACATCTGATTGTGTTACAGGACCCTGGACTGTGACTTTTGGACTGTGACCTGAGCAACACTGCTGTCAGATGCTGTGGTTCCTGGGACTTGCTTCTCACCCAGTAGCCAGGACAGGGCTGAAATAAGAATGGTCTTCCAATTTGGAATGGATGCAGGCAAATTCACCAGCAAAATGCTTCACCAGCTGGTCACAGCAGCCCTACAGATGCACTCTATGAAAGCTGAAGCTTTATTCTAACAACCTGGAATAACTCCTCCATATGACACTGGGCAAGTGCAGTGATAGCAACAAGATACATTTTCTTTGCTGCCAATGTCACAATGGAGTAGACCCTCCAAAGGGCTCCAAGCCATGCTCAGGGATATTTCCCCTGGCTATCACTAGCACTCCAGCCATTATCCCAACTGCTTTATTACTGCAGGCTCTTTGAAAATGAGCTGGAGGAGGACTTCTGGGTCGGAGAGGAACGGCGGCGGAATGCGCGAGAAATTGTGCTCTGGCTAAGGGCTGCGGGGGGGGGGTAAAAAGACCTCCCCCCCGTGCTAAGCAGCACCCCTCGGTGTAAGAGGGGGTGCTGAGAAGGCGTAAGCAAGCGGGCCGTCTTAGAAGCAGTCCCTGCCGAGAAATTGGCGGAGGCTGCTCGGACGAGCTCCAGCTGAGAAGCGGGCGCCATAACTTCCCTAATCAGCAGCCGGGGACGAGCCGTGGGGATTCTCCGATTTGAACATGTTTGCAAGTATTTTTATTTTGATGTTTGGGAAATCACAACTGTGTCTAGCAGGATTCGTTTGGAAATAAACTTTTTTTCTTTTCATCTGCTATAACTCCAGTAACTGGATCTGAATTGAATTTGGCTTTTTGCCAGCTGGATTGCGCAGTTTAAATTCTAGCTGTGCCAACTACAGAAACTCAGCAAAACAGTGTGGGGGAAAAACGTTTGGAAGGAGATGAAGGATTAATAAATGCTACAATCCAGAAACTAATTATTCTCTAAGGTATGGACATTATATTAAATTGGAGATTCCATTTACTGTTGGAAAGAAACCCATGTTGATTTACTAGGTGTTTAAAGCCCATCACCCCCCCTCTCTTTTGGATTACAGTTATAACAGCTCAGGACTAATGGGAGATAAGGAGAAAAAAGAAAAGCATCCTAAAGAGCTTTTGAAACAACAGCAACTGCAGCAGGCTTCACATCAGACTAGGAGAGCTTCAGTTTCTAATATAAACTTGGTGCCAACAGCCCCATCTCCTCCAATGGCAGTCTCTGGTTTGGCTAAGATGGCACCTAAAGCAAAACTACCTGAAGATACTCTCAATTCACTTCATGAGATGATGACTAAGTCTTTACAAGAAATTGCTGCCATAAAAGAAGGAGTAAATCAAAATACAGTTGCCATTTCTGCTTTAAAGGACTCAATCACCTCTTTAACTTTAAGGCAAGACAAAGTGGAAACTAAACTACAGAAATGTACTCAAGACAACAAGGAAGTTAAAAAGAAGGTGGTTACTCTGGAACTTTCAGTGGAATCTATCCAAGAAAGAGAAGAAAGAAGAGAAGATCACATTGCTATGCTGGAACTTAAAGTTAAAGAGAACTTTGTTCGTATACGGGGGCTTAAAGAGTCATCTGAAGGAGCAGATCTAAAAGGTTTTTTAAAAGTACATTTGGCAGAATTTCTTCAAGAAGACCAAGATGTTATTGAGGGTATGATTGTAACAGCTTACAGAGTCAACTCAACTTATGCCAGAAACAACAAGGTTCCAAGAGACTGTCTGATTCAGCTTTTTTCCAGAAGTCATCGGGATCTTATTTTGAATCAACATTACAAAAACTCACTTACAATAGATGGCGCTTCTTTGAGAATTATGAAGGAGATTCCTACTAGACTACTTAGAAAAAGAAAGGACTTTGCAGAGATTGTGGAAAGGCTGAAGCTCAATGGTATTCAACATAGATGGGAGTACCCTCAAGGCATCTCTTTTTTTTTCAAGGCAAAAAGATACAAGATTACAGATACCCTTAAGGCTGAACAATTTCTAAGAAGATATGATAAAGAGCTTTCAAAACCTTCAAAGCAGCCTGTTCCAAGGGACATACCAGAAGAGGCCAAATCTGAACAAGCATCTGGAGGTGTCCTCCCAGCAGAACCACCAGAAGAGGAGTCTCTCTCAGAAGATAATGATGGCTGAGCTGTTTTTATAGGGATTGATGATGGGGGGCGGGTGGGTTTAAATAAGTATTAATCAAAATATGGGGAAAGTAATGATGAGAATAATCGTAAACTGATATGTTAAAAGTACTGTCATGGAATATTAATGGTTTGAATTCTCCCAATAAGAGGAGAAAGGTATTTTACCATTTACAATAATCTAAGGCCAATATTTTTTTTGTTTACAGGAAACACATATTTTACCTAAGGATGTAATAAGATTAGAGAATCTGAAATTAGGAAAACTATTTACATCTTGCAATGAAAAGAAAAAAGTCAATGGAGTAGCTATGTATGTTCCTTTGGTATTGGAACCAAAGTTAATATATAATTGGTTCTTGTAGATTATCCAGGCTGTGTAACCGTGGTCTTGGTATTTTCTTTCCTGACATTTCGCCAGCAGCTGTGGCAGGCATCTTCAGAGGAGTAACACTGAAGGACAGTGTCTCTCAGTGTCAAGTGTGTAGGAAGAGTAATATATAGTCAGAAAGGGGTTTGAGCTGAATCATTGTCCTGCAAAAAGTAACAAAGGTAATGTGCTAACCATTGTCCTGTAAGTATCAAGATAATGTGCTAATGAGGGTGTGGTATGTTAATATGGAACATCCTTTTCTTATACTTTTTCCATACTTTCAATATCGCCTGCTTGATATCGCAATCTTCCATTGTTTTATCTTTTTGAGTTATCGTTGTAGGGTCCCACAGGACTTTGTGGAATCCTTGTCCGAGATCCGCTCGTTCCAAAATGAGGTGTCTATTTTTTGGATATTTTATCCATTCTGCAATCCAGGTTAAGCAAGCAGCATGATAATATAATTTGAGGTTAGGTAATGCCAACCCTCCTCTTTTCATCGTGTAGAACTTTGAATCTGATTCTCAGCTTTTTCGCATTCCACACAAACCGGTTGATTTGTTTTTGCCAATTTTCTATTGTTTTATCTGGTATGTCAATCGGAAGAAATTGAAACAAAAAATTTAGTCTCGGAAGTATGTTCATCTTTACCACAGATATCCTTCCTAACCAGGAGATATTAATCTTGGACCATAGATTCAGATCTTTCTCTATTTCTCCCCAGATTTTCAAGTAATTCGACTTTAGAAGTGTCTTGTTCTGTGAAGATATTCTGACACCCAAGTATTTAATTGAATCCTTCGTTATTTGACATCCAGTAATTCCTTTAATGTAATTGTCTTCATTAATTGTAGTGTTAAAAGTCAAGATTTTTGTCTTTGTTTTATTCAATTTGTAACCGGAATACTTTGCAAATTCCATAATATGATGGTATACATGTGGAAGAGTTTGTTCAGGATTTTGACAAATTAGTACAACATCATCTGCGTAACTTTTAATTTTATGCTCTTCATTTCCTACTGTAAAGCCTCTAATTTTCGGATCATTTCTTATGTAATTCGCAAGAACCTCCATTGATAGATCAAAAAGAAAAGGAGAAAGTGGGCATCCTTGCCTTGTACCTTTTGTAATGTTAAATTCTGTTGAGAGACGACGGTTTGGGCCGAATATATTGTGTTGAAAACAGTAAGAAAAGTGTCTCCACAGTTCATTTGTTGTAGTGTTTTTGAGATGAAATACCAAGAAACATTGTCAAATGCTTTTTCTGCATCTAGAAAAATCATAGCGGTTTTTAATAATTTCGACTTTGTATATTTAATTGCACTGAGAATCAATCGTACATTGTCTTTCATAAGTCTCTTTGAGATGAAACCAGTCTGGTCTGGATGCACCAATTTGGTAATGTGATGTTGAAATCTTTTGGTAATTATAGTAACAAAAATTTTGTAGTCAATGTTCAACAAGGAGATTGGTCTGTAAGCCTGAGGAAGATATTGATCGGAGCCTTCTTTTGGTATCAAAGATATATGCGCTTCTTGTCAGGACTCTGGAATCTTTCCCCGTTCAATTACCTCATTATACAAAGAGAGTAAAACCGGCGTTAATTGTTGTTCGAAGAGCTTATAAAATTGTGGTGTGATCCCATCTGGACCTGGTGCCTTGTCTGGTTTCAAATTGTGAATGGCATCAACTATTTCTTGTGTTGTTATAGGCCTATTTCGTTACTAAATAATGATTATAAATTATTTGTTGATATTTTAGCTATGAGGCTAAAAAAAAGTATTAAATGATTATATACATGAAGACCAAACTGGTTTTCTACCTGGTAGAATGATCAGTCAAAATGTTAGAACGGTGATAGATTTATTAGAATATTCAGAGTATACTCCAACCCCAATTGCTATGATTTTTTTAGATGCAGAGAAAGCTTTTGATAATGTTCATGAAAAAAATACTGGAACATATGGGACTGGGTATCGGTTTTAAAACAGCGATTGAGAGTATATATACTCAACAAACAGCTAGACTTTTGATTAATGGGGTATTATCACCGCAATTAGAAATTCAAAAGGGCACCAGACAGGGATGCCCGCTTTCACCTTTATTGTTTATTTTAGTTTTAGAAGTTTTACTTAATAAGATTAGACAAGATGATAATATTGTAGGTATAAGAATTGGGAGAAATCATTATAAGATTAAAGCATATGCGGATGACTTAATGTGTATTTTGACTAATCCTAATTGTCAAATGGAAAAATGGAACAATATTGTAGAGGTTTATGGAGAACTTGCAGGATTTAAAATAAATAGGAGCAAAACGAAAATTTTGGTAAAAAATATGACTCTATCACAACAAGTAGATTTAACTAGCAAGACAGGGTTTATTATTGAATCTAAAGTTAGGTATCTAGCAATATGGTTAACCTCAAATAACCTTAATTTATTTCAGAATAATTATGTAAAAATCTGGCAACAAATTGTTAAGGATCTTAAGCACTGGGAAAAGATACCGTTATCATTATGGGGAAGGATTTCAGTAATCAAAATGATGGTATTACCAAAGATGCTTTTTTTATTTCAGAATCTGCCGATTATAAAAGGAGTAAAGATTTTTAAAGTTTGGAAGAGGAAAATTTTGAATTTTTTATGGGGAAAAGAGAGACATAGGATAGCTTATCATAATTTAATTGAATTAAAAGAAACTGGAGGCTTGGGTCTTCCGGATTTAAGAATGTATTATGAAGCAGCCTGTTTTGGTTGGTTAAGGAATTGGATATTATTAGAGAATCCCAGACTGCTTGAAATGGAAGGATTTAATATAAGGTTTGGCTGGCATGCATATTTATGGTATGATGTGATAAAGTAAATAGGGATTTTAATTCTCATGTTGTTAGGAATAGTTTATTACAGATTTGGAAAAGGTATAAAAGATGTTGGGAAACCAAAACCCCAGGGTGGATTAATCCTATAGAAGCATTTATGAAAAGGGGAACCCAGCTTAATTTGGATATAGGTAGTTATAGGGACATTATTGAGGATAGTGGTGACACTTGGACTCTTAGAACAAGAGAAGAACTTAAGATTGGAGATTGGTTTATGTATTATAAATTAAAGGACATATTTAACAAAAATAAATTAATAAGGTTTAATAGAAATAAATCTAAATTGGAATTAATATTATATATGGGAAATAAAGGTCAGATAGCGAGGATATATAAACTCTTAATTGAAACAAATTTAGAGCAAAAAAGGATTAAACCAGTAATGATAAAATGGATGAGAGATTTGGGTTATAATATTAATCTAGAGGTTTGGAAGAAATTATGGAAAATAGAATTTAAATTTATAATTACTAATGAAATAAGAGAGAATTTATATAAGATGCTTTATAGATGGTATATTACACCAATGATGGTTAGTAAATTTAAAGCAGGACATACTGATTTAT
The DNA here is from genome assembly GCF_029931775.1 of Euleptes europaea. Classification (NCBI taxonomy): domain Eukaryota; kingdom Metazoa; phylum Chordata; class Lepidosauria; order Squamata; family Sphaerodactylidae; genus Euleptes; species Euleptes europaea. Next base: position 89,374,728 of record NC_079319.1, on the reverse strand, counting down.
GCTGGAAATGTGGATTGGAAAAAGGAACTTTTATGCATGCCTGGTGGGCTTGTAAAAATATTAAAAAGTTTTGGAGAAAGGTAGTAAGGGAGACTAACAATTTGATTAATATTAAAATAAAAATTGACCTAGCTTTTTGCTTATTAGGAATCCCTAAAGATAATATGAACAGAAATGATAGAGTCATATGTCAATATAGTTTTGCAGCGGCAAGGATTATTATTGCAAAATCCTGGAAGCTAGTAAATAGTCCTCTAATAAAGGACTGGAGAGAAAAGTTATGGTTATATATGCGGATGGCTAAATTAACAGATTCCCTTCATGGGAAGTATGTGGAAGAATTTAAAATGATGTGGTCAAAAGCCTTCGCATATTGGGATAAGCTGGCAAAAATGAATTTTACTAATATAGTGTTGTAGAAACAATTTTTGTAGTCTTCATTATTGTTAAAATATTGTATTAATAAACTGCTTGGACGCTTCTCCGGAAGTCTAACACAGTGGTGGGAGGGATTAAGGGTACACTGGTGGAGGTGGTGGGAATGAAAAGGGTAGAACAAATGTAATAAGACTGTAATAGAATGTATTTTGGGTTTCTTTAATTTTTTACATTATGTCAGTCTTATTATGTAGTTTTCTATATTGTTATACTTTTTTTCTTTTTTTCTTTTTTTTTTCATGTTGGAAAATATAATAAAAAATTTATAAAAAAAGAAAAGAAAAAAGAAAATGAGCTGGAGGACATCTAGGACCCATCTTGTCAACCATCTGGTGGAAGACATCATTACAAATGTAGAACCTGCCGTTCGTAATCTACCTGAAGAAGATGCTGAGGAAATAAGAGGAGAGACAGCAAGAATTCTACGAAAAGCAAAGCCCCCTGCTAGCAATATAACACGCAAGGAGAGAATCGGCATCAAGACCCATTTTTTGCCTATATTTATATTCGTGTAAACGCTTGTATTCTGTTATATTGAGTCTACTTTGGACCTTTTGCATATTTCCTGTTTGCTCAACCTAGGTTGTGCTTGTCAGCAATATTCTCATTATATATTTTTAAGAGCAAATTTGTAGTGTATTACCTTATTGTAGGTTTATTTTTGCTGGTGTTTGCACTTTGAATTTTAAACTCCTGAGTAACACTTGCAGCCGATTTTTCACTACAACCTCCAAGTGGTGGCTGGAGATCTCCCACTATTACAACTGATCTCCAGCTGATAGAGATTAGTTCACCTGGAGAAAATGGCTGTCTTGGCAATCAGACTTTACAGCATTAAAGTCCCTCCCCTGTCCAAACCCTCAGGCTCCACCCCCCAAAATCTCAAGGTATTTCCCAACTCAGAGCTGGCAACCCTACCTCCAAATGAAGCCTGCTGGGTGACCTTGGACTAGACACAGCTCTCCCCGAACTCTTTCAGCCCCACCTACCTCACAAGGTTTCTGTTATGGGGAGGGTAAGAGAAGGCAATTAAGCTGCTTTGAGACTCTTTAAAGATAGAGAAAATGGGGATATAAAAACAAACTCCTCCTCCTTCTTTAAATCAACCCTTGGTGAGAAAAATCACCATTTACTGTGTTTTTAGAGTGCTTTAAGATGGGATAGATTCATGTCTGGCTGATTTTAATTGAAATAAGGAGTACTAAGCACATGGATCAGCTAAGGGTTTTGCAGAGTAAAATGTCCACTGAGAGAAAGCTAGCGTATCTCTCTATTTAAGGGTCCCAGATAGCTCTGAAGATGATTTGCCCAACCTATCAGTTTTGCTTCCCATGACATTTATTTTGCCAAACAAAGCTCTCTTGCCTTTGGAATGACTACAGCATTTTCCCCACCTGCTGTGCTTAATTTCAGACTCCAGCATCATCATTACAGGAGCAGCTCCACTTTTCATCACTGTGTAAATGTTCGTCTAAAAACAACTGCACATGTTTATTCCGGGGTCCAACTCCCTCAACCGACAGTAAAGTCACCGATCCTTTTCCCTTCTGCCCAAATGGTCTTGCACATTCCTGTCGCCGGGCCAAAGGCCAAGGGCTTGATTTTGCCCTCACACTTCTTACACTGTACTAGTGCATACACAAAGAGAATGTGTAGCTTTTTCAAAAGAAAAGAAAGGTAAAACAGCTCCTCTTATTCTGGGTGCATTTTTCTCCTTCCGATTTGTAACTCTTTCTGCTGCCTACTTTCCTTGCTCACTCAAAGGCAGATGTCTCATGCATAACGGTCTGCTCCCTACAGTTTGGATTTCAACAAAACAAAACAAAACCCCAAAGACTGTCCCAAAGGGTTTGTGTTGCCAAGTTGCCAACCTACAGGTCCTAGCTGGAGATCACCTGCTATTACAAGTGATCTCCAGCCGATAGAGATCAGTTGGAGAAAATGGCCGCTTTGGCAATTGGACTCTATGGCACTGAAGTCCCTCCCCAAACCCCACCCTCCTCAAGCTCTGCAACCAGAAATCTCCAGGTATTTACCAACCCAGAGCTGGCAACCCTGTATTGGGTACAGAATTCAGCTTCCAATTTAAAAAATGTAGACATAGTTCCTAGCCCTTGCAGCTTCAATGATGTGCTTGTGTGGTTGTGGGAAATGTCTGGTGAAAGCTCTACTTTCTGAGTAGGGTTGCCAGATCCCCCCTGGCCACCAGTGGGAGATGGGGGGGGGGGTAGAGTTGCCAGCTCCAAGTTGGGAAACTCCTGGAGATTTGGGGATGGAGCCTGGGGAAGACAGGGACCTCAGTAGGGTACAATGCCATAGATTCTACCTTCCAAATCTTCCATTTTCTCCAGGGGAACTGACCTCTCTAGTCTGGAGATGAGCTGTAATTCGACCAGCATCCCTATTTCTGAGTAAGATCTTCTTTAGCCAGGTCTTCTGTGCCCTTCATAGCCTCCATGTCCCTCTCAAAAACTATATTAAGCCAATTAATTCACAATAGAAGGGATGAGAACAAATTTGGAAAACCATCTATCTCATTTCATTTTAGTAGTCCCGTTTCAATTTTTTCTCCATTGTGAGAAATAAACTTGTAGGTCTGCATTTTCACACCAATTTCCTTTCCTTGTACCGATCTGTGTTCTTTGTCCTTACAACAAGGCCATGGCTTTGTGGTAGAGCATCTACTTGGCATGTAGAAGGTCATTGGTTCAAACCCCAGCATCTCCAGTTAAAACTGATCAGGTAGTAGGCAATGTAAAAGACCTCAGCCTGAGATCCTGGACAGCCACTACTGCTCCAAGTGGACAATACTGACCAGTGGTCTAATTCAGTATAAGGCAGCTTCAAGTGTTTATGTGGGTTATATTGTTTTTATTTACTTGATTTATATCCCGCTCCTCCCCGGCAACGCTGGGCTCAGGGGGCCTCACAACATATTGCAACTATTTAAAACATCACATCATAATTTCAGTTAAAATTATGAACATTTTAAAATTCTGATTTCTAAGCTCTAATTGTGCCCTTAATCATTCCAGTGGCATATGCCAAACCAAAGGGTTAGGGGTAGGGTATATCTAACAATATAAACTAAGGTCATTTGTGCATAGGTACTTTCACTCACGTTCGCCCCCGGTCTGTCTCGGTTGTTCCTTGGAGTTATGCATGAGTTTTCTCTCAATTAGAGATGACCTCACTGCCAGCCCTCATGAATCCTGGGACTTTCTGTCCCTCTGTTAACCTGATTCTTCCCTCTTCCCTGAGCTCAGCCCAGGTGAAATCCCAATGCATAAGGCAAAGCATGGGACACTGAAGCTTGGAGGAGTGACATTTCTTTCACAGACAGCCAATTACTAAGCAGTGTGTAAAGAGGCGGGGATTCAAATGCTTCCTGCTTCCTTGGAGCTCTTTCTGAGCAGAAAAAAAAGGCTTTTAAAAAATGAGGTTTGGATTTCTCCCCCCTTTCAGATTGCTCCGTTTTTTTGTTGCTGTTGTTTTTTTTCTTAAAATGCTTTTTTATTTGTCAATTCGGTTTGGGGGGATTTTCTCTCACAATAAGCTCTACAAAGTAAGCTAATTACAAAGCAACACTTAAATGGGTGGGGAATTGATTTGAGCTTGGAGAGTGCTGGGGCATATATTCCCAACAGGAAGGTGTGGGTCCAGCGAGCAATGAACGACCTAAGAAAGACTGGGTAAAAGAGGGAAGGGAGGGAGGCTAGCCAAGGTGGAAACTGTCACTGTCCTTGCCCATACATAGGGTTCCCAACTACCCGGTTGTGGTGGGCAATTGCCTGCCAATCAACTGGGCTGCCTGCTGGCCAGCAGATGGCCAGAGGGCAGGAAGAGGAAGGGGAGAGTGCTCTCGCATCCATGCCACTCCGGGCATGTTACAGTCACTTCCAGGTTCACCCCAGAAGTGCCGGCATCACATGAGACCAGCCATTTCCTCTGAAAACTCTGGAAGCCAAGGAGTTTTCAGAGGAATTAGCTAGAGCATGCATCCCTGTGTGATGCTGGCACTTCCCGGGCCCGGAAGTGACTGCATCATGCTGGGAGCGTGCACATGCTCACGCACACCCAGAAATCACTCCTTACAGCCCAGCAGAAAAACATCCCGCCAGTAAGCACAGGGGACCCGGCAACCCTAACCATAGGCGTGGCAGAACAACTTGGCCTTGCAGGCCCTGCAGTAGTGCATCAAATCTTGCAGGGCCCTGGTCTCGTTTGAGAGACAGTTCCACCGGCCAGGGCCAGAGTTGAGAAGGCTCTGGCTCTGGCCAAGGACAGCCAGACACTCTTTGAGCCAGGGACCACCGGTAAGTTATTTCCAGTTGAATATAACATTCTCTGAGGGATGTAACAGAAACTGGTCATGGAACTCAATATTACCCAAGAAGGAGAGGTGTGTGTGCTGTGGCTCAGTGGTAGAGCATCTGCTTGGCATGCAGAAAATCCCAGGTTCAGTCCCCGGCATCTCCAGTTAAAGGGACCAGGCAAATAGGTGATGTGAAAGACCCCTGCCTGAGACCCTGGAGAGCCATGGAGTAGGGCTGTGGCTCAGTGGTAGAGCATCTGCTTGGCATGCAGAAAATCCCAGGTTCAGTCCCCGGCATCTCCAGTTAAAGGGACTAGGCAGGTAGGTGATGTGAAAGAGCCCTGCCTGAGACCCTGTAGAGCCGCTGCCAGTCTGAGCAGACAATACTGACTTTGATGGACCAAGGGGAGGCAGCTTCATGTGTTCATGTATGGGTTCAAGAGCTAATGTAGCACAGTGGTTAGACTATCAGGTGAGGAACACGGGAGACACAGGTTGAAATCCCCAGTCAGCCATGAATCTCACTGGGTAATTGAAGCAATCACTCTATTTCAGGCAGATTTACCTTATGTGTGCCACCCTGAGCTCTGTGGAGGGAAGGTCCAGAGGGTGCAATGGTAGTATCTGGCAGAACCAGGTTCAAAACCATACTCAGTTATGAAGCTTGCTGAGGGACCTTGGGTCAGCCTAAACTGCCTCATGAGTTGTTGTAATGATAAAATAGAGGAGGGGGCAACATTTGTTTCCCTGGGCTCCTTGGAGTAGGGTTGCCAGCCTCCAGGTGGGACCTGGGGATCACCCCAAATTACAGCTTATCTTCAGACTACAGAGATCAGTTCCTCTGGAGAAAATTGATGCTTTAATGGGTGGACTCTATGTCATTGTACCCCATTGAGACCCCTGTCCTCCCCAGGCTCCACCCCCCAATCTTCAGGAGTTTCCCAACCTGGATCTGGCAGCCCTACCCTCCTTTCCCCCACTGGGGACCGGGGGAACCTGCCTACCCTACCTTGGAGGAAGGGCAGGACAAACCTTTACTAAATAAATTAATTAATAAAATGCAATAAATGAATATTTATTTAGGGGAGGGGCCGTGGTTCAGTGGTAGAGCATCGGCTTGGCATGCAGAAGGTCCCAGGTTCAACCCCTGGCATCTCCAGTTAAAGGGACCAGGCAAGTAGGTGATGTGAAAGACCTCTACCTGAGACCCTGGAGAGCTGCTGCCGGTCTGAGTAGACAATACTGACTTCGATGGGCCAAGAGTCTAGTTCAGTGTAAGGTAGCTTCATGTATTCAATATCTTGCTGCAGAAAGTTGAGGTGCTTTTAAGTGTTGCATACTCATAGCCTTGTTAATGATAGAATAGTGTGCTCAAACCTTCTTAAAATGTTTCAGTTAGCAAATCACAAGGAAAGGAAGACTAATATCATAAAAGATCATAATAAGACTAATATCATAATATCAGTCTTACTGAAAGCGCACATGAAATAGTCACATTAATGGAAAGGGCTTTGACACCATACTGTGACAAATGCCACCCAAATGACTGATGGTACAGAAACCAAACACAAAGACAAAACAGAGTGAGGTGGCTTAAAGCTATTCTCACTTACAGTGGGCATGAAGTAATATTCCAGATGGCCTGCACATAAGGGGAGTTCAGATAAGACTTAAAAGATATAGCGTCTGTAACACAAAACAACTCACATGCCCAAATGCCGAGAGTGAAAAGAATGAGCACCTCCAAGAAAATGTGCTGGTAGAGATTTTGATGGACAAAATGGTTCCTCACAAGACCAGGACCTGTTATACTACATATGTTAAACTGAATCATGGGCCTTAATTAAAAAAAAAAAATACTGAGGAAGACAAGCAACATATTCTATCCCTCACAGCAAGCTAGCCTTCACTTGATTTTCCTTAAAAGGTAGAGAAAGTTGGCATATAAAAACCAACTCTCCTCCTCCACCACCACCTTCTCAAATTTCCAGGTATTACCCAACCTGCATCTGGCAACCCTACTTATGCAATGATGCTGTAATGGTTCTTTCGGTTCGAAACTGAACATGGCTACATTTGGAGTAAACTGGAGAATGACAGGGCAACTTCTCATACTTCCCTGTTCGACTGGAAAATGTTACATATGGTGTTATCCTAAACAGCGCTGAACCCTTCTAACTCCACTGAAGTCAATGGGCCTGGAATGGGGTAATTTTGATTCGGACTGTGTTGTTATAGTTTCACTGAATCTGTGACCCCTCCACTGAACCAGTGGTTGATGTACAAATGAAGGTTCATCTTGGAGGGAGCCCATTGCAACCTCTGCTTTGAATAGGGTTGCCAACCTCCAGGTACTAGCTGGAGATCTCCTGCTATTACAACTGATCTCCAGCCAACAGAGATTAATTCACCTGGAGAAAATGGCCACTTTGGCAATTGGACTCTATGGCACTTCCCCTAAGCCCCTTCCCCTCCCCAAACCCCACCCTCCTCAGGCAACACCCCTAAAAACCTCATGCAGTGGTGAAGAGGGACCTGGCAACCCTATTTTATTTCTGTGGGGGCAGCTGCCACGTGCCCCACCAGGCGCATTTCTCTCTGCCCCTCGGGCCACCAGCACCTGGCTCCAGCATGCACGTGCACATGCGTGACACATTCCCCCCGGCCCGGGCACTCCTTCCCCGAGCTCCATGCCTGTTTCTGAGATGCAGTCACATGTGATCTGAAATACAGAGGGGTGAGACATTGCTCCATACATGGCACCTGTGATTTGGAAAATCCCTTCTTCTGTGCAGTCATCTTTCTACCTTCCTTTCTTAGAGAAGATCAGAAGAGACTGTGGGCCTCATTCAATGGATCACCAGTCCAATTCTGTAGCTTTGTGACATTTTTTTTTTTTGCACCTTTAGAAAAATGGTACCTGGACAAGATTACCTGTTCAGGTCTCTGAGAGCTGCCAAACATACACACTCCCCAGCATCCCAGATTCTTGTTACACTTTGAAATTTAGTTTCGGAGGGCAGCCTTGTTGGTCTGCAGTGGGACAGCTAGATTTGAGTCCATTAGTACCTTAGAGACCTACAAGAGTTTTGGGGTATGAGCTTTCGAGAATCAAAGCTCCCTTCATTAGATACAAGTTGGAGTGGAGATCTCTGTGTCTTTATACCCCAGTCAGAAAGTGAGAAGGGGGTTGCAAAGAAGGAATTCTGGATACAGAGGTACAATGCACATAGACATCAGTTTAATTAGAGAAGAAGGGAAATGCTTGAGGGCAGAAAATTAGAATCTGTAGCGAGATAAAAAATTTAGACACATTTGTACAAATGCATAGTGGGAGCATAAAAACCACTTTGTACTAGAAACCTACCAAATGATCCATCATCTACAAGTTCTATGCTACAGCCGCATCTGATCTCTCAGACAGAGATTCTCACCTGCAGGATCTACAACAGACATTTTTGGAATTGTAATACCCAGTTGACATAATAAGGAAACAGATCAACAAAGCCAGAATGATACCAATGGATAACCAAGGGATAACCTGCTACAAGATAGGCCCGAGCAAAATGACAACAGAATACCACTGGTGGTCACATACAGCTTCCAGCTCAAACTGGTTCAACATGTCATTAACACCCTACAGCCAATGCTGGACAATATACTCTTTCTTCATAGGCATTGGGAGGCAAACCTTTCCTTGCCCACAATAACCCACAACAATGTCATTCCTAACATGGACACAGACTCTGGGACCAGGACCTGCAACAAACCAAGATGCCTACTCTTTCCCCAGATTCACTCTGACACCACAATCGCCATCCACAGCATCACCAGCCATACCATCTCAGGTCCATTCACTTGTTCACCTTCCAGCGTTATATATGCCATCCAATGTCAGCAATGGCCTTACACTCTCTACATTGGACAAACAGGTCCATCCCTAAACAAAAGAATAAATGGATGTAAATCCGACATTAAAAACAACAATACTCAAAAACCAGTGGGAGGACACTTTAATCTTCCAGGCCATTCCCTTGCTGACCTAAGAGTGATAGCCGTCCAACAGAGAAGCTTAAAGGGGAGATTATGTGAGATTTCTGAACCTGAGTTCAGTTTCAAGTTCAGAACTGGGAGTCTGAGTGGAAAACGGCCCCTTGTGATGCGACGCTTTAGGTTTACAACCAGAAATGTCATGGCGCCTCAAGCAGGCGCGCATGCTTGCGTTGCCCACCAACCCTCAGTTGGTTGGCGGGCAGCCAGGTGGATTGGCGGGGGTTTGCCCGCCACCACCTAGCACTTGGCAACCTGAGTCTCAGCCCCACCTACCTCACAAAGTGTCCGCTGTGGGAGGGGAAAGGAAGGTGATTGTAAGCCACTTTGAGACTCCTTAAAGTTAGAGAAAAGCAGGGTATAAAAACCAACTCTCTTCCTCCTCTTCCTTCTCCTTCTTTGGTTTCCCTGAAGTGACATGCAGAGTGAGTGCTATACCAGAATGACTTAGTGAAGCTGAAACTACTTACATGGAAGGAAAGAAGAGTTCTATTACCTGACTGATCCCTGTGGAGTACAGTTAGCTCTTGATCATATTTATAATGAAGAGGTGGACCCTTCATATAAGGGCCTGCTGGATCTGCCCGGCACTCCAGATCAGAGCCTGATTGAATTCCAGCACTGTGACATTCTGTGAAAGCTGAGGATTTAAGAGAAGGAATAGCTTTAATCAAATCTACATTGTCTATTTGGTGGGGGGATGTCACTGAATTACAGCATTAGTCCAATGGGTCAAGGAAATTGTTACCAGAAATTCTCCATATCCATATGAAATGTTCTTACAAAGAAAGACAATGCTCATGTGTTCTAAGAAAACTTGATGGGATTTTTGTTCAAGATCCAAGCTTTGCAATATGCAAGGGTCCCCCCCCCCTCCAAGACAAAGCCGCGGACTTGATTTACAGACATAACTAAAGAATGCCTTCTCTTTTATTTAAACTGAAACTGAAGCAGAGCCCTCAGTGATTAGTACAAACCAGATGGAAATGGCAATCAGAAATTAAAAAGCCTTTGTAACTGTCAGGGAGCATCAACATGCCTGGTGACAGAGAATCGAAGCGACTTCCAGCCACCTTTTGTTCATAATAGAACTCAAGAACATGCACTAAATGACATATCCCCCCCACTTACTATTGTTAGGGGGAAGGGGGAAAGGGAAGAATGAAAAATGACTTCTGACAACCTGAGCAGTAATGACGGTAGTCCCACCAGAGGAGAAGGAAATGGAACCAGCTGCTGTATTCAGAGCTTGGAAATCCACAAGGGTATTTCTTAAATGAGATACTGAAATTACTGAGGGGGAACGTAAGTAAAATAGAGAGGTGAACTATCATGTTTTGGCTCTTCTGTGGCTTCCTTTACCTTCTCCTTTTGGATGGCACATAGATGTAAATCTACCTTGCTGCCTCCTTCTATAGGAGTCTGTTACCTGAATTTCTGCACAGGGCTGTAGTGTTCACTGTGAACCTCAAAAGCTTATACCAGGGGTGGCCAACTCAATTTTTACGAGGGCCAGATATGACATAAATATCACTCTGTTGGGCTAGGCCATGCCTCACCAGCCCAGATCAAGAGTGGGGGGTGACTGCCTCGGCTGGCTAGCGGGCCAGATAAGAGCTCTCAAGGGGCCGGATCTGGCCCACAGGCCATATGTTTGACACCCCTGGTTTATAGCTTGGGAACCTGGTTGGTCTTTAAGGTATTACTGAACTTGCATCTTGCTCTTCTATTGCAGGCCAACATGGCTACACACCTGAAACTATCTTCATAAAAGAAGTGTGTTCCCAAAGTCATCTCAGGACATCAAAAACAAATCTAAGAAAAGCACTATAATACACAGCCATACGGGCGCAATGTAAGATGAAAATAGAGAAAGAATTTTTCCTCTTCTTCTCTTAGGAGCTTTGACTCTTGTGAGAACGAATGGCTGATGAAGCTGCCCTGGTGGGCGGTGAAAATGCTTTGGACATCCGGACCACTTTCCGACCTTCTGTACGTTCGCTCAATCTGCAAAGAAAGAATTACAGACACAAAAAAAAGACTTTTATTACTATAGAGTTGATACTTACCTTACTGCGTTGTAGAATCTTGTAGCATTGTTACAGCTACGGTTGTAGTTTTGTATGTTGCTTGTATTTCATCGTTACAAGTTTCATTTTAGTCACTTTGTATGATTTTTCACCTTGTCACTAATAGAATTTAGTTTCATATAGTAATTTTCAGAGCTTGGTATTATTTCTTTGCACAGCCTGTCTAGTTAATACCAGTGCATCTTTTGCTTAGCTGTTACCTGGAGGTAGGCAACCCTACTAGCCAGTTTGGATCAAAAAATTAGAGTGAAACAGATTTGAATTAACTGCCAAAATTAGCAAACAGTGTGTGTCTAGGTCAGATTCTGAACACATGAAGCTGCCTTACACTGAATCGGACCATTGGTTCATCAAGTTTAGTATTTTCTACTCGGACTAGAAGCAGCTCTCCAGGGTCTCAGGCTGAGGTCTTTCATATCACCTACTTGCCTGGTCCCTTTAACTGGAGATGCCAGGGATTGAACCTGGCACCTTCTGCATGCCAAGCAGATGCTCTATCACTGAGCCACGGCCCTTCCCTTTTATTCTGATTACTTTCTAAATGCACACCCCTAATTCACACTCTGTTTAAAGCTTCAATATTATTCATATTTTGAAAAAACACAGTGAGTTAAAGTGGAGGGATACAGTACAGCATAATGGATATTTTAAAGCAAATATGCAGGTTTTATGTGACACTCCATTAGAATAAAAATGGATGGAATTGAATGACAATTTGCTTTCTGCGACACCATTTTGTGATATTTAAACCTTCTTTATATATATAAAAAACACATTTGGTTGACTTTTGCTAGAGCAAAAACACTGCTTTACTGCTTGCTTGCTTTCCTTTCATGTGAGCCAGCTAAAAAGCCATTACAAACCTTTTTAAAAATTCTATTTTGAAACCTTCACATTCCTTTTATATGTTTTCCATCCAACGTGGCCAAGTGAAACTAGCTTCCCCCTCCTCCTAGATTTGAATTCTCATGTTCTCTTACCCTTGTTTTCATTGCTACTGAATCATAAACTGTTATTTTCATTGCTACTGAATCATAAACTCCTTTTTCATTCCGCTCACTTCAGCTGCCTCCCCTTGTCCCTCTCTCTCACACAGAGAGACCTTCTTCAGTTCTGATTTGTCACTTTCCTAACAGACAACATTTTAGTGCCAGCATGCTTCAGATCTACTACCCAGGAAGATCCTCTCTGAATGTTCTTCATTTCCTGCTGTGTTGCTATTCCCCAAACAGCTGGACGGCCACACTTCCGTGTCACCAATCATGGCTGCTGCAGAGCTCGAAAGTGGCAGATAACTGGCACTTACTAATATAATATATCTCTTTTCTGCTGTGTTATTTTTTAATACATTTGCCCATGACTCAAGCAACTGTCCAAACTTTGGAGAGAGGTCGAACTCAAAGGTCTTTTATGCATGGGCACTCTGACTTACTTTCGCTGATGGTCCGACTCGGTTTTTCATTGGGGTTATGCATGAGTTTTCCGTCCCTTAGAGATGACCTTGCACCTAGACACCACAATGTCCATGACTTCCCGCTCCTGTTGTAAAGCAATTCTTCGATCTCCCCTGAGATCAGCCCAGGTCAAATCACCCCCCCCCATTTCCATGCATAAGGCAAAGCATGGGAGAGGGGAGCTGAAGGAGGGCATTTTTCTCACAGTATGCACTACAGCCAATTACAAAGCAGCATTTTCAAGGGGTGAGGACTCAGACACTTCCAGATTTCTACTCATGATTTTGTAGTACTCCAGAAACCCTAGGACTTTCTCCAGGGCAAACAACAACATGCGTAGCATTTTTAGGATTCGGAACAGGAGAGTAAGCCTCATACCCCAGGTAAAACTCATAAGAACATAAGAACATAAGAAAAGCCATGCTGGATCAGACCAAGGCCCATCAAGTCCAGCAGTCTGTTCACACAGTGGCCAACCAGGTGGCTCTAGGAAGTACACAAACAAGACGACTGTAGCAGCATTGACCTGCCTGTGTTCCACGACACCTAATATAAGAGGCATATAATGTGCTAACCATTGTCCTGTAAGTATCAAGATAATGTGCTAATGAGGGTATGGTATGTTAATATGGAACCATTGTATCCTGAAGTGATCTGTTAATGTGTGATTAGCCTTGGATTTCACACATTAACAGATCACTTCAGCTGTTTAGATGTTCATTCATGGTATTAAGCCATGTAGAAAATTGATCAAATATCTCAGGGGAATCAAAAAGAAAAAAACAAATCATCCACGTAACATTTATAGATAAGCAGGTGCGATGCAAAGGGGTTGTTATTGATAATGTGTGCCAACTCAAATTCAATCATAAAAAGATTTGCAATTGCAGGGGCGCAGGCAGCGCCCATTGCCCCACCTTTAGTCTGCAAAAAAAAAAAAAAACGGATCCAAATCTGAAATAATTGTTTTCAAATATAAGATCAATGAGTTGTAATAAAAAATGTGTGGGAGGGGAAAGATCGGATCAGGAGTCCAATCTGTCAGCAATAATATTCCTTACATCTTCTAAGGGAACGTTGGTATATAACGCGCTGACATCTAGTGTTGCCATAACTCCTCCAATGGGCAAAAAGTAATTTTCAACATATTGTATAAAGTCTCTAGAATCTAGAACATAAGAGGGAGTCAAAACTACAAACGGCTGCAAATAATAATCGAGGAATTTAGAAATGGGCTCGAGTAGTGATCCACAGGATGATACAATGAGTCTCCCTGGAACTGGCCGGGTCTCTTTGTTGGGTAGCTCCTAGCCTGTCTTGTGGACGGCTGCTGCTACTAGATATAGTCAAAGGTGAGGGAGTAGTGTCCATCCTCGCAGGGAGAACATTCCTCCTGGTTCCTGAGGGAACCATTGTTGGCATGCAGAATTAGATAGGGTTAAACTTATCCCAGCCATTACCTCCCCCTGTTAAAAAGGTTTACAAATCCATCTCCAGGGTTAGACAGGTCTCTAGAGTGTAGACTAGGTTCCCCAGGTACTGAATCTTACATACCAGCAGTTATTTTGGTGAGGTTAGGTTAGGGCCGGGCCAATTGTTCACAGTTAGTAATCTTGTTGGAGGGTTCATAAAAAAGTGGTCAGGTGAGGTACAGGTAGCTAGTCAGTTAACCTTTCCCACAGTGCACTAGTTAGCTAGTGTTTGGCCCAGGGGAACAATGAGTGGCAGTGGTGCAGGAAAGATGGGCCCTGGGGGGAAAGTACAGCAGAAGACTAGAGGGGTGGAGGGGAGGGGGAGGGCTTTGGGGATCAGCTGCGGTGACGCCCTCCAGGATCCAGGGGCGGATCGACTTTACCGAGGGGGCCTCTGCAGCTGCCACCCCTGCACAGGTGACGACAGGTGATGCTGGCACTGGGCAGGGGACTGCTGCTGCTGTTCAGACCATCCCTCCTCCTGTTCCTCCTGTTGCTGCTGTTAGGGAGCCTGTCCTGCAGAAGCGGGAGGAGGAGGAGGAGGGCTGTCTGGGGAGGAAGTGGGGCTGAGCTGCTTTGACGCGGATGCGTTGCCATATCTCACCCCCACTTCAAGAAAGGTGGTGGAGGACTTTGCACGGTCGATGGACAGCCCGTCGACTTTGCCTGCTTCTCCACTCCCCAGCAGCAGTTCGACCACAAGGGAATGGGAGGAGAGGGTGGAGGAGGTGCAAGAGGAAAAGATGGTGGTGGTGCTGGAGTGCCAGCCATCTCAACCCCTTCCCCCACCGAAACCAGAGCGACACCAGTAGGGTGTGGCAGAAAAACTAAACATGCTCCCCTCTTTCCAGAAGTAGCTTTTGAAATAAAGTGAAAAATAAACTGCTTTAGGAAAAGAACCATATGTGCATAATGCAACTCGCTATAAATGCAATGAACTCATTCAGAAGTCTGAAAGTTTATGTCGCGCTGTTTGCACTGTTCTAGGCTAGACCAGAATCCCTTGCAGTCAGGATGCAAATCGCCCCACGCCTACTCGGCCAGCCCCTGAGGAAGGCAGGGGAGGGGAGCCGAGGAATACCACCGAAAAGTCACGAAGAAGAACACCCGAACGCAGCCGATTGCCAGCAGAAGAAACAAGGAAGCTTTAGTTAACCCTTCCCCACTCCTTAAAACCTTGTGGGGATTGGGAAGTGTAATTTCGAACCACCACACATTTATTGTCGCTTTCACCCTTATACTAGGGGGGGATGATCTTTCCCTGTTTCTAAATATGCCTGCAAATCAGCGTTCTATCTCACTTTTTTCTTTCACAATAAATTTTAAACCTTGCAAAGTTTTTTCCTTCAAACATCTGGCGGTCTCTCCCAAAGCTATTTCTTTGTATCCTATGCTAGCCTTATGAATCAATGTGTACATGTATCTGATGACAGTGTACAGTTTAGAGTTTTATAAACTGAGGAGTTTCCGGAAGACCCGCCCATCATCCGCACTGGCAACGGAGCATTTTAACCCCCCCACCCGGTTTTCTGGGAGTCCCGGGAAGCCGGGCGGGGGGGGGGGCACAGAAGAACACAAAAAGAGAAAAGGAAGGGGAGGGAGCTCTGTCTTTCCCCTCCTTCAGTGACTTTTTGTACGAGAGTTGGGTGAGGTGAATGACCTCCAGCTCGCTGAGCTGCCTTTGTACCACCATGCAATGCAATGCATATCTTGAGCGCTTCTGCCCGGCCTGCAGTTTGCAAATTGCACAAGTGCAGACTCCTATGGTTGAGTGTTGCAGCATGCATTGCATGGTTTTGCTTCCTGTCTTGAAAACCTCCAGACTAACAAAGACTACAGTCAACAATAGCCATGCAGATTAGCTTTGGATTTCACACATTAACAGATCACTTTAGGATACAATGGGTCCATATTAACATACCACACCCTCATTAGCACATTATCTTGATACTTACAGGACAATGGTTAGCACATTACCTTTGTTACTTTTTGCAGGACAATGATTCAGCTCAAACCCAACCCCTTTTTTGACTATATATTACTCTTCCTACACACTTGACACTGAGAGACACTGTCCTTCAGTGTTACTCCTCTGAAGATGCCTGCCACAGCTGCTGGCGAAACGTCAGGAAAGAAAATACCAAGACCACGGTTACACAGCCCGGATAATCTACGAGAACCAATGAACTCTGACCGTGAAAGCCTTCGACAATATTTTAAAACCTCAGTATTCAGGTTAAATTGCCGTATTGGCACTTGGCGATAAATAAGTGGGTTTTGGGTTGCAGTTTGGGCACTCGGTCTCTAAAAGGTTCGCCATCACTGTCCTATACCAATTATAGTTGTTTACTTGTAACTCTTTCTGGTATGATCTTCAGAAAATATAAGCTTGAAACTGGAGATTAATTGTTGTTGTTTAAAAATCCTTAGCTCACATTTAAAAAGCAAAGGTCTACTATGAAGAAGAGTTGGTTTCTATACCCCACTTTTCTCTACCTTTAAAGAGTCTCACAGCGACTTACAATCACCTTCCCTTCCTCTCCCCACAACAGACACCTTATGAGGTGGGGCTGAGAGAGTTTGGAGAGAACTGTGACTGGCCCAAGGTCACCCAGCTGGCTTCATTTGGAGGAGTGGAGGAGTGGGGAATCAAACCCAGTTCACGATATTAGAGTCTGTCACTCTTAACCACTATACCATGCTGACTCTTAGTTTCATATCGCATGGCCTCATTTCATATCATAGGTACCAAATCTTACAATAAGCCGCTATCAATAACTTGAAGCATCCACTGGAAAAGTCCCCCTGAGGCAGATTTTACAAGCCACAAAGGACATGGGTCAATGAAGCAAAGAGCAGGTTTTACATCTCTAACAGTGCAATCCTGTGCACCCCTCGCCCCAATACTACCCAGCCTGAACCTCATGAGATGGGAGCGGCAAAGAAGGGGAAAGGAGTTGGCCCCTGCTTCACCTGTGGACAGTGGCGGCACTTTTGGTGCAATTGCCCTCTTATGCAGTGCGATTTCGGGAGAGAAGAAGCCTTGCAATCATCAGCCACAGGCTAGTGACCACGACCTATTCTGTTGATGTAGTACTGCAGGGTACAACCCTGCTGGCCCTCATAGATTCTGGGCCATCCCTGACCATGGTTCTCTCCACATTGGTACAATCCGATCTGGCCATAGTTCATAAGGCCGCTGTGTCCTGCTTCCATTGGCACATAGAAAGTACCTCATGGTTAGGTTATGAGTTGGATGAAAAAAATGGAACTTTATACTCACAAAAGGTCTAAATTTTACAATAAGTCTTGCATTTAGAGAAAATTTATTTAAGATGATACATATGTGGCATCTTTCCCCAAGCAGAGTTCAAAAAATGTACAACTTAGATAAAAATTCCAATAAATGTTGGTATTGTGATTCAGCTGGTACAGATTTTCTACACATGTGTGGAGCTGCAGTAGAGCCCAAACATATTGGATGAAAGTGATTGAAATCATAACCAGTGGCCTTGAAGTTGTTATTCCAGTAAGTCCAGAAACAATTTTATTAAAGTATTTTCCAGATAAACCAAAGATTATTCAAGTTATGTTTTTCCATATACTAACAGTTGCAAGAACAAATCTTGCAAGTTATTGGAAAAGCAAAAAAAACTCCCTGATTTAAATAATTGGCTTGATAAGGTTAAAGAAACCTATGCTTTAATTAAGTTGATGCATTATAATAATGACAAAAATACAGAAGAACTGGACGCTTGCCGGAATGTAACAATTTCAAAGTTGGAAAAAACACTCCAATGTGTAAATCGTAGTGAGGGAGGGAAGTGACAACCATGCGGATTTTAGATAAATAGAGTAGTGCTTGGTTCACTATTATGGATATTTTAGTTATATTAGCAGCATGGTCTTAGTTTCTTCTCAAGAATTTATATTATGAGTATTTTAGTTCAGGCTTCACAGGGCAGCAGCTACATTCCAGTGGCTGGTGGACTGAACCCTGGCCCAATGCCAGGGTTTCGACCTAGCATATATAGACGATATAATCATCTTCAGCCCTGACTGGGACTCCCACCTTTGTCATCTAGAGCAAGTAATCTGCGCACTCCACCGAGCCGGGCTAAAGGCCAATTCAGGGTAAAGCCTTCTAGGCTTTCGGGAGTTGAAGTATTTGGGCTACATAGCAAGGAGCTGAATACTACGACCCCTACTAGAGAAGGTATCCTCCCTGGAAAGCATCTCCAATCCCTCAAATAAGCAACAACTGCAAAAGTTCCTAGGGCTGGTGGGATATTATAGCCACTTTATTCCCCACTTTGCAAGTAGGGCCAGTCTGCTCACTGATTGCCTGCGCAAGGACCAACCTTCCCGAGTCCAGTGGACTGCAGAATGGGTGCATGTGTTCTTAGATCTCCGGGGTGCTCTGTCAAAGGTCCCATGCTTGTCAACCCTGACTTTCCACATCCCTTTATCGTCCATACTGATGCATCCACCACTGGCCTTAGAGCTGTACTGTCACAGGAGAAGGATGGTCAAGAATGCCCCATGTTATTCCTTAGCCGTACACTGCAACCTGCGGAACTCTCCTATGTGACAGTGGAAAAAGAGGCCCTTGCCATGAAGTGGGCAGTCAAAAATCTCCAATATTACCTGACCAACAATCCATTTACCCTAGTTACTGACCATCAGCCTCTATTGTGGATGGTGCACATGGACCGTAACCCCAAGTACTGAGATGGTATCTCTCTCTGCTTCCTTTCAGCTATGTGATCCAGCACTGTCCAGGAAAATCCCACAGCAATGCTGATTTAATGCCTTGTCTCCACTAAGGACTCAGGGAGGTGCAGGGGCCTCCCCCAAGGGTGGGAGTGTGTCCCGAGCAGGGGCCCAAGCTGAGGCTGGGCTGCCTCACTTCAAGACATCTCTGTCCCGCCCCACTCACCAGCCAGCAGCCGCAGGGGGTCGATCTGGGAGGGAGCAGAACCCAGGGAACTGCCGAATGCCACCTGCCAAAGCCGCCGCTGATAGCGGCGCAAAACCACCAGAAGCTGCTCTTTGAGCCATGGTGTGCAGGAATGTCACGGTATGCTTTAAAACCCTCTTGCTGCCTGTCAGCTGTTAAGCGGTGAGTGGGGAGGGAAGGGGAAAGATGCTCCCAGCTCCTAAGCCTGCATCCCAGGGCCAAACAGACCCGAGGCCTCGGGAGGCCTTTTGTGGACTCTGGGTGGTAGTGGTGGAATTTGGGATTGTTGGGGCAGAGCTAGGCAGGTGTAACGAAGCTGGCTGCTCTATAAAAGGGCAGATGGGTGGAGGCTGGGGAGGAGAGAGGTTGTGCCGGTGGTAGCTACATAACTGAGCTACCAGGAGTGATTAGCCTAGCAGAAGGCCAGAGACTACTGGCTCTGCTTTTTCTGAGGCCAATGAAGCACCAAGCCCAGGCCTCCAGAGGGACCTGGAGGCTCGGGGGAGGGCGGGTCAGGGGGTGCATGCCTCACAATGTGATCCTCCAGATATGCATGACTGTCTTATTATTTGAAAGGGACAAAATTAATATTTTCAGCAAGGGTACACTTGCACTAGTCCAAGGGTGTGTCTTTTCAGACAAAATGGTGACTTCACATCTCAGGAGGAGCTAAGGTTGCCAACCTCCAGGTACCTGCTGGAGATCTCCTGCTATTACAACTGATCTTCAGCTGATAGAGATCAGTTCACCTTTAGAAAATGTCTGCTTTGGCAATTGGACTGTATGGCATTGAAGTCCATCTCCTCCCCAAACCCCGCCCTCCTCAGGCTCCACCCCAAAAACCTCCCACCAGTGGTGAAGAGGGACCTCGCAACCCTAGGAGAATCGCATATAGTACGTTCTCCCGATAAGCACAATAAAATGTAACCACTGAGAAGGGCTTTGGTTACACTGTCATCTTGCATGTTGTCAGTTTCATCCTATACCACCTATAGTTGTTTAGCCGTCACTCTTTCTGATATGATCCTCAGATAACGAAAGATATCCACATTAACATGACACGGAAGCCTCAGCAACATTCAAAGATACTTGTTGAAGGCAAAGTTGGATGTCAACTGTGGAGGGACCTGCTGCTTCCTCCAACTGGCCCATATTAAAAGTAAACTTTCACATCCCCAAAGGAAGTAATGAAACAGTGTAATTGAGAAGAATATACACATGAAAGCATTCAAAGTCCTAATAGACAGGAAGGAGAGCACTGCAGGTGAAACACCTCAAAAGCATCATCAAGCTGTCCCTGAAATTGCGGAACACGGTTCTGTTTATACATTTCACTGTAAATATAATTTTGGAGAATTCAGTGGCAGCTGCGCCTATGCCCCCTCAATTGTTTTTTTAGGATCAGCTTCATAACTGTTCCTATGATGTGCATTCCTGAGATTACACTGAAATGTAATACTTGGTTTTTGTGGCCATGGCCTTTTATGCAGAGACCTTTCCCCACGCTCACCCCCTCCAACTGCTTCAGTGCTTCCTTTTGATTATGCATGCTTTATCCGCCCATCAGTGGTCGCCTCACACTCCCCATGCGTTTTGCTTACATTTTCCAGATTCTGGCTAAAACAGCATCTGGAAAATATGGGCAAAATGTGAGAGAAGCGTGAAGTGACCACTGACAGGCAGATGAAGCATGCACAATCAAAAGGAAGCCCTGGAACTGTCACAGGGGGTGACCGCAGGGAAAGGTCCCTGCATAAAAGGCCCATCTTTACATTCCTTCACTCTTTGTTGCAGTTCTTTTCTTTATCAGTTTGCAGTTCTTTTCTTTTTCATTATTTAAAATGGAGATTTTCCGCCACACCCATAGTTGAGGGCAGCAACAGTTTATCATCAGAGCTGGCCTCCCTACCCCCCTTTCTATGCTGTCATTAACCTATATTTGGGGGCCTTGACTGCTTCTTCAAGCCCACTATTCCCTTTAGGAGTGCCACTTGTTTTAATTCAATCAATTAGTCTTTGGGAACTCGTTTAATTTTTTTTTAAGTTTGTTATACATGGTATTTATTGAGTTGCATGTTATTGATGATGTTAGCCATCCTGAGCCCAGCTTCGGGCAGGGTATAAATAAATCTCTTTTTTTTTTTGTATATCCAGTTGTTCCCTTGACTCTAATCTCCTAACCAAACCCTAGAATTTCTTTAATTTTGCCCATTTTTCTGGGGTTGCCTTGCTCTTTTGAAATACTCTTCCACCTGCCATTTGCTCAGCTTCCTCACTTATATCATATAATATAAAGCTACCAAAAAACTCACATGTGTGTTAAAGTGAAAATAAATTTTAATGCATAATGGATATTTGAAGGAAAACGACATGTAGTTACCTGCTTAGAGACACCCTGAGAATCTGATGTTCCATTGTTGATGTGAAAACTGAAAATTCACTGAGCCCTAGCCCCTAAACTAATACTGATTTATCAAATATATTTGCATGCCTGCAGAAAAGATTACTCTTTGTTCAAAATGTTGGACAGTGATCATTCAAGATGGCTTCAGATCTGTGCTTCCAAATGAAGAATGATGAACAATAGTGTGGCATGATGCGCAACGGCCCTGTCTGTGATTGAGGAACATCATACAATAGTCTGGGTTGCACACTGGAATGCATATCTGCTTTTGCTAATGGATTCCCTTACAACATGTAATGTTTATGCTTGGGAAGGTACATAGAAATTACCACAATATTGTGGAACATTCTGCCAATTCAAAACCGGGCTCTCTTCAATAACTTGATTCATTCTCTACCTTTCTACCCATCTTCCATTTGCCTTTCTTTTAGTCTGAAATAGCCAGCTTGGAGACAAGGCTGCTTTTATTCTCTTTTTGTTCCCCAGTTCCCAGTTTCAGCTGCAGCTAATAATAGTGATACTAATGAGTCAGTACAACAGATGCTTTTCTCTTCAAATGATGGGTTTTCTACTTGCAGATGAATGACATGTAAACATATCGACACTTTCCACTGTGATATCATTTGGGAAAAGCCCCATCAAATTTCAACTGCAAATGAAATGTATGGTTGTTAGGAACATGATGCAGTGACCTTGCCCAAACTAAGCAGATCTGCATTTGGTCAGTGTAGGATTGCCAACCTCCAGGTACTAGCTGGAGATCCCCTGCTATTACAACTGATCTCCAGCCAATAGAGATCAGTTCACCTGGAGAAAATGGCCGCTTTGGTCATTGCACTCTATGGCATTGAAGTCCCTCCTCTCCCCAAACCCCACCCTCCTCAGGCTCCACCCCAAAAACCTCCCACAGGTGGTGAAGAAGGATCTGGCAACTCTAGGCAACCTCCTAGGTCAGTGCCAGCAGGAGATACCTCCTAGGAATCTTATCCAGGACACCTTCATTTCCGGGACGGTGTAACCTGAATTCGAACAGGATTTTGAAACTTTGGTTGACCTAGTGCAAAGGGTTTGTTTTTGTTTTGTTTCTGCAGGCAACTTATGGCAGCCCTGTAGGATTTTCAAGACAAGAGATGTAGGGCTGTCGATTCGGTTCGTCCCAAACTGAAAAACTGCCGAATTTCCCCCGATTCGGGGGTTTCCGGTTCGGATGGAACCGAACTAAAAAAAAGGTGGCAAAAGGACTTGCCAAATTTGGCGAGTTCGGGGCGATCGCTGAATAAATTTGGCAGGTTCGGCATTCCCAAACCTGCCTTTTCCCGCCTTTAAAGACCCCCCCGCATGCCTTCACGGGGCTTCCCTGAAGGCGCGCGGGGGGCCCTTTAAACAGATCTGCGCCTTCCAGCTGGAAGGCGCAGATCTGTTTAAAGAGCCCCCCACGCGCCTTCATGGAAGCCCCGTGAAGGCCAGCGGGGGCTGAATTTCCCCCCGAACTCCAGATCTCGCGCCGAATTTCGCAGATCCGAAGCGGGGGAGTTCGGACTTCGGCACGTCCTGAATTTAAAAGGGCTGAATTTTGCCGAAGCCGAACTTTACCGAATTTTTTTCCAACAGCCCTAAAGAGATGTTCAGAGGTGGTTTAACATTGCCTGCCTCTGCGTAACTGACCCTAGTATTCCTTGGTGGTCTGGTCTCCCATCCAAATACTTACCAGGGTTGACCCTACTTAGCTTTCAAGATCTTTTTGTAAAAGGCAAAGATCTGAAGAGAAACCAGAGTATTAGCTTTCAAGATCTGATGAGAGCAGGCTGGGGTGCCCGGGTCAGGGCATATTAATATTAGTAGAGATATATTAAAAGGAAGATATCCAATGACAACATCACCATTATAACTTGGAAGCATTTCTTAAAATTGCAGTGTTTTCCAACACAAATGCTGCATCACCAATATTCTAAGACCTTTATGCCCACGGAATGTCTTCCTTTCACTCAAGCTTAGTATTACAGCTTTGCAGAAACAGCAAGGCAAGAACATTGGGATGAGGCAACCAGCATCGGCAGAGGTGACCTCCACACCATGTTCCTGGGTTCTTAGGATTTTGTAGCTGGGAAATGGTCACTTCATTTTATATGGGATGTGAACCACGTTGCTTTCACACAGTGTAAAATTGTTTTGCTGCATGGTAGTTTTTTTTAAAGGCTACCCAAAAGAAGAAGAAGAAGAAGGTTTTTATATGCTGACCTCTACCTTTTAAGGAGAATCAAACTGGTTTACAAGCTCCTTCCCTTCCTCTCCTGACAACAGGCACCTTGCGAGGTAGGTGGGGCTGAGAGAATTCTTAGAGAACTGTGACTAGCCTAAGGTCACCCAGCTGGCTTCATGTGTAGGAGTGGGGAAACCAACCCGATTCACCAGATTAGAGTCTGCTGCTCACACGGCGGAGTGGGGAATCAAACCCAGTTTTCCAGATTAGAGTCCACCACTCTTAACCACTACACCACACAGATGCAATATTACAGTTTCAGTTCTGTGTTTTTTTTTTCATGTTTTCATAGCTTCCTTTGTAATAATCAAGTTACGCTGATCTTTTAAAAAAGGGTACATGGTATTTGTACATAGAACAGACACCTTTTATACATAATGTACAATCATAATTTATTGATGTGCAGATAACATTGAAAAACCTACTTTTTATAGGAAAAATTGGGTGCTCAGAGAAAATGGTTTAAAAATATAGAATCATGGTTGCAATTCACACAAGTACAGAACAGCAAAAATCTAAAAGAAGTTTTTGGTCTGAACAGTAACAATCAGAAATTCAGAATCATCCCTACCATCAAAACTAAAGGAACAAAGACAACAGAATTCAGAGTTACAAGAAGTGTCACATTTCTTGCCTGAAGGATGCTTCTGGGCAACTAGTTAAAGGAAATCACCAAGCATCAACTACACCCAATTTAAAAATGTTCCATTCCAGAAAGGTGTCATGGTCAGAAGTCTCATATAATCGCAAAAAATAAAATTGTTTTAATCCGACACAAACTCAGATTCACTATCATTGTACTGGCCACAGAGCCGGGGTGGTGTACTGCTGGACTTGGCCTGTGGTGACCCAGGTTCAAATCCATATTCACCATCTATGAAAAACCCTGAGTCCTTTCACTCTAAGCCTAATTTACCTCCAAGAGACATTCAGAGGTGGTTTGCCATTGCCTTCCTCCGCATAATGACCCTGGTATTCCATGGTGGTCTCTCATCCAAGTACAAACCAGGTCCAACCCTGTTTAGCTTCTGAGATCTGTCGAGATCAGGCTAGCCTGGGCCATTCAGGTCTGGGCTTTTGAGCTCTAACAGTATACTGTACAAAGCCCTAGTTTCTACAACTGTTTTATTCTGAAGCATCACAGTGTTCTCCCAACAAAAATACTAAAATTAACATTCCTTTGATCTTTTTATACACATGGATAGGGTTGCCAGCTCTGGGTTGGAAAATTGTTTTGGGGGGTGGAGCCTGAGGAAAGCAGGTTTTGGGGAGGGACTTCAATGCCAGAGTTCAAATCCCTGTTCTGCCAAGAAAGCCTATTTGGGCCAGCTGCTGTCTCTCAGCTTACATGGACTGTTGTGAGGATGAAAATAAGGGGAACAAATGGACTGGTACACCACCCTTTATTCCTTGAAGGTGGGTCAGGATGAAAATGTAATAAATTGCCCCACCGGATTAGGATACTTGTCTATAACTCTTAGAAAAGACTGAGCAGCCTAGGTATGAAGATGCTGCTGTGGAGGGCAGGTGAGTTTGAGAATTCTGCTGATGTTCAAAACACCAGACTTCGTCTTCAGAGACCCTTTGGGGAAATTAGTAAAGATTAAAGTGCATAGCAACCCTTTATTTGTTTCCACTTTTCCTTAGATGGAAGGACTTCTGAGGCCGCCTCTGCTCCTTAATGGCTCCCAACACTCCATCTCTTCTAAAAAGCAGAGCTGGCATCTCCGCACTTATTGTTTTCCTCAGGGTACAGTCCCATATTTCATGAATAAATGTCATTTTCCTATTTTAATTCCATTAACCATTTGCACTCTCTCACACCTGACAAGCTTTCTGTGTCACCTTTCTTGGTCTATAGAAGAAGAAGAGTTGGTTTTATATGCCTACTTTCTCTCCTTTTAAGGCAGGTCACTGGCAAGAGAGGCTGTGGCCTTAGTTTCTTGCCGGTACGTTCTCCCCTACCCCCATTTCCCACCAGTTGCTAGGGGGTAAATGGTAACTCTAGAGCTATGAAACCCATTGATTCTGACATTGGACTCTCCATGAATTCCTGTACTTTACAATTATTTCATTGATATTCTTTTGTGCTGGGTCCAATAGCTATCACTGCTCTGCCAGGCAAAACTTTTCAGTCTCAGTCTCTCTGCAGGCAAACTCGTTTTTTCTTTCACTGGACTTGAGGACATTTCCCTAACACACGTGAGCATCCCTCTGCTGCCTTATATTCTTATTATTCCCCAGGACTGTTGGAACCATAGGGTTGTTAACCTTCATGAGATGGCTGGAGATCTCCCAGAATTACAATTGATTTCCGGACTACAGAGATCAGCTCCCCTGGAGAAAATGGCTCTTTTGGATGGTGGACTCTACAGCATTGTACTTTTTTTTTTTTAATTATTTTTATTATTTTCTACAATTCAACAAAAATAAACATATCTCAACAATATATTCAGTTGTAACTACTTGTAACAAAAAAAGCTCATTGCTATTACTGAGAATATGTTATCTATAGTATTCAATGCTATCTGCTATATATGACTTCCCCGCATCTTCTTCAGTCACTAATTCTACTGGTTAACACTTTTGCATTTCAAATTAATTTCTGATCCTTATTTTCTCTCATACAGACTTGCTTTAAGCTATCTATACTACTTCTATAAGCAATTTCAAGTCCTACCTAGTTATAATATTATCATCATTGTCTCTATATAACATTCTATTATTCTATAATAAAGGGATTAGATCAATACATAAACAAATTTTCCCATTAGAAATTCATCAAAGTAAATCCACCGTGCCTCCCTTACACCCCAAAAATAAGCATCATCTTAGCCATTATCTTGTTTTGGGAGGGGATCTGCCAGTCCTTCTTTATTTCCCAATCCCCACCCCCCGTTTTTCAATATAGTAGCTGCAATTCTGGCCTCTGAAAATGTAAAAAAAGATCCCAGTGATTGTATCCATTGGCTTCTTGTTAAAATTTCCAGCAGCTTCTTGGTAAAATCCTTCGTCATGTCTCCCTCCATCGCTGGCTGCCAGGAAGTGTTTTCTTGGGATAATAATGTTCCTCCTGTCAGCAGTAACTCAGACAAGTAGATTGTAGAGGTATTGAGTTCTCTCATGTTGCTCTCTCTCATTGCCAGCTGGTCACTTGCAGCTACCTCTTTAAAAATAAATTGTTCTAATTCATTGTCATTTTTTCCAGTTTTTATCACCATTTCCACATAGCATTCAATCGTCATCTCCTTAGTAGAATCTTTTTTTTCCATTGACATAATTGTTGTCATATCATGGGTCTTCATATCGTGGAACTCCTCAATAATTGTATCCAGTTTTCCATTAATTGATTTAAATAGGATATTCATCACCTCAGCTAGTTGAAATACTTGATGTGAGAGCGCTTGTTGTTTTTCAAAGACTAAATCTTGTTGCACTGCAAACATGTCCATTTGTTTGAGTAACATCTCTTCCATCCTCTTGTTTGACATATCTGCTTGTATTCTTATATAGAAGCAGGCTTTGTAATTTTCAAGATATCCTCAATTACGCTTCAAAGCGGCACAGATAAAGAAAAGAAAGTAGACAGGAAACTGCAGTATCATAGACCCTGCATCGTCTCCTCTCGGTGGTTAAGTGGTAGGAACGATTTGATGGTTACACCGGGGAGATTCACTTCAAGTCTTCCAATCTGCCCTGTCTTTTCGATGGTAACAAAGCCCTTCTTATTATCTTCCGGTCTTAAGAGGCGACGTGGCTGGACTTCAGAGAGAGCCGGAAGTGGGGGGGGGGAGGTTTTCGTCTCCCTCCCTCCCCTCAAAGCATTTAATTGGTAGTTGTAAAGTCATTAAAAAGTCCCTTTTATTGCGTCTACTCACTGATCAAGTTGATAAAGTCTTAGTTGGTTCATTTAATGGCATTTGTTTATTTAAAAAGTCTCATTACGCTGGGCAGGGAGTCGCCGGTTTTCGTAGGTGTTTTTATCGTCATTCAGGTCTTCTCAATCAAGATAAAGGCAAAAAGTGTCTTTTTACTCACTCTGACTTCCAAAGGTGAGGCTTCTTGTTCTTTTCATAGATTCTTTGATGTCAATGTATAGAGGAGGTCAAAGCCTAAATCCAAAGAGTCGTCCGTGGCAATGGTAGCCCCTATGTGCCGGCGGGGACAGCTTCCAAATCTCCGAGAGGCTTAATAAAATCTCTCTCAGAGAATATGGGAGTCCAAACCACTCTTGAAGGCTGCAGGGGAATTTCCTGCTTCCCGATCCACTATTTAGGACCGAGTTGGGGTGCTTTTTGCACTCCAAATCTAAACGACTCTTGGTGTCTCCTGGGAACAATAAGGCATGGAAAACATTTCCTTTGGTAGCAAATAACATCCTGAGAAAAGTCCTTTATTATAGTCGCCAAAAATCTGATTTCAAGAGATGGTCATGATGCAGGGAAATGAAGCCTCTACTCGGGGTGACAGCAGATTTTCGGGGGGAGGGGGGATATCGGAGCCAGCTGAAGTCATGACCAAGGCAGCTCTTGTGAAGAAGATTGCTCATCCGTGTGGGTGAGCAGTCTTCTTCAGAATGAAGCCTATTTAGCAGCTGCTGAAGCTGGTGCTTTTCATTTGGAGGGTATGACTGTGAGGGAAACGGCAATATGTAAAAGCCTTAGGAGTCTGAGATCCAAGTTCAAATCCCCACTCTGCTATGGAAGCTCACTGGGTGACTGTGGGCCAGTCAGTGTCTCTCAGCTTAACCTACATCACAGAGTTGTTGCTTCAAGGATAAAATGGAAGAGAGGGGAACAATGTTGTAAGCCTTTTTGGGTCCCCATTGGGGAGAAAAATGGGGTTAATAAATCATGTACACTTTGTTTGCTTTTGCAAAGCTGGAAGGTCATTTTCATCCTGCCTTTTTTCTTTGGCAAATTTCCCGCACCTCTGAGAGACACTGTCCTTCAGTGTTACTCCTCTGAAGATTCCTGCCACAGCTGCTGGCGAAATGTCAGGAAAGAAAATACCAAGACCACGGTCACACAGCCCGGATAACCTACAAGAACCAATTCCCACACCTGTTTGCTTCTTTTACTCCGCTGACGCAAAACCAGGTATCAGTTTTACCGGTTGTATTTGAATTGCTTTGAGAAGTGGAGAAATCATAAAAGGAAACTTGACCTTTCAAATCAAAGCATTGGCATGAATTTTGCAATGTTCCCATCACTGTGACAATTGCACAAAAGATGCCAGCCACACACACAAAATCATTATAGAAAAAGAGCTGCAGCCTAGCCATTTTGAGGGCTTGCTAGTTTTCTATACAAGGGGAATTTCTGCACAGAGGAACATTGAATTGTGTGAGGCACCCACCCACCCAGCAGGCTGAAGTGGTACAATGCCCAGTGAAAGAGATCTCATCTTGATTATAGGCCTTGCGGCACAATTCCGTAGGGATGCCAGCCTGGAAATTCAGCTCATCTACAGACTACAGAGATCAGTTCCCCTGGAGAAAATGGATGCTTTGGAGGGTGGACTCTATGACATTGTACCCCATTGAGGTCCCTGTCCTCCCAAAGCTCCATCCCCAAATCTCTAGGGGTTTTCCAAGCTGGATCTGTCAACCCTACCTCCCATCCCCCACCAGTGGCTAGGGGGACCTGGCAACCTTAATTCCACAGTTTGGATCCAGGAGACCTGTTTCCATGGTTGGAAGAATTTCTGCCTGCAGAGCACTACTTTCTCATCTCCCCCTTCCTGCTGCAGCCCCAAATGCCCCCTAAATTGGTATTCCTGAGGGTAAGACCCCCTCCAATAGCATTTCCGATGGCTTTTGAAGCTGCATTGGGAGGTGAGAGGTAAGAAATTCATGCTGTACAGACAGAAATCTTTCCACCCACAGAAATGGTCCACTTGATAAAACCCATGCAATTCTCCATTGTGTTGTAGTGGTTAAGAGCGGTGGACTTTAATCTGGAAAACCGAGTTTGATTCCCCACTCCTCCACATCAGCGGCAGACTCTAATCTGATGAACTGGGTTGGTTTCCCCACTCCTACATATGAAGCTAGCTGGGTGACTTTGGGTTAGTGACAGTTCTCTCTGAACTCTCTCAGCCCCACCTACCTTGCAAGGTGTTTGTTGTGGGGAGAGGAAGGGAAGGAGATTGTATGCTGGTTTGATTCTCCTTAAAAAGCTAGAGAAATTTGGCACATAAAAACCAACTCTTCTTATTCCTCCTTGCAGTCTAATGTTTCCCCTTATTGCAAATGAAATAGTATAAACCAAGTATTTCCCATAATGTTTAATAACACAATACAAAGCCCCATTTGATCAAAGGACATCAGCAATATATTAATCCCATTCTCCACTCACTCCTGCATGAATCAACTGTTACCAGAAACCATATTGTACATTGACAAATTTGTCGCGCTGCGCCTGGGGCGGGGTCACCGCGAAGGTCTCTGGCCTGGAGGATGTTGGGGCTGAGACAATCTCTTCTGCCTCAGGCCAGTCCGAGGGGGAGTCAGAGCTCGACTCTCCCTCGGGCGTCGCCAGGTTGCCGCAGGACACCCCTTGCAGCCAACCTCTGGCTTTTATCCTCCCCGGCAGGCTGACTTCTCTGGCCTTATATACCCTCCAGGCCAGAGAAGTCCCTCCCAAGCTCCGCCCCTAGCCCTCCCCCCGGAAGTCCATAAAAGGGCTGGGAGGCCACACCTCCCAGCCATGAGACACCGGGCCTGCCCCCCCCACGTCGTCCCTGTGTCCCCCTCCTCCTGCAGGCGGCAGGGCGGCCCGGCGGCCCCCAGAGACCCTGATGGGGTGGACGCTTCGGCGGCCTCCGGCTGCCTCAGCAGCGGCGCCTGGGCCTGCATGTTGGAGGCCTCCGGTTCTCCCTGCGGCGGCGGCTGGGTGGGCGTGGTGGCGGCCCGCGGCCCCCACGGAGGCTTTGGCTGGGTCGGCGGGAAGGTGGCTTGTTGTGCCCGCGCTGCTCCTGGTTGGGCTCTCTCTCCTTTTGCCGGCCCCGTGGGGTGCTAAGGGGAGAGAAAGCCTCGCTAATGCTGCATCCCCGGGGAGACGGGTAAGTGCGGGGACTGACCCCCGGCCTGGGAAGGGGGGTTGGGGGCCCCTCCGGGACAAAATTTAACGCTGATGAATGCAAGCAAACAACAGGAGTTCACCTGCCAGGCCACATCCTCTGCCATGAGCTTTTGACACGTCCACTTGCCCCCTTTCCACACCTAACTCTCATTGCTGTTTTTTAATTGCTGCCTCACATGAAATGCTGCTATGGCTAAATGTGTGTTTAATTAAAACAACTGGGAGGGACAGCTCGCTGAAGCATTCCCTGGGAGCCTGACAGCACTACTTCCACAGAGACCATGGCAGAGAATGGACCTTTCCCAAACCTACTGGGTCCGTGCAAATACAATTCCACATAGGGCTGTTGAAAAAATTCGGTACAGTTCGGCTTCGACAAAATCCGGCCCTTTTAAATTCAGGCCGTGCCGAAGTCCGAACTGCCCCGCTTCGGATCCCCGAAATTCGGGTGAGATCCGGAGTTTGGGGGGAAATTCGGGGCCCCCTCGGGCCTTCAGGGGGCTTCCCTGAAGGTGCGGGGGGGGGCTTTAAACAGATCTGCGCCTCGCAGCTGGGAGGCGCAGATCTGTTTAAAGGCCCCCCCGCGCGCCTTCAGGGAAGCCCCCTGAAGGCTGCAGGGGTGTGTGTGGAACAGATCTATTTAAAGGGGCCCCCGTGCGCCTTCAGGGAAGCCCCCTGAAGGCGGGGAGGGGCCCTTTAAACAGATCTGCGCCTCACAGCTGGGAGGCGCAGATCTGTTTAAAGGGCCCCCCGCGCGCCTTCAGGGAAGCCCCCTGAAGGCTGCAGGGGTGTGTGTGGAACAGATCTATTTAAAGGGGCCCCCGTGCACCTTCAGGGAAGCCCCCTGAAGGCGCGGGGGGGCCTTTAAACAGATCTGCGCCTCCCAGCTGGGAGCCCCCTGAAGGCATGCGGGGGGCCCCTTTGAACAGTTCTGTGCCTAACAGCTGTTAGGCGCAGATCTGTTTCCCCGGGAAGAGGGGCGGTGGGTTGTCTAGCCCCTCTGCGCTGGGTGGAACAGATTGAGATCTGTTTAAAGGACCCCCCCCCGCGCACCTTCAGGGAAGCTCCCTGACGGTGCGCGGGGTGTGTGTGGAACAGATCTGCGCCTGCCAGCTGGGAGGCGCAGATCTGTTTAAAGGCCCCCCCACGCCTTCATGGAAGCCCCTTCATGGAAGCCCCGTGAAGGCGCGGGGGGGGGGGCGAATCTGCTGAATTTATTCACCAAACCCCCAAAGTCGGCGAATTCGGCTCCCCCTTTCCCGCCTTTTTTGAGTTCGGTTCGTCCCAAACCGAAAACAGCCGAATCGGGGGAAATTCAGCTGGGACAGTCTAATTCCACAGTTAGCCTGTGTCAAGATCAGGGTTGCCGACCTGCAGGTAGTAGCTGGAGATCTCCTGCTCTTACAACTGATCTCCAGCCGATAGAGATCAGTTCCCCTGGAGAAAATGGCTGCTTTGGCAATTTGACTCTATGGTATTGAAGTCCCTCCCCTCTCCAAACTTCACCCTCCTCAGGCTCTGCCCCAAAAATCTCCAGGTATTTCTCAACCCAGAGCTGGCAACCCTAGTCAAGATAACCATAGTTCTTGAGAGATAACAGCAAGCTCTAGAGATCAGCCAATTCAAGAGACTTTCTGGGTGCCATAACATGTGAAACAAAGGGAAGGCAACAGAATAATATCTGAAGCAGTACCTTGTTGATGGCATATAATGATTTTTTTAAAAAATACACATGGGTGTGAAGGTTAAAGTTTTAAATGATGTTTGAGATGAGGTAGTATGGTGTAAAGTTTTAACAGTGTGGTCTCTACCTAGGGTTGCCAGCTCAAGGTTGAAAATTATCTTGAGATTTATGGGGTGGAGCCTGAGGAGAGCAGAGTTTAGACAGGGACAGACTTCAATGGGGTATAATGCCATACAGTCCACCTTCCAAAGCATCCATTTTCTCCACGTGAACTGATCTCTGTTGCCTGGTGATCATTTATAATCCCAGGAGATCTCAAGCTACCACCTGGAGGTTGGCAACCCTATTTCTTCCCCTCAACTTCCTCCTCCTGACAGACTGACCTCAAATGGCTTCTGAATGCAGTTATTTCAGAAGAGACATGACAAAAAGAGAGGTAACCTTTATTGATTTTCTTGGACAGAAGAATAAGGATGTTAAGAAAAGTGGTTGAAACTATTTGCAAGAATGAAACAGAGCTTTTGTTGGGCTCATTCAGCTATAGCATTTCATTTGTCTATTCCTAGGAGTACAAAACAGACATCAGCAAAGCTTTTGGGGTGAATCTGTGGCCTTTCTGCAACTTTAGGAATCCCACAATATAGCCATGAGCTCCTTCTGGAAATACTAGGTTTTTTTAGCCAGCTTTCCCCTTAGACAAAGCTTTGAAACAAGTACAGTCTCCTCTTTAAAATATTCAGCAAATTAGCCTGCTTTCTCCTAAAGCCAGGCTCCGAGACAACACAGCCCCTGGAGAAAGGAGACCACCAATCTTACTCTCTGGAGGCTCAAACTATATCTGACTCAAACTGAGGATTTTATAGCTTTTCTTCTCACTCCCCCCTCCGGCATTTCATGGGTCCTGATTGTCTCTTAGCTGCTCTGCAAACCCACCACACAGGAATAAAGAGATCTGGAGACTGACAGAAAGGGGCAGGACCTTTGCCCATCCATTACAGTGGGTGAGAGATCTTGGGGGGGGGGGGCTTAACCAGTTACTTTGCCTGCTTAAAGGCAACTTGAAGAAAAAGGAGATCCATCACAAATGTCCAGTGTCTTGTATACTTATGCCCCCACCCAGGTTCACTGAAGGTGTGCGTCAGATTAGAAATGCTGACATTTTGGTGAAAATGGAAGTTAGAGAACATTTGGAAGTTGTTAATTAGGAGATACATCCACAGAACTTTGAGAGAGAGCTGCAAAAAGACTAACAAAATATCTCCTGCCAGGAACCCACAAAAAAGCAAAATGTGTAAGACCAAGGACTAGAGCTCCTACCAAATTTGATCTGTTGCAGACGTCAACAGTGGATTTGAAGGTATCCATTTGTGAGAAATATCCAGGGCATTTTTTGAGGAAAACAAATGGAGGGAAACAACATGTTTCAGTATGACCAGCCAATTTCCTCACTGCTCTTTTTTGCACATCAAATCTAAAAGCCATCGGTGACTCTGCATCTGTCAACTCTTAAAGCTACTGACCATATCTAGGATAAGGCCAAAACATTTGAATGCCTGATCCAATCCTTGGAGTCTCGAAATTAAACAATTCTCAGGTAGCAGGGCTGGGAGAGGTCTCTGTAGGAGACTTTAGAAAAAGTGTTTTGTTTTTTGCTGCACCATTCATCTAGACCAGGGGTATCAAACTTAAGGCCCGAGGGCTGGAGACGTCCCGTTGAGAGCTCTTATCCTGCCCACGAGCCAGCTGGAGTAGCCACGCCCCCCGCTCCTGAGGTGTCAATTATCAACAACTGTTAAATAAAAGGAAACAAAATGTAAGAGTGTTATTGTTTTAAGCACGTTTGTATTTTAAGTAAAAAATAAAGTTTAAAATAATATCATTAATTGGCTTTGCCTGTCTTCTATAAAGTTTGTATCTCTGGTACTTGGCATTACATTTTATGGTACTAGCTGGAGATCTCCTGCTATTACAACTGATCTCCAGCCGACAGAGATCAGTCCCTCTGGAGAAAATGGCCACTTTGGCAATTGGACTCTATGACATTGAAATCCCCCCTCCCCAAATTCTGCCCTACTCAGGCTATGCCCCAAAAATCTCCAGGTATTCCCAACCTGGAGCTGGCAAACCTAAACATCACCCTATTTTGCCAATGCAATGGGATATGGCCCTAAATGTTATACCCATTGTTTCTGTGGACCTTTAGCTGTTATTTATTCAGCAACACACACACACACCCAATTATGTTTATTATTATTATTATTTGGTATTTTTGGGAGGAAGCAATCACTCTGATCAAGTTTGTATTAGAATATTCATTGAACTTTGAGGTGGCTTATTTACTTTTAAACTATGTGCCTGTCTCCTTAGACTGACTGATGGACAGTAAAAATGCCCTTACTGTGCTAAAAGACATATCCCAAAACTGGAAAGGTAAATGCCCACCTCCAGTACCCCCCTGGATCAAGGACCTTATAGGCTTATCAACATCTGAACATATGGCATATAGGCATCAATTGTGCATGGACACAGTTTTAGATCGGAATCCTTTTTCTAGATGCCCGTCTGTAGACTTGCCACCCTTGTTATATGTTTTTTTTCCTCCTGTTTGGGGTACTTAAAATATATATAAAAAGTATGATATGACTCTTTAACAGTGTAATCATTGCACTAGCTCCAACACTAACTTCTCATGAGTAGGGGAAATATAATTATGTGGAGTGCTTAAAAGCTACAGGAATTAATATAGGTGCTTTGTAGTAGTCCAGGGTTGAAAGAACTTCCAGTTGGGCATCTTCTATTTTCCAAGTCTATTAACAAGTTATTGCAAGAACTGAAAATCAGTTAAAAATGTAAAGGTAGTCCCCTGTGCAAGCACCAGGTCATTACTGATTCATGGAGTGACATCACATCACGCTGTGTACTAGGCAGACTATGTTTATGGGGTGGTTTGCCATTGCCTTCCCCAATCATCTACACTTTACCCCCAGCAAACTGGGTACTCATTTTACCGACCTCAGAAGGATGGAAAGCTGAGTCAACCTTGAACCAGCAACCTGCAACCAACTTCTGTTGGGATCGAACTCAGGGCATGAGTAGACCTTGGACTGCAGTACTGCAGCTTACCACTCTGCACCATGGGGTTCCTATCAGAATATTAGTTACTTGGTCAAATTATACACAAGAAAAACATTAAAAATGGACACGGCTGGCTCCATTCCTTGGGAAGGATGATCACACATATCCAAGGACTGAAATTCCAAAACAAAACATCTCTTAATGCTGGAATGATATCAAAACTGACAAAAATTGAATATCACAGTTAAAAACTCAAACCAGGTCTACAAGGATACCAACTGCATGCAAAACAAAACCACGAAACAGTTTTCAGTTATGTGGTCCTCTTCAGCAGTTGTCAAAGAGTCTGTATTATATTAATCTTGAAGTTTCATATTTTGGACCATATGATCAGACGTTAGGCTTTTCAGTATGTTGCACATTACTGCCTTGCACAAATAAAAATAGGAATACCCAAACTGATTCATACCATCGGTGCAAATCTTGCAGGAGGTGCTGGTTAACAGATTATTCCTTCTCTTGTTTCTTGGTCTGATGTTTGCACACCCATTGACACATAGGACCCCCATCATAAGCCAGGACAATAGCATGAGATAATTTTCTTCATGGTGCAATCCCATATGAGTACAATTATCAAGAAATTTCCAACCCAATGGGTAACCTCCTCTCTTGATGGGCCATATGTTTCAAAGGGCAGCATCCAGATGCTCACATTATTTAGATACGTGTCTGTCGTTTGCAACGGCTGGTAGCACATGTGAAGTGTTTGTGTGTGTATGGGGGGGGGGAGGCTTCAGTAGTTGTTTCAAGCAGCCAAAGCTACCAGATCCTGAGCAACCTTCCATTGGAAGGCCCAACTCAAATGAATGGAGACTGCACAACAAAGGGAGTTAGTAATTTGGTGGTACCTCTCCTAAGGAACAGAATACCACATATGCCAGGTCTACTGTTTCCATGTTACTTAAACACATTTTGTCCATAGCTAGGGTTGCCAGGTGGCTTGGAATGGTGGGCAATTGCCTGCCAATCCATCTGCTGTCTGACAGCAAGGATCATGCACACACGGGGCCACGAGCAACACAATCCCGTCACGTCCGGTTTACTTCCGGAAAGCTGCAGTGTGACAGGATGATTTACCACTCAAATGGGGGTTTGAGGGGTAAATCATCTCATTATACTGCAGTGCTTCTGGAAGTAAACTGGATGGGATTGCGTTACTCATGGCCACGCCCCCAAAATATCCCGCTGGAGGATAATGGGGACCTGGCAACCCTATCTATAGTGGCGCACATGGTAAGGGTCTAGCTGCCTTGGTCAATGTCTAACCCCCGCCCCCACAAATAAACACTTATTTTTATTTCCTCATTCTGTTTTCTTTTTAGACTTGTCAGCATGGTTCCAGTCTTGTGGTGGCACAGTTGCACGTTGACACTGACACAGCTGACAGGCGCCTCAAGCAGTACAACTTGTCCTCAATGCTCGCAACACGTTTCCGTGGGTCATACTGTTACTTTCTCGGAACCTGTCATGATTCGCATGCCACCCTCTCTGGGCTTCAATAGTCTGTGGAGACCTCACGAGGGGATACACATTTTGTCCTAGCAGTAAGTGGTGTTTAGTCACACGAACTGCCACCACAAACCTTTTCCTATTCCTTCAGGTTTAATTTCAGTCACTGCCCAAACCGGCAATTCCCCGCCCCCACCCCCCCGCAACTCCCCAATGTCAGGTTTCAGCTTATTAGGACATTATGGTATTGCTTGGGAATTACAGAATATCATCTCTTGATATTTTAATATATACCAGATTAATTTTTAAAAATGCTCTAAAAGAAGAAGAAAAGTTGGCTTTTATATGCCAATGTTCTCTACCTTTTTAAGGCGAATCAAACCAGCTTACAATCGCCTTCTCTTCCTCTCTCTTCTTCCTGGGTAAGTAAGGCTGAGAGAGCTCAAAGAGAACTGTGACTAGCCCAAGATCACCCAGCTGGCTTTGTGTGGAGTGGGGAAGCGAACTCACTTCACCAGATTAAAGCCCGCTGGTCTTAACCACTGTGCCACACTGGCTCCCATGGAACATTATTCCTCTCTAGAAATAATATCCCAGCCTTTACTACCTTTTTTGTTATTCACCAGCCGTATACTAAAACACAGAATATTTCTGTTCAATGCAATAGGTTTATCTGCACAAGAACATAACTTTTACCTCAACAAAAAATGATGTAGCCAAATCTGTTCTGCCACAAGAATAATAATACCACCTGCTTTTCTGGATATCTAGAGCCAGGAAATGGCAGAACGTGTTACCTCAGTAAACAAGTGTTCCCAAATGCTCAATGGCTGAGGAGATACAAATTGGGTGGGGAGAGCTTTATAGGGAAGACTAAGCAGGAAGGCCCAAAAGTGTTGTCTGGCAAGTTTCTATGGAAATGACTCATCCACCACAAACCTAATTCTGCTTACTTTTGGTCTAACACACCGGAAGGGAATGGGGACAGGTCAGACACACCTCCGAGAGAATATGAAGGGGGGGAATCAGTGGGATGGGAAGGGTCTGTTGATCCTTCCCTGCAAATGTTCCTGCTCCCCCAATTTGCCCTGCAACGCTAAGATAAGGTTGGAAGGTGTTATTTTCACCGAGTGTCCAAATGTATTTGAACAGCCTGTGCACATCCTTTGGCAAGAGGTCTTGCATATTTGTACATTAGAACGGTTACTCTTTGCTTGCTAGTTACCAATAAGGCCGGCTCTGGGCCTATGCAAGGCCCCGTACTAGGGCTGCCAGCTCGGGGTTGGGAAATACCTGGAGATTTTGAGGATGGAGCCTAAGGAGGGTGGAGTTTGAGGAGGGGAGGGACTTTAATGGAGCTTAATGCCATAGAGTCCACTTTCCAAAGCAGCCATTTATTCCAGGTGAACTGATCTCTGTCACCTGGAGATAATTTGTAATAGCAAGAGATCTCCAGCCACCACCTGGAGACTGGCAACCCTAGCAATGTCCTCAGGGCCGGATTTAGGTTTGATGAGGCCCTAAGCTATTGAAGGTAATGGGGCCCTTTATATGTCCTGCTGTCCTTTGTCAACAACAACTGATTTTTTGTGTGATATATGCTATATGGTAATTTATATATAGAAATGAGCAAACCAGTGATATTTAGGGAGCAGGCTAGCAGGCGGGGCCCATTA
The DNA here is from genome assembly GCF_029931775.1 of Euleptes europaea. Taxonomy (NCBI): domain Eukaryota; kingdom Metazoa; phylum Chordata; class Lepidosauria; order Squamata; family Sphaerodactylidae; genus Euleptes; species Euleptes europaea. Next base: position 89,336,256 of record NC_079319.1, on the reverse strand, counting down.
CTTACCGTATTTTTCGCTCCATAGGACGCACCTGACCATAAGACACACCTAGAAAAAATCTTGTTTTTCTCCTCTAAAAACTTGTCTTATGGAGTGAATGCCGGCTGGGCGTGTGCGTGTCGGGACAGTGTGAGCCAGCGTTCCCTGCCCGACGGCCAGCTGGGAGGCGGGTGGGGCCGCACAGAACCGGCTGGGCGCGTGCGCATCGGGACGGCGTGAGCTGGCGCATGCGCCCAGCCAGCTCTGTGTGGCCCCACCCGCCTCCCAGCTGGCCGTCGGGGCAGGGAACGCCAGCTCGCGCCGTCCGGACGTGCACACGCCCAGCTGGCTCTGTGCGCCCCGTCCGCCTCCCAGCTGGCCGGCGGGGCGGGGAACGCCAGCTCGCGCTGTCCAGACGCGCACGCTTCCATAAGACGCACAGACATTTCCCCTCACTTTTGAGGAGGAAAAAAGTGTCTTATGGAGCGAAAAATACGGTACATCATAGGAGCCTACACAACACAAAACACTGTTGCTGTATGTAGTTTTATTTTATTTGTTTTTTATCTTATATTTTGGAAATGTACATCGTGTTTTTTTCCTTTAATTTTTTTTGGAGGGCCCAAGAGAGTGGGGCCCTAAGCTATAGCTTGTTTAGCTTATATGTAAATTTGGCACTGAATGTCCTATAGTCCATTTTCTCCAGGCAAATGGATATTTGTCACCTGGAGATCAGTTGTAATCGCGGGAGAGCTCCAGCTACCACCTGGAGGTTGGCAGCCCTACCTCAGTCCCTCCCCACAGCCGACCACTTTGCACCTGCAATTAGGAGTCAGGATTTCGAGGGATGTTGATTCAAGCAACACTTGAGCCTCCCCACCCATAGTTCTAGCTCGCCCACTAAGACTCTGGTTTAAAGGGAATCCAGCGCAAGCGCTCACAAATTCCCAGTGCCCTGCAAATCAAGGCAGCAAATCATTAAAACATCTATTTTAAAATAATCAGCCTCGCCGTCTGAGGGCACAGTGTTCTTGTGTGCCCTGTTCCCCAAGTTCTTTCTGAGGCAAATTCACCACAAAATATTAAAATGGTAACAATGCCTTTATTTATGCAAAGTTAATCCTCTGAATGAGCTGATTCAACTTCCCAGTAGCCTTTCTTTTTGCCTATGGTTCCCTTTGTATTCAGTATCACAGGACACTGCCCAGACGTGGTTATCAGCCAAGTGGGCCCTGCTTGTCAGCGAAATTGTGAGGGGAGAGACTATTTAAAATCCTCATTTGGCATTTCTTTCTCTCCAGAAGTTCAGCGCCACTAAAGGTAGGCATGTGTCTGAATGATTACAATATATTCCTTGAGGACCTTGGAACTGGAGTGGCACGAGGCCTTTATGAAGCAAAAAGATAGCTGCTGGGGGGGAGGGAAGGAAGAAAGTCCCATTCTACCTGAAAAACCCATTCCACAATACCACACGAGTGTGATTGACTGATAACCTTAAGTGCTCCCATTAATATTAAATGTATAATTGGGCCTTGCAATATGTAGACAAAGGCTTTTTTGAACCTAAGATAATGGGGATGGGAAGGGAGGTTTTTTATTATCTTTTCTCTGCCTTCAACAAGTGCTTGTGTCCTTAATATTCTGTGGACTCGGCACAATAGAAAGGAAATTAATCAGAAAAGTAACCTCTCAGATATTAGTGGACAGAAGGCATAATGATGAGATGGGAAGAGAAATGAATCATAATGACTCCTCACCAGGTAATATCTTCCACTGGAGTCTAATCGTCCATTTCATGTTAAAGAGAGTGGGTTCTTTCCCCTCCTCACTTAGAAACTGGAGGGGGGGGAGCACGTTCTAATGAGCAGTGATGAGGCTTACCTCATTAATGACCTTAGCAGATGAAACTTATATTTCCCGTTGAATTGTGATCATGAGAGATTGATTCAATTGATTCAGATTGCACCTGGTTACAGGCTAATTTGAAACACATTGTGCTGTGAGCAGCGTGAACCGATGCACTTTCAAGGATTATGGGGACAACATCATCAATGAAAACCCATTTACTTGATTTCCTATACTTTATTTTTGGCCTAGTTTTAAAGATAATGTAGTATGTAAATGGAAGGGTAGCTGTTCGCCCCCCCCCCCCCCCGTTCTCTAGAAATGAGCTGTAACAACAGTTCTGAATGCTAGCTTGGCTTTGAAGGAATTGCTTTTTGCATGCCAATACTGACCAAAATCATTGTCTCATTCTTGAATAAGGTGGTCCTCACTTACTGGCTGTCCTCATGAAATAGGGATGCCAGCCTCCAGGTGGGCCCCGGGCCCCTCCAGAATTACAGCTTCTCTCCAGACAACAGACATCAGTTCCCCTGCTTTGGAGGGTGGACTCTATGGCATTGTACCCCACTGTGGTTCCTGTCCTCCCCAGGTTCCATCCCCAAATCTCCAGGAGTCTCCCAACTTGGATCTGACAACTTTACCCCTTAGAATCATAGACTCATAGAACCATAGAGTTGGAAGGGGCCATACAGGCCATTTAGTCCAGCCCAGTGCTTAATTCAGGATCAGCCTAGAGTATTCCTGACATGTGCTTGTCCAGCCTCTGCTTAAAGACTGTCAATGAGAGGGAGCTCACTACCTTCCTAGTTAGCTGATTCCACTGTCGAGCAACTCTTACTGTAAATCCCCCCCTAATATCCAGTGGGTACCCATCCAGCCCTTACCTCTCATCTTTCATCAGTGGCCAAGGGTGACCTGGTAACCCTATCATGCAAGCTTCTCAGTAGCATGTTGGAGCCAGTGGGGTGTAGTGGTTAATTGTAGTGGTTTGGAGCGGTGGACTCTGATCTGGAGAACCGGGTTTGATTCCTCACTCCTCCACATGAGCAGTGGAGGCTAATCTGGTGAACTGGATTTGTTTCCCCAGTCCTACACATGAAGCCAGCTGGGTTATGTTGGGCTACTCACGTCTCTCAGCCTCACCTACCTTATAGGGTGTCTGTTGTGGGGAGGGGAAGGGAAGGTGATTGTAAGCCGGTTTGATTCTTCCTTAAGTGATAGAGAAAGTCGGCATATAAAAACCAACTCTTCTTCTTCTTCAAATCATTCATCCAGGGTAAAGAATGAAAGGTTTGACAGATGCCCTGAGGAAAAAAATCCAGGTTCCCTGCATTGCTTTTAGACTACAATCAAGTGATCCCACCAGTTTCTAGGTCTCTCTCTCTGCTAACACCCCAGAGACCATAGGGACCTGCTTTTTGGAAAGACTGCCTGTACCAAAAACCTGAATGGGAAGAAAGTGTCTTCATCTTGGTTATCCATTGTTTTTAATATCTATAACCTTAGGAAGCTTTCTTGGCATTACTTGACATTCAGTGCAAAAATGCACTTAATGGGACTTAATGTCGATGTAAATCAGTAGGAGCCACTTCCATGCATTAGAGAGAATGAGTCTGGAGAAAAGGAGGTTGGGGGGGACATGATTGCTCTCTTGAAGTATTTGAAGGGGTGTCACTTAGGGGAGGGCAGGGAGCTGTTCCTGTTGGCAGCAGAGGATAGGGTTTAAATTGCAGGCGGAATGGTACCAGCTGGATATTAGGATAGCGTTTTTTACTGTAAGAGTTGTTCGACAGTGGAATCAGCTACCTAGGGAGGTGGTGAGCTCCCCCTCACTGGCAGTCTTTAAGCAGCAGCTGGACAAGCACTTTGACAGGGATGCGCTAGGCTGATCCTGCATTTAGCAGGCGGTTGGACTAGATGGCCTGAATGGGCCCTTCCAGCTCTGTGATTCTATGAGATGTTCCAAAAGTGAGATTCTATTCTTTAGGAAGTCATTTTCTGTTTAAGTTAACCACCTCACATGTGTTTACTTTTCTGCTTATAGCATAGATGTGCTTATCCTCTAGACAGCCTTGTGCGGGGTGGGGGTGTGTGACAAGTAAACAGGATTTCCAACAGACGCAGGAAAAGCAACCTCCATATCCCACAGAGATTAAAATGCAGAAGATAGAAAGCAATGCGCAATGCACTTTTGAAATTAACTTTGTTTGAACAGTGACTTCATGATAAATGGTGTGAGGTGGACATTTTGGGGTTTTTGGATTGTTCTCTTCACTAAGAAAAGTCAGACTTGAGCCTGTAATATATTTTTAGGAACAGAAGTCAAAAAGACCCCTGCTTAACCCTGAATCGGCACTGGGAACATTCTGTATCAAGCTTTCCCAAAAGAGACCACTGATTCCAGGCCAACTGCCAACACATTTCTTTCCTCCATCGTGTTTGGTTCTAAGATCTAATTTGAACACACAGTTTCCTCCCTCTAGTGAATTCTGTAGTATCGTAAAAAGGTTACAGAACAGCTTATGACTGGGCAGTCATGAACAACCAGATGTCATCGGAAATTCGTTTTTGCCCTGCCTTGCAATGGATGGCTCAAGGTCCCCGCTATTTTTAGGAGTTGCTGATACATGGCTTTGAGATTAAGGAAAGCTCACATACAAAAATCCACCTTTCATTGTGAAGCTTGCTGACCCAGTTGCCATCGCTTCCGACATCATGTTTTAGGAGGACTTAAGCACAGCTCCTGGCAGAATTAATCCCAGCGTGTTGTTTTCTTTTCAAACTGCCAGTGGCTCAGGTTAGGACATAACATCTGAGAAGACGGTTTCCAGACCCCCCTGGCCACCAGCACGGGATGAAGGGGTAGGGTTGCCAGATCCAGATGGGAAAACTCTTGGAGATTTGAGGGTGGAGCCTGGGAGGACAGGGACCTCAGTGGATTAGAAGAAGAAGAGTTGTTTTTTATATGCTGACTTTCTCTACCACTTAAGGAAGAATCAAACTGGCTTATAATCACCTTCCCTTCCGCTCCCCACAACAGACAACCTCTGAGGGAGGTGAGGCTGAGGGAGCATGACTTGCCCAAGGTCACCCAGCTGGCTTCATGCGTAGGAGTGGGGAAACCAACACAGTTCACCAGATTAGCCTCCGCCACTCATGTGGAGGAGTGGGGAATCGAACCCAATTCTCCAGACCAGAGTCCACCACTCCAAACCAACACTCTTAACCACTACACCATGGTGGCTTCCTCCTCCTCCTCCTCCTCCTTCCATAGAGTCTACCCTCCAAAACATTCATTCTCTCCAGGGGAACTCTCGGTAGTCTGGAGATGAGCTGTAATTCCAGGGAATCCTCAGACCCAACCTAGAGGCTGGCATCCCTATTTAAGAACCAGTTATAAAGTACTGGAATCTTTCTCAGCATGATAGTGTGGGGGACTAGATAGTGCTGGACTAAGATGGGGGAGATCCATGTTCAAACGCTCAGCCATAAAGCTTACTGGGTTACCATAGGCCAGTCATCGCAACCTATTTACTTCACAGAGTTCATATGAGAATAAAATGGAGGGTGTATCCTGCAAGTTCCTTGGAAGAAGGATGGGATGAAAGGTACTACAAATGTATATAGTACATTATACACATACACACCATGTCTACATACAGGTTAATTATTCCTAAACCAGACATCTCAAAAATGAAAACCGGACATTTTAAGCCGACATGCAGGCATTACTCACAGGGCCCCAGCAGCGCGCCACACCTCTCTCACCTTTGCTTTCTGTTTAAAATTACATTCAGGCTATGGGTACAAAGTGTATATAAAACATATACGATGACTGGCCTTAGTAAATTAGGTATGTCTGCCCAAGGTCTCTAAATTTTGTTATTCTGAAAGAAGATAAATAGTCATTCATGTTATAGTGCTTTCTCCATAAGAGAAAACCAGCATTTAAGCTGTAATAAAAACAGAAGAACCTAGTAACATACCACTTGGCTGTGTGAATCATCAGTGTTTCCATTCTATTTAAGGTTGTTCTTGCTGGAAATCATCACAAAGGTTTTTTTTTTTTAACTGTCTGCATATACCATCAATATTGAACAGCTGTTATCCAGTACTCATTATCCTCAGTGTTAACATGGTGTTTGATCCTGTTGCAACTTACATATATCTTTACTCAGGCTTATATAAGTAGACATGTGACAGAGGAGTGTTGAGCATATGTATCATTCACAGGTAAGCAGAAAAATCTAATTGAGAGTTTAACCCATGAGGAGCTACTGAATTTATTTTATAAATATATGCTGCTTCTTGTTGTTTTAGAATTTTATCTATTTCCACTCTGTTATATTGGTGTGGCTGAAATCAATAAATAATGATAAAAAAACCCAACAACATAGGCTCAGTTGGAGGGTTTTTTGTGCTCCTGGAATGGAGGGTTAGAGTATCTGATCTCACCCTGGCATTCTACTCTCCTGCCAACTTCTCTCAAGCTACGTTGTTGACCTTTCCTTGGCTCTGAGTAGAAGCAAGGATTCACAAAGGCAACATGCATTCCAAAGAGCTGATTTCTCATATTTTGCCCACAAATGCAGTATATACTACATGGATTCATATCTGAATACTTTCAGATGTAAATTTAATTACTGTGTATTAACATCTAATACTGTTAGTATTAACATCAAAGTTAAAAGTGCCCTTGTTAGGAAAACAGTCTGATAGGCATTTAGGTTGCTTTCGATGAGAAATTAGTTTTTAGCTGAGATGATTACAATTGATATGATCCTGTTCGGCCGAAAAATCAGCTGACTGTTCTGGCTGGATGACATCCCTCTCAGTCACATACCCTCAGAGACATACAGTTTTCATTCTGAGCTCACACACCTCCCCTTGCCCCAGGAAATGAAACCAGACAGCATGATCCAGGAGTAACTGTCAGCTCAGATGGTTCCCAACTGGTCCCAAATGTCAAAAAGAATTATACTTTTATTTGGAGTATTTAGTATCTTTATGAATGCACATCCCTATTAGATACTCTTGCAGAGCACTGAACACCTCTACCATTCTGCTTGAACAGAAAAGGGGTCACAGATGTGCATTTTTTCACTGCTACTTCAAACCTAAACAGATCTCCTTCCATTTACCTTTGGAATGTCCCCTAATCCTATAAAATCCAAGGCATGCTCAAAGGAACTGTCAAACCCACATCAACTCAATTTTCTACATTGCTAGCATCCTCTCTCTGATAACAGCCAATACTGGCTGTTTTGGAGGAAATTGATTTGGCAGTGTACTGAGCAAAAGTCCTTAGCATTAAATCTCTTGGCTCTCTCTTTTGCTTAAGAATGTTTGGCAGTCTACCCTGGCAACGCTGCACAGTTGAGAGTATTCTGAACGGAATAAATTGCCTAGGACATTGATCTTTCATAAAGGCTGCCGAACAGAGCCTCTGCTGAGATGGAAAACAAATTAAAATTTTTTGTTTCACACATTCCGGCTAGAGCCTTTTGTACCACTTGAGAGCAACAGCAAATCTCTAGATAAGAACCACAGAGCTGAAAGAGAGGCATCTCAGTAAGGGTTTCGTGGTGAATAGGCATTAATTTCGATGATGGGTAAGTGATGCTGTAATGTAGCAATAAACTGGAGGTTGGCAACCATAACATATCCCCAAAGTGAGCTACTTGTCAAGAACAGAATCTTTTTGTGACTGCACAGTTGGAGAAATTCATTAAATTGTCCGACAATTGTGCAGTGAGTTGCATCTATTCATGTGAACTGCACAAACCAATAGCAAAATTAGCTAGATTCATGGGCAGACTCAGAAGGCAAACACAGACATAAAAATAAGAAGTCTCAACTCCAAAATCTCAAATGGAGGGTTTTTGTTTTTGTTTTTAACTATTGGAGGTGGTAGCAGATGGGTGGCAGAAGCAGCTACTAAAAAAGCAGTATAATCTTACAAACACACATCTGAATTTATTCAGAAGCATCTGAACAGCTTGGTGAATAAGTGAATAGCAGTGCCCAAGACTGAAGGAAAGGTGATGGGTGATGGAGCATAACTAGGAATACAACAGAATGAGTTGAACAGACACATATACAGAGCTGCCACAGAATGTTACCTAATGTGAAATTTGGGGTTCTGGTCTTGGGGCACAAGGCAACCAAGTGCAGTGAGCCAGTGTGGTGTAGTGGTGAGTGGTTAGAGTGGATCTGGAAGACCCAGGTTTGAATCCTCACTCTGTCATGGAAGCTTGTTGGGTGACCAATCACATACTCTCAGTCTAACCTACCTCACAAGGTTGTTGTGAAGATAAAATGGAGGAGAAGATAATTATTATTATTGGGTCCTCATTAGGGGGAAAGGTGGAGTATAAATGAAACAAACGAAGTGAGTTATGCAAGGCTAATAAGAAACCTCAGGGCAATTTCTCACCTTACGATGCTACTAAATTCTGTCCAAACTAGACTTGTAGGTTAATTTGGAGATTTTTGCTTAAGTTGTTTAGAAAGAATCCTAGAGAGCTTTGATGAGAGTAAAGATATCTCTTGGAAAGATTTGCATATCCCAAATGAGACCATGGTAATAAATATTAAATCATCACTTTCATCATGCATCAAGAAAAAATCAACAACACTTTCCCTCCTTTCCCTCACCAAAATGTAAAAGACAAAACAGGTGCTTCTTGTATGAAAGCCCCCAAGCTGCTCTAAACAGTACTGAAATTTGCGTAACCTGTCTGCTTACAGTGTTGTGGGGGCACAGAACCCGCATTTCTCACCCATTGCACCAAAGGAAATTGCCACGGGCATTAGCCCTGTACTGTCACTGCACCAAATGCATCAAAGGAATCTGAGACTTCATGTTAGACATCAAAAGCAAGTGCTGGCTATAGAAAGAAAAGGACTCATGAACAAAATGTCATGCTAGATACTACGAGTGACCTTTTCCCGATAACTATCTGTCTTTGCAATAATTCACTGCCCTCGAAAGTTAATGAATGAGAATGTTAGTCTGAACAAGATGGATCATAGCAGGAGTGCTTTCATAACATTGTCAATAAAGGTTACTACAAGAAACCCATGTAAAAACAACTAGCGGTACAAAAGCAATATTATCAGGTATAAACACATACCAGGAAAATACACATTCCTCATGAGACAAGCAAAAATTACTGTGATTTATATTACTTTATTAGCCCTTAAAGCCTTCTGTTATATCAGTCTTGACAGCTATGAAGTTCTTTATTCTGGACCTGCACAAATGCGAGTTTAAAGAAAATTGGGAATATATCTGGCATGGTAGCCAGAAGGGAGGATAAATCTCTTTTAGGCAATCACCAACTTCTGGATGAGAAGCATGCAGTCAGAGGTTCCTCCCCTTCCACAGGTTTTCCACTTATTGCAAGGAAGCTGGAAGGGGAGGAAAGGTCTTTCACTTTATGTCAGGCAGGAATCATACAATCACAGAGTTGGAAGGGACCACCAGGGTCATCTAGTCCAACCCCCTGCACAATGTAAGGAATTCACAACTACCCCCCCCACACCCCCAGTGACCCATGCTCCATGCCCAGAAGATGGCCAAGATGTCCTCCCTCTCATCATCTGCATAAGGTCATAGAATCAGCACAGCTGATAGATGGTCATCTAGTCTCTGCTTAAAAATCTCCAGGGAAGGAAAGCTTACCACCTCCCGAGGAAGCCTGTTCCACTGAGGAATCGCTAGAAAACATTAGAAAATCGTTCCTAATGTCTAGACGGAAACTCTTTTGATTTAATTTCAACCCGTAGGTTCTGGTCCGACCTTCTGGGGCAACAGAAAACAACTCGGCACATTCCTCTATATGACAGCCCTCTCAGGGAGAGAGATTCCACCCCTGAATTCTTTGGCATGCAAAGAAAACTCCATGGGAGCAGTCAGTCCTGTACCCCAGGTTTTTGGAGATGCTCAGAGGCTGCAGGCATCTCCTCTGGAGCATGGCAAACTCAAGGGATGTTGATGCCCCAAGCTGGTACACCAACACTGGAAACAAAGTGGACCCCAGTGGCACCACTAAATCTTACCATGAGCTATGGTTAGGTTTGCCAGCCTCCTGACAGGGGTGGGGAATCCCTCGCTTTGGGCCCCCTCCCCCGGTACTGTTCAGCCTGGCTTATAATCCTAGGCCTCAGTGCTGTCAGCACATTGACATTACTTCTATGCCTATTAAAGGTTATTGAATTGAATTGGAGTTATCACGTCATTGATGACGTGGGAGATGCTTTTGTATTTGGCCAAAAACTCTATGGTAGATAGGTTTGCCAACCTCCAGGTACTAGCTGGAGATCTCCTGCTATTACAACTGATCTCCAGCTGATACAGATCAGTTCACTGTAGGTTTGCCAGGTCACTCTTCGCCACCAGCAGGAGTTTTTGGGGGCAGAGCCTGAGGCATTGTTGGGAGAGCCTGAGGCGTGGTTTGGGAAGGGGAAAGATTTCAATGCCATAGAATCCAATTGCCAAAGCAGCCATTTTCTCCAGATGAACTGATCTCTATCAGCTGGAGATCTCCAGCCACCACCTGGAGGTTGGCAACCCTAGTTCTACAAGCCATTTGCCCCCATTCTAGCACCATATACATTAAGAAATTCATATGTGAAATGTAAACAAGTTAAAGGAATGAAACAGAAGTTACCTAGGAATGGCCCCTGTGGCTGCGTTGGTCCATGGAAATCAGTTGAAATAGCAGGAGATCTCCAGCCACATCTGGAGGTTGGCAACCCTACTACCAAGGCAAGCTAAGAACTGTTCAGAGCCATGCTTCTGCCAGACAGAAAATTGAGGGATAGTTTAATTTGATTATTCCTTCCTCTCGCTTGTCATATTTACTAATTATTTGCCATCTTAGATTTCAAGACTAAACCTGTTCCTGCATATTAATTGCATTGAAGTGTTTCCTCATTAATAGGCAGCATCCTCTCTTTGATATCCTCCATTATAATACAAAAATAGGGTTTCCATTATACTGCGAGAGAAAGGGAAAAGAAAAGCACGCAACATCCAAGGGACTAAATCAAAACCTTTCAAACACACACACACAGAAAATAAAAATTAAGTCTGCGATCCTAACTTGTAGGGTTGCCACCAAATTTGCAGTTCCTCATTAGACAGTACCTGAATGATTTAAAGAGAAATAATAATAATAATAATAATAATAAAAAATTCAGCAACGGACACTTTCTTGAAGGCTCTAGTCATTCTTACTGGGAAGTGAGGCTCAAAAACCACTGTTTGGCTGATCCAGGTGCCTTGATCATACCAGGTTAGATTACTGTAATGTCCTCTATGTGGGGCTGCCTTTGAAAATTGTACAGAAACTTCCATTGGTCCAAAATGCAGTATGGCCACATCTGTATAGGCCAAAGTCAATGAGATACATCAGTATATAGGCAGTGAGATATATAGGCAGTTTTTTAAAAGTCTTCTGAATTAATAAACACATTCTGTTAAAATATGCATTATTTTGATAACAACTAGCCATGTAATGAGATACAGAATTTTCCTGTCTGGTATTTTTAAAACTTATTTTCCTAGTCTGGTCAGATAGAGTAAAAAACAAACAAAGTCATATGCAGTGCAGTGCAGTATCATTTCATGTATTGCTTACAAGTGAGCCCAGTAGTAAATGGAACTGTCAAATAATAACAAAATCACCACTTTGAGAAATTGAAGCACAGTCTTCAAGCATTTTGAAAAGGCATACATGTGACTGGAACTACAAGCAAACATCGATGGGACTGAAGGCTATGCTGTAAGCCAGAAGCAACCTAGCACATTTCGGACCCATTTATTTCACTGTACTCATATAGCTGTTGTGATTGTATGGGAAACTCCCCTTACTAGGGGAAAAAACAACAACAACCCCAAAAACACTTCATTCACTTCAAGAGGGTATGCATGCAGGACACGTCTTTCCATTCCTAATTTTTATTTTCTGTGGTGGTTCATTGTTTGAAAGGGTTTCGACTCTGACTTTGAATGTTGTGGTGTTTCTTCCAATGACCACATGGCCAGGAGCTCCATGTACACACACTGGAACACTCCCAGAAGAGACCATGGAGCTCCACATACACATTAGAACACCCAGAGAGAAGATCCTGGAGGAAATGTATGACAATAAATCCCAACCAGCATGATGTCGTAGTTCGGAGCGGTGGACTCTAATCTGGTGAACCGGGTTGGTTTCCCCGCTCCTCCACATGAAGCCAGCTAAGTGACCTTGGGCTAGTCCCAGTTCTCTTAGCGCTTGCTCGGCCTCACCTACCTCACAAGGTGCCTGTTGTGGGGAGAGGAAGGGCAGTAGATTGTAAAACAGTTTGATTCTCCTTAAAAGGTAAAGAAAATCGGCATATAAAAAGCCAACTCTCCCTCCTCCTCTTCTTCTTCTTCTTCGACTTGCATTCAAATAATAAGCATGATTCTCACAGCTATTTACACAAGAGAAATCTGCACACGTGGGTCAAGAAAAGATCTGGGTCACCGGCACTCACAAGGACAGTTGCAATGCAGTGTTTGGCACCAACAGCTTGGGTTGCCAGGTCCCTGTTGGCCACCAGCAGGAGGTTTTTGGGGCTGAGCCTGAGGAGGGTGGGGTTTGGGGAGGGACTTCAATGCCATTGAGTCCAATTGCCAAAGCGGCCATTTTCTCCAGGTGAACTGATCTTTATTGGCTGGCGATCAGTTGTAATAGCAGGGGATCTCCAGCTAGTACCTGGAGGTTGGCAACTTTACCAAGAGCACACACTTACAGGGAAGAGGATAGGAGTTCAAAAAGCTTCAGTGAATCGGCAAAATTGTCGGGAAGGGATGAATTACACTGAACACCTGCATTTTGGCTAGGAGCTATCACTTACAATGAATGTACTGACAGTGCTGTTCGTTGGCTTTGAAAGAGATAAATGCATGGGGAAGGAAGGAAGGAAGGAAGGAAGGAAGGAAGGAAGGAAGGAAGGAAGGAAGGAAGGAAGGAAGGAAGGAAGAAAGAAAGAAAGAAAGAAAGAAAGAAAGAAAGAAAGAAAGAAAGAAAGAAAGAAAGAAAGAAAGAAATCCAGCTTACAAAGTATAAACTGGTGGGGTGTTTAATCTTCTTTGCCTGCTTCCATTGGATACAAATGACCACAAGATTTAAGACATTAGAGAGACTATTAGTCCAGTTTAACTGTTTTGAATCAGGCACACGGTTTGCTGAAGTCTGAGAGGAAAATGACAGTCCTCAGCTCTGTTTGAGCAAAGCCGCAGCTAATCTGTAAGCAAATGCACTGGACATCGGTCCAGTATTAAAGGAGTTTACACAAAACAAAGGAAGAGTGATTTATATTATTTGTTTTAAAGATTTGTTAGTGGGGAACACACAGACAAAACTGCCAAATAACATCAAAGAGAGAGAGAGAAAAGAAAGCCAGTCTTTTTATGGCCATAAAATGTGCAAACTCCAACCCTGAAACAAAAGGAGCCTTAAGTCTGCCTTTGATTCCCCCCTATGACGCACCCCCCCCTTCAACCACTTCAATATCCCACTCTCTCAGCCCGGCCCTATATGCTGAGGCAAAAGCGTTGGCCTGAGTATATTTGTGAGGAGATTATTTTCTTTCTCCTCCTGTCCCGCACCAGTATTTACCTCAGAGAGAAATAGGACACAAGAGGCTTTTTAACTTAGGGTGAAAATGCATGGTGGCTTTAGCCTCCTTTATTCCCTGTTTCAGCCAGGATTCAGCCAGGATCAAACGCATGTTCGGCGAAACGCATGTGTTTGATCCTGGCTGAATCCTGGCTGAAACAGGGAATAAAGGAGGTTAAAGCCACCATGCGTTTTCGCCCTTAAACAGACAAAACAGGGAAGTTTATTGAACAGAACTCACAGAGACTGGTTTTCAAGAAAAAAGGCAGATTTGGAGGGGAAACTCAGGGTCAGATTTATGTACGCAAGATTCCTTCAGAGAAACAGCTTAGATGTTTTCTTCACTCAAGTTCCTTCCGTTCTCCGTTTCAAGCTCAGTTCTGTCCCTCAGAACTGTTATTCCGACGCCGACTCTCATCAGTCTCTGTCCCCAGCCCAGCTGTCAGGCCATTGCTGTTTCAGGCCGGATCCCTTGACATGACTCTGTCAGGCCTTTGCTGGTCCAGGCCTGGCTCTGGCTCCGTGTCAAACGACCTCGGTCCACACGCCTGTAAATACCGTGTACGCTTCCCTCTGTCCGGCTCCCAGCAGCTGCCTAGTTGTTTGGTCTACGCTTCACGGGAACTATTACCTCGGTTTGCCTCACTGTTTTGTGGCTACAGTGCTTATAAGCTTATGCTTTCCCTGCTGGGGTCATTAGCAGCCTCCCTCTGTTTCTATACAGTCAGTTCTTATATTTACCTTTTTGCTCCTAATAAAGTATACTGCTTCAGGATCACCTGACTGGGTGTGTTTGCTTTTGGGATGCTACAGGTAAACACCTGATTCTGACCCTAGCTCTCTCTGACTACCCCACCCCAGTGGCTGTCATCCTCCACACCTCCCTGCTACCGGGATAGCTCTACCTCAGAGACTCATTCCCCATTGTGACCTGAGAATGAGCCCTCAGTCTCTAACCCAGTTCTCAGGCCTGTCACTCCCACAGGTCACGTGTGTCAACAGCTTTGGCTTTCACAGCACCCCTCAGGTTCACCGAGTACAGTCTGGCTGCCGCTCAGTCTCGCTACCAAGCTTCCAATCTATCACAGCCCTCTCTGGCTGGGTCCCAAGCTTCGAGTACTTTCACAGCCTTCTATCCAGGCTGGGTCCCAAGCTTCGAGTACTTTCACAGCCTTCTATCCAGGCTGGGTCCCAAGCTTCGAGTACTTTCACAGCCTTCTATCCAGGCTGGGTCCCAAGCTTCGAGTACTTTCACAGCCTTCTATCCAGGCTGGGTCCCAAGCTTCAAGTACTTTCACAGCCTTCTATCCAGGCTGGGTCCCAAGCTTCGAATACTTTCACAGCCTTCTATCCAGGCTGGGTCCCAAGCTTCAAGTACTTTCACAGCCTTCTATCCAGGCTGGGTCCCAAGCTTCGAGTACTTTCACAGCCCCTTCTCAGGCTGGGTCCCTAGTTTCGAATGCCTTCTGTCTCTCAGAGCTCAGAGTGTCAGCACTCTGGCTCTGCCCACTCTTGGTCTGTCAGCTCTTGCTGCAGATTAACCCCTTATCCGTCACCCCGCCCTTAAAACATGTGTGGTTTTTTAATCTTTAGTAAGGGGTTAGATCAGGGGTATCAAACATAAGGCCCAGGTGCGGATCCAGCCCCTTGAGAGCTCTTATCTGGCCCTCGAGCCAGCCAAGGCAGTCACGCACCCCCACTCTCGATCTGGGCTGGCGAGGCATGGCCCGGCCCGACCAAGTGACATTTATGTCATATCCAGCCCTCGTAACAACTGAGTTCAGCACCCCTGATCTGAGAGGTGGTGCTGGTCAGTTTTAGTTAGGGGATCATATTTTCCACAGGATTCTATGGCCTGTCACAAAAGAAATGCTTAATGGTTCTTGTAGGTTATCCGGGCTGTGTGACCGTGGTCTTGGTATTTTCTTTCCTGACGTTTCGCCAGCAGCTGTGGCAGGCATCTTCAGAGGAGTAACACTGAAGGACAGTGTCTCTCAACTGTCCCTAACCCTTGGATGGCATACCTTGCAGGGCGTTCCACTAACAATCCATTCCTGTTTATAGCCCAGCCAGGTGTTTTAGCAAGGAGAAAGCCTCCTCAACAATTGAACATCTGGACCAGACAGTAGAGTTCTTCACTGGGCTTATTTGTCACACGTGACCTTTCTCGAATAGTTTGCCAGTTGGCTATTGTGAGCGAGTGGAGGTAAAAAGCTCAACATCACTGAAAGCATTAATGCTGGTAATCAAGAGGTGTTTTATTCTTTTTGATTCATCGCAGACAGGAAAAATAAGATTAAGTCTAAAGCCTGTGAGGTTCCTGTGGAAGAACTCGTTCCCCTTTGATATTTTATCTGCCAGAAACATCAATACCTCTGATTTTCACATTCTTAAAAGAATGGATAGTTTTGCAAGGCCTCTGGGTTAAATTCCTCTGTGGCAGATGAGTTTATCCTCCCACCCCCATTGATAAAGCTGTATAATGGGGGGCAGAGGTACAGGGAGAGATACTAACAAAGGCTTTGAATGTGTTTGGGTGGGCAAGAGCCCCCAGATGGCTCAGGGATAGATTTGTATACCGTATCTATTGTGCTCTTCTCTTTTCGACTTCACTTCAAAGCAGAACAGCAGTGCGAAGTTCTAAATCCTCTGTGAACTGAAGTTGGCTGTAACTTCAGGAAGAAAGCCCATTCCAGCCTGCCTTAAATTACTGCCAAAAATCTTCCTGCAAAAGTTCCAGTGCAATAAGAGTGCCTGTATGCAAATGAGCATTTAGGCGTAACAACTGTCAAAAATTGCCAATGCCAACTATATTTCAAGTTGTCATGGCGGGGTATTGGGAAAAGTTTTCAATTAGCAATAATCGTGCCTCGGATTAACCTCATTGGCTATGATACAAAAAAGGATGTGAGGGGGATCTGGCTGCGACATCTGTTACCCCATTGATTGCCAGGGTTGATTTGGCAGATCTGGCTGGATAGGTGGGTGTTCCCTACCTCCCTTACCGCTTTATGTGCATCCCTCATGAAGCTGTGAACTCTGTGGAAGAGGACAACCATCCCAAATAGAAGGAGTGTACCATTTCCCCCCCCCCCCCAACAATTAATAATTAAGAGAGCCAGTGTGGTGTAATGGTTCAGAGCGGTGGACTCTAATCTGGTGAACTGAGTTGGTTTCTCTCAGCCTCACCAACCTCACAAGGTGCTTGTTGTGGGGAGAGGAAGGGAAGGGGATTGTAAGCCGGTCTGATTCTCCTTAAAAAATGTAGAGAAAATCTTCTTCTTCTTCTTCTTCTTCTTCTTCTTCTTCTTCTTCTTCTTCTTCTTCTTCTTCTTCTTCTTCTTCTTCTTCTTCTTCTTCTTCTTCTATTGCAATCTGAAGTTGTCTGTAACTTCAGGAAGAAAGCTCCTTCCATCGTACCTTAAATCACTGCCAAAAATCCTCCTGCAACAATTAAGTGACTCCTTGCTTCTCTCTCACTATCGGTGCCCCCTAAAACAATGAAGCAAACTACAAAACTTTCAAAAACAGCACTTTTTAAAACCTTTTGGTTCCACCAATGAAAACACACAATTTGTCAATAGGCTTGCCATGTGCCCACATTGCACTCGGACACTCTGGTGGCTGGAATTTTTTCTTTCTTTCATCGCTGGTGTGTGATGAGGTTGTTATGTCAGGGGGGATCATTGGAAATATAGTGAATACAGATTTTTCACCAATTCTTATAGAGGCATGACATCACTTGCAGAGAAAATCCACCATCACTTGAGGGTACCCCCATGTGCCCGCCTCCCCCTGGACTCCTGCCAGTTGCCATTTGCCAACCACTGACTGGCAACCTTCTTTGTCCACCTGGGCCGATCCATAATACCTGTTAGCTGATTGCCTCCTCTCTTGCAAACATTTCAAACCATAAATGAGAGCCAGCGTGGTGTAGTGGTTTAAGAGTGGTGGTTTGGAGTGGTGGACTCTGATCTGGAGAATTCCTCAGTCCTCCACATGAGTGGTGAATGCTAATCTGGTGAACCATGTTGGTTTCCCCACTCCTCCACATGAAGCCAGCTGGGTGACCTTGGGCTAGTCATAGTTCTCTCTGAACTCTCTCAGCCCACCTGCCTCACAGGGTGTTTGTTGTGGGGAGGGGAAGGGCAGGTGATTGTAAGCCGGTTTGATTCTTCCTTAAGTGGTAGAGAAAGTCAGCATATAAAAACCAACTCTTCTTCTTCTTGTTCTTCTAAGTGAGGTCTCTTTATATCCTGCCCAACTCTCAGAGCAGCAAGAAGTTTCAGGGATAGCACTTATGAGGGATGTTGTCATTTGGAGGAAAGTGCACTGGAGTTTGATAGTGTAGATATTTGCTTATTTGCAGCTATGATGAGCACTTGTGATGAAGGACAACAGATTGTACAATGCTGCTTGACGGGGTAAAACAAATTACATCAGATCTAATTAGGTCTACAAAACCTCTTTTGAAGTTTGGCTTAAACAATCAGAACAAACAGAACAGACGTGAGCCGGAAAAGACCAAGAGTGGGGAATACAATAAGAGAAGGAAAGCTCTGGAAAGCCCATTTAATTTAGAGTGGTTAAGCAATCCCCTAATCACCTTGAATCCAACACAAGAAAGAAGAAGTCTAGTGAAGGTGCAAAATGAGTTTTTATTTGAAAATAATCGAGGAGAAGAGGCCATAAGGAAGAAGGATGCTTTAGGAACACAACATCTGTACGAAAGGGGAAGACACTGCCTGACTAATTTTGAGCAAAATTCCACATAAATCACCAAACGGGCTATACAAATAGACTACAGGTGGAAGCAAAGGCAGTTGGTTCAGGGCAGCTCATCCACTACCACACATCAGATCTCAGAGAAAGAGAGACATGTGCTACATTGGAACTGAAACGTGGTTAGTGAGAACCACCTGATGACAGTGTTAGACATGGACCATTGAGGCTAGGTTTTAAAAATTCATCACTCGGTCTTACAGTGCATTCCTAAGGAGGGTTACTCCAGTCTAAGCCCATTGAAATGAATGGGCTTAGACTGGAGTAACTATCCTTAGGAATGCACTGTTAATCTAAGTTTATGGTGTAATCTTGACCAAGTCACTATAGCTTTTTCTAACCTACCTCTCAAGGTATTTTAGAGATATTGGGTTATTTACTTCATTTGTACCCTTTCGTCCCAACAGGAACTCAAAGTGGGAAAGGCTGTCCAGTTACGCTGTCTCGCTCAGGCCTACAAAAATGTGGAACTGGCCATGGGATAGACTAATTAATGGTAACCAGATCCCAAACTCACAATAGTACTACATACAGCATCTCTCTTCCAGCAACAGTGCCATGGCAGTATACCTGCTAATTTCATTCCTCCCTCAAAGCTGTAGCTGGAGGGCGGGGGTGCAAGGAGAGCAGCTGCCGCCCGGTGGCATGCAGAGAAGGCAGCAGAACTGCCTCTCCTACCCAGCAGAAAGGTGCCTACAAAAGAGGCAGTTCTGCCACCCTCTAACTTAAGAAAGACCATGCTGGATCAGAGCAAGGTCCATCAAGTCCAGCAGTCTGTTCACACAGTGGCCAAGCAGGTGCCTCTAGGAAGCCCACAAACAAGGCAACTGCATCAGCATTGTCCTGCCTGTGTTCCACAGCACCTAATATAATAGGCATGCTCCTCTGATCCTGGAGAGAATAGGTATGCATCATGACTAGTATCCATGTTGACTAGTAGCCATGGATAGCCCTATCCTCCATGAACATGTCCACTCCCCTCTTAAAGCCTTCCAAGTTGGCAGCCATCACCACATCCTGGCTCAGGGAGTTCCACAATTTAACTATGGTCATTTATGCAGGGGAAATTTGTGTTTGGTTTGCTGCACAGTTTTCTGCTCTGAATTCTCAAACATCATATGCTTGAGGGATTCCCCCCCTCCATTCCAGGAATCCCTTGTGATTAATTAGGCAACCTCAGTGAATCATGGAGCTTCTGAGTCCCTCCCCCTGAAAACACAGCCTGGAGGGGGTGGGTCAGCTCTTAAAGGGACTGTGTGTGCTTTTGCTGGGTATTCCTCCCCACCTTTCTTCAACAGCTTCCTGCTGGGAGCTGCCTTACTATCTTTGCAGCCTCTCTTTCGTGTCTTCCTGCACATTTCATGAAGGTTTCTTTGTGTTTTTCTTTGAGGGAAGGGATTGGATGGGAGGAACAGACACATGGGGCGGGGGAGAAGCCAAAATGGGCATGGGGAGAGAAACCCAAAGTTAAGAGCTATGCATGAAAATAGGGGGAATTTGCATTGCTCTTGCCTCAAAGCAGTATTTAAATTTGTCCTAAAACAGGATCCTAGAACTGTGGGGGGGAAATAAGGCCAGAGCGAAGTCACGTCTGAAGGTCAGTAAAATCATGAATAATGCAAAAGCCTCAAAGCAGTCCAGCAGGGACTGCGAAGTAAATACCCCTGCATAAATGGCCTATGTGTTGTGTGAATCTCTGTTTTGAATCTCTCACCCTCCAGCTTCAGCAGATGACACCACATTCTAGTGTTATGCCACAGGCGTGGCTGCCCTCCTCCCCACCCCCCCGGTTATGGCCCTGACCCCCCTATGTCTTAAAGCAAAGGGCTACCAATTAAAACAGAATCAGATGTTGGTCCTGAACTCAATGTATGTCTCTTTTCATTACTGTAATATTCCCTCTCACAGCCATCACAAAACCAGCTTTGGTTCATGAGAAGTAATGTTTAGAGCTTTTGCCCCAATCCAATTCCTCCATAGAACAAACCAGGTCAACGGTACATTTTACATCATCAAGCTGTCTACCCTGAATAATTTTGCTTTTCAGAAACTCAGCTTAGGGATCTTGAAATTCTCTATAAGGCAATAGCTTATTGAAAACTTTTGGAGGGTGAGTAATGTGGTTAAGCAACCTCCTGAGAAATCTAAATGACAAATAACCTCTAGGACACTTGAGGCAAACACAGTTCCTTCTCTGCATTCCAGGGTCAAAATGCAATATAGCGTTTTATGAAATTTGGTGCTCCAAAGCTAAATCAGCCCCCTAATGCTTGCCACTGTTATACTCAAAGTAGTTACATTAAATTGTCTATTTGCATTACTCCATTGTTCAGTTTACAGAAATCCACAGGCTCATGGCACGTTATGAACCTGCAAATTAAAAATTCTCAATTAACCACATCTAAGAGCCACTTCAGGTGCTCAAAGAAAGAAGCAAGCAAGAAACTGTGATGCTTTTTTACCATTTTTCCAGGTGTCATCTGAAGTGGAGAATGGGTATATATTTTGTCAGGGAAATATATAATTCCAAGTAGAAGAGGAGGAGGAGGAGGAGGAGGAGAGTTGGTTTCTTATATTCCGACTTTCTCTACCACTTAAGGAAGAATCAGACTGGCTTACAATCACCTTCCCTTCCCCTCCCCGCAACTGACACCCTGTGAGGTGGGGCTGAGACAGCTCTAAGAGCTGTGACTAGCCCAAGATTACCCAGCTGGCTTCAAGTGGAGGAATGGGGAAACCAACCCGGTTCACCAGATTAGCATCCGTTGCTTATGTGGAGGAGTGAGGAATCAAACCTGGTTATCCAGTTTAGAGTCCAACACTCCAAACCACCGCTTTTAACCACAACAATACTTATGAATTACAGAAGACTATCCATATTAGCCTACTACAGCAAAACCAAACAGGTTTCAATACTTGCCTACTTTGCAGGGTCATTATAAGGAACAAGTGGGGACTCACAAGGAACTTGTGGGGGCCTCCATCCTATTTCCCCATCTTTGCTTCCTCCCCTCTCCCCCACCTTTTCTCTCAGACACTCTCTTTGTCCTACCTCCATTCCTCCTCATACTTTACTCTTTGTAATTCTGAGGTGCTGCTATATAAAGATCACATTCTGGGACAGATACTGGAAATGTGGAGGCAGAGAGCTTGTAACACTGGATCATATGATCTTGTATTGCCCATGGTATGACCTGTATAGAGCAAAATGGTTGGATCCAATCCTGAGGAATTTAGTGTCCATTGACAGAACTAAGATTGTGTCATTTTTATTAAAGGATGAGGATTTGAAGATTATTTTAGCAATGACAAAATTCTTTTTGGTGGTAAGTATGTGGAAGGAAAATATTTTTATGATAGGGTTAAGACATTTTTAAAGGGTAAATTCTAAATTTAGAAATAAAGTAAGATTAAAAAATATATAGAAACATAATGATAATTTTAAAAGTAAAAACAATTTAGTGTGGCCTGACTTGATATCTCAGGTCAAATGAGTTGACCATTAAAGGAAAGGTCTACTCTCTTTATGTCTGTGGGGTTTTTTTTCCATTTCACCCAAGCCTACTGTAATTCCTTCTTTTTAACCCAAATCTACTGTCATTCCATCTCTCTCTCTCTCTCCATCCCCATTCTCTCTTCCTTTCCCATCATTTACTTTGATCCCACCTGCAGCCATCACTGCTGATCTCCCCCTCATGCATGGCTCCTCTTCTGATGGTATGGCTGTTGGTGATTCCTCCTCCATGCCATGTCCTCCCCTGCCCACAGTGCAGCTGCTCCATCACTTCTGAGGCCCTTTGCATGGCATCTCCTCCTAACCCGCATACCCTTTCCTCCTCTCTACAGCAACATTGGATAGGCTCCTGCTGGGAAAACTGGGGGAAAGAGGAAGATGCTGATGGGAAGATGCCCAACCTCTAGGCTTCTATCTTGGCATGAATGGAGCTGAGCTCCTCTAAGCTCTTCCTCTCCTCAGGCTGCCCCTCAACAGCTGTGACAGCAACTTCTTTCTTGTTTACCTGCAGCAGGAAGAGTGTTTAACTACAGAAGCACAGAGAATGATCTTCTCTTTTGGGGGATTTAAACCCCCCATCTTTTAAAAATATTTATTATTATTATTATTATTTTGTTAACCTGGGGAATCCCCCAAATTTGTTGAAAAATCTTACTTCTGTGTAATTGACCCTGATCCACAAGTGTAAGTATCTGCAGATCAAGGAACTCTTCACTATTAGATTCATAGATAGTTGATACAAAAAAACTACAAAATGCTAAGGATTATTATTATTTTACAGAACATTAAACGTATGTGTATACTAAAGTTAATTCAGAGTTTGATTGGGAATCATGATCTCCTTCTGTACGTAAATGGACAGAAAGCTTCATTTTTCAAATAAAGAAAGCTGTAACAAAAACTGCCTTTGGGTTTACTGGTTTCTCAGTTCAATTTTTCTTCTAGTCTTTTGGAGTGCACCATCAGGACACTTGAATATTTCCTATTCTAATACTGAAGACAGAACCCTTAATCAACTTTACACACTGCCATGCAAGAGAAAATTACCAAGATCAAATATATTTAGTCCACTGGGACACAATGTGCTCAGTTAAACTTCTTTATAGAATGTGAAGTTATCTCTGAATTATTTATCATTCCTATCCCCTAAAGCTGGCTGCAAGCCTTTTGCTAGAATTATTATTTGTTGTTGTTGGCAAGACAAATAATTATACTTTAAACAAATGAGATTGTCAATTAAGATAGAAAAATTGGGGACAGGGAGAGACTAAGCCTATCAAAAGAGATCAGATCAAAGGTCCACTTACACTGCATTCCTGAGCCTCGAAGGTGAAAGCACTTAGGAGGCCAGCAAGGCGCTGCACCAGCATTCAGGGACCCTGCGCCAATGCCCGGGCTACTTATGTCACCACTAGTGGCCCAAACACTGGCGTGGAGGCCTAGACACCAGTGGGGCCATCCGCCAGTGTCCCACCAGTGTAGAAGGCCACACTGGCATCCTGGGAGGCATCCTTGTGTCCTGGAAGGCGTACCCGGGGCGGGGTGGGGGGAGGAACTGCCCTTAGGCATATATAGATACAAACCTAAAAAAGGTTTACAGTATACTAGTCGATATTATTCTCAACTAATTAATGAACCTATTAGTTTTACAAAGACTCTTCCAGGTTTATATATTCCTGACAAGATAAAGAACATGAAAGAAATAATGTATAGGGGTATCTGAATGAACATTTAAAAAGATGCCATGGTTTGTCCAACTCTCGGGATGTATCTACAAATAATATGATGACATCTGGTGTGCCTATGCCTAAAGCAACGAAGACTTTTGCAACGGTAGCAACACAAACAGATATTCCAGCACCACCATTTTATGATGTCCTGGATTTCAACATTGAAGAAAATGTTCAAGTATCAAATGGACTATTTACTGTTGATAATGACTTATGGACTCATGATGACTGGATGAAAGCCATAGTTTAACAAATGTAATAACTGTATGTGTTTTGATTTTTGAAACCTATATTAAATGTTTTACATGGATAAATTCTACAAATGAACAAGGAAAGGGTGTTACAGGCTTTGACATATTAGGGCATATAAACTACCGTATATAAACTACCGTATTAATGTTGTACATGTGCAGAACTGTTCAATCAATGTAAAACCCTAACAGCTCATAAAAACCCATTTAAAAAGATACAAGCCTGAGCATTCTTAGCCAAGGACAAATGTGACAAGCCAGAACAATGCTTGCACCTTATCCTTGAAAGACTTAAATGTCACCGAGCTCAATGCTTCTCCTTTATCCTTGAAGGACCTAGAATACTGTTAGCATTCTATCCTTGAAGTGTCATGCAGGAATTCCACTTGTTTTCCTGTACTAAAAGGACATCACCTTCACAAACGTCTGTCATACAACCTTGTATTTTGCTGACTAATGTATTGTAACATTATATTGGGTTTTAATATGATAAAATGATGGTAGAAACTTATAAATAGGTTCATTTTATTCGTATTATCCAGGAGATTAGAATGATGGTAAAATTAAAGATATAGAGAGATAACATGACTCAAAACTGACTGTTTAACGTTTAGCAAAATAGCCTGGTGGAAGGGGAAGTCCTTATATGGTAGTCTAAAGGGAAGCCACAAGCATGTGCAGTACAACTGTATCCTGTTTGAGCTCAAGATTCAAGCCCATTGAAGGTGACTTAAACAGTATAAATAAAGGCACAGAAGGACTAGAATCTCAGACCTCTCTCAGAGGGTCTCAGAACATTGGCTGTTGGGTATGTATGGATTTCAATATATTATTCTAGATATTGTGAATCAGAATTTTTGAACTAAATCAGACTTTTAACTGTTATATTATAAGTATTGGATTTTAAAACTGAATAGTATGTAGAACTTGCTTTATAGTATACATTGTTACTGATTTTAAGACTTTGTAATACTTGATATATACATTAAATTACATTGAAGCAATTCAATAAAAAGACTCATTTTTATGTGAGTAAAGTAGTTGAGTCCTGCTTAGTGGGTGACTAACTGAATAAGATAACATACCACTTCTCAGGAAGTGGTCGATTCAAAGAGTATAGTCATCTGAAATGCACTGACCCGCTTCACTATTACAACTGATCCCCTGGTGACATAAATCAGCCCACCTGGAGAAAACAGCTGCTTTGGAAGGTTGACTCTATGGCATTATCCCCCACTGAAGTCCCTCACCTCTCTAAACCCCACCCTCCTCAGGCTCCACCCCCAAAATCCCCAGGTATTTCACAACCCGGAGCTGGCAACCCTATGTAGAATTGACTACCTAATCTAGACAGGGAATTAACTAGTCATGCTGATTAAGCAACTTTCCTCTTTCAGGCCTGTTTTGTGAGCTTTGTGCATTCAAGACTTGGAACTTGTAAGGCTTCGTACAGTTCCTTGTGGTAATTTCTTTTATTTTCACCTACTGTCTCTCTATCTAAATTAGCTTCCCCACCTAATCGCAGAAGGGATTAAAATACTAGGTTTAGCATAAAGAGCTAATTTCAAATTAGACTATTCAGTGCTACTGCCACTTCATTAAGTTTATAATGTTAATATATGTACACTCCACTATGTAATTAGTTTTAATAGTTGCCGTGGCTGTAAGATTAAAAAGGAGATGGAAAGTTCTTTTTGTCCCCTTCTCCTTTAGTTATTCTTTTCAGCTTCAAATTTGTTCCAATTAACCTCTCCCTTCAGTTCTGAAGCCACTCCAATCATTCCTTTTAACAGTTGGCACAAGGAAATATTGCTGAAATGCCTGTTCATTTAGGCTAAATTTACATATTACCAAGATAATGATTATCCCTTTTTTGTTCACAGTTGTCTGGCATCCATACATAAACTCCCAGTAAAAACGTGCTATCTGCCATAGAAAGCTATAGCTGCATTTCACTTAAGTTAGTAAAATCTGCCCTATTTAAAAAGAGAGAGGAGAAAAACACCATACACACACCACATTTTAAAATTTCAATATTTCCCCTGTAAATTTCTTGCTGCAAATATTCTCAGCCCATCCCTGCATATTTATTAAAGAGATGCATTAGCTAGCCTGACAAAGTAGAAACAAGCAGAAAGTTAATTTTGGGATCACTGTCTCTATTGGCCAATGATTACAGTCGCCATGAAATCACGCAGATACCTTAGTCCATTTATACAGGCCCATTTCCCCGCAGTCACCCCCATCAAATGCTTCGGGGCTTCCTTTGGATTATGCATACCTTTCCTGACCATCGGAGGTCACTTCACTCTCCCAGCACATTTTGCCTGTGTTTTCTGGATGCTGTTTAAGCCAGAATCTGGGAAAATGTGGGCAAAACGTGCAAAAAAGTGTGGGGAGCATGAGGTGCCCTCTGGAAAGACAAGCATAATCAAAATGAAGGCCCAAACCAGTCGGCGGGGGTGACCACAGGGAAACAGCCCTGCATAAATGGCCTTAGAAAAAGCTTATGGTGTTGAGGACATATACTATAAGAGTGCATCACAAGAAGAGATTAAGCTGATACCCATGACAGCTCTTATGTTATGAGGAACCAACACAGCCAGACCACTCACAGGGAGAGATGCAGGTTTCATCTGTGATTTTCTTTTAAAAACAAAAATATTTTTTGGCCCTGTTTCCGCCTCCTCCCTGCCCCCCGGCTATTGATACTTGACAAGGCACACAAGCAGGGGACAAAACCACAGGCCCTTGCAGCATTTTGAAACTGCCAAATTATTCTCTAAAATTATTCTCTGACCTGTGGACATTGTAACATCTAGCCTGGCCCTCAAATAGCACATTTCCACGCTGTTATCATGGAGCGGGGATGAGAGACAGTAGAACAGGGGTGTCAAACTCAATTGTTATGAGGGCCGGATATGACATAAATGTCACTTGGTTGAGCCTGGCCATGCCTCGCCAGCCCAGTTTGATAGTGGGGATGGGGGCTGCCTTGACTGGCTCGTGGGTCGGATAAGAGTTCTCAAGTGGGCAGATCTGGCCTGTGGGCCTTACATTTGACACTCCTGCAGTAGAACTTTGTGGCAAAAAAGGGTTGCTCGATTGATGCTGACTGTAGCCTCACAAATCCGCAGTAGCTGCTTGCCGGGGTGTTATGGTTTCTGAATAAATATGATGCCCTCTTGAACTGGACCTACTCTGAAAGAAATGGCTTCAGCCAGGAATGTCTAAACACCCCTTTATTTGGATCACAGTTTATCAACTGCAAGCAGCATCCCTCAATCATCAACTAAAAAAAAGTTTTAAATCTCTCTGTACATCTATATTAGATATCAGACTGGATGCTCTGTTTTATGCACATTATCACACTGCTTTCACCATTAGGGTTGCCGACTGCCAGTTAGTAGCAAGAGATCTCCTGCTAATTCAACTGATCTCCAGCCGATAGAGATCAGATCACCTGGAGAAAAATGGCCGCTTTGGCAATTGAACTCTATGGCATTGAAGCCCCTCCCCTCCCCAAACCCTGCCCTTTTCAGGCTCTGCCCCCCAAATCTCCCACTGGTTGAGAAGAGGGACCTGGCAACCCTATTCACCATCCCTGCTAGTCATTGGCCATCTTTGTTGTAAGCTAAAAATCAATAAAATAAAAGATGGGCTTTGATATTGCACGGGTGCAAGGAAAGCTGTGTGGATTCCTTCTCTGTCCTAGCCTTGCCTATTTTGCCTAGCTGACTTAGGTGCTTGCTGATGGGAGCATTCACATCCAATCAAATGTGCATTCCTGCACTGCCTCTCCCAAAGATATTCCCGTTCCCCACCAATCTGCCTAATGCACCAAGCAGAAACAAAAAATATTTTTCCTTGATTGTTTCAGATCTACTGGGACAGATAGGGAAGATGTACAGTTAGTTTTTCAAGCCTTGCCTGTAAGTGTCCTTCTACACATTACATAGTCCTTGGCCATTTATGCATGCGTGTTTCCTCGCAGTCACCCCACCAAACTACTTCAGGGCTTTGCTTTGATTATTCATGCATTTTCCAACCGTCAGAGGTTACCCCGCTCTCCCCACATGTTTTCTCTGCTTTTTCTGGATGCTGGCTAAACATGAATTCAGAAAACGCGGGCAAAGCGAGGTGGGGGGGAGCGAGGAAAGCTCTGATGATCAGAAAAGGCTTGCATGCATAATGAAAGCAAAGAGCCGAAGCAGTCAGGGGGGTGACCGTGAGGGAAACAGCCTTGCATAAAAGGCCTTTGTGTCAAACACACACCAACTCTTTTCAGTTTGTGTACAGCACACAGGGAGAAATGGCTGTAGCTTCCCCACACTAGGGTTGTCAGATCCCCCCTGGCCACCAGTGGGGGATGGGGGGTAGGGTGGCCAGATCCAGGTTGGGAAACTCCTGGAGATTTGGGGATGGAGCCTGGGGAGGCAAGGGACCTCAGTGGGGCACAATGTCCACCCTTCAAAGCATCCATTTTCTCCAGGGGAAATGATCTCTACAGTCTGGAGATGAGCTGTAATTCCGGGGGAACCCCAGGTCCCACCTGGAGGCTGGCATTCCTACCCCCCCACACACACACTCTTTTCACCTCCTAAACCTACATGCAGCCACCACTGGCTCCTCTGTAACAATCACATTACTTACAGGGCTACACACAAGTTTCACAATGGAGCCAATAATTATCTGTTTCCTTACTGAGACTCAAGGCAGCTTACACTGTCCTAGTCGATGCGATCAACATGATGAGACATCTAATAAACAATGTAATAGGACTAGTTTGAACTCAAAGACAGAGTTGGCGGGGGAGGCTAAGGCTGTTCACAAACAGAAAAGAGGCAGTGTGAGTCTGGGATACAGAAAACTCCCATTGTATATGCAGTACAAAGCCTGGACGTTTCCCTGCAGTCATCCCCGCCAACTGCATTTTGATTATGCATGCCTTTTCCACTCAGAGGTCGCCTCGCTCTCCCCGCGCATTTTGCCCACATTTTCCAGATTCTGGCTAAAACAGCATCTGGAAAACACAGACAAAACACAGGGAGAGGGAGGCAACCTCTGATGGGTGGGAAAGGCATGCAGAATCAAAAGGTAGTCCTGAAGCTGTTGACAGGGGTGACCATGGGGAAACATCCCTGCTTAAGAAGAGAAGAAGAAGAGGAAGAGTTGGTTTTTATATGCCAACTTTCTCTACCACTTAAGGAAGAATTAAACTAGCTTACAATCACCTTCCCTTCCCCTCCCCACAACAGACACCCTATAAGGTAGGTGAGGCTGAGAGACGTGAGTAGCCCAAGGTCACCCAGCTGGCTTCATGTGTAGGAGTGGGGAAACAAATCCAGTTCACCAGATTAGCCTCCGCCGCTCATGTGGAGGAGTGAGGAATCAAACTCGGTTCTCCAGATCAGAGTCCACCGCTCCAAACCACTGCTCTTAACCACTACACCCCACTGGCTCTCGTTACTTTGTGTTAACGAGATCACAGCTGCATGTTCCTGCACTGCCTCCTGGGAAATAAAGCTTGATCCAGAAAGTTCTGGACCCACACCAACGTGTTGAATGACACGCACTGCACGGGAGCAAAAACATTGCACACACACACATTTGAAAGCAGTTGACTGTAAATGAGGCTAACCTGTCCTCGCTGGTCCCGGGGCATATGTAATCCAAACAATCCAAGCAAGTTGTGCCCATGCACCAGTCTCGGCTGCTCAGCCGGCCCCCACAATGCTATGCCACCCCTGTGCAGGCACAGAAATACTTGAAATGCCAATCATTTTGAATTGCGAACAAATCATCAAGGCAATCATACGAGGTGCTTGCCTCGACAGGGAAGGGCATTGCAAACCAGATGAGTTCAATTTTCGAACACCTGTTTTGCAAATATCCAATCATCCCTGGCTCCAGCTGATCCCTGCGCATCCCGATGCAATCTGCTGCGAAAGAACCATTCAATTAAAAACCCTTTAAAATACTGCAGCTCACCATGACATATTTAAGGGCTGCCACTCAGGGTGTGAAAGCACTCTTAGTCCTTTTATGCAGGGACTGTTTCCCCACAGTCACCCTGCCCGCTGCTTTGGGGCTTCCTTTTGATCATGCATGCTTTTTTCCCACTTTGCTACACAGTGTAAAGCCAATTATGAGAAACCTTGATATACATTTTGAGGTGGGATATAAGGCATTTCATGGGATGGAAGGCAGGATGGTATAGCCCAATCTTGTCAAATCTCAGAAGTTAAGAAGGGTTGGTACTTGGAAGGGGAAACCACCAAGAAAGACTTGGCAGTAGGGTTGTGCATATTGATATACCTGAACTGAAAGTAAACCTGAAATTAGCCATTTCAGCAATATTTGGGTCGATTGAATACCAAAACATGGGAATCTGCCCGAAGCTGAATAGGCAATTCCCAGAAAAGCTGAATAGATATTTGGCTTTTTCAGGTTTCGGCTATTTTTCTTTGTTCAGATGCACAGCTCTGTGCTTTCTCCCACTTTTCTATCTTTGACTGGTTTTGCTAGGTAGGGGTCGTGTAATCGGAGCCAACTTGGTCTGAACCATTCAGTGAGTTGATTTGCAATTCTTCATCAAACATAAGGGTTATTTAAAAGATGGGCTCACCCAGTCCCATCTGGAGAGGTATACCCTCCAACTAAAAAACACCGGCTTCTACAGCTGCTGACCACCAGGCTTCTGGAGAAGACTCCTCACCCGCACAGATGAGCAATCTTTTTCACAAGAGCTGCCTTGGTCATGACTTTGGCTGGCTCCGATATCACCCCCCACACCCGAAAATCTGCTATCATACTGAAGGTCACCCCGAGTAAAGGCTTTGTATCCCCACACCGTGACCATCTCTTGAAATCACTAAAATAAAGGACTGTTCACACTATGTCATTTGCAACCAAAAGAAATGTTTTTCCTGCCTCATTTTTCTTGCATTTAAGCTGTTTCCCTCAGTTTGGAAGCTAATTTGCATGGACATCGTGCTATGTGCTCCAGATACGAAGGGAGCCCCAGACATTAAAGTGCCAGCTTGCCAATTGGCTCTTTCTGCTAGTCCTCGGCAATGCTGAACTTCTGGACCTGAAAACCACTGGACAGCTCGGCTCGCAAATGCCTGGAGGATGGGGGTGAACACTTTGCGGGCCCATAAAATTGGACTCCCTAGCCCAGTTTTCACAAAACTTCACTGTCCATCTAAGGAGCGTCCCTTGCAGCTAAGCTGCAAATTTGGTGACTCTACCTTCAAAAATGCCCCCACAGGAGCTTTGAAAATAATCCCCATAGACTATAATGGACCCGTTTTTTTGGGGGGGGGGGTAAACCCAAAAATAAAGCCGAAATACCCCTTTAGCAATATGGGTATTCGGCTTATTCTGGGTTTACCAGGGGGAAAACAGGCCCAATGAACCCCAAATTTACCTTTTTTTTTTTTTTTGCACAACCCTACTCAGCAGAAGACAATGGCAAAGCACCTCTGCTCCTCACTTGCTTTGAAAACCTCTTGTTGGATCACCACCAGTCAGCTGCAACTTGACAATACTTTACACACACACACAAGGCATTTTAACACACCATATGTGTCTAATGTTGTCAAAAGGAATTTTTAGAAAGTTTGCATAACATTTCTATATACCATTTGCATAATTAAATTAAGGAACAATGAAAGCAATTTCTATCTAGCATTTGATTTACTTCAGCTGCATGAAAATTCCTGTTTCAGCTGAATCTGAATCATCAATTTATTCTTATCTGCTTTTCCACCAGTGGATATATAATGTTCCTGAATACCTTTGACATAACCTAGAATTACCTGAATAAATGGTATCATGATATGGTGTTTGTTTTTTTTTAAATATAGAAGTTTGATTGCTTAGCTTGCAATGAAAAGTTTATCCAGGAATGCAACATTCTATACTATGAATCGTGCAGGTCATTCTTCACATTGATCAAATCAAATGGTGATTTCTGTACTGCAGGATTAATATATGTATTATCTATTTGTTTATTTATTCACAATATTTATTAGCCAGCTTTCTACCGTGTGGCAATCAAAGTCACTTACAATATAAAACAATTATTATAAAACATATAAAAGATGACAGCTTAAAATCTCAATTAGGACTGCAAATAAATTAAAAACTAAATTAGTCAAATACTGTCCTAAATAAAAAATGTCTTCTAGTGCATAGACAACAGGACATAGACCTATTACCTAGTTCTTCAGCATCCATAAATGGAATTCATTCTCTAATGACCAAGTCACAAATAACCAAACCTAAGATCAGGTTATACTCATTTTAAGACTATTTCCCTTTGCCTTAAATTTAAACTTCAACTGGTGAAACGACTACTGCTGAAAGGTAAAGGAGAAAGTGCTAAAGCAGGACTACAGCTGAACAACAAGAAGACAAAAGTAATGACTACAGGAAAATTACTCAACTTTAAGGCTGACAATGAGGAAATTGAAATTGTTCAAGACTTTCTATTCCTTGATAACACCAAAAAAACTGGCAATGACCTACAAATCGATGTCTTCAAAGTGTTGGAAGTGTAACAAAGAAGTAGGTTCATTTCATCATATGTGGTGGACCTGTGAAAAAGCAAAAAAACTATTGGGACATGATCTATAATGAAATAAGGTTGATTATACGAAACAATATACCTAAAACACCTGAGATGATGCTTCTAAGTATGATACCAGATTCTATTATAACTCAAAGATCTTTTTTGATATATGCAACCATAGCCGCCAGATTGATATATGCAGGTAAATGGAAATCAACTGAGACTCCAGACAAAAATGACTGGATACAAAAGATGTTAGAAATGGCGGAAATGGCAAAACTTACAGCTTTGGTAAACCAAAAAGACAATGCTCAGTTTATGGGCAAATGGGAGGCATGGAGGGTTTACTGTGAGACTGAAACCTATATGGGGAAACTGCAAGGTTATTCTTTGTTCTAATCCACTGATCAATAAGATATAGGTAAAAAATTGCAATACTTAAATCCTATTTTAATACCGAATAGTTTATTTTAATTTCTTTTTATTATTACACATAATATTTAATAACCAAGGTTTGTAAATGATATATTATGTTTTTCCTTTTATTTTCTTTGGTTGAAATGAAGAAATTAGTATGCAATAAGAAAGCTATTGTTAGACATAATATGAAAAAAAACATTAGGATTAGAATTCTAAATGCAAAAGACCAAACAAGTAAATAGAAAGATGGAGGAGGATGAAGGGGAAGTTTTCACTTATTTAATCTTTTAATAATGATGTATTTTCAACAACTATATCTTGATATAAATGTTTATGTAGTTATTTTTGAGTATTTGTTGAAAAGCTTATATATGATTTTATGGAAAATAATAAAAATTCTTTAAAGAAAAAAGAAAAAAATTCTATTCCTTGGCTTCATTATCAACCAAAAAGGAGACTGCAGCCAAGAAATCAGAAGGAGATTGAGACTGGGAAGGGCAACCATGAAGGAGCTAGAAAAGATTCTTAAGTGTAAGGATGTGTCACTGGCAACCAAGATCAAGTTAATTCATGCCATCATATTCCCTATGATTATGTATGGGTGTGAAAGCTGGACAATGAAGAAAGCTTTAAGGAAGAAAGTAGATTCCTTTGAAATGTGGTGTAGGAGGAAAGTGTTATGGATACCATGGACTGCCAAAAACAAAACAAAACAAAAAACAAATCAGTGGGTTATAGATCAAATCAAGCATGAACTGACCTTAGAAGCTAAAATGACTACACTGAGGCTGTCGTACTTTGGTCACTTTATGAGAAGACAAGAGTCACTGGAAAAGACAATCATGCTAGAAAAAGTTGAGGGCAGCAGGAAAAGAGGAAGATCCAACAAGCGATGGATTGACACTATAAAGGAAGTCATGGCCCTCAGTTTGCAAGATCTGAGCAAGGGTATTAAGAGTAAGATGTTTCGGAAGACACTGATTCATTGGTCACCAGGAGTTGGAAGCGACTTGACGGCACTTAACACACACACAGCTAAAATAGTGGCTAAAGTACAGGCCAACATAAAACAGCCACTGGGAATGAAAAAAGGCAATTGTTTTCTTAAAATTACAAGTGATATTATATGTCCAAAAAAATGATCACATAACCATTTGCCTAAACTCTGCGAAATCTGAGTTATATTTGGAAGGAATGCCAAAGGAAGTTGGAAGTAATTAACAGAATGAAGCTTTAATAATACCCAATGGGGTGACAGATGTCACAGCCAGACTGCCCTTACATCTAAGTAACACCCAAAACTCCTGCTAAGAATTATGTCCGATGCAGACTGGAATTTACAACTTTTCTGAGATTTATGTCTATTGCATTTGATCTGTTATTAAATCAATTTGAGCCCATTGTAGCACTCAGTGGCAAGGGATTCCAGAAACCACTAAGGTATTGCAAGGAGATATATTTCTTGTTCATAGTCTTTAAATGATTATTTCAAGTAATTTTTTTTAAAGGACAAGATAAAGAGGATGAATTTCATCTTCCTGTTGACTCATGCAGTTCACACCACCCTTGCTTTGATAAACCTCAACTCTTTGATTGATTGAGGACTGCTTCACATCCTGTTTCAATGGACAGATTTCATGGGCAGCGGAACACGGAACAACGCTTGGGTTCACTTGCCTTTGACAATCCTACGCAGAGTAGGATTTGGTGCGAAACAAGACATATGCCCACATGAAGAAGAAAAAATGGACAGTTCATATGAGCAGGAGAACTCAGGCATTTCCTAGTATAGGGCTTGGGATATATGAAGCAAGCTCAGGGCTGTTTAGCTTGCAGAGAAGGCGGTTAAGGGGAGACATGATAAAGGTCTATAAAATAATGCATGTTATAGAGAGAGTGGGCAGGGAGAAGCTTTTCTTCCTCTCTCGTAATATTAGAACGTGGGGTCATCTGCTGAAGCTGGAAAGTGAGAGATTCAAAACAGATAAAAGGAAGTATTTCTCCACACAACGCATAGTCAAATTGTGGAACTCCTTGCCCCAGGATGTAGTGATGGCTGCCAACTTGGATGGCTTTAAGAGGAGTGGACATGTTCATGGAGGAGAGGGGCATTAATGGCTGCTAGTAAGAGTTCCCTTTGTTTTGAACTAATTGTATTTTTCCGAAGAGTGCACCTTGTTGAGAACATCTCTTCTTGACTCCAGTTTTGTTGTGAATTCTTGGCAAGACATGGAAAAGTTACTTAGGACAGCTAGCATAGCTTTGATAGTGTTAATACCAAGTCCTGATCTCTGAGATGTCCACATCATGTTCATGGAAGAAAACACTCTCTCCACTTCAGCATTGCTTCCTGGTAGACAGAGACAGAGTTGAACCAACTTTTGTAGCTGTGGATAGGGGATCATCTTCTGAGAGAAGAATGAGAAAACGTCTCTCCATCTTGTACACACATCAGCACCATCTTCATTCCATTTACTTATCTTTTCTTTTGATACATATTCTTTCAAAGAAGAAATTTCATCAAATAGATGATCTTCATTTAGATCAGCTTCTCCTACTCTTGATGAAAAATATTGGAGACACTCTTCAAAGTTTTTCTCTCTGTGGAGAAGTCCTAAGCAAAATGCACTCCATACACCTTATATCTTCAGAGTAGGAGCTCCAAGCAGTTAGATATTCAATAGCAGTAGTGTAGAAATTGCTTGATATGGTGAGAAATTCTTCCTTCGTGCAGGAACCTTCTTCTTCAAGAGATGGCAAAAGTTTCTTCACTGAGATGGGAATAAACGTCATCATTCCTAGCCTGACGTTTCTCAATCAAACTGTTGAGAATCTTGCAAGATTCCACTGCTGTTACTGCCCCTCCTTCGGCTTGGAGTATGGAATCATGGAAAAGTGGCAGAGTTGAGGCAACAACATTCATCCATAAATAGGTGCAAGGATCATTGAACCACTTTTTCAGCATGGCTGGACATTTCCCCTCAGACAGAAAAAAGGATTTCAAGGCAGCATATATTTCACAGATCCTTCTCATGGCTGGTAGCAGTGAAAGCCATCTGACATTACTGTAGCTAAGAATATTCTTGTGTTCCTGTCCTACAAACTCGCAGAACTCTTTTAGATGTTCTACTCTCACTGTAAATATGTGAAAATAGCCAAAAATCTTTACTACAAGTCTTTCAACATCAACAGGGATTGAATTTATTGCAGAATGTGCACTGTTATGTATCCTATGAGCATTACATCCCAAGCCAAGAAGATTCTTTCCCAAACCTTCCTTCATTTTCGTGAGGACATTGTTTGAACCTTTTCTCTTCAGACCACCAAAGTTAGTGTTCGTATTGTCTGCTGAAACTGCTACCACTTTATGCTCCAAACCTAGATCCCTGATTGTTTGAAATGAAGCCGTGTATATTATTTCAGCTGTTTCCCCTGTAATGTGAACCAAGTCCACAAGTTTATTATGGATGGATATGGCTTTCTCAGCATTCACATGTACGTAGTGAACAATAATTGATAGTAATTTTATATTACAATGATTTGAAGCATCTAGAAGTATAGTTATAAAAGAAGCACTATTAATTTCTTCTACAGCTTCAGCAATTTCTTCTACAGCTTCAGCAATCGCCCAGGGAGCAATCACGTGTTTGACAATGGCTTCAACTTTTGTTCTGGAACACGTGAATTTCGGCTCATTGAATTTCTTAATCAAGCCGGAAGTACAGTCCATAGACTTGAAACTGTGGTAATGCTTCACGGTATGAAATGCAAAAGTTCCTTCTTAAAGGGCAATGTTTATTTCACTTTGATCTGGCTGTGAGCTCTAGCCCTGCGGCAAACCATAAACAGATTTCAGCAGATGGCAAATCCACGAAAGCAGTTTTATTGGTTATCATCGACAGGTTTTAGAAGCCATATTCAAAAGGACACTAGTAAGGGGCAAAGGCAAGGTACATGGCATATATAGAAAGCAAAAGGAGATAACTGGTAACCCAGGCAACCCCCCTCCCAGAGGCAGGAAGGAGTACTTGGCGATTCCCACAGTATGGGAATCTATGAAGACTAAACACGGGGCATGGACTGGCCTTGGACAGAATATCAAAACAACACCTGGAAGCACAACCACGAACCATCCTCATGGCCTGCTCCTGACACTGGCACAATTTTCTTAAAGTATGCTGATACCTTTGTGTTGATACTTTCCTGAATCATGGAGCTTTTATGTCTTTTAGTTGCAACATGTTCAACGACTGAGGTTCGCCCACCACTTCCAATGGTAAAAGTTACTTCACATAATGAACAAAATGCAGAATGTTACTTCACTCCTCTTCTGATAAATGGAAAATCCTGTAATATCAAATCACTAACCACACATTTTCGTTTCTTTGACATCGTAGCTTCAATAGCTTCAATAACTACAATATAAATCACAGAAAGTACAAGTGGATGTGTTAAAAGACTGCCGATACTGCTAAAAACAACCACTCAACACTGGAAAAAGCAATAGAATAAAAGAGGAAGAGGAAAATGGAAGTGAAATGTGAAAACAAGTGCACGTTGGCAGGGAGCCAATCACATTTCAAGAGAAATAACCATGCGGTAGCAGCTAGCCAATCATACTTCGATATACATTTCATTCTGAAAGAGCCATTTCACACTTTATCTGGCAGATGTGTGTGTTTATTTTAGGGACTCTCATGTTACTCTGGTGTTTCTCACAGCAATCACATTGTAGGAGTAATTTACAGTTGTCTAATAAATCTACAACACTTATGTTCGGGGACGGCACACTTACCCCCTGCCGCCCCTGGACGAAGCAGCCCAGGCGGTCTCACCCCGACTTCGGAGACGCCGCTGGGGACCAGGGCAGCCGGAGAGGCAGGCACGGTGTTGGCGGGGCAGCTAGGCATGAGCCACCAAACTGGGAGGCTGGCCCCACCCTTGCCGCAACACGACGGAGCCCGGGAGAAATGGGGAGGTCCAGGCCAGTTGCGTCGCTGCAGCACGGCCCCCGACTGCCCCTGACCCTTGGAACAGTCAGGAGGCAGGGAAAGAGACCTCTCCCTGCAACCAGCCCCGCCCCGCTGAACAGCTGAGAGGGGCTAGGCAAACAGCCGGGAGGATCTCACGGCCGGCACCGACAGGGAGGAGGGATGGAAGGGAGGGGCCTGAGAGGCATCAAGGCCCCGATAAAGCCTCGGAGGGGGAGGAAAAGGGGTGGAGCACGATTGGGGGGAAGGGAAGGTAGGTGGGGCTGAGGCCGAGGAGGATTGCTCAGCCAGAGGTGTGGCTCTCGCTTGTAGAGAGCAACCCCGGAGACGACAGAAGGGGAAGACAGCTCTAGCTCCCCTTCTGAATGGTCTGAGGCCGAGGAGGCCCCGCACGACAAAACTCCAACATGGGAAGGCACGGCCGGCGGTAACATCAAGGGGGTGGACCATCAAATCCGGGGACATTCCGGGGATGGATTTTGTCCGGGGACAGATTTCTAAATCCAGGGACTGTCCCTGGGAAACGGGGATGTCTGGTAACTCTATGATAATCTCCTCTGCCCTGCCTTTTGTACATTTCACTAAAAACGAATAGCCAAATTTAGGACAGTTTTTTATCATTCAGGGTCCTGTTTGGAGTACTAATGAAGTTATAAGTTTTCATTACACAGACATACAGAAAAATCACCATAATCCTGAAATTGCCACTGAAAAATGGACATAAGATGACAGGAGTTTTCAACCCACAACTGCTTAGAAAGAACCACAGAAAAAGACAAACACAGCCCAATATTATTTTAAAACAAGTACCAGTTTATAAATTATACAACTGTTCTCTGCCAGTAATCACACGATTTGCATAAGAATTATTTTGCATGGATCCATTGTTTATCAAAATGTATAATGCATGCATTTGATAAATATGTATTTAATTGACAGAGTGTAACAGCCTTTTTTCTGAGCTGTTCCTTTCCTAAGGGTATGCATCTCAAAAAAAAAAAAAAAAAAACTGCCTAAATATGCACGCACTGTGTTCACTCTTCACAGGTAAAGTGATACATATTTTATAATCCATCATGAAGCAAATAAATAAGAAAACAAGGGTCTTAAAATGTAGGCATTACACTTTGAAAGTAATAATGTATTGATAAAAGCTTTGGATGTGGGGGGAGAGAGCTTTTCTCCAAGCCTCGTATAGTGCTCTTGAATTAGAACCATTGCAGACATTCTGAATGCTCTTTTCTGGCACACAGACGGGGTTGCCAACCTCCAGATGGTGGCTAGAGATCTCCCACTATTACAACTGGAGAAAATGGCTGCTTTGGTAATTGGACTCTGTGGCACTGAAGTCCCTCCCTCCCCAAACCCCACTGTCTTCAGGCTCTGCCCTAAAAAATCTCTTGACAGTGGTGAAGAGGGACCAGGACAGAAAATAAACCCAAAATTAACAGTTTTGGCAATATTCGGGTTTTGGGTAGACCGAATACCAAAACCTGGGAATCTGCCCGAAGCCAAATAGGTGATTCCCAAAAAAGCAGAATAATTATTTGGCTTTTTTGGGTTCAGCTATTTGGCTTTGCTCAGATGCATGACTCTGAGCTGTCTCCCATTTTTCTATCTTTGACTAGTTTTGTTAGGGCCCCATAGTTGGGGCCTGTTTGAGGTAGGGGTCATGTAATCAGAGCCAACTTGGTCACTCAACAGATCATCACCGTTCAGTGGGTTAAACTGGATCAAGCATATGGGTCACCGTTCAGTGGGTTAAACTGGATCAAGATGGGGCTCACCCAGTCCCTTCTGGAGGGATATACCTCCAACCAAAAAATTCCAGCTTCTATAGCTGCTTACCAGGTTTCTGAAGAAGACTCCTCACCCGCATGGATGAATAATCTCCTTCAAATAATATTGCTTCTGGGGGACAGGAGTCCCTCCAGTAAAGCATGAGTGGAAAATCATGCGTCCCCGCCCCCTTCCATTGGTTGAAATTTTAATCTGGATCCAAGAAAAAGAGTTGGTTTTTATAACCTGGTTTTCACTACTTTTAAGAAGTCTCAGACTGGCATACAATCTCCTTCCCCTCCACACAACAGACACCTTGTGAGGTAGGTGGGGCTGAGAGACCTCTGAGAGAACTGTAACTAGCCTAAGGTCACCCATCAGGCTTCATGTGGAGGAGTGGGGAAACCAACCCGGTTCCCCAGATTAGAGTCCGCCACTCATGTGCAGGAGTGGGGAATCAAACCTGCTTCTCCAGATTAGAGTCCTCTGCTCTTAACCACTATCCCCCACTGGCTCTATGGAGATCCAACCCACAGAAAGAGGCCAGGGAAAAAAAGGAAGTGATGAGAATGCTGCTCCTGGTGCAAAATCACAAGAGTTCCCCTATCACAGTAGTTTGTCATCAATAGGAAAGCCAAAGAGAGCAGGCTACAGTGCCAGGAGAGGATAGTGAACTGCTCCGTTTCCTGTCACTAGCATTGAGGGACCCTATTCAGGAAGCCCAAAAGAAATCCACTCACCACCAAACATTTAAGGTGACAATGGTCTCCCTGAAGGGAGGGTGATCTAACAGCAGCCTCCTGAATGAATCGCTCCTTGCTCAGCTTAGCCAGTACCAGCTCATATTCCTACATGGATTTTTCACCCGTTTAAGATTTTAAGCTAATTTATTTTGCTGCTGTTTGTTATATGTTAAAAGTAATTGTTAAAAATAAAAATGTTCCTGCCTGCAGCATTTTTCTTCTCACAGAACTAAGATTGTTGCTGTAATTTCAGAGTCGAAATTGCACACCCTTACTTAAATATCACCTATTTAAAGATGTAGCATTTCAATGCAGCAATAAATCTGTTACAAGCAAACATTAAAAGGAGACAGTTCTTATTTTTCATTTTCCTGGGAAAAACAATAGGATGGGTAACAAGGTTATAATCATTACTATACAAATAGAAGGCAAAGGTTGCCCCTGGTTACAAGGAACTTTATCTGGAATATTCTATGCAAAAAAAAAAAAAAAACACAAAAAAACCCCAACAATTTTGTTCTTCCATTTCCTGATTAGAACACAAATATACAGTCCAAGTTCTACAGATCAGTCCTTCTCTATATTATTGGTAATACAAATGCTCTTCTGTACAAGTCAAGTTTTCATACTCACTTGTGAAATCTACTAGAACAAGTGGGGACCCTCAAGAAACCTGTGAGGATAGGCAGTGTGGTGTAGTGGTTAAGAATGGTGGTTTGCAGCGGTGGACTCTGATCTGGAGAACAGGCTTTGATTCCCCACTCCTCCACGTGAGCGGCAGAGGCTAATCTGGTGAACTGGATTTGTTTCCCCACTCCTACACATGAAGCCAGCTGGGTGACCTTGGGCTAGTCACACTCTCTCAGTCCCACCTACCACACAGGGTTTCAGTTGTGGGGAGGAGAAGAGAAGGTGATTGTAAGCCAGTTTGATTCATCCTTAAGTGGTAGAGAAAGTCGGCATATAAAAAAACAACTCTTCTTCTTTCTTCTTCTTCTCTTCCTTCCCTCACCCCCATTCTCTGTCAATGTTCTCCCCTCTTTTTCTGACCCTCTCCTTATCTGTCAATCTTCCCTCTTATCTCCTCATCCCTCCTATGTCAGTGTTCTCCCATCTTTCTCCCCCACCCCCTTCTCTGGCAATCCCATCTCATCCCCCATTTCTCCCCTCACCCCATGTATGTCGATCTCCACCTCTCTTACTCCCCCAGCCCTTCTCAGTCCATGTCTCCATATCTCCCCCCAAACCCTTCTCAATCTTCCCCCACTTTCTCCCCATACCACTTCTCAATCTCCCCCACTTCTCTCTCCCCGGTGGCCTGGTTGTCAGGAGCCCCACTGTGGATCGAACAGCCTTCCCAAACTTTCCCTTCGACTGCTGACTCCTAGGGTTGCCAACCTCCAGGTAGTAGCTGTAGATCTCCTGCTATTACAACTGATCGCCAGCCGATAGAGATCAGTTCGCCTGGAGAAAATGGCCACTTTGGTAATTGGACTCTATGGCATTGAAGTCTCTCCCTTCCCCAAACCCTGCCCTCCTCAGGCTCTGCCCTAAAAACCTCCTGCCTGTGGTAAAGAGGGACCTGGCAACCCTACTGACTGCCCACCCGTCCGACTCCAGTGTTGTTGCTTCTTTCTTGGTGATAAGATTGCCAGCTCTCGGTTGGAAAATACCTGGAGATTTGAGGGGGGAGGGTAGAGCCTGAGGAGGGCAGGGTTTGGAGAAGGGGAGGGACTTCAATGCCATAGAGTCCAATGGCCAGTGGCCATTTTCTCTGGGTGAACTGATCTCTATCGGATGGAGTTCAGTTGTAATAGCAGGAGATCTCCAGTTAGTTACCTGGTGGTTGGCTACCCTAACCACAGATTCTGCTTCCTTCTATATATCTATTTTGTCTTCTATAAAGATATAAATGAATGTGGATTAAAAGTACATAAAAGTGAAACAGCGACATTTAATACCGCTTTCCTGCACCCCCAAATATAAGAGCTTCCAAAAGCTCTTTGTGTTGGTTTTAGTGCAAATCTGCTATGAAGCAAGCTTGTTAGAACCAGACTTTAAAAGATAAAGCACTAGAGGGCTACTCTATAGTCTTCTTTCATTGACTGTGAGGCAATAAAGTAAAGATTCAGTGCCACAGGGTTACCAATTCAGAGAAATGTAATGCTCAAGGAATTCATATGGCTTGCTAATCCCACATTACCAAGGGATGTGAACATTCAGGCTTAGAAGTAATTCAGCTTTCTTGGATTCAACAGACCTACAGTTAGGAAAGGAAAATAATTTGTAGAGGGAAATCTACGAGGAGTCCATGAAATCTGTGGCTGAAAGGGAAATAGGAATGCCCCAAACCCTTTCACTCTCAGCTGTATCCTTGGAGAACACTGTAAAGTATAAATTTTGTCCTAAATTTGCCTTTAAAATGATTTCATGCTAAGGAAGAGTGACCAAATTCTATGATTCCAAGTGCAGCATACCTACTGACCTTGGAGATATCCATCTTGGTAAAATGATCCCTTTAAAGGCGTATTATTAACCTCATTCAGCTGACAGGAAGCCCTTCAGCACTCTACATTCTCAAATTACTTATTTAGCAACAACATGTTAGGCACTAAGTAGCGTTGCCAGCTCTGGGCTGGGAAATACAAGGAGATTTTGGGGTGGAGTCTGAGGAGGGTGGGATTTGGAGAGTGGAGGGACTTCAATGTCATAGAGTCCAATTGCCAAAGTAGCCATTTTCTCCAGGACAACTGATCTCTGTCATCAGGAGATCAGCTGTAATAGCAGGAGCTCTGTAGCCACCACCTGAGGTTGGCCACCTTAGCAGTAAGGTA
Source organism: Euleptes europaea (assembly GCF_029931775.1). Lineage (NCBI taxonomy): Eukaryota > Metazoa > Chordata > Lepidosauria > Squamata > Sphaerodactylidae > Euleptes > Euleptes europaea. The sequence goes on along the minus strand of NC_079319.1, from coordinate 89,293,153 downwards.
GACTGAGAGTAAGATTCCATGCAGATCCGTGGAGCATAGGATCCAGCAAAGAACTCTCAAGCACTGTTCTCAAGAACTGATCTTCCCCCTGTTTATATGGTGCCAATTGCCTGGTTCCACTTCCTGAACCTAAGTGGGAGCCTTTGGAATTATTGTACATTATTATATGCCACTATAAGAATATAGGAAACAGATGTAAACAGTAACCATATTGCTCCATCTAGCCTAGCATAGTCTGCTCACACTGACATGGTTCTCTTCAGGTCTTTGTGTTTATTATGCATGCTGTTTCCGACCATCAGAGGTCACCTCATTCTCCCTCTTCATTTCTCCATGTTTTGCCTGCATTTTCAAATTTGAAATAAAACAGGTCTCTGAAAACACGGGCAAAATGCAGGGAAATGCAGGGGGAGAGTGAGGCGAACTCTGACGGTCAGAAATGGCATGCACAATCAACACAAAGACCCAAAGTCCTCTAAGGGGTGATGGCGAGGGAAACAGCCATGCATAAAAGACCTTACTCTGCCATGGATGCATGCCTTCAGTTTGTACAACCGGTGAGCTGGCCAGAGATTATGACCAATTCAGAATCACCCAAAGCCACAGTTTAAATAAACTGCAGTTAGTGTGACCATCTGATCACAAGCCATTGTACTAATATGGTTAATTTGGATTAGGGTCACCAGCCTCCAGTTGGGGCCTGGAGCTCTTCTGAAATTAAAACTGATCCCCATAGTATAGACACGAGTTCCACTGGAAGAAATGGCAGCTTTGGAGGATGGACTCTATGAAGTCCCAGCTCTTTGGATTCCCAAAGCTGTCAACCTTAGTTAAGATAGGTTCAACCAACCATTGAAACCAGTATCTGAAAATGATATGTTAACCATAGTTAGTCATAACTATAGTTTCATGAGATATATGAAAGCAGACATTCTGGATTAATCCTGGTAGCCTTTTCCCCATGTTTTCAAGGATCTGTTTTACCTCCAAGGCATCACAAAAAGGTACGTCCTATCTCAACCTCCTACAAAAGGAACATACAATAAGAGATATGAGCATTAGGGATTGATTCTGGTACCTCAATGTCACAAACGACATGGATTATAAAAAGCGGGAGTTTAGAATGGTCCAGGGGACTGCACAGGGCCTTAGTTTGGCAGCAGCAAGGCACAATGAGGTAACACATTGGTACAAAAAATCCTGACTGTGACCAAGGGATGTCTCAAGTTAAGCTGTGCCTATTTTTCTGACATCTTTGACATGGGTCCAGAATCTGCAGGAGAGAAACAATCTTCTTTGGAAATTCATTTTTGCCTCAGGTGGAAGCATGGTGGCTGGAGATATCCCGCTATTACAACTGATCTCCTGGCGACAGAGATCAGTTCACCTGGAGAAAATGGCCGCTTTGGAAGTGAACTCTATGACCTTATACCCCGCTGAAATCCATCCCCTCCCCAAAACCCGCCCTCCTCAGGCTCCACCCCAAAAATCTCCAGGTATTTCACAACCCAGAGCTGGCAATCCTAGTTCCACCCCACATTTTGGTTGGGGCAGAACACCACTCTTCTCTTCAGCAAACAGGTTGTGTGCAGGGAAGACGTGTTCCTCAGACATTCAGAGAAACATACAAGGTATGTCTTGGTTAGCAATAGTTGCTCGACATATTGTCAGTACAGATGCTGGCCCACCAGTCACATATTACAAGAACCAGGAGTAACAACAAATTGTAGCACAAAGCTACAGCACATTTTTGTGAGGTTTGATTTTTACTGCAAATGTTACTGTTCTGGGGAGGTACAAAAACCTCCACCTCCTACTTAGGGTTGCCGGCACTGGGTGGGAAAATACCCAGAAAATTTGGTGGTGGACCTTGAGGAGGGTGGGATTTGGGGAGGGGAAGGAGTTCAGTGGGGTATAATGCCATAGAGTCCACTTTCCAAAGTGACCATTTTCTCCAAGTGGACTGATCTCTGTCGCCTGGAGAACGCTTGTAATCCCAATATATCTACAGCCACCATGCATACTGGATGGTGGGTAAAAAAAAAGGGGGAACATGCATACTGGATGGGAATACACTTCTGAGTAGCAGTGTATATGAACAAGATCTTGGGGTACTAGTAGACTGTAAGATAAATATGAGCAGCCAGTGTGATGTGGTGACAAAAAAGGCTAAAGCGATCTTGGGGTGAATCAACAGAACATCCAAATTGCAAGATGTCATAGTCCCGCTGTACACTGTATTGGTCAGGCCTCATCTGGAGTATTGTGTGCAGTTCTGGAGGCCTCACTTGAAAAATAATTTGGACAGAATGGAGCGGGTGCAAAGGAGAGCAACAAGGAGGAATTAAGCAAAGACTACTTGACCATGAAAGACAAACAATTCTGCCTACAACTCCTTTATCTTGTTCTTCATCCAAATTGGGTCTTTCTGCCAATTTTGGATTGCTTCAGGGTTACTTCTATTCTCTAAGTGATCCCTCCCTCCGCAGGGCTTTTATGCTAGCTAGATTAAACGCCTTCCCAACGGCGGTTCTATTTGGGAGATTTAGTGGTACCCCGTTGGAAAGGAGAATTTGTGGTTGTGGATTGAATCAGATACTCGATACATCATATTTTATTGGAGTGTGTAATGCTAGCGGATCTACACACTAAATTTTTAATGCCATTAATTCAGGACAGGAATTCTTCACCCCACTCTTTGTTTAGATTCCTACTGAATTGGCACGACCCAGAAACTACAGAAATAGTAGCCATGTTTTTGAAGCAAGCTTTAAAGATAAAAATCAAACAAAAAATATAATAGCTATTATTTCTGTTATTTTAGATACGCATTTTCTATATCTACCTTATATTCACTGCATTCCGGCATATCCTATTTCATCCATGTTTATTGATATAGATTTTTGATATTGATGTTTTATCATTTGACTATTTCTGGAATGTTTTGAACGACTTGTTATGCCAATAAAGGTTTTTGAATTTGAATTTGAACAAGGAGGATCAGGAGCCTGGAGACCGAACCCTATGAGGAAAGGCTGAGGTACTTGGGAATATTTAATTTGGAGAGGAGGAGGTTGAGGGAGGACAGGATTGCTTTCTTTAAGTATTGAAGGCGTCAGTTAGAGGAGGGCAGGGAGCTGTTCCTGTTGGCAGCAGAGGATAGGACTTGCAATAATGGGTTTAAATTATGAGCAGAAAGGTACTAGCTGGATATTATGGATTTTCTTTTTTACAGTAAGAGTTGTTCAACAGTGGAATCGGCTACCTAGGGAGATGGTGAGCTCCCCCTCTCTGGCAGTCTTTAAGCAGCGGCTGGACAAACACTTGTCAGGGATGCTTTAGGCTGATCCTGCATTCAGCAGGGAGTTGGACTAGATGGCTTGTATGGCCCCTTCCAACTCTGTGATTCTACTCCTACTTTTTAGCTGATTTTTTTCTCCACACATGCTCAGAGTCACTATTTTGACGGAGTTGGAAAGAGAGGCACTGCATTCCCATTGCCCAGGCGACCAAGCCAATATTCTTGACTTTTCAGCAGCAACATTGCACAGGTAGTTTTGCTGCCTGCCAACTCTGAAAACTTTCACCCTGGTGCACATCATTACACGAATACTTGGGGCAAAATGTAGATGGTGATGCAAGTTCTGTTGGAAATCAGGTGGTAGAGATGGGCATGCAGACAAATGCACATTTGGACGTGGATGCCATCCATCTAGGGTTGCTAGGCTGGGACACATGGCAGAGATATGGGAGGAAAAACCTGGAAGTGATATCACAGCTCTCTAGGAATCACATATACAAGTTTTGGTTCAATATTAACGTGGCTGCAACAGGCAATATTGCCATATGGAGTGGCCCATTGACTTATTGTCATGTGATCCTGTTTACCTCAACTGATTGAAAGATGGTAACCATTTCCCACATGTATCCCAGCAGCCTTCTGTGACCTCCAAAAATAGATACGGAGTGTTGGGTGACCCACATAACAAAATACCTTGCTGAGCAAGAGGCTATAGCAAGAAGAGAAGCCTTGACTTTCCATCTTCCATTTCAGTCAATATTTCACTGCCTTTTACATCATCCTTAACCCCCTTGAGTGAAGTGTGAATCGTATTTACCCTTTAATATAGAATTACTAAAACTCCCCACTGTGAGCCCGTTGCCTTATTGTGTGGATTTTAAAATCCATATTCTATGGCCCAGTTCACAATTAGATATAATGATGTTCTGAACAAGTGTACCAAATTTTGCCCCAATATCACAACAGTCAATGGAATTATCACATCACCATCAATCCAACAAACCTGCAAACAGAATGTGAAATGAGCAATAGGCCTCTCTTTGCTCACCAATAAAGAAAAGTACCTTTATATGACAGATTCCATGTAGCTTCACCTAGGGCTGCCAGCCTGAAAGAGCTGCAAGGGTTAAACTGAGTGAATTAGAATTCTCTGTTTATTTTTGGAATTGAGCAATTTCAGACATTTTCCCCTTAATCTAGAGATAATTAGTTTAGTTCAGCAATGTAAACTTTTGTGCATGCTCTCTCATAAGCCTAGCATTCGTGAGGCTCCAAAAGGGAGAAGAGAAACCCAGTAGCAATTTTAACATATTAAATTGGTTTACTCTTTTATCACCAATCTAGAAAAACTGGAAAAAGGAGGGGGCAAATCTGACAATACTACCTAGCTAGGCCCATCTGTTCAACACACAGTATTAAGTTATAAGTGTGATGTGGTGGTTAGAGTGTCAAATAGGCTTGCCAGCTTCGGATTGGGAAATACCTGGGGATTTTGGGGGCAGAGCCTGAGGAGAGAGGTGTGATGTGATGTGATCTTTAAGGAGTTTACTTCCCATCTGATGGGGATGTATTTAGTTCCTTAGAGTGTGGAGGGCGGGAGTCCTTCTTGGCAATTTAGATGATATGTCTGCCTCCCCAGTCATGTGTGAACGTCTATGTCACTGGTTCCCAACCAGGGGTCCGTGGACCCCCAGGGGTCCACGAGAACTAAATCAAGGTCCGCGAAACAAAGTTATAAACCCATAATAAATTAATATTTTTAATTAAAACTTCTCTATTATAAAAATATATATTCAAATATTATTCTAAGTTTAATGTTTAACTAACAGTTATGATTAAAGTTTATTTTCAAATTCTCGGAATTTTTATTTTGGACCTTGGGGTCCCTGCACCGAACAAAAAAGTCCTAGTGGTCCCTGGCCAAAAAAAGGTTGGGAACCACTGGTCTATGTGAATAAAGCTGTTTGGATTAATAGCTGAGGGCTCCTGCACATTCTTTCAAGAGGCGTCTGGCAGTGGAACATCACAAGAGGTATTTGGGGAGGGAAGGGACTTCAATGCCAATTGCCAAAGTGGCCATTTTCTTCAGGGGGATCAGTTTCACATGGTGATCAGGTGTAATAGTAGGAGATCTCCTGCTAGTACCTGGAGGTTGGCAACCCTAATGTCAAACTAGGGTCTGAGAGATCCCCAGTGCCCTTGGACCAGCAGCCTATTTTAAAGTGTTCTTGTTGAAGGGATAAAATGGGGGAAAGGAAAAACCACGTGTGCCTCCCTTTCAGAGGAATGGTGGGATATCCCTCAGCAACAGATGCACATCCAACCAACACAGTGAAGCAACTACAATCTTACTCCTACTAATACGTTAGGTTTTTAAATATGCTAAATGAATCACACTCCCAAACAGCTGTCTTTAAAAGACCCTGAGAAAGATTTGTGCACATCCCAAACCTGCTTTACGAAAGCAGATAGCAAAAGCAAACTCCTTTTAAATATTTCTTCTTCTCCCAAAATGTTTTGAGGGAAAACCATAAAGCAAAATTGCCTCAGAGTAACAAGCTGGAGAAGGACATTGCTTTTACTGCCTTTCATATCAAAGGATTTCAAGGATTTTTTTTTTACCTCTGCACAGCTATTAGTTTTAGTTTGCTGTCTTCTGTTATTGTTTTTTAGCCACCAAGAAAAAATATATAGAAAATATGGGAATTTTGTGATTAGAATATCCCTTCGCCTCTTACACCTTCTTTCATTGGCTTTGAAGATTGGGGAAGTAGTACGGAGAGGAGTTGTTGTTTTTTAAACCCTTTTCTTCCATACCATTCCTCTGTGGCAAATTGTCCTCAGAAGCAGAATGTTGTTAGGTCTGTGGAAGAAAAAAAGACCAGTATAACACTCCCACCTATTCCCTTCCCACAAAATACAGGCATTCCTCAGAGATACTGCAAGCTCAGTTCCAGACCACCACAATAAAGCAAATATTGCAATAAAGTGAGTCACACATTTTCCCCCCAGTGCATATAAAAGTTATGTTTACACTATACTGTAGTCTATTAAGTGTACAATAGCATTAAGTCTAAAAAACAATGTACATACCTTAATTAAATAACACTTTAATGCTAAAAAAAAGGCTAACCATCACCTGAGCCTTCAGCGAGTTGTAATTGTTTTGCTGATGGAGGACCTTGCCTCGATGTTAATAGCTGCTGACTGCAAAAAAAAACCATGCAATAGCTGTGAGGCGCAATAAAGCAATGTGAAATAATATGAGGTGTGCTTATACAGAGCTAATTATAAAAAAGCACCAGAAAGACAAGTTACATACTTTGTTTTTTTTCATAAAAGTGGCATAATAGGGGTGTTTGGGGGAGGAGGAGCATTTCCAGGAGATTCTAATCAGACTTCTGAAGGTACACCTGATCTGGCCTCCAAACAACCTTTTCCTGGATACCACAGAGGTTCAGATTTCCCCACCAACTAGGATTGCCACCCTCCAGGTACTAGCTGGAGATTGCCCACTATTAGAACTGATCTCCAGCCGATAGAGATCAGTTCACCTGGAGAAAATGGCCGCTTTGGCAATTGGACACTATAGCATTGAAGTCCCTTCCCAAACCCCACCCTCCTCAGGGTCCGTCGCCAAAAACCTCCTGCGGGTGGTGAAGAGGGGCCTGGCAACCCTACCACCAACCAGCGTATAATTATGTAGTTTAGGAGTGAACAAGTAGAAGCCAAGACTGGCAAGTATTGTTACTGCCTGTCAGGTTGCTCAGGGTTGGTTAGTATAGTTAGGCGCTTGCTTCCCAAGTAACTTGTTTCTCCTCAGACCCCAACAAACTATTCTTTAATACTTAATGCCAACTTGGTAAGAACAATAGAAAAATGCAGAACTGGGTACAGGAGAACTTCCTTTGTACGTATTCTAGATTTATTCAAATGTACAGCCCTGACCTGGATGGCCCAGGCTAGCCTGATCTCGCCAGATCTCAGAAGCTAAGCAGGGTCAGCCCTGGTTAGTATTTGGATGGGAGACCTCCAAGGAAGTCCAGGGTTGCTGTGCAGAGGAAGGCACTGGCAAACCACCTCTGTTAGTCTCTTGCCATGAAAACCCCAAAAAGGGGTCGCCATAAGTTGGCTGCGACTTGACGGCACTTTACACACCCACACACAGTCTTCTGCGGTCTTTTCTGCCAGCCTTCTCATGGGGAGGAGAATCTCCTCTTCCCAGGACTTCAGCGTGGCAGCTCCCCTTGTGGACTTGACCTTAACACTGGCTGCAGCCAGACTGCCAGAGTCTAGCTCTCTCCATGGCTGTTCAGCCCTCCCTGGTCTACTGCTCTCTCAGCTCTCGTGCACCTTCCACCTCCTGCGGGGAATTCTCTGCTGCAGGTATCTAGATCTCAGCTCTGCCCTCTTTCCTGAAGCCCTTCAGAGCTCTTCCTCTGTCTCCTCTAGCTGACTAAACTAATTCGACTCATCCTAAAGTTGCAAGCTCTAGGTTGGACAACACTTGGAGATTTTAGGGGTGGAGCCTGAGGAGGTTGGGGTTTGGGAAGGCATTTCCATGGGGTATCATGCCATAGAGTCCACCTTCCAAAGTGGCCATTTTCTCCAGGTGAACTGATCTCTGTCGCTTGGGGATCAGTTGTAATAGAGGGAAAACTCCAGCTATCACCTAATTTATATGCTGGAGGGGGATTGAAAAATCTGACTTGTGATTGGCTCCTATCAAAAGTTGCTAAAAAGGCCAACAGGATTGCTTCATTCTCACTGCTGCCTGATTGGTTCTTTTCCAACCAGGCTAAGGGACCAATAAGACAGCTCTATGTTCCCTCCTTCTTCTCTAATTGGTTAGTATTACAAACCCTACATTTGCACGATTGTGCCGTTTGCTAATACATATAAAAACCTTAAATTCATTCTAAGACATACACTTTTCTGTTTACAGTTATACACACACAAACACACACACACACACAAATATTTTTTTTTAAATTGAATTTCTTCACACTGCCTTAGGTATTTAATTCAAGTGGGAGTTAAGCTAACCCTGGCTTTCCAAGAAGCTGCTTTACTAGGGTTGTGAAAAAATTTGGGGGGTAAATTTCCGGTCCGAGCTTATCGGGCCTGATCTTTTTCGATAAACCCAAAATAAGCCAAATATCCATACCAGTAAATATGGGTATTCGGCTTATTTCCAGGTTTACCAAAAACATTCAGGCCCGTTATAGTCTATAGGGATTTTTTTGAAGTTCCTGCGGGGGCATTTTTGGAGATAGAGTCACCAAATTTGCAGTGTGTCTGCAAGGGACTCACTCTCCTTAGATGGTCACCAAAGTTTGGTGAGCTTTGGGACAGGGGGTATGATTTTATGGGCCAGCAAAGGGGACTCCCCCATCCTCCAGGCATTTGCTAGCCGAGCTAATTTCAGGTTTATTTTTGGTTCGGATATACTGATATGCACAACCTTGTTCTTCAGAACATGTCGCAAACTTGAAGGCAAGGAATAAGTATTGGCTCATGAGCTCTCTTAGCTTCCAACCCTCTTCAGGTATAATGCAAGAACTTTGCACATATGGCAACACCACATGTAGACATAGTTTGTGTGATTCTTCTTCAGAGAGAGAAAAAAGGAGGGGAAAGATTGAACAAATTGGGCATAAGGCACTATGCATGCCACCCTCATGTCACACATTAACTTTTGCACATGGCAGAGGGTAGCATGGCCAACTGTTCCTCATCTACACAAGCAGGATTGACAGATGCATCCAATATGGAACCATTAAAGACTTTCCAAGGGTCCATAGGCCACATATTGCTCTGCCAAGATGTATGCCATTTTCAACTCCCTGTTTACTAGGAATAGTCAAGCCGAGTGAACCTGCAGTGCGATCGTGTCAACATGTTTTCAGATTGCCAGAACCCTGAAACTGTGGCATGATAAATCACCATCTGGAGACACATGAAAATAAAGAAAGAAATCGCATGATTCGTAAGGTTCACTTCAGATTGACTTTGTCACGACGAAACGAGCTTGAAATGGTCCTCGACATTCACCCTCAGAAGTAAGCAATGACTGTTAAAAGCTGCTGGGGAAATAGCTGTTAGTTTGTATTGCTGTAATCTGTGCTAATGACTATGAAAAAAAGGAGGGGAAGATGGCAACAGCCTACGGTTAAATGGCTAACCAAATCCCCTCAAAGCAACTTTTCCTCGTTGCTAAAAATGCTTCTGGAGATCAGTAATTACCATACAATTGCCCATATTATGTGAATTGTGCTGTTGTGCAAATACGATAATCAAAAACCATCTATGGACGCTTATGCACGGGTATTTTCATTAACATTGTCGAAGGCTTTCACGGTCAGAGTTCATTGGTTCTTGTAGGTTATCCGGGCTGTGTAACCGTGGTCTTGGAATTTTCTTTCCTGACGTTTCGCCAGCAACTGTGGCAGGCATCTTCAGAGTAGTAACACTGAAGGACAGTGTCTCTCAGTGTCAAGGGTGTAGGAAGAGTAATATATAGTCAGAAAGGGGTTGGGTTTGAGCTGAGTATTGTCCTGCAAAAGTATTGTCCTGTAAGTATCAAGATAATGTGCTAATGAGGGTATGGTATCCTGAAGTGATCTGTTAATGTGTGTAATCCAAAACTAATCTGTATGGCTATTGTTGAATGTTGTCTTTGTCTGGAGGTTTTTCAGGGCAGGAAGCCAAGCCTTATTCATTCTTAAACTCTCCTCTTTTCTGTTAAAGTTGTGCTGATGTTTATGAATTTCAATGGCTTCTCTGTGTAATCTGACAAAATAGTTGGTAGAATTGTCCAGTCTTTCAGTGTCTTGGGGTAAGACCCTGTGTCCTGTTTGTGTCAGTCCATGTTCAGCCACTGCTGATTTCTCAGGTTGGCCAAGTCTGCAGTATCCTTCAGTGTTACTACTCTGAAGATGCCTGCCACAGTTGCTGGCGAAACGTCAGGAAAGAAAATTCCAAGACCACGGTTACACAGCCCGGATAACCTACAAGAACCAATTTTCATTAACGTTCACCCCCGGTCTATCTCGGTTGTTCCTTGGAGTTACACATGAGTTTTCCTTCCATTCGAGATGACCTCACTGCCAGCCCTCACAAATTACAAAGCAGCATGTCCAGAGGTGGAGATTCAAATACTTCCTGCTTCCTTGGAGCTCTTTCTGAGCAGACGAAAGTCTTTTTAAAACCGAGGCTTGGATTTCCCCCCCCCCCTTTTCAGATGGCTCCGTTTTTTTTAATTTATGTTCTTAAAATGTTTTTTAATGTTGCAATTTGGTTTGGGGCGAGGGAACGTTTGTCTCACTACAGCCAGTTACGAAACAGCGTTTCAAGGGGGGGGGGATTCAAATACTTCCTGATTTGAGCTCGGAGACTGCTGGTGCATATACTCCCAACAGGAAAGTGTAGGTCCAGCGAGCAACGAATCTCAGGTAAAACGTCCATGCATAAATGACCAAAGACAGCATCCCAGAACTTGCTTGTGCTGGTATTTTGGTGATCCTTGTTCTATTCGCCACACTTAGAGAATTTATTTTGACCATTTTGGATATTTTTTCCTGTTTAGGGGGGTGAGAACTGTGGAGTAACATACACGTACATTTTGTGGTTTGGTATCTCTGAGAAGCCCCCAAGTTATTTAGATATTCATTTGACCTAAGGCTGCCAACCCTCTGCCCTGGCTCTTATTTCCTGCACTTGTTGCTTCTACTGATGGGACAAGAATAATCTTTAAAGAAAATTCCTCCACCAATGATGTAACATCAGTCCTCTCTAGGAATCTGGAGGTCTCTAGAGAAGTGTTAGTAGTCAAAAAGGGCCAGAGTCCAGTAGCACCTTAAAGATTAACAAAAATATTTTCTGGTAGGGTATGAGCTTTCATGAGCCACAGCTCACTTCTTCAGATACAGCTAGAATGTGAATCCATCGGTCTTTAAGTAGAGGAACAGTATGTAAATGTGAATAGCAGGCTTGATTGGATTAGGTGTGATATGCAGAAGAGTCTGTGATGTCCAGGGGAGAGATGGGTGTGGAGAAATCAGCATTGGTAATGGGCCATGAATGCAAGATCTTTATTCAGCCCAGGTAAATGCATTGACTAAAGTCTGTATCTGAAGAAGTGAGCTGTGGCTCACGAAAGCTCATACCCTACCAGAAAATATTTTTGTTAGTCTTTAAGGTGCTACTGGACTCTTGCCCTTTTTGACTACTGCAAACAGACTAACACGGCTACCCACTGTGAATTATCTAGAGAAGTGTGACATCACTTCTAGAGTTTTTTTCCTAGAAGTGATGTCAGGCTATCACTGATGGCACCCCCCCAACCCCCACAGTCTCACTGAACCTGAAGGAGATTCCACAGCATGACTGGGCTTCCATAGTTCCCTAGCAGCATTGCATACATGGCCTATGTGACCATGTGACTTTGTTAATGATATAATGTTGTGATAAATACTGCTGTTCCATGGGCCATTATTTTGCAATGCAAACTCTCTTTGGGCAAGGTCTGCAGGCTGTTTTTATAGGACAGCAGTAATTCCCTAACATTGGTACACGGCAAACCAATGCCCTTGCAATATCAAGTTTGTAGCACGCACCACAAATCACAGCTAGCCCCACCTGCCATCTTGGGCATAGGCTTTTTTGTGGCTAGAGCCAGGCCTATCTCGTCCACCAGATCATCAAGCAGAGATTGATGAATTTCCCGAGGGATACATGTAACGTCAACATTCCTTTCTCTATGCCCATCCCCAGACTCTGAAGCCAAACCCCACCTACTACCTCAAAGATCTCTCTCTTTTTTTAAAAAAAAAAATTTTTTTTTGGTTTTTATAATATAAATTTTCCATGTTAACAAACAACAATAGAAGTAATATAAAAAACTAAATCATAAGTAATGTTGTTATAATTATTTAAATGCTAAATAAAAATAAAAAATAAAGGAAAATTTATTGACTTCCCCATCACCTCCGTCCGCCTCTTAATAAAGTATTCTATCCCATCGTGATATGGTCTGATCTTAATTATTCTTATATCTCAATTAAGTTTCAATCACAATATACTATTAAAATAATTGATTACACTTCTTTATGTTAGCAATGTCATCTAGATCAGATTAAAAGGTACTCTTCCATTTTCCCCAGTCCTAATTCATATTCACAGTATTTCAACCAAGCCTCCCATTCCCCCATAAATTGAACATTGTCTTTTTGATTTAAAGTAGCTGTAAGTTTTGCCATTTCCACCAGTTCAAACATTTACCTCAAAGATCTCTCTCATTGGTGTTAGCTCTCAGTAGGTATGGACAACAGCAACATCTCCTAACGAACTACATTTCCTATTTTGTTGTCGAGCCAGAATGCAGCACAAGGCTTTCTGGGTCACTGCTAGTTGTCAGATCTGGGTTGGGAAATTCCTGGATTTTTTTTTTTGGGGGGGGGCGGACAGCCTGAAGAGGGTGGGGTTTGGGGAGGGGAGGGACTTCAGTGTGGTATAGTGCCATAGAGACTACCTTCCAAAGTGGCCATTTTTCCCAGGCAAATTGATCTCTGACCCCTGGAGATTAGTTGTAATAGCAGGAGATCTCCAACCACCACCTGGAAATTGGCAACCCTAGTCACCACCAATTTAAGCAGTCACCCTACACCCATGTAAATAGACAAGTCAATGTGCATTGGGTATGTCAGGATATTTCCATCGCTACCTATGCAGCAATGTAGCAGAGTTATCTACCCCTTGCCAGTGTGGTGTAGTGGTTAAGAGTGGTGGTTTGGAGTGGTGAATGCTAATCTGGAAAACCGGGTTTGATTCCCCACTCCTTCACATGAGCAGCGGATGCTAATCTGGTGAACTGGGTTGGTTTCCCCTCTCCTACACATGAAGCCAACTGGGTGACCTTGGGCTAGTCACAGCTCTCTTATAGCTCTCTCAGCCCTACCTACCTCACAGGGTGTCTGTTGTAGGGAGGGGAAGGTAAGGTGATTGTAAGCAGGTTTGATTCTTCCTTAAGTGGTAGAGAAAGCTGGCATATTAAAACCAACTCTTCTTCTTCCTCCTCACCTCCCCCAAAGGTTGCTACTTATTGCATCTTTGCATGCACAAGTACAAGACTTACCGTGCATTCCTCAGGGGAATGCTTGCAATGGGCTTAGGAGGCAACACAGCGGCGCTGCCTACTAAGGAGGTTTTAGCCCTGCCGAAACCTCCGTCCGGCCTCAAAACTCTGTGCAACCCTCATAGGCGTATCTCAACAAAAAAGGGGAGGGGCGTTCCTGAGCATAACGGCTTAGAAGGCCGCCTAATGGCAGCCCCACCCCTAGGCTGGCGCTGTGACACCCCGGGAATGCCTCCTGGGACACCGGGACGCCCCGGGAACGCCTCCTGGGATGCCACCGCGGCCTTTGCCAACGTCTGGTCGCTGGCAGAAGGCCGAGACACCAGCGTTCTGGCCCAGTGCTGCCACAGCAGCAGCTGGCGACCAACATCTGGGCCTTCATGCTGGTGTTGGTGTCATAAATGCCGGCGTACAGTGCCCGGACGCCGGCGCTGTGGGCCCTTGCGCCAGTGCAGGCCTTTGCCGGCCTCCAGAGTCTTTCATCCTGGCCGCCGGTGCGGCTCAGGAATGCATGGTTAGGCTCTTCTGAGGACTACTGATTTTTATTCCTACATTATTCAAAATTAAACTTTTCAGGGTGCAAGAGTGAAATATGCTTCCATTTCAATTCAGGAAAAAAGTGTCTCTCAGCTACTAGAAATTAAATAATGCTGCTCTACTGAACATTTCAGGAAAGAGATACGAAACAGATAAAGCAAATAATTGAAGCGATTCACTTTCTATCGATTCCCCTGTATCCCACAGGAAGTTCTGAAAGGCCTTGTGCACTTTAAAAGTTGGCTGGCACAAAGCAGCAGGCAGCAGACTTAAAGCAACCGAACAGATGACGGTTCCAGAGCTTTTTTAAAAAAAGCCACCCTGTTTTAAAGGCAGCTATTTCCATAAATTCAGGCAACGTTTTCAACCTGAGTTCAATATGCACGTCAAGCTGCGAATTATTTTTTCTTCTTCTTCAAAACATGGAGAAGAGTCAAACCATTTAACACCGTAATAACATGTGTGCCAGCTTGGAATATTCATTTTACAGTGTCCCTTTTCAACATTTTTGAAGAAGGGTTACTGTTTCGCAACGTTTATCATGTTTGCCAATGGCCCATCCAATTACTAACAAAAAAATGTAGCTGTTTCTAAAACATATCTACAAATATTTTGACAACAGTGTATGCATGGGAAGAAAAATCACATGCACATGAACAATTTTCTTAGGCGTTTGGGCCATCAACAAATTCAGGGATTTTCTACATGCACAGTATTTGTTTCCCATAAATGGTAAAAAAATGTTTCTGAACGTTTATATGCTGGAGGTCATTAAGTCATAGGTTTGGAAAGCGACTTAACGGCACTTCAGCACACATACACATGTTTACAAGCCTGGTCTATCAATCACACTATTATCCTGTTCTTCTTCCAAGAAGCTGAGAACAGCATGCATGGATCTCTCTTCCTTCACTGAATCCTCACAATGGAAAAAGTAGATTAAGGCTGAGAGTGCGAGATTTGCTCAAGCTTAACCAGCATGTTTCATGGTACAGATTTGAAACTGGGTCTCCCAGATCCTAGGCCAAAACACTAACCACTACACCTAAATGCTACATAGGGTTGCCAACCTCCAGGTGGTTTGGTAAATTTCCTTGCGGAAAATATATATCAACACGCAGCCACTATATGCAATCTCTTTTTGTATTTCAATTCTTTTAATTTCATAAAGTTACAAATTATACCACTAGCGAAATAAAATATACAGTAATATCTCTACAACATAAAACCATGTGTTATAGGCAAAGATCGTCCCAACTGTATAATTTTGTAACACTTTCACTGTAAAGCTTTCAAAACGCCAAGGGAATTGGAACAAATATTTCTTTAGCCGGCTGTTGCAATCCGCCGCGCCGCGTTGAAGGATGCACTCGCTGCTCCGGTCAGCTGACAGCAGCTGACCAATCATCAATCTCCAGGTGGTGGCTATAGATCTCCCACTATTATAACTGATCTCCAAGCAACAGAGATCAGTTCCCCTGGAGAAAATGGCCACTTTGGCAATTGGACTCTATGACATCAAAGTCCCTCCCCTCTCCAAATCCTAGCCTCCTCAGGCTCCGCCCCAAAAATCTCCAGGTATTTCCCTACCTGGAACTGGCAACCCTAACACTGCACCATATTGGCACTTTATCTGTAGGCAGCATATAATTGTAGTAATAAAAGTTTCAAGGTTTCCTGTTTAGTAAAGAAAATGCAAGTTTTATTTTGCGGAGTTTCCTGATAGGCACGTGCCACTATGAAGCTTACACACTTGCCTATCAAAACAAGAATAGGAACATCAGTTTTCTTAGAACAAAAGCTAAAAATGGAGCCAGCTCAGCTGTAAGACAATGGTCAGACTAGTTAAAAAAGTAGGAGATACTAGAATACTACATGCATCTAGATCCCTGTACACATCTTTCTCCTGAAGTCTAGTTTTCCCTTGGCTAACCTCAACAAGATTCCTTTAAAGGGCAGAGTAACCTCGGTCATTCTGCATTGCCCAAGACATAGGTGAGGGTTAATGGATATTTATTTAAAATATTCTGACTTGCTTTTCAGCCAAAACAGGCTCACAGACTGGGACTGGTTGCCAGCTTAGTGCTTAGTTGTGTGTTGCGCTCCCAAGCAGTGCACGGCAACCTGAGGCCTCCGGTGAGTCGTGGCCCCGTTTGCCAGCTTAGTGCTTAGTTGTGCGTTGCGCTCCCAAGCTGTGCACCTGACCCAATAACTCAAATCAAACATTAGAGCATAACACAAAAAACACAGAGGCTAGTTTGGATGAAATGGCACAACTTTATTGATTGCAGCAGCAAGGCATTGGCATGGCATGGGGGCGTATCCAGACATCGACCTGCCACCCTGCAGGCCGATGCACATCTTCCCAGCACCCTTGCTGGGAAAGCGAAAGATGGCAGTCCAGGGACACACGAGGGCAGCAGCCAGCTGTGTGGTCCCCTGCCACTCAGATGAGGCCCGCCTGACAGCTCATGGCAAGGCCTGCCTCCCAGACAGCCCGAGTGAGGCTTGTCCCTGGCAGCCACCCATCTTGGCATGTCACCTCCAGCCTCCTCCAAAATCCCGTACCGGGATCCTCCTATGGGAAAATTGGCATGCAGGCTGCTTTCCCCCAAAACTGGACTACTGCCCCAATGCCAAACCGCCACCAGAGCCAGTCGGAGTCCCACAGACCCTGGCCGGCTCCCGCCAACACCTATCGCTGCAACCAATTCCGTAAGCCATGGCGGATGCCGTGCAACCAAATGTCTAAGCCCCATGATGACAAGTGGACCCCATCTGTACGAAACAAGGCACTGATTCGATGAGTAATGTCCGAATGGCGAATCACCAGCCCACCTAACTCAACGGCTACCTTCCCGACGGCAGACGTAACCTTCTGCCTAGCCCTGTCCACCCTCTTCGGGCTCAATGCCCCTCACCAGGACCGTCTCTCCAGCAGGTCTGACCACAATATGCCAGTACCCCGCCATTCGGCCGCCAGGGTTCTCAGGTCGTTGGATGCCGCTTCACGTAGGTCGATACTGCGCGCCTTCACCAGGTCATTCTCCCCCAGTTGTATGATCAACACATCTGGGGGGGCCACCGATTGCCGCTTTCCTCAAAAGGGTAGGGAGCAGCGCTCCCCAGCTCATGCCCCTAAAACCCAGCCAGGAAACCCAAACCGCGCTATCCAGCCCCAAGTGCTGGCCCCACCCTGACGATACAGCATAGTTCCCAGCCCAATGGACGATGCTGTGTCCACAAATCCAAACTTGAAGTCTCCGTGCCGTAACTGGAGAAAAAGCTGCAACTTAAACACAAACAGTTAGCACCCTCCCCGACCCTACGGCCTGATGTATGCTTTGTAAGCGCCAGAACGCCATCTGCCGATGGTCTTAATCATTGATTCTGACAGCCCTTCCGAAGCCGCAGTTGTGGCTGCACCTATCCTGAACGAGTGCCCACTGAATGAGCCGTGGGGGAGCCCGATCTTGCCCAGGGCTAACTGTAGCACACTGACGAACTGGTACCTGGTCAAAGGGGACCCGTTGGCATGCACTAACAGGGGACCTTCTCCTTTCGGGCGCACCTCCATGAAAGTCGACAAAGAGCGCACGGGACACAGTGGCTTCGAAGGTGCTGACCTAAGCTTGATAATGGCCCCTAGGCCATGCTGGTCAGTTTTGGACTGCCTGATGTTGATGCGAACTTCCCTGTCCTTGAAGTGGACATCTGACCAGGTCAAAGCCCGGCCGGACGTGTCCTCTCTCGAACTCACCACCAGTTCCCCCACCCTGAACGCCCCGAAAAAGGCCAACGTGAATGCTGCCTCAAACAGGTATGCCTCGTAGCGTGACCGGCAAACTACCCCCAGGGAGCGGATTATTTCGGACAGCAAGCGGGGCGTGATAGGCCTCCTACAGTCCGGCTGGCGTGGAGAGACTCGCCGCCAACCTTCTAGAGCTCTTTTTGCTACGAAGGATGAACAAGGGTCAGGGTGCCCGGAGGCCTTGCTAAAGAAGGAAACAGCCACCATGTGGCAACATATGGTTCTGGGCGCCACCCCCCGTTCCCGGAGACTGACCATGTACCGCAACACCATCTCCTCCGAAGTCGGCCATCTGGCCGGCCCCCCGGACCTGGCAGCGAATGACATGAACGCCGAGGCCGCCGAGGTATACGACCTTAACGTGGATGGGGCTACCGACTGGAAAACCCCTGCCATTATGGTCTGTCGCCAATGGTCCATAGCTCCTCCGGGAAGGGGTCTGGGTGTAAGTTTGCCCCCGGGGCCAGCCTGCGGAACCTCTCTTCCTGGAGGTGAGATAAAGCATCTGCTAATTTTTAACTCCCACCACATGCTTGGCCCTGAAGGTGATGTTGGCCTCCAAGCAAGTCAGCACAAACCTACGTATCAGGTGCATGACCCGGGGGGATTTGGATGATTGTTTGTTGAGCACCTGTACGGCAGCCAAGTTGTCACACCAGAACAACGCCTTCCTATTACGGAACTCAGAGCTCCAAATAGTCACCGCCACCAAAATAGGAAAGAGCTCCAAAAAAGTCAGATCTCGTGACACACCCGTTAGTGACCAATGCTTGGGCCAGGGTTGGGCGCACCAGTGCCCATTATAATAAACCCCAAAACCCACACCCCCAGCTGCATCTGACTGGACTTGCAGGACCCCTCCCCCAACTTCAAGGGGTGTTTGCCATAAGGAGACTCCGTTGTACTTGCTGAGGAATGCCCGCCAGACCTCCAAATCTTCCTTCATGCCCTGCGTGACCCTTATCTTGTGATGCAGCCTTGATGCCTGTGCTGTGGCCTTGGGGGCCCAGGGGACACTACCCGGCAGGCGAAGTTCAAATGCCCAACCAAAGACTGCATCTCCTTCAGAGTACACTTCTTGCGTGCCAAGAAGAGTGAAACCAGGGCTTGTAATGCGAGTAACTTATCCACGGGGAGGCGGGACACCCCTTGCACGGAGTCAAGTTCGATCCCTAAGTAAACTAGTTTAGTAGTGGGACCTTCAGTTTTTTCTTGTGCCAAAGGGACCCCCAATTCCCGGGCCAACTCACAAAATGCCTGTAGTATCGCTGCGCATGCTGTAGTGCCCGCTTCCCCCAGGAACAAGAAGTCATCCAAGTAATGAGTGACATGTGGAGAGCCGGTTCTAACTTTAACTGCCCACTCGAGGAAGCTGCTAAATTTTTCAAAAGCAGCACAGGCTACCGAACACCCCATTGGCATGGCTTTGTCCACATACCACTCATCACCCACCCTGAAGCCCAGCAAACAAAAATCGCCTGGGTGTACCGGGAGGAGGCGAAACGCCGACTGGATGTCGCATTTGGCCAACAGGGCGCCCTGACTGCAGGACAAGGCCAGGTGGACCACTTGATCAAAGGAAGCATACCGCACAGAACAAAATTCGGGCAGTATTGCTTCATTAACTGACGCCCCCGGAGGATAGGAAAGGTGATGGATTAATCGGAATTCCCCCGGCGACTTCTTCGGGACAACCCCTAGCGGGGACACTCTCAAGTTGGGTAGCGGAGGGGCCCTAAAGGGGCCTGCCACTCTCCCCGCTTTGCATTCTTTTTTCACCTTACATTCCACTATCCTCGGCATGTCGCGAGCCGATTTTAAGTTGTTCGCATCCATTGCCACCCTTGGGCCCATAAATGGTATTCGGAACCCCTGTGTGAACCCATCCCATAAATACTTGGCAGCCTCCCAGTGTGGGTACCTGCCCACCCACCACTGCAAGGCATCTAGCTTAATGGGGGACTTCGCCAAGCCCCCCAGAAGGTGCACCTCATTTTTCCTCGCCTGAGGCTCCGCCGGCTGTCAGGATTCCCCACCTCTCTGTGCAAATCCCATAAAGCCCACTTGTTCAGACAGTCATGTAGAAACAAGGATCTTTATTGAGAGCTTCAGAAGGTGTTAGCCATACACGGGTTAAAGTTGCAAGTAAGTCCGACTACAATGTTACAGAATATATCTCCTTCAGAGGAGCAAAAGGTCACACCTATATTATGGGAAGCTAAAAGATAGATGGGTACGGTACAGACATCAGTCGTCCCCAGGGAGCTAGTTAGGGTTATCTACTATCCAAGGCCGGAATTGGCAAGAGGGAGTGAACCAAAAGCACAGCCGGGGAACACAGCAGGGGAGGCACTCATGATACATACCAGCCAGAGCCTGACAGATATGGCACCTGACCTCAAAGAAGGCCAAATGGTCTGAACTGCTTTTACGAGTCCAGAGGGAGGGGGAACTTGGGATCAGAGAACACACAGACATACAGACCCTCACATTCTGCCCCCCTTAAGGCCCTCCTCCCCCGAGTTCGGGCGGACGAGGACGGTCTGGATAAGCAGAGTGGAAGTCTCGAACTAAACGAGGGGCGGCTACATGGGGAGCTGCCACCCACTCATCCTGAGCAAAGCCCAGGTGTTTCCAACTGACTAAATAGAACAATTTTCCCTTTTTCAGTTTGGAATCCAACACTCGAGAGACTTCCAAATGTGTTTCCCCCCCCACAACAGTAGGAATCTCAGGCTTAGGGAGGGGATGGAACTGAGGTGCTGAAACGTATGGTTTCAGCAAACTAATGTGAAACACGGGGTGTACTCCTCGAAGAGACTTAGGGAGTTCCAATTCCACAGTAACATCATTGATCACCCGGGTGATGGGGAAAGGGCCTACGTACTTGTCACTCAGTTTTTTACAAGGTCGCAGGGAGCGCAGGTTTTTGGTGGAAAGGTATACCTGACCCCCCACCTTGAGTTCCCACCCCGGAAATCGATGTTTATCGGCTTGATCCTTGTATTTACGTTTGGCCCTTTCCAGATTTTCCTGCAACCAGGGCCAAGTGGTTTGTACTACCTGTACCCATTCTTGAACCTCCTGCACCCCTTCGAGCTCGGGGGTGATGTTAGGAGAACCAAAGGGTCCAAAATCTTTCCCATAGACCACACGAAAAGGACTGAAACCTGTGGAAGAATGGGGGGCATTATTGTATGCATATTCAGCAAAGGGCAACAAGTCCACCCAATCGTCCTGGTGGTAATTGACATAACATCTCAAATAGCATTCAACCACAGCATTGACACGTTCGGTTTGACCATCTGTCTGGGGGTGGTAAGCTGAAGAAAGTCCCTGTTCTTCCACCCCCATTACTTTTAGGAAGGCTCTCCAGAATTTGGCCACAAATTGAGCCCCCCTGTCGGAGAGGACCTTCCTTGGAATCGAATGGTGTTTTACCACGTGATTAACAAACAGTTTAGCCAGCTTCTGAGCGGAGGGTAGCCCCGCGCAAGGAACGAAGTGAACCTGTTTGGAAAATAAGTCAGTTATTACCCACAACACAGTTTTTCCCCGACTGGGGGGCAAGTCAGTAATAAAGTCCATAGCAATCACTTCCCAGGGCATGGTTGGAGTTTCAAGCGGTTTCAAGAGTCCGGGAGTCTTCCCCATCCGTCTTTTGGCAGTGGCGCAGATGGGGCAGCTGCGCACATACATTTCCACATCAGTTCTCATGCCGGGCCACCAAAATTGCCGCCGTAACAGATGCAAAGTTTTGACAAACCCAAAGTGCCCGGCAAGTTTGGCCCCGTGGACCATTCCCAGGACCTTTTTCCGGAGTGCCTCTGGAACATAGATTTAACCCCCCGCGTCCATAAGGAGTCTTGTTGGGTGAGCTGCGTGGGGAGGACTTGGCGCTCCGCTTCCTTTAGAGAAGCATCTTGGAGCCATTGCAGAAAGGCCTCTGGGATCCCTTTGGGAGGAAGAACTTTCTGGCCCTGGGATTGGGAGCGGGTGGTGACTGCGAGTCCCGAGGCTTCCCCCCTCTGCTCAGGGGTGAATAAGGAGTCTACTGGGCGATCGAAGTCGTTGCGGTACTGGGGAAGCCTAGAGAGAGCATCCGCTAACGCATTATCTTTCCCCGGTACATGTTTTAGAACGAAACGGAACTTAGCAAAGAACTGAGCCCAACGAATCTGTTTCGCGTTGAGCTTCCTAGCCCCTTTTAGAGCCTCGAGGTTCTTGTGATCAGTACAAACCTCAAACGGGGATTCCGCCCCTTCCAAAAAATGTCTCCAAATGGTGAGGGCATGTTTGACAGCGGCCGCCTCCTTCTCCCAAATGGCCCAGTTAATCTCTGACTGGGAAAACTTTTTAGAGAAGTAGGCACACGGTTTCAATTGGCCGTTCCCATCCCGCTGTAAGAGGCCCCCCCCCCATGGCAACGTCCGAAGCATCCACTTGGACCACGAATGGCTTATTACAATCGGGGTGAGCAAGAACGGGCTCGGACGAGAAAAGCAGCTTGAGTTTATCGAAAGCCTGCTGGCAGTTAGAAGTCCATTGTAACCCAGCTGAAGGCAGAGCGGCGTTTGCTCCCTTCCCCTTAGTGCGCAGGAGCGAAGTGAGGGGGAGCGCTACCTGGGCAAAATTAGGAATAAAGTTCCGGTAAAAGTTGGCAAAACCTAGAAATTGTTGCAAATGTCTACGCGTGGTGGGGGGTTCCCAGTCCATAACTACCCGAACCTTTTCGGGGTCCATTTCCAAGCCTTGATGGGAAATTACATAGCCCAGGAAGGTGATGGAGGGTTGGTGGAAATCACATTTGGAAACCTTAGCAAACAGTTTGTGCTCACGCAGCCGCTGCAGCACTTCGCGCACCAGTTGAATATGCTCTTCGATGGTTTCGGAATAAATGAGGATGTCGTCTAGAAATACCACCACCCCTCGAAACAATAGATCATGTAGGACTTCATTAATTAATTGCATAAACACACTCGGAGCCCCCGAAAGTCCGAACGGCATCACTAAATACTGAAACATTCCAAAACAACAAGAAAATGCAGTCTTTGGTTCGTCCCCTTCTCGGATGCGGACTCGGTGGTATGCCTCCACCAAATCAAATTTGGTGAAGATTCGGCCCTCCTTCAATTGCGCGAGGAGGTCTGGAATGAGAGGGAGGGGGTATGCGTTAGACTGAGTGACCGCATTCAGTCTACGGAAATCAATACAGAGTCTTAAATCCCCCGTCTTCTTCTTGACAAAGAATGCGGGAGCCGAGTAAGGAGCTTTGGACGGGCGGATGAAACCCCGCGCCAAATTGGTGTCCAAATACTCGCGCAACACGGCCTTTTCATTTGGGCTCATAGGATACAGCTTCCCTTTGGACAGTTTGCCATCTCCCACAATTTCGATGGCACAGTCCGTTTCTCAGTGGGGGGGCAACTCGTCGCATTCCCGCACATCAAACACATCGGCGAACTGGGAATACTCGTTGGGAAGCTGGGGTGGAGCAGTCCCGGAAAGGGGGGCCCCCACTAGGGCGGCTGCTGGGGCGCTGAGCACTCTATCCTTATCATGGAGTTTGAATGGGTTGCGGGGGAAGGTGAGCGTCCGCTTCACCCAGTCTATAGAGGGATTGTGCCCCAGCAACCAGTTCATTCCTAAAACTACGGGTGCGACTATGGGGGCGATGGTAAAATAAAGGCGCTCCCAATGTTCCCCTACGGACATGATGACCGCTGCGGTGCGGTGGGTTACGGGCCCCTTTTTAAAGTCACTGCCATCCATCTGGGAAAAACGGATAGGTTCGGGTAGTCGTTTTCGCCTAACTTGCAGCAACTTGGCTGCGTCTTCGCTCATCATAGTACGGGCACACCCCGAATCCACCAGGGCTGTGAATTCTAAGGTGGGACCCCCTTTGGGTAGAGAAAGTTTGACTTTAACATATACATTGTCTTCTTGAGCGCTTACCATCAGTGGAGCTCCTTGCACAACGGTCGGGGCGGTCTGCTGAGGAGCCCCTTTACAGCAGACCGACGGCGTTTTTTGCCGGCAGGCTCCAGTCCTCCTCTTCGCTGGAGGAAGTGGTTATGGCATTTGTAATCCGCGACTCCGACGAGTCAAATGCTTCCATTGTAATCCTTGACCCCGATGGGTCGGTGGTGTCCGAGGCTACGACCTCGGTGCGGGCGTGCAGGGCTGAGGGCGCGCTGCGGCGGCTCGGAAGTGGTGCGCCGCTCCGGCGGCGGGGTGGCCCCTCAGGAGAGGGCTTCTCAGGTTCGGTTGTGGTCGGACGCGTCGGTCCCGGGCGTCCGGTTCGAGACGGGCATTGCGAAGCAAAGTGTCCTTTCCCCCCGCAAACGAGACAGACCCCGCTCTCAAAGTGCCTGCGGCGTTCGGCCATGGAGGGTCCACCCCCCGAGGGAGTGTGTGGTTCCTTCGGGCCGCCGGGTCTGTCTCCACGGGGCTTGGTCTCTCGTCCGGTGCGTTGCCGGGACAGGAGCAGCAGTTGCTTACGGTTTTCAATGTCGGCAGCGTGGCGGATCCAGCCTTCAACGTCAGGAGGGTTGCCCTGCATGAATGCCCAGTGTTGCAAGTCCGGGTTTAAGCCCTCCCGGAAACACTGCACCTTGGTAGTTTCGCTCCAGTCCAAAACCCGACTTGCGAGCGACTGGAACTCACTAGCATACTGCGTGACAGTCTTAGTACCTTGGCGCAGCTGTTGCAGGGCCACCTTGGCTCGCTCAAATGCGGGTCCTCAAAACGGTGTTGAAGGGCAATCATGAAGTCATCTAGGCTTCGCAAAACCGGGGAGCGGAGTTCATACTGCTGGACCATCCAGGCAGCCGCTTCTCCTTGTAGGAGAGAAGCAACATACTGGACCCGGGAGTCTTCCGAAGTAAAAGTCTGGTTTTGCTCCCGCATAAACACATCTACTTGCACCATGAAGAATGTTAGTTGGTCACTCGACCCGTCGTACGTGATTTTCAAATCCCTACGGGCCGGCGGGGCAGGCCGGCTAGGGGGTGCCTGGGGCACGGGGGCTGGAGGCTCACCGTCCGGCGGATTGGCGGGTGGAGTTTGAATCTTCATCGCATCCATGGCTCCGGCCATCTCCAGCATCACTGCTTGCATAGTATCCATCCGGTCCAACAATTCCTGGCGTTCCGACTGCCAGCGCCGCCGCTCCTCGTCCATCTGGTGAAGCAGTACGGCCTCCTTTCGGGCGGGATTGTCCTCGAACCCTCTCCCGTGCATTACAGTCCGTCTTGACTGAGTGTCGCTCATCGGGAGCGACCAATGCTTGGGGGTCTGCAACCAGTTCTCCAAGCGAGTTTGCTTGGGTCTAGTCCCCAGACCTAGTTTGGAGTCGGGCTCACTGGGCGTCTTCCCAGTCGACTTCCCATCTGGAGGGGATGAGTCCGGTTTCGTAGGTACAGCATCGCCCTTCTTGTCGCCGTCGTCCGGCTTATCGTTGGAGTCCCCGTTGCCAGCCATAACTGTCCAGAGACGGTACAGGAGCAGGACAACGCGGTAAAAGACTTGCAACTTAATGTGAGGATTCCCCACCTCTCTGTGCAAATCCCATAAAGCCCACTTGTTCAGACAGTCATGTAGAAACAAGGATCTTTATTGAGAGCTTCAGAAGGTGTTAGCCATACACGGGTTAAAGTTGCAAGTAAGTCTGACTACAATGTTACAGAATATATCTCCTTCAGAGGAGCAAAAGGTCACACCTATATTATGGGAAGCTAAAAGATAGATGGGTACGGTACAGACATCAATCGTCCCCAGGGAGCTAGTTAGGGTTATCTACTATCCAAGGCCGGAATTGGCAAGAGGGAGTGAACCAAAAGCACAGCCGGGGAACACAGCAGGGGAGGCACTCATGATACATACCAGCCAGAGCCTGACAGATATGGCACCTGACCTCAAAGAAGGCCAAATGGTCTGAACTGCTTTTACGAGTCCAGAGGGAGGGGGAACTTGGGATCAGAGAACACATAGACATACAGACCCTCACACCGGCCCCCCCATCTCTTTTCGTAGAGGGCCGGCCACCACGAAAGGGCTGCGAGCCGCCTTGCGACCTGGGACAAGAACCTTTAGCATGTTGGCCTGCGCAGATCTCACACGCATGGTCATACTTGCACTTGGCCCGACCACATGACCCCTTATTAAACTCCCAGCATACCCGCCGAGGTACCTCCCTCCTGGCGCCCCATTTTGTAGACTTCGTGGCGTCCCCTTTGCTCCTGATGTGTGGGTTAACAACCATGCTCCAAATGTCATGGTTCACCAGGTCCCAACGGGTCCTGGCATTGTATGATGCCCTTTTCCTAAATTCCTCATCGTATTCATGGGCCGCGGCTTCACCCGCTAATTCCGCCGCCCTTTCGACATACGAAGCATAGTTCCACAGGTGCCACCCCCGCTTAGGGTATGCCATGGCTACAACCCCGGCATAAACCCCAAAGCCCTTACGCCACTTCCTGATAGACCTCTCGCCCGCTTCGGCCTTCTGTTCTTTACTGGCCGAGCTAGCTCCCCTCCCTTTAGCTGAATCAGGCTTGACGAGGGAAAAGACATCTATGTAACAGCCCTCGAGTACCTTTTCCCTAATCTTGCGGGGCAGGTGCAGCCCGGGGGGGGGGTTCCTTTTCCTTATAATTGGATTGGACTTTAGACCTCCTTCCCTTATCTCCAGATTCCCAAACTGCCCTGACCCCTGCATCAGGATCCTGGCCCTCCTCCAACCTCCTGCGCCAAGCCCAAGCCGGTAGACCGGGCAAATCAGCACACGTGCGCCAGTAACCCTCAGGCGCATCATCAGACTTGTCCCCAGAAGAAGACTCACCAGACGACTCCTCGCCTCCGACCTTCCTGCCCGACCTCTTCGCTTTCTTCTTACGTTGACCACCTTTCTTGGTGCCCTTCTTGCGCTGCCGCACATGCCTTCCCTTCGACCCGGACCTGCTGGAGCTGCTGCGTCCACTGGAACTGCTGCCTCCGCCCGAGCTGCTAGAACTGCTGGAACTAGCAGATGAATCAGCTCTCCTTCTACGTAGTGCCCTCTGCACTCTGCCCTTGGGCGCCAAATCCTGGGACCCTGCTGGTCCAGCAGCACCCGCCCCCAACGAGTGAGACTTCAATTGGCCAACCTCAGTGACCAGCTGCTGTACTACTTTAGTGAGCCCCTGTATGGCGGGGTCAGGTTTTGCCTTGGAGGCTTCCCCGCTAACTGCGGCTTCCTTGGTAGGTTGCCTAGCTTTTGGGGCCAATGCTGCCCACGATTTTCTGGCACCACCGCCCCGGCCACGAGTGTGAGGAGGCGATGATTCTTGCCGGCCAGGTCTCTTAGGTGCTGCCATGCTGCTCTTCCGCCTAGCAGAAGTGAGCCCTCTGGCCGGCATGGTACTCGATCTTGCCGCCCCTTCCTGCTCTAAATGCAGCACAACGGGGGAGGGCACCTTTTGTCTCTTCCCTGTTGTCTCCCCTCTGGCAAGGTGGCCGCCTTCAGCTCCCCACCCCCGCTGGGTTTCGTGTCCTCATGGCCGCAGGGGGAACTCCTAATCCAGCCGGCTTCCTGCCCCCAGTAGACTGCCGCCGCCGCCTTCTCCCCGAGGGTCCCGGGTTCACCTTCCAGCCGTTTCGCGGGAGCGCCCTCTAAACGGGGGGGGTGAACTCGCTTGCCTTTCAGCCGCCCGCTGCCGCTCCGGACCGAGGGGGGGTGAGCCCAATTGCCTCTCTCTGCCGCCCTGCTCTGGCCCGCTAGGGGGGGGGCACTCGCCGCACTTGCCGCTCTCTGCCGCTCTGCTCTGGGCCGCGGGGGGGGGCAATCGCCACACTTGCCACTCTCTGCCGCTCCGCTCTGGGCCACGGGGGGGGGGGCAATCGGCGCACTTGCCGCTCTCTGCCGCTCTGCTCTCAAAGCGCGAAGGAAGGAGGAGGAAGCGCCGGCGTGCGACCCTTCCTTTTATGGCAGCAGGCCTCCGGCGGGCCCCGCCCCCGCAGCAGCCCTGAGCCGATTGCCTCAATCAACCGGCTCCCAGCCCACACAGGAAGTCACGTGGCGCCGCCATTTCGTCACCGCCGCCATTCCAGGGCAGGCGCGGGGGCCCTCGGCCCGGCCAGGAAGCCCACGAGGCTCCCAGCCCCCTGGCTACCGCCCCCGGCTACTGCTCATCCGCGCCCCGCCCGGCACAACCCGGCAACCTGAGGCCTCCGGTGAGTCGTGGCCCCGTTTCACAAGACAAAAAGTAAATTTAAACAAGAAATAAGTTGGCATCACACCGGCCTATACTCCCTACTAGAGGACTGACTTCTTCTATAAGTAGCAGCACAGCAGCAGCAGGAATCATCTCACATCTAGCTTCAGTAGGCCAATGCTTGTTTAGGACACCAGAAGGGGTGTGCAAAAAAAATTTTTTTTTCTGGTAAATTTCAATTTTGGATTTATTGGCCCATATATATTTTTTATAAACTAAAATAAGCTGAATACCCATACCAGTAAATGGGTATTTGTCTTTATTTCTGGGTTTCCCTGGAAAAAAACTGAGTCCATTAGTCTATGGAATTTATTTTCAAGGCTCCCGGGGGATGGGGGAGCATTTTTCGAGGCAGAGTCACCAAATTACAGCTAATCTTCAGAGTACAGAGATCAGTTCCCCTGGAGAAAAGGGATGCTTTGGAGGGTGGACTCTATGGCATTGTACCCCATTGAGGTCCCTGTCTTCCCCAAACTCCACCCCCAAATCTCTAGGAGTTTCCCTACCTGGATCTGGCAATCTTGCCCCCATCCCCACGGTGGTCAGGGGGACCTGGCAACCCTAGGTTTTCTGGACACTTACTGTTCATACAGTGGATTCTAGGATGCCATAGCTAGAGTCCTTCCCCTAGTGAGACCATGGCCCTGTGAGACTTGATGCAGTTTCGCAGAGCATGCAACACTGAGATGTTCCGACAGGCCCAGAGTTGGGGATTGCAATGGTTTCCATCTTGCTGGCCTCCCCTCCTCCCCTTTTGCCTTCTTGTCTTTTTAGTTACTATTATTACTTACATGTGTTTATTCCAAATCCCCATCCTTTTCTTTACTGAGATTGTCTGTTTTCCTTCCTATGGTCCTTCCGCTCTGGTTAGCCCCTCACATTATTTTGATGGTTAAGGGTGCCATCAGAATTTTAACACCTGTCAGATAATTTTATTTTTTAACTTGTTAGGTTTTGTTATTATTTGTTGGACTATATTGTAAGCTGCCTGGAGTCTGACCTGGTCAGGGAGGGACAAGGTAGAAACTGAATAAACAAACATTCATAGGGGCTCATTCCCAAATACATTGTTGGATTCCAGATAATATCTAAAATTTGGCAGAAGACCCAATCCTAATCAACCTTTTCTTTAACACTTTGAAGGACTTTCCACTTTGAACTGAAGCATCTCAAGCCATTATTTTGAGGAGTTAGGAAGACCAATTTAAATCAAATCAACTAGCTAGTACAGGGGTGTCAAACATAAGGTCCACAGGCCAAATCCAGCCCCTTGAGAGCTCTTATCCAGATTGCAAGCCAGCCAAGGTAGCCATCCCCCACTCTCAATCTGCGCTGGCGAGGCATGGCCCAGCCCAGCTAAGTGACATTTATGTCATATCTGGCCCTCATAACAACTGAGTTCGACACGCTTGAGCTAGTACATAGTTTATCCTCATCCTTTCTCCAAGGAGCTCAAGGTGGCAAACACAGTTTTTATTTATTTCTTATTTTATCCTTACAACTACCTGAAGTATATTTTGGTCAGTCACACACTCTCCACCTAACTCATCCAGTGAGTTTCATGGAAAAGAGGAGATTACAACCTGGATCTCTCATATCCTAATCTGACACTCTAACCACTACACTACACTGGCTTTCTACCTGCGTAAGTAAAACCCATTACTTTAAAGTCATGAGAAATGAACATTTTCCCCCCAAACACTCCAGATTGTAGCATCTTGTTCTACAGATTTGTTGCCCTAATGTAACAAATTAATTTATATCCTTCTATGCTCTGATTTTTCTCTTCAGTTGCTAATTCAATGCTGTTTATAATTCAAAGTGAAATCCTCTTGCTGTCCAATTATGTGATTTGCATGTTTAGGTGATTTGCATGTTTAGGTGATTTATTCAACATTATTGCAGTCATCCGACAGATTTCAATCCAGCAGCATTTCAGATCTGAAGAAACCATAACGATCACAGTTGTCAGAGTCCAGCTCATCTAAGCTAAATGTTTTTGACAGAGGGTGAAACCAGACAAGACACTGGGAGATCTGGGATTGTATTCCCCCAGCTTCTTGTTTATTTATTTATTTAGAAAAAAAATATATGGCACTTTTCCAGAGAACCCGCCCAAGGCAGGCTAAAATCATGAAACCACATAAAAACTCATTAAAATTAAGAAAAAACCATAAAAACTAGGGTTGCCAGGTCCTTCTTCACCACTGGCGGGAGGTTTTTGGGGTGGAGCCTGAGGAGGGCGGGGTTTGGAGAGGGGAGGGACTTCAATGCCATAGAGTTTTTTTTCCGCCGGAGGCTGGCCTGTGCAGTCCCATATGTGGGGCTGCACAGAAGACTGACAATGAAAACAGAGTTGCACTTACCTGTAACTGTTGTTCATTGAAGTCTTCAGTGCAGACACACATACAGTTTTTTTTGTGTGTGTATTTATTGGGAGGCAGAGGGTAGTTCTAATTGTAAGCCCTTGGCCCGAAGAATCCCCAAAAGCAACAACCCAGACAGGTAGTCCTAAGGCAAGTTGACTTTATTGGAAAAACAAACGGGTTAACAGTGCTTGCAAACTAACTAAGCCAAGAATGGCTGGCTGGCGCAAATCAGTAATATATATTAGCATAGCTGATATGGCAGGTTGGCATAGTAACTCAGTTTCCCACGGGAGAGGAATGCACGAGATAAAGTGTCTGTTAGAACAACAAAGTGAGGCAGCTGCGAGAAGCTGCGAGAAAGTCATAACACCTCAGAGGAGCACGAGGAGCCGAACAGGCCCGCTCCTGACATCCTGCTCCCCTTAGGGCCCCCTCCCGACCTGAAAGGGGGCTGGCTTCTGGGGGTAGGTGGAGTGGAAGGTTCGCACTAGCCAAGGGGCGGTGACGTCGCAGCCGCGTACCCATTCGTCATAGGCAGGGGGGAAGTGCTTCCAACGAACAAGATACTGTAGGGAGCCGTGGTGAATGCAAGAGTCCAGGATTTTAGCAACCTCGAAATGCTCATCTCCCCCCCATCACTGGTTGCTCAGGAAGCGGGTCGGGATGCCACTCCGGGTAGGGAGTGTGCGGTTTCAAAAGGTTTACATGGAAAACTGGATGGATACGTCTGAGTGCCTTTGGCAGAGTGAGTTCCACTGTCACGGGGTTGATGATACGAGACATGGGATAAGGTCCCACATATTTGGCACTTAGTTTGTCACAAGGACGGGTGGAACGAAGGTTCTTCGTAGACAGGTAGACCAAGTCCCCCACTTTATAGTCCTGGCTAGGAGATCGATGTTTGTCAGCTTGAGCCTTGTATTTACGTTTGGCTCGTTCCAAATTCTTTATCAGCCAGGGCCAGGTGGTATGAACTGCCTCTACCCATGTAGCTACATCTCCATCGCCCTCCCCCCTGGAAATATTTAGTTGTTCGATAGGACCAAAGTCTTGACCATATACAGCTTGAAATGGACTAAACCCTGTGGATTGATGAACAGCATTGTTGTAGGCATATTCAGCAAAAGGGGTGTTTCTGTTGGGAATTCAAGAAAATCTCCAAGGCCACAGGAAAAGAGAAGAAGAAGAAGAGTTGATTTTTATATGCTGACTTTCTCCACCACTTAAGGAAGATCAAACCGGCATACAATCACCTTCCCTTCCCCTCCTCACAACAGACACCCTGTGAGGTAGGTGAGGAGGAGAGATTGTGACTAGCCCAAGGTCACCCAGCTGGTTTCATGTGGGGAAACAAATCCAGTTCCCCAGATTAGAATCCACTGCACATGTGGAGGAGTGGGGAATCAAACCTGGTTCTCCCAGTCAGAGTCCACTGCTCCAAACCACTGCTCTTAACCACTACACCACACTGATTCTAGTTGGCAATGTTATGCAACTAGAGTTGCCACCCAATTATGGTTAGAAACAGATCCTTGGGTGAGTTTGTAGGTTGCTACTCTGGAGAAAGATCTATAGAATTCTGAAGGAAGTCAAGAGAATATTGATCAGAATGGCTCTATCCAAACACAGGTAGAGGCCCAGTGTATTCACCCTGCACTGACTTCACTGAACTCTGTTCACACCACTTCCACCGAAGGGCTTGAGTCAAAGGGAGCTGAGGAGTTAGCAACGGTGTGCAGGGCTGACCTTCTCAAACGCTAGAAGCAGATGATTTACTGTCCAGATAAGGCTAGGGCAGAAAATTGAAGCATACTGGGAGAATATTGGCCTGCATAGGATAACAGGTGTGTTGAAGAAGGACTTGGGGAACAGTTTCATAAAAGCCCGTCTAAGTGCTTGAAGACTGAAAATGGTTCTTATTGATTGTTTTACAGAGTTTATTAGTCTCCATTCCACTCTACCAGCACTCAAGGCGACATATGTGAAATCAAAATACAAAACGGCAATAAAATTCAATTAGAGCACTAAAATCATCAATAAACCATCCATCTCTCCTCAAACAGAGAGAGATGGTGTGAAGTAAACAGTAAAGATTAACCACCCATGTATATATATAATCTGAAAACTGGGTCACCATCTATCAATTAAGTCTCGTAACATTCCGAAAATTATATATCAGTTTGCACAGCATATACACCTTCACAGAGAGCTGGAACGCGCTGCAATTATCAGTTCTCCTCATCTGTAAGCCGGAGGTTATGGCTGTAGCCAAGTAGCATAACCACCAACATTATGACTAAGCTCCTTTCTGAGCCTTGGAGCCAAGCAAGTATGTAATGATTCTTTTGAACACATGTGGTCAGTACTGTAGCAATCTAACATTTATTATCTGGGCAAATCCTTGGGTGACTTACAGATTTAGCAGCTCTATCTGATATACCCACACACTCACACACACACACCCTTTGTTTTCAGTAGAAGCCAAGCTGAGGTCAGAGGAAGTTTGCAAACCATACATGGGAGAAAGTTGTCCGTTTATTCTTTATTCAGATCTCTTTCAGATTCACCACCAGACAAAAATAGACTATTGAAAAGTCATTATTATTTTTCTTTTTTGGGACAATTGTGCTGCAAATGCATTGTGTGATGACACTCAGTTGTAATAAAGGAACACAGCTAAACGGAAAATGGACATTTAACACAGCAAGGTGTAGAAATGACCAGTGGTTGTCCTCTCTCCCACCTCACAGTCTTCACCCTAAGAATGAAACCTGTACAATACCTTTAAAAGACACATTTAAAAATTCCAATTCAGATGATTATTAAGAGAAAATGACTATGGGTTAAAGAAAGCCCTTCGATTCCTAACTTATTACAGTAGTCAGTAACCCCCTGCTGGACAATGCATTTTCTATCTGAGTGCTAAAAGCTTTGAGAATAAAGCCACTATCTGAAATAATTGAAGACATTTGCATTTTTAGTTAACATGGTTACATTTATTTTCTTCTCCTCCCTGCATTTCTAAACATTCTCTGTGCAAAGCCTTTAAGGATAATGCAGTCAGGGGCAAAAAAATTCAGATCAATGCACCCCATATTTCTTTTCTCTTCTTTTCTCTTCTACAGAAGTTTGCATGAGATTGATTGTAGGGTAATGGTTTAGAGCCTTAGCTGGAAAGCTCCTATTTCAACATTTCAGTTTGGACATGAACTCAATGGTTGTCTCTTTAAGGAAGCCACTGATATCAGCTCTAGCCTCAAACTTGAAGAATGAGGATAATGCCCAGGTCCCTTGGTGCCATTGGAGTCAAACACTGGGCCCCAGCATACAGTTTTAGCAAGCCATGCCCCCAGGAGCTTAGTGTCCCATTTGAAGCATATAATTTGGAAAAAAAAATAATAGTTTATAGAGTACACAGATTGGGCTGGAGTCCTTATCCTATATAATAGACAGTGATCTGAAGGTTCTCCTCATGTCCGATACATGTGTCACCCAACTTGGATCAAGATCATGGCTTTCATGGAGAAGGGGCTTCAACCTTCTGAACTACCTATTTTTCAGTCCGGGGGGAGCTTTTTGGCCTGTTCCCAAAAGCACAAAGGAGGAGGCTGAACCATCTTCTCCTCAAGTACCACTGTTTGGGAAGGGCTGTGGTTCAGTATTAGAGCATCTGCTTGGCATGTAGAAGGTCCCAGGTTCAATCCCAGGCATTTCCAGTTAAAAGGTCTAGGCAAGTTGGTGACTTGAAAGACCTCTACCTGATACCCTGGACAGCTGCTGCCAGTCTGAGTAGACAATACTGACTTTGATGGACCCAGGGTCTGATTTAGTATAAGGCAGCTGCATGTGTTCTTGGGTCAATCTGAATCGGACCGTGAACATGCAGGAATTGAGGGGAACCCACGACTCATGTCTGACTGTTACAGAAGATGGGGATCTCAGATCTAAGTTGTGTTTTCTAATTTGTGAGTTAGCCCTAAAGACCGTTAAATCCAGACTCTTAAATTAAGTAATTGCACCAGTGTGTTGTTCCACCTTATAGTTACTGCAAGAACTACCAGTTCAAGAAAACTCAACATTTTAGAAACTTTAAAGCCAATACCAACCACAACTATCCCAGCCAAAAAAAACACAATTAAATGCCCAGATAAGTTCATGAGAATATTTTCAGCTGTTGAGAGGCAAGATCCACTATCAAATACTGTACCATCCCCATATTGTTAGGCAGTCAAGAGAAAAAAAAAGAAGCATTTTATTGCTACTGCCCAAACCCTCACATGTCAGACACTATTGTATATCCTTTTCCAGAAGGGTCACATTTAGAGAAAACATGGAGTCTTGACGTTTCCTTAGAGTGCAGGCCCTGAATCTAAAAAAAAACCCGTTATTTGCTGAAGTCTAAGAATGCAGTAATTTCATTCTGTACTTGTAGTATGGAATACAGAACCATTGGCATCAGGGAATTGTAGCATATAAAAAAGAAACCCCTTCATGGCAAGCTAGTATTGAGAAGGGAGGAAATAGAAGGGAGGCTATAAGGACATGGAAGGCTGCAGTTAGACCACAAAGATATTGGCAGGTCAAGGATGTAACAAACAAACAAACAACACCCTGCTTTAAGGGACAGGCAGTTCAGGCTTCATACTAAAACAAAAATCCAAACCCTCAATGGTGGTTATTTCTACACAATCATTTTTTTTTCTCTATCAACCAGAAAGATATGAAAATACTTGAAGAGCAGCCAAAGTCATAAGAACATAAGAAAAGCCATTCTGGATCAGACCAAGGTCCATCAAGTCCAGCAGTCTGTTCACACAGTGGCCAACCGTGCCTCTCGGAAGCTCATAAACAAGACGACTGCAGCAGCATTTATCCTGCCAGTCTTCCACAGCACCTATAATAATAGGCATGCTCCTCTGATACCGGAAATAATAGGTATGCATCATGACTAGTATCATTTTGACGAGTAGCCATGGATAGCCCTATCCTCCATGAACATGTCCACTCCCCACTTAAAGCCTTCCAAGTTGGCAGCCATCACCACATTCTGGGGCAGGGAGTTCCACAATTTAACTATGCGCTGTGTGAAGAAATACTTCTTTTTATCTGTTCTGAATCTCTCACCCTCTTTTTAGAAAGGAGAATTATGATATGAAGAATGAAGTCCTCTCAAGGACAAACAGCACACATAACAAAAACTAGTGTTGTGCTTCCATGATCCAATCCCAACACTTACTTGAATGGTAGCTGCCTTCATGTTGTTGTGAAGTCTATGTGCAATCTTCCCTTCTGTGCAAGGTTGCCAACCTCCAGGAGATCTCCTGCTGTTACAACTGATCTTCAGTTGCTAGAGATCAGTTCACCTGGAGAAAATGGCCACTTTGGCAATTGGACTCTATGGCATTGAAGTCCCTCCCCTTCCCAAACTCTGCCCTCTTCAGGCTCCACCCAAAAAAACTCTCATCAGTGGGGAAGAAGGTCCTGGCAACCCTACTTCTGTGACAAAGGTACATTAATTGTAACATATGTTTTATACCAAGGCCCAGAAACACAGACTTGAGTCGCATAATCTTTCCCTTTCATTTAAGTATGGAGGGGCGGGGGGAACTGTGCAAATTGTGCACCCACATGTCATAAGCCTCCATGTGAAGCAACTACAGACATTACATCACGCGGATGGTGGACGGCATGTGTTTACGCCATATGGTGGACTGTTGCTCCTCAAATATCTAAACCAGAAACATCTTTGTGTCATGTGGTATCATTGATGCCTGCATGCCCCAGCCATTTTCAAGGTAGCTGAGGGCATATAATAGGGTTGCCAACCTCAAGGTACTAGCTGGAGATCTCCTGCTATTACAACTGATCTCCAGCTGATAATCAGTTCACCTGGAGAAAATGGCCGCTTTGGCCATTGGACTCTATGACATTGAAGTCCTTCCCCTCCCCAAACCCCACCCTCCTCAGGCTCTGCCCCAAAAAACCTCCTGCTGGTGGCGAAGAGGGACCTGGCAACCCTAGCATATAAGCCACCATACCTACAAAGGCACCCCATGCTAGAGTTTCTATTGGCACCATCAGACTTTTGGACTAGCAACAGTAAAGAACTGACTCCTGCCCCAAACCTGACAAATGGGTTCTCTGGTTGTTTCCATGTGTTTTGCCCATATTTTTCGGATGCTGTTTTAGCGAAAATCTGGAAAATGCGGGCAAAACGTGCAGAAACACATGGGGAGAGCAAGGTGACCTCTGACAGTCAGGCAAGGCTTGCAAAACGAAGCACCCAAAGCCGTCGACAAGAGTGACTGTGGGGAAACAGCCCTGCACAAATGGCCATAGACTGTTTAGATGTATACAGATTTTCTTTCTAAAGACAGCCTCAGTACCCTTGATTAACTGATTTGTTGTCTTGGTCACATTACAACCTTGGAAATCATCATGTAAAACAAACCACACTTCTCCAGCACAACATCACAAGCAGATTTAACAAGAGTTCAATGAAATCAGTAGCACAGCGTGGCATCACGGCCGCTGCTCAAAGTGCAGTCATTTTCTACAGTAATTAGGAATGTTTAAAACCAGCAAGAGCAGCTTTGTATCTCTAAGGAGTGCGTCTACAGGGTTTAAAGATATCCCCCACTGCTGCCCCCCTATTGTAAGTTTGTTATGTTGGCACAACAAATGGCTCATCTGATTCTGAGATTTCTTCCCCCCCCCCCCCGGAAAAAAAAGATGTCATACATAAATATTTGTATATCAGCTTCAACTCCAGTAATAGCAGCAGACAATTCTGTAACACGTTTCACAAATCAGGGAGAAACAAGACAAGATGCTGTCCATTCTGTGTCCGGAACGGCCCCCATCATGTCAAAAGAGAGTGGTGAAAGGTTTGAAAACTGAAGCGTGAACACAGGAGAGGGGAGCTGGGCCAAACCCCCCTCCCCTGTGGCTTATTTCCCAGCAGCCCATTTCCCCAAGGACTTTTCTTTCATGCAGTATCATTTGGGGGTATTAAACCTGCCTGGCTGAAAAGTGGCTGGAGAGAGAAGCTGCAGGTAGGGTTAAAGCTTATTCATTTTTTCAACTGCATACCATTTTTTTAAAAAAATTAAGTAATACCCCCTTGCTTTCTATATGGTATAGGCGGTTCTGTGTGTAACCCATGGAATTGCTACCACTGTTTATAATTTGGCCCTCTAATAACGTTGGCATCCTCCAGGTGGTAGCTGGAGATCTCCCGCTATTACAACTGATCTCCAGGTGACAGAGATCAGTTCCCCTGAAGAAAATGGCTGCTTTGACAATTGGACACTATGGCATTGAAGTCCCTCCCCTGCCCAAACTGTGTCCTCGTGAGGCTACACCCCAAAAATCTCCAGGTATTTCACAACCCAGAGCTGGTAACCCTACCCTCAAAGCAAGGGCTATCTTAGCTATGGGGCCTCCAGGGCAGAATAACATCAGAATAGCCGCCGTTTGCTCAGATACACTGGAACATTCAGGGAACAGCTCTCCATATGAGTCCATTATTTGGAACAGACCAGAAAGAGGACAATGCCATGTATTTTATTACTAGAAGAAAAAAGAGGGGAATGAAACCCAACCTAGAAAACAGAAGCTGGGTACCTGTCTGACAGTACCCAAGGTTGGGTGGGATAAATAAAATATATAGATAATGAAAATATAATTTATTTATCTTGCTATGTCTAGATAAAAAATATTTTAAAAGCGTTAAAACAGCACAATGGCATTTCCTAAGGTAGATATCTGTAACCACATGCCAGATGTGTTTTGCCTGTTTGGCCTTCCTCAGCTGTCAATGGAAACCCATGTAAAACATACACACATTTACAGATACATATACATATACAGACAATATATATCAGACCAGGCATTTATATAGGTTGTATAATATATTACCAATTATACAAACATCTGGTAAGATTGTCTCAAGTTGTTATTCTGGTCTGAACTTCATTGTCTATATAGCCTCACCCACTTCACAGAATCACTGGATGCAATTTGCTTGGTATAGACTTGCCTTCAAAACTACTTTTAGACAGCAGAAGTTGATAACAAGATGGCCGGTCTCCCACTCTACTACACCATATTTGGTTTTCTGGATGCTGCTGCTTTAGACCGTGTACATGCTTTCCATACGGAAACTTTCATGACATTTTCAGCTAAACTAGCCGGGCTGGAAGGGTTTCGAAAGGCCTCAGAGAACCACTGCCAGTTGGAATGGAGAGGAAAAGTAGGGTTGCCAGGTCCCTCTTCACCACCAGCAGAAGGTTTTTGGGGTGGAGCATGAGTAGGGCGGGGTTTGGGGAAGGGAGGGACTTCAATGCCATAGAGTCCAATTGCCAATGCATCCATTTTCTCCAGGTGAACTGATCTCTATCGGCTGGAGATCAGTTGTAATAACAGGAGATCTCCAGCTAGTACCTGGAGGTTGGCAACCCTAAGGACAAGATAAACCAAGAACCTGCCAGGTTTTATGGTTAAAATGTTATGTAAAGTGTGAATTGGTTTTAAAATTGTTTTAAAGTGTTGTTAGCCACTCTGAGCCTGGTTTGTACAGGAGGGAAGGGACTTCAATGCCATAGAGTCCAATGGCCAAAGTGGCCATTTTGTCCAGGGGAACTGATCTTTATCAGCTGGAGATCAGTTGTAATAGTGGGAGATCTCCAGCTACTACCTGGAGGTTGGCAACCCTAGTCAGCAGGAAACACTGAATTCACTCCCTGCGGGTCTCAGATTTTTATACTTTTCAAGCAGAAAGGAGATATGACATCTCCTATAATTTACTTCTGAAATCCAGGCTCATGTTAGAAGGTGGCGAGACTTCTGAGCATTTGCAACGAATGATTCTCATTCCCCCTTTATCCATTAATACGTAAAGTTTGCCACTGTTTTAATATAAGCAACACTTTAAAATGTGATATTTTCTATCACCCGCTGAAAGGTTATTTCAGTTTGCTACACAAAGATGAAACCATACAGCGTATTCTAATTACCAGTGTCAAATGCCCTAAGCCCTGGCAATCTGAAACACAGAAAATAAAGATGACCTTACTGACAGCAAATCCCCTAATTTATAGTTTCCCCTATTAGAGGAGATCCTCCACCTTGCCTGGAGTGAATGGCTGACAACAGAGAGATCAGAGGTCACGGAAGAAATAGTCGCCATCCAAAAATCAGGTTATTATACTATTTATCACCAAAGAGGCAAGCCCAATTACCTTTGATGAATATCCCCTCTTTCCAGAGCAGGGTTCGAGATTACTTAATGTACTACAGCACAGGAGGAGAATACTAAAGGTTACCATTACTTCTAAAAAATCAAGCTTGGCTTAATGTGCAGTTATACGGCATGGTATCTTTTCCTCTAGGTTATGGAAACATATTGAACCATGTGTCCAGCGCTTCATTTCACAGCAAAACTGCAAATGAGGTCCAGTGCATACAAGCATAAAGTGATACGGTTCATCGAAAGAATCCTTTAGACCCCATCAGTGTGGATGCGAATGGGCTTTATTATCTAGGAATGAGATTTGGGGGTCATAGGGGATTGCCCAACGGAAACAGTCGGCACAGTGAAAAAATAATAAATTCCGCGCTGAAGTTACACACATGATAGGGGTTTATGAAATTCTTTATGGTGTAGACAAAGTTGATAAGAAAAATTGTCCCTCTCAGATCAGAAAGGAAAACTCGATCTCCTTTCTCCATACCAAGTAGTAGTAGTAACTTTGTAGTAGATTCAGGATAAATAGTGTTGCCAACCTCCAGGTACTAGCTGAAGATCTCCCACTACTCCAACTGATCTTCAGCCAAGAGATCAGTTCACTTGGAGAAAATGGCTGCTTTGGCAATTGGACTCTGTGGCATTGAAGTCCCTCCCCTCCCCAAATCCCACCCTCCTCAGGCTCCAACCCGAAAATCTCAGGTATTTCCCAACCTGGAGTCAGCAACCTAAGGATAAACCAAAGATCAAAATACTTTACACAATGCATATGTACAATTAACTAGATTTACTGCCAAAAGATGTGATGTTAGCCACTTGTTTAGATGATTTTTTTTTAAAGGCCTATCAACAACTTTTTTTCATAACAGTTAAATGAAATTGAAGACAGCGAATTCCTACATGTCAGTTGCAGATTGTCAGAGGACCAACAAGGCCCTGCTTGTAAGTTTCCATGAAGAGACTAATAGGCCAGGACTGGAAATATGATGCTGGACTAGATGGACCCTCAGTTTGATCCATTGAGAACTTTTAATGTGTCCTCAGCAAACAGCTATTACAGGAGTGGTATCCTCTAATAAAAGCAACCTGAAAACCTGAACTGCTTAGTGTTAAGCACTTAATTTCCCCAAGTTTTAATGTCAATAAGTAGATAATCTGATCTGATGATGGCTCAGGAATTTACTGCAGATCAGGATCAGTAGGTTCTATAATTGAGATCCAAAGTGAAACTTCCCATGTCCTTTAACAGTCTCACGAAAAGATGGAAGAACCAAACTTCTCAAATACCATCTTGCATTTGCTTGTACAACACATTTGAGACTTTGCCTTCTATCACTGAGAAGCTGCCAGTCCCAATGTGAGCTAGAAGGACTTTCTAAGGTACACTGAAAAGCCTAGGAATGAGGCATAGACGCCTGCGGAAACGTTCCTCCTTACAGTGAAACAGGGAATATGGTGCCATCCACAGATAAATGTATCAAATTAGCATTGTTTTAAATTCCATTTTAACTTTGTATTACTATGTATGTACGTTTATGATGTTGTCTGCCTTGAGTCCGGTTTATCAGGGGAGGGCGGGGTATAAATAAAATTTCTATACTATTCTATTCATTGGCAGTCCATTCCTGAAAGAGCGGGCCACAACTTCTTTGCAGCCAGTGTGACCCCGTGCTGGCGTAGGTGGTGACATCTATGCTGGCGCAGGGGCAAACATGCTGGCATTTAGGTGCTGCTGGCCCCTGCTGCCAGCATAGCCACGCCGCCAGGACTTTCCCAAAAGGGAAAGCCTGCACTGGCATGGGAGAGGTGTTCCCGGAGCGTTCCCGGGGATGGAGCTGCTTTTATGCAGCTTCCACAGCCCTTTCGCCCTGGGAATGCCCCCTTGGGCAATGACGGGGCTGTGCCACCTTTTTTGGTGGTGCAGCCTCAGTATTTTCAATGAGGCATTTTCCACATCTCGTCCAGTAGAAGCTAGATAGATGTTTCTGGTCCTTCTGAAGAAAGGGGGACCATTAAGTATTGTTTGCCTTGAGCATCAATACTGAGAGGTATGAAAGTTCCACATAGCTCTCATGCCTGATCACTATGGACAAGATTTATCCTCCATGATTTTAATTCTTTCATAAAACCAACTATGTTTGCTATAGGCATAAAGCCCTGAGCCCAGCTTTGCTGGGGAGGGCGGGATATAAGATTAATAAAACAAACAGATAATAATATCTTACAGTAACAAATTCTGTGAATTAAGCACTATGGGATTCCTACCAACCTCCTTCCTGGGGTGATCCTGAGTTCTTGTGTTTGGAAAAAGGGCTGTATTTACTTTCTCCATATTACCGGTATTCATGCTTTATAAACCTGTCCTTTAGTAGCCTTCTTTTCCTGCACTGACAAACTCCAAATGCTTTGGTCTTTCCTTCTAAGAAAGGCTCTTCAGCCCTCTGGTCATGGGATTGCCAAATCCCCCTTTACCACAGGCTGTAGCTTTGTTATGGTGGGGCTGGGGTGTGTGTGTGATTGGTTCAATAATATCACTTTTGGGTTTATCCCAGAAGTGACAGGGACATTCTGTATGAAAACCATAAAGGTTTTTTTTATTATTATTAATATGCTAGAGCATCCCCATCACTTTCAGGGTAAACCTGGAAGTGATGTTAACACACACACACACACACACACACAGCTGGCCTGTTTCCACCAGCTGGCCAGATGAAGAGCGGTGGCAGCCCCCTTAATTGGTGGGCAATTGCTAATCATTACCTGGTATCTGGCAACCCTAATAATATATCTTTTTTGCAGATGAGGTGAATACAACAGATTCAGCCAGACATATTTCCTTCTGCAACACGTTAAAATGCCAGTTACTCATTCCTGCCTTTTATCCCAATGTGAATACCTTTTAAAATAAACCATTTCCCTCCAGCTTCTGAGCCATTGTCTTTCTTGATATGGCTAAGTATACAACGGCTGCATTTGCATCCATAAAAACACAGGGCAGGACTGAAAATGTCAAAGCTCCCTTCTGTAACTGATGTTTTATTCTTGCCATGTATTTCATTGGGAGGAGTAAAATGTCAAGTAAACGGCAATTACACAATGAATACATGACATTTTATATATTTGATGGATAAGCGGGGGGAAGGGGAATAGCTGAAATCATGTCTTTTCTTATGGGATGACAAAGGGATGGGGACAAGGGAAAAAAACAGTGCCCTGATGCCCCCCTCCCAAATTGCCATGGGTTAAGTCGATATCCTCGATACAGACCAAGAATTGCTTGATGTGTGGCATTTAAGGAAGCAGAATAATTGAAGGGTGAAGAAGAGGCAGGAATTTTAATGTGATTTTTTTTTTTAGCATGGATTTTCAGCCCTCGTTCTTGATTGACAATATTGGTAACTCAGATCCTCAGTGTTCTCAGGGCAGCAACTGGCTCCTGAGCATTGTGTCCTTACTGCTGAGCTTTTGTCTCCCCGGCAAACTACAAATCTACAAATAACCTTTAGGAAGGAGGAGCCATGACATGTCAACTTTCATTTCTTCAAAGAGCATCTCTGACGTCTCTTTGTCCTTTGGGAGACACCTGCCCATACACCATGATTTAAAGAAGATCTTGGACCCCCTTTTTAGAAAGGACTTGCTTACTAGGAACGTCATGATGCCATGTTTGCTTAATATTACAAATTCTGAATATCGAAGAGCTTTTATGCTTCTTCGGTAAAATGCTTTGCCCTCTACATATTTAGATGGGAAATATAATAAACTTCCAATGGAAGCACGTAAATGTATCTGTAAGGAAGCTAAACACGAAAATACCGAACACGTGCTATTTGAATGTAAGCTGTATGACTATATACATACGGGACTATTAACATCATTACTTGTAGAATGTCCTAGAGCTCTGAGGAAACAATGCCTTAAATTATTGTTGTCAGATACAAGTGGAGTTGCTAGGTTTGCTTGGTTAGCAATAAAAATAAGACAGTTCTGGACCAAATCTATACAATAGCTATGGAAGTATGGGATGAATATTGTTTGGAACGTATACACTGTTATTTTATATTAACCCAATGAATTTCTGTGTATTGATTACTTCAGTGATGTCTATGTTCCTTTTAAATATTTGAATTTTGTGTTATCCTGAATATTTGTGTTTTACCATATATTTGAAATATTTTGTTTTATTTGATGGTCCATGACCATAATAAATATGATTGGTTGACTGACACCTGCCCATAAGCGCCTGGAACACTAAACCATTCAAGATGGCGGCCTCAATTTGGACTCTGGTCATCTGAGCTTGTAGATTTTTGCACACCAGGCTTTAGAGTAGGCTTCTCATCTGCCGCCTAACACACCAGGGAAAACAAATATGAAGCCAGCTTGTAATTCTTAATCTAGCTGGCTGTTTCTTTTCCTACAGACCTAAGGCATAAATAGCATACCGATGATTAAAACTGCTCCCTTTGTTTGAAAGGGAGGAAGATGCTGGCATCCCAGAGAGTGACTGATGACCCATATGTTCTTGCTTTCTTTCCTCCAGCACATCCTTATGTACGGCAGACTGTGCACGTTGCACAGTAGGCTGTTGCCAAGAGGCCAGGCAACGCAGCCACACATTTTCTAATTTGATATTCCCATTGCAATGCTGTCAAAGTGATGGACACTAATGGAATCGCTGGTTAAGACTGAGTCCTGGTTGCATTTTTGTCAATGAAGCTAATTAAGGT
Source organism: Euleptes europaea (assembly GCF_029931775.1). Lineage (NCBI taxonomy): Eukaryota > Metazoa > Chordata > Lepidosauria > Squamata > Sphaerodactylidae > Euleptes > Euleptes europaea. Next base: position 89,248,770 of record NC_079319.1, on the reverse strand, counting down.
GGTCAGCGCCTGGCGCCCACATGGGCCAAGGGATCGCGTTTCTCCTTTAGGTGTATTTCGGCATGATGAAAACATGCCACGAGGATGACTTCTCTCTGCACTGTTAAAGAGATTTCATTAAGCAGAACAGCTTGCTTAAAGATGCACAAGCATGGAGCGCGTGTTAACAAAAAGCACCGTCAATAGATAAGCTAGCTTGGTTTCCCCCCTCCCCTTCTGTTTGCATGCAGTGCTGTTGGTAGAGAAAGCTAATTTTAAAACCTTAAAAATGCAAATAAATTATTACGTTTGACATTTCATTTTTTTTAAAATGATGTATGTCACTGGCATATAACCTTTTATTTTAAATAGCCTGTGGGACTGCTTCTGACCATGCCTCACAGAGGCAGTATCCGCATTGCAAACTTTTATCAGGTGTTTTTTCCTCACCCGTTCACCTGTTACGGCTTTCCCCAAAGCGAACTAGAATTATTTTCTAGTAACATTCACAGAATTATGAATTAAGACGTCAGGATTCGACAAACAGAGGGAAGTTAGTGGATGACCACAATCCAATATAAAATTATACACTTAATCCCACTGATAAACTTAAGCGCAACTGTGGCTTCATCCTTATATCTAATTTTGAACATGGCCCTAGAATGCAGATAAAAAAAAATCCAAAGTGTATGTTGGTTCTTGTAGGTTATCTGGGCTGTGTGACCGTGGTCTTGGTATTTTCTTTCCTGACGTTTCGCCAACAGCTGTGGCAGGCATCTTCAGAGGAGTAACACTGAAGGACAGTTTCTCTCAGTGTCAAGTGTGTAGGAAGAGTAATATATAGTCAGAAAGGGTTTTCAGGACAGGAAGCCAAGCCTTATTCATTCTTCCTGTCCTGAAAACCTCTAGACTAACAAAGACTACAGTCCACAATAGCCATGCGGATTAGCTTTGGATTTCACACATTAACAGATCACTTCAGGATACAATGGTTCCATATTAACATACCACACCCTCATTAGCACATGATCTTGATACTTACAGGACAATGATTAGCAGACAGTGCAGAGGGGCTTGACAACCCACCGCCCACCTTCCCGGGACTCCCGGGTAGAGGGGTGGGGGTGGGGCTTTAAACCCCTCTGCCCTCCCTGCGCAGACAGCGCAGAGGGGCTTGACAACCCACCGCCCCTCTTCCCGGGAGTCCTGGGAAGAGGGGAGGGGGGGTCTTTAAACCCCTCTGCCCTGCCTGCGCAGACAACGCAGAGGGGCTTGACAACCCATCCCTCCTCTTCCCGGGAGTCCCGGTGCAATCACGTCACTTCTGCATTGTAATGGGATGCTTTAGCATCCAAATCACAAGATGTCACAGTTCCACTGTACACTGCATTGGTCAGGCCGCACCTGGAGTCTTGTGTGCAGTTCTGGGGGCCTCGCTTCAAAAAAGGATGTGGACAGAATGGAGCGGGTGCAGAGGAGAACGATGAGGATGATCTGGGGTCTGGAGACCAAGTCCTATGAGGAAAGGCTGAGGGATCTGGGAATGGTGAGTCTGGAGAGGAGGAGGTTGAGGGGGAACATGATTGCTCTCTTGAAGTATTTGAAGGGCGGTCACTTAGAGGAGAGCAGGGAGCTGTTCTTGCTGACAGCAGAGGATAGGACTCGCAATAATGAATTTAAATTGCGGGCAGAAATGTACCAGTTGGATATGAGGATTTTTATTTTGTACAGGAAGAGTTGTTCGACAGTGGAATCAGCTACCTTGGGAGGTGGTGAGCTCCCCCTCACTGGCAGTCTTTAAGCAGAGGCTGGACAAGCACTTGTTAGGGATGCTCTAGGCTGATCCTGCATTAAGCAGGCAGTTGGACTAGATGGCCTCTATGGCCCCTTCCAACTCTATGATTCTATGATTCTAAGGGTCCCGTTGCTAAGTGACACTTCCGGGGTAAACCCGGAAGTGACGTAATCATGTCGTGATCGACACCCCAGCCTAGCCCCCAAAACCTCCCACCAGTGGAGAGGGGGGACCCGGCAACCCTAATAAGGCATCTCCCTATTTAATCCTTGTCTCTAACAGGTTAACATGGGATCCAGAATTTTGGAAGACCTCAGCAGTCGAAAACAAACTTGTCCCCAAGCTTTTGCTCAGAGCAACCAAGACAGGCATTCAGCCTGCATGAGACAAGCCAGATTCAAAGAGAAAAGGTTAATTTCCATGAGCAGGGTTGTATGAATTGGCCTGCAGTTTTAAAACGAACGAAGGTTTTCATTTGAGATTGTGTTTGTGAAGCTATAAAGTGCCTGGGAAATTTACCAAAAATCTGTGCGAGTTCTGCCCCCACAGCAAAATCAAATATTCACAGCACCATTCAAATATATTGCTCCACAGTAACACTTCACCCATTATTTTTATGTAAATATTGCAGTTAGATGCATTTCAGAAGGGGAAAAAATTAATGGTTGCAGGAAATCAGTGGATGGAGCTCGCAGTGGGATTGCTTCCATTTTACAGCTGGCCAAAGTACAACAAATCTTTCCGCAAGACCCAACAGGGGCACAGGCAAAGAAGCATTCAGCACTGGTACTCTCCACAGCTTTAAAATGTTCAACACTCTACTCAACCTGCTTCTCCAATGGCAGAAAAATCACCAGCCAAATTTACAATGCCCTGCAGCAACAGCTGGTGATGCATAAGGATCATGTTCTTCACACAATACATCATTAAATTGTGGAACTCCCTGCCCCAGGATGTGGTGATGGCTGCCAATTTGGAAGGCTTTAAGAGGGGAGTGGACATGTTCATGGATGATAGGACTATCCATGGCTACTAGTCAAAATGGACACTAGTCATGATGCTTACCTATTATCTCTCCAGTATCAGAGGAGCATGCCTATTATTTTATAGGTGCTGTGGAACTGTAAGACTCCAGCACCTCGTTGCGTTTCTCTCATAAGGAACTTTACTCCAGACATAATCACGAGTTTTAAAAGTTTTATTTAAGAAAACCAGCGAGTTCAGTGGGTCCGTTGAGACATGGCTAGAATGCAGACATGGGGAAACACCAGTACATTTAAAGGATACATACAATCGGATTGATTAGTTTCAGGACATAATACAAAAGGGCCGAGTTGAGGCAGAGTTGCCTTGATGGTTTAGGTATAAGGAAACAATACAGAAGGTAACAGCTGGTAACTATTCACAGGAAAAACCATACATGAAACTAATGTGTGAAATAGCTAGGTGATTGCCAGGGCTCCCAGGCATTGTTCAGCGGGACCTGGTAACTCAGTAACGATTAGCCGGGCAGGTCTCCATTGAGGTGTAGATGCTGGGGGGGGGGGGTGGATGGGCAGAGGCCGAAAGCCAGGAAGCCTTAGCTGACAGGAACACAGGAAGAATAATGCAGCTACAGTGATCTTGTTTGTGGGCTTCTTAGAGGCCCCTGGTTGGCCACTGTGAACAGACTGCTGGACTTGATGGGTTTTGGTCTGATCCAGCACGGTTTTCCTTGTGTTCTTATGTGAAGTGACCTCGGCTTACCCAAATTCCCCAGTGAAAGTCAGAAACATTATCCACTTGCTCATACCTGCCATCATTTCCATAACAGGCATCCTTTTACAGGTAAGGCAGGCAGTGGCAAGAGCACAAAAAGCTACCATCTCTCATTTCATTGTAACTCACAGCCAACATTCACAGCAGCAGTATTACAGATCACAATAGGACCTGTGGGTCCTTCTGTAGGAGTGTCCTGGAATTTCAACTGATCTACTGACTACAGGGGTTGGTTCCCCAGAAGAACATGGCAGCTTTGGACAGTGAACTTTATGGTGTTATACCTCGCTGAGGTCCCTCCCCAGGCTCCACCCCCAAATTGCTAGGAATTTCCTAACCCAGAGGTGGCAATGCTAGTGTGAGCCCTTGAGAGAACACACCCAGCAGAAGACCATAATGACAACAGAGAATAAATATTATAAAACAAACATTCAGGGCAACTTACCAGAAAGGGGATAGTTAATAGAAACGATTCAACTCAGACTGAGGTGATTGCTTTCCATCTAGTAGACCAAAAGGGCCCATTCTAATAATCAAAATTCAAGTCAAATGATGAATGCAAGAGTTACTCTACACCTCTCATTCACTGGCAAGCCAGAAATTTCTTGACTCTGCGTCATATTCAGACAGACAACCCATTTCAGACTCTTCCCTCTTCCTCCACTGTCTGCACACTAGTTTAGCTATCACCAACTATATCCTCAGCCCTCTCTTCTCCTGAATCGAACTGCAAATCTGGCTCCAGATTATTTCCCCCCTTCCTCCACCTTTACGTCTGAGTTGTCTCCCTTTCCCCAACTATGATAAGCATTACATTCCAAAATATTAGAACCTCTCATAGACTATTAAGTCATTAGCCCAGGGCTTCTCATTCAGAGTGTTTAGGATGGCTGAAGTCAGATGACCATTCTTTGTTCTCCAATGGAGGTACCTTTCTGGGGGTCCCTGGTGGCTGAGACCAGAAGCCTCTCAGTACTGCAGATGTGCAAATTTTTGATTAAAAGGAAAAGATTGCAGGCCTTAGTAAGTGGGATTTTAGAGTCTCGAGCCAGCAACCACACGGCAACTTGACATTGCATGATTTGCATGACTCACTCAGCCCTGGCTGCTCACTACTGTTCAACGGCAGCCACACTATGAAGCCAGTGTGGTATAGTAGTTTGTTTCAGACTAGTACATGGAAAACCCAGGTGTGAATCCCCACTGTCATGGAAGTTCATTGGCTGACTTTGGGCCAACCATGCACTCTCAGTCTAACATACCTCACAGGATTGTTCTGAGGTTGAAGTGAAGAAGAAGAAGAAGAAGAAGAAGAAGAAGATTTTAGATGCCACCTATCTTTACATTTTAAGGAGAATCAAACCAGCTTACAATCTCCTTCCCTTCTCCACAACAGACATCATGTGAGGTAGGGGAGGCTGAGCAAGCTCAAAGAGAACTGGGACTTGCCCAAGTTCACCCAGCTGGTTCCATGCGGAGGAGTGGGGAATCAAACCCAGACTAGTGTCCACCACTCCAAACCACCACTCTTAACTACTACACCACACTGAAGAATGATGTAAACAGTCTTGGGTCCCCATAGCGGGAAAAGGCAGGGTATTAATGACATAGATAAATAATAAATATAGCTGAAGATGGCAGGCAGGTAAAAGGTAAGTTGGTGACTGGGTGAGAAGGAGAGAAGGAAGCAGGGAAAGGAGAGAGAGAGCTATGGGGGCTGCCAGGAGGAGGGGAAGACATAATAATTAATCCCATTACCCATTTCTGTTACATACATTGTTGTGGGTTTTCTTGAACACACATGAATACATGAAGCTGCCTTACACTAGATCAGACCACTGGTCTATCATTGCCAGTATTGTCTACTCAGCGTGGCAGCAGCTCTCCAGTGCCTTAGGCAAAGGTCTTTCACATCACCTCCTGCCTGATCCTTTTTATTGGTGACACTGGGGATTGAACCTGGGACCTTCTGCCTACCAAGTAGATACTCTACCACTGAGCCACTCCCAACTCAAGAGAGTTCTCCTGGGGAGAGGCCGCCAGGATGAGGGGAGGAAGGAAAGCTGAAGATTGGGGGGGGGGGATAAAGTTGTTGTTTGGTGGATGGAAAGCAGGGAAAGAAGCAGGAAAGGGCTGTTGAGGCTGTAAGGGAAGGGTAAGAGGTTGTCTAGAGATCAACTGTAATAGTGGGAGATCACCAGGTACCTTCTGGAGGTTGGCAACCCTATGTGGATCATAGGTTAGCAACAATCTAGAAAATTCTTTGGTAGGCATCCCTGATCTTCCTTCACCAAGCTACAGTTCCCAGGATTCCCTAAAGAGATAGAATGGCTGTTAACCTAGATTAAGTTTATGGTGTACATATGCCCTAAATCTGAAATTTCTTAGGAAGTAACAGGATGAGCTGGAATAGAAAGCAGTGTTTCTTATGGATCCCTGACACCAAAGACAAGAAAACTCAAACTATATTTCTAACTAGATTCTACAACTATTGATATACAAAGGCAATCTACAAAGGCCAGTAATTGTAGGTTGGTAACTTCTTTGGGGAGACACATGTGAGCAATACAATGGATTTTCTTTCTGATGAAAACCATGCTGATTTTCTGAGTGAAGCACAATCCTAACTCCGTGTCATCATACTAGCTTTTGTCTGGTTCACAACACATTTCTATACACTGTTTCCCTTAATTAGGGTTGCCAACCTCCAGGTACTAGCTGGAGATCTCCTGCTATTACAACTGATCTCCAGCCGATAGAGATCAGTTCACCTGGAGAAAAGGGCTGCTTTGGCAATTGGACTCTATGGCATTGAAGTCCCTCCCCTCCCCAAACCCTGCCCTCCTTAGACTCCACCCCAAAATCACCCACTTGTGGTAAAGAGGGGCCTGGCAACCCTACCCTTAATATAGGTGTGAGCTCCTTTCTTATTGCAAATTATTCCTTTGACTATCAATGCTTGTGTTTTTACAGTTACGTTTTCAGTTCTTATGTTTCTGTTCTTTACAAATATATGCTGCCATATTGTCGCTTAATTTCTCCAGATTTTTGCTTTTGGTACAAGGGTGTTCCCCCCCCCCCACACACACACACACATTTCCTCTGGCATCTTTCAGCTGTTATTTATATACCTCATTCAACCATCCTATTTTCCTAGCATCCTTTCCCCCCCTCGAGAAAAACATAAAGTGAGAAGTTCTTTGCCTAAAGCAGGTAAACAGGTGCCAGCATTACGAAGTTACTGGTTAATGACTGTAACTTAAAATCATGGATTTATTAGGCTCATTTTTACCCATTTATGAATTGCCTTGTCAAAAATGAGTTCTGGCTGCATATCAGCATTCAAAGTAGTACAAGGAAGCCAACTTCCCCCTAACGTTCAAAACAATGAAATAGCAAGGCAAGACAAAAGAAAACCCTCTTATCCCCCCCCTTCCCTGCAGATTTAGAGTTCTTCTGAAAGCCTGGAAAAGTGTACCAGTTTCTGTTCTTCTGCATGGGATTTCTCTGGTCTACTATGGAAGCCCTCATAGTAAAAGGTGTTCTCTGAGGTAAACACCTAGGATTGCCAGGTTCCTCTTCACCGCCAGTGGAAGGTTTTTGGGGCAGAGCCTGAGGAGGGCGAGGTTTAAGGAGGGGAGGGATTTCAATTCCATAGTGTCCAATTGCCAAAGCAGTCATTTTCTCCAGGTGAACTGATCTCTATCAGCTGGAGATCAATTGTAATAGCAGGAGATCTCCAGCTAGTACCTGGAGGTTGGCAACCCTATAAACAGCACTTTGGCTCACTAAGCCAAAAACCTCCTTTTCATTGAACAAATTACAAAACAAGGTCTGAAATGAGGATTGGTCCTTAGTGTTTAAGGACGCAAATCGTAATTGCTCACCTCACATCTTCCAGATATCCTTTCATATAACTTTTTTTCCTTGCCAGACTGTTTCTGCTGGTTAGAAATCCATAAATTTAAATGAGCTTTCTTATTGGCAAGCTGTAATTCCTTAGACTCAGGCAAAATGCAAGGGCGATCCAATAAAATTATCGCAGAAGAACACAAATGCCCATTTTGTCCGGATCAAGTAGACTCCCTAGCCCACCTTGTTTTCGCATGTTCACAAAAAAATACTGCACAAAATAAATATATTACTCGCTGGATAAAACAGCTGAAGCTGAGAAGTGGGTCTGCATTATCTGCTGTCAAGCAGATCGGTGAATTGTGTGAGAGATGTGGCAATTTTTCTCTTTATAGCATCAAGAAAAAAATAATTTTCATCCCCCCATTAAAGCGTGGAATGGTAGATGAATACCAATGGCTCTTAGATCTAGGGAAAGGAAGAAAAATACATTGAACAAATTGAATAATGGTCATGGTTCTCAGCAGCACCAACAGCTTAATGGTTGAATGCGAGTGTAAACTCAGGTCTCCTAGTCACGATTTGAGATTCTAACCGCTACACCACACTGGTACATCTCAAGCAGGACTCTGGTCTCTCCCTAAATGGCTCCTAGGGTTGCCAGCTCCAGGTTGGGAAATACTTGGAGGTTTTTGGGGTGGAGCCTGAGGAGGGCAGGGTTTGGGGTGGGGAAGGACTTCAATACCATTTTCTCCAGGTAATCAGTTGTAATAGCAGGAGATATCCAGCTAGTACCTGGAAATTGGCAACCCTAGCCATTGGTGGTAGAGGTGTTCATGCTCCTTGAGCCTCTGTCAATGTGTTTCATCATGAAGCAGCACAGTTATACATCTCTTTCCAAGCTTATCCAGGCATGTGCTGGCCTTTGGTTTCTGGTTTCTTAGATTCTCAGATCTGAGGAGATTGGACTATACTATACTGCTCCGCATCCCCACATTTAACACCTATATCATGTTTTTATTTTATTATATATCATTCTCCTCTCACTTTTTCCTCACAATGACCCTGTGAGGTAGGTTAGGCTGAGAGCAAGTAACTGGCCCAAAGTCACCTGGAAAGCTTTCACAGCAGAGAAGGGGATCAAACCTGGCTTGCCCAGGTCCTAGTCTTGTCACTCTAACCACTACACTACACTGGCCTCAAAGATGCTTTACAATTTTTAATCTCTAAAGATTGATTTCAGTTATACCCTGTCTTTCTCCCTAATGAGAACCCTTGTTCTCCTCTCCTCCATTTTATCTTCACAACAACCCTGTGAGATAGGTCAGGCTGCAAGTGTGTGACTGTCCCAAGATCACCAACCAAGCTTCCATGGCAGAGTGGGGATTCAAACATGCATCTCCCAGATCTTAGTCCAACACACTAACCACTACACTGAGAACCAGTTTGGTGTAGTGGTTAAGAATGGTGGTTTGGAGTGGTGGACTCTAATCTGGAGAACCAGGTTTGATTCCACGCTCTTCCACATGAACGGCAGACGCTAATCTGGTGAACCAGGTTGGTTTCCCCACTCCTACACATGAAGCCAACTGGGTGACCTTGGGCTAGTCACAGCTCTCTTAGAGCTCTCTCAGCCCCACCTACCTCACAAGGAGTCTGTTGTGGGGAGGGGGAGGGAACATGCTTGTAAGCTGGTTTGATTCTTCCTTAAGTGGCAGAGAAAGCCAGAATATAAAAATCAATTCTCCTCCTCCTCCTCCTTTTCCTCCTTCTCCTTCTCCACAATGGTTCTCAGAGGGGAAAAATTCTCCTGTGGCCCTTTTGATCCCCTAATTCCTTCCATGCTCACTGTTGTGGTTGTATATGTGCCATACACCATTGCTCCACATGTGAGAAATTCAAATCAGGCATCATATTCTGACAAATCCTAGCTACCCTTGGATTTTTTTTTTAAATGGGGTAGGACGCATGTTTTGGGAGAGGAAAGCTTGCCACTAGACCAAACATTAATTCAAGAATTGCAAGTGCTGTGTACTTGGCCCATCCATCCCCTTATATGCATAAACTGCAGGTCCACTCTGAAGTTGCAAACAGGAATTATTACTCTGCATCATGTGGCAATGAATTTATAAACGTAAAGTTTGATATGACATTAGGACGCTCGTCGCAGTATTGTTTTAATGCTCTATGATAGCTCAGTGCTCAAATAGCCCTTGCTTTCATACTATTATTACCCCTGACCGAAGCAAATCTCAACCTGTCTCCAGCAGAGGGGATTGCTTAATTGGTTGATTGTATATAGCCTGGGAGAGTCGTCTTTCCATCTCCCATAAAAGAGTCGAGTAATCAAATACCCCCTCCGTGAGTTTGCTCAGTCCTGACTGGCTAAAGACCCTTTGATTAGCAGGAAACCACACCAAGCCTATCAGGCTAACAAACCATCAGTCCTATCGAAAAGGGACTGGCTAATGATAGCGTTCATAATGAGACCCAGAAGGGCAATTTCCCCTGCTGTGCACTTTTTCCCTTGAAGCAGTCAAGTAAGCAACTCTGATAATGCTGGCAACAAACAGTGTGCTATCGGGCTGCTTTGCGTTAATGCGGAGACTCCAGTACACCAGGGAAGTGAACAGCAACTAAATCATTAGGACATTTTTTCCATCACTGGAGCCATTTGCAGTTGGCCCCTCTGTAGTTCAGTGTCCCTCTGTGCACCCGACAAAACTATACAGAGAAGAACCAAAATGTGATTACATCTACCTGTCTAAATGTTAACTGTTGGGACAGTTCCTGTCATGCATTCCAGTCTACGATGTTCATTTCTAGAGTTGCCAGGTCCCTCTTTGTCATCAGTGGGATGTTTTTGGGGTGGAGCCTAATGAGGGCGAGGTTTGGGGAGGGACTTCAATGCCATAGAGTCCAATTGCCAGAGTGGCCATTTTATCCAGGTGAACCGATCTCTATCGGCTGGAGAACAGTTGTTGTAACAGGAGATCTCCAGTCCCATATGAACCCCTGTCTTGAAAAACAGTGAAGTGCCATTTTTTTCCACTGTGGCCTGGCATAATCCTGCAGAATGGAGAAGCCACATGCTTTGAAAGCACATATTTGAACATGTTTCAATCTATCAGTATTCGAGTCTTTGTTCAAATCATAAGAGTACTCAAATGAGGAACATCAGGAAGAGTTCTGCAACGCTGTTTCATTCCAACCCAACGTGAAGATGTCATCTTTAATGAATACTTTGTGGAATCAATAAACACAGTGAGCTTTGGAGGGCACGGGCAGGTTTCTCAGCAAGCAACGGCAGCTGAGCGTTGAAGTGTCAACAACACTGCCCTCTTCCCTTCTATAAAGCAATCATAAATATATTTCACGAGGAAGAAACTGTGTATTGTAGCTCGAATTCCTTTGTAATGGGAAAATAAAAGTCATCCCAGGTTAGCGATTTGCAAATGTTTAAATTCCTTAGATAAAGACACAGCATTAAATAAACTATCTATAGCTTGGAGGGGTATTTTGGCACACACATAATTATTGCATGCATGAGCAACATTTGAAGCACACTTTGGGATACATGCCTCTGGCATCTTAGGGTTAGCAAGAGCTAGCTTCTCCCCACCAGACTGCAGCACTGGTGTTTTATGCTAAACTCCTAACAAAGCAATCTTCAGTCTTGCTGAGAAGGGATTTTCCTCCTGTCTTTCCACAACCAGCTGATCCCCAAGTTTCTGTATCATCAACAAAGAGGGAGTGGGGGAGGAAATCCAACCAAAAGACAACCCAAGGAAAGAATAATTAGTCTTCCTTCAGCGGTGTATACACTCGGGATTAGTGTAATTCTACATTATGGAGCCAGAACCATCAGATGTGCTCAATCAACTCTTAGAATGTATGTATTTTGCAGCGAACATCCTGAGATGCAAGAAAGCAATGAGACAGAAAAAGAGGTAAGTTGTGTAAAGAGGGCTTCCTAATAGCAGGGGTATTCCACTCAACCACACATCTTTCCAAGGTTCTAATGGTCTCTAGCTCCTTGTGTTAACAAATGAAACTGATTTATTCCAGGTCAGATCACAGGCCTGTCTAGCTCCTTAAAGGCCTTTCATGCAGGGACGTTTCCCCGCGGTCACCACTGCCGACTGCTTCGGGGCTTCCTTTTGATTATGCATGTATTTTCCACCCGTCAGTGATTGCCTTGCTCCCCTCATGTGTTTTGCCCGCATTTTCCAGATTCTGGCTAAAACAGCATCTGGCAAACAAAGGCAAAATGCGTGGGGAGAGCGAGGCGACCTCTGATGGGCAGAAAAGGCATGCATAATCAAAAGGAAGCCTTATGTGGGGAAATGTCCCTGTATAAAAGGCCAATGATAGCAGTTCACCAGCTCTCACATAAAAGGACTTTCCAAATACCTGCTATCCAATATCCTTTTAACTAGACTTGCTAGGGACCTTCTGCATACAAAACACACACTCTATCACTGAGATTCTTCTCTTCTATTCCCAAAATAGGCAATGTATCAAAGCATCTAGTATTACTGCAAAAGGTTCAGTTGAACTACAATTTCTTTGGGTTTTCAAACAATGTTTATGGTTGAGTGACTCTGTGTGCGTGTGTTTTGCCATCACATCACAATTGACTTATGATGACCCTGTAGGGTTTTCAAGGCAAGAGACGTTCAGAGGTGGTTTGCCATTGCCTGCCTCCGCATCACGCCCTTGGTATTCCTTGGAGGTCTCCCTTCCAAAGACTTGCCAGGGTTGAGGCTGAGAGTATGTGACTGGCCCAAGGTCACCCAGCAAGTTTCTATGGCAGAGTGGAGATTTGAACCTGGGTTTCCCAGATCCTAGCCCAACACTTTAACCAATATACCACGTTGGCTCTCATTCAAATGTAAGTTTCAAGGGAAATGTGAAGGTTCGTTCTTGGACAAACCATTTTAGGAGGCTCTAGAGAAAGACATGTGGTTAAGGCTAGCAAATTTTTCTACATACCTCTACATTGCCCCTGAATTTTGCCTGAAGTGAAAAGTTCAAGGGGAACTAAAAGGTTCCATCGAAGCAAACCGTGTAAGGAATTTCGAGGGGAGCACTAGAATGGATAATGATGAAAATTCTGGAAGAGCTACTTCCTTGCTCATGGGAACCCTGGGGATTCCTTGAAAACGTGTTTCAGTGCCAGTAATGGCAAATAAGCTTCTCAGAAAGTCATGCTCTACTTCTCATTACTTATCTTGAAGTGCAGCATTCAGTAGCAGCAAATTCCTGGAGGTGTTTTAGGACACACGGGAACACTCACTTCTCTGAGGTTACAGTATCCCATGGGACTGGAAGGTATTTCATGTAAAACAAAAGTGTGTGATCCTAGAATGCACCCTGAGATACCTGCTAGAGACAGCTATGCAGGTAACTTAGCAGATGAATCCACGTGGAAAAATATTTAAATGCAGGAATGGGTATTGTGGAAAGCTACCTCAGAACAGAGCTTCTCACCCACAGGCATGCAGAATCCACCTGCTCACTAAACTCTGGCTCACTTCTGAGTTTGTGTAGAAGCAGGGAAAGAAGCAGCACAACTCATTTGCAGATCTTCTGATAAGTGTGACTTGCACATCATACCTGTGGCTCAAGATGCCATTACTGAATTTCAGCTCTGAGATGTGCACATTTCCCCTTCCCTTGAATACTTGAAGCTACTCTCACATGACAGCATCAACTTAAAATGTGCAGTAATTTTTCTTCCTCCATTCTAACTTCCTTATTTTTATGAATGCATATTCCTTCCAGTATTCGTTATACTTTTAGATTGTAAAACAAATTTTATAGCTATACAACAAAAGCATAGGCACTCACTTAATGCACCCTTGATGTGCAGTTCTTAAAAAACACACGAGGACCATTTAAAGCTGGATGTGGGATTGCTACCCTTAACTTACAGGAGGTAGGACCAACCAATCAAATAGACAGTTATAGAAGACATCCCATACAGGACTACTTTCCTGCAACATCCACAAACTCACGTGGGACGTCAAGGAGACAGTCTTTGGACAAGCCATGTGCTGAATCTGATGAATTCCTCACTATTCAAAAAGATTAGTATTTATACTTGTAAAGAGGCATTCTTATCCAATAGCCAACAGGGCAGTAAAATTTTGAGGAGGGAGCAGCAGAGGAACAAAGCAATTCAAAAGCAATTTAGATAACAACAATCTGGATAACTGCAGACTAAATAAACTGTACTTAATAACACAGTTGACAATATCATGGTGTCACAGTTGGGGTTCTATTAAAAATATGGTATTTTGAAGAAGAAGAGTTGGTTTTTATATACCAACTTTCTCTACCTTTTAAGGAGAATCAAACTGGCTTTCCTTCCCTCCCCCTCCCCACAGCAGACACCTTATGAGGTAGGTGGGGCTCAGAGAGTTCAGAGAGAACTGTGACTAACCCAAGGTCATCCAGCTGGCTTCATGTGGAAGAGTGGTGAATCTAACCCGGTTCACCAGATTAGAGTCTACCGCTCATGTGGAGGAATGGGGAATTAAAACTGGTTCTCCAGAGAGGGGTCCACTGCTCTTAACCACTACACCATGCTGGGAAGCCAGCATTCCTTCTCATCCTGCAATACTATAAAGCTCTAATCAGTAGAAGGCTGTGTAATAATCAAAATTATTAACTAAATTTCTGGAGATAGTTAATGCAGACTTTGCTGTCCTCTAAATACTTGAGAATGTCAAGTTCTTCAAGTTCTTCAAGTTGATTTCTTTAGAGCTTTATACCTTATTGTCCCCAATGAGGACCCAAAGCATTTGTTCTCCCCTCCTTCATTTTATCCTCACAACCACCACAACCAAAGTGACTGTCCCAAGGTCACCCAGTGAGCTTCCACGGCAAAGCAGGGATGTGAACCTGATTCCCCTAATCCAAAACTCTAAGAACTAAACCACCCTTGTTACCTTTGTAACCAATCCATGCTTTCCACCCCAAGGAAACCACCCCAAGGAAAACATAGAGACTTTATTATTGAATGGTATAGTATCTTCGAAACAGTTGTAAACAACCATGCTTGTCCACGTAGAATCCAAAACCAAGAACAAAATTAATGTAATAGCTTGCATGATGTTTTGGGTCAATTCTGCCAACCCTATTAAAAGGTATGACACCGATTTTGTTCTTTTTTTTCCGGATAACATCTTAAAACAGTGATATGATGCCTTATACTATACCCCAGATTGGTACCTGCACCGTAGTGCAGTGAGGGGAAGATACTTTGTTAACAAACAAGAAAAATACTTACTTGACTCTATGGTAAAATTGTAGAGTTTACAGCTATTCCTAGAGATGACTGATATCACTTCTGGGGGAAACCTTGAAGTGACATCAGTCCTCTCTAAGAATCGCAGAAAACTCTATGGTTTTGCCATAGAGTTTTGGCAGTTTCCAGAGTGGCATGATGTTACTTCCAGAGATTTCTTGGAAGTGACATCAGACTGATACCAACAGCTTCATGTCTGCACCCCTCCTCTAGTCTCCCACTGTTTGCCATGCTGGGCCTTGCAACCCTAAGCGGAAGATGGGGGGACAGATGAAATGTTTGTTGGTTGGTAGGTGAGAAGGAGAGAAAGAAGCAGGGAAGGGAGAGAGGTTGTTGAGGCTGCTAGGAAGAGCGAAAGAAGAATTAGTATGAGGAGGGGATAAGGGGTAAAGTGTGGTGACCCTGCATGTCCTCTACTCCTTATAAACTATTATTTATTGTTTCAACTGTGGAGCCCTCTGGGGGCAGAAATGTATTTGGGGAAACTGTGATAGGTTGTTCTGAGCCCATGGGATAGAGTGAGGCATAACTCAAACAAATATGTATTTTGTTTTTTCCCTTTATTTGGATTGCCAGATGAAAATTTATGGGGTCTTTCCAGTCCATTTTTCATTTCTTTGCTGGCCAATGCACAACCCTAACCTATTAAAGAGACCGCTGATCCCTGTCACCATTTATGATTTGCACTGGATGGCAATTGGGGTAGACTGTGGCGATACAAGAAAGGTTTACTGTAGTGAAGTTATAATGTTACTTCAACAAAGTAAGATGAGCCCTTGAAATCATCCCATGCTTAAACACAAAACCTGTTTTACAAATAATACATTTCTGAGGAAATCTCTTCTATCATTTAAATATTTAGGAGCACAATCAGTTTGGATTGCGCCCCAAAAGGCTAAGTATTTGTAAACACTAGTGCTGAGGGTAAAGGAAGATGCTGAATTCAATGGCAAAGGAAGTAAAGTTTTACTTTAGAAATGTCATATCTTTTTGTTCTTTAGTTTACCAAAAATAATAATAATAATACTTTTTGTCAGGTTTACAGAAGCACAACCTACTCACTGTTCTTTAAAGATGTGAAAGAAGTGTAGAAGAAAATGGGTGGCATTACTCCAACCCGACACATAAAAGAAGCCATGGGCACATAAAGAGAGGGGAAAAGGCTTTCTATGGGAAAATGAGCACACCTCTCACAGTTCTAAATTACTGTACTTTAGCTAATATTGTAATGTGAAGCTGACAGCTGAGAAAAAAGCAGATTAGGGGATAAATTATCCCATGCTGCAATAAAATATGTTCACACTAAAATGGGCATTTTTCAAAAACAAAACAAAAAACCTTTCAACAGATGCTTGATTTTGAACAGTCTACATTACTGGCCATATATATTCTCCAGCAAATACCACATACACTCTATATCACAGCGAAATGGTGTCCAATAAAATAACATATTTTCATAGCTCACCTAGGCAAAAGCTCTACTGTCAATCATCTTGAGCATACCCTTTTCACATTTGCATAATCACCCACCCACTTGTACGGATACCAAGGTCATTTATGCATGGGTACTTTCACTCATGTTCACCCCTCCCGTCTGTCTCAGTTATTCGTTGGAGTTATGCATGAGTTTTCTGTCAATTAGAGATGACCTCGCTGCCAGCCCTCACAAATCCTGGGACTCCCCTTTCCTCTGTTAACCTGATTCTTCCCTCTCCTCTGAGCTCAGCCCGGGTGAAATCCCCGTGCATAAGGCAAAATGCGGGACACACAAGCTTAGTTTCACTCACAGTCAATTACAAAGCAGCATGTCCAGAGGCGGGGATTCAAATACTTCCTGCTTCCTCAGAGCTCCTTCTGAGTAGAAGAAAGGCTTTTTAAAAACCAGGCTTGGATTTCTTCCTCCTTCTTTTCAGATTTCTCTCTGTTTTTTTTTTTATGTTCTTAAAATGCTTTTTTTATGCTGCAATTGGGTTTGGGGGGGACTTTTCTCTCACTACAGCCAATTATGAAGCAGCATTTCAAGGGGTGGGGATTGAAATACTTCCTGATTTGAGCTTGGAGACTGCTGGCGCATAGACTCCCAACAGAAAGTGTGGGTCCAGCAAGCAACGAAACTCAGGTAAAACTCCCATGCATAAAAGCCCCAAGTGAACTTTCGTCATGGTGTACAGCAAGTTTAGAATCCATGCATCTCCTGACAATCTGAGCCTGCTGAGTCTTTAGAATACGAACAAGGATTCTTACTCTCATGGTGGCAGAGGAAAGTGTGAAATTTCAACAAAAAAACCTGATTCAGAAGAGTAAAGTGATACGATACAATATCCAAAATGTGTTAAACTAGAATTAAACTAGAATCTTGGGCATACACCAAAAAATGTAACGTAAGAATTGCCTTCCTCTATAGCTCACTCACCTAGTGCTACATGTAATCCTAATATGTAGTTCAAAATAAGAACAATGGGTTAGCCCCAGTCAGCTTTCCTCCTCCATTTCCTGCCATAACATAGCCCCATAGCTTTTGAACATTTCAGCTCCCACAATTCTCAACATAGCCTTCTGGGGTGGTCAAAGATGACGTCTGCTTTCTTTTTCACCGGCAGAAAAACTAGCTGGATCCCGCCCAATGTGCTTTTGCAATGTGCCTGCCAAACAAAATTTGGCATCCTCACAAAAATGATGCACATTTTTTTTTAATGCTGATTGCCCACTATTTAGCTAAACAGCTCTTGAAGCCACTTTGAAGATGTGAAAATGCATTAAGACTTGGTGAAATTACTACTCTACCAGCCAGCCATTCCACTGTTCAACAGTCAGGGAGGTTTGCCCTGCTGGCTCTTCTGGATCTATAGCGGGAGCCAGCTGGATTGCCACTCTGTGCAACAGTGGGAGAGAAATGAAATTAAAAATTGACTAGGTTTCACCCAGAAGTGATGTCAGTCCTCTCTAGGAGTCGTATTGTAAATCCATAGAGTTTTTGATGATTTCTAGAGGGGTGTGTTGTCATTTTCTGTGTTATGATGTCACACTTCCACTGATGGCCATTCCCCATGTCCCGCTCCCCTTGTCTCTGGCCAGTTGCTAGACCTAGCAACCCTAGAACCAGCTTTGATCTCCTCCTAAATTATGCAGCTATACACAGTTCAAATATGCCAGTCAGCTGCAAGTATCCAGGTGGTGATAACAGTTTCAGTGGCTCAACCCCACTTTTTCTAAGGAAAATCCTACATTTAGCAATTATATTCAGCAGTAGGAGAAGAGAAACATAGCTCATGAGCAAAGCAAATCCATGCCAGAAGTCCCAGGTTTGATCGCCAGTTATAATGATCAAGCAGCATAGTCTGGAAATACACCTCTGTGTGACTTTGAAGAGATTCTGACAGTCGGAAAAGACAGTACTGGGCTACCCTTTTACAATGTCTGGATATTTTATTTGTGTAAACACTGGCACTGCTCCATGATGCCAGACTCCTTCCATGGAGGGTACTCCAAATGGTTTCTTATAGAGAACGTCTTTAGGAGTAAGAGGGGATTCTCTGTTCATTTTAGTCCTTTTTTAATATCTGGAACTCTTGAACCACAAATTTTGCTTGTGCAAAAAACATGAGCTGAATTTCTGATGGTTCAGGTATGCATCTTTATCCAGCATCCAGTTGAAGATGGTAGGTTTAATTACCATCCACTAGATGACATTTGCATGTACACAACAACATGGATTCTGGACGTTCTGAGAACAATAGTTTAATAAGCACATACATTCTCAGTGGCCTTTTATGGATGGCTGTTTCCTTTGCCATCACCCCTCTGACAACTTCAGTTCTTTGTTTTGATTATGCATGCCATTTCTGACCATCAGAGGTCACCTCACTCTCCCCCTCCGTTTCCCTGTGTTTTGCCTGCATTTTTAGAAACCTGTTTTGACTTTGAAAACACAGGCAAAATGTGGGGAAATGCAGGGGGCGAGCGAGGCGACCTCTCATGGTCCGAAATGGCATGCATAATCAAAACAAAGACCCCAAGTAATCAAAGGGGTGACGGCGAGGGAAATAGCCATGCATAAAAAGCCAGGGTTATTCTGAGTTCCTATGTCTTGAAAGCTAACTCTTGAAAGTTTAAACTCAGAAAGCTTAAAGGCCATTTATGCGTGGGAGGTTTTGCCTTGGATTTGCTGCTTTTTAGACGCAGATTTTTCCCATCCGAATTTTCAAAACTCAAAAATAAGCCTCCATGCAGAGTTTTGGGAATTCAGATGGGGAAAATGTGCATCTAGCGAGTGGCAAATCCAAGGCAAAACCTCCTGTGCATAAATAGCCTTAGGGTCCTTCAGCTGTAACTTTGTGAATAACTCTCAAAGATGATAACCCTTTCATTGCTCTTGAAATGACTTACCTGAAATTAACAGTGCAATCCTAAACATATTTACTAAAGTCAAGGAGATCAGAAGGGTACAACTCTGCTTAGGATGGCACTGGAAACCTCGGACTTCGCCAGAGACACCTATTCTTTCAGTTCAGTTCAACCCAAGGTCCAGTTCCTTTTCATCATTAATGGAGTGAAGTTGCTTGCCTGGGGGCAAAATCTTGCTTCATTCCAGTAAGTTTTTCAATTCATAAACATATTAGGTGGAGCCAGCAGTGAGATTTCTTTCTACCCAATCATCTCCATTTCTCTCCAATGTGCAAATAAGTCAGAAATTAAGATAATTTCAGAGCTCGTTAAACATCACAAGGTTTCTGTGGCAGTGATCCTCCCTAAATGTTATATCTGTTGTGTAACCAATTTTATAAAAATGTCCAGAGACAAATTTTGCTGAAATATACTCACTAAGTCTTCAAAAAGGGGCATAATTCCCCAACTACTGAAATTTAGTTATTTATACCCTGCTTTTCCCCACAGTGGGAACTGAAAGCAGCTGAATGGCCCAAGGTCACACAAGGAGAACAGCAAAGAATTGGGACTACCTGCAACAAAAACTCCAAGTACACACCGAAGAAGTTACTGCATAACATTATAAGAAAAATTAGGGGGGAAAGCCTGTAGAGAGCCAGCGTGGTGCAGTGGTTAAGAGTGGAGGTTTGGAGCAGTGGACTCTGATCTGGAGAACCAGGTTTGATTCCCCACTCCTCCACATGAGCGGCGGACTCTAATCTGGTGAACTGGGTTGCTTTCCGTACTCCTACACATGAAACCAGCTGGGTGACCTTGGGCAAGTCATTCTCTCTCAGCCTCACCTACCTCACAGGGTGTCTGTTGTGAGGAGGGGAAGGAAAGGAGATTGTAAGCCAGTTTGATTCTCCTTAAAAGGTAGAGAAAGTCAGCATATAAACACCAACTCTTCTTCTTCTCTCCCCCCCCCCCCTAAATAATTGTAGGGGATCAACAGAAGATTCGTTCCAACAGAGTGCAACGCTCTCTGAGGGGTATATTGGGATTAATTTGGTCTGGTGCAGACATGCCTTCCTAGCTACCAATTAATCTCCAACACCTCTCAGGCCTCTGCTGAAAAGGGGCTTTTTAAAATATAGAACATCAGGTTGGATCTTCTAACAGGGTATATTATTCTGGAATGGGAGCATAATCTCCAAATATAGTAGGGGGAGAGAATATGCTGAAATTCTCCTTCTCACATACACATAGGTTGTTTATGCATGGGTGCTTTCACTCACATTTGCCCCCCGTCTGTCTCGGTTGTTCCTTGGAGTTATGCATGAGTTTTCCGTCCATTAGGGATGACCTCGCTGCCAGCTCTCATGTGAATCCTGGACCTTCTCGTTCCTCTGCTAGCTCGGTTCTTCCCTCTCCCCTGAGCTCAGCCTGGATGAAATCCTCATGCATAAGGCAAAGTGCGGGACTCTTTGGAGCTCTTTCTGAGCAGAAGAAAGGCTTTTTAAAACCAAGGTGTGGATTTCTCCCCACCCCTTTCAGATTGCTCGGGTTTTTTTTTTTGGTTTTTTTTGTTCTTAAAATGCTTTTTTATGCAGCAATTGGGTTTGGGGGGGATTTTCTCTCACAGTAAACTCTACAAAGTAAGCTAATTACAAAACAGCATTTAAAGGGGGGGCTTGATTTGAGCTTGGAGACTGCTGGTGCATAGATTCCCAACAGGAAAGTGTGGGTCCGGCGAGCAACAAACCTCAGGTAAATCTCGCTTGCATAAACAACCAGTATCCTGAAACTACTTATCTAGCTGTAGGTGTGTCATAAGAGTTCATGCCCTGTTATCCCCCCACCCAGTGCGACTTCTCATAGGCCTCAAACTTGTGAAATTATAATATGATTAAACTAAATTCTTTAGAATGGGAACATCTGAAAAGGCCATTGACAGAGCAAAAAGATTAGCTAAATAACACAGTGGGGGGGGGAGAACTTTGAATCAAAGCAACCCTCTTTGTACAAGCAGTGCCGTATTTAGCAGACTCTGGCATATAATATCTGTCAGCTAAAACACCAAGTAAAAGATCAGATGTCTATATAGTCCAAACTGGTGGGCGTAAAATAAAACCGCTCACTTAGAACATTTGGAAAAGGTCACATAAATGCAAGGTTGCTTTCATGTATCTGCCAACAATACCATTTTCCATTTCAGACCAAATTAGCTAAAACATACAAATCGCCGACGGAGTTGAAGTTATCTGACAAGCTGTTTTGTTTCCGTTTTGTTGAAGGACACAGTCATCCGTGCTTTCCATTCAATATCTCATTTTATTTGTCTCATTATAATAGGGAGACCTTCGCGTGGAGTGGTCTTACAGAAATATTACCAAGCTGTTGTACAGTCAATCAATGTCATTATTGTTCCTCATTTCATATAGAGCCAGCTAAAGCTAATACATAAACAGGTAATGCACTGCAACGTGCGTGCATTACGGTTTGTCATATCGCCAAAGGCAGAGAGTAGCGTGAAGTAGCTTTTGGGCAAGAATTAATCTGATGCCAATTCAATATCGTCGAAGGCTGCTTTCTGCTTGTGGCTGGAGGGCATATTGCTGTCCCCAGGGACATTCATCTGTCCCCTTTGATCACTGTCATCTGCCAGAAGGTAAAGTAGGGTTTCCAGATCCTTCTGCGCCACCAGCAGGAGGTTTTTGGGGTGGAGCCTGAGGATGGCAGGGTTTGGGAGTAGAGGGACTTCAATGCCATAGAGTCCAATTGCCAGATTGGCCATTTTCTCCAGGCGAACTGATGAACAGACCTCTATCGGCTGGAGATCACTTCTGATAGCAGGAAATCTCCAGCTAGTACCTGGAGGTTGAACAACAAAACAAGAACCAGCACGGTGACCAAGTTACAATTAGTTATGTAATGAAAATCTCATAATATGCAAGTAACATACAAAATTACAAAAATCCACAAGGTAGATAATTTGCAAAATCTATAAGAAAGTAGTATAGCAAACTATTATGAGATTTTCATTACATAACTAATTGCAACTTGGTCACCGTGCTGGTTCTTGTTTTGTTGCTCAACTATTCTCAGCACAAAAATTCTTGTTTTTTTACTTCGGTAATTATGGCCAAGTGGTCAGAGACAATTGCCTTTTCTGAGGCTGATCATGATAAGATATTGGAGGATATACCCTCCTTGATTTCTAACTCTAATAAGCAAACTGATAAATGGGATAAACTGGATAAGATGTGTTTGGCTATATAGCACTCCATGCAATTTGTGGATTCAGGCTGCTACACTACTTTCTTATAGATTTTGCAAATTATCCACCTTGTGGATTTTTGTAATTTTGTATGTTACTTGCATATTATGAGATTTTCATTACATAACTAATTGTAACTTGGTCACCGTGCTGGTTCTTGTTTTGTTGTTCAACCTCCAGGTACTAGCTGGAGATTTCCTGCTATCAGAAGTGATCTCCAGCCGATAGAGGTCTGTTCATCAGTACCTGGAGGTTGGCAACTCTAAGGTAAAGACTTCTCTGTTTTCACATTCCTTTACTGACTCTCAGGAGTATTCTTCACGGTGGATTTTGCTTCGGTTTCGAATTGGAGCAAATAATAAACTGATTTAAATAGCTTTTTCATGGCAGTGCAGATTCACCCCCCATCCCAATTTTTCACGGGAGAAACAGCGCACTTCTCTGCGCTGCTTACGTCTGCTGCCGCTCATGACTCACCGCTCCAAATCCGCCTAATCCTGCCCACTCTTCCCACAATCCTGTGTGTGTGTGTTTGTGAGCTCTTGACCCATCGAACCAGAAATCACCACAGAGACAATCAGATTCCAAGCAGATGGTTTTACTGGTCAAATAGGCAATACAGTGCATTGAGGATAAGATGACAGCTATGAGTTGTCTTGCCCGTTACTTGGAAATATAAGGCAGAGAAACGGCGGGAGATTACAAAGCATAAACAGAGCATTATTTCCCAGGAGTGGCGTTCCCAGGCTTTGGTATGTGAAGCCGTCCTTGAAGTCTGGACGGTTCAGCAAAGGAACGAAAGGAAACATCTAAACCGAGATAACAGCCTGACATCCTGCTCCCCTTAAGGCCCCCTCCCATCCGGCAAGGGGGCTGGTCTGTCTGGGTAGGTATTGTGAAAGGCGTCGACGAGTTTGGGGGCGGAGACATCCCGTGCGCGAACCCATTCGTCATAGGCAGGGGGGAAGTGTTTCCAGCGGATCAGGTATTGCAAGGCCCCATGGTGTATGCCGGAATCGAGGATTTTGGAGACTTTGAAATGTTCCTCCCCCCCCCCCCACCATTATGGGCTGTTCAGGAGGCGGTTCCGGGTGCCATTGTGGGGAAGCAACATGGGGCTTTAGAAGGCTGATATGGAAAACGGGGTGTACACGCCTCAGAGTTTTGGGGAGAGACAGTTCCACTGTGACAGGATTTATGAGGCGGATGATGGGAAATGGGCCAATGTATTTAGCATTGAGCTTATGGCATGGATGGGTGGAGCGCAGGTTCTTGGTGGAAAGGTATACCAAGTTACCCACTTGCAGGTCCCTACCGGGGGAACGATGCTTGTCGGCCTGCGCCTTGTATTTGCGCTTGGCTCGGTCTAGGTTGCTAACCAGCCAGGGCCATGTTGTACGAAGGGTGTGTGCCCAAGAGGCAATGTCAGCATCCCCCTCCCCCTCTACACCTTCTATTGGGGTGATAGGACTGAAGTCCTGTCCATACACCGCATAAAACAGGCTGAAACCTGTGGACTGATGTACAGCATTATTGTAAGCATATTCTGCAAAAGGCAACAGTTCCACCCAGTCATCTTGGTGGTAATTGACATAACAACGCAAATAGCATTCAAGTACAGCATTGACACGTTCGGTTTGACCATCCGTTTGGGGATGGTATGCACTAGACAACCCCTGTTCCACCCCCACCAATTTGAGAAAAGCTTTCCAAAACTTAGCAACGAAACTACTTCGGCGGTCGCAGATTATTTTGCGCGGAAACGAATGTAGTCTAAAGACATGTGACACGAAGAGGCGGGCCAACTTCTGAGCGGAGGGGATCCCCGCACATGGAACCAAATGTATTTGCTTAGAAAATAAGTCAGTGATAACCCATAATACAGTTTTTCCCCCGCTGAGAGGGAGATCCGTCATAAAATCCATAGCAATCACTTCCCAGGGTCTGTTGGGTATTTCAAGTGGTTGCAGTAGACCTGGGGGCTTGCCTTGAGAACGTTTCACTGTGGCGCAAATAGGACAGCTGCGAATAAAAGAGTCAATGTCAGAACGCATTCCCCCCCACCAAAATTGTCTGCGCAACAGGTGAAGGGTTTTCAGGAGCCCAAAGTGTCCAGCTGTCTTTACTCCATGAGCCAAGTGTAAAACGTCTTTTCGGAGCACTTTGGGCACATACAATTTTGAGTCTTTGTACCAAGAGCCTCCTTGTTCGATTACACCAGGAGGCAGGGTTTGATCAGAGCGTTCCATAAGGCATTGGTCCCGGAGGGAATTTAAGAAAGATTCGGAGACGGGAACCCCCCCCTTGTTTACAGTGGCAGTAGGAGCAGTTATGGGGGTTGACGAGGGGGAAGCGCTTACGTGCGGTGGTGTGCAGACTGCAGGCGGCTGGGCGGCCGGTTGGGTTGGAGGAGCTGGAGCTCCGGTCATCGTGAGCTTCCGTTGTGGGGGCAGCTGGGCGGCCGGTAGGGCTGGAGGAGCTTGCGCGCCGGCTACTGTGTGCTTCCGCTGGGGCAGCGTCTGGGATCGAGTTTGTACAGCCAGTACGGGCAGGGCTTCTCTGTGCGCGGGCATAAATAGTCTGTTGGCCGATCGAGTTTCATCGGGTATTGAGGCAACCGGGAGAGAGCATCTGCGAGAACGTTTTGTTTTCCTGGGACATGCTTCAGGACAAAACGAAACTGAGCAAAGAATTCCGCCCAACGCTGTTGTTTCGCGGATAACTTATGGGTTCCTGTGAGGGCGGCTAGATTCTTGTGATCGGTCCAAACTTCAAAGGGGACTTTAGACCCTTCTAGGAATTGTCGCCATAGAGTAAGTGCATGGTGAACGGCTGAGGCTTCTTTCTCCCAAATGGGCCAGTTCAATTGGGAGTGTGCAAATTTCTTTGAGAAGTAAGCGCAGGGGTGAAGGAGACCATCTGGTCCCCTTTGGAGTAGGGCCCCTCCCATAGCTACGTCGGAGGCATCGACTTGTACAATGAACATTCGATTTGGGTCTGGGTGCCGTAGCACAGGTTCCGACGTGAAAAGGCGTTTGAGGGCTACAAAGGTGGTCTGGCATTGATCAGTCCACAGTATCTTAGCGGAGGGTAATGTAGCAGAGCTTCCTTTACCCTTGGTTTTCAGAAGGTCGGTGATGGGCAGCGCTATTTGGGCGAAGTTAGGGATAAATCCGCGGTAGAAATTAGCAAAGCCCAGAAACTGTTGTACTTGCTTGCGGTTGGAGGGAGGAGTCCAATCGAGGACGGATTGGACCTTGGCCGGGTCCATGCTAAGGCCATGGTGGGAGATTATATATCCCAAGAAAGTTATTTTGCTCTGGTGAAATTCGCATTTAGCCAGCTTTGCAAAGAGTTGGTGATTGTGCAGGCGGTGCAGAACTTCTCGGACCAAAGTGACGTGCTCGTCCATGGTTTTTGAATAAATAAGAATGTCATCCAAATAAACTACCACCCCGCGGTACAGTAAATCATGGAGGATTTCGTTGATGAGTTGCATGAAGACCCCCGGGGCACCTTTTAACCCGAAGGGCATCACAAGGAATTCAAACATTCCAAAACAGCTAGAGAAGGCAGTGAGGGGTTCGTCCCCCTCGCGGATACGGACGCGGTAGTAGGCTTCTACTAGGTCCAATTTGGAGAATATACGTCCCTCTTGCAGTTGTCCCAAAATATCTGAAATTAGCGGTATAGGATAGGCGTTGGCTTGAGTAACTGCATTGAGTTTTCGGAAGTCAATGCAGAGACGTAGGTCGCCCTCCTTTTTTCGGCCGAAAAACGTGGGGGCTGAGTTGGGAGCATTCGACAGGCGAATGAACCCTCTGGCAAGGTTTTTGTCCAGAAAGTCCCGTAGTACAGTGCGCTCGGAAGTGCTCATAGGGTAGATCTTACTCTTGGTTAATGTGCAGTCTTTCACCACTTCAATTGCACAGTCAGTGGCCCGGTGGGGGGGTAAGGCATCACATTCTTTAATGTTAAAGACATCCGCAAAGTCCTGGTATACATCAGGTAGGGACGGCGGTGATGGGACATCGGAGATTAATGCCGGAGCGGGTGGAGACAGCACCGCAACTTGCTGTTGGTGCTGGTTGCATTTGGGGTTGGCAAAGGAGATCGTGTTCGTCTCCCAGTCTATACTGGGACTATGACCTTTAATCCAGTTAATTCCCAGGACCACTTCAAATCGTATAGGGGCTATGGTAAAGTCTATTTGCTCCCAGTGGGAGCCAATTCCCATCGCCACCCCTATAGTGCGATGATCAACTGGGCCCCCCTTGAAATGGCTTCCATCCATTTGGGCAAATTGGACGGGGGCTGGTAAAGCCTCGGACTTGACTTTGAGTGCTGCAAATGTGGCCTCATTGATGAGAGTGCGACCGCAACCGGAGTCAATGAGTGCCTTAACGGGTAGTTGGGGACCACCTTCATAGTGTTGTAAAACTGCGTCCACATAAACGGTGGTTTCCACTTCCTTTACTTTAGTGGGAGCTTTCGGTTTAGCAGGAGAATCTGCAGAGGTCTGTGGAGACGCTCCACTCACCACAGACCGGAGCCGTTTTTTGACAAATCAAGGGGGGAATCCAGGTTTAAAGCTGGAGAATTCCATGGGTTCTCTTCGTCAGAAGAAGGAAAGTTGTCCCCCAATGGGGCATTTGTAATCCGGGACCCGGCGGGGTCATTCGATGTAGGAAGGATAGATGAGTCCTCAACGTGAAGTGCAGAGGGTGTGGGTCTTCCCGGCGCTGCGCTGCGGGTGGCCGCGGTGCCTCTGCGTTGAGGTCGTCCTCTAGCTCGGGCTGTCATGCTGGGACAAAAGGTTCAGGGCGGTGTGGGCAGACTGCTGCAAAGTGGCCCAGTTCCCCACAAGTGAGGCAAGCACCTCTTTGAAATCGGGTTTCGCGATCCTGGGGTGGACGCGCGGGTTTCCGTGGATTGGGGGGCGGTGCCTTGGGCTGGGGCTTTTGGACGCTTTTCTCCTTGTTTCTTTGGTGGA
Organism: Euleptes europaea; assembly: GCF_029931775.1. Taxonomy (NCBI): domain Eukaryota; kingdom Metazoa; phylum Chordata; class Lepidosauria; order Squamata; family Sphaerodactylidae; genus Euleptes; species Euleptes europaea. The sequence goes on along the minus strand of NC_079319.1, from coordinate 89,221,433 downwards.
CAAGGGAAATAAAGCGCCGGCGACTTTCCACCTCTTCGGCTAATAGGATCCAATCCTCGAGGGTGTCGGGATCACCCCGCATATACGACCAGTTCAGAATGTCAGGGTGTAAGGCTTCCCTGAAATGGTGAATTAGGGTAGCTTCGGGCCAGCCCACAATTTTGCTTGCTAGTCTTTGAAATTCATCGGCAAACTCTCGAACTGGAGTAGAGCCCTGTCTTAGTTGTAGAAGCTCCGCTTTGGCTCGTTCCCCCAGAAAGGGGTCCTCAAACCTCCTCCGTAAGGCAGTCATGAAATTGTTGAAGGAACGGATAGAGCGGGATCAGGTGTCGAACTGGAGGACCATCCAGTCGGCTGCTTTACCTGTCAAAAGGGAAGCCACATAGCGAACCCGGCTGTCCTCTGTAGGGAAGAACTGTCCTTGTTCTCGCATATAGCTGTCCACCTGATGCAAGAAACAGGGCAGGGTTTCGAGAGATCCATCGTAAGTAGTTTTCAACTTGAGTTGTTTCCAAGGACCGGGCATGGGTTGGCCCGGTTGCACGGGTGCCCTGGGTGCAGGTAAAACGGGACCTCCGGGAGCCGGAGGTTGAACAGGCACATTAGCGGGTGGCTGGGCTGGCACTCCCTGAACCGGTACTGCGGCTCCCTGTGGAACGGGTTGTGCCGGGGTTGTCAGGGCCTGCTGTAACTGCCTGTCGTCCTGAAGCAAGCGTTCCATTAGCTCCTGGAGTTGATCAACACGGCCAGATAGCTCTCGATTCTGAGCTCGTAACAGGTGAACGTCCTCACCCGGGCCACCTGTACGTTTGCTTGTCCTAAAACTTGTGGCCCATTGAGAACTGTCCCCATACAAGTCCTCTTCCTCAGACTCCTCAGAGTCTTGGCGTCGTTCCGCGAGGCGGCGTGCACGTTGGGTCGTGCGTGACGGGGCAAATACCGGGGAAAAAGACAGACCCAATGGAGGACCGCTCCTTCCGGAGTCTTTGGGGCTGCCGCCTGTCCGCCCCCGATCCGCAGCCAACTGCAGTTCTTTATCCCTTGCGGCTTGAGCCTCGGCTTCTGCCTTAGCTGCTTCAGCAGCTTCCCTATCCGCGAGAACTTTTGCGCTTTCAAGTCTCAGAGCGGTAGCTGCGGTAATGTGCGGTAAAAGTTCCGTTTCCAGGAGCGTGAGTAGGGGGTCGGGATCCCCACCTAGCAATGGTTGCACTCGGACCGCGACCGCGGGTGCATCGGCCCCGAACGTCGAGGCCAAACGTTGAGCCAAGGTGGCTATCGTGGTATCCTTTGTACAATCCGCAAAGAGGAGGGCCGTCTGGATAGCGACCCTCTTGGCTTCAGCTTGACAGTCAGCTGCATTGGGTACCAAAGAAAAACTTGCTGGTGCGGCTCCCGCCATGGTACCTTTCCCCAAGGCGACAGGACGCGTTAGAGCCGTGGATGAGAGAGTCTCACGGGCAATAAGCTTATCCAATAAATCGGTTAGTATTTGTAAGTCCTCAGTTGCCAGCTGGGCATCATCCAGCAACTGATCAAAATCCTGGAGGTCTAAACGAGCATTAGTATCCTCCGACGTTAACATCCAGAGAACCCTCACCAGAGATTGCCACTGTGTCTGGACCAGTCCACTCAAGCGGCAAACCTCTGAATTAGTCCTAAAGAGTTCAGCTACTATGTCCTGTAGAAGGGTAGGATCCTCAGATGAGGACTCCAGGGTTCCAAGAAGCAGTAGTCACGGTTCACTCAGAGAGCGCCCTCCTAGCTCCCATCCGAGTGGCAGGCGAACCCTCCGGGGCTCCAGCCTGACTAAAGAATCGATGAAGAAGAGTAGGGATAGCTGTCATAATGTGAGCTCTTGACCCATCGAACCAGAAATCACCACAGAGACAATCAGATTCCAAGCAGATGGCTTTACTGGTCAAATAGGCAATACAGTGCATTGAGGATAAGATGACAGCTATGAGTTGTCTTGCCCGTTACTTGGAAATATAAGGCAGAGAAACGGCGGGAGATTACAAAGCATAAACAGAGCATTACTTCCCAGGAGTGGCGTTCCCAGGCTTTGGTATGTGAAGCCGTCCTTGAAGTCTGGACGGTTCAGCAGAGAAACGAAAGGAAACATCTAAACCGAGATAACAGCCTGACAGTGTTTTGGTGGGGGGGCATCCCGAGAGCAGCAAATCCAAGCCAAAACTCCCATCACCCTTCTGAAGAGGGGCAGCCAATCTGCTCTGGGTCTCCCTCCAGCCGGTGCGATCCTATGTGTGTGTGTGTTGGGGAGGGGCATCCTGAGAGCGGCAAATCCAAGCCAAAACCCCCATCACCCTTCTGAAGAGGGGCAGCCAGTCTGCTTTGGGTCTCCCTCCTGCCGGTGCGATCCTATGTGTGTGTGTGTGTTGGGGGGGGGTATCCTGAGAGCGGCAAATCCAAGCCAAAACTCATCACCCTTCTGAAGAGGGGCAGCCAGTCTGCTTTGAGTCTCCCTCCAGCTGGTGCGATCCTATGTGTGTGTGTGTGTTTGGGGGGGGGCATCCTGAAAGTGGCAAATCAAAGCCAAAACCCCCATCACCCTTCTGAAGAGGGGCAGCCAGTCTGCTTTGGGTCTCCCTCCAGCTGGTGCGATCCTATGTGTGTGTGTGTGGGGGGGGGGGACCATGAGAGCGGCAAATCCAAGCCAAAACCCCCATCACCCTTCTGAAGAGGGGCAGCCAGTCTGCTTTGGGTCTCCCTCCTGCCGGTGCGATCCTATGTGTGTGTGTGTGTTGGGGGGGGGTATCCTGAGAGCGGCAAATCCAAGCCAAAACTCATCACCCTTCTGAAGAGGGGCAGCCAGTCTGCTTTGGGTCTCCCTCCAGCTGGTGCGATCCTATGTGTGTGTGTGTGGGGGGGGGGGGACCATGAGAGCGGCAAATCCAAGCCAAAACCCCCATCACCCTTCTGAAGAGGGGCAGCCAGTCTGCTTTGGGTCTCCCTCCAGCTGGTGCGATCCTATGTGTGTGCGTGTTGGGGAGGGGCATCCTGAGAGTGGCAAATCCAAGCCAAAACTCATCACCCTTCTGAAGAGGGGCAGCCAGTCTGCTTTGGGTCTCCCTCCAGCTGGTGCGATCCTATGTGTGTGTGTGTGGGGGGGGACCATGAGAGCGGCAAATCCAAGCCAAAACCCCCATCACCCTTCTGAAGAGGGGCAGCCAGTCTGCTTTGGGTCTCCCTCCAGCTGGTGCGATCCTATGTGTGTGTGTGTTGGGGAGGGGCATCCTGAGAGTGGCAAATCCAAGCCAAAACCCCCATCACCCTTCTGAAGAGGGGCAGCCAGTCTGCTTTGGGTCTCCCTCCTGCCGGTGCGATCCTATGTGTGTGTGTGTTGGGGAGGGGCATCCTGAGAGTGGCAAATCCAAGCCAAAACCCCCATCACCCTTCTGAAGAGGGGCAGCCAGTTTGGGTCTCCCTCCTGCCGGTGCGATGCTGTTAGAGTGGCAACTCCCCCAGCCAATCACCGTTCTTGGGGGAGGAGAAAGGAGACGTCCCGGGGAGCGAAGCAAACATTTCTTCATGGGCATCTGAGCAACAAAATGCTCTTTTACTGGAAAGTACGGCTCAGAAGTGGTTTGGATTGCCTCTCTTTTAAACCGGCTTATTTTGCTCAGTGGGGGAAAACACGGCTCTGTAGTGAATAACCAAAATTTGCCTCCGACGCAAAACAGCGTCGAAACAGCAGCAAATATCCATGAAGAATACCCCTCAGTGATGCTTGTTGCTGTTCACGTGTCTATGTGTTTCATATTTATTTTAATTCTTTTTTTACATTTATATATACACGTGCATTTTAAAGCTTGTATTTAATGTCTTTATTGTTTGTCGCCTTGGGGACCCTAATTTGGATAGAAAGAAAGCTGCTTTTTAAAAAAGTAAATATTGGCAACTTGTAAAATATGCACCACATCCTCTGAAGTAGTTGTTGGTGGAGCACAATTCATGCCTTTGTTGTGGCCTTATCAATGCATCCAAGTCACTCCCCCAAGTAGGTTGCCGGCTCCAGGTTGGGAAATACCTGGAGATTTGGGGGTGGAGTCTAAGGAGGGTGGGATTGGGGTAGGGGAGGGACTTCAAGGGGTATTATACCATAGAGTCCACCTTCCAAAGCGGCCATTTTCTCTAGGTGAATTGATCTCTGTTGCCTGGAGATCAGCTGTAATCCCAGGAGATCTCCAGCTACCACTGGGAGGTTGGCAACTTTACCATCAAGGCTAACTCCCAGATTAGAGTCTCCAGATAAGAGTCCGCCGCTCATGTGGAGGAGTGGGGAATCAAACCCGGTTCTCCAGATTAGAGTCCACCACTCTTAACCACTACACCACGCTCTCTCTCAAGAAGCCCACTTTGGGAACAGTCTTTCAGGAAGAGTTTTTACCAAAGCAAATTTAAGCAGGGGAATACCTGGAAGGGGTCCTGATCCCATTGGGTCATGTGAAAGTTCCCATCTGTGAGCAACCAGTCTTGGAGTGTTTTATGTTCTTATTATTATAATTTGCTTTTATTTATTTTTTGTATGTTTGCTTAAGTTTTAGTGTTGTCCAGCAATTCTGGAGATGCAGCATACTGATTTTCTAAATATATAAATAAAATAAATATTCCTGTCTAGATTAGTTATATAGTTATATATTAGTTATATATTAGTTATATTCGCGATGACTGCATATGAATATCAATGAGAATCAAAAATATGTTTTTGCTATTGAGGTTATGAGTACAAGACAAAACCAATGAACACAATTAAAATCTCAGTTTGAACGAAAGAATGTTACTGTTAACAATGGCACAAAACTTACTCCAGACAGAATTTGGTAAATTTGATATATCATTGAAAGAACTTAAGGAAGAAATAGCTAGTGAAGAAGAAAAGTTAGAATCTAAATTCCAGGAGCTCCAAGAGAAACTGCAAAGAAGAGAGGATAAATTAGGCACTGCAAATGGCACAGTGGAAGTCCATAATAGGAAAAAAAAAATAGATAAAGTAGAGATTTGAGGAAGGAGACTTGAGGCCACTGGACAAGGATTTCAGTAGCTGTGAGGAAGAAATAAGAACCATTTCTGAGCACATAGTGCAAGTTGATAATGAAGTTAGAAAACCTGATCAGGATTCATGGACTGAAAGAACAAACAGAAGCCTTATTGAACTGTTTACTGGTTGCATGGGGTTGGGGTTTAGTGAAAAAAATTAAAACTGGCATAGCACTTAGGGATACTAATAAATTTGGGAAGAACCTTATCTTCTAAGGGACGTTCTGGTTAGATTCAATGAAAGTCACTTCAGGAAGGTATTGAATAACTGCAGGACCAAACCTCCTTTGATTGTGGACGGTCGAGAAGTACTAACATTCCCAGGGATTTCTTCAATTACTATGTGAAGGAGAAGGGAGCTCCTTCTAGAAGATCGAATAAAGATGTGTACTGCTGGGGATTTCTTTTTAAACTATTAGTATACCACCAAGGAAAAACAATCACTGTATGGACAGTAGAAGGAGCAGAAAATTAGTAGCTTTTTTAGACTCAGATCATGAAGTAGAAGCCAAAGTGTTCAGTGAGGATGATGAGGAAGTAAAACTAGTGAGGAAGGAATTTTTAACTTATAAATGCAAACTTTTACAGTCTTTGTAGAAGAAAGAGGAACAAAGTCAGGCATATCTGTGTTTAGAGATTTCCTCTACCCTTAATATTGTTAAATTTAAATTTGTCTGTTAATATAGTCGGTGTAGTCCATCCAAGAGATGAAGCCTTCATAAAATCATTTTAAAAGATATTCCAGATATTCTGCCTCATCAAGAAACACACATTCAAGTGTATCAGGAAATGTACTTACACACCTTAGTTAAAGGACATATTTCTCACACAGCCACATCTAAAAAAGTTGTGTAAATTACGAATGCATCATGTATATTTAGGTGATAATTGTATATTCACGTATATTAGGTGAAGCCTAATATTTGTTACTAAAAGATTCCATTGACAGATGGCAATTTGCCTTCCAGCTGTGTTTCTAGAAGAAAACAAAAGGCACTCTTTTAAAAACAATTGATTAAGAAATACATGTGTACTGCTGTTGCTAGTGTGGTATAGTGGTTAAGAGCGGTGGACTCTAATCATAGAATCATAGAGTTGGAAGGGACCACCAGGGTCATCTAGTCCAACCCCCTGCACAATGCAGGACATTCACAACTACCTTCCCCACACCCCCTGTGACCCCTATTCCATGCCCCAAAGATGGCCAAGATGCCCTCCCTCTTATCATCTGCTTAAGATCATAGAATCAGCATTGCTGACAGATGGCCATCTAATCTCTGTTTAAAAACCTCAGGGAAGGAGAGTTTACCACCTCCCAAGGAAGCCTGTTTCATTGATGAACTGCTCTAACTGGTAGAAAATTCTTCCTAATGTCTAGATGGAAACTCGGTTGATTTAATTTCAACCCATTGGTTCTGGTCCAACCTTCTGGGGCAACAGAAAACAACTCAGCACCATCCTCTATATGACAGCCCTTCAAGTACTTGAAGATGGTTATCATATCACCTCTCAGTCTTCTCTTCAGGCTAAACATACCCAGTTCCTTCAACCTTTCCTCATAGGACATGGTCTCCAGACGCGTTCCAGCTTGTCTACATCTTTCTTAAATTGCGGTGCCCAAAACTGAACACAGTACTCTAAGTGAGGTCTAACCAGAGCAGAGTAAAGCGATACCATCACTTCACATGATCTGGACACTATACTTTTGTTGATTCAGCCCACGATCACATTTGCCTTTTTAGCTTCCACATCACACTGCTGACTCATGTTCAGTGTTTTGTCTACTAAGACCCCAAGATCCTTTTCATACAAACTATTGCTCAAACAAGTCTCCCCCATCGTATAATTATGCATTCGATTTTTCCTACCTAAATGCAGAACTTTACATTTATCTTTGTTGAAGTGCATTTTATTAGTTTTAGCCCAATTCTCCAGCCTGTCAATATCATCCTGTATCCTGGCTCTGTCTTCTACTGTATTTGCTACCCCTCCCAATTTAGTATCATCTGCAAATTTAATAAGCATCCCCCTCTATTCCTTCAGCCAAATCATTTATAAAGATAATCTGGAGAACCGGGTTCGATTCCCTACTCCTCCACATGAAGCCTGCTCGGTGACCTTGGGCCAGTCAAAGTTCTCTCTGAACTTTCTCAGCCCACACAGAGGCAGGCAATGGCAAACTGCCTTTGAACTTGTATTGCCTTGAAAACCTTATGGAGTTGCCATAAGTCAGCTTTGACTTGACAGCACACATGCACACACACACACACACACTTTTGATCAATGACATCCAGATGTGAATGAACCTATTGAAGCATGGTGTTCTATGGAGTTCATGATATATTCCAGGTTTTCAATTTGGTTATATGACTGGTCTTTGTGGGTGATTCTGCTTTTCCACTATGAGTGGAATGTTGTATTAATTAGGGCCATAGTGTAAGCCACTGATGATGGCTGTGTCCTGAGATGTGTTTTGTCTTATTGTTGCATTCTGGTTTTTTGACTTGTTGCTAGATTAAATTACCTGCGTAGTGCTGTGTACACACAACTTAATTGGTCACTGTTTGTATATTGTGTCACACATGGTTCTTTTGTTGTTGTTGTTATAAGGCTCCCATCTTCAGTATGGATGTCCTGCCCTCAGCCCTTGATCAGTGTCTCTGGAAGGACTCCCCCAGCCTCAGAATGGGGAAGGGAAGGGAGTCGTGCCACCTTATTCTTTCTCCTTTCCCCAGGACCACAGCTCTTGCCTCACCAGAGCTGTGCCCTTCTCTCCTCCCTATTAGCTATGCATGGGCTAGGATATAGGGATGTGTGTTCAGATATTTCCAGTCCAAATATATATCCAGAAAATACCTTATTGGTATTTTCCAGACATATTCAGTTGTCTAAATGGTATCCAGGATTTTCTGGGATACTTAGAAATAGGCCCTGAAAAATTCCAGAAATATTCAGGAATAACCGGGCTTGGGATCAGCTTTCCAGGTTGGTTTGGCTTGGATTCTGTGCTTCAAAATTAGTTCTGTGGGTCTCACAAGTTGCAACATTGCTTTCTTCACTCAATTTGTTCTGCACTGGATTCTCGGGTTCAACGATGGCTTGGATTCTCTGGATAAAGATTGCTTCCTGCTGGGATACCCTGGTTCTGCATTTTTGGGGGCTCGTGGCTTCTGTTTGCATTGGGAGGCTTTGGGCAGTGGTTGCTTTGCTTGCTCTTGAGTGTTTGGTTACTGTTTGCCCTGGAGAAAATTTGGATCCCCCCTCCATAGGAAACAATGGAGGATGGCTTGGGTCACCTTAGTCATTGGGCCCATAGAATTGGACTTCTTTATCCAATTCACTTGCAACTTGGGGATTATTTAATGGACAGGTACCAGCAGCTCCACAACAATTTTGATTCAATTTGCTTGGAAAAACAGCCTTTCCAGGGGACTGGAAAGATTTCTCAAAGGGAATAATGGACACTATAATACTGGAATCTAAAAACAAAACAAAAAACCCTCAGATCTATAAATATTGTAAGAATATTATAAGTATTATAACAAAGCTGTTAGTAATGATCAGTATATTAGATTTTTTAATTAGATGAATTCATAATGAAATTAAATGTTTTAATTACACCCTGGTAAAGTATGTACGGTTATATTTTAGTGCACAGTTAGTGGTTATGTTTGTATTACGGTAGGTAGTAAATGTGGTACTGATTGCATTATATGTAAATGTGATACTGAATGTGTTATATGTTTATTGTGTAGTATGTAGTGTGAAAAATAAAAAAGCATTTCTAAATAAATAAATAAATAAAACCTCAGATCTGAATACCAAACTGGTGTTTTGGACTGAAACAACTGCTAATAGTGATCTTTTTCGGCTCCCAGATATCTGGATCTGAAACATTCAATTTTTCCCCATTTTCCCCCTATTGGAGTAGGCTGTCAGCACTCAGTCCCCGCCCCTGCTTTTCACTGGCCCCCCAGGCTTCTGGGCCTGGACTGCTGTTGGGTTAACTTGCCCTTCTGCAGGCCTCTCCGGACCCTCCCTAGCTTCCGCTCTGGCCGTGGAGGCATCTGTCCTCTCTGGACTGCCCTAATGCTGAGCCTCAGCTGGTTCTTCTGCCTGCATCTAGAGGCATAGTGCCAGTTAAGGGCCCTGTGTTCAAACAATCTTTATTAAAACAGTTATAGAGCAGCACAGCTCTTCACAGTTTACCACTTAGAAACCCTTAGTATTACACTCTACCCACAGGTTTATACAAATTGTACAATAGTTATTTGCACAATTATTATAAACTATCTGTACTACCCATTAAAATTATTGGCATACCAACATTCTCAGCAGCATCTGACGGATTCTACCAGCCGCTGCACAGAACATTGCCGTTCCTGCTGTAACCTGTGGATTTTCATCTATAAGCAACATTTTTGTATACCCTGGACCTGAAAAGCTGGGCTGCCTACTAAGCCAGGGGGAGATAAACTTAGAACGAACCTCTTGGTATAGTGGACAGTGCAGTAGAACATGTTCTGTTGTTTTGATTTCCCTTAAAGCACAGGGACAGCAGATTAATAATTTTTAGCCTAGCCGCCTTATAGTAAAGACATCTCAACAGCATATGTTCTATTGTTTCTTCCTCATGTAACGGGCATGAACACAACCTTTCTAGGCATGGGATCTTCTTGAATTTGCCTTCAAGCACCGTGGAGGGAAGTGCCACACGCCTGGCAAGGATAAATGCTCTTCTAGAGTTGTTAATCTTCAAAGAGGGCAAGTAGGCTGCTGGAGCAACAACATATTTGCCATTCAATGCACATTTGAAAGTCTGGTGATCTAGAAATATCAGAGTGGCATTCTATATCTTCAATCCTTTGCCGTATAAGGTATTTTGCTTGGACAAGCCCACTTTTTAGGAAGGCCTGAGGGGATAAACCTAGATTGCTAATACTTTTCTGGACTGCCTTCAACCACTTTGATTGACAGCTGTCCTGGAATATCAGAGGAAGGACTGAAGTGGGTCGTGCTGTTGAAGTGACAGGCTCTTAGAAAGGACCACTTCCTGAGAAGTGATATGTTATCTTATTCAGCCAGTCACTCACTAAGCAGGACTCAATGACTTTACCTACTTTTAAAAAGCAAGTCTTTTTATTGAAATACTAACAGTAAAAATATGTAAACACAAGTTACGAAGTCTTTACAGTTTGTTACAATGAATGCAGCGACAATGTATTTTACAATGTATGCAATAAAGCAAACAAGTCTTACATACCATTCAATTTGAAAATCCAACTTCAAATTATAACAGTCAAATAAGTCTGATTTAGCATAAAGTATCTAAGTCACATTCTATAATAATAATTAAGACCATACATACCGGCACCTTTCTTCTGAGACACTCTGATTGAGGTCTGAAATTCTAGTCTTACTGTGCCTGTATTTATACTGTTTCAAACCCCTTAAAAATGCTGACTCAGAGCAAAGTTAGCTGAGAAATCCTCCTCAATTAAGTTGAGGAATCTTTTTTCCTAGGTTGAGGAATCCTGTTTCTTAGGTTGAGGAATCCTTTTTCTAGGACTGAAAACCCTTCACCCTTGCCTTATATGGACTTCCTTTCCTTTTAGTCCATTTTACTAAACTATAAAAAATCAGTTTTATAGCTTTGTGAGCACTCTATATACTCAATTTTAACACCATTCTCATCTCCAGCATAATACGCATTCATTACATTCATTTGTAAAGCAATAGTATTAAGGTTACATATTTAAACCAAAAAACACAATTATATGCTTACATTGCAGTAATTAGCATTGGCAAGCCTTGTGGCTTGGAGGGTGGAGAACCTATAATGTCATTGGAAGGGTGAAAAGGCTTATAATGGCATTGGAAGGGTTGAAAGACTTATAATGCCATTAAAAGGGTGGAAAGACATGTAATGCCATTCAAAAGGGTAGAAAAACAGTTTATGGCATTGGACGGGCAAGAAGACTGTTTAGAGCCGATAAGATATGAAGAGGGCTTTTGCTCCTTCATTAAAAAAAGGTGATGAAGCTCTTCACTAAAATGCTAGTAGAGCTCTTCACTGTTGATATAGGCTAAAGGATCATTTCTCCTTTTGTCTGTCAGTGTATTTCAGAAACATAAGCTTAATGAAACCAAAACTTTAGTTCCTTCTTTTTAAAAGTAAATACACCTTCTATTTTATAACTATATTGCTGTTTGTATGTGTAGCTTTTAGTTTTATAGTGAATAATTCTGCATATGTACAACAAAATACCATTTATGTGCTGTAATATGTCAGAGACTGCGACAGGACACCCTGAGGATTAACAGAGGGATTTTGATCCTCGTGTAGACTTGGAGATAGCAGCACTCCAAATTACAAACCTGCTGTTTTAAGGAGAGTGCAACCTCATTCAAAATAGGCTGATGCCTCAATCCCTGGTTGGCTACATCATCCATATATAGTACATCAGATCTATTTGGACTGAGCTATCATCCAGCCCATTACCAGATCGAGGTACATGTTCAGAACATCTACCATCTAACTTGATGCTGCTGAAAAGAAAATGAGTATTGGAGGTCTGTGTGAGGATGATACTCCACTCCACATCTCTGAAAATGACCCAGCAATTTCACTCAGATACTAAAATAGCATGAGGAGCAAGATGGATACTCGTAGGACTCTATAAAACAAGTGCCATGGAGTTGAGCAGCCATCCCCAGCACCAACACCTAGTTTTAGTTGGTAGAGATGCTTTACACGGTTCACATTAAGAACAAAAGAAGAGTCCTACTGGATCAGATCAGTGGTCCATCTAGTCCAGCATCCTGTCTCACACTATGGCCAACCAGTTCTCCTGGAGGTCCAACAACAAGAGTCTGAGACCTTTCTCTGATGTAGCCTCCTGGCACTGGGATTCAGAGGCTGACTGCCTCTGAACATGGAGGTTCCCTTTAGTCACCATGGATAACAGCCCCTGATAGATCTATCCTCCATGAATCTGTCTTATCCCCTTCTAAAGCTGTCTATGCCTGTGGCCACCACTGTATCCTCTGGCAGCAAATTCCACATTTTAATCACTCGCCATGGAAAGAAGTATTTCCTTTCTCCCATTTGAATCTACTGCCCATCAGCTTCATTGGATGCCCATGAGTGTAGTATTTTGGGAAAGGGAGAAAAATTCTCTTAAGCAGTGGCCTGATATTGATAATGAATACATAGTTCTATTTTGGCTGTGTGCTAAAGCAAAATAAACCAGTTATACATGTGTGAATAGATATTTTCCTTTAAGAAATCTGCAAGTCTAAACTTTTTTGTATGTTTTAATTTAAGTCTATTTTCAGGCATGATCCGTGATAAAGAAAGTATACTTTGGGAAAGAGCCTTTTAGATTAACTCTTTGTTAGGAGTTTGGTTTAATTCCATTAGAGGAATGATTTCTTGGGCTAAAAAATGAACTTCAGCTTAATGTGCATTTTGTACAGATGGAAAAGCTCTTTTTACAGTATAAACTTTAGCTCAGCTCCTTGAAATGGCAGTTTAACTGCACGTAAACTGCATAAATCAAGTATACAAAACACGTAAGCAAAAAATAAATAAAATGCTATATTGTGAATCAAACAAAAAAGGAAACTGAAATGTTGACAGGAATATATGAAGAACAAGAAGAAGAAGAAGAAGAAGAAGAAGAAGAGGAGGAGGAGGAGGGAGAGGGGGAGGGGGAGGGGGAGGGGGAGGAGCTGTTGGTTTTTATACCCTGATTTTCTCTACCACATCTTATCGTTTTGATGCGCAACCTGTATACTCTGGACAAGAGGCCACAGAACAGAATATGGAGAAACAGAATGGTTTCCAGTTGGCAAAGGTGTCAGACAATGATGTATTTTATTTCCCTATCTCTTCAATCTATATGCAGAACATATAATTAGGAAAGCTGGATTAGACTTAGATGAAGGTGGAGTGAAAATTGGAGGGAGGAACATTAATAATTTGAGATATGCTGATGACATTACATTATTGGCAGAAAATAGTGAAGATTTGAAACGACTACTGCTGAAAGTTAAAAGAGAAAGTGCCAAAGCAGGACTACAGCCGAACATCAAGAAAACAAAAGTAATGACTACAGGAGAATTACACAACTTTAAGGTTGACAATGAGGAAGTTGAAATTGTTCAAGACTTTCTATTCCTTGGCCCCACCATCAACCAAAAGGGAGACTGCAGCCAAGAAATCAGAAGGAGATTGAAACTGGGAAGGGCAGCCATGAAAGAGCTAGAAAAGATTTTGAAGTGTAAGGATGTGTCACTGGCCACCAAGACTAGATTAATTCATGCCATCGTATGGAGGGTCACTCCACCCTGCCTAACTATAAGACCAAACCTGAAAACTAGATAGTGGGCTTTTCCGCATTCTCATTTTCCTTGCTTGGAAGTTCTTGTTTCTTTTTTTTGGGGGGGAGGGGTGTCCGGTCCCAGGGCCAGAGGCAGAGAAGCATGGTCAAGAGAAGTCTGAGTTCAAAGCCGAGGGTCAGAAGCAGGTAAATGCAATGCAAGAGAATAGTCAAAGTCCAGTCCAAAGTCAAAGATACACAAAGGGTTTCAGATCAGTAACTCACAGGTTGCACAGAGTGAAAACACAAGTTGTTTCCACATCAGCCTGGCTGCTAATGTTTGTGTACATAGCCTAAGAGGACCCAGCTGTTGCTGATTCCTCTGGCTCAACAGTCCTTGCAGGAGGGAGCTCATCCTCCTCATCGCTGTCAGCTGGCATGGTTCCCCATACAGCTTGTAATCTTGCACTTCTCCTACGCTGGAGGAGGAGGGCTGTAGAGGGAGTGGGTAGTGGCTTTAGCAGCTCGGCGGGTTTCCCTTGTTGATCTTTTGCTCAGCAACACATGTCACATGACCGCACATATTTAGTGATGTCTTCCTGGATCTGGGACCACCAGAATTCCTGAGTCACCAAATGGAGGGTCTTATAATGGCTGAAATGACCCGTGGGCTTGGCATCGTGGGTCAACTGGAGAACCTCCACTCGTAATTCTCCTGGAAGTATGTAGATGCAGCTGTAGTGCTGTAACATCCCTTGTTGTAAGGTAAACCCTGTCTCAGTTCCTGGCATGGCCATCTGAAGTGGTTGGCGCTGTTTTTGCACAAAGGGGTCCTGCTCTTGGTGGGACTGAATCCGTGAGGCAGTGTAGTGAGGCAGTGGGGATCGTTGCAGAAAATGATTCTGATGGCAAGATTGTTGCCAATGGCTGGTCATCTCCTGCGGGTCTAGCATATTCCAGTTGTCGAGATAGAGCATTGGCCCGTTTGTTCTGGGTGCTAGGAATGTACTAGACTTTAAAGTAAAATCGGGAGAAGAACAGAGACCACTGAATCTGTCTTTGGTTTAGTCTTTTCACTGTCTGTAAGTGTTCCAAATTTCAGTGGTCTGTTTGTACCAGTACTGGGTTGCAAGCCCCCTCTAGATGGTGTCACCAGACCTCAAATGCCATCTTGATTGCCAGCAGCTCTCGTTCTCAGATGGTGTGATTCTGCTCAGCTGGAGTAAATTGACAAGAGTAGTAGGTGCAAGGGTGTGGTACATTGTTGAGGTCTCTCTGCTGGAATAGGATAGCTCCTAGTGCCGTACTGGATGCACCAGTGTCCACTATGAATGGCTGCCTTGGGTCTGGATATTGTAGGATGGGCTCAGGCGAACTGATCTTTCAGGTGCTGGAAAGCCTGCTGGACCTCTGGGGGCCACGGGAATGGCTCTTGTGGCCGTAACAGATGTGCCAGGGGTATGGACAGGGTGGCAAATCCCCAGAAGAATTGTCTGTAATAGTTTACAAACCCTAAAAACCGCTGCATGTCCTTCCAATTTCCAGGTCTGTTTTTCTCCCTGGCAGTTAGGTGGGGTCGGGCAGCTCCCAATTGCCTTGGCTCACAGGGTTCTGCGCCCACTGGGGTGGGGGGCTGGAGCATTGAACCTGCACAGCCCACTTGTCCAGGAGCTAGGCTGCCGGCAGCCTTCACTGCATACTCATTTCCTGGCTTCCAGTCGCCCATCAAAGCAGAGGCACAACAAGATGAGGGCTTGGAGGGTAGCAGGGTGGTCAACATGTGCCAGCTTATCTAGGACCTCATCTGAAGCCCTTCCTGGTACTGGTCCAAGAGGGCAGTCTCGTTCCACTCTAGGTCCTGAGCTAGTAACTGGAACTTTGTGGTGTTCAGGGCAACCGTACCTTTGCCCTGCTTCAGGCATCGAATACACCTGTTGGTGTCTTCCACTTTTGGGGGGTTTGCAAAAATGGCTTGGATGTGGTTCAGGAACCCTGCAAAGTCATTCAGCAATGGAGACTGGGATATTAGCAAGGGACTGGCCCATTTTGCCTCCTGTTCCTTTAAAAGGCTGATGAAGAAACAGGAGCTTACAAATGAGGAAAATGAGAATGAGGAAAAGCCCAATGAATGGGAACTTAATAGTGATGGGGGGGGCAAGCACCCCTAAACTGTCATCAGATTCCACCTTTAAAAAAGATGGAAGAAGATGAAGAGTTGGTTTTTATATGCTGAGTTTCTCTACTACTTAAGGAAGAATCATACCTGCTTACAATCACCTTCCCTTCCCCACAACAGACACATTGTGAGGTAGGTAGGGCTGAGAGAGCGCTGAGAGAGCTGTGACTAGCCCAAGGTCACCCAGCTGGCTTCATGTGGAGGAGTGGGGAAACCAACCCAGTTCACCAAATTAGCATCTGCCGCTCATGTGGAGGAGTGGAGAATCAAACCCAGTTCTCCAGATTAATATCCGCCGCTCCACACCACCACTCTTAACCACTACACCACGCTGGAAGCAAAATGAGAAGATGGATACGAAGTGAGACATCCAAGCAAGTTTAAGGAAAGATTTAAAAATTTACATGGAGGTTAGCAAAATGTCTCAGTGATACAAAGGTTGGATCCATATGCCCATAGCAGGCGAGTTAGACAATTTTGCAGATAAGAACACCTGAAGGTTTACCCCAATACTATATTCATGGTTTTAGGTTTTTAAAGGCCACTAAATTCAATAACAATGAGGAAAGAAACCCTTCATAATGCAAAAAAATAATCTTGAATAAGTTATTCCCAAATACCACCTTCAAGAGAATCCTTTCAACCATGAATCTTGCCTTGATTATGCATCCACTACATTCCCACACTCTATTTCCCTTCTAGAGGCTTGGAATAATAAATTCTGACCTGGTGCGCCTAGAATTGCTCTTTTAACATACAAGACTTGGTATCAAATCAATCCAGCCTATGCTACTGACCTTATTATTCCCACGGCTCACAATTGCACCTTGAGGTCAAGCAATGTAAGTCTTCTGTGGATACAATGATTCCTATTTATCAGCGTAAAGACATCTGGATTAAAGGCTTAGAGCTCACACAGTCTTAGAGCTGCTTGTAGGCATTTAATATGGAACTGCTTCAGTGTGGGTTTGTGCGCTGCTCAAACACAAGCTTAGGGTTGATTTGATTAATTTGGCTCATTCTCAATTTGCCACTCGCCAAGGGCATTGGCATGCCCGAGATGAAAGCATCTATAATAGTCTAGTAAGATGCTTCCTCGTAAAACAGACTCCTCAGATGTTCCAAGGGAGGGGGTGGGAAGTAGCAGTTTGTCACAGTACAGAACAGAAATAGAATTTCTCATTTATATGTGCTCTATTAGATGTAAGATACTGTGATACAATCTTGGTCCTTTGTTCCCTAGGCTGGTACATTTTGGGGCACCGACCTTACTCAAAATCATTCTTTGAGGCACTGAATAGATCAAATTATCAGCAACATCCCCCCCTTTCCAGGCCAAAAACCCAAACACTTTGCTGAAGAATGGAAGCTCACCTTTTCGATTTAGCTCTGTGGACATTAAACAGATACAGATTTCTGAATGGAAATTAGTGGGTATATAAAAAAAACATCATGACCTTCCCTCCCCACAATGAAATACAGCAGTTATCCAAACATAGCACTCACATAGAGCCATTCAATCTGCGAAATTGCCTCCTTCAACTCTGTACCCAAGATGCATGGAGGCACGCATGACAGATTACATAAGCTAATAGGCACCAGCCATCAAAAGAAGAAGAAGAAGAAGAAGAGTTGGTTTTTATATGCTGACTTTCTCTACCACTTAAGGAAGAATCAAACCTGCTTACAATCGCCTTCCCTGAGAGAGTGTGACTAGCCGAAGGTCACCCAGCTAGCTTCGTGTGTAGGAGTGGGGAAACAAATCCAGTTCACCAGATTAGCCTCCGCTGCTCATATGGAGGAGTGGGGAATCAAAACCTGGTTCTCCAGATCAGTCTCCACCGCTCCAAACCACCACTCTTAACCCCTACATCATGCAGCTACTAAGGATACTGGGGGGGGGGAAATCCCCCTTTTTTGGTCATAGTTGTTGGAACAGGCAACGTTCCAACATTCCAATCTTCCAAAGACAGAATCGAGCGGGTGCAGAGGAGAGAGATGAGGATGATCAAGGGCCAGGCGACCAAGCCCTATGAGGAAAGGCAGAGGGAGTTGGGAATGTTTAGTCTGAATAAGAGGAGGTTGAGGAGGGACATGATTACTTTCTTGAAGTATTTGAAGGGCTGCCACTTAGAGGAGGGCAGGGAGCTGTTCCTGTTGCCAGCAGAGGAAAGGACTTGCAATAATGGGTTTAACTTGCAGGAGGAAAGGTACAACCTGGATATTTGGATTATTATTATTTTTACAGTTAAGAGTTGATTGACAGTGGAATCAGCTACCTAGAGAGGTGGTGAGCTCCCCCTCACTGGTAGTCTTTAAGCAGAGGCTGGACAAAAACCCTTGTCAGGAAAGCTCTCGGCTGATCCTGCATTAAGCAGGGGGTTGGACTAGATTGCCTGTATGGCCCCTTCCAACTCTATGATTCTATGAATGTCTGGTATACAAAGAAAAAGATCCTGCAGGAGGCAACAAGAAGACAATTAGATTGGATAGTGAGGTCAGCACCTTTTTTCCTGTTCAGTGTAATTCCTTGTCTGGTCTTTTATGCATGGCTGTTTCACTCACTTCGGGTCTTTGGATTATGCATGCCGATTCC
Source organism: Euleptes europaea (assembly GCF_029931775.1). Classification (NCBI taxonomy): domain Eukaryota; kingdom Metazoa; phylum Chordata; class Lepidosauria; order Squamata; family Sphaerodactylidae; genus Euleptes; species Euleptes europaea. The sequence goes on along the minus strand of NC_079319.1, from coordinate 89,203,279 downwards.
AACCGTCAGAGGTCACCTCGCTCTCCCCCTGCCTTTTCCCATGTTTTGTCCGCATTAAAACAGATCTCTGAAAAAGAGGGGAAATGCAGGGGGAGAGTGAGGCGACTTCTGATGGTCAGAAGCGGCATGCATAATCAACACAAAGACCTGAAGTCATTGGAGGGGTGACGGCAAGTGAAATAGCCATGCATAAAAGACCTCTGTCTCCAGATGGCTACTCTTAAGAACATAAGAAAAGCCATGCTGGATCAGACCAAGGTCCACCAAGTCCAGCAGTCTGGCCAACCAAGTGCCTCTAGGAAGCCCACGAAGAAGACAACTGCAGCAGCATTGTCCTGCCTGTGTTCCAAAGCACCTAATATAATAGGCATGCTCCTCTGATCCTGGAGAGAATAGGTATGCGTCATGACTGGTATCCATTTTGACTAGTAGCAGTGGATAGCCCTCTCCTCCATGAGCATGTCCATTCCCCTCTTAAAGCCTTCCAAGTTGGCAGCTATCACCACATCCATTTCTCCAGGAGGACTTAATACGGAATTTGATTTATCCTGTTTTCTGTAATTATTTTTCATATGTAGGAATCTCACTTGTATTCCTGACACTTTTAAGAGAATAGCCTCATGTTCCCTTTAAATATCCAACATCTCCGTATAACCTAGGACACCTGTGTGTGATAGCACAATGAGGGATGCAGTTAAATCCACCTAGTTCCTTTCCTTGAGTTAGCGCAGGATAAGCTGGAATCCTGACCAACATTTACATCTATGAATCAGGGCGGGAAACCCTGGAGGTAAGCATGGAATTGCTGAACACCTTCTCAAAAGAGCATTGTTAGAATAACTCATATTAAGAAGCATAAGAATAAGTGAGTAAATGTAATTTTATTTTTAGAATCAAATGTGAACCAGAAATGGACATGGACATTTATCTAATATGAATGTGAATTGAATATTATATTGGACCACAAGCTAAAGAAGGCTCTTCCAAAACACAACTTGATTGACCTTGTGTCCTTGTTGGGTCCACCCTTGTTGCGTCTACCCCACTTTCCTTGTTTGATTCACCTTTATACTTGTACTCACAAGTTTGGCTTCTATAGTTCTGTACATACCGGCTGTGTCCGGTTTTCTATGGTTTGCATGAATGCTTCATTTTGTTTCTAGAACCAGTGTGGATGCTGGTTGTTTTTTATGGTACCAGAACCTTATTTTCTGGCTCATTTTTTCAACTTTTTCCAACTGATTTCTGTTTAGACGGTTGGTTTGCCTTTCAGAGGTGGGGAACCTTTTTTCTGCCAAGGGCCATTTGCACATTTATGACATCATTCAGGGGCCATACCAGGTGTAGATCTCCCGGTGGGGGGAGGCTAGGGTTGCCAGGTCTCCAGCCACCACCTGGAGGTTGGAAAACCCAGGGGAGGCCACACAGAGAAGGCCTGTAGGGCACCCCCTCTCCCCCCTCCCAGGCGGGAGGGCAGCCAGCAGTGGGCCCAAGCAAACAAGGCGCTAGGGGGGTGCAGCCCACAGTCGATCGGCAAGGGAGGAAGGGAGGAAGAAAAACAGAGAAAGAGGAAAAGAGAGGGAGGAAGAAAGAGAGAGAAAGGGAGAAAGAAATGGAGAGAGGGGGAGAAAGAAAGAAAAGGATGGGGAGAAAGAAAGAAAAGGATGGAGGGAAAGAAAGAAAAGGACAGAGGGAAAGAAAGAAAGAGACAGAAAGAGAGGGAGAGAAAGGAGAAGGAGTGACAGAAAAAGAGGAAGAAAAGAGTGAAAAGCCTTTCCCCCCCACACACACACAACTGTGCATGCCGGCCCCGCACCGGGCCCCAGTCTCCATGCCCTCCCCCCCAGAGTCCACAAAAGCCCCCCCCCGAAGCCCGATTGGCTCCAGCATGAATGCTCTGCCGCCGGAAGCCGCCGGCCTCTCCCCCCCCTTGCTGCTCAACAGCCGACAGGCAGCGAGAGGGGCTTATAATGTGCTGTGGCATTCCTGCACGCCGCGACTGTAGGGGGCAGCCTTGGGGGAAGCGTCCCTCCCCTCCCCTCCTCTCTCCAACCAACAGCCAACAGTCGGCGAGAGGAGGTCCAAAGGGCGCCGCAGCGCCCCTGTAAGCCGCGCCCCCAGGAACACCCTTGGGGAGGGCCGCCCTGCGCCCCGCCTCCGTGGCAGGGCCCCGGAGCTCCCGAGGGCCACAGAAAATGTCCTCGGGGGCCGCATACGGCCCCCGAGCCTGAGGTTCCCCATCCCTGGTTTAGACGATTTGTCAGCTAAGCATATTGTGTACTAAGGCATGAAGTTAATGCCTTCCTTGTTAATTTCCTTTTCCCGTTGGGAATGTATGTATATATTTCTTTAATTTATTCTTGACTATCAGTAAATTTAGAACGATTTTTCTGGTGTTTAATTTGAGCCTTCATGCTGTCTATTTTTTATAGCTGTAACCACCTGGAAGTGGGCAACCCTTGTGATCATTCAGCAAGCACCTTCACGGAATCGAGTCTACTGAACCCTTGAGAAGAAGCCTTTTACATATGCAAGAAGCTCTCTTTTGACACAGCTTTTCTTGCCACAAAAGTAATGGAATTCAGAAGCAGAGTTCAGTTATATTTTTAAAAAAACAACTCTAGGGCAATTTTAATGTCTTTTCGTGTAATTTTATCAAAATAACACTTACTGAAAATTAAACATTACCTTTGGACTCGGGGCAACAAACTGCTGTCACTCTTCTTTTCACCTCTGCAGGATCCTTTCTTCAAAGCCTTTGGGGAAATGAATAGCGTTTCTGTCACATACACTTTTGCTCTCAGGCGATCACCTTTCCCTGGGCAGATGAGGACGTGAATTCATTCAGAGCGAAAGTCACCGGAAAGCACTTCACTCAACAGTCCTTCTATGCAATGGGCATTACATTTCAAAGCTGTGTAGACCACTTGCAGACCCCCCTTTTTTTTAACGACTCAAGCGGCAGCCTTTTGAATCGTCTCTGTGGGAGATATGACACAAAACAAACTGTGTGCCACCATGGCGTGTGGTTCCCAGAATAAGTCCCCTTCCTATAACGGAAAGCAATGGCTCACATTCATGTTGTACACCACAAGGCAAATGACCAGCAAATGGGGTTGCCAACCTCCAGCTGGTTGCTGGAGGTCTCCAGGAATTACAACTGGTCTCCTGGTAGGGTTGCCAGGTCCCCTTTCACCACCGGTGGGAGGTTTTTGGGGTGGAGCCTGAGGAGGGTGGGGTTTGGGGAGGGGAGGAACTTCCATGCCATAGAGTCCAATTGCCAAAGCAGCCATTTTCTCCAAGTGAACTGATCTCTATCAGCTGGAAATCAGTTGTAATTGCAGATCTCCAGCTAGTACCAGGAGGTTGGCAACCCTATCTCCAGGTGGCAGAGATCAGTTCACCTGGAGAAAATGGCCGCTTTGCAAGGTGGACTCTATGGCTTTATACCCCATTGTAGCCCCTCCCCATACCTCACTTTTCTCAGGCTCCACCCCCAAAGTTTCCAGGCATTTTCCAACCTGAAGCTGGCAACCCTACCTGAATGTGACCATATGCAACCTTTTTAAGGCCCTGGGAGTGAATGTTCATTTGAGGCTCTTCTTGTTATCAAGGTACCTCTTATCAAGATGAGTTGCCCTTCAGATGGAAAAGAAAGCATACTCTCTCTTTTTTAAGGTACTTGACCAGAATTTAACACAGTGGTACATTAAGATTATTCCATGTAAGAGTTTTCCATCTTTTTCCTCCAGGTAGCTGGAGATCTCCCACTATTACAGCTGATCTCCAGGCAACAGAGATCAGTTCACCTGGGAAAAAAATGGCCACTTTGGCAAATGTACTCTATGGCATTGAAGTCCCTCCCCTCCCCAAACCCTGCCCTCCTCAAGCTCCAACCCAAAAATTTTCAGTTATTTTTCAACCCGGAGCTGGAAACCCTAGCCCTAGCTCCAGCCTGGTGGAATGCTCTGCCTAATAACATCAGGGCCCTGCGGGACTTGAAAGTGTTCCCCAGGGCCTGTAAATCAGAGCTATTCCACCAGCCCTACATCTGAGGACAGCTGCGGATGTCATCAGTAAGGGCCTCCCCCTCCGTTTATCTGTGTTGCCAAATTTAGGAGGGGTTGGCCTGAGGATTGCCAGCCTCCAGTTACTAGCTGGAGATCTCCTGCTATTATAACTCGTCTCCAGCCAAAAAGACCAGTTCCCCTGGAGAAAATGGCCACTTTGGCAATTGGATTCTATGGCATTGAAGTCCCTCCCTTCTCCAAACCCCACCCTCCTCAGGTTCCGCCCCAAAAACCTCCTGCCAGTGGCAAAGAGAGACCTGGCAACCCTAGTTGGCCTACATCTGCTTTAGTGGTTAGCTTGTATTTTAACGCCATCGAATGTTGTTGTGTTTTAGGCTGAAGATGTATTGTTTTAAAGATTTTTAGATTTATTGAACCAATTGAAACATTTAAAGGAGTCAGACGAGGCTGTCTTCTAGCTCCTGTGCTTTTTATATACTACATCAATAATGTGGAGTGTTGCCTGAATTCCATCCTCCTAAACTGACTCATCCAAATATTCTGATCCTCCTTTACACGGATGATATAGTGATTCTATCGAGGACCCCGGTTGGCATGAAATGAGGACTGGCCAGCTTAGCTGATGATTGTATTAGGGAATCACAATAAATGATAGGAAAACCAAGGCGATGGCCTTTGGCAGACACAGAAGGAAAGGGGCCTGGTTTATAGACGGGAAAAGAACTGAACAGGTAAAGACCATCAGATACCTGGGGGTGACTTTTCAGGCAAATGGACTACAATCAGAACATTATAAACAGGTTGCAAACCTTGCCAAAAGATTGTCACACAATATTTTAAAATTATTTTGTACAAGGGGACCCTATTTTGTTTCAGCCACCCTAAGTCTGTCTCCAGCTAAATCAATGACTCAGATGTTATATGGGACTTTTTTGCGTTCACCTTCATCTAGTTATTTACTGGAGAAGCTAGTTCCATCTAGGTTCCTCAGAGCAATACTCAAGTTCCCCCTTGTGTATCGAATTTGTGGGTGCACTTAGAGACAGTCATGCTAAAAATGGACCTCTCTTCTATTCTTCTCTGCTTGAACATGCATGGGGTAACAGAGGGGCCCCTGCCATTAATTCTCTGCAATAATTTTAAAACTAGGTGGTGGAAGCATACCAAACAGAGAATTAGAGGTGTTGGTTTCTCCCCCCACTCCCTGTTGGAACTAAATAGAGATCAAGCAAGGTACACAATTAGACAAAGACTTTATGATATGGATTGTCAAAATGAGATTATGAATTCCCCAGCTTTTTTGGCCCCCATCAGAAATAGATATATTCAAGCACCAGCAGAGTACTTATCATTCATAGAGCTGAACAAGCAAAGGAGAGGGTAAAACAGGTACCTAAATTTTGTGCAGTAACATATAAAGTTTGCCATTTAAAGTTGGGTTATGGTAATTAGATCAAATCATATTTGGTTAATTTTAGTTTATTATAAATTATTTGGACATTTTAATCACACACGTTTTTGGTTAAATTGTTTGCAATTTTTTTTAACTTTTGTACAAATGATATAAGTGTCTTACTGGCATATGTTGTATTAATAATAAATCTAAATCTGAAATCTAATGTATTGACTGTTCATAGTTTTAATGTTGTAATTCGGCCTGAGCCCAGTTTTGCCAGAGAGGGTGAGTCAGATATTTAAAAATTTAAATTTCAAAAAAAAATATTATTGGACCCCCCCTTGCAAAATATAGCACACCTTCAGCAAAGAGGATCCTCCCAAGTTTAGTGGTCTTTGGAATTCAAAAACAACGGCTGCCAACGTGGTCTCTCAATTAATTGAACTGCTGTTGGCTGAGGTGACATTGTCCTGCCCTGCAGCCAGGCTATCCATCAAGATACTGGTCTGTCTGGGGACAGGAGCAGAGAGGAGTTCATGAGCTGTATACATATTTACTAAATCTGCAAGGGAAATAGGACAATAAGATCAGATACCTCTGTTGAATTTAATTTCCTAGTAAATAGTATGCTAGGTAAATGCACAGTACTAAAGTCACTCCTGGTAGGAGGATGAACTTGCTTCCCAGTTCCCAGATAGGTTGCCAACCTCCAGGTACTAGCTGGAGATCTCCTGCTATTACAATTGATCTCCAGCCAATAGAGATCAGTTCACCTGGAGAAAATGGCTGCTTAACAATTGAAGCTCCTCCCCTCCCCAAATGCCACCCTCCTCAGGCTCCACCTCAAAAACCTCCCGGCGGTGGCAAAGAGGGACCAGGCAACCCTATTCCCAGATTCTTATTCACCCTTAGAATCATAGAATCATGATTCTATGATTCTAAGTGCAAATAAATTGATTTCTTCACAAGCCCTAACCATATATAACTGTCTGCAGAGATCATCACAAAATAAGCAGAACACTGTATAGTTAAAATGTCCAGAGTAACATTCAAAATACCATGTTGAAACCATGGATACACACTGACACTCAACTACTGCAAGACGTAGCTCATACACAATTTTGTGCTAGTTATTTCATAGGGTTGCCAGCTCTGCGTTGGGAAATACTTGGAGATTTTGGTTGTGGAGCCTGGGGAGGGGAAGCACCTCAGCAGAGCATAATGTAGGGTTGGCAACCTCTATGTGGTGGCTGGAGATTTCCAGCTATTACAACTGATCTCCAGCCACCAGAGATCAGTTCACCTGGAAAAAATGGCTGCTTTGGCAATTGGACTCTATGGCATTGAAGTTCCTCCCCTCTCCAAACCCCACCCTCCTCAGGCTCCATCCCAAAATCTGGTTTTTCCCAACCCGGAGCTGGCAACCCTAGTATAATACTAGAGTCTGCAGATCAGTTTTAATTCCTGGAGATCTCCAGGTCCCAACTGGAGTGTCAGGTTCAGCAATGCACCCTTAGTAATCCATAAAGTCACTCAACAGCCAGTCTGAGCAGAAGCAGTGAATCTTTATTGGGAATCTTCACAGGTACATTCAGGATCAGGTAACCACAGGTGCAAAGCTGATAATGGGTCAACTAGGCAACAGGCAAACCTAAAAACCTTGCTAGCACACTCTCCAGCTGCAGAGATAAGCAACCATGGGAATGGGAAGTGGGGAAGACACTCCAGCCCAGGCGGGAGTGAGGAGGATAGCAGACAAGCAAAACACAAGCTGGTGGAGAGCTCTGAATGATGAGCTCATGGGAGCCAAGGTCACTGCCAGGCAGAGAGAGGGGAGATGAGCCGAGACGGGCCTGTCTACGGGCAGGCTTCTGGCCTACTTAGCCAGAGTTCAGAGAACCAACATTCACAACCCTGACATGGAGGCTGGCAAGCCTACTTGTAGGATCACTCTTTAATGGTCCACTCGCACACAAGTAATCTGGGTTTATTCAGTCAGTATATTCATTCAGATTTTCAGAGACCTTAATCCACAGAATCTTCTAGGGATGTGAGAAATAGCTCCAGTCTCAAGGAAACTCTTTTGGCTTACTTCAAAATTTCTCCTAAGGTTCTACCTAAAGGAGTAACCCCCAAATTTGCTCTGCATGTTGTTTTTAAGTGGTATCTCAGTGACTGCTCCATGCAATATATGATGCTCTGAAGATCTCATGAGATCCTAACCTTTGCAGATATCAAACACTTAGTACAGTTGCTACAACTAAGACAGCAATGTGTGTGTGTGTTAAGTGCCGTCAAGTCGTTTCCAACTCATGGCGACTTTATGAAATCAATGTCCTCCAAAGTGTCCTATCCTTAACAGCCTTGCTCAGATCTTGCAAAATGAGGGCAGTGGCTTCCTTTATACAGTCAATCCATCTCTTGTTGGGTCTTCCTCTTTTCCTTCTGCCTTCAACTTTTCCTAGCATGATTGTCTTTTCCAGCAATACCACCTCACAAATCACATTGCTCACAGGAACAGAAAACGCAAGCAAGACAGCTCTATCAGAGGCTGCAGTTTCAAAATTGCTTGATTTCTCCTTTTTTTATTTTAAATCAAGGCGGAAGAACATGTTAGGAAACTACAGCGGATGGGCCTACCAAGGCAAGAAATACAGTACTGCTCCAAGATCTTAATCAGTATCCATTTTCTCTCCAAGCCCAGCTAACATTTGATGAATTTCAAGTGCATGGCGCGCTGCTCCGTACATGCATACCTGGCATGGCTTACTATTGTACAGTGCATGGAAAATATAGGAATAGTTTGTTTCCGTCTCTATAAATGATTTGTTTGCTTAACGTGTTGGAAATAATGTGATGTATTATAGTTGCAGCTACGGCTGTCATCGGATTATCTCCATAAGCAAGAGATATCTTTCATTCGGCATTCTGAAAGTCATGTTTAAGTCCTCACAGGTGTTTTGTCTTTCTCTGTCATTGCCTTAATGTGACTTTCAGAGTTTGCTGGGATGTGTATACAAATTTATGATCTGTAACAAGCGACTTTGGAGAGGAGGTGTTACAAGAAATATACCATAGCCTATATATTTAATTTGGGAAAAGATTTTGTACCTCTACATAATTTGGGGAAAGATTATGTTCCAAACATATTTGACCTTCCTTCCTGTATGTGTGTTTTATTTGTTGTGTGAGTTTTGAATGTTGTATGAGGTTCTATTTAATAGTTTTTTATATATATTACCAGTTGAAAAGTTTGTTTTAATGTTTTTGATTCTTTGCTGTGTCGGGGACCCTATGTACATTAGGTTTGCCAGCTCCACGTTGGGAAATACCTGGAAATTTTGGGGGTGGAGCCTGAGGAGGGTGGGGTTTCGGGACAGGAGGGACTTCAATGCTGTAGAGTCCAATAGCCAAAATGGCCATTTTCTCCAGGGGAACTGATCTCTATTGGCTGAAGATCAATTGTAATAGAGAGAGAGATCTCCAGCCACCACCTGGAGGTTGACAAGCCTAATGTACATGCATGTGTACCTTCAAGTCACAACCGACTTATGGCAACCCCAGCACAAGATGTTCAATGCAAATGAGAAGCCAAGGTGGTTTTCCATTGCCTTCCTCTGCAGAGATCTTCTTGGCAGACTCCCATCCACCCCTGCTTAGCTTCTGATTATATCGGGCTATACCATGCCACCTTCTCTCCCTGGGGACCCTAAACTGGGTGGAATGGCAGCATTATTTTTTAAAAAAAATAAATAACAAACATACATTACATTCTAAGGACAAAGAAGCAAATCTTGGACCTAAGTCAACTGCAACTGTATGAATAGGGATGCCAGCCTCTAGGTGAGACTTGAGGGTCTGCTGGAATTACAGCTCATCTCCAGACTAAAGTTCAGCTCCCCTGGAGAAAATGGATGCTTTGGAGGGTGGACTCCGTGGCATTGTATCCCACTGAGGTCCCTGTCCTCCCCAGGCTCCATCCCCAAATCTCCAGGATTATCCCAACCTGGATCTGGTAACCTGCCCCCCACTCCCTGTTGGGAGCCAGAGGGGACCTGGCAACCCTAAATATGAAGAATAATTGATCTCAAGAATGCTTATTCAAGAGCTTCACAAACAACCCTTTAAAAAAAAAGACAATAATCATACATTCATGTCAGAGTCCAGAGAGAGGGACCTTTTGTCGACATTGTTTCCTGCAGACAACTTGACAGATGTGCATTACAGTTTTTCCCCTGAAAGGAAAAAAGGCGATGCTAATTTTTATAGAACAATTGTGCAGAAATGGAGAAGTAGATCTTGCAAAAACATTCTTTCCCAACCTCTGCTTTGTCAGACAGCATATTAGCAGGTTCAGGGAATGTGCCTCTGGACTACATATGGCCCTATTTAGGTGAAAATGGATTCCTGGGCTCCTGGAACATGAACATTATATGATATGAATGTTTTCACTCTCTAAAAGGCTGCAAAAACAAAGGGAGATAAATCACATCACATTTTCAGCAGCCAAAGGATGTCTAACAGCATAACACAAGGCCTTCAAGTAATAGCCCTAGTTTCCATCATGGCTCCTAGCTATCATGGCTATTTTCTCTCACACAAGAGCATTATTAAAGAGAAAGACTGCTAATATGGATGGATCCCTTTTCACTCTCTGGTATTAAAAACATATTCCATACTGAAAAGTACCAAGGGATGAATGTCTTAATGCAGAAGCCCAAACTTGAGCATTTTCCGTTAGGAGAATGTAAACCCATTGCTGTAGTTTGAGGATGCCAGTCGAAAGCTTTGTGCTTTTGAGAAAGCTAAAGCCCCCAATTCAGAGAAAAATAGTTGCCTTTGAAATAGACCCAACAAATATAGGCATCTTTTCCTACCTGATCAATCTGTTCCACATACAGCTGACTGCCTGGAAATCAGATAGAAGAAGAGGAGGAAAATTTGTTTTTTTTATAATATATATATGCCGATTTTCTCTACTTTTTTAAGGAGAATCAAACTGGCTTACAATCTCCTTCCCTTCCTCTCCTCACGACAGACACTTTGTGAGGTAGGTGGAGGTGAGAGAGGTCTGAGAGAACTGTGACTAACCCAAGGTCACCCAGCAGGCTTCATGCGGAGGAGTGGGAAATCAAACCTGGTTCTCCAGATTAGAGTCCACCGCTCTTAACCACTACACCATGCTGGCTCTCCAGAGGAACACAGAAGCCTTCAGGAAGCCTCACTGTGTTCAGACAGTAAGAATATGCTTCAGTTTTTAAAGGCAAACATTTTAAGAGAATCCCTTTTGAATAAAACCAATTATAAGATTAATTAAAAAGCATTGGATTTTTCTCATATATTAAAAAAGTTGAAAGGATGGCTCTTACTAACTGATCTGTTAGCCTAAGGCAAATGAACCAAGAGATCTTTCAGATCTTCAAAATGCACAGCAAAGAACCACTAACTCATATAATTCCTCTGTGTTTGTTTGTTTGTTTAACTTGTGCATTTAAAATCAGATTATAAAGCCAGTGCACATATACCAGAGATTTATCGTAAACCAGCAGAGATAATCCACTTTGTGAACAAGGGTTAAGTAGCATCCAAATACCAACAGACAGCAGCCTTTCGTGAGTGGTTTCTGGCCACAATCTATGATAACGGGCTTTCCGGTACCCACTCCCTTGAGTCACTCGCAATGACAGAGTAGTTGGCAGTTGTCATATGGGTTTAAATAGCCTTCCGAGATATCTCCTGTGCGTCAGAGCTAGAAGCTAGCAGAATGAATACACTTCCCTCCTCGCTTTCGGACCAACCTGCAAACAAGATTTGCACAATCAATTCTGGCCTACTTTCCTTCCTTAGCGAAATCTTCAAGGCGGCATCATTCTAAATATCTTGTCAAAAGTTCTGTCGTCTCCTCCACAGTGCAGCCAGTGCCCTGATTGATGACATTTGCACCGACACTGTTGGCGCTCGTTGTTAGCATAACTTCATCGTTTGTGACAATGGAGTGACACTGTGGTCCAGATGCCCCCATTGTTAAGCGCTTATCTGCTCAGACAGCCACGTTTTAGGATGGTGTTATTATTTCTTGCGGTTTTTCCCTTACCAAACGATTAGTGGCCTACTTATGGCTGGGGAGTTTTACTTCTCTTCCACTGATATTTATTCTCTAGTTTCCATTTGTATTCTCTCCAACTGGATTAAGATGAAGGCTGCGTTCACATGAACAATTTATGACTTCAGTTTAACTCTGGCTGTCCAAAGCTGCCAATTTCTGAGTTTTAGCTTTGATGTGGATGCCCCTGAGAAGCCTTGGTTCCTGCCTCAACGGGAGCCATGTTTGCTGCCCCGGGGGGAGGGAAGCCGAGCGCTGGGAGCAGGGAGACAAGGACCGACGGCCGACACGTGCATTTGTGGGTGCACGGGAGGCTTGCGCCGGACCTTGTCTGCCCTGCAACAGCCCTCCTAATGGCCGGGGCCAGGAGGCTTGGAACTAATGGGGGCCGAGGGAGGGAGATGGGAGGGGCGTAGCCAGCCCCACCCAAAAGGTATATAAAGGGTAGTGGGTCCCGCCTCCAGCTCACTCTGTCTTTTTCTTTTGAGGACGGAAGCAGGGTGTGCATGAGACAGAGAGAGAGTACAAACAGAGCGGACAAGCGAGAGAGAGCGATAGTGAGAGTGGACAAGCGAGAGAGAGAGTCAATCACAGTAAGAGCGGACAAGCACAGAGAGAAGAGCTGAGAGAGGGAAGGAAAGGAGGAGGTCCGTGAGGGCGGGAGGGGGGAGGATAGCCAGTCGGCTTCGGCAATGTTAAAACAACAAACGCCACAAGTACCTCCGCTTACGGGCGCTAGTCCGGCGAGCCAAACAGGTTTATTCCTCCCACCATTTATTCAACTCCCGGGGCCCCGGGCGCTCCGCTCCTACTATTGGAGGCGGTAATTGCCTTCCTTGAGCAAAATCGGCATACCGCTCCTCCTGTTGGAGGCGGCAATTGCCTTTTTTCGTGGTGTAATTGTGCCTTTCTTCATTGGACATTTGGGTCATCAAGCCAACTGGGGCATCGCTACTCCCGTTGGAGGCAGCTATAGTGGGGTCGGCATTTACGTATTAATCACCCACTGTCAGGGTAGCCCAATGTCAGGCATAGCCTCACTTGGTGATTGAGCCTTACTGCCTTCCCTGGCAAATTTAGAAAATAATAATAATAATAATAATAATAATAATAATAATAATAATAATAATAATAATAATAATAATAATAAAATACGGATTGCTGGGCAAGCAGCATTAGCTCTACATAAGTACGCCTGTAGATATATAGGCTACATCTATCACAGCTGGCACCAGTTCCCAGCTTGCTTGAAGGTTTATACACTGGGCAAGCGTACAGGGCACAGCATGCCTGCAAAACACAAGGTGACACAAAAGAAGGGTGGCTCTGCCCCCCGCACCAGGGGCAGGGCGGGTGCAACCAGGCACTCCTGGGCGAGCCTGGCTCTGGCGGGGTGTTCTGCTGGTCAGAGCCGGGTCAGCACCACCGGTAGGCCCACAGCAGCTGGTGCTGCTCCAGTCGATGCCAGTCTTTGCATGCCGCCTTCGAATGGGGCGAGACGCACAATGACGGCTGATGCAGTTCCAACTAGAGCCGGCCAATCAGCCCGCCAGGGTAGGAGACAGCAATGTGTCCCAACCACGGAACAGGTTTCCGTTCCCAGGTCCAGGAACACACCACCATGTACTGCCACCATTCAGGACCTCTCATATGCCAATGAGCAGCTTTCAAATACAGTCAACATGCTGAATGCCCAACAGCCCGATAGAGAGGCTGTTCCCGGCCCTAGCGGCCTGGCAACATCCAGGGGTAGGGAGGCCAATCGCAAAAGGAGAGGTAGGGGATCCCTTTCCTCCAGCTCCTCTGATTCCAGTGCAGACAAACACCGTCCAAGGCGGGGTGGAAAAGCAGCCAAAAAGGGGGAAAGAAAAGGGCGGCAAAGTGGCCGACAACGGCAGATCCCGCTTCCTCAACATCAGAGGGTGAGACATCTACCTCTAGTAATTCTTCCCAAGAAAGGGGGGGACGATTATTGGCTGGCAGCAGCTTCAGTCCCAGGTCTACCTGCATGGGCCATCAGGCGCAGGAGGCGACAGGCACGAGCACAAAGGGAAGGGGAAGCTAGAGACATGTGGGAGCCCACACAGATTGATAGGGGCTTCTTTCTCCCTCCCACATTCCAAGACGATGAGGACCCTCCGGGGATCCACCTTCCTCGAAGGCTGAGGGAAGATATCCTCAATGGGTATTATATAGACGTCCTCACTCTTAGCAAACCCGAGGTGGGGGAGGGACACAGATCCAGGACGTCCTCTAGGGACAAACGGAAAGACAAACCTGGGACAGGGGACAGATCCTTTGATAAATGGCTCACGGGTTACAACATCTTTGTGGGGGTGGTCGCCTCTTTATACCCCGAGCGAGGCTGGCATCTGCTAAATCACCTAGGCAATGTGCTCAGAGCCAGAGCTTTAGCTGGCGACTTAGCCGCTATTGATTATGATGACGCCTTTCGAAAGCGAGAGTCCCAGAACGAGCGAACTCGCTGGGATCTCATCAATGATAAGCTCTGGCTCATAAAAGTAGGCCCACATATTAAAGGCAGGACGGAGGGCGCACGGTCCACATGGACTTACAAACCCCGCAGGGATTCCAACAGACGCATTTGCTGGGATTTCGGATTGGAAAAATGCCAGCGCAAGGCTTGTAAATTTGACCATTATTGCGAGACTTGCTTTGGCCCCCATTCATGCTCTGCCTGCCCATGTGGCAATTCAAATCAAGTGCCCTTTTGAGGGGGCAGGTCAGGCTCTTCAGGTAACAAAAAGGAGGGCGGCTCCACAACCAACGCCAATTCATCTAGCAAATGAACACGTGGGGTTAGAGGGCCTGGCCTGCACGCCAGTCAGGAGGGACAACTTAAAGGCATTATTGCTTGAATACCCGAACAAGGTGGCAGCACAATATCTACTTGATGGCTTTACAGCCGGCTTCCGGATCCCCTTTTTCAATTCCCGAGCCCCCATGATGGCTGAGAACCTAAAATCGGCCAAAGAAATGCCACATGTAGTAGCCCAAAAAATCATGAAAGAATTAGACCTGGGTAGAGTTGCAGGCCCATTCCTATCACCACCTATTCCCAACCTGAGGGTCTCCCCGTTAGGGGTGGTGCCAAAGAAGGCCCCTGGGGAGTTCAGGTTGATACATCACTTGTCCTATCCTCTGTCAATGACAGAATACCGTCTGAATTGGCCACTGTGAAATACGCCTCCTTTGACCACGCGCTGGGTTTGGTGCAGGCCAGCGGCCATGCGGCTCTGCTGGCAAAATGTGACATACAGTCGGCTTTTAGGTTGCTTCCCGTACACCTGGATGATTTCTGTTTATTAGGTTTTCAGTTCCAGGGATCTTTTTACATTGACAAAGCGATGCCAATGGGATGCTCAGTGGCATGTGCGGCGTTCGAGGCATTCAGCTCCTTCTTAGAGTGGGCATTATGCCACCGGACAGGGGCATCTACTGTCACCCATTACTTGGATGATTTCTTATTCATAGGGCCACAAGACACCCGCTATGTGGCAATCTCTTAGCTGCCTTTGCGGTGCTGGCTGATGATTTTGGTGTGCCCCTAGCATCAGAGAAGACTGAGGGTCCTTCTCCAATTTTGACATTCCTGGGTATCGAGCTAGACACTATAGGGGGCACTTCCAGATTGCCAGAAGAAAAACTCCTGGCATTACGGGCATTGCTTACCTTGGTGTCCAACAGGGAAAAATGCACTTCAAGGGAACTGCAGTCTGTAATCAGCCACCTAAATTTCGCCTGCTGGGTAGTGGCCCTGTGTCACGGTGGGGGTAGTGCTCGGGAAGGGGGGCGCTTCCCAACTTCGGGAATCCCAGTTTGGGGTTTTGGGAGAGGCTTCTAGGACATTCCCTGGCTGGAGGGTAGGTTGTCTGCCTCTTCCCAAGTGGTGGGGGATAACACCCAATGGCGTTCGTCCTGGTGTCTTCCAGGCACTGCCATCCTGGTTGCTCACAGCGGGACCACTGTGGGCATGTTCTCTGGTTTGCTGCTATGGAGCGGCCGTTGCACCTGACACATCGTACATGCTGCGCCACGGGGGTCGCAGCTGTTGCCAATTCCAAGTTGTGGCCCATTATATTCCAATCTCATTCCAATTCTTTACAGTTAATTATTAATAAAATTGATGTTTAATAAAGTTGCGTTACAATAAAGTTGTTAACTAAGAAAATGTCTCATAACTTTGTTAGTGCGTCGGCCTTCCTTCCAATTAACCTTGGTTCAGCAAGTAATTTATTATTTATTTTTACTGAGGGAATTTATATGCCGCCTCTCCAGAGCCCTGCTTGAGGTAGTTTACAAGTCAAAAACAATCCAGTCACCAAAAACAATCATCTCCATAAATTATCAATACAAAAAACGAAAACCTATAAAAAAACAAACAAACCATTAAATGCAAGCATTGAACATCCTAAAATATCTATAAAACAGAACTGGGATCAGAAGCAGAGCACAGAACAACTAAAAAGACAAAAACCCAAAGTTAAAAGCCAGTGCTTTTAACAGTTAAAAGCCATAAGATACTGTTTTTAACAGTTAAAAGCCATAAGAGACTGTATGGCAGGTAACAGGAAGAGCCTCCAGGGGAAGGGTGTTCCAAAGGCAAAAAGCCACCACTGAAAAGACCCTGTCTAAAATTTCTAACAATTCCCCCCATAGCCAACCCTTTTTTTTTCTAGCCACAATGAAAATGCTCCCATCAGTCATTCTGAGGGGCCGCTGTATGAAGACCGCATTCCAGGAGAGATTTTGCAGATGTGGACAGAGAGAGCTTGAAACATTGGATCACATAATCTTGTTTGGCCCCTGGTATGACCTATATTGAGCAAAAGGGACCATGACCACTAGCCTACTTTGTGGATAAATGGGGTGGGTGCTATATTGAGGAACACTGCTTACAGGTGGCCCACTGAATTGGTATCACTGGATTAGAGTGTTGGTCTAGGTCTAGGAAAGGCAAACTTCAAATCCTCTTGCCACCAAATACTAATTCTACTTCACCCAGTTGTCATGGCATCAAACATTGGTAAGGAGAACAATTCATGCTGCTGTAAAGGTTTTTGGAGGAAGGATGGGATTTGAAAAAAGCAAGAATACAGTCTTCAGGCACACACAGCTCTGGTGTGTATCCAAGCATTCATGAGCTTTTGTGAAATAAGGTTGTCAACCTCCTGGTGGTGGATGGAGATCTCCTGCTATTACAACTGATCTCCAGTCAATAGAGATCAGTTCACCTGGAGAAAATGGCCGCTTTGGCAATTGTACTCTATGGCATTGAAGTCCCCCCCTCCCCAAACCCCATCCTCCTTAGGCTCGGCCCCCAAAATCTCCAGGTATTTCCCAACCCAGAGCTGGCAACCCTATTTGTGAAACGGGACTCACCCTCCTGCTGAAGCCCACTGAGTCCCATGAAATTTTGTTCCTCGGGCCAGCATAGGGGGCAAAGGGATGTGCAATGAGATGTGGGAGTTGGCAGAAGTCCCTGCCTTCTCTTCCACAAACAGAAATGCCATTTCACCAGAGGAACTGCTTGGTTGGATTCATGTCTCCATGTTATTCATCTAAATCTGCTGAAATCTGCATTTGTCAATGAACTGTTCATGACCAAGATCATGGAAAAAAATGAATTCCTATAGGCCCATGCATTTGCAGCGTGAAGCAACTGGAGCTGCCAAGGCCCTGGTCAAGGCAAGGGATCCAGGGTTGCCAGGTCTCTCTTCACCACCGGCAGGAGGTTTTTTGGGGTGGAGCCTGAGGAGGGTAAGATTTGGGGAGGGGAGGGACTTCAATGCCATAGAGTCCAATTGCCAAAATGGCCATTTTCTCCAGGTGAACTGATCTCTATTGGCTGGAGAAATCACAAAATCACACAAGGTTGGAAGAGAGGTTGGCAACCCCTCCTGTTGCTGCTCTTAGTGGAGACGAGATGAATTTAAAAAAATGATAATCCTGTGACAGTGGCTGCTACACCACATCACTTCCAATTTAAAAATGGAAGTGACATACGTAACTCTAGGAATTACTAGAAACTCTGTGGTTTCACCATTGAGCTTCCAGCAATTTGTAGAGCTACCCTACATCACTTCCTTTTTTTAACCAGAAGTGACATGATGCCGCAGCTTGAGTCATGGCCCCCATATCCCTACCCACAGCCCTTCTTCCCGTTGTCAGCCACAGTCTGGAAATCCTAGAAGCAATCTAGCCAAGTAAACAGCAACAGTATCATTGGAGCCTCTTGCCTAATGGTGGATCAAGCTACCCTTGGTTCCATTATGAGCAATTTGCAAGAAGAGCCCATTTTTAAAAAAAATAATGGAGGAGGCATAAAAACAACTACAATGTGCCCTTTGTGTCACTGCATCATGGCAAATTAAAGATGTTATATTAAAATTGAGAAAATCTAATCACTTTTAAGTCAATTTCATTATTTTTAAAGGGTTGGCTCCTGGACTCGTAATATCTGGGATTGACAGCCCTAAATTAACTACATAAAAACTCCATTTGCATCCAAAATGTAATGCTCCGGTATGCAGCTGGGGCACCTGAGGAGAAGCAGCAACATGACTAATAATGTTTCAGCAGAAGAATGTGCAACAGTAGAATGCCAATATACTCTAATCCCAGTTGACCGTCGCAAAAGCCAAGCAATGTTCTCAAACATGCAAATACAGACTGTGTAGTGCTTGTAACAGCTTCATTTAACTGTACTCCAGCAAGCAATTTGAAACATTTGTGTATAACAGTGGGATTTATTCAACACATTTAGCTCCAATATCCCCAAAGTAGGCTATTTAGATATGTCAATCTTGAAAAAACAACACACAACTCTGTGTTCATTGGGACAAAAAGAAAATAAAATTACATAAATTCCAATGAAGATTCCAATGAAGATTCCACTTGAAAACAGCCGGTTCTGAAGCAGAACATTGATACTCAGGCCTAAAAGACCCAGGCCCAAATTAAGAATAAGAGTTGAAAGTTTAAACATAGCTGCAATTGCTTAGCTACAACATGGCTCTGGCAGGGAATGTTAAGATAAGAACATCTGGGTTTCACAAAAATTGCTGAAAATCACAACATGGTCCAATCGATCTTCTGAAGAAGTGAACTATAGTTACCTAGTGATGTGTATATCAGTAAAACACACCTCCTTGAAGGAAGCTATCTGCCTCAAGGGTTAATTACAAAAGCGTAGTGAGAGTCTAGTTATATAACCAAGTAAGCTTTACAAATGCTCAATGACTTATGGTCAAGTGTGCCAGTTTGGAGGCTAGAAGCAGAAATTTCTAAATATGTATAACTTGGGTTGCCAGCTCTAGGTTGGGAAATACCTGGAGATTTTAGGGGTGGAGCCTGAAGAGGGCAGGGTTTGGAGAGAGGAGGGACTTCAATGCCATAGAGTCCAATTGCCAAAGCAGCCATTTTCTCCAGGAGAACCGATCTCTGTCGCCTGGAGATCAGTTGTAATAGCAGTTCTCCAGCTACCACCTGGAGGTGATCACAAATAAAATCTTTTCCTTTCACCCCCTTGGTGTGGTTACTGGCTCACACAGGACCAGGACCCTATCCTACATTTTGCTTACAACAATACACCTCCCAGCCCCAGCATTCACTTGAATTAATCGGCACAGCAAGGTCACCGTGGGCAGAGTGACTTTATAGTCATAAAGTGCTGAGCTGGGAGGCATTTTCAAAAACACAGAAGTCACATCAATAGGCAAAAAATATTTTTATTTATTTTATTTTATTTTATTAGATTTCTACCCTGCCCTTTCCCTGCACAAGCCAGGCCCAGGGCTAAAAACAAACATAACCACCAGGTACTAGCTTGAGATCTCCTGCTATTACAACAGAGATGAGTTTCCCTGGAGAAAATGGAAAGAGTATCAGACTAGGATGTAAGAGACCCAGGTTCAAATCCCTGCTCTGTCATGGAAGTTCATTGGGTGACCTTGGGTCAGTCACACACACTCAGAGAGCATATTTTTTCTCCCTCTTCCAAAACACAAGAAGTCAGGGAAGTGGGCACCCAACAAAACTGATGGCAGTAAATTCAGGACAAAATTAAGGCAAGTTCCTTTTCACACAGTGTGCAGTTAACTTGTGGAACTCACTGCTACAGATGTGGTGATGTCCACTAGTTAAGATGGCTTTAAGAGAGCATTTGACAAATATGTGGGAGAAAGGTCTATCAGTAGCTGTTTCCAAATAGGATCTTCATGTTCAGAG
Source organism: Euleptes europaea (assembly GCF_029931775.1). Taxonomy (NCBI): domain Eukaryota; kingdom Metazoa; phylum Chordata; class Lepidosauria; order Squamata; family Sphaerodactylidae; genus Euleptes; species Euleptes europaea. The sequence goes on along the minus strand of NC_079319.1, from coordinate 89,183,499 downwards.
GCTGTATCCTTTGGGATACCAGTTGTTTTGTGGAAGCACCGGAGGGGACACTTAGTCCTCTCTGCTCTAGCTTCTGGGCCTTCCGGGGCATCCTGTTAGCTACTAGCTGGATCCAGCATTCTGTGGTCTCAAGTGATTGGGTAGGGTATACTCTTTGATAGAATCAATTTATCATTAACTTCTATGGGGAAAGTGTTGCACTTGAAGACAAAACTGTAGTGAAGACAAAAATCACCACCACCGTCGCATCATAAGAACATAAGAAAAGCCCTGCTGGATCAGACCAAGGCCCATCAAGTCCAGCAATCTGTTCACAGTGGCCAACCAGGTGCCTCCAGGAAGCCCACAAACAAGACGACTGCAGCAGCATCCTGCCTGTTTTCCAGAGCACCAAATAGGTATGCTCTTCTGATACTAGAGAGAATGGGTATGCATCATGACTAGTATTCATTTTGACTAGTAGCCCTGGATAGCCTTATCCTCCATTAACAAGTTCACTCTCTTCTTAAAACCTTCCAAGTTGGCAGCCAACACCACATCCAAGGGCAGGGAGTTCCATATCTAACCATGAGTATCCCAGACACCAAGGAAGATCCACAGAAGGCAATGTGTGGTCTGCATACAAAATACTGCAACTACAACCCTTGAGGGCTCAGAAATATACAGAGTTTCCCCTCCAGACATACATAAACACACACAAAGCACTTCAAATGGATGGAACTTCCGGTGCTGAGCTGGGCTGAGTGCTGCGTCTTCCCAGGGGCTCCTGGGGAGTATCCAAGTTTGCGTGTGATTTGGGGTGTTTTATTGCACCCCAACCCAGCCCTTGCAAGTGGGCTGAGAGGCAGGAATTCCCTGCAGCCATATATGCGGTTTGACCTCCTGAATACTCTGAGGTAGCTTTAATAAGCCCCCCGGAGTTTCAGACGTTTGGTCCCGTGGGCACGAAGGGATTGAAATCGCCAGCGCGCAACTTCGGCTTTAGACTCTACCCTCCAGCACCCTATAAACATCATAAGGACTACATTAAGATTAAAGCCTCACCTCCGGGCGCCCAAGTGAGTAGATAAGAATCCTTCGTCTTTCACTGGCGTCATCGAATAACAGGGGGTTGAAGAAAATATTCCTGGTAACCGTTTTTCTCCCTTAATTGAACTGGATGATTTTGTTGTATGAGATCCATCAGATAAAGCAGCAGGAGCCTTATCAAACTGATCAACTTAAATTAAAACAACGAGCGTGAATGATTGATGTAAGATCTGCCAATCCGACGCGTTCTTGAAGGAAGGGGAGGGAGGAACTTTTGAGAAGTTACATGAGGGAAAAAAAGGTCCTCCAGCCACGTGTACAACAAAGAGGATCCTTTGACCGGAAGACTCTGTGCTTTACCTCTCCACTGCTCTACAAATCAACAGGAAGAAGGTCGTAAGACCGGAAATTCGTCTTACTCGTGTTACACCAAAACCACTCCTGAAGGTAATAACCATAGAGAAGAGACGATAGAAGGTCTACGATTAGGTAATCCCTGGAATACTTCCTGGCTCAGCCGATCTAGAGCGTCTGGTAAAACTCGTTGGTATTTTTAACTTTAAAAAGTTTTTTTAAGTTTAAATACTTATTTTTTCAACCCGAAAAAGATATTAAGTTGGACAATAAAGTATTTTCTATTAACTACATGCTGGACTCCTGCTAGATGACCATCAAAGTTTTAATAAAGTTACATACTCTGGAGCCTCTCCCTGATCTGGCTAAATACATAGCCCTGCTCTTATGAAATCAAAGGGAATTCTACTGAATTCAATCATGGAAAAAAAAGTACAGGACATGTTTGCTAAATATTCTGAGGCGACAATTAAACAATTAAAACAGATTTCTACACAGATGGCTCAATTGATTTCAGTGATGATGACTCTTGACCAATCATCACTGGTATGTAATCAGAAGTTGAATCTGGTTACAGAAGACATAAAAGTCTTGAAAATTCAAATGATGACTACAAATATGGACTTACAAGCAATGGATTCTTCTGCCCAAAAAGTCACGGAAGAATATCAGGATATAAAGAAGAAGACAGAAGTTCAAGAAAGTAACCAGCCGGCGACAAAGAGACCAGACATACAAGAAATGGACTTTTCATTTAAAAAAGACATGGAAGGACGTGTGGATACAAGGAAGAAGAGAGCAGATCAAGGAACACAGATTGAAGCCACGATGGGGATTAAGCCCAGAAAGAATTATTTTTGGATATGCACCTTGCCTGAGGAAATGAGAGAAAACAAAGAAATCTTGTTCCCATACCTGACTGACTTATTTCAGTTACAGAAGGAAGTATTAGACCATGGTTAAAGGATTGACCTAAATATGATTGCTGGATTGGAAGGCTTTGACAGTGTGGACGGGTGGCATGGCTATTTTAAATTTATGTTAAATGGAAAGGGACAAAGGTTTCAGAATAAAGGGATTAAATCATTTTAACGCTAGAACTGGTGGAGTTGGAGAAACTGGGGAAAAGGGGAGTATTGAAGGAATCATTGTGATAATGTACAAGATCTGGGAATAATGGAAGGCTACTTTTTATTTTGATCCAGAATGTAAAACTTTATAAAACATGAAACTTTAGAATGAAATTAATGCTAGGATCAGTATATGTTAACGAAGGCTAATAATACTTTATTAAGAGGTAGATGGAGGTGATGGGGAAGTTGTCATATTTTTTATGTTTAATGGTAATTAAGACAACAATCAATATAATTGCGATTGTGATATTATTTTTACGCTGTTGTCAAAATTATGGAGAATTTATAGCTTTAAAAAATCAATAAAAATTTATAAAAAAAAAAAAAAGCACTTCAAATGGATAGGCGTCTTGCCAGTATATAACAGGACTTACATATGGAAGGACTGAGTTGCTGGATCAAATCAAGATCCATGTAGTTCGCGTTTGTTTCTGACATCAGCCAGACAGGTGAATCTAGAAGTTCATAAGCAGGCATGAGTGGTGGCCATCCCCAATTAACTTTCTCCAGCATTTGACAGCCAACAGAATACTGTCTCTTTACATACAAAGTTCCAACCTGGCTGATGTTGTTGAATCCTTTAAAAATTGTCCAACACTTATGGAAACCACCATATATTGGACTATGGAGGAAACCAACGGTGATTAGTATGGTTGTCTGAATGCAAGCAACTCCATTTAACTGTGGTTAGGCAAGAAGGAGAAGAGTTGGTTTTTATACCCCACTTGTATCTACCATAAGGAGTCTCAAAGTGACTTACAATTCCCTTCCCCTCCCCACAACAGATGCCATGTGAGGTAGGTGAGGCTGAGAGAGTTTAGAGAGAACTGAGACTAGCCCAAGGTCACTCAGCAGGCTTCATGTGGAGGAGTGGGGAAAGCAACCCAGTTCTCCAGATTAGTCTGCTGCTCATGTGGGGGGAGCAGGGAGTCAAACCTGGTTCTCTAGATTAGAGTCCACCACTCTTAACCGTCCACTACACCATGCTGGCAAGATCTATCAAACCAGGATATAAAACCATAGTTTGAAACTGATTTATTAACACCAACTTGTCTTAAATATGGTTATGCATGATGTATGAACAGAGATATTGGCTCTCACACACTGTGTGAACAGACTGCTGGACTTGATGGGCCTTGGTCTGATCCAGCATGGCTTTTCTTATCTTCTTATGTTCTTAACATTCATGCTTGCTCCACAGCACTGCTGTGGCACAGTGCTCAACTACAGACATGCCTAGCCAGATGATGGCCAAAAAAGTAGTACGTGAATCACAGTTTCAAGTGGATAGCCATGTTGGGTTGCAGTAGAAGAGCAACATTCAAGTCCAGTAGCATCTTGAAAACCAACAAGATTTCCAGGGTATAAGCCTTCCAAAGTCAAGGGTCCCTTTGTCAGATACAAGTAAGAATCACAGTTAATACAAACTATGTGTTGTGTTTCTGAACCAAAACAGAAAAAAAATCTTTGTTTCCTCATCAGAGCTTATTAGAAAGCTTCTAATATTCGAAGAAATTAGTACTTTTTCATGTCCATGCTGGCTTTAATTATGTTGATTAAAGCATTATTGATGACATTAAAAAATATCCACCAAGCAGAAGCTGGAGGTTTTTTTTTTATTCTCTATGTTTCTAATTGAAGGAAGGCTAAATATTTTACTAATTGTCATTTGCAATTCCTATTGCTAGCAACTTTTACTGCTTTGGCAATTATTTTGAGCAAACATTTCCAGTGCATATTAGAAGTTCAGAAATTGTTTGACAAACTGTTTTTACGTTACTTACGAACATTTCTTAGTTTGTTTTTTTTCAAGCAATTAGCAATCACTGCTTTCCCCCCCAACCCGCCAGTTAGTTATCCAGTTGTCTGTGATAGCGGTAGTAAGGTAAAGCTCATAAAGAGGTTGATCTCTACCTTCCAATATAAACAAACCATTGGAACATTAGCCTTTTTCAGTGCTAGCAATCAAGAATAAAGATGCATCTGCTCAGTCCTTTAGGGATAAAGAAGATTGCACCAAATGCACGATTGATAGGGTTGTGCATATCAATATACCCGAGTTGAAAATAAACCCAAAATTAGCTGTTTCAGCAATATTTGGGTTTCAGGTAGACAATACCAAAACCTGGGAATCTGCCCAAAGCCGAATAGGCAATTCCAGAAAAAAGACGAATAGATATTTGGCTTTTTCAGGTTTTGGCTATTCGCCTTTGCTCAGATGCACAGCTCTATGCTTCCTCCCATTTTTCTATCTTTGATTGTTTTTTGTTTTTGTTTTGTTTTTTTAGATAGGGGTCATTTAGTCGGAGCCAGTTTGGTCAGCAATCAAGAATAAAGATGTGTCTCCTCAGTCACTTAGGGATAAAGAAGATGGCAACAAATGCACACCTGATACTTCTTGTTTGTTTCTTTACTGATCTTCCAGAGAAGGATGAGAATTGGCTGTTTTGTCACATCTGAAGTTGCCTAAAGGATCACAGAAGTACCTTTAGATACAGTCAAGAGCCGAATTTCTCTACCGCTTAAAGAAGAATCAAACCAGCTTACAATCACCTTCCCTTCCTCTCCCCACAACAGATACCTGGTGAGGTAGGTGGGGCTGAGAGAGCTCTAAGAGAGCTGTGACTAGCCCAAGGTCACCCATCTGGCTTCATGCGGAGGAGTGGGGCAACCAACCCGGATCACCAGGTTAGCGTCCACCACTTATGTGGAGGAGTGGGGAATCAAACCCGGTTCTCCAGATTAGAGTCCACCACTCCAAACCACCACTCTTAGCCACTACACCACACTGGCTCTCCAAGACTGCAAACTCACAAGAGCATATTGGTAAGGAGTGCCAAACCCTTCAGAATACAGGAGAAACTTTTCAGCACTTATCACTCCTCCTTACCTGACTTGACTGTCTTCACTTGAGTGCGGGGTAGTGTTTTTTAAAATCTAAAGTTGACAAGTCTTCTTCCCGAGTTAAGTACTAAACTCAGAGAAGGAGGGAGGATCAGTTCCACACATCAACGTTCCTTAACTCAAATGCTCACCACAGGGAAGCTTCCAGCTGAGGCACAGGAGGAACCCAGCAAGAAAAAAAAAATTAAAACATACTCAAACACTGGAGAAGCCTCAATAACAGCTACCTCAAATTGCATAAGCCAAAAAAGAAAAGCCATACAGAGTTAGTATTTGGCTTCTTTTTGGAGTGGCTATAAAAAGGGACATTGTATTATACAAAACAACAACAACCCAAAAACTTTGGTAATGTTCGTAATGGAAGATAACAATTGTCAGGACCCAGGATTGCTTCACTATCCCAGCAACTGGTGGTACTACTGGGATCTTCTTGGTTTGGTCCATGCCCAAGTGACAGTGGCCTTCCATCCATCCAATACCATCCAGCAAGAGAGGGAGCCCATTCTTCTCCTTCCACCTAGGCAGGATCCACCTGAGATGAGCTGTATAGGGGTATCTTTTAAATCCCACCCTGAACTCTCTTGGGGCAGCAAGGGAAAGCATTATTTGGGCTAGCTCAACAGCTTGATCTGGCTCTGCAATGTTCAAGAGGTCTGTTGTTAGATTAGACATACACAGTGACAGAAGAAAAAGAAGAGTGAGTTTTTATATGCCAACTTTCTCTACTGTTTAAGGAGAATCAAACCGGTTTATAATCCCCTTCCCTTCCTTTTCCCACAACAGACACCTTGTGAAGTAGGTGGAGCTGAGAGAGTTCTGGGAGAACTGTGACTGGCCCAAGGTCACCCAGCTGGCTTCATGTGGAGGAGTGGGGAAACCAACCCAGTTCTCCAGATTAGAGTCCACCACTCCAAACCACCGCTCTTAACCACTATACCACACTGCCTCTCACCCAAGCTTAAAGAGAGTGCCTAGTTCACATTCTTTTGCTAGAACAACACAAGACTTCTGAAATATAAATAATCCATGAACATTACGAGTGGGTGGCAACCCTACACACAGCAGGAATGCATAGCCCCACAAAAAGGCAGACAGAGCGAAGCTGCAGGAAGATAACCATGAGCTCACACCTCCCATAAATCCAATGAGGACATGACTATATCACTAGAGAAACGCCTGGTAGGATACTACATTAAGCATGGTCACAGGCTGACCCTGTGATTTACAGCTGTAAACAAGAAGTGGCATCACTCTGAATGATTCATGTTCAAGGGAGGGAGTGGGCACCATTTCCAACATGACTCTGCGAAATGACAACATGTTGGAAAACGGCACTGCTAGAATTACACTTTGCTTCTCTCCTTTCTGCACTTCACAGGGTCATGCCTTTGCATTATTAACACACTCAAGAGCCATTTCAGGAGAAATTCGAGCTGTTTCTTTCTTTCTTCACTGTGAGATAGGAATGTTGTCACGCCAGGTATGGAAAGTTCGATACCGGGTGATAGTTGGCAAGATCTTTCGGGTCTAAAGATGGTTACTTTAAGAGCTGTCTTACCACTGCCTCCTTTAGATCCCATGGGGAATGTCCCTGAAAAAAGGGACCTGTTGATGATCTCTCTCAAGGGAGAGATCATCAACCTAATAATTTACCCTAATATTAATGTCTGCCTCAATCTCAAATCGAAAGCTGGTACTCTGCATACTTGTCAATTTGGGGTTTTCTCCCCATGCCCATTCTTGTTTCTCCCTCCCCCTTGTCTTTCCCCCTCACCCAACCCCTCCCCTCAAAGCTGCAAAACTAGGAGGCTGCTTATTATTCAGTTTCACAGCAAGTGTTGGTTAGTTTCAGAACTCAGCCTTAGTGAATAGTTTTGTTGTTGTTTGCAACTAGCGAGAATGCTGAAATAATCACAAACAACCTATGTGGCTGCTTATTTCATCAATTTCACAGTAAGTATTGGTCAGTTTCAGACCTCAGCCTGATCAAACAGGGGTTTTTTTGTGACTACCGAGAATGCTGAAATAATCACAAAGGATCTAAGCCGCTGCTTATTTGGTCCGTTTAACAGTGAGTGTTGGTCGGTTTCAGACTGCTGTGCAGAGTGATTTGAAAATTCAACTGCCAATACTATGCATCGAAAGAGCAGCATATCCAATGGAAACAGCCTGGGCATAAAAGGCTACTGTCCCTCCAATCAAATAGAAAGAGGGACAGACATCTGCAGTGTTTAAACTAGGGGGGGGGGAACATAGAGAACCTTAGTCTCAAATGCCAGCAGCTACAGCTCAGACTTTGCACTTAACACTACTATTCCAAACTGCAGGAGAACACACATACACAATGCTTTCAGAACAATTTATATAACATGCTGTTTGGCATGGAATTCATTTGCTGCAGGTCAACTCCCTTTAAAACTTGCATTTGGAGTGACAAGCTCACATATCTTTGACAGCATACTACAATGCTTAAGCCCAAAGACTGTATTCTCTTTTCTTAAAGCTATTTCACCAGGATTACAGAGTTTGGCACCCGAGGCAAAAGGTAAAATTGCACAAGTACGAACCCACCCTCCCCATAGTGATGATGAGAAGCAGTTTCACAGGGAGTGAACTGTTATTGAAAAACACCATCCTGTATAACAGGAAGATACTTGTCCCATGAACCATGGGAATGAAGACACATCCTTAAGTCCCCTTAGATAGAAAAGCCAGGGATGCATCAAAAGATCAACATAATTGAAAACAGAAGTACTAAACTGACTTCATATAGTTAATGTGTTGAAAAGAGAATGGTCCTTGATACCAACAGCATTTTTTTTACTTAAATATCAACATATAAGAGAGCCAGCATGGTGTAGTAGTTAAGAATGGTGGAATCTAATCTGGAGAATGAAGATTCAGTTACCCACTCCTCCACATGAAGCTTCTATGTGACCTTGGGCCAGTCACAGTTCTCTCAGAACTCTCTCAGCCCACACTGAGGCAGGTGATGGCAAACCACCTCCTAACCTCTCTTGCCTTGAAAACCCTACGGGGTCACCATAAGTCAGCTGTGACTTGATGGCACTTTCCACCAGTAAATGTCAATAGATACTCATGGTATGAGTAGGATCCACTGGAAGATTTTCATGGACAGAAGGGAAGGGTGATTTTCACCCATTCACCAACCCGCCTCCACCCAGCTGTTCCTGGGAGTCCCCTGTACCCCAGCAGTTGCACTGTGGGAGGGAATTTGTGTCTGTAGCAGGAGGACAGAAGTGGAGAAGTCATGCTCTGATGATAGAATTCTGTGTGGCCTTTTATGAATGACTGTTTCCATTGTGGTCACCCCCAACTATTTTGGGGCTTTGTTTTGCTTATGCATGCATTTTCCAACCTTCAGAGGTTGCCTCACTCTCCCCATATGTTTCCATGTGATTTCCCCACATTTTATGAATGCTGGCTAAATGTGGCGGAGACGTGTGGAGAGATTGAGAAAACCCCTGAAGGTTGGAAAATGCATGTATAAGCGGAGCGGCTTGCGTGTCTCTCCGTCCGCCTGGCGAACGCGCTTCCCGTGCCCGGGTCCATTTTCCCCATTTGGGGTGCGGTGCGGCGGCCTAGTGGTTGGAGTGGGGGAGGAGGACGTGCGGCGGAGCGGCTTGCGTGTTTCTCCGTCTGCCTGGCGAACGCACTTCCCATGCCCGGGTTCATTTTCCCGGCGTCTCGGCGCCTTCTGCCGAGGGGGTTGTGTGTGCACGGCCTCTGCGGTAGTGTGTGTGTTTTGCTTCTGTTTATTGGCCCTGGCCACCCTCGCCCACGGTAATAAGATCGGTTTGGCAGTCTGTGGCCTAGGGCCCTGGCATTTAAAACCCTAGCTGTAGGGACGGTCAGCTACCCAAAAACTAGGCTTAGCTAGGTCTTCAAAAGGACAAGGGATCTTTACTTCTAATTAGTTGTCAACTAGGTAAAACAGTTGTGGACGACTACTGCCAGCAGATTTAGTCAAAGGTGAGGGAAGAGTGTCCATTCTTGCAGGGAGAAAATTCCTCCTGGTTCCTGAGGGAACCATTGTTGGAGTGCAGAATTAGATAGGGTTTAATTAATCCCAGCCAGTACTTCCCCTGTTAAAAAGGTTTAGAAATCCATCTCCAGGGTTAGACAGGTCACTAGACTAGGTTCCCCAGGTACAGAACCAAACAAATCAGCAGGCATTAAAATGAGGTAAGGTTAGGGGCGGGCCTATTGGTAACAGTTTGTTATCTAGGGGGAGGGTTCATAAAAAGTGATCAGGTGAGGGACTGCTCCTACTCCAGGACAGGTAGCTAGTCAGTTAAACATCCCCACAGTACACGAGGTAGCTAGAGTTTGGCCCAGGGGAAAAATGAGTGGCAGGGGTGCAGGAAAGAGGGGCCCCAGGGGGAAAGCGAAGCAGAAGACAAGAGGGGTGGAGGGGAGGGGAGTAAAACCTGAGCCAAAGTCAAACCAAAATACCTAAGCAATGAAACTGAAATCAGCGCTCAAATGTGCAAGAACTTGATGATTAATGGGCAATGCATAAATGCGGTGCACAAATAAGAAACCTTGGGACGGGGCCGCCTTTTAGAAAAAGAAATAGAACACCACAATATTTAAGCGTTGAAGATCAGCAGTAAACACAACCCGCTGGTTCTCGTTGGGAGGACGTTTCAAGAAACGGCGGAAAACTCCTCCCCCCTAAGTCCACGGTTGTTAAAGGGCTTAACGAGAGGGCGAAGTTGCAGAACGGAAATGCAGACTGGTTTCTTCAGCAGCAGCCAGCGACGGTCTTCTGTCTTGGAGGAGGTGCTAATTGGCACTTTGCGAATTGGTTTTTGAGCTCTTTCCTCCTCCATAGCCTCCAACGGGACTAACTCTGGCTTAAGCTATTCCGAGGAGGTGGGGATTGGGGAGACAATCTGCATATGGCGCAAGGCATGATGGTCAATCAAATGGCACCAAAACTTTTCTGATACTATTTGTTTTTGATAATAATTTAGTGTTCACAGTGATGGGAATGCAAAGCAAAAATTTCCAACATCATCTCAATGTTCACTTCACTCGAAAGGTTGTCTTCACGCCTAGTAGTGCTCCTGGCTTCCCACAAAAAAATTATCAAGCTTGAGTTCCATGCGCTCGCGGATCTCAGCACAGCGATCTGAACAGGCCAACCCAGCAGGCTGAGATGGCCTGACTGATTGCACTGGTACTGCCCTGGTTTCGGACCAGACATCCCCGTGGGGGGGGGGAAATCTGGTCGGAACCTGAGATCCCTTCCTAACGAGGGAACCCCGTGGTCCAGAGGGGTTTCCTCCTCTGGGAGGGACCTCACTCTATTTGGTAAAAGACAGATAAAAGAGGAAAACAAACTAACGCAACAGAGAGAACCATATGAATGAACATCATTCCAGAGCTACCCGTTTCTACAAGGACGGTACTAAATCCGGCTTCTGTCAGAGAGGGGCCGGCTTATGCAAAGTGTTGGTCCCAAAGCATGTTGGGAAGTGACACCTGACTGCGCTCAAGGCGGGGTTCAGCGCGAGGTCTCTCACTTTGACAGGTGGAGAAGAGCTTAAAGAGACAGTAGGGAACAGTTCAGAGACATAGCTCACTACCTTAACTTTAGTGGTGAAGGCTGCTTTGGAATTTGGGCGCTCGCCTGATTAGGAGAGCGCCTGCTGCTGTGGGTCCTCCTGGAGACCTTGCCTCGCCTTTCATTGGAGCTGGTGAATGTACCGGCTGCGGGCTGTCAGCCTGAAACCTGGGCGGCATCAGTGCTGTGTGGCGCTGTCGTGCACTCACATGCTGTCCTGGAGCTCGCACGAAGGTGCTGGTCATCACCATCACCGTGAGCCTCTTCGGACACTGTGCTGAAAATGTCATCATTTTCCTGTTAATTTTTTCCAGGGGTTTGGCCAATAACAACCCCCCCTATAAAGGTTAAAGAATGGAGACATGACAGTCATAGATGCATAACATTGATAGAAGCATCGGAAATGATCACACACACACACACACACATTATCTTCTCAGTGTCAACGAGACAAAGCAGATTTGTCTCCCGGCTCTGCCACAGAGGGGCTGGTGTATGCAAATTGCCGGTCCCTAAGCATGCTGGGATTATGGAGCCTTTAAGCGTTCTGGACGGTGCTCAGAGCACGGCTTTGCGACTTGACAGTTAGGAGAGATAAGAGAGACAGGTTTCTTTAACCCGCTGTGGCGCGGGATCTATTGGGGGGGAATGGGGGGGCCACCATAATACACAAAGCGGTCCTGGTGAGGGCTCCAGTGTGTCTGCAAGCTCCACACTACATTCCGACCCAGCCAAATGGCAGGGGTGCAAGGGAGCGGGACGACCGTCCAAAACCTCGGCGATCCAAAGGGCAGAGTACCATTGCAGAAGAGCCTCAGAGTCTACTGGTGATTATGGCCAATGTTGTCCTCTGAGGCTGTACAAAAGCCTACTGAAAAGTCTCCCAGACTCCCACCCTAATTTTTCCAAGGGGTTTGTCCAATAACAACCCCTCCGATTAAGGTCAAAGAAAAGAGACATTAAACAACTCATACATGCATGTACAGAGAAGCATCGGGAATAATCACACACTGTTGTGGTACAGGCGAGGAACGAGGGCTGTAAGCGTAGTCTGGGGAACAGTCCAAGGTCATTCATAGTGAAGGCAGAGTCCGAGATATCAATACAGGCAAGGGAAGTCCAAGGCGTCAGAGTCAGTCCAAGAAGTCAGGATACCAGGAATCCAAAGGATAGCAGGGAAACAAGGCAGGTACTCAAGGAGGTTGGTGACAAGTTGCTTGCACAACAGCCAAGCCTAAGTGATGGCTTAAAACCCTTCCCCTGCTGCTGTAGCAGCCAGCTGATGAGGCTGAGTTCACAGGTGGTGCTTCAGCCCTGCTCTTCCTCATCACTGCTACTGGGGAGGTTCCTCTGTAAAGCCTTCAGCCTAGCACTCTGCCGTCTCTGCTGCATTGCCAGATGGACCTGTTTTCTTCTCTGCTCCAGTGGCCCTGGTGAGGCCTCTGGAGACACTGCATGTTGCAAGGTGTCAGGTCCAACTGGAGTCCTTGAGCTGGCAGGCTGCAGACATGGTGAGTCATCTGCTGACTTTGGCTGATCTTCTATTCTGGTCTCTACTTCCTCTTCATCAGAGGAGGTCTCTGCAGGCTGACTCTCTGCAGGCTGACTCATGACACACACACACACACACACACACATCTTCACAAGTTGACTTGACACACACAGGCGAAGGCAGCCTTCAAGGGTATGCCAGAGCAAAGCTGGTCAGAGATGCAAATTTGGGCCAGTCTGCCCTGGAGTGGAGGGGTGATCATATGCAAATCTTTCCATGCGAGGGGCATGCTGGGTACCCTTATGCTTGCGGCGTTCAGGTGTAAGGTGGCAGTGTTTCCATTTAAAGAGGTAGCACAGGTTTTAGAGGTGCAGACCAGACATTAACTTTGCTGGGGCATGGTTATTTTGTGGGGAAGAGGGGGCCACCATGATCTTGGAGGGGAGCTGCTTGGGGCCTCCTTGCCACCTTCCCAACAGCCTCGCTAACTCGGGACCCTGTTCTTCGGGCACAGACCCACTCTGGTGGGATGTGAAGCCCAAACCCAGGGAGACACTGGGCCGGCTGGCCTAGCACTGCCAGATTCTCAAAACTCTGCATGGGGGCTTATTGTTGAGTTTTGAGAATTTTGGCTGGGGAAAATGTGCATCTAGAGAGTGTGCATCTAGAGAGTGGCAAATCCAAGGCAAAACCTCCCATTGTATCTCCTTGCCTATTTATACATGGGAGGTTTTGCTTTGGTTTTGCGACTCGCGAGGTGCACTTCCTTCTCGGTGGTTGTACTGCTGCGCCAGCTGGGAATGTGTGACTTCCCTAAACAATTCTGCTTCCCAATTTTTCCCAGGGAATACTGAAAAGGTAACCCCAACTTGGAAAGTCTAAGAATAGAAAAGTTCAACGAAAGATAATGAGAGGAGGGGTGCTGCACTGCATCGTGCAAAACGTGTCTCGCAATTGGAGGGGTCATTTCGTTTGCGTTTTGTGTTGGATTACTCCAGAGAAGACATCCACAGTAGGACCCATTTTGGGGCTATTATCTATGATTTCTTTTCCTGTAAGTGTGTGTGGGGGAGGCAGCAGAGGCTGTGTGTGTGTGGGGAGGAGAGGTTTCTGTGGTTGGGGGAGTGTGTGTTCTCTGCTTTTAAAGTTTAAAGTTGACTCTGTGCGGCGGTTAACGACGCGACACGAGTCTCTCCGTGTGGGGTCCACTCCGAGTCTGGCTCCAGCAGAGCAGAGCCAAGCACTATTGGTTTGCGAGGGGGGTTGCGAGAGCGGCAGTGCAACTTGCATGAGCCTTCTTTCTTCCTCTGCTTTGCAGCCGCTCCTCGTGTGCGCCTTGGAATTGTTTTCCCCAGTTGGGGTGCAGCCGCGTGGTGCCGCCGTATTGGTTTGGTTTGAAAGGGGGGGAGATGCACATTAAGGAGGGGGGAACCCTTCTGGGCCCCTTGTCTCGCCCTCCCTGATCTGATCGTTACAGAACTTGGGGGTTATTGCAAGAAGGGTCACCTCAAGCCACGCTAAAAGTTTGGAACGTCTACCTCCGAAAATGCCCCCACACAGAGATGCGGAAAGACATGAATGTGTTTTTAATGACTTTAATGGCCGAATGTGTTCGCGAACTCTGAACATCATGCTGGATTTAACGGATCCGAATCTGGGGGAGTTCGGACTTCGGCATTTCATGAATAAAAACGGGCCGAATTTTGCCGAATCTGAATTTTACTGATTTCCCCCCCCCCCCGACAGCCCTATCTGTGGTTGTTTTGTGAGTTAATGAAGCTGCAGGTTTGAAGTTGAAAGGAATAAAGCAGGGGGCAACATTAATGGTCCTCCAGCCAGGAACCAAACTGGCTCTAGAAACAAACATAAAATGAATTCATCTGAATGCTGAAATTGTGAAAATTTCTATGTGCCCTAAACATTGCCAGAGAAACTTTTATTCCCTTTGCAATGAAATGATTAACATTGGCACAAACTTTATGATATTGCTTAAAGATCCCCTTGATGCACAAAAGCAGAAAAAACTGAAAAAAACTATGGAATACGTATGCCACTGTGCTGGTTCTCTTAACCATAAACGAACAGTGCAATTTTACTGAAATCAAGAGAGTGGCTAAAAATACTACCAGAGAAGCCACAAAAGAAGACAAAACCTAATGGAAGAAGCTCTAGGGTTGATTCCTAATGAAAATGCTCTTAAAATGGTGTGTGTGTGTGTGTGCGTGCGTGTGTGTATGTGTAAAGTGCTATCAAGTCGCAGATGACTCATGGTGACCCCATAGGCTTTTCAAGGCAAGACACTAACAGAGGTGGTTTGCCACTGCCTTCCTCCGCATAGCGACTCTGGTATTCCCATCCAAGTACTAACCAGAGCTGACCTGGCTTAGCTTCTGAGGTCTGACAAGATGAGGCTAGCCTGGGCCATCCAGGTCAGGGCTCTTAAAATTATGGCTTCAATGATACAGGCAAGGCAAATAACACTGAAGATGGGGGTACAGCTACTAAAACAACAATTCTTGAAAACTCCTGGAAAGGGTAACATACAGAAATATTGGCAGAAAACTTTTAAACTTCAACAAAAGGTTTAGTAGTGTACTTCAATCACAGTCTTTAGAACACACACAGAAATTATCAAGTTGTGTGTCATGTGATTATGCATACTTACTGAGACCAGTGGTCTCTATGGGTGCTGTACCACGTGCTCACCAACTGTATTGAATATACCACCTTCAGCAATTGCCTAAAGATGAACTATCAGTTCAACATGAGTGCCAGTGTGTAATTACATGAGAACATACGGGTGGTTGAATCTTGTGGAAGTCCTCAGAGAGAAGAAGTTTCCCTACCAAGCTCAAAACACTCTATGGATTGTGAGGCAAACGAAATGCACAACCAGATGGGTAGGGCTGCCAACTCTGGGTTAGGAAATACTGGGAGACTTCGGGGGCAGAGCCTGAGGAGGGCAGGATTTGGTGAGAGGAGGGACTTCAATGTCATAGAGTCCAATTGCCAAAGTGGCCATTTTCTCCAGGAGAACTGACCTCTGTTGCCTGAAGGTCAGTTGTAATAGCAGGAGATCTCCAGCCACCACCTGCAGGTTGGCAACCCTATGGATGGTATACTGCCTCTGTCTCTTTGATGTGATACTAGAATAATTGTAGATATTAAATAGGGTTTCTAACAACTGATCTCCTGCTAACAACTGATTTCCAGGCGACAGAGATCAGTTCACCTGGAGAAAATGGCTGCTTTGGAAGGTGTACTCTATGGCATTATACCCCACTGAAGCCCCTCCCCAAACCCCACCCTCCTCAGGCTCCACCCCTACAATCTCCAGGTATTTCCTAACCTACAGTGGGGAACTCTAATATTGAAACAGACATAATAACTGTGGCATCACCCAGAAAGACAGCATAGGCTAGGGTTGCCATTCAGGGGCTGGTACCTGATGGGAGACTGGGACGGGCATGGGGTTTTACCGTAGAGTTTCCACTGGATCCTACAGCGTTGTGCTGATGTCACTTCCAGGTTGCCCCAGAAGTGACATCATGGTGTTGCCACAATGCTGATATCCACACATTTCTCCCCACATTGTCCTATTAAACAACCACAGGAGTCGGGGGCTGCAAGTTGAAGACCTACTGCTAGCCTAGGCCCCTGCCGACTCTCAACCCTTCTACTTCCTGTCCTACTGCACTATCTCTCCCAGCAGGCAGTACTACTAACTCTCTTGTTTATAACCACTGCTACAGCTAAAAATACCACTACTCCCCCAGCCCCTAGGAGAATTTTGAGGACAAACAGCAGGGTGCTTGGGGGAAATGGCAAAAGTTCTGCTTCTGTGATCTGTTCTGCTGGATCCAACCCAGGATATGTAAGCAGAATGACTGTACCAAAGCCAACTCAAAGCACAAACAAGTGAGAAAAACAAAGCTTGATAGCATATATTGACTTATAGAAGGTGACACATTCCTGTCTACTGACCAGACTTAAAAACTGCCTTTTTAGTACACCTGTAATAGCAAAGTGGAACATTTATAGAAAACTGGACAACATGACCAAAGATAATTTAGATCGAAAAGAGTTTTTATTGGAAAGGATTTCCTAAATCTAGAACGGCCTAGTCACTCTCAGCTCTATAACTAGCATTGGGTACTGATTCCAAAAAGGCAAAGGAAGTGTGCTTGAATCACTCACCTTTTATATAGGATATAAAATTATTTGCTGAATCTCCAAATATACCCAAGAACCTCAGAAGACCCACAACAATTTTCAGCCAATATAAAAATGTTGTTTGGAGTCAGAAAATGTGCAGCTCTCAACTAAAATTAACAGTAAAGGTCGTCCACAATGAAAACACCTGGTAAACGCTAATACGTTACACTTTTACTCGATAGCAATTCCAACTACAAGTATCAGGGGAACAGTAAGAATAACCAGTTAGCCCACTCAAGTTTAAAATCCTCTTCCTAGAATCTTGACAGACAGAGGCTCCTTGAGATACTGAAAACAGAGCTTACAGCTAACAATAAAAAAACTATTTTGCTCCAACTTAGTCCATGTGCATGATTAAATGCTCTAATGCTGATTTGAAGTGCGTGAGCACTTCTGAAGTGCATAAGCACCTCAGCTAACTTTTAATTAATTAAAAGTTCAGTTTTTTAGCATTTCAAGCATCAGAAAACTACATAAAAAGCTTTTCTGGGTTTGTTTGTTTGTTGAGAAACTGTTCCGAACTGCCCCCCAAAGAGGGCACATTTGATATGCAGATATATAAATACAAACCCAGCAGAACTGTATTGAGATGCAAATCTCCTTGCAATTTTTGTAGCTGTTGATAACATTTAGACAGCGTAAACTGTAAATAACCACTTGCCTTATTCTTGATGGCAAGCAACAAATGTCTTCAGATGGCTCGGCAACAAAGTTCTTCATAAACTGGTTCCTTTATCAGTCCCAAGCAGAGAAGATACCGATGCAGGATGGCTGGCTACAAAGTAGTTCTGTAGGCTAATAAGTTTTGTGGAATTGCAAGGCATGCTTAAATTGACATAGGTCATTTATGCATGGGTACTTTCACTCACGTTCACCCCCCATCTGTCTCGGTTGTTCCTTGAAGTTATGCATGAGTTTTCCCTCCATTAGAGATGACCTTGCTGCCAGCCCTCATGAAACATGGACCTTCCCGTTCTTCTGTTAACCCGATTTTTCCCTCTTCCCTGAGCTCAGCCCGGGTGAAATCTCCATGCATAAGGCAAAGTGCAAGACACACAAGCTTAGTTTCGCTCACAGCCAATTACAAAACAGCATGTCCAGAGGCAGGGCTTCAAATACTTCCTGCTTCCCTGGAGTTCTTTCTGAGCGAATGTACTTAGGGCTGTTGAATTAAAAAAAATTCGGTATAGTTCGGATTAGGCTGAATTCAGCCCGTTTAGATTCAGGATATGCCGAAGTCCGAACTCCCCCGCTTCGGGTCCGTGCAATTCGGCGGGAATTCAAAGTTCGGGAAAAAAATTCGGCCGAATAAAGCCATTAAAAACACAACCACGCCTTTCCGTGGCTCTGGGGGGGCATTTTGGGGGGTAAAGGTCCCAAACTTTCAGAGGAGCTTCAAAGGACACTTCTTGAAAGACCCCCCAAGTTTTGTAAAGATTGGGTCAGGGGGGGCTGAGATATGGGCCCCGAAAGGTGTCCCCCACCCTTAATGTGTATCTCTGAGCAGAGCTTGCCGCCCATGCACAAAGCTCCCGGCCCCGACAAACAGCTGAGAGCAAGGGCGGGGCAGGTGTGAAAAAATTTGCAAAGCAATACAACTGCAAAGCAACACAAGCATGCAATGCAACACCTTTGCAACAGTGCAAAGCAACACCTGACACCTGAGAGTTTGCAAACCATGGAAAGGGACAGAGGCAGCTAGCTATGCATAATGAGCAGGAAGGGGTGGAATTTCTCCTTTTGCATTGGACTTGGGACCAGGCAGATGCATTCTTTAAGTCACCATTTGAAAACCAGTTTTGAGCAAGCATCAAAATAACCTAACTGATCTTATGAATGAGGGAAAACCTGAAGACACAAAACTGAAGCCCCCCCTCAAACCAGGGAGAGAGAGACTGGAGGGGGAACACACACCCCAGGCAGAACTGGCAAAAGCCCCCTTTGGCTCCCCCCCACCCAAAGAAACTGCTCCCTCCCCCCACACACACACAGACTCTGCTTTCCCCCACACACACACACAGAAAGGAAAAAATATAGATTAAAGCCCCCAAAGGGATCTTACTGTGGCTGTCTTCTGTTCCATCAGGAGAGGCTGGGTAATCCAATATGATTCCATTTGTATCCAATATGAGATCCATATGTATGCATCTCTCGAGGGTGATCCATTCATCCCAATAGGGAAAAGGGGAAAGCCCATATTTCGAGGGGCCCTGACCCAATGTTTACAAAACTTGGGTGGTCTCTTAAGAAGCCTTGTCTGAAGCTCTGCTGAAAGTTTGGGGTCGGCATACCCAAAAATGCGCCCCCTGCAGCCACGGAAAGAGAAAAGGGGGGAGCCGATATTTCTGCCCCCACTGAACCCATCTTTACAAAACTTGGGTGGTCTCTTAAGAAGAATTGTCTGAAGCTATGCTGAAAGTTTGGGGACTGCACCCCCCAAAAAGCACCCCCTGCAGCCACGGAAATGGAAAAGGGGGGAGAGGAAAAAGG
This sequence comes from Euleptes europaea, assembly GCF_029931775.1. Classification (NCBI taxonomy): domain Eukaryota; kingdom Metazoa; phylum Chordata; class Lepidosauria; order Squamata; family Sphaerodactylidae; genus Euleptes; species Euleptes europaea. The sequence goes on along the minus strand of NC_079319.1, from coordinate 89,164,289 downwards.
GGTGGAGCCCATATCTTGGGCCCCCCTGACCCAATGTTTACAAAACTTGGGGGTCTCTTAAGAAGGCTCACCTGAAGCTCCGTTGAAAGTTTGGGGTCTGTACCACCAAAAATGCGCCCCCTGCAGCCATGGAAAGAAAAAAGGGGGGAGCCCATATCTCGGGACCCCCTGACCCAATGTTTACAAAACTTGGGTGGTCTCTTAAGAAGGCTTGTCTGAATCTCCGCTGAAAGTTTGGGGTCTGTACCCTCAAAAATGCACCCCCTGCAGCCACGGAAAGGAGCGAATGTGCACAAGCACCCCCCCACATACACACAGGAGGTTTTCCCTCTCTCTCTCTCTCCCCGGCTGGGCCGCACATCAGCTGATTCCTCCAGTATTCAATCCTGACTGATTGGCCAGAAGGAGACCCAGCTTGGCCACCGATTGGCCGGGGGAGGAGAATGCTGCTTACTGACGGTTATGCTGCTTACTGACGCCTGAATTTGCCGGATTTATTCATGAACTCCCAAACTCGCTGAATTCGGCTTCCCAGTTGTCCGCCAGTTTTGAGTTCGGTTCATCCCGAACTAAAAACCGCCGAATCAAGGGAAATTTGGCTGATTTTCAGTTCGGGCCGAACTGAATCAACAGCCCTAGATGTACTGCTTTTTAAAACTGAGGCTTGGATGTCTCCCCCCTTCTTTTCAGATTGCTTCTTTTTTTGTTTTATGTTCTTAAAATGCTTTTTTAATGCAGCAATTGGGTTTGGGGAGGAGGGAACCTTTCTGTCGCTACAGCCAATTATGAAGCAGCATTTCAAGGGGCAGGGATTCAAATACTTTCTGATTTGAGCTTGGAGACTGCTGGTGCATAGACTCCCAACAGGAAAGTGTGGGTCCAGCAAGCAACGAACCTCAGGTAAAACTCCCATGCATAAACAACCATAGGCAGGTTTTAAACTATTGGGGTTGAGACGTATTGGAATTCCTGTATGTGTGTGTTTTGTTTATTAGATTACAGATCTCTTACTTCCTTCAATACCACTGCAATGGAACTAGGGATGCTAGCCTCCAGGCGAGACCAGACATCCCCTGGAATTACAGAGATCAGTTCCCCTGGAAAAATGGATGTTTCAGAGGGTGGACTCTGTGTCATCATACCCCACTGAGGTCCCTGTCCTCCCCAGGCTCCACTCCCAAATCTCCAGGAGTTTCCCAATCTGGAGCTGGCAACCCTAACACCCCCCTTGCCCACTAGTGGTAACCCTAAATGGAACTATATTGCATTTTTGGGGGGGTGGGGTGGAGGTTGGTAATGTGCATTTATTTAAAATGTAAAGCAACCATATATTATTAACTTGACTCATAAGTAGAACTTTATTCCTCGAATGGGGTCCCTTTCCTTCCTGTTCCAGCTGGCTGAGGCGCTGAAGCAGAATTGAATATAGCTGGGGGGGCGGGCATAGCCAGAAAGTAGGGTTGCCAGCACCGAGTTGGGAAATACTTGGAGATTTTGGGGATGGAACCTGAAGAAGGCAGAGTTTGGGGAGGGGAGGGACTTCAATGAGGTAAATGCCACAGAGTCCACCTTCCAAAGCAGCCATTTTCTTCAGGTGAACTGATCTCTGTCACCTGGGGATCAGTTGTAATAGCAGGAGATCTCCAAGCACCACCTGGAGGTTGGCAACCCTAAAAGAAAGGCTCCAGTGAGCAGAGGGAATCATTGAACACAAAGGACACTTCCCCTTCAGTAAACAAAAGTGCCTTCCACTCCAAAGTTACCTTTGGATCCACACCAAAGAGTGCAGCCTGAAGAAATTGTACTTTAATAATCATTCATCCCTCTTTTGAAAGGGAATCATTACAACAGGAGATGTGACTTATCAACCAAAGATTCTTTAACTGATATACAGAGGTCACAATTACATTAATACACTGTTAGTGGCTAAATTCTTTTGGAATATCCATAGGACCATTTTTCAGCTTTTACGGACAAATAGCTTTTGGCTGATTTTCATCTTTCAAGTAGGCAGATGCTGTCTCACCATTTTGATGAACATCTGCACCCTAGTGTGGTGTAGTGGTTAAGAGCTCTATTGGTACATTGTTGATGGACCATTTTGAAAGATGCCAGCTTTTGGTGAAAACTAGAATTTTGGTTTTGGTATAATTAATTTGCAATTTGTTGTAAACATAACAAAATGCAAATTAATTATGCCAAAACCAAAATTCTAGTTTTCACCAAAAGCTGGCATCTTTCAGAATGGTCCATCGACAATGTACCAATAGAGCAGGTCAAGACTTTTAAATATTTGGGTCTCACTTTTAACTACAATTTAACATGGACAAATCACAGAAATAATGTCATCAACTTAGCTAAATATTCAGCATCACAGATTAAACAATTTTTTTACTTAAAAGGGAACCAATATGTACCTGCAGCTATTCATGTTTTATCAGTTAAGATTTTGGCGCAACTACTGTATGGAATACCTGTCTGGATAGAAGCATTGAATAAAAATTTGGAAGCTGTACAGACTTCCTTCCTCCGCCAAATACTAGGACTTCCTAGTTGCGTCCCATTCCAATCTATCCTTAGTGAAACTGGAATGATGACTTTAGAGACCAAAGCTTGGCTCTTAACTTTTAAATACTGGATTAAGATTCATTTTTCTCCAAATAAAAATCGTCTTACTCCCTTTTTATTAAAAGAAGCTGCAGATACAGAGTGGTTCATGCTTATCCCACACAAACTGAAAACCTTGGGATTAGATATAGACAATTTATTGATGCTGAACAGCCAAACCATTTTCCGAGTTATTAAGCAAAGACTACTTAACCATGAAAGACAAACAATCCTGCCTGCAACTCCTTTATCTTGTTCTTCATCCAAATTGGGTCTTTCTGCCAATTTTGGATTCCTCCAGGATTACTTCTACTTTCTAAGTGATCCTTCCCTCCGCAGGGCCTTTATGCTAGCTAGACTAAACGCCTTCCCATCGGCGGTTTTATTCGGGAGATTTAGTGGTACCCCTTTGGAAAAGAGAATTTGTGGGTGTGGCTTGAATCAGATAGACTCCATTTATCATATTTTATTGGAATGTGAAATGCTAGCGGACCTACGTACTAAATTTTTAATGCCATCAATTTTGGATAGGAACTCTTCCCCCCACTCTTTGTTTAGACTTTTACTGAACGGATATGATCCAGAAACTACAGAAATAGTTTTTGAAGCCATGTTTTTGAAGCAAGCTCTAATGATAAAAATCAAACAAAAAATATAATAGCTGCTATTCTGGTTACTTGTAGACACTCGTTTTCTATATATACCTTATATTCACTGTACCTCGTTTTATTCAGATCTATTGCTACAGATTTCGATATTGATGTTTTTATCATTTATCAAATTCTGGAATACCTTGTACAATTTGTTATGCCAATAAAGGTTTTTGAATTGAATTGAATTGAATTGAAGGTTTAAGAGCGGCAGACTCTAATCTGGAGAACCGGGTTCGATTCCCCACTCCTCCACATGAGCAGCAGACTCTAATCAGGCGAACCAGGTTGGTTTCTCCACTCCTACACATGAAGCCAGCTGGGTGACCTTAGGCCAGTCACACCTCTCTCAAGGTGTCTGTTGTGGGGAGAGAAAGGGAATGTGATTGTAAGCCGGTTTGAGACTCCTTAAAGGTAGATAAAATTGGGGTATAAAAACCAACTCCTCCTCCTCCTCTTCTTCACATCTATAACCATTTAGATGTGTGGAAATGTAATCTAATTCATTTACTCATAATGCTTCCCACTAGATATAATTTTATTTCTCCCCTCTTTTTTTAAGTGAGAAATGGCAGATGAATAGCTAATGGCTGTTAAATCTACAGAAAGGAAAGATACTTGTCTCTGTCCTAATCTTTTCCTTTTTTTTTTTTAAGCACCTCAAAACTCATTTGTTCATTCTTTCATCTCTTGGGTGAACATTTTGTGTTATTATTAATTCTTTTGTTCTGATAAACTCCGGAGTTCTTCCCTCATGGCTCATTAATTGTCCTCTTCTACCATGTTCTTCCACCATGTTGCCTTGTTCTTTCCCTTTCCTCCTTTCATTCCTAATTTCGCCCATTATTAAAGTGTAAACCTGTGGGCAGCACCATTTGTTTTACTGTTCTTTATTGATTGTACAGTGCCTAGCAATTTGGGCATTCAATAAGTACCATTATTACTATGATTGGCCCTTTCCTTTTTATAGGGCTCCAGTGGCTTGTGACAACCTCACCCATTCATCAAATGCAAGCTACAAAAACAACACCATATATTTTTAAGGATAGAACTGGAGGCTACAGCCAAAGGGAGGATGGATCCAACGTCATCTTCTCTGTTTCTTCTTTACATGGAGCAGTATACAACTTGTTAATGAAATGTTGTATCTTTATGAGTTTGTCTATTATTTTTTTTGTCATCATGTCCCATCTGACTTATGGCGACCCTTGGTGGGGTTTTCAAGATAAGAGACATTCAGAGGTGGTTTGCCATTGCCTGCCTTCATTCGCATCATGACCCTGGTATTCCTTGGAGGTCTCCATCCAAATATTTGCCAGGGTCAACCCTGCTTAGCTTCTGAGATCTGACAAGATCAGGCTAGCCTGGGATATCCAAGTCAGGGCTGCCCACCATCTAAACAACAGCTAATAAGGGGTGGGGAGGGGAAAAAAAACAATGTGCATTTTCCCCATTAATATATGGGGAGAGTGGTGGTTTTGTAAACAGAAATATGCTGTTTTGGGGAAGGGCTGTGGCTAGGGTTGCCAACTGTAGCCATTTTCTTGCCACTTTCCAGTCCCTGGTACTTGTTGTATCTGTTATGTCCTTTTATGTAATTTATATTGCAATAATGTTTTCAGCATGCCATATATAAGATGTTATTTATTTCACAGCTGACGGTCATTTGAACCCTCCTTTTAGCCTACGGGCTGATTAATGCTAACAACGTTGGAGCTGAAGAAAGCCTTGAAACGTGATTTACGACTAGCCACGCGTTCTCCTTTTATCTTGGTTCCTTGGCTGCACTTCTTGGATTTTCTTATCTCTTACTTCTGGACTATTGATGTTTGACCTCATGTTTTGGACTGGATATTCCTGTACTCGTTGTGGATTGTATTTAGTCTAGAGCACTAATTTGTGCCACAGATTTGCTTGCTCTACTGCATGATGTAATGCTTTTCATTTCATTTCATTTATCATTATGCTTGTTGACTTTATGCCTATAAATATTGTCTACACATTCAGAAGTGCTTATATGATTTTTTGTATAGTTTGCATGTTCATTGTTTGCATCATTATTTTGCATTTTTTACCCAGTGTGGTGTTATACTCTTGAGCCCTCGTGCTACCATTTTCTTCAACTACGTTAACTTTGGCACAGGTGTTCCTCATTATTGTAATTTACTAACTATGGCTCAACCTCTTCCTACATTTAGCTATTCTTCTTCTGATAGAGACCGTATTCTCAAATTACTCCCTAAGAGCAAGAACAAACCTCCTCCGGTTTCCAAAACTAAAGATTTTTCAGTTGTTACTAATTTGTTTAAAAAAAGCCTCCGCTGTGAGGCGCATGCTATTAACTTATCTCAATATTTACAATTGGACATCATACCCCGGGGCTTGCGTATTCAAAAGGCTCCGGCTTTACACCAGTCTGATAAACAGTTTGGAGACAAATGGGTTGCTATTTTGAATAAGTGCTCCATTGACTTGATGACTTTGATTATTGAACACTCCTTGGTGGTCAGGGACGCTGTGCAAGAACAAGCTATACAAGCCCAGGAGGAATTTAAAGCTGCAGTGTCTGAAGACACGTTCAATACTCAAATTGAAGCTCTTCAAAAAGAACTTGATGCCTATTCTGCCAATATTGAGGACTATAAACACAAGAAGATCACGCGTGATCAGGAGGATTATGCTCAGGATCGGGTATATTATTGGTTGGGCCAAGGCACACGCCGGCCCCGCAGATTTCAAGGCAAACCCCCTCCTAAAGCCCAATCTGACTCCTCTGTAGAACGTAACTCTTCTAGCAACTCTAGCCTTGGGTCTTATGGCTCTTCGTATTCTTTAAGATCTGGACGTCTGGATTTTCGTCGGGACCCCAAACCATGGGGACGTCAGAAACTAAAAACCTGATTTTCAATTTATCCTCCAGAATCTTAACAACAGATGAGCAAAAGGTATTAGAACTGGGCATCAGCTTTGTTCCCACCCCTCAGTATTCCCGATTTCAAAGTCAAGTTGATCTATTTAAATTTTTCAGAATATTGAAACTCAAGGAACAATTTCGTGACACTAAACCTTATCACAAACCCTTGGTCTCATTTAAACCCAAGTCCACGTATGTACCTAAAAACTGTAGCCATTTTCTTGCCACTTTCCAGTCCCTGGTACTTCGTGACTTACAGAAATTGGAGCGCCGTAAGGCTAATCATATGCAGCACCCCAACGTCTCCCAGTTTCATATGAACATCTTACGTGATTTATCACAGGACACTTCACTGATTTTTCGACCTGCTGATAAGGGCGGGAGTTTAGTTATACAGGATCGTTCCAACTATGAACAAGAAAATTGGAGGCAACTCAGCAACACCACCTATTATAAGCAACTCTCCTCTGATCCTACCAAAAGAGTGTACAATATCATCAAGACGACCATCTATGAAGCTTCTTCTCTCAATTACATCAATAAAAATACCGCTGATTTTTTGCTCGTACAATTTCCACGCGTACCGATTTTTTACAGTCTTCCTAAAGTACACAAATCTTTGGTGTCCCCTCCTGGGAGGCCCATTATCAGTCTAGTTGGTTCTCTACTGGAACCCATTTCCAAATACCTTGACTCCTTTTTGCAAATCTTTGCCCAGGACACTTCTTCTTATCTTTCCGATACAAGACACTTCATTCGTGATGTTGAAGATCTGCTCATTCCTTCTGAAGCCACTTTGGCAACTTTTGACGTCTCTGCCTTATACACAAATATACCTCTTGATGAGGTTCGCTGCATTATTGAAGAATTATTATTCTCTCGTCCTGATCAAACACCGCCTACTCACTTCCTTATGAGTCTACTCGATATCCTTTTTGAGAATAATTTTTTCCGTTATCAGGATACTTTCTTTTTACAGGTCAGAGGTGTCTCGATGGGCGCTGCGTGCGCCCCATCCATTGCCAACATCTTCATGATTCACTTTGAAAAATCTTGTCTTTTTTCTACTACTTTTTTCACCAGTCACGTGTTCTGGTTCAGACGGTACATAGATGACATTTGCATTATTCTCAATTCCTCAGAGTGTTTTCTTTCTTTTTCCACTTGGCTGAACTCCTTACACCCTTCTTTAACTTTTGTAGGATCCCATCATAATTCTGAAATTTCTTTTCTTGATGTTTCCATCTATCGACGGTCTGACAACAGATTGGCTGTCAAGCCTTTCACGAAACCCACAGATTCAGGTTCCAGTCTCCACTTTTCCTCCTTCCACCCCTTGCACCTCCGTTCCAACTTACCTTTTAGCCAGTTCCTGCGCATCAAAAGAAATTCCACCAGAGATGAAGACTTCTTCAGAGCTGCCAATTCGTTGGCGGCCAATTTTCGCAGAAGAGGATATCCACTTGACATCATTCAAAGTGCGCTTGATAGAACCCGTTCTAGATCCAGATCAGAACTGCTGCACCAATCTTCCTCGTCATCTACTCATGGCTCCTCTGCACCCAGAGTAGTAGCTTCCTTACAGTACTCACATCTATCTTTTGACATCAAACGTATTTTGTTGCGCCATTGGCATTTGTTACAGGATATTCCTGGATGCAAAGAACCCCCTATTTTGGGGATGAGGAAAACTCGTTCCATACGTGACATCTTAATTAAAACAGATTCTTTACCATCTACCTCTACAATGTCTCCGGGACACCACAAGTGTGGTCATTGCTCCATGTGCCCCTATAGTCTACCCATCAAAGATGTACATTCTAACAGTTCTAAGTTTTCTTACACTCTCAAGCAATTTAGCAACTGCGGCACGGCCATGTCTGTTTACGCGGTCCTCTGTCCGTGCCGTTTGATGTACATCGGTTGTTCATCTCGTCCTGTCCGCCTTAGGATCGGTGAGCACCGAACGCGCATCAGGGCGCGCAATTTAGAGGCACCGCTTGTCCAACATTTCATTAATGCTCATCATTTGGACACTGATATTGTATTTTTTGTTTTATGGCAATTTAAACCTAAACTATTTCATCTTCAGGATGCCAAAAAACGTTTATTGCAACAAGAAGCTCGTCTAATCTATGCCTTTCGGACCCTTACTCCCCTGGGTCTCAATAATGAGTTTGATTTGTCCTGCTTTATCTAAAACTGCACCATCTTACTTATAATTGTACCATCTCTTTAAATATGCACCTTCTGCTATCAGACTGCTATAAAAACGCCCCACTTCCTGTTTGCAGTACCGCTCACATGAGGATACATGCGCTTTTGAATTCCACATACACGCATTCCCTAGGTACAGCTTATAACCTTTTGTTGTATCTGTTATGTCCTTTTATGTAATTTATATTGCAATAATGTTTTCAGCATGCCATATATAAGATGTTATTTATTTCACAGCTGACGGTCATTTGAACCCTCCTTTTAGCCTACGGGCTGATTAATGCTAACAACGTTGGAGCTGAAGAAAGCCTTGAAACGTGATTTACGACTAGCCACGCGTTCTCCTTTTATCTTGGTTCCTTGGCTGCACTTCTTGGATTTTCTTATCTCTTACTTCTGGACTATTGATGTTTGACCTCATGTTTTGGACTGGATATTCCTGTACTCGTTGTGGATTGTATTTAGTCTAGAGCACTAATTTGTGCCACAGATTTGCTTGCTCTACTGCATGATGTAATGCTTTTCATTTCATTTCATTTATCATTATGCTTGTTGACTTTATGCCTATAAATATTGTCTACACATTCAGAAGTGCTTATATGATTTTTTGTATAGTTTGCATGTTCATTGTTTGCATCATTATTTTGCATTTTTTACCCAGTGTGGTGTTATACTCTTGAGCCCTCGTGCTACCATTTTCTTCAACTACGTTAACTTTGGCACAGGTGTTCCTCATTATTGTAACCTCCAGGTCATGGCTGGAGAATTCCTGGGATTACAACTGATCTCCAGACAACAGAGATCAGTTCAACTGGAAAAAATGGCCACTTCGGAAGGTGGACTCTATGGCATTATAATCCATTGAAGTCCCTCCCCTCCCCAAACCCCATCCTTCTCAGGTTCCACTTGCAAAATCTCAAGAGATTTCCCAACCTGAAGCTGGCAACCCTAGCTGTGACTCAATGATAGAGCACCTGGTTTGCATACAGAAGGTCCCAGGTTCAATACCCAGCATTTCCAGTTAAAACGGAACATGTAGTATGATATATAAAAGACCTCTACTTGAGTCCCTGGAGAGCTGCTGTCAATCTCTATAGACAATACTGACCAATGATCTGGTTCTGTAGCCCTGTTCACACATTATAGTGAATGCACGGGCATCCTGCATGCATGGGAATACATCTGGTTGTAAGAAAATGCCAACATGAGTGCATTTTGCAACTGAAACCAGAGACCAGTACCTGGATAAATGTGTAGTTTGCACCACACATTCAAAGCAACCATTTTCTCTAGGGGAAGTGTAGTCTGGAGAGTTGTAAAAGAGGGAGATCTCCAGGCCTTACCTGGAGGTTGGCAACCCTATCCACAAAGCCTTGGACCTCTGCAAATTCCAGTGAACTAAATGGGTACTTTGATGCCTGAGAACAATACTCTATGTGTGCATTCTGGGATTTTCAGGAAGGCAATAGATCTTGGGAGTCTTCTGATTTGGTTCAGGATGGTTGAGTATTGAGAACAAGAAGGGACATAAATCTGCCTAGCTAGTCTCCTCTTGCCCAGTTCATGACAGATTGCTTCTGAGAAACTGTAACATTGTTTTGTCTGGGAAATGTTGAGATATACAAGAGAGGTGGTCAGAGAAGTCAAGGCCATGCAGTGAGCTGTTCGCTAACTAGGGTTGCCAGCTTCGGGTTGGGAAATACCTGGAGATTTTGGGGGTGGAGCCTGAGGAGGGCAGAGTTTGGGAAGGTGAGGGACTTTGATGCCATACTATTGCCAAAGCAGCCGTTTTCTCCAGGTGAACTGATCTCTATTGGCTGGAAATCAGTTGTAATAGCAGGATATCGCCATCTAGTACCTGGAGGTTGGCAACCCTATCACTACCCCAAGGTGCAGAAAAATTCTAATTTAAATACCAGAGTAATTCACCCCCTTTCTTTTACTTCCCTTCAGTATAAATTATTCCACTGGCTCCCAAGAGCTTACCTTACCAATTTCTCTCCTTACAAATGCTTACGGCATCATGCTTGACTTTGAACTTCTAAATACTCTTATTCAAATTACATCTCATGTATTTCAACAACACAATTTTATTAGCCATTAAAATGGCTCTACCAATACAATTCACCTGTAGTTGAGCCCTTCTCATTTGTTCATCTCTTATGGAACTCATTGTGAAACAGCAGCAGCTGAGGATGGCATCTAATGTCATCTCTCATTTATCCACTGGCCTCCATTCATACAGCTTTATGCAATCCTGGATATGATGAACTAACACTGGATGGAAAAATGCTGTTCATTGTTATGTATAGCATCTAATATTGCTAATGCATATCTATGAAGCCATCTTGTTTTTTTTCCAGAACAAACATTTCCCAACACGTGTTTAAAGCAAGGGTCCCCAACCTTTTTGAGCCTGCGGGCACATTTGGAATTCTGACAAGGCATGGTGGGTGAAGGAACAAAATGGCTGTCACAAAATGTCTGCCGCAGGAGGTGGAGCCAGCCACAAAAGGGTTGCTATGGCTCAACTTCAGTAACACAGTGTCAATCAGAGGTGTTGAACTCAATTGTTATGAGGGCTGGCTATGACATAAATGTCACTTGGTCGGGCCGGGCCATGCCTCGCCGGCCCAGATTGAGAGTGGGGGTGTGGTTGCTTCAGCTGGCTCGTGGGCCGGATAAGAGCTCTCACTGGGCCAAATCTGGCCCGTGGGCCTTATGTTTGATACCCTTGGTGTAGATCCTTGTGCAGTGGTGTCAGCTGCTGCCAAAGCAACACAGATTAAAAAAAATCTGCACCCCCAATCAAGTCTACAATAGTCAATCACAAGTCTTGCTGGACAAAAGCCCTCCCTGGCCCTGCCTACGTCCTAAAAACATGTGGTGGATGCCAGAAAAGGTGTCGGCAGGAGCCATAGCACCGAAGGAAACCACATTGGGGACCCCTGATATAATGTCTTTTATCAATACATGCAAACCAAAACACTGTAACCCCCTGCAGACCAACCAAGATTGCTAGAATTAATGATTTCTTGATTTATTCAAAAAGCCGCCCCAGGAATTTTGCTCATCGTATCAAAACCTTGGAAGTCCTGCTCAAAATTCCTTAGATATTACCCTAGCACAAGTTTCACATTCTCTTTTTAAGTGGAATTCTCAAGAAAGCTGGCAGCCTCAGCACAACTCCTCCACATTAGAGGTATTTTGATTGTTTTATGGAATCTCTTAAGGCGGGAAAGTGGCATAGTATAGCCCAATCTTATTGAATCTCAGAAGCTAAGTAGGCTTAGTACTTGGATGTGAAACCACCAAGGAAGACTCTGGCAAACCACCTCTGCTTCTCACTTGCCTTGAAAGCCCCTTGCTGGGGTCTCTGCTAGTCCGTTGTGACTTGATGGCACACACACACACACATACACACACACACACACACACATACATACAGAGTCTCTAGGGTTGCCAGCTTCCAGGAGGTGGCTGGAGATCTCCTGCTATTACAACTGATCTCCAGCTGATAGAGATCAGTTCATCCAGAGAAAATGGCCACTTTGGCAATTGGACTCTATGGCATTGAAATCCCTCCCCTCCCAAAGCCTCACCCTCCTCAAGCTCAGTCCCAAAAGCCTCCTGCCAGTGGCAAAGAGGGACCTGGCAACCCTAGGAGTCTCTTATCTACCTTTAAATTTCATCTGAGTTCTTTGCCTAAACTAAGACTGTGTCCATACGTCATTGGCTTTTGCACTAGGGCAATTAAGTCACACCTCACACTCATCCACAGAGAAAATTCCCCTTAGGAAAAATTGATATAGCAAAACAGTAGCACAATATCATGACCACATTTCCTGAAGCACTTTCATTGGTGGGGGGAGGCAACAGCCCCACTAGTACATGGCTGAGAATTCTGTGATAAATTAGGGATGCCTGACGGAATACCAGTCGGTTCACTGGCCTCTCATGAGCAGGGAGCTGAGTTTTCATTGAGCGTTTTGGCAGCCTGTGAACAGCTTGGGCCTGTTCTGCAGCTTACTGTCAGTGTATTTGGACAATACAGTATAATCCACAGCATTTTGTCACTCAGTGTCAACAGGAGTCCCAGTCCCTTCCCTCCCCCGAGCTTTCACCACTTTGTGTTTTTGGGCATTCCACCATTTAATTAAGAGGGAGCAAACTAATCAATTATAGTTATGTTCTGAAGAAGTCTTGAGACACAACATGGTATAGTGGTTAAGAGTGGTGGACTCTAATCTGAAGAACCGGGCTCAATTCCCAACTCCTCCACATGAAGCATGCTGGGTGACCCTGGGCCAGTCACAGTTCTCTCAGAACTCTCTCAGCCCACATGGAGGCAGGCAATGGCAAACCACCTATGAACATCTCTTGCCTTGAAAATCCTATGGGGTCGCCATAAATCAGCTGTGACTTGACAGCACTTTCCACTGCGAAGAAGAAGAAAAAGAAGAAGAAGAAGAAAAAGAAGAAGAAGAAGAAGAAGAAGAAGCAGCAGCAGCCGCCCATCCAAGTCAGGGGAGATCTCGTGTGCCTGGTCTACCTTTCTACTAACTCACAGAACTTCTGACTTGCCAGGATTAAGTTTCAGTTTATGCAATAACACTGTTTGGTGAAGAAGAAATACCTGCTGCCACAAAAGGGAAGGTCTCCTACATCTGTACAAGTGTCTTGTTCCCACCTCATAAATATTTGCACAATCATGACTTTGTGATTGAATGTGGACAAGTGTAGGTGTGAAAGTCAGAGGTTTGCTAAAACTAAAGCTCTGAGAATATTTAACTTTGCTGATGTACCTATGCTGTTGGTCAGTGGTAATGTTAGGGATTACTTTGGAGGCTTTAACAAAAAGAATATTTTTTAAAAATGTGCACTGAATTTTATTATGACTTTCTTATTATCAATCTTCTTCTGCAACAGAAGTAGAAACTTCAGGGCAATGTAAATAAACAATTTGTGCACTGAAGCCAAGCATTTTTCCCCTAGAGACGTTGCTAGGAATTACCTCCGTGTTTTTTCCACTAATTGCTTTATGCTTTTATCAATGGTTTCCAAGTTTGCAGACCTTTATTATCTTCAAGTAAGATAATTACAGGCTCAGTTTTAGTTTCATATGCATTGGTGTAAATACTGGCTAATAAATGGCTGTAGCAATGTCACTAAGGAGAGACACCTGGCATAATAGTATGCAGTGTAGTTTGAATCGTGACAGTCCCAAAAATGGAAGCAGTGGTGAAAGTGCAAACACTTGAATGCACTTGGCAATTTCCCCAAAGCATAGTAAATACTTCATGTGCATTACCTCAATAATCCTTACCAAAACCCTGTAAGGTAGGTCAGGATTTATTTGTTTATTTCAGGTATTTCCATGCTGCCTCTTCGGAGTACTGCTCAAGGTGGTTTACAATTAAAGTCACCACAAGATAGAAAAGAAGCCATTAAAGCAGTTGGACCATATCGTCCATTAAAAACAAGAAATTGGATGATAGCAGCATGACAGCTGCCCATAAAAAAGAAGTGGACCTAAAAAAGCTGATAAGATAAAACCCCAATTAGAAGAAGAAGAAAGAGTTGGTTTTTATATGCCAATTTTCTTTACCTTTTAAGGAGAATCAAACCGGCTTACAATTGCCTTCCCTTCCTCTCCCCGCAACAAACACCTTGTGAGGTAGGTGGGGCTGAATGAGTTCAGAGTGAAATGTGACTAGCCTAAGGTCACCCAGCTGGCTTCATGTGGAGGAGTGGAGAATCAAACCCTGTTCTCCAGATTAGAGTCCACCACTCTTAACCACTACACCATGCCGGGTAAAGTCTGGGTTAAAAAAAAAGATATAATTTGGCCTGATGCCTAAAAGAAAGTAAAGTAAGTGCTATGTGAGCCTCAAGGGGGAGGGCATTCCAAAGGCAAGGTGCTATAAGCAGTCAGACCCCTCCTCCCACTAAGGGGTGCCACAGAGGCATGGGGGCCCAAGACTGGCATCAGAGCAAGACACTACTCACCACAAAATGGATGCCTCTCAGAGAGTTTTGGGATCCATCTTGTGTGTCAAGCTTGGGTATGAATCAGGTTGGCCGCTGAACTTTCCACCCTGTCCTAAGGTGTGCCTGGCTGGATAATGGGGCTAGCTAATCTCCATTGTGTCACCCTAAGGTGATTGAATCAGCACTCCGAGCAGACCGTTACTTACCTTATTTGCACCCGTCTCAACAATCAATCAGTATTCATGAGATTAGTCCAGGTTCTGATGGGCTCCTGATGACTCATATAGCCTCTCCTATCTTTTTTTTGGACCCCCAGAGAAGCAATACATCCTTTGTCTCTGGCTTTTCTGCCAGCTTATCTCATACTACCTCAGGACCCATTTTGGGGTATAAATACTGGTCCTTTGGCCATTCGTAGTGTGCTTGTGTTCTGGATCCATGCAAGCACTCCCACTTGTGTGTGGGCTTTTCTTTTGCTCCTGGAAACATGGCCATCTTAACGCATGGGCATCTTAACGCTTGGCCCCCATGAGCATAGGAGCCCTATGTTAATCTATGTATGTTGTGACTTGCTCTCAATGAATAAAGAAATAATATACTAAACTATAAATATTTTTATTGGAAAATGCATATTTAGCATATGTTTTACTAAAGATAATGAACAGTATTAATGTTAATTTAGCTTGGATTAAGAATAAATACTGAAGTATAATGTAGGAAAGGACTTGTTCATTATGGAAGCAGAATGTTTCATATAGGGCTGTTGAAAAAAATTCGTTAAAGTTCGGCTTCGGCAAAATTTGGCCCTTTTAAATTCGGGAAGTGCCGAAGTCCGAACTCCCTCGCTTCGGATCCACGAAATTCAGCACGAGATCCGGAGTTTGGGGGGAAATTCGGCCGAGCCCCCCCACGCGCCTTTATGGGGCGTCCATGAAGGCGCGCGGGGGGCTCTTTAAACAGATCTGCACCTTCCAGCTGGGAGGCGCAGATCTGTTTAAAGAGCCTCCCGCGCGCCTTCATGGAAGCCCCATGAAGGCGCGTGGGGGGGGAACTGAAAACAGGCGGGAACTCTGAACCTGCTGAATTTATTCGGCGATCGCCCCGAATTTGCTGAATTTGGGGCGTCGTTTTCCCGCCTTTTTTCAGTTAGGTTCCATCCGAATTGAAAACAGCCGAATTGCGGAAAATTCGGCTGTTTTTCGGTTCGGACGAACCGAATCGACAGCCCTAGTTTCATATCTGGATCAATGTCCGTCTGTATGGTTCACTAATTGAGTATCATTTATATGTTGAATTGTTTTGTGTTTTTCAAGGCTCATGTTATATTGTTTCAGACATTTGTGTTGATCAGTCTTCGCTGTACAGCATGTTTTTAATGTTTAAACACTGATTTTGTTGGAAGCACCAATAAATATATCTTTGAGTTTATCGACCATTTACATTTTTATTCCTGTGAGTGGTTGTGTAGGTAGGTGCTACAGTGCACTGCTTTTCCCGGGGGCCTATAATTCTGTTAAGATGGCTCTTCCTGGAAATGCTGCTCTTCCGTGCTGCTTTCCCTGGACATCCCTTCAAGACTGGTAACTATCGCCCATCCCTGAAACCCTATCCAATGTCTTCCCTTTTCTCTTTGTCCCCTCTTGTATGCTTTGTGTGTGTGCATGTGTTCATTGCTTAAAATATATTTCTTGTTTTATTATTTTTATTATTTAATAAAACCATAGTTTAATTATACAATGGCCTGCTCATTTAAGAGTTTTCACCCAGGACCATCATGGTATACATAGGTTATTTATCTCAGTTACCCCCCTTTCACTGCCTCCAGCTAATTCCCCAACTACTTACCCTAAGTAAGCAGTCTCCAAAAGTTGAGACTTCCAATTTAGGGTAACAGGTGCCACCACCGAAAATGCCCTGTATCTAGTTGCCACCCACCTCACCTCTGAAGGTGAGGGGACAGAAAGCAGGGTTTGAGAGGGTGATTTGAAGTGGGAGGAGGTGGTCCTTCAGGTATTATACCTGTACCATGTATGGGTTGTTGTTACTGCTGCTGTTGTTGTTTGCTGTCAAGTAACAGCTGGCTCATGACGACCTCATAGGGTTTTCAAGGCAAGAGATTTTCAGAGCTGGTTTGACACTGCCTGCCTCTGTGTCACACGTCATGCCCTTGGTATGTCTTGGAGGCCTCCTATCCAAATACCTCCCAGGGTTGAGGCTGAGAGTGTGTAACTGACCCAAAGTCACCAAGCAAGTTTCCATGGCAGGGTGGGGATTCAAACCTGGGTGTAGCAATGCTGAAAAAAGCCAAGGGCTTGTTAAGGAGCTGTTGGCTCAGCCATCATTTGAACCAGGAATTGGGCAGCCCAGCGCTTGTTTCCTGAAGCACTATAACTAATGTTCTTGATTTTTACCTCCTGGAGTTGCAGTTTCACCATAACAACCTGGAACTACACCTGCTGATGGCCAGGGGGGAACTGGCAACCCTAGCTTGCAACCAGAATCCAGTTCCCTCACCAATAGAAGGCCAGCATGGTGTAGTAGTTAAGAATAGTGGTTAGGAGCGGTGGACTCTAATCTGGAAAACTGGGTTTGATTCCCCACTCCTCCACATGAGCAGCGAACTCTAATCTGGTGAACCAGGTTGATTTCCCCAATCCTACACAGGAAGCCAGCTGGATGACCTTGGACTAGTCACAGTTCTCTTAGAGCTCTCTCAGCCCCACCTACCTCACAGGGTGTCTGTTGTGGGGAGGGGAAGGGAAGGTAATTGTAAGCTGGTTTGAGTCTTCCTTAAGTGGCAGAAAAGGTTAGCAAATAAAAACCAACTCTTCCTCCTCTTCTTCTTCTTCTTCACACATGGTCACTATAGTTCCCTCAACCATACACATGCCCACTATTCCCAAAGAAACACACACGGAGAACTAAGACATTCAACGAAGACTCTTCAGAAGTCCCATCCCACCCCTGTGGGCAGTCACTTGGCACAGTTGTGTTCTCTGAAGAGGACTTGGGGAGTTATAGCAGCAGTTATCCGAACTGATCGTAACAAACAGAACCAATGACAATAACCACAGTAGCAAAAATAATCCACTAAAAAGATCCTCCATTGGGCACCTTGGTTCTCATGACTGGAGCTCATTCAGCCATCATGTGGCATCACCCAGCTTTTTAAAAGAGAGAGGAAGAAGAGCATTCCAGTAAAGCAATGGCCCTTTATTTGGACAATTCCTTTAAATGTTTCAACCACCTCCAATCTCCGTTCATCTTTCCCACTCCTAAAAGGCGCACAACTTCAAAAGCCAGGCCTTGGAATTCAGATGCACAACAGCGCTGGACATAGTTCAAGGGAATGAAGAGAAACCTTCCCAACTTATGCAACATTTCCTGGTTCCTCAGCCACTATTGCATGGCTGTATTCTATTAGGGTAAGATTGCTATTGATTTTGTCAGTGGAATCGATCAATTCAATTACTGCCTGAACCTCAGATCTTATTGTCTGTTTCTTCCTGAAAATACACTTCCACGGTTTAAAAACTTGTGTTTTATACACTAAGAGCCAGTGTGGTGTAGTGGTTAAAAGCGGTAGACTCTAATCTAGAGACCCAGGTTTGATTCCCCACTCCGCCACGTGAGCAGCAGACTCTAATCTGGTGAATCAGGTTGGTTTCCCCACTCCTACACATGAAGCCAGCTGGGTGACCTTGACCTAGTCACAGTTTTCTCAGAACTCTCTCAGCCCCATCTACCTCACAAGGTGTCTGTTTGTGGGGAGAGAAAGGGAAGGCAATTGTAAATTGGTTTGAGACTCGTTAAAGGTAGATACAATCAGATTATAAAAACCAACTCCTCCTCCTCCTCCTTCTTCCCAGTAAAAGTGCTAATCCTAATGAGTTTTTTCCTAGAAAGCAAGACTTGAGGAAGATAAGCTGGGGCATGACATAAGCCCCTTTGGCTTCAGCCAGAGGGAAGGGTGTTACTACCACTTTATTACTAGTCCTCCAAGCATCCAGGCTACAAGAGAAGTCATTCAATACCTCGCTTCTTGGAATCTCCCTTTCTTTTGGGCAGGGGATGCAGCTCAGTGGTAGAGCATCTGCTTTGCATGCAGAAGGTCCCAGGTTCAATCCCCACCATATCCAGTTAAAAGGATCAGGTAGAATCATAGAAACATAGAGTTGAAAGGGACATCCAGGATCATCTAGTACAACCCCCTGCACAATGCAGGAAATTTACAACTACCCCCCATACCCCCAGTGTCCCCTACATGCCCTCAGGATGGCAAATATTGATGTGAAGGACCTAGATTTGAAATGCTGGATAACTGGCTGCCAGTCGCAGTAGACAATACTGACCATAACAGAAATCAAAATACTCTGAGGCCTTTTATGCAGGGACATTTCCCCATGGTCACCCCCCTCCAACTTTTTTGGGGCTTCCTTTTGATTATGCATGCTTTATCCGCCCATCAGAGGTCGCCTCACTCTCTTGACGCGTTTTGCCAGCATTTCCCAGATTCTGGCTAAAACAGCATCTGGAAAACATGAGCAAAATGCACGGGGAGAATGAGGCAACCTCTGATGGGTGGGAAAGGCATGCATAATCACAAGGAAGCCCCAAAGCAGTTGGCGGGGGAGACCGCAGGGGAAAATCCCTGCATAAAAGGCTGAGTGTATGCAGCATTTTGCCCTTCAACCAGTAGACTCAAGGCTCAAACAAATGCAGCCAACGTCACACAATTCTGCCTGTCTATAAATGCACACTGCAAACTTGTCAGCCTCAGTTTTCCTCAGGGCCATGCAGGGGACAGCACAAGACAGAACACTTAAACTTCCTCTCAGTTTTGTTGTTTTGTTATTAACTGGGCCTCTTGCTTGGTTATTACCATATTAAAAGACACTTTTTCCTGTTAAAAAATCTAATTAATCAGGGAGCCTGGTTTCATACAGAAAATTGAGTGGGGTTAAAAGGTTATACAATTCTCACCTGCCTGCACAGCCCCAAGGCAAATTAGAGCCAGGAAGGCAGAGTGGGTTTCAATGTCATACTAGGATCACGAAGGTTAGAAGCGGTCAATTGCTGTGATAAGTGGCTAAGTTTCTAGGGCTTGTATTTCACTGAAAAATGCAATATCTTACTTAACCAGCCACTCCAAGTAATGACACAACTTTGAATTGTGTTAAAATTCCTTTTTATTGTTAATGCTTCAATACTATTAATGAAAAAGTAGGGGAAAAAACCACTAATCTGTATGAAAATTAGATTACATGGAAAAATCTAACAGATTCTAACAAATTACTACAGATCTGAAATACAGTAAAAAAATTACAATGAAAAATACAATAAAATTACATACCCATCCATGTGTCATGCCAGGGATAATTCTCAGACAGACAGCATACAAGCATGCCTGACAAAGAATATCCAATCTCTTACAATCTTGTGTGTGTGTAAAGTGCTGTCAAGTCGCAGACGACTTATGGCGACCCCTTTTGGGGGTTTTCAAGGCAAGAGACTAACAGAGGTGGTTTGCCAGTGCCTTCCTCTGCACATAAACCCTGGACTTCCTGGGTGGTTTCCCATCCAAATACTAACCAGGGCTGACCCTGCTTAGCTTCTGAGATCTGACGAGATCAGGCTAGCCTGGGCCATCCAGGTCAGGGCCTTATAATCTTAAGTCCCTTTATATACCCTTCCAGAGGTCAATTATTTTGAGAACCAATGAAAATTGCTTTGAGAATCAGTAAAAATGTTATAAGAATTCTACAATATTCTCAGACATCAAAAAAACATAAAAAGACAAAATATTCCTTTAACACACATCTTTCCCTAACCTTGATCTCATGTCAGACATAGATGACATAGGAAACAACATCAAATCATCAATACAGTATACGTTCTCAAAATAAGTTCCCAATTTTCACACTTTCATCTTCAAGGCTTATTAACCACTAAGACAAAACAAGACATTATTGGACTTGTTTATAATGCATTCATATTTGACTTGAAAGCAACAACAAAAATATGTTTTTAATCTACATCTGTGTGTTTTTCTACATCTGCTATCAGCAACCTGTTGGTCTCTATATTCCCAGATTTCGACTGATTATACAATGTCTGGGAACTGACCTTGCTCCATGGTTTTCCAAATGCCTTCCAAACATCCTTCCAGACAAACAACTCATTCTTTCCCATGCAGGTTCAAATTTGAAGCCTAAAATCATTACTTGGAGTTTAAATAAATGCTGCAGGTTGTCAATTACCTATACTTTTAACCATAAATCTCTTGAAAACCATAACAGGTGAAAGGTAAAGGTAGTCCCCTGTGCAAGCATCGGGTCATAACTGGTCCATGGGGTGTCATCACATCATAATGTTTACTAGGCAGTCTGTGTGTCCAGGGTGGTTTGCCATTGCCTTCCCCAGTCGTCTCCACTTTACCCTCAGCAAGGTGGACACCGTGGCAATTTACCCCACAGGGATACTTGTCCTCCCCAATCTCCACTCCCAAATCTCCAGGAATTTCCCAGCCTCGATTTGCCAACCCTACTGCCCCGATGGGGTAGGGTTGCCACCTCTGGGTTGGGAAATACCTGGAGATTTTTGGGCCTGAGGATGGTGGGATTTGGGGAGGGGAGGGACTTCAATGCCATAGAGTCCAATTGCCAAAGCTGCCATTTACTCCAGGTGATCTCTGTCGGTTGGAGATCAGTTGTAATATCAGGAGATCTCCAGCTACCACGTGGAGGTTGGCAACCCTACAGGAGGAACCTAATAACCCTAAATGTGACCGAATCTGTTTAAGCAACAGTAAAATGTCAAATACTTAAGGCACATGTGTCAGTGCACACAAACCAAGAGAACCAACCCATTTTTAGGAGTCATTCCTTTAAAATGTTTAAAAAGAAGTGCAGGTACAAAATCATCCTACGTGGACAAAACGTACCTTCGTTGCTAACACAGCAAATAATGATGGCTTTGGTTTCTAGTTGGACACTTCACTTCAAACTCCTTTATTATGATTATTTCAAGCTCAGCTGCATCTGCAGCATTAATTAGCCAAGCAGCAGTTAAATGGTTGCATCACTGCTATTTACGTTGCCATTAGGCACCCCTCCAGAAAAAGGAGCCGCCGCAGAGCCACTTAATTAATGTGTGACAGGGAAAAAAATCTTCATGTTACCCAGCCCATCCATGGCCCCAAGGGATCCGAAGTGGAGCGTAAATTAGTTGCATGCTGCCCACAAGAGTTTAAAGGGTCAAGATTCTACAACCTGGCAATAAAGGACCAGATTTCACACAGGATGTAATATCTGCAGATTTCCTCTGAAAGTCTGTTTTGCCATCAGTAGTAATAATTCTGAAATATGTGAAGGGCTTCGGCTGAAATCCAGGAGATAAACCCAAACAATGGAACACCTCCAAGAACAGTGCATTCCTAAGGAGAGTTGCTCCAGCCTAAGCCCATTCATTTCAGTGGCCTTAGACTGGAGTAACTCTCCTTAGGAATTCACTGTAAGTGTTTAACACACATTCACAAAGGGACCCTAAGTAGGATAAAACCAGCATGCACTTACCACATGAGACTCTGCTCACAGTGTTCAATGTTGTATCCCAAGGGAGGGAAGACTTCTTGTCTGGGAGCTGCATTTTTTTCCCCAGAAACCGTAGGAGTTAACAATCACAAAAATGGCAGCTTGATAAAAATTGCCATGACCTTTTATGCACGGATTGTTTCCGCTGGATATTCTGCTCTCTCAATGCACAGTATTTGCAGTTACATTCTTAAATCACTCTGCACAGGGGCTTCCCCCCGCCCCCTTCGAATACATTCCCGGAGTACTCGGGATTACTTGGAGTAAATTTCTGCATGCGGCCAGCAAAATGCACAGCGCTTGAACCAATCGGAGTGGTCACCAATGTTATTGTTGTTTTGTGGCTTGCTACCCCCTTTTTATCACGTATGTGCTCTAGTGATGGATCATTAGCGAAAAAGACACTTATATCAGTGTACGCACAAGTCCCTCCCCCTGCAAATACTACTTTGTAATTGGCTGTGGTGATTTTGTTGAAATATGTCACCAGCCCCACGGTGGGAGTCTTTCATTTTCACTTAACTGAGTAGCCATTTTAGAACCAAGCGGAGAATCACACAGTTGTCTACAAAGTACTAAGGGTCCGTCATGACTGCGCCACTGTGATTCTATCCAAAATGACCAAAAGGAGAGATGTGCACCAATAAAAAATTTATTGTAGGCAATCACATGTGTGAATGGGACCTCTGACAAAACACCCCCCAAAAACATTTGACTCTTGCTGTCTCAACACAAGATGCATAAGAACACTCGCATGGTCGTTTGTACTATTTCATCGTTCTATCACTAGTCTTGTATTCACACACAAAAAATCAAGGTGGGCTGGGGGAGTGGGTTGAAGAGGACAACTAAATGGGGAATGGTGATCATGATGTGATTCCACCCAAAAGGACCAAAAGGAGAAATGTACACCAATGCACCATTCAATTAAAACGTTTTCATCAGACAATCACATGTGGTGTGCATGGTTCACCAAGGGGCATTATAGGAAAGCTGCACTTCACCACAAACTTGGAACATGATGATGAAGGGGGGCTCAGAAAAAAACACACCCCAAAAACATTTGTTTTTTGCAATCTCAATGCAGGGGGCATAAGAACACTCACATGGTTACTTGTACTATTTCAGTGTTCTATTGCTAGTCCTGTAGTCACAAACAAACAAACAAAAATGGGCAGAGGAGTGGATGAAGAGGACAAGTTGAATGGAGAATGGAGAAATAAGCAGCTTCACAGTTGGTTTGTTATTATTCCAGGGTTCTATCACTATGCTGCACTTGCAAACCAAAAAAAAAAAAGATCACTTTGAGGGGAGGGGTTGAAGGGGAAAGACAAATGGGAGGAAGAAGCAAGAATGTGGGCATGGGGAGAAAAACCCAAACCAACAACTATGCACAGGGCCAGCAATCAATTTTGGTTTGATGCAGACATTTAACTCAGGCTTAAACAGCATACAGAAAAGGCAAGGGACAAACGAGGAGAGAGTGAGGTGACTTCAAAAGGTCGGGGAAATCATGCAGAATGAAACCATAGCCACGAAGTAGTCAGGGGGTGATGGCAATGGAAACAACCCATGCATAAAAGGCCTATGTTTCAGAGCAGGTCTGCAGTGGTTGGGTAGAGAAACCTTTATTGTTTTCCCAAAGCAAACCACCACCACTCCATATTGAAACTTCCTGGCAGGGGGAAAACTTAACCGTGTGTCATCTCTAAAAAAGAAGCTTCAATGCAGGGAGAAGGAGTCAAGGATGTTCCTGTCCTGTCCAGAGCAAGAATGCACCTGTGCGCAGGGTTGCCAAACTCCAGGTGGTAGCTGGAGATCGCCAAGGATTTCAATAAATCTCCAGGCAATAGAGATCAGTTCACTTGGAGAAAACAGCTGCTTTGGAAGGTGGACTCTATGGCATTCGACTGTATTGAGGTTTCTACCCTTCCCAAACCCCACCCTCCTCGGGCTCCACCCCTAAAATCTCCAGGTATTTCCCAACTTGGAACCGTCAACCCTAATGCTGGGGCTGTCTAAGTGGTTGTGAACCGCAAGGCACAACTCAATGGTGAGGTTCCATAATCATTGTGGGGACCCTCACCCCCAAAGGAGGGACAAAAGAGCCAGCCCCCCAGCCTGCCTGTCCAACCAGCTGTGAGAAGCTTGGCCAGAAGGACAGGGCACTGCATCTTATGGTTGCCAGCTATGGGTTGGGAGGAGGGTGGGGGTTGTGAAGAGGAGGGACCTCAGCGGAGTTTAATGCCATACAGTCCACCCTCCAAAGCAGCCTTTTTCTCCAGGAAAACTGATCTTGGTTATCTGGGGATCAAGTGTCCCCAGATCTCCAGGTGACAACTCTACTGCATCCCTACTTGGCATGGCTGAGGAGCTTGCTTGGCTGGCTTGTTGAGCACCTCCTCCCTAAGTGGTTTCAGGAAGGCAATAGAATGGGGACCCCCCCACACACACAGCACAGGGCCCAGGGTAGCTGCCCTAGATGCTCCATGCCTATAACTGCTCCTGTCTCTGCATGCATAAAGGAGGAGAAGCAGAGGGGGAAGTGGGGAGGTGCTGCTTTCCCCCTATCCCGAGTCAAGTGTGTGTTCCACCACCACCTCCTTTACACAACTGAGAAAGAAGGAGAGAATCTTCTGCAGAAGCTGCTTCATACAACACATAGTTAAACTGGGGGACTCCCTGCCCCAGGATGTGGTGATGGCTGCCAACTTGGAAGGCTTGAAGAGGGGAGTGGACATGTTCATGGAGGAGAGGGCTATCCATGGCTACTAGTCAAAATGAACTCCTGTCATGATGCACACCTATTCTCTCCAGGATCAGAGGAGCATGCCCATTATATTAGGTGCCGTGAAACACAGGCAGAATGCTCCTGCAGTTGTCTTGTTTGTGGGCTTCCTAGAGGCACCTGGTTGGCCACTGCGTGAACAGAATGCTGGACTTGATGGACCTTGGTCTGATCCAGCATGGCTTTACTTATGCTCTTATGTTCTTTAAAGAGAAGTATATGAAAGTTATGACAGCAGCACTGGAGGAGGTGTGGAGAAGTACTTCCAATTGCTACTTCCATTTGCATGGAGAGTGACTCTGGAGAGGCCTTCAGATGTGGGACAAACAAGTAGTGTTTTCCTCCCCTGCTTGTTCATATGGAAACCCTTCTACTCGCCAAGTAGATATTTTTAACAGAGATGCCCCTGTTTCTGAATTGTTATGTTTGTTTTATTCAGTTCATTCCTTTCCCTGGGGCCTGACAATCTGGTTTAAAGAATTCAGAGTGTGAGAGAGTACACCAAGAAGTATATACCAGCAGGGAGCTTTCCAATCAGTGTCTACTCATACCACAGAAGAAAATGGTGTTGAGTCTCTTCTTTCCACGGTGTCTACTAATCACAGCTCGTTCAGAGAGGGTGTTCCTGATTCAGTTTTTACAAACCACCTCCCTTTGATTGTGTCACCTCATATTGACAAAAATAATTGTACTGGTTAATTGTAAACAAATAGAGAATTGTACTGATGTGTTGACATACCGCTGGTTCTACAACTTGGGGATGTTCTGCTGATGATCTTCCTTGGGATGCTCTCTCTGGCCAAAAGTGTAAAGTGCAAGTCACTGCAAAACTCTTTCTCTGGGCAACCAAATGCCTCCCAGTGTTAGCTCTGTATCTCTTCTTGTCTTCGGAGGCTGCCAAAAGTCTGCTTCTGTCTGCACTGCCATGAAGAACATGCTCCTGGAGGTACAAATGTCTTGCAAGTACTATGAACTGTAGAATTGCTATTTTCCTAGCTTTTATTTTAGTGTCTCAAGCTTTAGTTTCCTATAAAATTGAGACCATTTCTCTCATCTCTCTAAAACCTGGCAAGGCCATTCCCCCAAGTGAGCAGAGAACTCCAGCCTAATTGGATCTAAACAAATGATGTTACAGGTGCAAATTCCAGTGAAACAGAAAAAGGATGTAACAAAACAAATGAATATTCAAATGAAGCGTCTAAAACAAAAATAAATTGCATAATTCTAGTTCAAACCTTTTCCATTAAATTGTCCAGACTCTCCAATATAAGATGATTTTGGTTTAAGGAATAACCATGAATAATAATAATAGTAATAATAGGAAGAAGAAGAAGAAGAGTTGGTATTTATATGCTGATTTTCTCTACCACTTAAGGAGAATCGAACTGCATTACAATCTCCTTCCCTTCCTCTCCCTACAACAGACCCGTTGTGAGGTAGGTGGGGCTGAGAGAGTTCAGAGAGAACTGTGACTAGCCCAAAGTCACAAAGCAGGCTTTATGAGGAGTGGTTCACCAGAAGTCTCATTTTCAGTGTTACCTATTTTAGTGGGTTGTTGTTGGAGGAGAACATCAAGAAGAGGAGAACAATGCACACTAGCCTGGCCTCAAAAGTAACACAGGATGAAAAATAAGAGGTCATGGCTATCTCAATAGTTACACGCATATCTCTATCATCTTAGAATGATGGCGTTGGAAGGGGCCAGACAGGCCATCTAGTCCAACCCCCTGCTCAATGCAGGATCAGCCTAGAGCATCCCTGACAAGTGTTTGTCCAGCTGCTGCTTGAAGACTGCCAGTGAAGGGGAGCTCACCACCTCCCTAGGCAGCCAGTTCCATCCTTGAACTACTCTTACTTAAAAAAAAAAAATCCTAATATCCTGCCAGTCCCTTCCCTCCTGCAATTTAAACCCATTATGTGTCCTATCCTCTGCTGCCAACAGGGACAGCCCTCTGTCCTCCTCTAAGTGACAGCCCTTCAAATACTTCAAGAGAGCAATCACGTTCCCCCTCAACCTCCTCTTCTCCAGACTGAACATTCCCAAGTCCCTCAGCCTTTCTTCGTAGGGCTTGGTCTCCAGGACACATATTCAAGACACATACTTTAACCAAAGAGGCCAACCACTTTCAACCTCAAACCTTCCCTCATTGCTTCCATTTTAAGGCTGTTTTCTATAAACCCCTTGGTCATGTTTGACTGATCAAGCATCATTTCACTAACAAAGATATTTGGGGAGGGGGTTAAATAGAAATGCAAAATCCCCATGCTACAATAAAAATCCACATAGAACATTCATGATGTAAAAGTCAATTTCAACCTTGAAAGCTTACATGAAACTCACTCAACTCATTTGAACTCTAAATTGATTTCTGCTAAACATTACTCAAGGCTATGATGATTTTATTTAAGTTACAGTTGCATCATATGTCCCTCTAACAAGGATGTCAAAAATAGCCTCTGGTCTACCTCCAACTGAGTTCCTCTTATCTTTTCCAGAAACCCATCTGCTCTAACATCAATGGAGACAGACTTCATTGGCAAGTATATTTTAAATATGTTGACATTTAAGATACTTTAATATGGCTGTGCATTGAATCAAATTGTTACCTAACATTTGTATTTAAAAAATGCAAGCCACAAATTGGTTTCCCTCATAAATATCTAAATAAAGTCAAGACATTATATATATTTTCCCTAAGGTAAAACGCAGTTTATTTTAGTCCTTCCTTGGAATGTAGTTAGTAGACACATGGAATAAGTTCTGCTTAATATATTTGATCCAATTTCGATTAGAGTTCAAATAACTTTAAAATATGTTATGCATATGAACCTCAAGCATCTCTGCCATGGACATTTCATTTTGCTTATTAACCCTGAAAATCAAAAATGGAAGGACTGACAAAAAGTCGCTCCTTCAAGTAATGTCATTTATTGATTTATTTGTCCTTGCTCAGTAGAAGCTTTCTATGGAATTTACTAAAAGGGTTGAGGAAAACCATTTACTCCCTCAGCAAGATTCCATCCTCCACCATTGTTGCTCCCAATGTTTGTTTGTTTTTAGAGAATGGGTAGGCAAGGAGGGTCAGCACCTCAGGCTCCTGGGCCAGGGCACCTGGCCTTTCCTTTATTCCTGAGCAAAACAAATTCAATAAGTAATTCAGAGATAATCAAACATACAGGAATACAAAATCCAGAATATACATTAAAAGCCAAAGATAATTTTTTTGCCGCAGTGAGGGTTACATTTGGGTCAGTATCAGCCAATAACTTTGCTACTATCTCTTGCTTTAGAGGAGGAAGAGGAGAAGCCGAAGCTAAAGAAGCAGCCAAAGCCGAAGAAGCAGCCGAAGCCGAAGAAGAAGAAGAAGCAGCAGCAGCAGCAGAAGAAGAAGAAGAAGAAGAATTGGCTTTTTATATGCCGACTTTCTCTACAATCACCTTCCCTTCCCCTCCCCACAACAGACACCTTGTGAGGTGGCTGGGGCTGCGAGAGCTCTAAGAAAGCTGTGACTATCCCAAGGTCACCCAGCTGGCTTCATGTGGAGGAGTGGGGAATCAAACCCAGTTCTCCAGATTAGAGTCCACCACTCCAAACCAACGCTCTTATCCACTACACCACGCTGGCAGGTCCCCACTTCTGAATGTATACTGTAATTCATTTATCTCTGTTGAGATCATAGTTTTTACAATTGATAAAATAATGCCAGACAGTATTCAAATTACTTTATTAACAATCGCAAAATTGTTCAGAAAAAGTGATCCCTAAAAACCTGCCTGCTACCTCATCCAATGGTAGTACATTTAATCTAGCCTTGGGGAAAAGTATTGTATATTTGGGGACAGTTAAAAATTTACAATTATTCGGTAAGGCCCAGATAGTACAAGGAACATACCCTATGCACTGTACGGCTGGTGCTTCTTTTGTCAAGGTGCAACACTCTAGTTTTAACTGATTTACGTGCAGAGGGATATTCCATTTGTTTTAAAACCTCAAAAGACAACCTCAGTCTCTGCAATCTATCATCGACTAATTTTTGCCATGAACTCTGAAAACCACCTTTAACAAGTAGATACGGATAGCACTCCTCTGAAGAATAAAGAATTTTTAATCTAAAGGAAAATGTTGCAACCCAAGCTTTGGCTTCCAGAGATGGTCTTGCAAATTCCAAACAAATTGCTGGGCCAGAAATACATGTTGGCAAGTTGGAGGGCACCTGGGCTCAGGTGGCACAAGTTGCTATTCAGTGCCACCAGATCTAGTGTAAAGACTAACTATTCTTTAAAACATTCTCGAGTTTTAAAGTGCTGAAAACCTTGGAGGACTGAAATTGGGTGTCACGTAGTGAACGTAATGGTTACGGTCGCTTTCCTAGTACAATTGTCGCAGAAGCTAGAGCAGAACTGGCTATCACAAAGAACACAACAACAGGTTACAGCTGGTAAGCTGTGCCTTCATGAATGAAAGGATGGCAGTGGGCAAAGAGAAGAATGTTCAGGCAGTGATCCTTGGTGGACCAATAAGGATAACTCTCAGAATGTGTGTCCTCTTTGTGCCTGTGAAATAATGTAGGATATGGAATAGTTTCTGAACAAAAGTTTTCAATAATAAATGGGGCAATTACAAATTGTGCTTTTTTTCCCTGTGAGATTATATGAAACTCTCAGCCCAAAGGCACATTGCTGTGAAATTGCTGTCCGAGAACTTTGGAATGGTCTGCCGGTGCTGGTTTAACCTAGCTTGACTCTTGGTGTCAAGAAAATGATATTACCATTTCTCACAGGCTGTGGATCTTTTCAGTGGGTGCTAACTGTTTGAAGATTGGTCTCCTGATCTTTACATTCAAGTACACATGGAGTACAGTATTTACTCCAGAAAAACTAGTTTTTGTTGTTAGTGTTGCTGTTGATTTTTATAGGTACGCCATCAAAAAGAAAAAAATGGTGGTAATATTACAGTAATAGCCAATAACATTTTGGGGGGAGGTATATATTTTTGCCCTGACCTGGATGGCTCAGACTAGCCTGAACTCATCAGATCTCAGAAGCTAAGCAGGGTCAGCACTGGTTAGTATTTGATGGGAGACCACCAAGGAATACCAGGGCCACTAAGCAGAGGATGGCAATGGCAAACCATCTCTGAACATCTCCACCTTTCAAAACCCCAGAAGGGGTCACCATAAGTTGGCTACAATTTGATGTTACTTAACACACACACACAATATTTTTTTATGTGGGGGATCATTTTACATTCAAGGTTGCCTTCCTTTTGAGTAAATACAGTATTTGGAATTTTAAAAAGCTGAATTTTGCCGAAGCCGAACTTTACCGAATTTTTTTTTCAACAGCCCTAGTCAGAGTACTGTGAGTTGAAACACCAAGAGAGTATGAGCTGGGCATTGAGTGAGAATCTTTGGGAATCTAATGTAGGTTAGCAGAGCTTGCTCCTGTCAAGAAGTGCCTCTGTATTTCCACACATTTCCATACACAAATCCCTCTTCCTCCTCCTCCTTCTGAAGAGAATGGCCATTTTGGAAGGTGAAATATATGACATTATACCATACTGAGGTCCTTCCCTTCCCTGGATCTACCCTCAAATCTCCTGGTATTTCCAAACCCAGAGTTTGCAATGCTAGCAAATTCTCCTGTGCATATGGATGCAATTCTCATTTTATCTTTCAGATTCTTGCCTCTAAAAAGTCCCAAAGTAAAGTTTCCCCTCCAAAAAGGCACAAACTCTAAACATTGGAAAGTGTAGATTTGATCCATGTATGTACTGGGTAGTGGGCACACATATAAACGCACAAATCACACAAGACACTTCATATCTCGCGTTTCATATCTCAGCGACGTTAACATGAGGTTTTATTGCATTGATTTCTGGGAACTATATAATATTGTGGCAGAGATGGCAATGCTATAAACCAAACTTAAAAGCAATGAATTTTTATATCTGAAGGGGACATAAATATATAGTAAAAGGCTAAATCCAGCACACTGGTATTCAGCAATGTTTTACACATACACACATACACAAGAAGACACAAAAGTTAGGAAGCACCACTACTAACAGCATGAATACATTATTGGTGGGGGGGAATGTGGTGCTACAATTCCCTTTCCTGGTATAAGAATGGAGCAGATTTTGGACAAATATAAAGGCAACAGACACTCAACCCACCCAACAGTACTTTTACACAATGAAATTTCATGGAAGAATCGAACCTAATTGCCTCTTGCCTAGGGTTGCCAACTTCCAGGTGGTGGCTGGAGACCTCCCGTGATTACAACTTATCTCCAGGCGACAGAGATCAGTTCATCTGGAGAAAATGACCCCTTTGGAAGAGAGACTCGATGATCTTATACCCCACTGAAGTCCCTCCCCTCTCCAAACCCCACCCTCCTCAGGCTCCCCCTACAAAATCGTCAGGTATTTCCCAACCTGGAGTTGGCAACCCTACCCTCGCCACATGAAACTGACCGATCACATGTTGGCTTGCTTCAGACATAAAACCAAACCACAAGGCCTCTTTAGATGTTAGGTCAACATGAATGGGCACCCCATCTATAGGGCTGCCAGATCGCTTAGATTGGTGGGCACATGTATGAGTTCTAAATGAATCTTTCAAATGGAGCCGTGCAGTTATATTTGGGTGTTCCAATCTGCTTTGCCTATGTTTTTGGGTCATTCTGCTCCTGCCGCATTGCCTGTCAGTCATGTTTTTGGCTGGCTCCTTGTGTGTCAGCATATCCCAACATCCCAGGAGGCTGTTTCTTTCTTCTTCTTCTTTTGGTTATGCCCTCCTTTTCCTCGAGAACTGCAGCCACATAATCCACATAATCTTGCAGCCACCCCATAAAAACCTCTCTAAAGTTTGGCTTATACAATATATCTGTTATTTACTTTGTGAAAAGTCTTATCTCCACCTCCTTTGAAGCCTTCCATTTGGTTTGTTTTCTCTGGGACTTTGCATACTTTATCATGTTTGTATAAAGGAATAATAAATAAGGATAAATGTACATGTTACTTAACTGTGTGTAAAAGCTGCAAAGAGTGATGACCAGCAAGCCTTGCATCTCCTTGGCAAGTACACAGAAGAAGGGTTGCCAGCGCTGGGTTGGGAAATACCTGGAGATTGGGGGGGTGGAGCCTGAGGAGGGCGGGGTTTGGGGAGAGGAGGGACCTTGGTGGGGTATAATGCCATAGTGTCCACCTTCCAAAGCAACTACTTTCTCCAGGAGAACTGACCTGTGTTGCATGGAGATCTGTTGTAATAGTGGGAGATCGCCAGCTACCACCTGGAGATTGGCAACCCTAAGAGAAGCCCCTTCACTGTACATTGACAGGAAAAAGAAGGTTGTGAGGAAGATGGAGACCCCATTTCTTTGTAAAAACCCACTTTCTGGGCCGACATCCTTTCCAACCACATTCCCTGCCACCTCAAGCCCAGCATTCCACAACTCTAGGTCGCCAGCTCTCCCCTGGTCATGGGTGGGGGATAGGGGGTAGGGTTGCCAGATCCAGGTTGGGAAACTCCCAGAGATTTTGTGGGTGAAGCCTGAGGAGGGCAGGGTTTGGGGAAGGGAGGGGCTTCAATGCCATAGAGTCCAATTGCCAAAGCAGCCATTTTCTCCAAGTGAATGGATCTCTATCGGCTGGTGATCTCCAGCTAGTACCTGGGGGTTGGCAACCCTAGGGAGGAACCTGGGGAGGCCAGGGACCTCTGTGGGGTACAGTGCCATACAGTCCACCCTCTAGAGCATCCATTTTCTTCAGGGGAACTGATCTATGTAGTCGGGAGACAAGCTGTCATTCCAGGGGAACCCCAGGTCCTACCTCAAGCATAGCATTCCACCACCCTCATCTCCATTCTTTTATTTACCTGGAGCAGTGATACCCCACTCAGTGGCTCTTTGACCTGTCACCTGTGGCTCTTCTGAGCACCATTCCCCCAATGTGACCTTGCCCACTGAGCTCTGTGGTTGGTGGTCAGTCCACACCTTGAAACAGCTGCCACTGGAGGAACAGGTATGCTGCCAGACTCCCTGAGGGGCAGGCCTCATGCCAGGGATGGAAATAGATGCAGCTCTTTGGGTTGATGGCAATTGCAAACGTGGCTCTCCACAAGCTGTGGAGTGAGTACCGCTGAGCTACAGTATCATTTAGAAAATTTATGTTGCTTCTCCAGAGGTCTCACAAAGCAGCACCATCCAATAAATCTTAACACCAACTGCATAAAAACAAGTCAGTGCATTCTGCTGCCTAAAATTATATCCAGCCAGCAATCCTCGGGCTAGAACCGGATGATAAAAGAGATGGAGATGCTCTGTTAAAAAAGCCTGGGGGAAGATACTTTGGCCTGATGTTTAACGGAAAGTAACATAGGTGCCAGGTAAGCCTGAAGGGGGAGGGCATGCCAAAGGTGAGGCAATTCACCTTGAAAAAAACCACCATTGCATTCTCATAGGTTGTTGCGAGCCAGGTCAGAGTCAAGTCCCATGTGGCTTGGACTGGTGAAGTGGTGACACATCCAGGAAGCAATGCCCATTGCCTCCTGTGCTGATGAGGCTGAACCTATGTGGTAAATCAGCACCACTGTTGTTGTGCTGGCCCCCAAAGTGTTGCTTGGGTGCCTTGACTGGAGAACCGCCCATGAGGGAGTTTCATAGTCTGAGGAAGATGCTCCGACAAGCTTCACCCCTCACCTCACGTCAGACAAGGAGGGGTCCTTTAATATCTCAATCTACCAGGGAGGAGGAGGAGGAGGAAGGTTGGTTTTCTATGCCAACTTTCTCTACCACTTAAAGAAGAATCTAACTGGCTTACAATCCCCTTCCCTTTCCCTCCCCACAACAGACACCCTGTGAGGTAGGTGAGGCTGAGAGAGCTCTAAGACAGCTGTGACTAGCCCAAGGTCACCCAGCTGGCTTCATGTGGAGGAGTGGGGAAACCAGCCTGGTTCACCAGATTAGCATCCGCTGTTCATGTGGAGGAGTGGGGAATCAAACCCGCTTTTCCAGATTGGAGTCCACCTCTCCAAACCACTGCTCTTAACCACTACACCATGCTGGCTTGGAAGAGCCCATCCAAAAGATGGTGGGGGTGGACAGTACCATCAAGTCACTGCCGACTTATGGTGGCCCTATAAAATTTTCAAGCCAAGAGACAGTCAGAGGTGGTTTGCCTCTGGATAGTGACCATTGGCAACCTTGGTGATCTCCCATCCAAATTCTGACAAGGGCCAACTAGGGTTGTCGGATCAAAGTTGGGAAATACCTGAAAATTTTAGGTGCAAAGCCTGAGGAGGGCAGGGTTTGGGGTATAATGTCATAGAGTCCACATTCCAAGGTGACCATTTTCTCCAGGTGAACTGATCTCTGTTGGCTGGAGGTCAGTTGTAATCCCAGGAGATCTTCAGCCACCACCTGGAAGTTGGCAACTCTAGGGCCAACCCTGCTAAGCTTCCAGATTCAATGAGACTGGGCTAGCCTGGGCCATCCAGGCTAGGGTGTCCAAGAGATCCATGGGCCCAAACCATTCGGCCCTTTAAAATTCAAAGGCAGCTCCTTGAATCGTGCCCAGGAGTTAACTGGAAGCCAGTGCAGCCAACAAAGAACAAGTCTGATGGATTCACTGTGACAGGTTGCAGCAAGGACTCCAGCTGCCATATTTGGTAGTTGCTAAAGCTTTTGAACAGTCTTCTAGGTAAGCTCGTAGGTAGCACACATTGTTCTGTGGTGTTTGATAAAGGGTGTAGAGCATACAACTGAAATGAAGGGAAATGAGTGCCAATGTCATCTGTACAGGGTCATGTTAGCCAGAGGGAATTTTTTTAATTTCTGTGTGTGCCGTCAAGTCACAGCTGACTTATGGCGACCCTGTAGGGTTTACAAGGCAAGAGACGTTCCGACGTGGTTTGCCATTGCCTTCTTCTGCATGGGCTGAGAGAGTTCTGAGAGAACTGTGACTGGCCCAAGGTCACCCAGCAGGCTTTATGAGGAGGAGTGGGGAATCAAACCGGTTCTCCAGATCAAAGTCCCATTCTACCATGCTGGATCTCAAATTTATCCTAGTTAAATGAAATTAAGGAGCTGAGAGTAATTCAGGAAGGGTACAGGGGGAAAGGCATTTAGCCCTACCCATTACACTTGCAGTCTTCTGGGGAAAGGGTTACCCTTAATTGTGACGTCTTCCTCTGAATCACATGAAGTATTCTAATCATTCTGCAAAAGAACAAAGTTGAATGGATATTCCAGAACATCCAAAAGTATGAACTGCTGTCTTCAGAGACATCACATGTCAACGTTTGATTAAAGAAATACTTACGTTTCACATGCAAATAGGAAGTTATTTTTTAGATGTTATAAAACATCTGCTGTACACCACACTTCTTTTCTGACACCAACATTAGAGGCTGCTTAGTTTAGAAAAAAAATACTTATTTCAACAGCTGGAAAAATTACATGATTATTCCGGAAAATGCCTCATTAACACCGTACATAGCATTTCCTTCGATTTTGTTTTCAGTTAGGAACTTTATTATGCATTAAAGTTTTTTGGTAAATTTCAACTAGAGCATGTTCACAAGCTGCAACAAAAGAACATTTTTATTGCAGTTTTTTTTAAGTTTCATAAATCCCCAAAATAATTCTTTGTCAAGGAATATCACAGATAATTTTGCTAGTTTCTTTCAGAATTTTAATGTGCTTATTCTTCATAGGGTCCTTGAAAGTTTTCTTTTCCTAATCTCACACACATAGGGTTGCCAGCCTCAGGCTGAGAAATACCTGGAGATCTCTTTCGCTTTCAATTATACAAGAGCCTTTTATATGTATGATGCACTTTGCTTGCATATAGTTCTTGATTAATGTGTGTATATATGTAAAAAGAAAACAAGAATTGTTCATTGTAATATTTACTATAACACAGTGTGTTACAACATAGAGAGCCCGTGTGCTGTTTTTTTCCTTAATACCTGGAGGTTGGCAATGCCACACACACACTTTTTATATGATATGACCCACTGAATTTAGTGACCCTTAATTCTGGTCAACATGCACAGGCTGGGTTACAGGCCTTCAAATATCATTTGGCCCATTGGGTAGCAATGGACATTTCCTTAAGCGGAAGAGTATAGGATTACAAAACAAAAGTCCAGTGGCATCTTAAAGACTAACAACATGTATTTATTTATTTATTGAGTCCCAGCTCATTTCTATCTAGGGTTGCCATATGCCAGTTAATGGCAGGCAACTGTCTGCCAATTAATGGGCCTTCCCGCTGTCCCTCAGCTGGCCAATGGGGAAGCAGTCCAGCTAAAGGGGGGCAATCTGTGTGTGAACACCAAAGCCTGGGGTTCTCCCCGAAGACGAATAGGCAATTCTCAAAAAAGCTGAATAAATATTTTGCTTTTTCGGGTTCAGCTATTCACCTTTGCTGAGATGCATGGCTCTGTGCTTCCTCCCATTTTTCTATCTTTTTTTTTTTAAAAAGAAATTGGTTTTGTTAGGGCCCTGTAGTGGGCCCTAACACTGCACTTTAAAAGACGGGGCTCAACCAGTCCCCTCCAGAGGGATATACCTTCCACATAAAAAATGCCATCTTCTTCAGCTGCTCATTGGGCTTTTGAAGAAGACTTCTAACCCATGTGGATAAGAAATCTCCATCACAAGAGCTGCCTTGGTCATGACTTCATCTGGCTCCAATATCACACCCACCCCCGAAAACCTGCTCTGAAACTGAAACTCGCCCCAAATAGAGGCTTTGTTTCCCCACACTGTGACCATCTCTTGAAATCAGATTTTTTTATGACAACAACAAAGGACCAAAAAAAAGAATAAAAAGGCTGATAGTCATTGCTGGAAGTATAAAGAAATTGATGGGACTTGTTTTCATGTTTGGTGATCTTGCAAAAAATTCTGGGTAGGAATTCATCAAGAAATACAGAAGGCATTGAAAATCAGCTTTCCTCTAGACCCAGAAACTATGTTACTGGGTTTAATACCCAAAGAACTGGGCAAAAATCATAGAGACTTGTTTAGTTACTGTGAGGGCCATCTGGCTCTGGCTCTTATCTGTTGCCATCTCTACCCCTTTGAACTCGTACAAGCAGTTCGCACCTCCATGTATCTTCCTGAGTCCCCCGCCTCGTCCATGGCGCCCAGGTGCCACCTCTCCTCCCCTGCTGTGCTCTCTGCCTTCACTCCCTCGGGCCGAGTCCGGCCTTGAAATGCTGATAGCCCTCACTGTCTCTTCGGGTCTGTTTGATGTTTTATGCTGCACCGCTTTGCCTTGTACCCTCCCATGCCTTGCGTGTGAACCTTCATGCCCTGTAGTAGATAAATGCTGTAACCCCGATAAGCTAGTCACTCGCAACTTTGTATCCATGAGACTGTCTTCTCTATCTGAAGCCTTCAATAAATCTGTTGCTTCTGCATGCAAGTCTGAGCGATTGATTTGGCGAGGTTTGCCCAGCTAGGTTGGGGACTCTCACATTAAGTTGCGAGTCTTTGCCTCTTCGTTCTGCACCTGTACCCTACGGGACAGCAATGCCAGGCGACGAGGATAAGACTACTCCTCCGGCCTCGCCGGACGGAAGCGGCGTACCGGAGAAGCCGGACCCGAAGGATGAGGAAGCCAAGCGGAAGGTACCAGGCATGCCGCACCCGGGACCGGGTCCGGGCACAAGACCCAAGAACACCTTCAACACTTGGCTGGATTCCCCGAAAGGTTGGTCACTCTCCCGGACCGAGGCAAAGCACCGCCGCTTGGCCTTGACGGGTACGGGATTCGAGGACGACCCCGCGCGTAGGGACGCGCTGATGGGTGAGGAGCGGAGACAGTGGCAGGAAGAACGCCAAGCCATGGTGGAACGCATAGATGCCATGCAGATTGTGATGCAGGAGATGGCCGCTGCCATGGACGCGCTGAAGGTTCAGCCTCCGCCCGGCAACCCCCCGGATGGGACACCGGCGGCTCCCCCCGCGCCTCCTCCCAGTACTCCGGCCCATCGGGACCTGAAAATCACGTATGATGGGTCGGGGGACCAGTTGACCTTTTTCATGGTCCAAGTGGACATTTTCATGCGGGAGCAGGGCCGGACCTTTACCTCCGAAGAGTCCCAGGTCCAGTATGTGGCCTCCCTCCTGCAAGGCGAAGCGGCCGCGTGGATGGTGTTACAGTACGAGCTCCGCTCCCCTGTGTTACGGAGTTTGGATGACTTTATGATCGCACTCCGAAACCGGTTCGAGGACCCGAACCTAGGGGAGCGGGCCAAAGCCGCCCTGATGCAACTGCGCCAAGGGACTAAGTCGGTGGCGCAGTATGCGAGCGAGTTCCAGTCCTTATCGAGTAGGATTTTGGACTGGAGTGAGGCTACCCGTGTGCAGTTGTTTAGGGAGGGCCTGAACCCAGACCTGCAGCATTGGGCCTTTATGCAGGGTAACCCCCCTGATGTTGAGGGTTGGGTGCGCCACGCCGCCGACATTGAAAACAGAAAGCAGCTCCTGGCCTTGTCTAAACAACGTTCCGGCCGCGACTTTAAACCGAAAGGGGACAGATCTGTTGGGGTCCGCGACCCTCGTACCCCAGGCGGTAGCGGCCCCACGTCAGCGGAGCGCCGCAAACGCTTCGAGGCAGGGGTGTGCTTGGTCTGTGGAGGAAAAGGTCACTTCGCCTCCCAATGCCCGTCCCGCTCCGGACGCCCTGCTTCCACCCGTCCTGTTCCGAATGAACCCGAGAAGGCTCCTGCAGAGGGTCAACCTCGACGCCGAAGCAACGCTCCGGGACGACGGAGCACTCCCTCGGCGCTGCACGCGCACGCCTTGAGTGGGCCCGCCACCTCGACGGGTCCATCGGGACCCCGGATTACCGATGCAACCTCTGACTCGGCTGAGTCACGGATTACAAATACCTCGTCCCCCTCGTCCAGCGAGGAGGAAGAGTGGGAAACGCCGGCAAAAAACGCCGTCGGTCTGCTGTAAGGGGGGCTCCTCAGCAGACCGCTCCGCCCGTTGTGCAAGGAGCTCCACCGATGGTAAGCGCCCAAGAGGATAATGTTTATATCCGGGTCCACCTCTCTTTACCAAAAGGGGGTCCAGTTTTAGAGTTCCCCGCGCTAGTGGACTCGGGATGCGCCCGCACCTTGATTAGTGAGGAGGCGGCCCGGAAGTTACAGGTCCGCCGCAAACGTCTCCCGGGTCCTCTCCGCTTTTCCCAGATGGACGGGAGTGACTTTAAGAAGGGGCCCGTCACTCACCGAACTACCGCGGTAGTCATGACTGTGGGGGAACATTGGGAACAACTGTACTTTACCATCGCCCCCATAGTTGCCCCCGTAGTTTTGGGGATGAACTGGCTGCGGGGCCACAATCCCTCCATTGATTGGGTCAAACGACTCCTGACTTTCCCAGAGAATCCCTGCGCCATGCATGACAGGGATCGTATGCCCGGTACCCCGGCGGCTGCCCTAGTGGGTTCCCCGGGACCCGTTCCCAATACCCCTAACTTGCCCTCGGAATACTCCCAGTACTCTGACGTTTTTGATGTGTGGGAGTGTGACGAATTGCCCCCGCACCGGGAGACTGACTGTGCGATTGAAATTGTTGGAGACGGCAAGTTATCCAAGGGGAAGGTATACCCCATGAGCCCCAGCGAAAAGGCGGTGTTGCGGGACTATTTGGACACCAACTTGGCGAGGGGTTTCATCCGTCCCTCCAAAGCTCCATACTCCGCCCCAGCCTTTTTTGTCAAAAAGAAAACGGGTGACTTAAGACTGTGTATAGACTTTCGAAGACTCAACGCTGTCACGCAGTCTAACGCTTACCCCCTCCCTCTCATTCCAGACCTGCTAGCACAATTGAAGGAGGGCCAGATTTTCACCAAACTGGATTTAGTGGAAGCCTATCACCGCATCTGTATAAAAGAGGGGGACGAACCCAAAACGGCTTTTTCGAGCTGTTTTGGCATGTTTGAGTATTTAGTAATGCCGTTCGGACTTTCTGGGGCTCCGAGTGTGTTTATGCAATTAATCAATGAAGTGTTACATGATTTGTTATTTAGGGGGGTGGTGGTATTTTTGGATGATATACTCATTTATTCTGAAACCATGGAAGAGCATGTCCGGCTGGTGCGAGAGGTCCTCCAGTGGTTACGGGACCACAAGTTATATGCTAAGGTGTCTAAATGTGAATTCCACCAGCCCTCCATTACCTTTTTAGGCTATGTAATCTCCCACCAGGGGTTAGAAATGGATCCCGGAAAGGTTCAGGCAGTACGGGATTGGGAACCCCCTACCACGCGCAAACAACTGCAACAGTTCTTGGGGTTTGCCAACTTTTACCGCAATTTCATCCCCAACTTTGCACGGGTGGCCCTTCCCCTCACTTCCCTCCTGCGCACCAAGGGAAAGGGTGCTAATGCCGCTTTGCCTTCGGCCCGCTTGCAGTGGTCCCCCCCCTGCCAACAGGCTTTTGAGGACTTGAAGCTACTCTTCTCGTCCGAGCCGGTCCTGGCGCACCCGGACTGTACCAAACCGTTTGTGGTCCAGGTGGACGCCTCCGATGTGGCTATGGGGGGGGGGGCACTTCTGCAGCGGGACGAAAACGGCGCCTTAAGGCCATGCGCCTATTTCTCCAAGAAGTTTACCCAGTCCGAAATCAACTGGGCCATCTGGGAGAAAGAAGCTGCGGCAGTCAAGCATGCTCTCACTGTGTGGAGGCATTTTCTAGAGGGGGCGGAATTCCC
Organism: Euleptes europaea; assembly: GCF_029931775.1. NCBI lineage: Eukaryota > Metazoa > Chordata > Lepidosauria > Squamata > Sphaerodactylidae > Euleptes > Euleptes europaea. Next base: position 89,123,788 of record NC_079319.1, on the reverse strand, counting down.
GTTTGAAGTGTGCACCGATCACAAGAATCTGGAAGCCCTCAAAGGGGCTAGAAAGCTTAACGCCAAACAAATACGTTGGGCTCAATTCTTTGCCAAATTCCGGTTCACTCTCAAACACGTGCCCGGCAAAGAAAACGCCCTAGCGGATGCCCTATCCCGACTCCCCCAGTACCGCAACGATTTTGATCGTCCGGTGGACTCGCTGTTCACTCCAGAGCAAAGAGGAGAGATCCTTGGTTTGGCGGTCTCCACCCGGTCACAAACCCGCCACCCCAGTGGTCCCTCGCTCAAGGGAATTCCGGAGACTTTTCAGCAACGCCTCCGAGAGGCGTCCCTACAGGAAGCGGAGCAGCAGATGCTCCCATCCGGTATAGAGCAACAGGAATCCTGGTGGGTGCAGGGAGGGAAACTTTATGTCCCAGCCTCCCTTCGCAAGGAGGTTTTGGGACTGGTCCACGGAGCCAAGCTGGCCGGTCACTTTGGGTTTGTCAAGACGTTACATTTAGTGAGACGACAGTTCTGGTGGCCGGGCATGAGGGCGGACGTGGAACTGTACGTGCGCAGTTGTCCCATATGCGCCACCGCCAAAAACAGGGGGGGGTAAAACCCCAGGGCTTCTGAAACCCCTGGAGACCCCCTCCCGGCCGTGGGAGGTAATCGCCATGGATTTCATCACCGATCTACCTCCCAGCAGGGGCAAAACCGTACTGTGGGTTATTACCGACCTCTTTTCCAAGCAGGTCCACTTTGTCCCCTGCGCGGGACTCCCGTCGGCACAGGGGTTGGCCAAAATGTTTGTCACCCATGTCCTCAGGCTTCACTCGATCCCTAGGAAGGTCCTCTCCGACAGGGGGGTTCAGTTTGTCGCCAAATTCTGGCGGGCCTTCTTAAAACTCATGGGGGTGGGGGAACAGGGTCTCTCGTCTGCCTACCACCCTCAAACTGATGGTCAGACCGAACGGGTGAATGCCGTGGTCGAGTGCTACCTCCGATGCTATGTCAATTACCATCAGGATGACTGGGTGGACTTGTTACCTTTCGCCGAATATGCGTACAACAATGCCCCCCACTCCTCCACAGGGTTTAGTCCTTTTCGAGTGGTATACGGGACCGATTTCGGCCCTTTCGGTGCCGCCCCTGTCACCCCCGAACTCGAGGCAGTGCCTGAGATGCAGGAATGGGTACGGGCGGTCAGTTCCACTTGGCCCTGGCTACAAAGGAACCTTGAACGGGCCAAGCGGAAATACAAGGAACAGGCCGACAAACACCGAACGCAGGGATGGGAACTCCGGGTGGGGGAACAGGTTTACCTTTCTACAAAAAATCTGCGTTCCCTCCGACCCTGTAAAAAACTCAATGACCGCTATGTAGGTCCCTTTCCCATTACCCGGGTGATCAACGAGGTAACTGTGGAGCTGGATCTACCCAAAACTCTGCGGGGCGTGCACCCTGTTTTTCACATTAGTCTACTCAAACCTTTTGTTTCCGCTCCCCAGTTCCACCCCCCTTCCAAACCTGAAGTGCCCACTGTTGTGGGGGGGGATACCCACATGGAAGTGTCCAAGGTCTTGGATTCCAAGTGGAAAAAGGGAAAACTGTTTTACTTTGTGCGGTGGAAACATCTGGGCGCTGCACACGATGAATGGGTCGCAGCCCCCCATATGGCAGCCCCCCGACTCGTACACGAATTCCATTGCGCCTACCCCGAGAAACCTCGGCCTCCCGAACTCGTGGGAGGGAGGCCTTAAGGGGGGCAGAATGTGAGGGCCATCTGGCTCTGGCTCTTATCTGTTGCCATCTCTACCCCTTTGAACTCGTACAAGCAGTTCGCACCTCCATGTATCTTCCTGAGTCCCCCGCCTCGTCCATGGCGCCCAGGTGCCACCTCTCCTCCCCTGCTGTGCTCTCTGCCTTCACTCCCTCGGGCCGAGTCCGGCCTTGAAATGCTGATAGCCCTCACTGTCTCTTCGGGTCTGTTTGATGTTTTATGCTGCACCGCTTTGCCTTGTACCCTCCCATGCCTTGCGTGTGAACCTTCATGCCCTGTAGTAGATAAATGCTGTAACCCCGATAAGCTAGTCACTCGCAACTTTGTATCCATGAGACTGTCTTCTCTATCTGAAGCCTTCAATAAATCTGTTGCTTCTGCATGCAAGTCTGAGCGATTGATTTGGCGAGGTTTGCCCAGCTAGGTTGGGGACTCTCACAGTTACATGATAACGGCAGCCAGAGTGGTTTTGGCATCAATGTGGAAGCAAGAAGATGCCCCTGAGATAGAAAGATGGAGAGAGAAAATGGCTGAATATGCAGTGATGGCAAAGTTGATGCACTTGCTTAATAGAAGACCCGAGGGGGAGTTTCAGAAGAAATGTAAACTTTATTATGAGTATGCTCAATTGCAGTTCTGATACTGTGCACTAAATTAATTCGAATGTGAACAATAGCTATTGATAGAATAGATAACAATAACGTTGGGTAGAGTAAATAGTGGGTTTTTCAGATGCAGGGAAAATAAAAAATAATTTGACTAATTCTAAATGTATGGTAAATGGTTACAAAATGATAATCTAAGATTTGCTAAGTAGCCACGCAAATATGTAACCAAGAATGGTAGCCTTAGATTCAAAGCAAATGAATTTATCTATAATATTGTCTTTCAAGAATAAGATGTAATTAGATTTGAAAAACTGGGGAAAAATACCTTTATCATTATGGGGTAGAATTTCGGTAATTAAAATGATGGTCTTACCTAAGATGCTTTTTTAATTCCAAAATTTACCAATTATTAAAGGAACCAAAATATTTAAAATTTGGAAAAAATATATTTTAATTTTTTTGTGGAGTAAAGGAAAACATAGAATAGCATATAATAATTTGATTCAATTAAGGGAAACAGGAGGTTTAGGGTTACCAGATTTAAAAATGTATTATGAGGCATCTTGTTTTGCTTGGTTAAAGACTTGGATTATGTTTGAGAATACCAAAATATTAGAATTAGAGGGTTATAATTTATGTTTTGGATGGCATGCATATTTATGGTATGAGAAGGAAAAGGTAAATAAAGATTTTAACATTCATATTATTAGAGCCGGATTATTTCAAATTTGGAAAAAGTATAGAAGGGTTTTAGAAAATAAGACCCCGGGATGCGTTAACCCAGTAGAAGCTCATATGAGAAGTGGAATACATTTGAATTTAGAAATGGATATGTATAGAAAAATTATTGAATGGAAAGAGGGAAAATGGGTTTTAAAAAGCAGGGAAGAACTTGACATAAAGGATTGGTTTCTGCATTATAGGTTAAGAGATATATTCAATAAAGACAATCAGTTTGGATTTAATAAAAATAAATCTGAATTAGATGAAATATTAATAAAAGGAAATAAAGGATTGATAGGTAGAATGTATAAATTATTAATTGAAACTAACTTAGAACAAGAAAGAATTAAACCAGTTATGATAAAATGCATGAAGGAGTTAGGATTTAATATTGATTTGGAAATATGGGAAAATTTATGGAAGAGAGAATTTAAATTTACAATAACCAATGAAATTAGAGAAAACCTATATAAAATGTTCTACAGATGGCATATAACCCCAGTGATGATATCTAGAATATATAGAGGAGATACGGGATTATGTTGGAAATGTGGAAAGGAAAGAGGTACGTATATGCATGTCTGGTGGTTATGCAAAAAAATTAAAAGCTTTTGGGAAAAAGTACTGAGGGAAACGAATAATCTGATTAATGGTAGAGTAAAAAGGAAGTCAGTATTCTGTTTATTGGGAATTCCACCAAAAACTATGAGTAATGATAGGGTTATCTGCCAATATAGTTTTGCTGCTGCAAGAATTGTGATAGCTAAAGTTTGGAAGCAAGTGAATAAACCTTCAATTATTGACTGGAGAGAGAAATTATGGATATATACGAGGATGGCCAAATTAACGGAATTCCTACATGGAAAGGATATGGAAGAATAAAAAAAAACAGGGTCTAAGGCCGCCTCATATTGAGATAATTTGGCAAAAATGGATTTTACAGTATTAATTAGCGAGTTATAGAAACTAGTTTTAATAACTTTATATTATTGTGTTAATAAATATAATAAATACTGTTAAGACACTTCTTTGGAAGTCGGGTGAAGGGTCACTTTTTAGGTGGGTGGAGGGTGAAGGGGTATCTTTTTGGATTTTATAATTTAGTAATCATGAATGTAATAATTAAGGTATATAGATACCCTTCTGTAATTTGTATTTTCTTTTTTTCTTTTTTATGTTAATTTCATTGTATTTGTTTGTTTTTGTTTTGTGTTATAAAAATTAATAAAAAATTATAAAAAAGAATAAGATGTAATTGCTCAGCTGTTATAAAGGCTGTAAATATACGGCCCTCTTTGGAAGGCTTGATACATTGTATTTATGGGTTTGTATCTATGTTGTGTTACTTTTTCTTTTAATACAAAAGTATTTTTCAAAAAAATAAAGGACTGTTCACAGGATGTCATTTGCTACCAAAAGAAATGTTTTCCGTGCCTTATTTTTCTTGCATTTAAGCCTTTTCCCTCAGTTTGGAAGCTTGGATACTTTTTGCAGAACAATGATTCAGCTCAATCCAACCCCTTTCTGACTATATATTACTCTTCATACACCCTTGACACTGAGAGACACTGTCCTTCAGTGTTACTACTCTGAAGATGCCTGCCACAGTTGCTGGCGAAACGTCAGGAAAGAAAATTCCAAGACCACGGTTACACAGCCCGGATAACCTACAAGAACCTCCCCTTTTCACTTACGGAAACATTTCCTAGTCAATCCTCGATCACACGATTGCATTATTTTCCTGTTACCCCATAAACCCAACTTTTTAAAAAAGGTGTAAAAATGGTATATGCCTATATTTTTCATTCAGAAAAACTGTGGCCCAGGTATGAAGCCAACCCATTTTAGGAGAATTAGAACTTAATGTCCAAATGAACTGTCTAATCCATGATGAATTAACTGAGCTTTCAGTCTGAAGTTTCACAGTAGATGGTAGGCCCTTAGATTAAACTAGGGATGCCAGCCTCCAATGGGACCTGGGGATCCTCCAGAATTGCAGCTCATCTCCAGATTGCAGAGATCAGTTTGCCTGCAGATAATGGATCCTCTGGAGAGTGGACTCTGTGGCATTATACCCCGCTGAGATCTGTGTCCTCTCCAGGCTTCAGTTCCAAATCTCCATGAGTTTCCCAATCTGGATCTGACCCCCCAACCCCCCATCCCCTGCCCTTTGCCCAGGGGGACCTGGCAACCCTAGATTAAACATGTTAACCACTCTAAAGAGGGGGGTGGTTCTAGCTATGGTATAACTATCTGGGAACACTAAAACTTCAGAATCATGAGTACTCTGCTGCAGCACATAAAGGCATTAAAAGAACCCCTAAATGCATCTACAGTTAACTAGGGTATCAAAAGAAACACAGAGATTAGCTGTTAAAGAAGATATGGGAGTCTGCTTCCCTTTCAATAGTTCTTCAAAATGCTTCGGTTCATTCAATGACTTCCCTATAAAACTAACTCCACTCTGATATACTTGCAGTTTAAACACAATGGATTTCAGTGGAGTGGGTCCGCATATTCTCGGCATTCGCTTTGGACACATTCTCATAAATCAAGTAAGGAGGAATCAAGCAATGCACATGCTCGGTTCAACTGGCCCCATGTATCTGCATCTATGTAATATCACGGTAGAATGCACCGCTTGATTCAGAGGGCACAATGTAAGTTTAACACATGGCCACCATGTCTCAATTCCACCTTTGAAGGAATGTTATGCCACCCGCTGGAGAAGAATGTCTTTCCAGTGTAATTTTAACCGATGTTAATACTATGGGTAGATGGTTCTTCTCACTCCTAACAAAAAATGCACAGGTTCAGTATCTTTGTCATAGTTTTACTGGGTGTAAGTTAAAACTCTGATTTCATTGTCAAACATGAACACTGTCTGAAGATATTCAAATGTACCGCCATCCTCTTTTCTTCGTGTACCACAGCAGTTCATTTAAGAGTAACCTAGTTTAATTTCCAACTTTGCTATGTTTGAGTTTTGCCCCCCCTTTCAGGGGGAAGAATACGGTTTGACATAATTGCAAATGACACCACAGTGACAAACGTGGAGCCAGTTTCTGAATGCTTGAGCTGCCAGGCAGAAAGAAGACGCTGAACAATAGTTCTGTGTTCTAGCTGAAAGGAATCACACTTTTCAATACTCTGATTCAAGTTCATGCTTCTCGAGAACTTTAGCTTTGTACAAACTGTGCTTTAGGCAAAACTGGGCAGCAATTCCATTACCAATTTAACTGCTGTTCTTGCCCTCCAAGGGAAGGTCTGTTCCTATATATCTGTGGTGTAATAAATTGTGATCTAGTAGATTTTGTTTTTAAATCCAGCCCTTCCTACAAGGAGCTGAGGTGAGTATAGATGTTTATCCCTTTCCCATTTTATTCTCACAACCACCCTGTGAGGTAAGCCATGCTAAGAGAGAATGACTAGAACAAGGTTACCCAGTGAGCTTTTGGACAGAACAAGAATTTGAACCCAAGGCTGCAATCCTGAAGGGGGAGCAAAGCTCTTTAAGAGCCAGCATGACCCTGCAGCAGTGTAAGTGCCCATTTATCCCAGGATAACAGGCACACTATCTCAGGGGCAAAAATGCTGGTGCTGGGGAGTGGCAGAGCTGCCAGCCGCTTCCACCAATGCAGCCATGCAGGCAGGAAATTCTTGGAATGGAAAGCCCACACTGGCATGGGAGGATGTTCCCAGGATGTTCCTGGTGGCAGCTTCCTAACCAGAACTGGTTTGGGGAACTCAGATGGAGCCCAGAGAAGCCAGGGACCCTGAATGGGGTACAATGCCATAGAGTCTACCCTCCATTTTCTCCAGGAGAACAGATCTTTGTAGTCTGAAGGTGAGTTGGGGAGGGGCTGTGGCTCAGTGGTAGAGCATCTGCTTGGCATGCAGAAGGTCCCAGGTTCAATCCCCTGGCATCTCCAGTTAAAAGGACTAGGCAAGTAGGTGATGTGAAAGACCTCTGCCTGATACCTTGGAGAGTCGCTGCCAGACTGAGAAGACAATACTGACTTTGATGGACCAAGGGTCTGATTCAGTGTAAGGCAGCTTCATGTGTTCGTGTGTAATTCTGGGGGAATCCCCAGGTCCCGTCTGGAGGCTGGCATCCCTAGTTCAGCTGTTTGTGTAAAACCAGAATGAGCAAATTGGGCAGGCAGAAGGGCTGTGCATATCAATATGCCCGAACTGAAAATAAACCCCAAATTGGCAGTTTTGGCAATATTTGGGCTTTGGGTTTACTGAACACCAAAACCTGGGGATCTCCCCAAAGCCAAATAGGTGGTTCCTGAAAAAGCCAATTACGAAGCAGCATTTCAAGGGTTGGGGATTCAAATACTTCCTGATTTGAGCTTGGAGACTGCTCGTGTATAGATTCCCAACAGGAAAGTGTCCAGCGAGCAACGAACATCAGGTAAAACTTCCATGCATAAACGACCTAAAGAGGCTTTCCTCATTGATCTTCCACCAGCAAGACATCTCATGGAACCCTGGTTTGATAATTGAGTATGATAGCAAAGAACCAACAAACAGCTCTGTTTAACCAATTCGGGCACTGCAATGCTAGAGCTCTTCCCCTCCAAATTACAAATTCAAAAACAACAAATTTGGACGATCACATCTGTAATTTAAATAGATTGATACTCAGAGATCATTATTGGAATGAAGGTGCTGTGCTATCCAGAAAAGCTACAGATGGTCATTTTTAAATTAAAAAAGAGAGATGGAAATAAGGCAGGCAGGCAAACTACACTGATACTTTAACCCCTAAACATTTAAACATTTCATCTGTGTTCACAGATCATACCAGAATAAAGTATTCTGAAGTCAACTGCCCATAACTGGCTATTTTAAGAGCAGGCAATTAGCTTGTTTAGATACAGAAACACAGGATTTTTCCTTTTAAGGCTCTTAGAACTTCGTTTTGCAGTGTATTCTCTAACAGAGTTTTTGATTTCTATTCCATAATGAGAAGCTGTTTTGCAAATTATATACACATGTACTTGAGTAAACTTCTGCCATATGGTTTATAATTAACTTCAGAAAGGTAAACACATTCAAATTATTTATTGTGCAAGTACTGGATGTTAGGAAATAAGAATCTGAAGTTGCCACAGCCAGTATGATAATGTTGTGCTGTTTCTTTCAAATTCATCTACATTTTGAAAATATAATGCAGCAGATCATGAAAAGCAATTCTGACTTGTTAGCTCTTTTGCAGTTCGCCAAGTTTGGGAATGTTGTATTGACCTCAGTCTAGTCCTGGGGTCTTAATGGAAGTATATCAGGAATATGGGTCAAGGAATCAAGTATTTTTGAGCAAATGTGTCATTTATTGGTTTAAAATGCACAGAACCAATTGCTTCTCCAAATATTCTCCAAATAAAGAATTCCAGTGCTACAGAATGAGCATAATATCAATTCTAAGCATAATATTTCTAAGCAGGATGAGCATAATATCAATTCTAAATGTATGCCTACAGCTATTAGCTATCTGTAACATATGTGATTTATTTGAAATGTGGTGGTGGGGGAGAGTTTTACGGATACCGTTGACCACCAAAAAGACAGATCAGTGGGTCCTAGATCAAATCAAGCCTGAATAGGGTTGCCAACTCTGGGTTGGGAAATACCTGGAGATCATGTGGAGGAGTGGGGAATCAAACCTGGTCCTCCAGAGCAGAGTCCACCACTCCAGACCACCACTCTTAACCACTACACCAAGCTGGCTCTTCCATTAGTTCTTCCATTAGACAGCCCAGAGAAGATTACATGGAATGCAGTCTCCCCTTGAGACACCTATCTGGGTCACAGCATCAATTATGTTTAGGGTTGCCAGCTCCGGGTTGCGAAAAACCTGGAGATTTTGAGGGTGGACCCTGAAGAGGGCAGGACTTGAAGATGGGAGGGAGTTCAATGCCATAAAGGCCAGTTGCCAAAGCGGCCATTTTCTCCAAGTGAACTGGTCCCTGTCATCTAGAGATCAGTTGTAATTGCAGGAGATCTCCTGCTACCACCTGGAGGTTGGCAACCCTTCACTGAACTCTCTCTAGAAACTGAAATGACTAAACTGAGCTATAATACTTTGGTCACATTATGAGAAGACAAGAGTCACTGGAAAAGACAATAACGCTAGGAAAAGTTGAAGGCAGCAGGAAAAGGGGAAGACCCAACATGAGATGGATTGACTCAATCAAGAAAGCCATGGCCCTCAGTCTGCAAGTAAACAACAAAAGGGGGGATTTTATAGTTTCCAGCTCAACCTTTGAAGCTCCCTCAGTCTGCAACACCAGAGCAAGGCTGGTAATGATAGGACATTTTGGAGGTCATTAATTCATAGGATCACCATAGGTTGGAAGCGACTTGTCGACACTTAACATACACACACAACATATGTTTATAACATGACTCTATATAACTGTTTCGTACTTGCTAGTTAAAACATTTGAGACCCTTCCCCCAATTAAAATGCTTGTATGTAAAGACAGGAAAGGCAATTTTATTTTTAAACAGAAGCACTCCAGAGTTTAAAACAGAGAGAATCCCATGTGAGAAGATGAATGTACAATTCTACTTTCCTGTTCACAGGATGTCATTTGCCACCAAAAGGAATGCTTTCTGTGCCTTATTTCTCTTACATTTAAGCCGTTTCCCTCTGTTTGGAAGCTAATTTGCATGAACATCATGCAAAGTGACCCAGAAATGAAGGCAGCCCCCAGACTTTGAGGTGCCAGTCAGGTAATCGGCTCTTTCCGTCAGTTCTCAGCAATGCTGAACTTTTGAACCTGAAAACCAATGGATAGCTCGGCTCTCAAATGCTTGGAAGAGGGGGGTGAGCCATTTGTGGGCCCATAAAATTGGACACCCTGTCCCAAAGTTCACAAAACTTTGAGGACCAACTAAGGATAGTCCCTTGCAGCCACACTGAAAATTTGGGGAATCTACCTCCAAAAAAGCCCCCCAGGAGCTTTGAAAAAAAATCCCCATAGACTATAATGGGCCCGAATTTTTTGGTAAACCCCAAAATAAGCCGAATACTGGAATTTACCGGTATATGTATTCAGCTTATTTTGGGTTCACCCCCAAAAAACCAAGGTCCAATAACCCAAACCCAAAATTTACCCCCCAATTGTTTTTTTGCACAACCTTGGTAAAAAAGAAACATTTTGTCCTGGCTCTACAGTAGGTGGAAGATGAGCCTTAAGGGGGTAAAGGGTAAGAGGCCAATGCCAATTAAAGCCCCACTTCTGGTCGCCGACTTTCTTCACCTCTGAAGACTCAGGTACTGAGAGTGGAGCTTGTGAGGAAGATCTTAGCTGGCAGGGTTGGGCTGTACAAGAGGAGGCAGTCCTTCAAGGACCCTGAGCTCAAGCCATTTAAGCTCTAAAAGTTAAGAACTGGCACTCTGAATTGTGCTTGCAAACATATGAGCGATCACTGCAGGTCTCTCAGAACCGGAGCAATACATTCCCTGTATCCTGCCTGTAACAGCAGTCTGGCTGCCGCATTTCAGACCAGCTGAAGTTTCCAGACAGCTTTCAAAGACAACAGATTACAGTAATCTAATATGGATGTAATCAGAACAAGGACCACTGTGGCCAGGTCTATATATCACTGGTTTTTATTGGAATTTATATACCCTTGATGAACATCTTGACTCACACCACCTTCCTCTCCCCTCAAACCATTTGGACATGGCTAGAGATTTTCCAGTGGCAAGACACAAGCATGTACCTTCACATCATCCCTGCTTCAGTCCACAAATAGCAGAAATTATTATTCAGTCTCCAATTTTTAAGTAGTATATCTTTCCTTTCCACAGCACGGGCTTCCTTGTTAGCTAAAAATCAGTCACGCTAAAGCCATGAATAATTCAAGCTCAACTGTGCACCATTTAAAAAACCCACCCAGTGACATAATCAAAACTCAGATTTCCATTGAGAACCCCCACAGACACAACAGCCTGATGTTTGCTCCCAGAAACCTGCCAACCTGCCAGTACCAGTTCCAGTGCAAAAGGAGCACCTGTATGCAAATAAGCATTTAGGCTTAACTTGCTTATAACTTTGGGCGTTTCTTCAAAGTGGCCATTTAATAAACTACAGATAGAATAACAGCCTTAAATTTACCAGACAGCAGATGGATTAAATGATAGTCTTGAGAAGAAACAGGAAAGTGTTGAATCACTGGAGTAATAAGAGAGGCTCTTATAGAAGAATATAAAATCCCAACTAAATAAAAAATGGGTAAGGGTTTCAGTCTTTGCCTTTCCACATGGTAAGACTCTCTATTCAAGTGGGCTATCTAGAAATCTGCCAAATAATTCATTGAGGGGTAAGGCATTGTGTCTGGTCAAGAAGAAAAGTCTTCAAAAGGTTGGAATGGTTAAGAATTCTAGATAGTCTGGTAGCACTGGAAAAGATTACCCTCCCCTATTAGATTAGGCCTTTCTTCCTGATTTTTTAAAATGGACGGAGCTTGACCCTTTTGTGTCCTCTTGGACAAAGACAATAGATGAAAAACTTTCGAGTTTACAGATTTCCTACCCAAGTTTTCCCTCGAACCTCCCTTTAGTAATGAAACAGATGCTTACAGATTTGGAACGTAGGAACCATCTTGAACTATGTGGTGATGCCAAAAGGAAATGTGCAAACCTGCCTTCTTCACTTTCCCTGGTAGGCTTAACATCTCATACAGACAACAAAAACAAAATGATTAAACCAGAGGAATATAATGTTCAGAATTAAAACCATAGCAACTTAAACATCAGTATCTTAACATATGACTCTTATGTCAAGGGAAGAAAATCAATATCAGATGAAACTTAATTCCACTAATAAAGAATAAGAAGAAAAAAGCGCGAAGACACAAAATGGAAGATAAAAACTGAAGGCTTTGTGATCTGGAGAGGACTGTTGGAATGCAATGGCCAAAAAAGGTGAGTATGCAGAAGTTAAAGATGAAAGATAAGCAGAAGCTAGAAAATGAATGCATTTAAAAAGTAAATAAGTAATATTGAATGGGGAAAAGGAAAAGGGAAACCATGCAAAGTATTCCAAAGCAATTTTATTTCTGTGAGGGAAAGAATAAGATGGGGAGGAAAATACAAAATGGGGGGGAGAGGGAAGCTTTAAATAGGGATACAGAAGACAGACAAAAGGAGTATTGCAATAAGTGAGACAAAAATGGAGGATGAATCAAAACTGTTGTGCAGAACCAACAGGAAAGAACACTTTTTTTGTTGATGCTATGCAACAGAAAAACTGGACTCTCCTACTGAAAGAAGTCATGAGAGAGGGAGATGAACCAACCCAACCCCAACATCTTCAGCTTAAGAGGGGGATTTTGACCAAAGGGAAAAAACAGAAGTAGCAAAGGAAACATCTGGAATACAGTTCAGTGAAAATTAAGCACAACTGAGCTCCACTTATTTTGAAGAGAAAGAATTGAGCAAAACTCAGAGACACTAATTGGAGAGGAACACATTCCCCCATCTCCATCCTGTGTCAGGCACCGGCCTGTTATTCAGAGGCTTGCCAGGTGCTAGCCTCAAGGCCGCTATGTTGTTGGTACATCGTCTGTATTGTTATGTCTGTACTCTGTCCTACCCTGGAAACCTGACCCTGGGAAGAAGGCAACCAAGCGCCGTTCTGAAAGTTTGCTTTTCTTTATATGTCCTACACCCTCGGTATTTTCCCATTAGTGTCGTTGCTTATTTCCAAGTCACTTTCTGCTTACCACGGTGCCTTTTTCTCAATAAACAACTTTCTATGGAAAACCTGCCTAGAAGTTCGTTTGTGGGATTTAGCTGGTGATCCAGAGCTGACATCCTGGTTGTGATTTGACCCATCCCTCCACTCCCATGGATAGCTTCAGCAATCTTCTGAGAAGAACTCAAGGAACAACAGAGGCATAACATCCAGATCGCAAGATGTCATAATCCCACTGTACACTGCATTGGTCTGGCGGCACCTGGAGTATTGTGTGCAGTTCTGGAGGCTTCACTTCAAAAAGGACACTGACAGAATGGAGCGGGTGCAGAGGAGAGCAATGAGGATAGTGGGTGGCCTGGAAACCAAGCCCTACGAGGAGAGGCTGAGGGACTTGGAAATGTTCAGTCTGGAGAAGAGGAGGTTGAGGGAGGACATAATTGCTGTCTTTAAGTATTTGAAAGGGTGTCGCATAAAGGAGGGCAGGGAGCTGTTCTTGTTGGCAGTAGAGGATAGGACTCACAAAAATGGGTATAAATTATGGAAGGAAAGGTGCCAGCTAGACATTAGGAAAGGTGTGTGTGTGTGTGTGTGTGTTTTTACACTAAGAGTAGTTCAACCGTGGAATCAGCTACCTAGGTGAGCTCTCCCTCACTGGCAGTCTTCAAGCAGCGGCTAGACAAACACTTGTCAAGGATGCTCTAGACTGATCCTGCATTGAGCAGGGGGTTGGACAAGATGGCCTGTATGGCCCTTTCCAACTCTATGATTCTGTGAATAAAGAGAGAGTGCATGTGTGATGTAGTGATTTGATGGGAAAATTACAAATTTTATCTGGGTTCGAAGAAGGGGTCCAAATCACTACTAATAACTAGAGAGGAAACTATTTTCTTTATTTTTGGAGTATGATGAATGAAAGCATCTATTCCTAAAATGGTTCAAGATGCTGACATATAAGAATATATAGGTCAACTGACATCAGGATCTTGCTGAACTTTTACATCAATTACACAATGACAACTAAATACTGCACCATACTGTAACCAATACAAAAGCAACCTATGCTTTCTTCTTAACATACTTCTAAGAATACTGCTACCATATCCCTCTCACTTTACTAGCGCAAGAAGAATAGCTGACTGTTATGTTGAAGAAAACAGAATATGTGTTAAAGATTTAGTTTGTCCTATGAGGCGAGGAACACATACTTTGGGAGACTTCAAACGAAAGCACAGGTAACACTGCTGGATCAGTACTAGGTCAAACATTCCCCTCAGTTCTTTACGTGGCCTTCACTGACATGGCTACACTGTCTCATTCATATTTCACCTTTTCCCTTCAGATTACAGTCTTTAATGAGCACCTGGGAGACCTGGGTTCAAATCCCCTTGGTGCCCTGAAGCTTATTGGATGACCTTGGGCAAGTCAATCTGTCTCAGCCTGATCCATTTCACAGGTATGTTGTGCAGATAATTTGGGGGGGGGAGGGGGAGGAGCCACATACGCCCCTCTGAGCTCAACTGGGATAAAAAGTATATCTACAATGTTTGTTAACACGGACACACTTGGGGGGGTATGAAGGGTCACATTTCCAGGTATCATTGGACAAGGTACCCCAGCATCAGCCAGCCTGCAAACGGTTTCAACTTCTCCTTCCTGAAGTTCCCTTTCACAAGTGAAGTCTCCAAGGGCTCTCGAACAATGTACAACTTAAGGAAAACTATTTGGGACTGGCAGTGCCATGAACATGATTAATTGTCAAACTGATGGCGTTCAGAGGTGTCAACCAATGTGAGCCTATCGCTTGGTCTCTTCAGTTCATTTCAAGCAGCCACAAATGCCTGCTGAACCAGTCTGCTAATTCTCAAAACTGCACAATGGATTAGTGGCCATTAGCATAACTAAGGACTGCTTCAACTCTGAAGGGTAGGATTTTATTGGAACACACATTGTAAGCATACGAGCCGCCTAAACTCCCGTACTGGACCTGGCAACCCGATATGCAGGCAAACGACTACTGTTCCAGCTGCGTGCCCACCCCAAACGCTACTGGGATGGCCGCTGCACACGCCATTGAAACTGACACGGCCGCTCCTGCGAGCTCCATGCGGCTGGCAGCTAGGAAGCAGAGGCAAGGGCAACCTCCAGAGAACCTGAGAGACTCCATGTTCCTGCTCATCCCTGTTCCAGCAGCAGCCATTTCGCGAAAACCAGACAGTCACGTAGTCAGTGCCAAAAAAACCCCTCCCATTGCAACATCAGCAGCTTAATGGGCAATCAGCAGTGATCCTGATATCAGTGATGAGTCGTTCCTCCAGCTATGCAGCAGCGATCCCCAGGCGTTAGCAGCAATCATGCCTTTTGTTTAAGAACTGAGACAGCAAGGTAGACTTCCCCTGACTATGGAAGATCCACTGATTTAGCAATTGGTAATAATCTCTTTTCCTTTCTGTAAAATGTATTGAAATGTATTAGGGCAGCCAGGGAATAGCTTGTTGCTGGGCAGAATATCTCTGTATGTCTGTGTGCTAAGGAAGTGGGTTAAGAGTCATGGAGGGTTACAGTAAACCATAACAAAAACTGGGTGAAACTGTTACTCTACAGCCGCCTCGATGTCTGGAGTGCTATCAGCCTACCCTGAATGTTGATGGGTTGTCATATCTTGAATTTGGATAAATATCTCTCCCTCAGTACAATCGGGGCTCAGAGATTTCTGCCCATTAGGGCCTCTGAGTCAGCAGCTGCAAATAAACTGTTTTCTTGAAATAACGATCTCAGGTCTCTCTCTCCCCTACGAACCCTTGTTTACCGCATCAGAACATTAAGCACTTCAGCAGAGATCTCCCGGTTCCTCCCGGGTTGTGTAAGCCACTGGAATTAAAATAATTTCTAAATTCTCACCCACCCCACCCCGGCAGCTAGCCATTAAGTCTTTTGTCACCTTTTTGTCACCTGGGAACCCAGGAGGGGTAAATCCCCTCACTCCGCCCCAGAAAAACAGTATATCTGGGGTACCCACAGCCCATATGTTACCTTAGGGCTTCCCATTCTATACAGCCTGTCACTCCGCCGGAGTGAGCAGCCATGCTAGAACACGCTGGGGGCTACCCATGCCCCCTGCTTATTCCCCATGTCCCCCTTTTTCTGCTATCTTAGTCTACTGGAACTTGGACAACTCCTCATCTGGAAAAAGGTGCAGTATTTCCCAATCAACGACCTCCTGCCATGTTGGCATCTGTCCTTATTCCACTACCTTTTATTTCTTAGAATCTCTGTATGTTTGTGTTGCATCATTGAATGAAAGAAACTACATAAACTCTCTTAATTCAGAATCCCTTATCTGTCTTTATTCTTAAGGTCACAGCTAATGGGCTCTGGTATAGTTGGCTGATCTCGCTTAATAAATATTAAAGTTACCGATCTGCTTAGCTAATTCCCCATCCAAAGAGCATTTCGGCTAACAACATGAAGCTGCCTTATACTGAGTCAGACCCTTCATCCATCAAAGTCAGTATTGTCTTCTCAGACCAGCAGCGGCTCTCCAGGGTCTCAGGTAGAAGTCTTTCACATCATCTACTTGTGTAGTTCCTTTAACTGGAGATGATGGGGATTCTCCATGCCAAGCAAATGCTCTACCAGTGAGCCCCAGCCCTTCCCCAGATTGGATTTATAACTGGTTTATATGATTTGTAAGTGATCTGCCTCTTTAAACAATTGCCTTCTGAGCAGGGCAGTTATGCAGTAAGGATTAGGGGGAGGCATAATAGAACTCAATGAGGCTGTATGAAAACGTGCAAGCCCCCCCCCCCCTTTAACATCTTTATTTAGTCTGATTACTAGATGGGGGGGCCTTACTGCTCATAGGCCCTAAAAGGTGGATATACCACTGAGAAGCGCCATCTCAAGCACTTATGCCTTTATTTATTGCTGATTGTATGAATTGTTGATATTTATGGGACTGGATTTTATTATTATATGGATTGTTTTAATGCATTTTTATGTAAATTTAGTATGTTTTTATTTTTTTTGTAAGCCACTATGAGCCAGGTTTTGCCAGGGAGAGTGGGATAGAAGAAGAACAAGAAGAACAAGAACAACAAGAAGAGTTTATTTTTATACCTTGATTTTCTCTACCTTTTAAAGGAGACTCAAAGAAGCTTACAATTGCCTTCCCTTCTTCTCTCTACAACAGACACCTTGTGAGGTAGGTGAGACTGAGAGAGCTGTGACTAGCACAAGGTCACCAAGCTGGCTTCATGTGTAGGAGTGGAGAAACCAACCCAGCTCACCAGATTAGTGTAAACCACTCATGTGGAGGAGTGGGGAATCAAACTTGGTTCTCCAGATTAGAGTCCACTGCTCTTAACAGCTACACCATGCTGGCTGGTGTAAGAATGAGAATAAATAAACAAAATAAAATAAATGTGCAAAATTTTTTTTGTTGTGCTGCATTTTAAATGGGAAATATAGTGAATATACGGTCCCTACCAAATACCCACACAGATGAATGAGCTATTAAACCTAGTGCTGGGGGGAAAAAAAGGTTCTCTGTGCATAACTGGCAAACAGGATGCAAGCTGAACCAGCAAGCACCCATACTTGGGCAGCAGCTGTACCTTCACGGACTGGGTGGGGAGGGGGGAAGGGAATCTACTGCAGTGTCTTCTTTGCCCATTCAAGATTGTGGGAAAGCACACAGCCCAGGTTCCCTTTTTCTTCAGCAGTGCGGTTAGGAAATGCTGCCCCCATGTATTTGCATAATCATTGTCTGGTAAGCTATTCAGAAAAGGAATTTAATTCTGTAGCTGCCCAAATTCCAGTGGGAGCCAAACACTTCATTCTCTTAAGTGCTTTTAGACATACAGAAGCTCTGTTCACAATGATGTCTATTGAATCCTCTCCCTGTGCTCATGACTTGGTTGAACATAGCAAATATTGTGAATTTTTCTTTCTTTCTTTTTTGCTAATAGGAAATATAACAAGTGGGAGGCCCACTAGGGTGTTTTATGCATGATCGCTTTAACCTCCTTTATTCCCCGTTTCAGCCAGGATCAAATTTTTCAGTATGCACGATACCTCATTCCTGGGAAGCTCAACACTGTTTCGACACAAAATGAACCTGGCTTTTCCCATTCCTCTTCTGGCCCAGATTAAACCATTCATCCTGGCTCATTCCGGAGTCACAGAGCGTGCATACTCCGTTCTCGGGTAAAGCTTCCCCGCGCCATCACACCCCACCCTTTTCTAACCCCCCCCCCCAAAGCAGCATGCCGATGGTTAAACAAGGGAAAACAGAAGATTGGCTTCTCTCACAGCCAGTCACAAAGCAGTGTGTAAAGAGGTGGGGATTCAAGTGCTTCCTGCTTCCTGATACCTCAGTGCTCTTTCTGAGCAAAAGAAAGGCTTTTTAAAAATGAGGCTTGGATTTCTCCCCCTCCTTCTTTCAGGTAGCTCCATTTTTTTGTTTTTAAAATGCTTTTTTATGCGGCAGTTGGGTTTGGGGGGGGGAAGGAAATCTTCTCTCATGGGGAGCACTGCGAAGTCAGCCAATTACAGAGCAGCATTTAAAGGGGTGGGACTTGATTTGAGCTGTTTTTCTGCATTCATGGTTCAATTAGCACACAGTTGCATCCCTGATCATTCAAGCCAATGCATACAGTTTCCCCCAACCCAAGTTATTTTAATCATGTGCGATGAACCCAGGTCCAAGCAGGGAGATCCAATCCATGCATAAAAGACCTAAGTTACAATACAAGACAGTTGCCTTAGATGGAGCAAGCACCTCCCCAACCTCCTATTGTCCCCCTGATGGAGGAGGACGTGTCCCACCAATCACAGCATCAGGGCAAAATGTTTGAACAAAGGAAGATATCACCTTTTAAAACTTCTGCCTGTGAGAGGTGAAAACCTCTCCCTCGATCCAGAGTTAGGAATCCTGCTCCTTGTGGGAGATACTCTAGCTTTGCCAATGGGGTCCTCCCAATCAGGTTTTATGATGCCCAGTTATCTTCTCCTTTGGCAGGTAAGCCAAATGGTTCACTTTTGCTGCTGAAACCAAGTTCCTGTTTTCTCTGACTGTCCCCACTTGGGAAAATAAACAGTTGCCGTGGCTCCAGGGTCCCCGATCATAACAATCTCACACACAATTTCCTCTTCCCCTCTTCATGGAAGCCCCCATATTGTCCCCACTGTCTGCTTCCTTTTCAGCTTCCCGGCCACCAACCAACTTTTCTGCCATCCATCACCAGCTATATTTATTATTTCATTTATACCCCACCTTTCTCCATAATGGGAACCCAAAGCAGCTCACATCTTTCTCCCCTCCGTTATTTTATCCTCACAATCACCCTGTGAGGTCAGTTAGGCTGAGAATGTTTGACTCACCCAAAGGCAGACAATGAGCACCATGGCAGAGTGGTAATTCAAACCTGGGTCTCCCAGATCATAGTCTGATACTCTAACCAGTACACCACACTAGCTTTTGTGAGGGGGGAGGTGCTATTGAACAGTAGTAAGCAGCCAGGACTGGGTAAGTCATGCAAGTCATATGGTAGCAAGTTGCCTGGGGTTGCTGGTGGGCCTGGCACCCATGAGTCCTTCCTCAAAGGCTGAAACAGACCTGGAGATGACCCTGCCCCTCCTTCTGCTTTTTACTGATAGGAACCAAGGCTTGAAGGCTGGCAATACCATTGTGGTTGCCTAACAATATCCACTGAGGGCAATTGTTTCTTAAAGCTACCGGTGTTCCTACTATCATGGGGGTTTACCCCCCCCCCCCATTTTTTTTTATTTGTCTGAAAACCTGGTCCTTTTCTCAGGTTGGTAGAAAGAGCTGTCTTGTCTGTCCATGGCTCCCATCTCCAGATTTAAATATCTACAGGTGCAGCTATGTTGAGAATGGGATATATTGATGCTGTTCCTCATGATGTTCAAAAACAGGTTTAACATTTTGCATCTGAGTTGTCATAGATACCCTATTAGCATATATTTTAATGCACAATTCAGTGTTATTATCTAATATGGTAGTCACTAAAAACACTCTACTGTAAAGTGGCTCCATAAAGTAATATACTGGCCTTCATGGCTTGCCATACATTATTAATGTATTTATTTATCAAATAATTAGCTCACCCTCAATCCCCAACCGAGGCCGGGCTGAGGGCAGGTTACAACAAATACATTGCAATAACAATAAAACAGTCCCATCATTAAAACATTAAGAACATTAAAAAAATGATAATAAATTTCCATATTGATGGCATATATCAACAACCAGTTTATGTAAAAATTCAGAACAGATCTATAAAACAAAACAGGGGGAGCCGGTACTGTCAAGCCTCTTTGATAGAACAGTTTTACTTTCCAGTAGAAAAGTAAAATTTCTAGACATTTTGAAACAATGGAAAACATATTTATCCCCTCTTCTTTTTTGGGGAAAACATGTATTTGGAGGAAAAAATGAAATATAAGTCATATGTAAGGCAGCATGGCATAGTCCAATCTTGTCAGATCTCAGAAGCTAAGCAGGGTTGGTACTTGGAAGGGAGACCTGCAAGGAAGGCTCTGCAGAGGAAGACTAATGGCAAACCACCTCCGCTTAATCATTTGCTTGGAAAAATCCTTGCTGGGATCATAGTAAGTCCGCTTTGACCTGACAGCAGTTTACACACACATTCAGAAAAACTTAAAAAGTCCAGGGGGAGGGGGGAAAGAGGGTGAGCGAAAAAAGATTTTTTCTGTTTGTCCCCCCCCCCCAGGCTATTTTGACTCAAGTGCTAAATGAAATGCAACATCTACCTACGAAGAGGTTAGTGTGCAGAAAACACAGGCAGGAGGAAGAGACAAAGGTTATCCTGGCCACACAAGAGGGGGTAGCAGCACCAGTTACAACTGCTGCTCTTCAGAGGTATGGTGACATCGCACATTAGGGTTGCCAACTTCCAGGTACTAGCTGGAGACCTCCTGCTATTACAACTGATCTCCAGCCAATAGGGATCAGTTACCCTGGAGAAAGTGGCCGCTTTGGCAATTGGACTCTATGGCATTGAAGTCCCTTCCCTCCCCAAACCCCGCCCTCCTCAGGCTCCGCCCCAAAAACCTCCCACCGGTTGCGAAGAGGGTCCTGGCAACCTTATAGCACGCGCAGCTTGCAACCTCCCATTCCAGCCTCCCAATCTGTGTGCACTGAGTGCAGTACAGTATTCTGTGCAGTACATGTGCAGTACAGTATTCTACAGTACAGTATACATGTGCAGTATACATGTACAGTACAGTATACATGTGCAGTACAGTATTCTGCATACTGTGTAGTATTGCACATGTGCATTACAGCATAGAATCATAGAGTTGGAAGGGGCCATACAGGCCATCTAGTCCAACCACTTGCTCACTGCAGGATCAGCCTACAGCATCCCTGACAAGTGTTTGTCCGGCCTCTGCTTGAAGACTGCCAGTGAGGGGGAGCTCACCGCCTCCCAAGGTAGCTGATTCCACTGTCAAATAACTCTTACTGTACTTCCCCCCCCCCCCAATATCCCGCTGGTACCTTTCCACCTGCAATTTAAACCCATTATTGTGAGTCCTCTCCTGTGCTGTCAACAGGAACCGCTCCCTGCCCTCCTCTATGTGACAGCCCTTCAAATACTTAGAGCAATCATGTCCCCCCCTCAACCTCCTCTTCTCCACATAAAACATTCCCAACTCCCTCAGCCTTTCCTCCTAGGGCTTGGTCTCCAGGCCCTGATCATCCTCTTCACTCTCCTCTGCACCCACTCCATTCTGTTTACATCCTTTTTGAAGGGAGGCCTCCAGAACTGCACACAATATTCCAGGTGCGGCCTGACCAATGCAGTGTGCAGCGGAACTATGACACATTGTGATTTGGATGCTATACCAATGAAACGGTTTTAAACAATGAATAAAATCTTGGAGTAAGGCTACTGCTACTTACTGAGCAGGGGACCAGCAAGAAGCCCTGGTTTAGGATATCACCAACACTGTTCTAAAATGTATCCTGGAGCTGTGCTTTTGCCCAGTCTGACTCAACTATACTCCTGCTTTGGTGGTAGAATAAGGGAGCTTCTATGCCAAGCAAAATCCTCTGGCTTGCCACTATTCAGCCCCCATGCCAGGAGTTGCTTACCCCACTCGATGCCACTATAATTCTCCACCGTTGGTATTTACAAACAGATCCATCTGAAAACACCTAAAAGCCTTGGAACAGAAGGTTGTTTGTGTATCATTTCCACATCAGCTGCACCGAGAAGTCGGTTTACTTAGCTTGCTTGGTCTGTTGAATTAAGGTTAAATTTAGCAGCAGAGGTGATTATGTCGTACATCTGTCCTCATGTCTGCAGTGCTATCAAAGAGCCATGTTCGACACCGGCTTGACTTCTGGAGGAGGTGGTCTCCAAAACCTTGTGCATGTTTGTCAGAGGTTTCAAGTCAGTCAGCAACCCACACAAAAAGCAATGTGTGAGTGATACTTTTTCTAAAAAGAGTCTGGATACATATGGGGGTGTAATATTATTTGGCCTGGGCACCACTGATACAACTTCATTCACAAACCACACACGCTTTTGGGTCTTAGGAAGTGGACAGTAAGTGTATGCTCGACAATTCTTGGCGCTGCCACCAAGTGCTCCTTTGTGGGATGACATATGCCACAGTCTGAAGAGCATCATGATGCATCATTATGTTTGGTGTGGAGACAGTGGACAGGGAGAAGCTTTTCTCCCTTTATCTTAATACCAGAATGAAGGGACATCTGCTGAAGCTGGAGAGTGAGAGATTCAAAACAGACAAAAGGAAGTATTTCATCACACAACACATAGTTAAATTGTGGAACTCCCTGCCCCAGGATGTGATGACGGCTGCAAACTTGGAAGGCTTTAAGAGGAGAGTGGACATGTTCATGGAGGAGAGGGCTATCCATTGCTACTAGTCAAAAAAAGTCATGATTCACACCTGTTCTCTCCAGTATCCAAGGAGCATGCCCAGTGGCGGACTGGCCATTGTGTTAGCTTACCCGATGGCAAGTGGGCCCTGTGGGCCCCAATTAAGTGCCCCCCCCTTAAAAATTAGACAATATGTTAAAATAAAATTAATAAAAATTAAATGATAGCCTTATAGTTGTAGGTGGGCCCCCTTTGTCTCCTGGCAATCAATATTTTTAGACCCAGTCCCTCCACTGAGCAAGCCTATTCTATTAGGTGCTGTGGAAGACAGGCAGGAGAATGCTGCTGCAGTCATCTTGTTGGTGGGCTTCCTAGAGGCACCTGTTTGGCCACTGTGTGAACAGACTGCTGGACTTGATGGGCCTTGGTCTGATCCAGCATGGCTTTTCTTATATTCTTAAGAACAGTTACAGGTAAGAGCAACTCTGTTTTTTCCTCCCTGTGACAAGAAGGCTTCAGAGAAGCAGAACATGTTTGTTTTAAAAGGTACCATATAAACGGAGAGCTCATCCGTACTGTCTAAAGAGCCCTTATTAATGTGGCGGCTCCATAGCCGGAGTGAATACATATGTCATATTATGTGACAGGGCATTGTTTGCCGTGTAGCCTTCTGGGTTCAGACATATGTCATTTCAAATAACTAAGCTTGCAGGGCCTGTGCAAACAATTCCTTTTGACATTAGGTCTGCGGCCCAGAACCCAGCTGATGAAGGCAGCCTTGCAAATATATATATGTTTTTATTATTCATATTTACTTTATGGGATGACTTTGTTTTCTAATACTACTGCATCACTTTTTGTTTTTAAGTAAGATTTCTTTCTGGCAGCTGTTGCTAAATTGTTTTTCCTAAAAACTGTAATCCCATGCACACTGCAAGAAAAGCCATTGGGCACAATCCAGCTGCGGCTGCATCATGAGTTTAAGAGTAGAAGGTAGGGTTGCCAACTCCAGCTTGGAAAATTACTGGAGATTTGGGGGCAGTATCTGAGGAAGGTGGAGTTTGCAAAAGAGGAGGGGGCTCAATAGGGATGTAATATGTAGGGTTGCCACCTCTAGACAGGGAAATTCCAGGAGATTTTAAGGGTGGAACCTGAGGAGGGCAGGGTTTGGGGAGGCGAGGGATTTCAGCAAGGTATAATGTCACAAAGACCACCTTCCAAAGCAGCCATTTTCTCCAGGTGAACTGATCTCTATTGCCTGGAGAACAATTGTAATCCCAGGAAATCTCCAGCCACTACCTAGAGGTTGGCAATCCTAGTAATTCACAGTGGGTAGCCGTGTTAGTCTGTTTGCAGTAGTCAAAAAGGGCAAGAGTCCAGTAGCACCTTAAAGACTAACAAAAATATTTTCTGGTAGGGTATGAGCTTTCGTGAGCCACAGCTCACTTCTTCAGATACAGCTAGAATGTGAATCCATCGGTCTTTAAGTAGAGGAACAGTATGTAAATGTGAATAGCAGGCTCGATGGGATTAGGTGTGATATGCAGGAGAGTCTGTGATGTCCAGGGGAGATGGGTGTGGAGAAATCAGCATTGGTAATGGGCCATGAATGCAAGGTCTTTATTCAGCCCAGGTAAATGCATTGACTTTAGTTTGAATATCAACTATAATTCAGCAGTTTCTCTTTCCAATCTCCCTTTAAAATCCCTTTGTAAGAGAACTGCTACTCTTAAATCTGCAACAGAATGTCCTGGAAGGTTGAAATGTTCACCCACTGGTTTTTGAATATTGTGGTTTCTGATGTCAGACTTATGTCCATTTAATCTTTGTCTAAGAGACTGACCTGTTTGTCCAATGTAGATTGTGGAAGGGCATTGCTGGCATGTGATGGCATAAATCACATTAGAAGATGAGCAGGAATATGAACCTGAGATAGTATGGCTGACATTGGTGGGTCCAGAGATGGTGTTCCTAGACTCTATATGAGGGCAAAGTTGGCACCTTGGTTTGTTGCAGGCCTTGGTGCCAGAGTCCATGTTCTTGTTAAGTAGTTTATCATCATGGGTGAGAAGTTGTTTTAGGTTAGCCGGCTGTCTGTAAGCTAGAAAGGGACACCCCCCCAGTGCTTCAGCGAGGGAAGTGTCACAATCCAGCATTGGTTGTAGGTCCTTAATAATACGTTGGACTGGTTTTAGTTGGGAGCTATAAGTGACAACCAGAGGTGTTCTGTTGTCATTCTCTGCAGGATATTGCAGTTGCAAAATTGTTTGCTGTAGGTCTCTCAAGTGTGTATCTCTGTCTGAAGGATTGGAGCAGATGCAACTATAGCGTAGGGCTTGGCTATAGACAATGGATTGTCTGATATGGTTGGGGTGGTGGCTGGACGCATGTAGATACGTTTGCCGATCTGTCGGTTTCCGGTACAATGTGGTGCTTGTGTGTCCCCCATGGATCCGTACTGTGGTGTCTAGGAAGTTGATTTCTTGTTCGGAATAATTCATAGTTAGATTGATGGTGGGGTGGAAGTCGTTGAAAGCCTGGTGAAATCTTTCAAGGGCTTCTTTGCCATGAGTCCAGACAAAGAAAATGTCATCAATGAATCTCAAGTAAAGGAGAGGTGCCAGTGGGTATGAGTTCAGAAAACGTTGTTCTAGATCTGCCATGAAAATGTTGGCATATTGTGGAGCCATGCGAGTGCCCATGGCAGCGCCATTGATTTGAAGGTATAAGTCCTTACAACCCCAACCATATCAGACAATCCATTGTCTATAGCCAAGCCCTACGCTATAGTCGCATCTGCTCCAATCCTTCAGACAGAGATACACACTTGAGAGACCTACAGCAAACATTTTTGCAACTACAATATCCTGCAGATATGGTGCGAAAACTGTACATACACCCTTGCATACATCATGATGTTCAAAGGTGCAGATTGATTTAATGGTGCATGCATTGGTGCCCCTATCCCACTTCCCTGGTTATGATAGATTGCCATCCATACATTTCACTTTCGTGACACTATAGCAATACTAACTGGAGTTTTCCTGCTATTACAACTGATCTCCAGCCAATGGAGATCAGTTCACTTGTAGGGGCCATTTCCAACATATGTACAGTTGAGACATTTCGCTGATGAAAACAGGGATATGCATGTTCTTCTAACTTCCCTATTCTCACACTAATAAGATTGCTAACCCTATTGGCATGGCCAGCAGTCTGCTGGAATTAGGATCACTCTCCCAGGGACTACTGAAGGCAATCTGGAAAACTTTTGGTTGTCACTAGGAGATCATTCCACACTGAAGCAGTGTATTTGAACAAGATCTTGGGGTATGGGTGGTCTGTAAGTTAAATATGAGCTGCCAATGTGAATCAGCTACCTAGGGAGGTGGTGAGCTCCCCCACACTGGCAGTCCTTAAGCAGTGACTGGACAAGCACTTGTCAGGGATGTTCTAGGTTAATCCTGCATTGAGCAGGGGGTTGGACTAGATGGCCTGTATGGCCCCTTCCAACTCTATGATTCTGTGATTCTTTGAAGCACAGGGGCAGCCTGCTGCATAGTCCAGGCAGACCTCTTTAATGTAAACACGGAGGATCAAGAAGTGGCGTTGGCAATATTTGAGTTTGCACAGGTCAAGGGGTATTTGTGTTGAGTGATAAGGAGGGGTCTTGCTCTGAGACCTATATGAAAATTTGAGAACTTGTTTCTAATGTATGAGAAGCATTTTCTTTCAAATACACGTATCATTTCATTGGGTGTGTGATGCTTAAACCTGATTAAGATTTTCTTATAAAATGGCCAAAAAACAAACAAAAAAACAACAACGGTAATGTCCTGGATAATGCAGAGTAGAAATATGTATTTACTTTGCTTATCTCCAGTTTGTTTTTTGTTTATAATACTATGAGTAGTAAGGGCTGGTTTTGTGGAGTAGATATGTGGTGGACAATGCAAACGTGCCTTCAGTTATTGGAATCAAGTGGTAAGGATTGTATCACCCGGGCTGGGAAAACAAATTCCATAAAAACCGGACACAGTACTGTTAAATTATGTACCCAACAAATCTTAGCTTTGCATTATCACAAACATGTCATGCTGGAAAAAAAGTCTTCAGGAATAGCTCTAGAACTGGACATACGGGTGTGCATAAAGCAAAGTTGAACCACCACCACCCCCTGAAAAATACCTTATCACTATTTTCAGGGACTTTTTCTACCCTCCAAAAGGGCAACATTTAAAGGTTGCCGAAAAGCAGCTCCTGAATCATGCCAAATTTTTCCAGCATGATCAGGGCCATTTTGGATCTGTGGAACTAAAAAAAAAAAAAGGAGTACAGGAATCCTCTCTCCCCTCCCCTCCCTTTCCCCTCTCCCCATCACTTATCTGGTAGCTGCCCCTGCCCCCAAGCTTCATATGGGAATCAGAGGTAGACTCAAAGTAAGTGAGGGAAAGGGAAGGGAGAGATGAGGGAGGAGTAAAATTCAGATTTGGGTCTAACAGACCCATTTTTTTCTGGGAATCCTGGATATTCCTGAAATGGGGGTTCAGGAATATCCAGGATTCCTAAAAATGTCTAAAAATAACCAGACAGACAGACAGATGGACGGATGGACAGACGGACAGACACAAATATATCAATGACAAGGAATTGTAACCCTAGTAAGTAAGATTGCCAGCTCCGGGTTGAGAAATACCTGGAGATTTGGGAGGTCGAACCTGAGGAGGGTGAGGTTTGAGGAGGGGAGGGACTACAATGGGGTATAATGCCGTAGAGTTCACCTTCCAAAGCGGCCATTTTCTTCCAGATGAACTGGTCTCTGTTGATGAGAGATCAGTTGTAATAGCAAGAGATCTTCAGCTACCACCTGGAGGTTGGCAAATCTACTGGTAAGGAACTTGGGAATTGACTATTGATGAATGAGTAGGCATAGCCTCCCAGTAGTTGCCAACCTCCAGGGGATTGGTTATGAAATATCACCAGTACTGCTAAGTTAGTTGCTAAGAAGAACCAGTACTAAGTCAATATATACTCAATAGAATTCAATGAACAACAATTTGTGTATTTCAACATTTATATGACAATACAAACATTATAACAGTAATGTGAATGTGCAAACAAAAGTGTTTTCAACAACATAAGCAAAAACCACACAAAACAACAACACAAAACAACAGCAGTCCACAAAGGAGGACAGAAAAGTCCACTGGCAAGGGGCTTGTGAGCCTCAAACAATGAACAGTCTCAATTGGACCACAAATTGCAAATCCATGTATCAAACATTTGAAATATGCAAGAACGTGGCATGAAGTGCCCAGCGAAGCTTAGAGCTGAGCCTGGGAACGCCTTCCGGATGTATAGCGTTTTACCAATATACATTGGCTTCTTCAGCCAGCATTAAATCTCTTTGGCAGTCACAGTAGAACCCACAAAATTCATGTAGCTAAAAATAGCTCAGTCTTTAACGTTTGCCACGGATCTCCAAATAAGGGCAAGTGATCTCCCCCTATTACAACTGATCGCCAGGTGATAGAGATCAGTTCCCCTAGAGAAAATGGCCGCTTTGGCCATTGGACCTTATGGCATTGAAGTCCCTTCCCTCCCCAAACCCTTCCGTCCTCAGACTTCACCCCCAAAATCTCCAGGTATTTCCCAACCCGGAGCTAGCAAACCTACCTCCCAGACACACTACCTGGTGTGGAGGCAGGCGTACCTTTAAATGGTACGCCTTCCTAGCCACTCTTTCAGGCTGCATCTTCATAGCTGTATCCAAGAATTCCAGTGTCCAGGACCACCGTGCAGATCAACAGCTATAATTTATTCCGCACTTTTGCAGACACTTATGCAAATGCTTCCTTTGATGCATGGAAACATTTCCATGGCTATTCATTGGCATATATTGACGAGAACACTGAATTTATTCTTTTAAGAGGCTGGGGCTTTATGAAGAACGTGTGGGTCAGCTTTACCGTTCTGACAACAATATTCAAGAAAGGCTGTTCCAAACACTCATACAATACAATTTTGGAGGCAGAAATAGCACTAGACCTTTTTCAGTATTATTACCCAGACAAAGGGAATGATGTTTTTGTTACTGTTGTTTTTAAGCAATTTATATGCTTTCTGAGTAGAGCTTAATGGAATGGTTTAGCTACCAACCCTGGCATTTCCCAGAAGAAAAAACCTTGACCTAGATGTCACAATTCTCACATTTGCTGAACCTTCATCCGCTCGTATGCAAACTTAAACAAGTCATCCACGACAGCTAATGCTTTCACTAATAAAAGGAAAACTATAGTCATCTGTTTTGTCACTGCTCTTGAATCAGATTTGAGTGACTAACAGCGCATTCCTGAGAGGAATGTGGGTGCTGGGCTTAGGAAGCAAATTACCGACGTTTCGGCCGGGCCGAAACCTCCGCCCAGCGCCCAAACTCTGTGCAACCCGCATAGGCTCCCAGGTTGACCCTAACTGGGTTGAGGCTGCCTTTTTACCCCCACTGCCAGACCCTTCAACCACTTGAAGTTCACTCTGTCTCAGGCCCTCTGTTATCAGATCTAAGCTTAAGACCAGAGAATGTGGTCAAGTCACTATTTGACTGAACACGTAAGCACCACATTTTGAATTATGTTATCCCAGATGAGACCCACAGAATACCTCAAAGAGAAAACCACTCCCTTGGCAACTAAGAACCAGCTCCAAAGCGTGTCAGGCTGCCCAGAGATCTACTATCTTTGTAGAAGGCCCAGAAAACCTAGGCTGGTAACCTCATCCCAGCTCCTTATATGTGCTGCTTGTTCAAAAAGATTTATCTACCTTGATTGGAAACCATCAGGAGATGGGAAACGTGGGGACTTATGTTGTCGGCACCATCCCCAGCCCAACTATGTCACTTCTGGTGCAACACAGATGTGATGTTACTGTGATGTTCTAGCATTTGCCCAGAACTCTATGGTTTAACCACAGAGTGTGGAGTGAATGCTAGAGCATATCCGACCAAAATGATGCCAACTTCCAGATTACACCAGAAGGGACATTGTGGTATCAGGTACCTATTGCTCCCCCACATTTCACTTGGCATTTTTCACTTGCAACCCACCTCAGCAGCTTCAGGCAGAGGTGGCTGGGGGTGGAAGATCTCCCACCCTCATCTCCCATTGTCCGCTGCTGCTCCCATGGTTCTCAGAAGAAAAAATAAAGTTTAAAAAACCACTGTCCAAGTGATGTGTTATGCCACTTCTGGGGAAAACTATAGGTTTAACCATAGAGTTTTCAGCAATTCCTAGAGAGACATGATGTCACTTCTGGATTTTCCCAGGAGTGATATAACACCATCATACCAGTGATGCTCCCAGTGTTTCTGCCTCTCCAGTCTCCTGCCGGTTGCCAGCCACTTGTTGGCAACTCTAGTGTCATGCCTCCTATGTCCCTTTGCCTGCTTACTCAAAGAAGCAACATTAAAATGACACAAGGTTATTCACTGATGGAACAAATCATTCCATGGCTTTAGGGGTTTCCATCCAAGTAGCACCCAGCGGATGATAGCAGGGAGCGGGGACAAGCAATTTGGTAATGTGCTAATGCATGATGCCACAAAACAGGAAGTTACATTATCATGTTGGCACTACGGTATGATTCACTCAAAACTATGGTTTAACCATAAAGTTTTGGGTGAATCCTAGAGCAACACAGTGATGTCACTCCTGGTTTTGTGACAGAAGCGACATGGCTTGTTGAAGTGGTGCCAAATTGCCCCCTATTTTCTCTGCCACCCTGTTGAATGGCAGTGGGGAACCAGAGGTCCAGGGCGAAAGGTCTCCTGGGTACTGATCATGGCACTGATTCTTGGTTTGGACTGACCATACTACATCTTCCAATGCTTGTTTTTCCAACCCCAGCTTTTTGTCCCATGGTTCTAATCTCAACCCGGCTATAACTCCTTTCGCCCCCATACTGTTAATTGATCTCTTGCCAGGTACTGGCAACTCAGTGGTTGCTGGATCAGGAACGTTTGAAGACAATTGTGTTAGGAGAAGCAAGTTGTATGGATGGTGGCTTCTGCTGGCCCCTGGTAGTCACAGTCCAGGTTGTAGGCTCTTTCCTACAGAGGAAGAAGGCAGAAGGAACTGTAGGTGGAGCCTGTGGCTGACAGAAGAAGAACAAGAACAAGAACAAGAAGAGTTGGTTTTTATATGTTGACTTTCTCTACCACTTAAGGAAAAATCAAAATGGCTTACAATCACCTTCCCTTCCCCTCCCCACAACAGACACCCTGTGAGGTAGGTGGGCCTGAGAAAGCTCTAAGAGAACTGTGACTAGCACAAGGTCACCCAGCTGGCTTCATTTGTAGGAGTGGGGAAACAAATCCAGTTCACCAGATTAGCCTCTGCTGCTCATGTGGAGGAGTGGGGAATCAAACCTGGTTCTCCAGATCAGAGTCCACTGCTCCAAACCACCACTCTTAACCACGACACCACACTGGCATTAAAGATGGCAGCCCCCAGAATAAATACATTCTAAAACTGAGCCTTCCCAGGAATACAAGTTAGGTATGCCTCCAATTTTAATTCCAAAAAGAAAATACAAAATTAGGGGAAACACTGACCTATACAATACCACACAGTTGTTGGCAAATAAGTTTCCTGCGCGACTTTTTTTTACTGCCCTGACTGACATTTTCTATTCCTCACGTATTTCTGACATTACAACTGGGAAATATAAGGAGAAAGCACTATATGGTAATAAAACCACTAAGTTATTGGGTTACAGAGTAAATCTGTCCCAACAAATATTCCCTTATGTGTGAAATGAATGTCAAAAGAATGCTATGTGGTTGTATTTGAAAAGACCTAATTCCAAAAGCTGGTAATACAAGAAGGAATTTCTCAACATCCCAGCATGTTCAACTTCCTTCATGACAATTTTTTTTAAGTTACTTCCCAACTCCGAAATGTATAACTGCACCATATGACAACCCTACAGCACGGCATTACTGTCAAAAGTACCATATGTGGATAAGCCAGCCTGTTGCCCTCTTTATGTCATATTCATAAATACAACTACCCTCCTGAACCTGTAAAACATGTCAGTTATCAGTGAACATATCCCAAAATACATTAACTGTGTTTGGGGTTCCATTGGTTCCAGTTTTAAACAGATTAAAACATGCTGGCTGGGCAGTTTTAGAGAGCTCTCAAAGTAAGAAATCTCCGAAACAAACTGAAGTTTCAAAAGCAAGGAGGAGGAGGAAGATACATGTTTCTTTTTGCAATCCTTGATAGATGTCTTCCAAGAATTAGCATGGGCGAATTGACCTCAGAGAGCCAGCGCGGTGCAGTGGTTAAGAGTGTCAGACTCTAATCTGGAGAACCGGGTTCGATTCCCTACTCCTCCACATGAAGCTTGCTGAGTGACCTTGGGCCAGTCATAGTTCTCTCCAAACTCTCTCAGTCCACACAGAGGCAGACAATGGCAAACTACTCCGAACATCTCTCATCTTGAAAACACTATAGGGCCACCATAAGTCAACACACACAATTGACCTCATACTAGATTTAGAAAGGGAGCTCAGCTCCTCACCTAGCCATGGATTCTAGGATGAACCATTAACTTTCCCACCTGAGACAAAAGCCCGTGTGATACAGTGGTTAGACTCTCAGACATGGATCTGGGAGACCTAGCTTCGAATCCCTACTCTGCCGTAGAAGTTTGCTGAGTGACCTTGGGCTCATCACACACTCTTAGCCCAACTTACCTCACAGGGTTGTTGTGAGAATTAAATGGAGGTGAGGAGAGCAAAGTAATGGGAAGAAAGGCAGGGTATAAAAGAAGAAAATATATATAATACATTTACTAACAAAATTCGGCCTAAAATAAAATTAAAAATAAATCTGGACAGTTTTCCCACAGATGAAACATCTAAGGAATTCTGAATGAATTAAGAAAAGCCTAAAACTTTTAATTTGAAAAAATGGGGATAAGTAGCTCTATACATCAGAGAGGCAGGGCAAGGCAAGTGCCCCATTAAAAAAAAATATGTACTTGCTAACAAAAAGCAAAAGAACCATCGGAGTAGATTCTTCATAGTTAAGAGTGTGAGACTAATACTATGAACACCTAGGTTCAAATTAGGGTTGCCAACTCCGGCTTGTGAAATACCTGGAGATTTTGGGGGTGGAGTCTGAGGAGAGTGGGATTTAGGGAGGGGAGGGACTTCATTGGGGTATAATGCCATAGATTCCACCTTCCAAAGAGGCCATTTTCTCCAGGTGACCTGACCTCTGTCACCTGGAGATCAGATGCAATAGCAGGAGATTTCCCAGCCACCACCTGCAGGATGGTAACTTTGGTTCAAATCCATGTTTAGCTATGAAATGCACTGGGTGACCTTGGGCCTATCACTCTCTCTTAGTCTAACTTAGACTAGTTGTGAGAAGAAAACAGGAGAGGGGAAAACCACTGTTGCCAATGTACTCATGTTGGGCCAGTTCCACTTTCTCTATACTGGTGACAGGACAAGAGTTGACAGGGGCCCCATAGACAGAGTATGTGGCAACATACAATACACCATGAAACATTCAAATACAAGTATTTTTAGACATTTATAATAATAATCACCATTAAAAGCTTTTAAAATCTATTTTTATCAAGTACTATATAGGGTACCTTGTGATTTATGCAAAGATATATTATTATGATAATCACAATTTAATGTGAACTATTATACCATTATTTACTGCTCGGGTTATGCATATCAATAAATCCAAACCAAAAATAAACTCGAAATTAGGTGTTTCGTTAATTTTCAGGCTGAGTTTACTGAACGTCAAAACCTGGAGGTCTCCCCAATGCCGAATACGTGATTCCCAAAATATTTGGCTTTTTCAGGTTCAGCTATTCACCTTTGCTCTGAGTCACGGCTCTGTGCTTTCTCCCATTTTTCTATCTTTTTTTGTCTGGTTTTGTTAGGGCCCCATAGTTGGGGCCCTTTTGAGATGTAATTGGAGCCAACTTGTTCTGACCAACCTTTATGTGGGTTGATCTGGATCAAGCATAAGGGTTTTTTAAAAGACAGGGCTCACCAAGTCCCGTCCGGAGGGATATACTCTCCAACTAAAAAGAGCCAGCTTCAACAGCTGCTGACCACCAGTCTTCCAAAGGAGATTTCTTCATCCACGTGGTTGAGCAATCTCCTTCAAACAGCCCCCGTGGTCAAGACTTCAGCCGGCTCCGATCTCACCACCACTACCCCTGAAAACCTGCTGTCAAACAGAAGGTTGCCCCAAGTAGAGGCTTTGTTTCTCCACACCATGACCATCTCTTGAAATCAGATTTTTGATGACCACAATAAAGGACTGTTCACAGGATGTCATTTGCCACCAAAATAAATGTTTTCTGTGCCTTATTTTTCTTGCATTTAACCCATTTGCTTCATTTGAAAGCTGATTTGCATGGACATAATGCTATGCACCCCAGATATGAAGGCAGCCCCCAGACTTTGAGGCATCAGGCACCAGGCTGAACTTTGAGGCTGAACTTCTGAACCTGAAACCGATGGACAGCTTGGCTTGCAAATGCTGGAGGATGGGGGTGACCCCTTTGCAGGTCCATAAAATCAGACTCCCTGTCCCAAAGTTCACCAAACTTTGGTGACCATCTAAGGAGAGTCTCTTGCAGGGACAGCGCAAACTTGGGGACACTACCTCCAAAAATGCCCCCCCAGGAGTTTTGAAAAAATCCTAATTGACTATAATGGGCCTGAATTTTTTCAGTAAACTCAGTAATAAGCCGAATGCCAATATCTTCCGGTATGGTAAACCTGAACCCGAAATTACCTCTCTCTTTTTTTTTTTTTTGCACAACCCTATTTTCTTCTAATAATTATTGCTATCATAAATTGTTTATGATATCATATTTATTATATCGCCCTGAGCTGGAAGGCCCAGGCTAGCCTGATCTCGTCAGATCTCAGAAGCTAAGCAGGGTCAGTGCAGGTTAGTATTTGGATGGGAGACCCCCAAGGAATACCAGGGTTGCTGTGCAGAGGAAGGCACTGGCAAACCACCTCTGTTAGTCTCTTGCCATGAAAACCCAAAAAAGGGGTCGCCATAAGTCGGCTGCGACTTGAGGCACTTTACACACACACACACACACACATTTATTATATCATATGTATTTTTTTCTTTTTCTTTGATGTAATTTTAATGGCTGCTGTGCTATGGCTTTTATTTTTATTTTACTTTGTTTCTATTTATAAAAAAAATCCTCAGTTTATGGATGCTAGTGAGTCCTCAGAAGGCAATTGATAACATGTGGCTTTACCATTCTGTAATTGGATCCCCTCAGTCAGACAGGAGCTCTTGGAAGCTAATTTCACCCAGGATTTGGATCAGGACCATGTTGGAAGGGAAGA
The DNA here is from genome assembly GCF_029931775.1 of Euleptes europaea. Lineage (NCBI taxonomy): Eukaryota > Metazoa > Chordata > Lepidosauria > Squamata > Sphaerodactylidae > Euleptes > Euleptes europaea. Next base: position 89,088,665 of record NC_079319.1, on the reverse strand, counting down.
AGGGGCTTCAGTTTTCCCTATGGTTGCCAACTTCAGCTGGGAAAATTCCTTGAAATTTGTGTGTGTGGGGTGGCTGGGAATGAGGGGGTTTCAGGAGGGAGGATCCTCAGCAGGGTTTTGACACCATACAGTCCACTCTCTGGAGCTGCTGTCCCTTACAGGGGAAATCAATCTCTGTAGTTTGGAGCTCACTGGTAATTCTGGGAGGGCTTGTGGCTCCACCTGGTAACCCCAGGTTCCACATGCTATTTTTTTTTCTAACCTGGGACAGCCCTTTGGGTCAGGTCACCAGGTCCCACCTGGCCACTGGCAGTGGATGGGGGAGTAGGGTTGCCAGATCCAGGTTGGGAAATTCCCAGAGATTTGGGAATGGAGCCTGGGGAGAACAGAAACCTCACTTGGGTTCAGTGCCATAGAGTCCACCCTCCAAATCATTCATTCTCTCCAGGAGAACTGATCTCTGTAGTCTGGAGATGAGCTATAATTCCAGGGGATCCCCAGGTCCCACTTGAAGGCTGGAATCCCTACTTGTGGGGCATTATTTACCCCATGGGGGGTACAGGACATGTCATCCACAGCGCCAATTCATTAAACAACATCGCTCCTGGTTTGGCCCTAAGGTAGGATTGCCAACCACCAGGTACTAGCTGGAGATCTCCTGCTGTTATGACTGATCTCCAGCCGATAGAGATCAGTTCACCTGGAGAAAATGCTTGCTTTGGCAATTGGACTCTGTGGCCCAGAAGTCCCTCTCCTCCCCAAACCCCGCCCTCCTCAGGCTCTGCCCCCAAAACTCCAGGTGTTTCCCAACCTGGAGCTGGAAACCCTACCCTAAGGTAGGTTTCATCAAGCACGGACGTTCTCTTGTTGACAGCGTGGATGTTCCCACCCAACATTTGTTTGGAAACAGCATAGCATGGGCAGCCCTGCGGACCATAAATCGTTGGCTGAGGAGCTTCCAACGTATGCCTCACCAATGACAAGACCACGAGCTTTATTAGTCATTAAAATAAAATGAAGTATTTAAAAAATAGCTGAGGAGAGGGGGAGAGATTTAATTATGTCTCCAGGGCACCAGACAGTAACAAGAAGGGTACAAGGTTGGACAGAAAATAGGCTGCTTTAAGGTTTTTGTGTGTGTGTGTGTGTGTGTGTGTGTGTGTGTGGTTTTTTTTGCAGTAGCCTAGCAGGCCTTGTTAGCTGACGTTGACAGAATGCAGCTGAAAATGGTGTACAGGGTGTATATAGAATGGGTTCTAGCTCTCTCAGCAGGCCCCTCTTCCCAATTTTCCTCCTACAATGTCACACACTGCAAATAATCCTGAGAGAAAACAAAAGATGGTATCGCTTATCGACGGCCTCCTGCTGGTTCAGTCTATCAGTTCTATTTTAAAAAAAAAACACCCAGCTCTCACTAGGCAAACAACTTTTTTTTTTAATGAAGGTGCTCACGTCAAGTTGCAGCATCAGCCTGTAAGATGCACTTACAAGCGCTAATAATGTCACATGCCGCTGTCTCGGTTTCCTTTGAGGGAGCACTGGAATACTAAAATTAAGAATACTGTTCTAACAAACATCCTCAGCAGGGGACAAAGCAGACTGAAAAACTTGGAAACCACTTCTGAAGTTGCCTGCCATGGTCTCCATGGCAGACACAAACACAGCACTAGAACATGCTGCAAATTCTGGCAGATTTTCCTTTCCCCGCAGACACCCTTCCTCATTTCGATAGTTGTCTCAAGACTATGGGGAACCCAATGGGGTTCATAGAATGTAGCTGTTCCTATACCAATGAGTAACTTGTATACTTTTCCTGGTCCATAAAAGCCATGGATGCTGACCTGCCCTTTGGGGTTGCCAACCTCCAGGTAGTAGCTGGAGATCTCCTGCTATTACAACTGATCTCCAGCCGACAGAGATCAGTTCATCTGGAGAAAATGGCCGCTTTGGCAATTGGACTCTATGGCATTGAAGTCCCTCCCCACCCCAAACCCCATCCTCCTCAGGCTCTGGCCCCAAAACCTCTTGCTGCAAACAAGGATCTGGCAACTCTACTCATTCATATTCTGTCCCAGGTTGTATCTCCTCAGGGACTGATCTCTCAACCACACTAACAAAAAGCCTTCCCCTATGAAGCAGATATAGAAAATAATCCACAGAATCCAGTGGACATATGAAGTGACAATACCCCCTCCCTTTTTCTACATCATAAATTTACAGTAAAGGCTCTTCAGGGACTGCTGACTTTCTCTTAAGATGCATCTGTGTAGGACTTTATACAGGCAGCTAGGCCAGATGCTTTCCACTACACAAACATTTCAAGATAAAGATCATCAATATCTCCAAGATGTAGGGTTGCCAACCTCCTGGTACTCCTGGCATATATAATTTCAAAAAGGTGATTTATACTTCCAAGTAAACACTTATAATATTCAAAATATTTATGTCCAAATTGTACAATGAACCTGATGCGATGACACTGATGCGAAACAAGGATATAATCGTGAAACCTTGTATGGTTAGTTTGCATTGTTTGGATATAATTATTTTGAATATTATAAATGCATATTTGGAATTATAAATCACCTTTTTGAAATTATATAATTGATTACATTCAGGTGTAGTGGTATTTTTTTTTTGTATATATGTGCTTTGGCTACCACTCTTGTATTAGTATAATGTAACCCTACTGTCCTTTTCAGACGCAGTTCATAGATGCAAGAGAATCAGTTGGTGAGATGAATTGAACCACTTCAGACCACAGATTATGGCAGTTTGCATTTTGGAATGCTCCCTTAAGTTAAGAAAGCTCTGTCAATACAATACCAGCTCAGCAGAGAGGGAGGATCTGTGATTTGCTCGTGGCACTAGTTTTCCATCTTCAAGGATTCTCTTTGTTTGTTTCAACACAAAGTTTATTCAATGTAAGAATTCCATGGGCTAACATTGCTAGATGGCTTGGAATGGCAAGAGCCAGCATGGTGCAGTGGTTAAGAGAGGCGGTTTGGAGCAGTGGACTCTGATCTGGAGAACCAGGTTTGATTTCCCACTCCTCTACAAGAGCGGTGGAGGCTAGTCTGGTGAACCGAGTTGGTTCCTCCATTCCTACATCTGAAGCTAGTTGGGTGACCTTGGGCTAGTCACTCTTTCAGCCCCACCTGCCTCACAGGGCATCTGTTGTGGGAAGGAGAAGGGAAGGTGATTGTAAGCCAGTTTGATTCTTCCTTAAGTGGTAGAGAAAGTCAGCATATAAAAACCAACTCCTCCTCCTCCTCCTCCTCTTCTCCTCCTCCTCCTCTATTGGCTGGCTTATGGCAAGAATCATGCTCACAGCCGTGAGCGAGATGATCCCATCACTTCTGGATTACTTCTGGAAGCACCACAGTGCAATGGGATGATTTACCACTCAAACCCCCATTTGAGTGGTAAATCGACCCTTTGGCTACAGCGCTTCCAGAAGTAAACCAGGCTCACTGAGAACGAATATACAAACTGAAGCCAAATTCCTATATTGTACAAAACTAAGTGCAGATGGAGCATAAATATAACCAACTCCTGCTATTACAACTGATCTCCAGCCAATAGAGATCAGTTCACCTGGAGAAAATGGCTGCTTTGGCAATTGGACTTCAGGTGAATTGATCTCTATCAGCTGGAGATAGGGCTTGTCAAAGAGCCACAACCAGTCTCCACCAGTTGGGCTGCTTTGGTTGGGTCAAAAGTTTCCCAAAATATTAAACTCCAGGTTTTCACCCCAAATTTAATTCAGTAGCTGCCACCAACTCTGGACCAAAAGGTAAGCCTCCAGGCATGGGGTCCAGAGTAACTGGAAGTAGAAGCCTGCCAGGGAAAGATTGTGTGTGTGTAAAGTGCCGTCAAGTCGCAGCCAACTTATGGCGACCCCTTTTGGGGTTTTCATGGCAAGAGACTAACAGAGGTGGCTTGCCAGTGCCTTCCTCTGCACAGCAACCCTGGTCTTCCTTGGTGGTCTCCCATCCGAATACTAACCAGGGCTGACCCTGCTTAGCTTCTGAGATCTGAGAGATCAGGCTAGCCTGGGCCATACACTCCAAAAAATGTCTTAGGTTTTTGGTAGGTGGTTTTTACACTCAAACAAGGCACTTAGAATTTAGGCTTGGAATCCCAAAATCACAGACACAAGCCATTTAAAGGCTAACAGTTTATTTATAAGATTCAAGCTGGTTTACAGGAAAGAAAAAGTCATGAAGTGTTAAGCAAGAAAATAATAAACTATTTATATAGCTAACTAATACATTCAAAAGCCTTTGTGATTCAAAAGGGTTGGCAAAGGTTTCTTGCATCAGGTTTTATAGTTACCAAGTTCCAAAGATGCTTTCAAACGTTTCAAAAGGTTATCCAAAAGGTTTCTCCAAGCAGGTCAAGTTGACCAGAGTTTCCCCATAGGGCCAAAATCAAATGGGTTGTGATGCAGCCAGCACAGCCTTCCTGCTGTGCACCCCAAAGCGTGCATAGTTTGTTTAGGGTTGGTCTGTCCTTATATTCGTTTTCTCAAAAGGATGAGCTCATAGATGCCAATTTGAGAAAATGAAAGCACTTAGCTGGTAATTAATCGCTTGGTCAGAAATGCTGACTCCTTAAGTGATGTGTTCAGGTGAAGAAGCTTACAGAACTACCTGCACCTGGACATTGTCATGATGGCTGACCGATTAATTACTAGGGCAAGGCATGGCCTTTCATTCCAGATAGGGGAGAGGAGACTTTAACAAGCACCAGCTGGGGCCTATCTTGTTCCCTCCACCAAAAGCAGTTTTCAAAGTGTAACTATTTTACTGCTCCAAAATCCTAACAGCACGAAACTCATAGGCCTCCCAGGCCTGAACCAAAGAAATAACACACTCCAAGAAATTGAGAGGCCTCAACGTCTTGACAGGGCTGTCGAATCGGTTCATCCAAACCGAACAAACAGCCGAATTTCCTCCGATTCAAGGGTTTTCCGTTCGGATAGAACCGAACTCAAAAAAGGCAGGAAAAGGACGCGCTGAATCTGCCTTTTCCCGCCTTTAAAGACTGCCCCGCCCGGTTTCCTGGGACTCCCAGGAAACTGGGCAGGGGGGGGTCTTTAAACTGCTCCACGCTGCCTGGGCAGGCAGCGCGGAGCAGTTTAAACCCCCACCGCCCGCTTTCCCGGGAGTCCCGGGAAGGGGGGGTAGTGGGTCTTTAAACTGCTCTGCGCTGCCTGGCGAAGCACTTTAAAGACCCACCGCCCGCTTTCCTGGGAGTCCCGGGAAAGCGGGCGTTGGGAGTTTAAACTGCTCCGCGCTGCCTGGGCAGGCAGAGTGAAGCAGTTTAAAGACCCCCCCGCCCAGTTTCCCAGGAAACTGGGTGGGGGTCTTTACACCGAATTTGTTCGGGAATGCCAAATTTCCCGCCGAATGCAGCATTCCCGAACGGGGGGGAAGTCGGAATTCGGCCGAACCGGACCCAAGTCGGGCCGGGTTCGGCCGAATCCGAACTGGCCCGAATTTTTTTTTCAACAGCCCTAGCTGGAGATCAGTTGTAATAACGGGAGATCACCAGCTAGTACCTGGAGGCTGGCAACCCTAGGTTTGGGGAGGGGAGGGACTTCAGTGGGGTATAATGCCATAGAATCCACCTTCCAAAGTGGCCACTTTCTCCAGGTGAACTGATCTCTATCGCCTAGAGATCAGATGCAACAGAAGGAGATGTGCAGACATCACCTGGAGATTGGCAACCATAGTGGCTTCGCCATAATTCAATCTGGAAGTGCTAGTTTGGGTTGACTGCTTTGGAGCACCATGGCAGTTGAGCACTGCCAGGCAAAAAAGTTTGGTATCCACTGCTGTAGTCGAGTGGACTGGAAAAGGAGATTATTTGCTTACTCCACACCTTCTTCTGCACAGAACCATAGCAAGTGAGCACTCATGTTCCCACATTTTTAAGACTGTTGTCTCAACAATCTGAAGAATATAGCCTCTTTCCCCCAGGGATCAGTAGCAGGCCAGAAACGGTGACCTTGTCAATCCTACTGTTTTTTCCAGGGGCAAGTATATACTGAAGGTTCTGTGCTAGAGGCAAACAATACCATAAAAACACTTTTAGAAATCTAATGAGTGTATTATTTTGCAAGTATGCATTACATACAGTGCTCCCCATGCTGTAAACTGAGGCTGCTATGCTGAAAAATAGTGGCCCTTATCTATTAGCAAATAGCTTTCATGTTGTCCATTTAATGCCAACACAAACTACTAGATACCTATGATTTGCACTGCAGGTACTAGAGGTGTCTACTCAACTTGCCTCATTAATGCCCGTTATTTGCAAATTTTAAAACGGGTAATCCAACACACAGGGATGTCTTGCCTGAGTATATTGTGTGTTATTTTCTTCTGGGAGGTTACAATGTCTTTATTTCTGAAGTCTCTCAAAGAAAAGTGTGGGGTCCAGTTTATATATATATATATATATATATATATATATATATATATATATATATATATATATATATATATATATATATATATATGTGAGCTCTTGACCCAAAGAACCAGAAATCACCACAGAGACATTTAGAATCCAAGCAGATGGCTTTTACTGGTCAAATAGGCAATACAGTGCACAGAAGATAAAATGACAGCTATGAGTGTCTTGCTAGCTAGTTGGCAATATAAGGCTTGAAAACGGCGGGAAATTACAAAGCATCACCAAAGCCTAAACAGAGCACACTTTCCCAGGCTTTGGTATGTGGAGCTGTCCTTGAGGTCTGGACGGTTCAGCAAAGGAACAGAGGCAACATAGAAACTGAGATAACAGCCTGACATCCTGCTCCCCTTAAGGCCCCCTCCCATTCTGCAAGGGGGCTGGTCTGTCTGGGTAGGCAATGTGAAAGGCGTTGACGAGTTTGGGGGCGGAGACATCCCGTGCACGAACCCATTCGTCATAGGCAGGGGGGAAGTGTTTCCAGCGGACCAAGTATTGCAAGACTCCATGGTGTATGCGGGAATCCAGGATTTTAGAGACTTCGAAATGTTCTTCCCCCCCCCCCACCATTATGGGCTGTTTAGGAGGCGGCTCCGGGTGCCATTGCGGGGAGGCAACATGGGGCTTTAGAAGGCTGATATGGAAAACGGGGTGCACACGCCTCAGGGTTTTGGGGAGAGACAGTTCCACCGTGACAGGATTTATGATGCGAATGATGGGAAATGGGCCAATGTACTTAGCATTGAGCTTATGGCATGGACGGGTGGAACGCAGGTTCTTGGTGGAAAGGTATACCAGGTTACCCACTTGCGGGTCCCCCCCGGGGGAACGATGCTTGTCGGCCTGCGCCTTGTATTTGCGCTTGGCTCGGTCAAGGTTGCTAACCAGCCAGGGCCATGTGGTACGGAGGGTGTGTGCCCAAGAGGCAATGTCGGCATCCCCCTCCCCCTCCAAACCTTCTATCGGGGTGATAGGACCGAAGTCCTGTCCATACACCGCATAAAACGGGCTGAAGCCTGTGGACTGATGTACAGCATTATTGTAAGCATATTCTGCAAAAGGCAACAGTTCTACCCAGTCATCTTGGTGGTAGTTGACATAACAGCGCAAATAACATTCAAGTACAGCATTGACACGTTCGGTTTGACCATCCGTTTGGGGATGGTATGCACTAGACAACCCCTGTTCCACCCCCACCAATTTGAGAAAAGCTTTCCAAAACTTAGCAACGAAACTACTTCCGCGGTCGCAGATTATTTTGCGCGGAAACGAATGTAGTCTAAAGACATGTGACACGAAGAGGCGGGCCAATTTCTGAGCGGAGGGGATCCCCGCACATGGAACCAAATGTATTTGCTTAGAAAATAAGTCAGTGATAACCCATAATACAGTTTTTCCCCCGCTGAGAGGGAGATCCGTCATAAAATCCATAGCAATCACTTCCCAGGGTCTGTTGGGTATTTCAAGTGGTTGCAGTAGACCTGGGGGCTTGCCTTGAGAACGTTTCACTGTGGCGCAAATAGGACAGCTGCGAATAAAAGAGTCAATGTCAGAACGCATTCCCCCCCACCAAAATTGTCTGCGCAACAGGTGAAGGGTTTTCAGGAACCCAAAGTGTCCAGCTGTCTTTACTCCATGAGCCAAGTGTAAAACGTCTTTTCGGAGCGCTTTGGGCACATACAATTTCGAGTCTTTGTACCAAGAGCCTCCTTGTTCGATTACACCAGGAGGCAGGGTTTGATCTGAGCGTTCCATAAGGCATTGTTCCCGAAGGGACTTCAAGAAGGATTCGGAGATGGGGACCCCCCCCCTTGGTCATAGTGGCATCAGGAGCAGTCATGGGGGTTGACGAGGGGGAAGCGCTTACTTGCGGTGGTGTGCAGACTGCAGGCGGCAGGGCGGCCGGTGGAGCTGGAGCTCCGGCCATCATGAGTTTCGGTTGCGGAGGCGGCTGGGCAGCCGGTAGGGCTGGAGGAGCTTGCGCTCCGGTTATTGCGTGCTTCTGTTGCGGCAGCGTCTGGGATCGAGTTTGTACAGCTAGTACAGGCAGGGCTTCTCTTTGTGCGGGTGTAAATAAAGAGTTTGTTGGCCGATCGAGTTTCGCCGGGTATTGAGGTAACCGGGAGAGAGCATCTGCGAGAACGTTTTGTTTCCCAGGGACATGCTTCAGGACGAAACGAAACTGAGCAAAGAATTCTGCCCAACTGTCAGGCTGCTATCTCGGTTTCGTTATTGCCTCTGTCTCTGTGCTGTATTGTCTGCCCCCCAAGGTCGCATGCCTAAGCCTGGGAACTCAGCTCCTGGGAAACTGTATTCCTGCGTGTAATCTCCCGCCTTTCCTGCCTTATAATATCTCCCAGCTAGTGAGCCTTTCATAGCTGTCATTTTATTCGTTTGCACTGTATGCCTATTTGATCAGTAAAAGCCATCTGTTTGGACTCTATACGACTTTGTGGTGATTTCTGGTTCTGTGGGCCAAGGGCTGACATTATGACAGCTATCTCATATCTTCACCGTTCTCCTAGCCAGGCTGGAGCCCAGGGGGGTTCGCCTGCCACTTGGATGGGAGCTGTGCAGCTCTCCAGGTGATCTACTACCCTGGAGCCCTTCTCAGAGGACCCTACTCTGTTACAGGACTTAATCGCTGAACTTTTCCGGACGAACCGAGAGGTTTGCCGCTTGAGGGGACTGGTACACGCGCAGTGGCAATCTCTTACAGGACGTCTCTGGATGTTAACATCGGAGGATACTGATGCTCGTTTAGATCTTCAGGACTTGGATCAATTACTGGACGATGCCCGATTGGCGACTGAGGATTTACAAATATTAACTGGACTTTTGGATAATCTTATTTCTCGACAAACTCTTTCTACCATGGCGGGAGCCCCGCCGGAGGGTTTTTCCTTGATCCCGGATGCGGCCAGCTGCCAGGCTGAGGCCAAGCGAGTCGCTATTAGCACCGCTCTTCTCCTTGTGGAATGTACAAAGGACACCCCGGTAGCCACCTTGGCTCAAGTTTTGACCCCGACGTTTGGAGCCGAGGCATCCGCACTGGCGGTTCGAGTACAACCTCTGCTGGGCGGGGAACCTGACCCCATACTCTTGCTCCTCGAGACAGAACTTTTGCCGCGCATTACGGCAGAGGCTGCCCTAAGACTTGAGAACGCCAAAGTTCTTGCGGATCAGCAAGCCGCCGAAGCGGCTAGGGTCGCAAGAGAGAGAGAGGCGGCGGAAGCAGCCAGGGCGGCTGCAGCAAGGAATCAGGCGAACGTGGACACGCGCCCCAAGGACTATGTACTGGGACTATCAGGTCTAACTTTTTCCCCGGCGTTTGTCCCGTCGCGTGCGACCCAACGCGCACGCCGTTTGGCTGACCGACGTCGCGACTCAGATGAGTCTGAAGACGAGGATTTATATGGGGATAGCTCTCAATGGGCCACGAGCTTCCGAACCAGTAAGCCTCATCTTACTGGGGGCCCAAGTGAGGAGGTTCATCTTTTACGAGCCCAGAATCGGGAGCTCTCCGACCGTGTTGATCAACTCCAAGAAGTAATGGAACTTATGCTTCACGAGAACAGGCAATTACAACAAACCCTGATAGCTCAGAGACAGCCCGTTCCGATACCGGGTCAGGGGGTACCCGTACAACCACCCGCTAATGTGCCTGCTCCACCCTTACCTCCTGGAGCTCCTGTCGCTCCTCCGCCCGGACCACCCGTGCAACCACCTGCTAATGTGCCTGCTCCACCCTTGCCTCCTGGAGCTCCTGTTGCTCCTCCGCTCGGACCACCCGTGCAACCGGGTCAGCCCGCGCCCGGCCCTTGGAAGCAACTCAAATTGAGGACTACGTATGACGGATCTCTTGAGACTTTGCCTTGTTTCTTGCATCAAGTGGACAGTTATATGCGAGAACAAGGTCAACTTTTCCCCACGGAAGATAGCCGGGTGCGGTACGTAGCTTCCCTCCTGACAGGCAAAGCGGCTGACTGGATGGTCCTCCAGTTTGACACCCGCTCTCGTGCGATTCGTTCCCTCAACAACTTCATGACTGCCCTGAGAAGGAGGTTTGAGGACCCCTTCCTGGGAGAAAGAGCCAAAACGGAACTCTTACAATTAAAACAAGGCTCTGCTACAGTTCGGGAATTTGCCGATGAATTTCAGCGACTGGCAAGTAAAATTGTAGGTTGGCCCGAGACCACCCTAATCCATCATTTCAGGGAAGCCTTGCATCCTGACATTCTGAACTGGTCTTACATGCGGGGTGATCCCGATACCCTCGAAGGCTGGATTCTATTAGCCGAGGAAGTGGAAAGCCGCCGCCGCTTTATTTCTCTCGTCCGTCAAAAGCACAAGGAGAAGGGCACCCAAAAAGCCTCAACCCAAGGCACCACTGCTCATCCCACGAAATCCCCCACGTCCGCTCCAGGAACGTGAAGCCCGATTTCAGAGGGGTGCCTGTCTTACATGCGGAGAAATGGGCCACTTTGCAGCCGTTTGCCCACGCCGCCAGGAATTATTTCGTCCCAGCACGACAACCCGCGCCCGAGGTCGTCCACCACGCAGAGGCACCGCGGCCACCCGCAGCGCAGCTCCGGGAAGGCCCACACCCTCTGCACTCCATGCCGGGGACCCAGCCTCCCTGCCTGCTTCCAACGACCCCGCCGGGTCTCGGATTACAAGTGCCCCATTGGGGGACAGTTTCCCCTCTTCGGATGAGGAAAACCCTTGGATTTCTCCAGCCTTAAACCTGGAATCTCCCCTCGACTTGTCAAAAAACGGCTCCGGTCTGTGGTGAATGGAGCATCTCCACAGACCTCTCAGGATCTTCCTATCAAACCGAATGCTCCTACCAAAATCAAAGAAGTGGACTCCACCGTCTACGTAGATGCAGTTTTACAACAACTTAACGGAGGTCCACAAATCCCCGTCAAAGCACTAATTGACTCCGGTTGCTGTCGCACTCTCATAAGCGAAGCCACGTTTGCTGCCCTCAGAGCCGACTCAGAGGCTTTACCCGCCCCCGTCCAATTTGCTCAAATGGACGGGAGCCAATTCCAGGGGGGTCCAGTTGATCATCGCACCATAGGGGTGGCAATGGGAATTGGTTCCCACTGGGAACAAATAGACTTCACTATAGCCCCTATCCGATTTGAAGTGGTCTTGGGAATTAACTGGATTAAAGGACATAGTCCCAGCATTGATTGGGAAACAAACACTATTTCTTTCGCTAGTCCCACCTGCGACCAGCATCGGCAAAACTTTGCTCTGCCATTTCCGCCCGTTCCAGCGTTAACCTCTACTGCCCCAGTACCACCGGCTCTACCCGCTGTATACCGGGACTTTGAAGATGTCTTCGACCTTAAGGAATGTGATGCCTTACCCCCCCACCGGGCCTCAGACTGTGCGATTGAAGTAGTAAAGGACTGCACATTAACCAAAAGTAAGATTTACCCTATGAGCGCTTCCGAGCGCACTGTCCTCCGGGACTTTTTGGACAAAAACCTCGCCAGAGGGTTCATTCGCCCTTCGAATGCCCCAAACTCGGCCCCCGCGTTTTTCGTCCGGAAAAAAGAGGGCGACCTTCGCCTGTGCATTGACTTCAGAAAGCTCAATGCGGTTACCCAGACCAACGCCTATCCTATCCCATTAATATCGGATATTTTGGGACAATTACAGGAAGGCCGTGTGTTCTCTAAATTAGACTTGGTGGAAGCTTACTACCGAGTCCGTATCCGCGAAGGGGATGAGCACCTCACTGCCTTCTCTAGCTGTTTCGGAATGTATGAATTCCTTGTCATGCCGTTCGGATTAAAAGGGGCCCCGGGGGTCTTCATGCAACTCATCAATGAAATCCTACATGACCTTCTATATCGTGGGGTTGTGGTCTACTTAGATGACATTCTCATTTATTCGAAAACTATGGACGAGCATGTGACTCTGGTCAGAGAAGTTCTACAACGCCTGCGTAACCATCAACTGTTCGCTAAACTAGCTAAGTGTGAATTTCACCAAAGCAAACTCACGTTTTTGGGATACATCATCTCCCACCAAGGTCTTCGCATGGACCCCGCCAAAGTCCAAGCCGTCCTCGATTGGACTCCCCCCACCAACCGTAAGCAAGTACAGCAATTTCTGGGATTTGCAAACTTCTATCGGGGATTCATCCCTAACTTCGCCCAAGTGGCTCTACCCATTACGGACCTGCTGAAAACTAAAGGAAAAGTAAGCTCGGCTGCCTTGCCCTCCGCAAAAATCCTATGGACTGAGCAATGCCAAGCCGCCTTTCTGGCCCTCAAACGCCTCTTCACTTCGGAGCCGGTGCTACGGCACCCAGACCCAAATCAAATGTTCATTGTGCAAGTCGATGCTTCCGATGTAGCCATGGGAGGGGCTCTCCTCCAGCAAGGACCGGACGGTCTTCTTCACCCTTGCGCTTACTTTTCAAAAAAATTTGCGCACGCTCAATTAAACTGGCCCATCTGGGAGAAAGAGGCCTCTGCAGTTCATCATGCACTGACTTTATGGCGGCAATTCTTGGAAGGGTCTAAAGTACCCTTTGAAGTTTGGACCGATCACAAAAATCTAGCTGCCCTCACGGGGTCCCATAAGCTATCGGCGAAACAACAATGGTGGGCGGAGTTCTTTGCTCAGTTCCGTTTCACCCTGAAGCACGTCCCTGGGAAGCAGAACGTTCTCGCGGATGCCCTCTCCCGTTTACCACAATATCCGGTAAAACTCGAAAGACCCACCAACTCTCTGTTCACCCCTATGCAACGTGGAGCCCTACCTATGCTGGCTGTGCAAACCCGATCCCAGCATCAACACACCTTCCCTAACTCGCAAGCTCCGCCAGCCCAACCGGCTGCCCAGCCGCCACCGCAACAGACCGGAGTTCCCGCCCCTCCTACCCCTCCGACCGCTCAGCCGCCTGCAGTCTGCGCGCCGCCACACGTAAGCACTAACCCTATAACTATTTCTCAGATCTCCACGGCCGACGGGGGGGCTCCCTCCAAACTCCCCATCTCCGAATCCTTTTTAACTGTCCTTCGGGACCAGTGCCTTTTAGAACGTTCCGCTCATACCCTACCTCCTGGTGTTTTGGAACAAGGGGGGTCCTGGTACAAAGACTCAAAATTGTATGTACCCAAAGCTCTCCGGAAGGACGTTTTACATTTAGCTCATGGAGCCAAAACAGCTGGGCACTTTGGGTTTCTGAAGACCCTTCACTTATTGCGCAGACAGTTCTGGTGGGGGGGAATGCGTTCCGACATTGACTCCTTCATCCGCAGCTGTCCCGTTTGTGCCGCTGCGAAACGATCGCAGGGCAAACCCCCGGGACTGCTACAACCTCTTGAAACGCCCAGCAGACCTTGGGAAGTGATTGCTATGGACTTCATGACTGATCTCCCTCTCAGTGGGGGTAAAACTGTGTTGTGGGTTGTTACTGATTTGTTTTCTAAGCAAATACATTTGATTCCATGTGCAGGGATCCCCTCTGCTCAGAAACTGGCCCGCCTCTTCGTGACGCATGTATTTCGTTTACATTCGTTTCCGCGTAAAATAATTTGTGACCGCGGAAGTGGTTTCGTTTCTAAGTTTTGGAAAGCTTTCCTCAAGTTGGTGGGGGTGGAACAGGGATTGTCTAGTGCATACCATCCTCAAACTGATGGTCAAACTGAACGTGTCAATGCTGTACTCGAATGTTATTTGCGTTGTTATGTTAACTACCACCAGGATAACTGGGTGGAACTGTTACCTTTAGCAGAATATGCCTACAATAATGCCATGCATCAATCCACAGGTTTTAGCCCGTTTTTTGCTGTGTATGGACAAGATTTCAGTCCCATCGTTCCTACAGATGATGTAGAGGGGGAGGGGAACCCCGACATTGCCTCCTGGGCACACGCCCTCCGTACCACTTGGCCCTGGCTCGTTAGCAACCTCGACCGGGCCAAACGTAAATACAAAGCGCAAGCTGACAAACATCGCTCCCCCGGGGGTGATCTGCAAGTGGGTGCTTTGGTTTACCTTTCCACCAAAAACCTCCGTTCCACCCAACCGTGCCATAAACTCAGCGCCAAATTCATTGGCCCTTTCCCCATTACTCGGGTCATAAACCCTGTCACAGTGGAACTGGCTCTCCCCAAATCCTTGAGGCGTGTGCATCCTGTTTTCCACATAAGCCTCCTCAAACCCCATGTTGCTTCTCCACGGTGGCATCCGGACCCACCGCCTGCGCAACCCATCATGGTGGGGGGGGAAGAACACTTCGAAGTCTCCAGGATCCTTGACTCCCGTATTCACCATGGCACTCTCCAATATCTAGTTCGTTGGAAACATTTCCCCCCTGCCTATGACGAATGGGTGCGCGCACGGGATGTCTCCGCCCCCGACCTCGTCGACGCCTTTCACATTGCTTACCCGAACAGGCCAGCCCCCTTGCGAACTGGGAGGGGGCCTTGAGGGGAGCAGAATGTCAGGCTGCTATCTCGGTTTCGTTATTGCCTCTGTCTCTGTGCTGTATTGTCTGCCCCCCAAGGTCGCATGCCTAAGCCTGGGAACTCAGCTCCTGGGAAACTGTATTCCTGCGTGTAATCTCCCGCCTTTCCTGCCTTATAATATCTCCCAGCTAGTGAGCCTTTCATAGCTGTCATTTTATTCGTTTGCACTGTATGCCTATTTGATCAGTAAAAGCCATCTGTTTGGACTCTATACGACTTTGTGGTGATTTCTGGTTCTGTGGGCCAAGGGCTGACACCAACGCTGCTGTTTTGCGGACAATTTATGGGACCCCGTGAGGGCAGCTAGATTTTTGTGATCGGTCCAAACTTCAAAGGGGACTTTAGACCCCTCCAGGAATTGTCGCCATAGAGTAAGTGCACGGTGAACGGCCGATGCCTCTTTCTCCCAAATGGGCCAGTTCAATTGGGAGTGCGCAAACTTCTTCGAGAAGTAAGCGCAAGGGTGAAGGAGACCATCCGGTCCTTTTTGAAGAAGAGCCCCTCCCATAGCCACGTCGGAGGCATCGACTTGCACAATGAACATTCGATTCGGGTCTGGGTGCCGTAGCACGGGTTCCGAAGTGAAGAGGCGTTTGAGGGCTACAAAAGCGGTTTGGCATTGATCAGTCCACAGTATTTTAGCGGAGGGTAAAGTAGCCGAGTTTTCTTTACCCTTGGTTTTCAGCAGGTCGGTAATGGGTAGCGCCACTTGGGCGAAGTTAGGGATGAACCCGCGATAGAAATTAGCAAAACCTAGAAACTGTTGCACTTGTTTGCGGTTGGTAGGAGGGGTCCAATCGAGAACGGATTGGACCTTGGTAGGGTCCATGCTAAGGCCATGGTGGGAGATTATGTATCCTAAGAACGTTATTTTGCTCTGATGAAATTCGCATTTAGCCAACTTTGCAAAGAGTTGGTGATTGCGCAGGCGCTGCAGAACTTCTCGGACCAAAACTACATGCTCATCCATGGTTTTTGAATAAATAAGAATGTCATCCAAATAAACCACCACCCCGCGATACAGCAAATCGTGGAGGATTTCGTTGATGAGTTGCATGAAGACCCCCGGGGCCCCTTTCAACCCGAAAGGCATCACGAGGAATTCAAACATTCCAAAACAGCTAGAGAAGGCAGTGAGGGGCTCGTCTCCTTCGCGGATGCGGACCCGGTAGTAGGCTTCTACTAAGTCCAACTTGGAGAATATACGACCCTCCTGCAATTGCCCCAAAATATCTGATATTAGTGGTATAGGATAGGCGTTGGCTTGAGTTACTGCATTGAGTTTTCTGAAGTCAATGCATAGGCGAAGGTCGCCCTCCTTTTTTCGGACGAAAAATGCAGGGGCTGAGTTTGGGGCATTCGATGGGCGAATGAACCCTCTGGCAAGGTTTTTGTCCAAAAAGTCTCGTAGTACAGTGCGCTCAGAAGCGCTCATAGGGTAAATTTTACTCTTGGTTAGTGTGCAGTCCTTTACCACTTCAATTGCACAGTCTGTGGCCCGGTGGGGGGGTAAGGCATCACATTCTTTAATGTTGAAGACATCAGCAAAGTCCTGGTATACATCAGGGAGGGATGGCGGTGATGGGACTTCGGAGATTAATGCCGAAGCGGGTGGAGACAGCACCGCAACTTGCTGTCGGTGCTGGTCGCATTTGGGGCTGGCAAAGGAGATCGTGTTCGTGTCCCAGTCTATACTGGGACTATGACCTTTAATCCAGTTAATTCCCAGGACCACTTCAAATCGGATAGGGGCTATGGTAAAGTCTATTTGCTCCCAGTGGCAGCCAATTCCCATCGCCACCCCTATAGTGCGATGATCAACTGGGCCCCCTTTGAAATGGCTCCCATCCATTTGGGCAAAATGGACGGGGGCTGGTAAAGCCTCGGACTTGACTTTGAGTGCTGCAAATGTGGCTTCATTGATGAGAGTGCGAGCGCAACCGGAGTCAATAAGTGCCTTGACAGGCAGTTGGGGGCCCCCTTTATAGTGTTGTAACACTGCGTCCACATACACCGTACTTTCTACTTCTTTCACCTTCGTCGGTTTTGTAGGTTTTACAGGAGAAACTGTGGGGGTCTGCGGGGACGTTCCATTCACCGCAGACTGTGACCGGTTATTAGACAGGTCAAGAGGCGAGTCCAGGTTTAGCACTGGGGTATCCTGGAGATGATCCCTGTGCGAAGATGGAGAATGGTCCCCCACTGGGGCACTTATAATCCGAGACCCGGAGGGGTCTGTAGAAACAGGAAGATCGGGAGAGTCTCTGAACAGAAGTGCAGAGGGTGTGAACCGACCTGGCGCTGTACTGCGGGCGGTCGCAGCGCCTCCGCGTTGAGACCTTCCCCGGTTTTGTGAGAGGTCAGGAAGCGAGTCCAGGGTTAACGCTGGGGTATCCCAGGAAAGATCCCTGTCCGAAGACAAAGAATTGTCCCCCACTGGGGCACTTGTAATCCAGGACCCGGAGGGGTCTGCGGAAGTAGAAAGTGCAGAGGGTGTGGGCCGTCCCGGTGCTGTACTGCGGGTGGCCGCGGTGCCTCTGCGTTGAGGTCGTCCCCGAGCTCGGGGCAATGCATTCGGTCGAGGGAGTTCCAGGCGTTGAGGACATGCTGAAACAAAGTGGTTCATCGCGCCGCAAACGAGGCAAGCTCCCCTTTGGAATCGGGATTCGCGATCTCGAGGGGGCCGTGCTGATCTCTGCGGGCAGGGAACAGAGACTTCGGGGGGAGGCTTTTGGTCTCCCCTCACCTTGGGTCGCTGACAAGGTAGTATCTCTGCCGAGCCGGCAAAAGAGATCTTCAGTTTGGGTAGTCTCCATGGAACTGGAGGTAGTACGGGTGCTGGTGTAGATCCAAGCAACGGGACCCCTGGACTTCCTGGGGGTGGCAGGACGGGAGCTCTGGGGTCCCCTGGCGCCACAGGCACTGCTAGAGTTACTGGCAACATGGGCGTTCCGCCCAGAGGTGCCGCAGGTTGCTGCGGTTGAGCCTGATCCGGAGACCCTGGTTGTGGAGCTGGGGCCGAGCCATCCGGGTCGGCTTGTATCTGCTGCAAGCAGTCGTTGTCGTGAAGCAAAACGTGCATTTGACCCTGCAAGTGGGCCACCCGGTCTATGTGTTCCCGATTGTGCTGTCGGAGCAAAAACATATCCTTGCCCGCATCACTTAAGCGACGGGACTGGCTGATTCGGAAGTTTGCAGTCCAGAGAGTTTCCTCATAGTGCAAGTCCTCTTTGGTTCCCTTACGATCCGCTAAAACTTGATCCGTTTCAAGTTTGGTGGTCAGGGTCGTGGTCACTAGTGGCAGAGCTTCCTGCTCCCATGCCGACATAGAGCCGGCTTGATCCGGAAGATCCAGTTGCGGCAGGACCTGAACCGCTAAGGTCGCTGCGTTGACGCCAAAGACGGGGGTTGACAGCTTAGCAATCCCGGCCATTGAAGCGGTGGTCGAGATCATTCCGTGGAGGAGCGCAACCATCCGTTTTGCCAGTACTTTTAACCCGGCTCCGCACAACCGGGCGAGTTGAGCATCCTCCACTAGACAATCTGACACTAGGAGGTCGTGGCGGGCGCTGGCCTCGACGCTACGCCCTTACAAGTCCAGTCAGGCGGCTACGTTCCACTTCTGCCCGATGAACGTAGTCTAGGGCGTCCCCAAAGGAAGGTATCAAGGAGGAGACCCTTCCAGAGCTCCTGCTCCGGGGAACAGATCCACCGGGACCGAGCTCACTCGGAGAGCTCTGTCTTAGCTCCCATCCGAGTGGCAGGCGAACCCTCCTGGGCTCCAGCCTGGCTGATGAAAAGGGTGATGAAGGAGATAGCTGTCATAATGTGAGCTCTTGACCCAAAGAACCAGAAATCACCACAGAGACATTTAGAATCCAAGCAGATGGCTTTTACTGGTCAAATAGGCAATACAGTGCACAGAAGATAAAATGACAGCTATGAGTGTCTTGCTAGCTAGTTGGCAATATAAGGCTTGAAAACGGCGGGAAATTACAAAGCATCACCAAAGCCTAAACAGAGCACACTTTCCCAGGCTTTGGTATGTGGAGCTGTCCTTGAGGTCTGGACGGTTCAGCAAAGGAACAGAGGCAACATAGAAACTGAGATAACAGCCTGACAATATATAAAATTTCAGTCACCTCTATTCACTGCTATTTCTAATATTGCCCTCTGTAGGAGTCATTTTATAACATTTTAGGTTTTATTTTTTCATATTGTTCACTGTAAATGTTTTGAAGAAGAAGGAGTTGGTTTTTATATGCTGACTTTATCCACCATTTAAGGAAGAATCAAACTGGCTTACAATTGCCTTCCCTTCCCCTCCCCACAACAGACACCCTGTGAGCTGAGTGAGCTCTAAGAGATCTGTGACTAGCCCAAGGTGTAGCATTTTGTGGGCATCAGTGAGTTGTATTGAGAGGGGGAAGGCAGGAAATCTCTTCTGCCACAGGAAAATTTAGGCTGGATCTAAGCCAATACTTCTGAGATCTCTAAACGTGACCTGTGACCATTTATGCCGGGGAAATTTGCACAGGGTTTGCCATTCTGCAGGGGCAATTTTCTGATTTGAATTCTCAAAACTGTATGCATGGGGGCTTTTTGTTCCATATATATATGTGTGTTTTTGTTCCATATATATATATATATATATATATATATATATATATATATATATATATATATATATATATATATATATATATATATATATATATATTAGTGTTTCCCCCCACTAAAACAAAATGTTAAAACACAATCACACACACACACACACACACATAAACATTTTGTTGTAGTGGGGAAAAAACACTAAAATCGTTAATGGAAATGAAGTGGGGGGATGGGAACAGCTGGCTCAGTTCCTGAGATCTTTACAGTCGCTGCTGAAACTGACCAGAGAGACCAGAGGAGAAGCCTATGAGGCATGTGGGGCGGGGGACCACAGCCAGCTTCCTTCTGAGATCTTTACACTCACTGCTGAAACTGACCAGAGAGGACACCTATGAGGTGCGGGGCGGGGGGAACAGCCAGCTCCATTCCCCTAGATTCTTACATTCACTGCTGAAACTGACCAAAAGGACTTCTCTGGGAGGGGTTGGATGAGTGAGGCACAAGCAAGAATGAGAAGGGAAGAGAAACTCGAAGTGAAGAATATTCATAGAAACCGCTTCCATTAGCTTCGCCTTGGGATTGAGGCAAAATTTAAAATCTTGATAAAACAGGTTCCTGAAAATGCAGCTGCAAAGTGACTTCTGAAGGCTGGAAAAATCATGAATGATCCAAAAGAAGTCCTGAAGCAGTCCCATGGGGATCACGTGGCTAAGTAACCAAGCATAAATGGCCTATGAGAAACAGCCCTGATTAAATCAGTGGCACAAGGGAAGAAAAATCCTGAGCTGCATGGGACTAAATGGCTCTGACTTGCAAGGGAGACTGGTAGCCTGCTGCCGGAGCAGTGTGACTTCAAGATCCCTGGATAGAGCGGCTGTACGAGGGTTGCCAACCTCCAAGTGGGGCCTGGAGATCTCCTGTAACTAAAACTTCTCTTAAGGTGACAGAGATAAATTTCCCAGGAGAAAATGGCTGCTCTGGAGGGTGGACTCTATGGCATTATACCATACTGAGGTCCTTCCCCTCCACAAACTCCTCCTGCTACAGGTCCCACCCCCCAAAATCACCAGGTATTTTCAACCCAGAGTTGGCAACCCTGCACTGTACTATGCAGGATTCTTCTACAGAAAACTAAACCCCAAGAATAGTTATTGGCAGGAAACAAGAACTCTTGTGTTTGGAGCAAGTTATACAAGAGGACTTGTCCGGCCCAATCATTACATAAAATGCCTGGCCAATAAATGTCACATTTCCCACACAACTCCCATTGGTTCCCCAACTTTCAGGAAGAGCAAAAAGGCAAGATGATAGTTGCACTCCTTTATTTAATAATTGTAAAAATTATACTTGGATCATAATTTAATTCCCAGACTGGTGTGAAATGCCTATTGTCTGAAGTAGTCATTTAAAACCATGGTTCTGAAAGCCTTTGGTAGCTAGGTAAAAGGTAAAGCACCGGGTCACTACTGACCCATGGGGAGAAGATGCAGGAGGAGCAGCGGGAACATGACCTCAAGATGATGCTCCTGCAGGCTGACCAATACAGGAAAATAAATATTACCCCCCGGGGGGGAAGACCCCTCAGTATATCTCCTAACTTTTGAGAAAGCAGCTATGCAGAGTTGGAATAGGCAATGTCTGAAGTACAAAGAAGAAGAGAAGAAGACCCTGCAAGGGGCAGCAACAGAGCAGCACCTTCTCTCCTGTTAAGTGTCATTCCTTGTCTGTCTCCAGATTGCTACTCTTAGGGCAGTATCCGGCTTCTTCTCGGAAGTTCCACACTTCGTCTATCTCTCTTAGCTAGGAGTGTGCATACCGATATACCAAAAAAAATTAAAAACCCCAGAAAGGCCTTTGTGGTTTTTTTGGAGTGTTTTTTATTTTTACTGGCATGGGGGAAAGGTGGCAATAAAGGGAGCCAAAAAAGCAGATCCTGAATAATGCAGATTTTTTCCCAGCATTTCTGCATCTCTGCAGCAACCCATTCTTCTGGGAGAATGAAGTGGAGAAGGAGGGGCCCAGGTAGGGTCAGCTCTGGGTTGCGAACTACCTGGAGATTTTGGGGATGGGGCCTATGGAGGGTGTGGTTTGAGAAGGGGAGGGACCTCAGCAGGGTATCATACCATAGAATGCATCTTGCAAAGAACTATTTTCTCGAGGAGAACTGATCTTGGTCATCTGGAGATCAATTGTAATAGTGGGAGATCTCCAGGTGCCACCTGGAGTTTGGCACCTCAAGGCCAAGGTGACCCAGGATGGAGAGGGCCACCCCATCTCAAACCCTGAGGGAGGGATCTCCCAAGAGGACAGAGGGTGCAGTGTCATCCAAGGTGGCAGACTTCAGTAGGGACTTCAGGTCTGAGTGGGATATTCTGCCACACAGACATTAAAAAGCAGAAGAGCCACTGTAGTGTAATGGTTACAGTGCCAGACTAGATCCTGGAGATCTAAATATGAGTGCCCACTCTGCCATGGAAGCTGTCTGGGTAACCTTAGTCCTGTCACACTCTAATCTACCTCAAATGGTTGGGGGTGTTGTGAGGATAAGGTAGAGGAGAGGAGGACGATGTGATAAGCTGCTTTGGATGGTCATTCAGGCAAAAAGCAGGACATAAATAATAAACACAAATGAAGAGAGCTCCTACTCAAAAAGCTATAGGGTTGTCAGGTCCCTGGCCACCGTCATGGGTGGGGGTGGGGGTATGTTTGGGAAACTTCTGGAGGTCCAGGTTGGGAGACTTCTGGAGGTTGGGAGGGTGGAGCCTGTGGAGGACAAGGGAGGACAGTGGGGTACAATGTCCACCCTCCATAAAGTCCACCCTCCAAAGAATCCTTTCCCCCCCAGGGGACTGAACTCTGTAGTCTGGAGATGAGCTGTAATTCTGGGGCATCCCCAGGCCCCACCTGGAGGCTGGCATCCCGAAAAAACTTATGCTAGAATCAATTTCATAAGTCTTTACAGTGCCACTGGACTTCTGTTTAGTTTCCATTAGTGTTTCACACATGTAACTGCCTTATTCTGATTCAAACCCATGATCCATCAAAGTCAGTATTGTCTATTCTGATGGGCAGCAGCTCTCCAGGGTCTCAGGCTGAGGTCTTTCACATCACCTACTTGCCTGGTCCCTTTAACTGGAGATGCCGGGGATTGAACCTGGAACCTTCTGTATTCCAAGCAGATGTTTCCCATTCTTGAAGTTTCCCATTCTTGAAGTATGTAAAACATTTGTATGTAACAATTACTGACTTACATATATGTCTCCCTCTGCCCCTTGCAGCTGCCCGCTTTGGTGATCATTAATGGCAAAGGCCATTAAACATTCAAACTAAGAACACTTTGTCCATGTGCACTCTCACACAGCCTCATGGGAACTGTAGTTACCACACTCCACAAAATCCTTATTGTTTTATATCTCTTTATTTAATAAAAGGGGTATTTTGGTGCTACATGCTTTAGGTTACCTCGGTCTTCTCATTCCATTATACCTGCATGGCCTTGTGTTTGTTAACAGGGAAGGCAGGCAATCACTAGCTGGGGGAGGGGGGGAAGCAGCTTGTAACACTGTAGGTCATTTAAATTAAGCATCCCAAGAGCACAAGGTGCAAAGAGTGCAAACTGTGAGTGATCTGTTCTTATAAAGCAGGTCACTCTAATGACCCGATCATGACTCTGGGGAATATCTGCCTTCAGTAGTGACCAAGAAAGTCCTATACACTAACTGTGCAGAGGCAACAGTTACTACAAGCTGTGATGCATTACCAGATAAGCTTATTGACCCAGACAAGACCTGCCCAAGATCATGGAACAGACAAAGCAAGTTAGGTGGCAAAGTCAGAAGAAGGGACTACTGTGTAGACTTGGAGCAAGTCATCACAGTGATCTGGTGAGAGTAAGTAAGTAAATATTACAATCCTGGACCAGAATGTTGTTATATACATAAAATTAAAAGTGTAACATAGGTTATAAATATAAATATCATCTCTTCAATCAGATTCCATATGATTGATAATTATTCGTCACCACTAAAATATAGGATAAAATAATACTAAAACAAATAAAAGAAGATATATAGCAACAAGTGCTTATGATCCTTCCTGAACCAGTGTGGACCAAGATTTCCTGATCTTTAAGACTAGCCAGCCAAATTTTGCCACCTTAAAAGTCATCTCCTGATTCTTATCTGATGACATAGTACAAAGGTAAATCATTCTATTCTTCCCTGGAGAGCCATTCATTATTGGATCAAAGCATCCCGAATATGTCTGTAGATTTTACAGTCAAAAACAACATGTTCTAAAGATTCAGCATGCCCCTCTTTACCTAAACATTCACAATCCCTGAGAGGAATCCTTTTGTACCTATCCTCCAGAATAGCTGAAGGGAGTGCATTGTAACTCAACAAGGTAAATGCTCTCCTATAATCTGGATTGTCTAGATGGAAAATGTAAGATGTTGGAAGCATTTTATTAAGGGTACTAGTATCAAATAAACTTCTTTTAATCCCGTTCAAGTCACGTTGCCTTTCAACATCTAATATTTTCTATTTTACCAGAGCCTTCTCTTGGAGGTAATACAACGAGACAAGGAATTCTTGTGAAAGGCCATAAAAGCCCATTTTATTTCTGAGCAATCTCAGCCAAGGAGGGACCAAGGAGGCATCTGGTGAGAGGCTTAGCTTGGACCAAAGGCAGCAGTTTGAGAAACACTAAGTTTCAATGTCATTCATAATATTTATGACATTTGGATCGTCCGGGATGCAAACTATGTTCCCTCCCTGACCTTGATAGCCCCAGGCTAGCCTGATCTTCTCAGATCTCAGAAGCTAAGCAGGGTCGGGCCTGGCTATAATTTGGATGTGCAACCTCCAAGGAATACCAATACCA
This sequence comes from Euleptes europaea, assembly GCF_029931775.1. Classification (NCBI taxonomy): domain Eukaryota; kingdom Metazoa; phylum Chordata; class Lepidosauria; order Squamata; family Sphaerodactylidae; genus Euleptes; species Euleptes europaea. Next base: position 89,064,186 of record NC_079319.1, on the reverse strand, counting down.
TGGTTGTGACGCAGAGGCAGGCAATGGCAAACCACCTCTGAACATCTCTTGCCTTGAAAACCCTACGGCGTCACCATAAGTCAGCTGTGACTTGACGGCACACTCACACAAAAATACAGCCAAACCTCTTTTTTGGGGACAGGGGATTTACAGTGAAGAATTGCAAAATGAGCTGAGTTCTCTTGTGCAGGGGAGTACTAAGCATGTGTTCTCATGGGATTTTAATTGGTACACACAAGCTGTTATTTTGCGAATCACCTTGTAACCCTAAGTAGGCAGTCTCCACTTAAGTTGGGGAAATTAGCTAGGGAGACAGAACAAGAGGGGGTAACTAGGATCAATAACCTATTTATACCAGGAAAGTCCTGGGTGAAAATTCTCAAATGAGCAGGCAGTTGTACAACTGAATGGGTTTTATTAAAGAACAAAATAACAAGAAATATACTTTCAAGCAATGGACATACACACATAAATCATGCAAGCACTGACTAAGAGAAAAAGGGTGGAAGTTGGATAGAGTTTTAGGGATGGGCGATAGTTACCAGTCTTGAAGGGACATCCAAGGAAAGCAGTGCTGAAGAGGGAAATGACCAGCATTTCCAGGAGCAAAAGGATGAGCCCAGATGCAAGTGGGGGTGCATGCACGGATCCAAGATACATGCACACTATGAATGGCCAAAGGACCAATATATATACCCTAAAATGGATCCTGAGGTGATATGAGGTAAGCTGGCAGGAAAGCCAGAAACAAAGAATTGATTGCTTTTCCGGGGTCTGAACATAAAGACAGGAGAGGTTTGATATGTCATCAGGACTTAAGAGGATGCCCGGGCTATTCTCTTGAAAAAGAAGAGTTAGTTTTTATATGCAGACTTTCTCTACCACTTAAGGAAGAATCAAACCAGCTTACAATCATCTTCCCTTTCCCTCCCCACAACAGACACCCTGTGAGGTAGGTGAGGCTGAGAGAACTTTAAGAGACCTGTGACTAGCCCAAGGTCACCCAGCTGGCTTCATGTGCAGGAGTGAGGAAACCAATCCAGTTCACCAGACTAGAGTCCGCCGCTCCAAACCACCACTCTTAACTACTATACCACGCTGGCTCTCATACTGATTGATTGCTGGGACGGGTGCAGATAGGGTAAGTAACAGTCTGCTCGGAGCACTGTTTCAATCACTTTAGGGTGGCACAATGGAGATTAACTAGCCCCATTGTCTAGCCAGGCACACCTTCATGCCGGGGGAAAAGTTCAGCTGCCAACCTGCTTCCTGCCCATGCTTGGCACACAAGATGGATCCCAAAACTCTCTGAGAGGCATCCATTTCGTGGGGAGCAGTGTCCTTCATGGCACCCCTTAGTGGGAGGAGCGGTCAAACTGCTTACAACCTCAAACATGTCACTGAAGAGGAAGCATATGCATTTTTTAAAAGAAAATAAGATAAACAGTGGTCAAAACACATTCGACAGGTGTAGGGTCTTTCTTTCAGAATGTTAATTTTGTAATAGTTAATTTGTGACACTTTTGTATATATAAGATTGGTATGTTGCAATTCTTATAACTTTTTAAATGTAAATTTTAATTAATATGCTATAATTTCTTACTGATATGGGTTTCTGTGAATGTGGATCCGTGATCCCAACATTTATTTATTCACGTCAATTATATCCCCATCTTTCTACCCAGTCCAGACCCCATCCCCATGCAGCATACATCATTTCTCTCTTCTCTCTTTTGTCCTTACAACAGCCCTATGAGATAGGATAGGCTCAGAATATATGACAGGGCCAAGGCCATCCAGCCAGCTTCTAGGGCAGAGTGGGGATTTGAACCTGGATCTGCCAGCTCCTAGTCAGACACTCTAAACCACTACACCACACTGGTGTACCGAATGCACTTTAGAGGTTGGAGAGGAGGCCTAAATGAGTAACATAACACAGCCTTAAACCCATAGGTACATATCAAGCCAGCTGCTATTTTTGTTTTAATTCAAATACACACATGCACAGTGGTATTTTGGGAACAGCTAAATCAAAGGCCAGCATACAAGAAGGTGGGGATATCTGCCACAATAAAGGGATATGTTCTGCAGAACTGCTTAATAGTAAGCATCCTTACTATCCTTGAGAGCCAGTGTGCTGTAGTGGTTAAGAGTGGTGGTTTGGAGCGGTGGACTCAGCTCTGGACAACCAGATTTGATTCCTCAACTCCTACACATGAGCGGCAGAGGCTAATCTGGTGAAATGGGTTGGTTTCCCCACTCCTCCACGTGAAGCCAGCTGGGAGACCTTGGGCTAGTCACACTCTCTCAGCCCCACCTACCTCACAGGGTGTCTGTTGTGTGAGGAGGGGAAGGGAAGGTGATTGTAAGCCGGTTTGATTTTTCCTTGAGTGGTGGAGAAAGTCAGCATATAAAAATCAATCCTTCTTCTTCTTCTTAAGGTAACAACAATGTGGTAACAGAAATACAAGAGTGTTTCGTTCATCCCAATTACTTCTTAGCAATAAACTGCACACACACATACAGAGTATGCCTTGGGTCATTAGTCGGCGATTCAATAAGGGCTACAGATCAATAGGAAAGTCACATGGTGATCAAAATCCTTCTTGGAACCACCATGGCCTAGGGATATGTATACCAGCACTGAACGGTACCAGAAGCTGGTGAAAGGAGATAAGAAATAAAGCAGCTGCAAACCTCTAACCTGGGTTGGCTACATGAACTATATCTAAATCGACCGCTTCTGGTGTAAGCAGTTAAATGGCTCCTTTTACGAGGACCCAAACAGGCTGCTCAACTAGGGAGGGTGATTAACATCAGCCAGCTGACATTATAGTGGCCCCACTTCCAATACAACCATCACTCCAACCACCACTAGCACAGCATGAGATCTCTCAAGATGCCCAAATGGCAGAAAAGGAGAAGGTCATTTTCAGAAGAGGCTGTCAAGGAATTGAGATCACCCACAATTCCTTGTGTGTTCAAATCTTTGGTTCAGGGCCTGGATTCGGGCCTGCTTGAACTTCCATTTCAGAAGTCTTTGGTATGCAAGGGGTGTTTTGGAAGCCCGGGGAAGCGCTTCACACCTCTGAGATAACACCCAGCTGGGAATCATCTCAAACTATCCTCCTCCTGGCCTTCAAGGCCAGAGAGCAATTAGAGAAACAACTTCATAAGTTTCACTTGTCACTTGGAAGAGGGGTGGTGGCGGTGATGGATGGAGGGCTGCCATTCTTCACAACTGCACTTCAAAGAGACAGTTGTGAACTGCTGGCTCAGCATAATTTACAACACCTGACAATAATTCTTGTAGAGCCTGCTTGGATAGGAGCTCACTCCATCCTGGCTCTGTGAAGATAAGACCATCTGATTAGGGCTGGTCAGTGTGTGGTACTCTGCGGCTAAACCGCTGGGAGCCCATCACCATGTCTTGCTTTATTTTGCAGGAAGGGCTGCAGTCCTTTTCACTTTAGATACCATCCTGAATGCTGATGCGGGAGGGGGGGGGAAGCCCGTGAGAAACTTATGTACAATGGTAATTGCTTTGTGTACCAAAACTCTCTGTGTAGTTAGACATTTACTTTAAACTTTATTGTTTTACTTCGCTCTGCTTATGTATGTCTTTAACTGGAACTAAGTATAAACTTTAATAAACAGTTAAACTATATTTCTTGACTGGCTTCTTGACTTTACTGGCTTCAAGCTAAATCTAGTTGGCCTAGTTAAAACGGCGCGCTCACCAAATAAGACTTTTTGTGCAGTCCCACCTTGCAGGTGTGCTTCCCTGCAGGGTCGGTGTTGAGTTTTGCAATTGTAAAGAACAGACTGGGGTGCTCTTGGCCTCAGCCTGAGTTACACCTATTCAAGAGTGGTAGCAGACTACCAGGGAGCTGGGTGGACCTGGCTCGGGGTTTTGTTAACCCGGTCGCCTGCCCACCTTGACAGAGGCAGAAAAAGGATACCATTAAAATTAGGCAGAATTAAAGTGAACACCTGTTTTGGGACACTAGAGTAACAAGAGAACTTGCTTCAAGTGATAAACAGTTGGCAATTCCGCTGCGCTTGCTAGAATTGTACAGAGTGGGTATTTCCTCCTTTGGGTTCTTCAGTTAGCGTGCCGTTGTATCACCAGCTTCAAACTACAGGGAGCCATCGTATCTGAATTATTGATGCATGACAGCCCTTAGAACCCAAGCAACACGCTAGACTTATCACAGGAGAAGAGCCCCACCTCGTGAGTTATCTACCTGCTTTGAGAATCCCACCAAGCTGGAGAGATGTGAGATTTCTTTCCCTTCTTTACAGTGAAGGAAAAGGCCCTGACTGCCTTTCTTCATCCACTGAAGGGGCAAAGAAAACGAGAATCATAGAGTTGGAAGGGGCCATTCAAGCCATCTAGTCCAACCCCCTGCTAATGTAGGATCAGCCTAGAGCATCCCTGATGAGTGCATGCCCAGCCTCTGCTTAAAGACTGCCAGTGAGGGGGAGCTCACCACCTCCCTAGGTAGCCAATTCCACTGTTGACCTACTCTTACTATAAAAAAAAATGTTTTTCCTAATATCCGAGCCAGTATCTTTCTGCCCATAATTTATATCCATTTTTGCGAGTCTTATCCTCTGCTGCCAACAGGAACAGCTCCCCTGCCCTTATCTAAATGACGACCCTTCAAATACTGAAAGAGAACAATCATGTCCCCTCTCAACTTCCTCTCCTCCAGAATGAACATTCCCAAGTCCCTCAGCCTTCTTCCTAGGGCTCGGTCTCCAGGCCCCGGATCATCCTCATTGCTCTCCTCCGCACCCGCTCCATTCCTTCCACATCCTTTTTGAAGGGAGGCCTCCAGAACTGCACACAATACCCCAGGTGTGGCCTGATCAGTGCAGTGTACAGTGGGACTATGACATCTTGCAATTTGGATGTTATGCCTCTGTCAGAAAGCTTTGAACCCATGATCTACAGTTTCAGGTGTTTGAAAAAACACACCCAGACGTCCCTGTGGCTGAACATTCTAGTAAACTTTACTTATAGTGCAAATCCTAAACTTTAGAGAACAACCTGCTGTAGAGTACATGAGTATAAAACGTAGCAGATGAAGCAAAGTCCAATGGTCATAATAAACTGTGATCCTTGGTGTAAGACTAGGGTTGCCAGGTCCCTCTTTGTCACCGGCGGGAGGTTTTTGGGGCAGAGCCTGAGGAGGGCAGGGTTTGGAGAGGGGAGGGACTTCAACGCCATAGAGTCCAATTGCCAAAGCGCGGCCATTTTCCTCCAGGTGAACTGATCTCTATCGGCTGGATTTAAGACTGATGACATTCCAGGCCAAGGAAATATTCCAGTTTGATGCATGGAATGTGCAAATGCATATGTTTGACAAAACTCAGATGAAGAGTTCCTCCACAGAGATTCTACAAAGAAACCAAATAACCACCCCAATCTGCAACCCATTTGGATTCTCCCATTTTCACAAATAACCACCCCAATCTGCAACCCATTTGGATTCTCCCATTTTCACAACATAAAAAACACCCAAGCCCAATGCTATTTGTTTTAAATAGAATTTAATACAGGAAAAAAATACAAGAGTTACACATTTGGAGTAAGAATTAGAGATGTGGCTGCTTGATAGAGTTAAAAAGGAACCTGCTTAACATTAAAGTTGGCTTTCTGTAACCTAAATTGGACTTCAGAAGAAACAAAGCCAACTCCCAGCCCAGATAAATTTATTTTATTTTTTCAATTATTCCCACATTTCCCCCCCCCCCATATATAGCTTCAAAAGGATGTCTGGAACACAACAGAACAATTTGTCCTGCAGTAACAGAAACCCACAAGTATAAGCAAACATCTGGCCTTCTTGTAACATGGAACACAAAATAGCCTAGAACAACTCAGAAAAACGATAAATTGATGTACAACTTGGAAAGGCGCAGCATTTGATATTAAAGAAAATAGCATTACCCGTGCAATGATACAGAACAGCCAGCAAAGTCCACAGCTTAAAACCAGCACCCTATTAGCTACAAAATGGCTACTAAAAACCAGAAGCCGTTTTGCAGGGCAAATTGGAAGAGGAAGCCTTTCCCCGCAAAGCACGCTGGGAATTAGCATGTACAAGAACCTTGCAATCCTAAAGAAGGAGGCTGAAGCTGGTGTGACCCCGCACCAGCGTAAGTGCCAATTTGCGTCAGGACAAGGGGCACTTATGCAGGTACGGGCCACTTATGCTGGCCCCAGAGAGCGATGTGGCGGTGTGGTGCTGGGACAAATGGTAAAGCCTCCCTGCCGTCCCCTTGCTGGCTTATCTCCCTGCGCTGGCATCCTGGGAGGTGTTCCTGCAGCATTCTTGGAGACGGAGCTGCATTTAGGCAGCTTCCTAACCCCTTTCAGTCTGGGACCACAAGCATTCAGGGGAAACTGAGTTTTCCCACGATTCTTTGGAGAGGAAGTGGACATATCAGACTGTGAAAAGTTAGTACATTTAAAATTCTCCCGGGGGGCATTTTTTGAGGTAGAGTCACCAAATTCACAGGGTAGCTGCAAGGGCCTCTCCTTGCATGAACCCCAAAGTTGTTAAAGTTTGGGTCAGGGGATCCAATTTTATTAGGTCTGGAAGGGGTTGACCCCCTTCTTCATGGAGAAACACTGTAAAGTTTACAAAGCTTCTCTATGGAAGGGGGAATCCCTTTGGGACCCCATAAAATTTGACCCCTGACCCAATATTAACCAAACCTCCGGATTTATGCAGAGGAGAGTCCCTTGAAGCTACCCTGAACATTTGGAAACTCTACCTCCAAAAATGTCTCCACAGGAGCTTTGGGCAAAAAAATCCATAAACTATAATGGACCTGATTTTCCCCACAAGGAACCAGGAAATAAAGCTGAATACCCATATTTACCGGTACTGGTATCCAGCTTCTTTTGGGTTTACTGAAAAAATCAGCCCAATAAACCCAAACCAGAAATTTACCTCTCTTTTTTTTCTTTTCTTTTTTTGCACAACCCTAGCGCTCACTGGGGGGGAAAATGAGTGTAAATGAAGTAAATAATTTTAAAAAATAATCTATGGAGCTCATTTGCAATGGGGGTGAAGAGGATGTTGGAGATCCATCTTGTTGAGGTCTTCAGATAGATAGCTATGCCAGTCATCCACCAACTCATCCATCAAGTCAATGGGGAGCATCAGATCCCACAGAGCACTCTGGAAACCAATTTGATCCATTAGTCTCCACGGACAAGCATAAATCATTGCTCACCGTCTTTGCAGGGAAGGACTGGGACACCTAGATGGGCCTTCAGGAAAAAGTAGTCTGACCATGGCACTCTGTCAGTAGAGACCAGACCCAAATCCGCCCCCATGCCAAAGATCAGATCCAGTGTGTGGCTTGCTTGGTGTGTGGGAACTGAAAAAAATTGTGAGAATCCCAGATTTGCCATGGAAAACATCAGGTCCAAAGCCTGTGAGGAAGCAGTCACCTCCGCACGGACACTGAAGTCCCACAGAACTATAAGTCAGGGGAACTCCAAGACCCACCCAACCCTGCATCCACCAGCCTTGACAGGGTATCTGCTGGTGTGCTAGGCCAGATAGCCAAACTCTCATCAGCATCCCACACCAGTCCAACACAGTCAATACTGGAGATCTTCGGGACGGGGAGTGCCCTAAAGAAGAAAGAATGAGTATCACCACCACCCCGACCCTGGGTGTCTGGGGCTGATGAAGGACCAAGAAACCTGGGTGTGGAGCTACTTCTTTCAGGGCCAGAGTGTCATCTAGGACAGGGCTATTTCATGTGTTGCAAAATAATTTTGTAGTGTAGCGGTCTTGTTATTAATGGACCACATCTTGGTCTCCTTCCCTGATAATACCTTCTCCCACCGCTTTACCTCTCATGCCCCCCCAATCACTCGGATCTCCAGCCAATGCTGATCTCTCCCAACTGGACCTCATCCATCCCCCGGCCTTTGTAAATTTCCCATCCACATCAAATAGGGTTGCCAGGTCCCCACTCACCTTCGGTGGGAGGTTTCTGTGCCGATCTTCTGTGCCGATCTTCAAACGTTTGAGTGGTCTAAGGTTCCTCGTGAGGCAGCACTTTTTTGGTGGCACAGCTTCACTGTTTGCTATGGGGACTTTCCCCCCATTTTCGAGTTTTTAAAATTAGAACGTAATTTCCCCCCCCACGCAGTGGCTGCAAAACCTCACTGGAGGTGGTGCGTCAGTGCCACTGCTACTCCGTCCCCAGCCACTGTGGCTTTCAGGAATGGGCTGTAACAATATCATCCCACTCTCTCCCACCCCACACCCAACCCTTCCTAGCAGCTAAAACTGCCTCAATCTTCTAATTTACAAACTAAATGAAAAGAAGACCACCATCCCTCCAATCAGCTGGCCAGTCAGCCAGTCGAGATACAAAATCAACCATCACTTTTGAACATGTGAAAAATGCCCCAAGGTTTGCCACTCAGGTGTGCTCCGGATTAATCAGATCCATAAAGGGGGAAAAAATACTAGCAGGATGCAGAAGGTAGTGTGAGAACAGGACACTGTGAGAACTGCATTTAAGCTACTCTTGGTTTACAAGAAAGAATCAGAGCCCAGGTCAGGCATTGTGTTCTGATAAAATCAAAAGGACTTTTGCAGCATCTTAAAGATTAACAGATTTCTAGAAGCACAGAGGTTCATAGGGAAGTTACAGATATGCAACCCCCATAGCCTATTACATCTGCCCTCTAGCAAGAGATTAACCCTCAGGTTAGAAGAACCTTCCCTTCAGGTTTGTCAACAAAGTCAGAAGACATATTTGCAAACTATACATTAATTGACTGAACAGTCAATGGGGGGGGGTGAGATTATTTTGCCTGTGCTCCTCCAGCTGCTACTAGATACAATTTCATCCTGCTAGGATATTCTGATTCTCTTTCATCTGTAAGAAGGCAGCACCATTGTGACCAGCAAAGTATTGGGTAGCACGCAATCCTGAAATGATCAGAGCTTCAGCAGCTATGCTAAACCACAATGATTCAAAGATGGCAATGCTTACTGCGGGAGAGTTTCCAGCGGTGCATCATCCCCACCCTCCAATTTGTCACGTCTGCTATTAAACTTAAAGGAAACTTAGAAGTTTAATTGAAATTTTGAGATTTTGCTCCAAGCCTGTATTGTATAGTTGCTAAGTCTTTATTCTTTACCGTATATACTCGCGTATAAGCCGAGTTTTTCAGCCCAAAAAAAGGGCAGGCAGGCCCCGCCGCCGCGCCTTCTCTGCGGCCTGGGAGAGCCTGCAGGGCCTGCTTGAGTGCAGGCAGGCCCCGCCGCCCGCCCCCCCGCCGCCCCCCCACTGCCCCCCCGCGCCTTCTCTGCGGCCTGGGAGAGGCCTGCAGAGCCTGCCTGAGTGCAGGCTGGCCCGCCGGCCCCCCCCCGCCGCCCCCCCGCCTCCCCCCCCCCGCGCCTTCTCTGCGGCCTGGGAGAGGCCTGCAGGGCCTGCTTGAGTGCAGGCAGGCCCCGCAGCCCCCCGCCGCCCCCCCGCGGCCACCCTCGCGCCTTCTCTGCGGCCTGGGAGAGGCCTGCAGGGCCTGCCTGAGTGCAGGCTGGCCCCGCCGCCCCCCCCCGCCGCCGCCGCCCCCCCGCCCCCCCCTGCGCCTTCTCTGCAAGCCTGGGAGAGCCTGCAGGGCCTGCCTGAGTGCAGGCAGGCCCCGCCCCCCCGCCGCCCCCCCACTGCCCCCCCGCCCCCCGCGCCTTTCTGCGGCCTGGGAGAGGCCTGCAGGGCCTGCCTGAGTGCAGGCTGGCCCCGCCGCCCCCCCCGCCGCCGCCGCCCCCCCGCCCCCCCCTGCGCCTTCTCTGCAGCCTGGGAGAGCCTGCAGGCCTGCCTGAGTGCAGGCAGGCCCCGCCCCCCCGCCGCCCCCCCACTGCCCCCCCCGCCCCCCGCGCCTTTCTGCGGCCTGGGAGAGGCCTGCAGGGCCTGCCTGAGTGCAGGCTGGCCCCGCCGCCCCCCCCCGCCGCCGCCGCCCCCCCGCCCCCCCCCGCGCCTTCTCTGCAGCCTGGGAGAGCCTGCAGGGCCTGCTTGAGTGCAGGCAGGCCCCGCCGCCCCCCCGCCGCCCCCCACTGCCCCCCGCCGCCACCCGCCGCCACCGCCCCCCCCGCCCCTTGCGCCTTCTCTGCGGCCTGGGAGAGCCTGCAGGGCCTGCTTGAGTGCAGGCAGGCCCCGCCGCCCCCCCGCCGCCCCCCACTGCCCCCCGCCGCCACCGCCGCCACCGCCCCCCCGCCCCTTGCGCCTTCTCTGCGGCCTGGGAGAGCCTGCAGGGCCTGCTTGAGGGCAGGCAGGCCCCGCCGCCCCCCCGCCGCCGCCGCCTCCCGCCCCCCCCCCTGCGCCTTCTCTGCAGCCTGGGAGAGCCTGCAGGGCCTGCCTGAGTGCAAGCAGGCCCCTCCGCCCCCCCCCCACTGCCCCCCGCCCCCCCCCCGTGCCTTTCTGCGGCCTGGGAGAGGCCTGCAGGGCCTGCCTGAGTGCAGGCAGGCCCCGCCGCCCCCGCCGCCGCCCCCCCACTGCCCCCCCCGCCGCCACCGCCGCCACCGCCCCCCCGCCCCTCGCGCCTTCTCTGCGGCCTGGAGAGGCCTGCAGGGCCTGCCTGAGTGCAGGCAGGCCCCGCCGCCCCCCCGCCGCCGCCGCCCCCCGCCCCCCCTGCGCCTTCTCTGCAGCCTGGGAGAGCCTGCAGGGCCTGCTTGAGTGCAGGCAGGCCCCGCCGCCCCCCCGCCGCCCCCCACTGCCCCCGCCGCCACCGCCGCCACCGCCCCCCCGCCCCTTGCGCCTTCTCTGCGCCTGGGAGAGCCTGCAGGGCCTGCTTGAGGGCAGGCAGGCCCCGCCGCCCCCCCCCGCCGCCGCCTCCCGCCCCCCCCTGCGCCTTCTCTGCGGCCTGGGAGAGCCTGCAGGGCCTGCCTGAGTGCAGGCAGGCCCCTCCGCCCCCCCCCACTGCCCCCCGCCCCCCCCCCGCGCCTTTCTGCGGCCTGGGAGAGGCCTGCAGGGCCTGCCTGAGTACAGGCAGGCCCTGCCGCCCCCCCCCGCCGCCCCCCCCACTGCCCCCCGCCGCCACCGCCGCCACCGCCCCCCCGCCCCCCCTGCGCCTTCTCTGCAGCCTGGGAGAGCCTGCAGGGCCTGCCTGAGTGCAGGCTGGCCCGCCCCCCCGCCGCCCCCCGCCTCCCCCCCCGCGCCTATTCTGCGGCCTGGGAGAGCCTGCAGGGCCTGCTTGAGGGCAGGCAGGCCCCGCCGCCCCCCCCGCCGCCGCCGCCCCCCCCCGCCCCCCCTCTGCGCCTTCTCTGCAGCCTGGGAGAGCCTGCAGGGCCTGCCTGAGTGCAGGCAGGCCCCGCCCCCCCGCCGCCCCCCCACTGCCCCCCCGCCCCCCGCGCCTTTCTGCGGCCTGGGAGAGGCCTGCAGGGCCTGCCTGAGTGCAGGCTGGCCCCGCCCCCCCCCCCGCCGCCGCCCCCCCGCCCCCCCCCCGCGCCTTCTCTGCAGCCTGGGAGAGCCTGCAGGGCCTGCTTGAGTGCAGGCAGGCCCCGCCGCCCCCCCGCCGCCCCCCACTGCCCCCCGCCCCCCCCGCGCCTTTCTGCGCCTGGGAGAGGCCTGCAGGGCCTGCCTGAGTACAGGCAGGCCCTGCCGCCCCCCCCGCCGCCCCCCCCACTGCCCCCGCCGCCACCGCCGCCACCGCCCCCCCGCCCCCCCTGCGCCTTCTCTGCAGCCTGGGAGAGCCTGCAGGGCCTGCCTGAGTGCAGGCTGGCCCCGCCCCCCCGCCGCCCCCCGCCTCCCCCCCCGCGCCTATTCTGCGGCCTGGGAGAGCCTGCAGGGCCTGCTTGAGGGCAGGCAGGCCCCGCCGCCCCCCCCGCCGCCGCCGCCCCCCCCGCCCCCCCTCTGCGCCTTCTCTGCAGCCAGGGAGAGCCTGCAGGGCCTGCCTGAGTGCAGGCAGGCCCCGCCCCCCCGCCGCCCCCCCACTGCCCCCCCGCCCCCCGCGCCTTTCTGCGGCCTGGGAGAGGCCTGCAGGGCCTGCCTGAGTGCAGGCTGGCCCCGCCACCCCCCCCGCCGCCGCCGCCCCCCCGCCCCCCCCCGCGCCTTCTCTGCAGCCTGGGAGAGCCTGCAGGGCCTGCTTGAGTGCAGGCAGGCCCCGCCGCCCCCCCGCCGCCCCCCACTGCCCCCCGCCGCCACCGCCGCCACCGCCCCCCCGCCCCTTGCGCCTTCTCTGCGGCCTGGGAGAGCCTGCAGGGCCTGCTTGAGTGCAGGCAGGCCCCGCCGCCCCCCCGCCGCCCCCCACTGCCCACCGCCGCCACCCGCCGCCACCGCCCCCCCGCCCCTTGCGCCTTCTCTGCGGCCTGGGAGAGCCTGCAGGGCCTGCTTGAGGGCAGGCAGGCCCCGCCGCCCCCCCCGCCGCCGCCGCCTCCCGCCCCCCCCTGCGCCTTCTCTGCAGCCTGGGAGAGCCTGCAGGGCCTGCCTGAGTGCAAGCAGGCCCCTCCGCCCCCCCCCACTGCCCCCCGCCCCCCCCCCCGTGCCTTTCTGCGGCCTGGGAGAGGCCTGCAGGGCCTGCCTGAGTGCAGGCAGGCCCCGCCGCCCCCCGCCGCCGCCCCCCCACTGCCCCCCCCGCCGCCACCGCCGCCACCGCCCCCCCGCCCCTCGCGCCTTCTCTGCGGCCTGGGAGAGGCCTGCAGGGCCTGCCTGAGTGCAGGCAGGCCCCGCCGCCCCCCCGCCGCCGCCGCCCCCCGCCCCCCCTGCGCCTTCTCTGCAGCCTGGGAGAGCCTGCAGGGCCTGCTTGAGTGCAGGCAGGCCCCGCCGCCCCCCCGCCGCCCCCCACTGCCCCCCGCCGCCACCCGCCGCCACCGCCCCCCCGCCCCTTGCGCCTTCTCTGCGGCCTGGAGAGCCTGCAGGGCCTGCTTGAGGGCAGGCAGGCCCCGCCGCCCCCCCCCGCCGCCGCCTCCCGCCCCCCCCCTGCGCCTTCTCTGCGGCCTGGGAGAGGCCTGCAGGGCCTGCCTGAGTGCAGGCAGGCCCCGCCGCCCCCCCCGCCGCCGCCGCCCCCCCCGCCCCCCCTGCGCCTTCTCTGCAGCCTGGAGAGCCTGCAGGGCCTGCCTGAGTGCAGGCAGGCCCCTCCGCCCCCCCCCACTGCCCCCCGCCCCCCCCCGCGCCTTTCTGCGGCCTGGGAGAGGCCTGCAGGGCCTGCCTGAGTACAGGCAGGCCCTGCCGCCCCCCCCGCCGCCCCCCCCACTGCCCCCCGCCGCCACCGCCGCCACCGCCCCCCCGCCCCCCCTGCGCCTTCTCTGCAGCCTGGAGAGCCTGCAGGGCCTGCTGAGTGCAGGCTGGCCCCGCCCCCCGCCGCCCCCCGCCTCCCCCCCCGCGCCTATTCTGCGGCCTGGGAGAGCCTGCAGGGCCTGCTTGAGGGCAGGCAGGCCCCGCCGCCCCCCCCGCCGCCGCCGCCCCCCCGCCCCCCCTCTGCGCCTTCTCTGCAGCCTGGGAGAGCCTGCAGGGCCTGCCTGAGTGCAGGCAGGCCCCGCCCCCCCGCCGCCCCCCCACTGCCCCCCGCCCCCCGCGCCTTTCTGCGGCCTGGAGAGGCCTGCAGGGCCTGCCTGAGTGCAGGCTGGCCCCGCCACCCCCCCCGCCGCCGCCCGCCCCCCCGCCCCCCCCCCGCGCCTTCTCTGCAGCCTGGGAGAGCCTGCAGGGCCTGCTTGAGTGCAGGCAGGCCCCGCCGCCCCCCCGCCGCCCCCCACTGCCCCCGCCGCCACCGCCGCCACCGCCCCCCCGCCCTTGCGCCTTCTCTGCGGCCTGGGAGAGCCTGCAGGGCCTGCTTGAGTGCAGGCAGGCCCCGCCGCCCCCCCGCCGCCCCCCACTGCCCCCCGCCGCCACCGCCGCCACCGCCCCCCCGCCCCTTGCGCCTTCTCTGCGGCCTGGGAGAGCCTGCAGGGCCTGCTTGAGGGCAGGCAGGCCCCGCCGCCCCCCCCGCCGCCGCCGCCTCCCGCCCCCCCCTGCGCCTTCTCTGCAGCCTGGGAGAGCCTGCAGGGCCTGCCTGAGTGCAAGCAGGCCCCTCCGCCCCCCCCCACTGCCCCCCGCCCCCCCGTGCCTTTCTGCGGCCTGGGAGAGGCCTGCAGGGCCTGCCTGAGTGCAGGCAGGCCCCGCCGCCCCCGCCGCCGCCCCCCCACTGCCCCCCCGCCGCCACCCGCCGCCACCGCCCCCCCGCCCCTCGCGCCTTCTCTGCGGCCTGGGAGAGGCCTGCAGGGCCTGCCTGAGTGCAGGCAGGCCCCGCCGCCCCCCCGCCGCCGCCGCCCCCCGCCCCCCCTGCGCCTTCTCTGCAGCCTGGGAGAGCCTGCAGGGCCTGCTTGAGTGCAGGCAGGCCCCGCCGCCCCCCCGCCGCCCCCCACTGCCCCCCGCCGCCACCGCCGCCACCGCCCCCCCGCCCCTTGCGCCTTCTCTGCGGCCTGGGAGAGCCTGCAGGGCCTGCTTGAGGGCAGGCAGGCCCCGCCGCCCCCCCCCGCCGCCGCCTCCCGCCCCCCCCTGCGCCTTCTCTGCGGCCTGGGAGAGCCTGCAGGGCCTGCCTGAGTGCAAGCAGGCCCCTCCGCCCCCCCCCACTGCCCCCCGCCCCCCCCGTGCCTTTCTGCGGCCTGGGAGAGGCCTGCAGGGCCTGCCTGAGTGCAGGCAGGCCCCGCCGCCCCCGCCGCCGCCCCCCCACTGCCCCCCCCGCCGCCACCGCCGCCACCGCCCCCCCGCCCCTCGCGCCTTCTCTGCGGCCTGGGAGAGGCCTGCAGGGCCTGCCTGAGTGCAGGCAGGCCCCGCCGCCCCCCCGCCGCCGCCGCCCCCCGCCCCCCCTGCGCCTTCTCTGCAGCCTGGGAGAGCCTGCAGGGCCTGCTTGAGTGCAGGCAGGCCCCGCCGCCCCCCCGCCGCCCCCCACTGCCCCCCGCCGCCACCGCCGCCACCGCCCCCCCGCCCCTTGCGCCTTCTCTGCGGCCTGGGAGAGCCTGCAGGGCCTGCTTGAGGGCAGGCAGGCCCCGCCGCCCCCCCCCGCCGCCGCCTCCCGCCCCCCCCCTGCGCCTTCTCTGCGGCCTGGGAGAGGCCTGCAGGGCCTGCCTGAGTGCAGGCAGGCCCCGCCGCCCCCCCCCGCCGCCGCCGCCCCCCCCGCCCCCCCTGCGCCTTCTCTGCAGCCTGGGAGAGCCTGCAGGGCCTGCCTGAGTGCAGGCAGGCCCCTCCGCCCCCCCCCCACTGCCCCCCCCCCCCCGCGCCTTTCTGCGGCCTGGGAGAGGCCTGCAGGGCCTGCCTGAGTACAGGCAGGCCCTGCCGCCCCCCCCGCCGCCCCCCCCACTGCCCCCCCCCCGCCGCCACCGCCGCCACCGCCCCCCCGCCCCCCCTGCGCCTTCTCTGCAGCCTGGGAGAGCCTGCAGGGCCTGCCTGAGTGCAGGCTGGCCCCGCCCCCCCGCCGCCCCCCGCCTCCCCCCCCGCGCCTATTCTGCGGCCTGGGAGAGCCTGCAGGGCCTGCTTGAGGGCAGGCAGGCCCCGCCGCCCCCCCCGCCGCCGCCGCCCCCCCCGCCCCCCCTCTGCGCCTTCTCTGCAGCCTGGGAGAGCCTGCAGGGCCTGCCTGAGTGCAGGCAGGCCCCGCCGCCCCCGCCGCCGCCCCCCCACTGCCCCCCCCGCCCCCCCGCGCCTTTCTGCTGCCTGGGAGAGGCCTGCAGGGCCTGCCTGAGTGCAGGCAGGTCCCGCCGCCCCCCGCCCCCCCCGCCGCCCCCCCCCCGCTGCCCCCCTCGCGCCTTCTCTGCGGCCTGGGAGAGGCCTGCAGGGCCTGCCTGAGTGCAGGCAGGCCCCGCCGCCCCCCCTGCCCCCCCGCCCCCCGCGCTTTCTCTGTGGCCTGGGAGAGGCCTGCAGGGGCTGCCTGAGTGCAGGCAGGTCCCGCCGCCCCCCGCCCCCCCCGCCGCCCCCCCGCTGCCCCCTCGCGCCTTCTCTGTGGCCTGGGAGAGGCCTGCAGGGCCTGCCTGAGTGCAGGCTGGCCCCGCCGCCCCCCCTGCCCCCCCCGCCCCCCGCGCCTTCTCTGTGGCCTGGGAGAGGCCTGCAGGGCCTGCTTGAGTGATTCCATGGAACTGAATTCACAATTAATGATCTAACTATAACAGTGTCATCCTAAGTAGGTCTATGAAGGATCCTACTCAAGTTCACTCAGTGGGGATTACAGCCCAATCCTAAAGGGGGGGCAGTTCCACGGTGGCTGGGAGCGGCACAGACACAGCGCCTCCTCCAATGCTTCCCGGCCACTGCGGAGCAAAAAAGCGATGTAATTTTTTTAAAAAAAATTAAAAAGGGGAAACCCCCCACTGCCAGCAAAAGGTGGTGTAGCCCTGCTGCCGCTCAAGCGGGTGTTCCCGGGGGGGGGGATGGCAATGGAAGCTGCCTAAAGGCAGCCACCCTTGGGAATGCCCCAGGAACGCCCCCCCCATGCCAGCACAGGCTTTCACTTCTGGGAAAGCCCTGCCGGTGTGGCTGCGCTGATGGCGGGGGCTGCCCCCCCGGATGCTGGTGTGTTTACCCCTGCACCATCGTAGGTGCCACCTTGTGTGGCACCTACACCAGCGCGGGGTCTTACCGGCTCCAGAGGCGTTCCCTCCCCTTAGGCTTGTAGTGTGTTATTCTCTCCTTTGTCTCAGATAAGTAGTGTAGAAAAGTGGCTGCTGTGTATGATATAAAGGGTCTGAATTCAGTAAATACAAAATAGAGCTTATCACAGAACTGCTGAGCAAAGCTTTTCATTTTGAAAAGAAAATTATTGGGGGAGGGGAAGCCACACATCAAAAAGCAATAACAAGAATATGCCTGTAAGCCTGCTATGGTCTATTTACCTTTTTACATTCCACATCTTTGAAAGAGAAAAAGAACCTAAATTTGGCAACACATACAGGTAGGAGTAAATTGCAGGACTTGCAACACCTTTGATTTCTGCTGAACAAATTTGTTCATTTTGTAACCTCAGATATCAGAATAATGTATGATGTCTTCATTTGAATTTAACATTAAATAAAATGTCCCCCTCCCCCCAAAAAAGCCATTAAGGGAGTGACTTTGGAACACAAAGTACCCCATACCCTCAGTGTATGGGTTGAGTTTGCAATGGTTGTCAATGGAGGAGGGGGGCGACCCCTTCCAAACCCCATAAAATCAGACCCCCTGACCCAATCTTAACTTTGAGGTTTGTGCAAGAAGAGTCCCTTCAAGCTACTCTGAATTTGGGGGCTCTACCTCGAAAAATGACCCCCCAGGACCAAAAAAAAAAAGCTGAATAATTATTTAGCTTTTTCCGGAATTGCCTAT
The DNA here is from genome assembly GCF_029931775.1 of Euleptes europaea. NCBI lineage: Eukaryota > Metazoa > Chordata > Lepidosauria > Squamata > Sphaerodactylidae > Euleptes > Euleptes europaea. The sequence goes on along the minus strand of NC_079319.1, from coordinate 89,046,876 downwards.
TTGGCTTCAGCTTTCTCCCCAGGTTTGTGCATTTGGTAAACCTGAACTGGAAATTCACTGAAATGGCTAATTTCGGGTTTATTTTCAGTTCGGGTTTATCGATATGCACACACCTACCCAGAAGACCGCAAATAAACAACAACAACCTTCCAAGATCCCTGGCCAATCTGGCCTGCAGAAAAATTGCTTCCTGACCCCAAAGAGGTGATTGGCACTACCCTGGGCATGCAAGAAAGGGCCACGGGAGCCAAACACTGTTTACGCATTAGTTTCCAAATAGTATTAAAGAAGCTGAAAACGTTATGGTTTTCCATCTCAAATGGAGACGGTGAAAATGGGGTTGCTAATATCCCTTACCAGACCTGTGCCTTTAACAGCAGTTTGATCAGAAGAAGAAGAGATGGTTTTTATACTCCACCAGGGACTTTATATTTCAGTTCAGTTGGCAACTTTAGGCACAGTGGTGCAGAGGCTGGTGTGGCACAGTGGTAGAACATCTGCTTTGCATGCAGATGCTCCTAGGTTCAGTCCCTGGCATCCTCAGTCATCCTCAGTTAAAAAGATCAGATAGCAGGTAATGTGAAAAACCTCTGCTTGAAATCCTGGACAGCCACTCTCAGTTAGAGTAGACAATGCTGACCCTGATGGATCAATAATCTGATTCAGTCTAAGGCAGTTTAATGTTCATATATCATATAGTTGAAAGGGGCCATAGAGGCGATCTTGTCCAACCCCCTGCTTAATACAAGATCAGCCTAGAGCATTCCTAACAAGTGTTCGTCCAGCCTCTGCTTAAAGATTTAAAGACCGCCAGTGAGGGGGAGCTCACCACCTCCCTAGGTAGCTGATTCCACTGTCGAACAACTCTTACTGTAATCTGCTCCCCCCCCCCCCCAATATCTAGCCGGTACCTTTCCTCCTGCAATTTAAACACATTATTGCGAGTCCTATCCTCTGCTGCCAACAGGAAGAGCTCCCTGCCCCTCCTTTAAGTGACAGACGTTCAAATACTTAAAGAGAGCAATCATGTTCCCGCTCAACCTCGTCTTCCCAACTATGACACCACACAAGTTGTCAAAACTTTCCAAAAGTCCTTCATGGGTTGGAATCAGCGGCCTCTATCTGAGCCCCTGGAGACCTGCTGCCAGCCAAAGGAAACATTATTGACCTTGATAGACTAAATGTCTGACACAATATGAGGCAGCCACATGTGTGTTTGTGAGGCTGGTAAACCTAGTCCAACACAAGTTATGACAATCTCTGGCCATTTATGCATGGTCAATTTTGATGCTCGCTCAAAGCTCTTTTTTAAAATGCGACTTTAAAAATGCCTATTCACGGTCCTGACGCAAAAGGAGAAATTCCACCCCCACTCACCTGCTCCTTTGATCCTGTTTGCATAGTCATTAGCATGTGCATAGCTAACCCACCGCTGTTATTTTGCATGGTTCCTTCAGGGGGATTCTTTGTGGCAAACACCAAAGGTCGCGTTAAATGGGCTCTTTAGTAATGCGAAGCAGGTATGCGCCGGCTTCGCAGTCACTTCCGGAATGACGGTTCAGCGTGAAAAATTCAAAAAAATATGCAGGGCAATTCAGCCTGGAATGCGCTATTAATTACCATGCAAAAATGGCCTCGGAGATCCTAATACAGAAACATAACTAGGGTTGCCAACCTCCAGGTGGTAGCTGGTGAGCTCCCGATATTACAACTGATCTCCAGGCGACAGAGATCAGTTCACCTGGAGAAAAGGGCTACATTGGCAATTGGACTGTATGATATTGAAATCCCTCCCATCTCCAAGCCCCGCCTTCCTCAGGCTCCACCCCCAAAATATCCAGGTAGTTCTTAACCCAGAGCTGGCAACCCCAAACATAACTAATGCTGTGAACCAAATAGGTGTCTCGAGGGGAGACGGCTTGGAGTTCCATGTAATCTTCTTTGAGCTGTCTAATAGAAGAACTGTTAAAAATGACAATTTGGGATAGTTTGGAAAAAGCGATGGGGAACATCTGTGTTAGCCTGTCAACATGCTACAGGAACTGAATTACTTCAAATGAAACAAATATATACCAGATCTAAGGAACAACAGAAGAACATTTCTCCACAGCATGCAATGTGCATATGTAACTTGTTGACACCAGCTGCCGCAATGGCATTTAGCTCAACCAGAGGAGTCCATAAATAATATGAAAGCCACTTAATATTAGTTAAGACAGTCAAAGCATGTGAGATAACCACAGACAAAGGGAAAGAGAGTTCTTGTGCCTTTAAGAGCTCTTAGTAAAAAATGTTTTGCAGGTACCATTTCTGCCCTTGCTAAAATCACCCATTTCTGCAGATTAGTTAAAAGGTTTAAAATATGATTGCTAGTCCCCTGTTGGGGATGAGGTAATCCTCCAGCAAGCAAGCAAGCAAGCAAGCAAGCAAGCAAGCAAGCAAGCAAGCAAGCAAGCAAGCAAGCAAGCAAGAAAGAAAGAAAGAAAGAAAGAAAGAAAGAAAGAAAGAAAGAAAGAAAGAAAGAATAGAAAATAGCCATCAGCCTATGGTGTGACCTCACTTCCAGGAAAAACCCAGAAGTGACACCATGCCTTGTTAGGAATCGCTGGAAACTCTGGTAAAACCATAATGTTTCTGGGTTTTTCCTGGAAGTGACCCTCACGCTGTTGCTCATCTCCCCACATCCCTGCCCCCCCCCATTCCCACTGGTTGCCAGGCAAGCCTGGCAATCTAGTTCAGAAATCATTGTAGCTTAGGGAAACAAAAATGAATAATATGTAGTATTTTTGTGCTTAAAGCCCTTCTCGTATGATATTTGAGTAGTATACATTTAAAGTAGGCCACTATTATTATATAAGAGGCTAGGAATAAGAGAAAGTGCCTCTCCTAAGACTCAGGGGAAAAGCTGGGTTCAATAACATGAACTAATTCCAGACAGTCTGAAGTGATAGGCATACTACCTCAGTTTTAGGGTTTCCAGGTCTTCCCTGGCCCCCAGCGGGGGATGGGGAGTAGGGTCCAGATCCAGGGTGGGAAACTCATGGAGATTTGGGGATGGCGCCCAGGGAGGTCAGGGACCTCAGAGGGGTACAATGCCACAGAGTCTACCCCCCCCCAAAGCATCCATCTTCTCCAGTGGAACTGATCTCTGAAGTCTGAAGATTAACTGTAATTCCAGGGGATCCCCAGGTCCCACCCTACTCAGTGGGAAACAGGCCTAAGGCCATTCTTTGAGTTTGTCAATGAACTGAGATTTGAATTTGGTACTTTCTTACTCACATGGGGCTACTCTACTCACCCTCTTAGCCTAGGACATCAAACTAAGACCAAACCAACTGTAGGGAATGTGACAGGAATATGCTGCCAGGCATGGTGAGATTCCAGCCATCCCTTTACAGAATATAAGAAAAGGAATACAAATTTTACCCTCCGTTCTGTAGCATTTTCTTACTTTTATGAATGATGTGGAAAAGTGTAAAATTACACAAGAAGCGAGGGAGTTGCTTCGGCATGGCTGCTTCCTAAGCCACACCAGTTAATTGCTGCTAGAATGATGTGGATCCAGTCGTTGAAGTGGTTACTGATGCAGAACGTGTTCTATGATGTTGGGTCAGCATTGCGCCTCCCATCCCCTACAGATGGCCGGGGGGGACCTGACAGCCCTCGTTAGCAATGTATGATGCAACCATATAATTTTGATGAGTTAGAGGCTTGGTGGTAGAGCACATGCTTTACATGCAGAAGGTCCCAAGTTCTGTCCCCAACATCTTCAGTTAATGGGTCTATGGCAGAAGAAGAGTTAGCTTTTATACCCCACTTTTCTCTACCGAAAGGAGTCTCAAAGCGGCTTACAATCACCTTCCCTTTCTCTCCCCACAACAGACACCTTGTGAGGTAGGTGGGGCTGAGATATTAGAGCCCACCACTCTTAACCACTACACCATGCTGGCAGCAGCTGAAGGGAAAGAGCTTCTGTATTAGTAGGAAATACCTGGAGATGTTTGGGGTGGAGCCTGGGGAGGGTGGGGTTTCAGGAGGGGGAGGGACTTCAGTGCCATAGAGTCCAATTGCCAAAGTGGCCATTTTCTCCAGGTGAACTGATCTCTGTCTGCTGGAGATCAATTCTAGTTGTAGGAGATCTCCAGCTAGTACCTGGAAGTTAGCACAGAACCAAAGTTGTATAACAATGTGCAAACATATATTAGGTGCTACAATAATACAATTATATACAGAAAGACTTATATTCTATTCCAAAGCATACAAAAATGTCCTGTATACTATGTGTGAGTCCTTTCGACTTTGTTCATATAAATCCATTTATATTCCATTCAACAGGGGTCCAATGCTGGTATCAAAGAGGATACGACCATTTCGATTCTTCAACAGTCCCACTTCCAATCTTAGATTCCAGTTCTTTAGTTCTGTAAGAGATGCCTTGGACATAAATATATGTGAACCAGAGAAGGTGACCACAGAAATACGGCGCTAATTAGCTGTGACCGATAGTTTTTTCCCATACAATCTGGCAATGGCTTTGGTGCTTTGTGTTGTTACTGCTGCCTTTGATATCAACCAGCTGGAGCTGTGTTTTCCCTCCATTATCCAAGCACAAAAAAGTACAGTGCCTTTAAGGATTTCTTTTCTTCTCTTCCCCTGAAGAGCAACACCAAGAGTACTTCACCTTTTAACCTTCACCGAAAGCTTTGCAGTATGAAGGCCACGACAACATCCTCAACATATTGATTGTATAACAGGCAAATATTCTGTTGTCAAGTGAGCAAGAGAGTTTGCCGTTCAATGCAACTGCTGAGGGATAATTTGAGTTTGCAACTGGGTATACTACTCATGGGTTTCTCCACAGGGAGCTGCGACAGTAGTCATGGCTCCATCCACACATCAGCAAATATTGTGCCCTGGTTGCACTACAGATATTATTTTCAACTGGATTGGCTTATCCACACCAAATAGTCCTGTTATGAACGATGTGTGGATGCAGTCATGGTAGTATAAGCATTACTTGCGGGCAAGTTGCTAACTTTTGTGCTGGTATGGCTCCTATGACTTGAAAAGCAGCATAAGAAGCTGACTACTTGCAGAAGAAGGAGAAGACGAAGGAGACGAAGAGTTGGTTTTTGCATGCCAAATTTCTCTACAATGTAAGGAAGAATCAAACCAGCTTACAATCACCTTCCCTCCCCCTCCCCACAACAGACACTCTGTGTGGTAGGTGGGGCTGAGAGAGCTCTAAGAGCCACCCAGCTGGCTTCATATGTAGGAGTGGGGAAACCAACCTGGTTCACCCGATTAGCATCCACCACTTATGTGGAGGAGTGGGGAATCAAACCCGCTTCTCCAGATTAGATTCCACCACTCCTAACCACCACGCTTAACCACTACACCACACTGGCTCCCATCTGCTTGCCAGGATATGCTTCTTCTCTGAATTGCTTTCCAAAAACACACAACAACCCTGCAAATAAAGGACTGTGTACACTCTATGCCGGGGGGGGGGGGATCCAAAACCGTACATCAATCAAAGCCCAGACTTTGCACCAAGGAAGCCCCAAAGTCTGTGCTAAAACACTGACGTAAATCAGAATGTATTTACCAGTTGTGCATAATTCCTTGCTCATCTCTAGCCAAAGAATACTAAATCATGAATCTCAGGAGTAGAGGAAGGGGGGGAAATTTCGCTCAGGGACTTTTTCTAGTACATGAATTAATAACGTCAAAACAGCCCTGAAGACGAAAGCGTCAGCAGTGCCGTCAACTGGCAAACCACCAGCCTCCTGCGCTCAGCAGTCTTAGAGGTTGTTTCAGCCGACAGCAAATCCTTAAGGAAAAGATAAGTTAATGTGAATGGTTTGATTAGCAGAAATAAGCCATTGGAATGACTCAGCCACCAAGCACAGGATGACTTAGATGACTAGACATAGAACAATAAGCAACAGCAAATATATTTATTTTCCTGTACAGGTAGGAATAAGTTAGAGAGCAACTCTGCTTGGACTACAGAACATTGCCTCACTAAGAGAGCAATCTTGAAGGGAGGGGGCCAAATCAGCATAGGAGCCGGCGTGATCCCACGCCAACATAAGTGACCATTTATCCCAGGATAGAGGGCGCTAATGCTGGCACAGGGGGCATTCATGCCAGCTCCAGTAAGCTATGTCACTGTGCAGGGCTCCGCCACTGGTGCAACCATGTCAGGAGTGAAATCCCGGAAGTGGGAGCCCACGCCAGCGTGTGGGAGGGGCAGTCCAGGAGGCGGAGCTGCTTTTAGGCAGCATGCTAACCCCTTCTGCCCTGGGGAACGCCCCCCCCCCCAGTTGCAGGGTTGCTATACCACCTTTTTTTGTTGGCGTAGCCTTGCTGTTCTCTATGGGTGCCTTTTCCCCATTTTACATTTTAAATTGTGTTATGTTCTCTGCAGCAGCCCAGAAGCCTCTGTAGAGGTGTCACCGCTGTGCCACTCCTGCCACCTCCCATCCACCCCCCTTCAGGAATGAGCACAGGGCAAAGGGCACAGAGGTTGACATGGAGCAGCTTTGTCCAGAGGCTCCGTTGCCTCTCTAACTCCCATGGGACGCTCTACCCCACTGGTTCCCAACCAGGGGTCCATGGACCCCCAGGGGTCCTCGAGAACTAAATTAAACCCATAATAAATTAATATTTTCAACTAAAAGTTCTCTGTTATAAAATCTATATATTCAAATATAATTCTAAGTTTAATGTTTAACTAACAGTTATGATTAAAGTTTATTTTCAAATTCCCGGAATTTTTATTTTGAACCTTGGGGTCCCTGCACCGAACAAAAAAGTCCTAGTGGTCCTTGGTCAAAAAAAGGTTGGGAACCACTGCTCTACCCCTTGGCGCACAACACACAATAGTCAGCATTCATATGTGGGGGGAAGGAGGGAGTGGGGAGAGAGAAAGAAGAAGAGGAGGAGGAGGAGTTGGTTTTTATATGCTGACTTTCTCTACCACTTAAGGAAGAATCAAACCGGCTTACAATCACCTTCCCTCCCCCTCCCCACAACAGACACTCTGGGAGGTAGGTGGGGCTGAGAGAGCTCTAAGAGTGGGGAAACCAACCCGGTTCACCAGATTAGCATCCACCACTTATGTGGAGGAGTGGGGAATCAAACCTGGTTCTCCAGATCAGAGTCAAACACTCCAAACCACCACTTTTAACCACTACACCATGCTGGCTTCAGAGTATTATTCAGTAGGCAACTCCATTGCGCTGATCAGTAGCATATTAGAACATTTTGCTCAGCACGAGTTTTGGGTCTCCAACCAAGCAACTGAGGTGAACTCCTGAAATAAACAATACCACTGATGTGATTAGGGCTGTCAAAAAAAAAATTCGGTACAGTTCGGATTCGGCCGAATTTGGCCCTTGTGGGTTCGGTACGTGCCGAAGTCCGAACTCCCCCACTTCGGATCCGTTCAATTCGGCGGGAATTAAAAGTTCGGAAACAAGTTCGGCCGAATAAAGCCATTAAAAACACAAACGCTCCTTTCTGCGGCTCTGGGGGGGGGGGCATTTTTGGGCTTAGAGGTCCCAAACTTTTGGCAGAGCTTCAAAGGACGTTTATTGAAAGACTCCCCAAGTTTTGTAAAGATTGGGTCATGGGGGGCTGAGATATGGGCCCTGAAAGGGGTCCCCCCCACCCTTAATGTGCATCTCTCAGCAGAGCTTGCCGCCCACGCACAAAGCTCCCAGCCCCGACAACAGCGGAGAAAATAGCAAAACAACTGCAAACACAACCTTGTTAAACAACACCTTTGCAACACACAACTGAAACCTCCCCCCTCAAACCAGGGAGCGAGAGACTCGAGGGGGAACACACACCCCAGGCAGAACCGACAAAAGCCCCCTTTGGCTTCCCCCCCACCCACAGAAACTGCTCCCTCCCCACACACACACACACTCTGCTTTCCCCCCACACACACACACATACACAGGAGAAAAATTATAGATTAAAGCCCCCAAAGGGGTCTTACTGTGGCTGTCTTCTGTTCCATCAAGAGGGGCTGTAATCCAAGATGATTCCAATTAGGCACGAAATGTTTTGCTCTGGAGAGGAGATGCACACACACAGGATCGGCTGCTCCATTCATCCCAATAGGGGAAAGGGGAAAGGGGAAAGCCCATATCTCGGGACCCCCTGACCCAATGTTCACAAAGCTTGGGTGGTATCTTAAGAACACTGGTCTGAAACTCCACTCAAAGTTTGGGATCTGCACCCCCAAAAATGCGCCCCCTGCAGCCATGGAAAGAGAAAAGGGGGGAGGCGATATTTCTGCCCCCACTGAACCCATCTTTACAAAACTTGGGTAGTATCTTAAGAATAATTCACTGAAGCTATGCTAAAGGTTTGGGGGCTATATCCCCAAAAAAGCGCCCCCTGCAGCCACATAAATGGAAAAAGCGGGGAGGGAAAAGGGGGAGAGCCCATATCTCGGGACCCCCTGACCCAATGTTCACAAAACTTGGGGGGTATCTTAAGAACACTGGTCTGAAACTCTGCTCAAAGTTTGGGATCTGCACCCCCAAAAATGCGCCCCCTGCAGCCATGGAAAGAGAAAAGGGGGGGAGGCGATATTTCTGCCCCCACTGAACCCCATCTTTACAAAACTTGGGTAGTATCTTAAGAATAATTCACTGAAGCTATGCTAAAAGTTTGGGGGCTTTATCCCCCAAAAAGCGCCCCCCTGCAGCCACATAAATGGAAAAAGGGGGGAGGGAAAAGGGGGAGAGCCCATATCTCGAGACCCCCTGACCCAATGTTTACAAAACGTGGGGGGTATCTTAAGAACACTGGTTTGAAACTCCGCTCAAAGTTTGGGATCTGTACCCCCCAAAATGCGCCCCCTGCAGCCACAGAAAGGAGCGAATGTGCACAAGCACCCCACACACACACACGAGGATTTCGCTCTCTCTCTCTCTCTCCCTGGCCGGGCCGCACATCAGCTGATTCCTCCACTACTCAATCCTGACTGATTGGCCAGAAGAAGACCCAGCTTGCCCACGGATTGGCCGGGGGAGGAGAATGCTGCTTACTGATGGTTATGCTGCTTACTGACGGCCGAATTTGCCGAATTTATTCGCGAACTCCCGAACTCGCTGAATTCGGCCCCCCGACAGCCCTAGATGTGATGGTATGGGAGAAAGCAATGAATGGTGGGGTTTATGTCTGTCACCAGCCAGGTCAAAGGAGAGGCCATGGCTGTGGCCGAGGGAAGGCCGCGCCTCCCTGCCGCCGGGCGCCCTGGAGGGGCCTCCTGTGGCCAAGGGAAGGCCGCGCCTCCACCGCCGCCGGGCGCACCCGGCTCCCCCTGGCCAGGAGCGCCCTGGAGGGGCCTTCTGTGGCCGAGGGAAGGCCGCGCCTCCACCGCCACTGGGCGCCCTGGAGGGGCCTCCTGTGGCCAAGGGAAGGCCGCACCTCCGCCGCCACCAGGCGGCCTGGAAGGGCCTCCTGTGGCCGAGGGAAGGCCGCGCCTCCACCGCCGCCGGGCGCCCTGGAGGGGCCTCCTGTGGCCGAGGGAAGGCCGCACCTCCGCCGCCGCCGGGCGCACCCGGCTCCCCCTGGCCAGGAGCGCCCTGGAGGGGCCTCCTGTGGCCGAGGGAAGGACGCGCCTCCACCGCCGCCGGGTGTCCTGGAGGGGCCTCCTGTGGCCGAGGGAAGGCCGCACCTCCGCCGCCACCAGGCGCCCTGGAGAGGCCTCCTGTGGCCGAGGGAAGGCCGCACCTCCGCCGCCGCCGGGCGCACCCGGCTCCCTCCGGCCAGGAGCGCCGTGGAGGGGCCTCCTGTGGCCGAGGGAAGGCCGCGCTTCCGCCGCTGCCGGGCGCACCCGGCTCCCCCTGGCCAGGAGCGCCCTGGAGGGGCCTCCTGTGGCCGAGGGAAGGCCGCGCCTCCGCCACCGCCGGGCGCCCTGGAGGGGCCTCCTGTGGCCGAGGGAAGGCCGCACCTCCGCCGCCGCCGGGTGCACCCGGCTCCCCCTGGCCAGGAGCGCCCTGGAGGGGCCTCCTGTGGCCGAGGGAAGGCCGCGCTTCCACCGCCGCCGGGAGCACCTGGCTCCCCCTGGCCAGGAGCGCCCTGGAGGGGCCTCCTGTGGCTGAGGGAAGGCCGCGCCGCCGCCGGGCGCCCTGGAGGGGCCTCCGCCGCCGCCCTGGAGGGACCTCCGCCGCCGCCGGGCGCACCCGGCTCCCTCCGGCCAGGAGCGCCGTGGAGGGGCCTCCTGTGGACGAGGGAAGGCCACGCCTTCACCGCCGGCGGGCGCACCCGGCTCCCCCTGGCCAGGAGCGCCCTGGAGGGGCCTCCTGTGGCCGAGGGAAGGCCGCACCTCCACCGCCGCCGGGCGCCCTGGAGGGGCCTCCTGTGGCCGAGGGAAGGCCGCAGCTCTTCCACCGCCGGGCGCACCCGGCTCCCCTTGGCCAGGAGTGCCCTGGAGAGGCCTCCTGTGGCCGAGGGAAGGCCGCGCCTCCACCGCCGCCGGGCGCCCTGGAGGGGCCTCCTGTGGCCAAGGGAAGGCCGCACCTCCGCCGCCGCCGGGCGCACCTGGCTCTCCCTGGCCAGGAGCGCTGTGGAGGGGCGCACCCGGCTCCCCCTGGCCAGGAGCGCTGTGGGGGGGCCTCCTGTGGCCGAGGGAAGGCCGCGCCTACACCGCCGCCGGGCGCACCTGGCTCTCCCTGGCCAGGAGCGCTGTGGAGGGGTGCACCCGGCTCCCCCTGGCCAGGAGCGCCCTGGAGGGGCCTCCTGTGGCCGAGGGAAGGCCGCGCCTCCACCGCCACTGAGCGCACTGAGCGCCCTGGAGGGGCCTCCTGTGGCCCAGGGACGGCCGCGCCTCCACCGCCACTGGGCGTCCTGGAGGGGCCTCCTGTGGCCAAGGGAAGGCCGCACCTCCGCCGCCACCAGGCGCCCTGGAAGGGCCTCCTGTGGCCGAGGGAAGGCCGCGCCTCCACCACCGCCGGGCGCCCTGGAGGGTCCTCCTATGGCCGAGGGAAGGCCGCGCCTCTGCCGCCGCCAGGCGCACCCGGCTCCCCTTGGCCAGGAGCGCTGTGGAGGGGCCTCCTGTGGCCGAGGGAAGGCCGCGCCTCCGCCGCCGCCGGGCGCACCCGGCTCCCCCTGGCCAGGAGCGCCCTGGAGGGGCCTCCTGTGGCCGAGGGAAGGCCGCACCTCCGCCGCCATCGGGCGCACCCGGCTCCCCCTGGCCAGGAGCGCTGTGGAGGGGCCTCCTGTGGCCCAGGGACGGCCGCGCCTCCGCCGCCGCCGGGCGCACCTGGCTCCCTCCGTCGCTCCTGGGCAAGGGGAGCCGGGTGCGCCCGGCGGCGGCGGAGGCGCGGCCGTCCCTCGGCCACAGGAGGCCCCTGCACAGCGCTCCTGGCCGGGGGGAGCCGGGTGCGCCCAGCGGCGATGGCAGCGATGGCGGCGGTGGTGGTAAGTTCCTCCCTCCCTCCCTCCCTCCCTCCTCTACCGTATTGACCCGCTTATAAGCCAAGGCCGGCTTTTTCAGCCCTTTTTTTGGGCTGAAAAACTCGGCTTATACGCGAGTATATACGGTACCACTCAAATGGGGTAGTCTGAATTTTCTTGCATGCTTTCAGGCACAAACAGGCTTTCACTGACCAGTCAGTAGGATGGATAACAATCGAACACTCATTTCTCTTCCAACATTTCATCCACCTTCTCAAAGGGATGCAGGAGCAGCACCTTCAAGGGCTCAGCTCAGTGGCTCTTTTCCCCTTCAGACCTCCTGCTCCTTTCCTTTAAAAAATCAATTTAAATAAATAAGTAACCTCAACCCAAACTTGATTTGCAGTATATTTTTCTTCAACATTTCCCCCCTAACACTCACAATAGATAAATCACAATGGGTGTTAGTTTGTCTGTGGCCCTGGAAAAGAGTTGGGCTGTGACTCACAAAAGCTCATACCCTGCTAGAAATTTTGATAGTTTTTAAGGCGCTACTGGACTCTTACTCTTTTCCACTACACAATTGGTAAAACCGTTACAGCATGAGGAGACTCTATGATAGAGGTAAAATGAGGGAGGGGTGAAAAGGATGACTTAATGATGGAGGGTCTGGACAAGGGGGGAGGAGGAGGAAAAAGAAGAAGAAAAATTGGTTTCTATATGCTGTCTTTCTCTACCACTCAAATCGGCTTACAATCACCTTCCCTTCCCCTCCCAACAGACACCCTGTGAGGTAGGTGGAGCTGAGAGAGTTCCAAGCTGAGAGCTGAGAGTAGCCCAAGGTCACCCAGCAGGTTTCATGTGGAGGAGTGGGGAAACCAACCCAGTACACCAGATTAGCTTCCACCGCTCATGTAGAGGAGTTGGGAATCAAACCCGGTTCTCCAGATTAGAGTCCATCACTCTAAACCACCGCTTTTAACCACTACACCATGCTGGAAATGAAGGGTTTGGGTGCACATGGGGTAGATTGTGACTAGGAGGTAGGTAAGGTTGCCCTCAGGCCTGGAGTAAAGTGTCTTGTCCCTTCAATTGAGGCTTAATGGGAGGCATACCACACAAAAAGCTTCAGCTGCCCTTCTCCACACACTAAAGGTAGTTTCCTGTGCAAGCACCGGGTCATTACTGACCCATGGGGTGATGTCACATCACAATGTTTACCAGGCAGACAATGGCCTTTTATGCATGGGTAGCTTCCACTGGATATGTCGCTCTCTCAGTGCACAGTATTTTAACTCAAATTCTCAAATCACTATGCATAGGTGTTGCCCACGCTTGCAATCTCCCGGGTTGGATACATGGCAACCCCAAAAGCTACGTGTCGCCAGACGTGCAGCAAGCCCCAAACGCTATGGAAAGGGCTCCCGCACCGTCCCGCGAAACAGGCATGAAGGAACCACAAGCAGGACGGCCCCTCCGAGTGAATCCATTTTCCTGTGTCCCCATTCGAGTGTCCAGCAGAAGCCATTTTGCAAGGAACAACCGGACACGTAGCCAGCACTCCCCCCCCAAAGCCATCTGTATAATCAACGACCCATCGGAAGCCTCCGCGATATCAGCAACTAAGAATCGCTCATCCGGCATTGCGAAAGTGCCCCGCCCGGGCGCAGCTGTTTGCGCCTTTGTTTAAACCCATCAGCGATCGTCTCCTGACCCTCCCGGAATGGCACAAGCCATAGGTTTTAGCTTACCTGTCTCAATTGACCCCCTGACACACCTTAACAGCCGACCATGAAGGTTTCATTCACCTTTTGTGAATGAATGGGAACCACGAGGGGATAATCCCATCATCCCCCACCCCAAAAAAGTATAACTTGGGTCGCTCTCAGTCATAATTTACCTTCCCTTTCCCCTCTCATACTCGCTGTCACTCTGTTGGTGTGGGTTTTGCGCAGCCCAGCCACGATACCCTCCCGCCTCGCTGGCCGAGCCCTGGGAATCCCCTACCCCTGCTTTTCTTGTATTCTAGCCGCACGGAACCCCGGACGTCTGCTTCTGGATCAGGTGTAGTATAGCCCCTCTTCAAAGGGACACTGCCACGTTGGCGAACGTCTCTATCCTACAACCTTTACTTCCTAGGATCTGATTGTGTGTTGTGTATGTGTTGTTGGATTGCTTGTGTACATATTTTAAAGTAAATCTCCTAAAAGAAACCATTGCTTCCGCCTCTTGTTTGAATCTTGGAACGGACTCCCGTAAACAAAGGTTAGATCCCGAGGTTATGCCCCTTGCTGGTTATTGATCTGCTAATTTCCCCATATAAATACGCATAACCAAGCAGTTTGGTTAACACAGGGGCTTTTCTCCTCAAATAAATTCCTGAAGAACCTGGAGATAAATTTAGGCATCACCAGGGAATGCAGTGATCCCATGGGCTCAGCTGAGTAGCTCTTTTTCCTTTCAGGGTAGGGTTGCAATACCTGGAGATTTGGTGGGGGGTGGAGCCTCAGGAGGGTGGGGCTTGAGGGGAGGGACTTCAATGCAGTATAATGCCATACAGTACACCTTCCAAAGTGGCCATTTTTTCCAGGTGAACTAATCTTTGTTTCCTGGAGATCAGATGTAATAGCAGTAGATCTCCAGCCACAACCTGGAGGTTGGTAACCCTATTTCAGGGACAGAACAGCCCCCTGTCTGTCTAGAGTTGCAAGGTCCCTCTTTGCCACTAGCGGGAGGTTTTGGGGGCAGAGCCTGAGGAGGGCAGAGTTTGGGGAGAGGAAGGACTTCAATGCCATAGAGTCCAATTGCCAGAGCAGCCATTTTTCTCCAGCGGAACTGATCTCCATCGGCTGGAGATAAGTTGTAATAGCAGGAGATCTCCAGCTAGTACCTGGAGGTTGGCAACCCTATGTCTGTCACAGGAGGACAGTGCAGCTGTTTATGGACCGGGACCTCACAGCATTTTTAAATGACTCTTCAATGTCAGTGGCATTTTCTAGAGCGGCCCTCAGGGTTTTTCATCTGAGGGAAAGGAACCCATGTAAATTTTCAGATTTAGCCCCGGTACTTATCACTTTCCAAATTAGCAGAAATTACTAAACATATCATTTTATAGCTTTTAAAGGAAGGGACGTGGAATCTGTAAACATTGCTTTTTCGAAAGCCACGTAATAAAGCTTTCCTGTCAAAAATATTCAAAGGGAAATGAGAGATTTTCCACGTGCAAATCTGCCTGGGTCTCTCTCTCTCTCTTACTTTGCTGATAAGCGAGAGATCTTTAGAGCTGTAAACCCAGCATTCTGGAAAAACAGTTTTATCCAATATTTATAGCACATCAATTTAAGTAATATAATTTATGTAAAATTGGCTTGAACGTGACATGCAGCAGTTACGTTTAGAAACTCACGGCAGAAAATAGCACCATTTTAGCCATTACTTTTCATGCACATTTTCAAGGTTGGTATTTTATTTTCACCTAAGAAACACAGATACCATCAAAAGCTGTGCCTTGCATAAAGTATCGATCCTGATATTGCTCAGGGCTGCACAAATAAAGTGTAACCTCAAAGTAGAAATGTTTGTGTGTGGGAGGGGGGTGGCCTGGGAAGGCCCAGTGATATGTTACGAATGTGGAGGGAGGGGAGTAGTAAAAATGGTAATTTTGACTGAGCCAGAATGGCTTGCCTTGTTTCATGTACATGACCTAGGGTTGCCAACCTCCAGGTACTAGCTGGAGATCTCCTGCTATTACAACTGATCTCCAGCTAATAGAGATCAGTTCCCCTTAACTGACTGCTTGCAAAAAGCCCATCCGAACCGGGTTCAGTGGACCCCTACCTTGATGGAAACCTTCCATGACCTGCATACCACCCTTTCTCAAGATCGCAAATTGTGTAATCCGGATTTCTCCAAGACAGTCTCAATCCACATGGATGCTTCAGGAATTATGTGATGGTGGAAAAGGAGGCTCCGGCAGTGAAGTGGGCATTCGGCTTTTTGCAGTACTACATCGTAAATATTCCATTCGCCTTACTCACAGATCATGCCCCGTTCCTCTGGATGAATAGAATAAAGAAGCACAATGCTAGGGTCCTTCGCTGGTCCATTTTGCTGCTTCTCTTCTCCTTTACAGTACGGCATAGGCCGGGGTCTCGGCATTTGACAGGTGATTATATGTCAAGAGTGTTTGAGGAAGACAAGCTCCCAACCCAGCAGTTGCTAAGGGGTGTGTGTGTTCTGGGACAAGCTTCCTCACTGCCCGCCCGGACCTGCACGCAGCCGCATCACTTACCCAGTTGGAGGAGGTGGGGGTTTGCTGGGGACAATGGCAAGACACGGGCAGAGGATCGGGAGGCCGCAACTCCTGCTTCTCTCTCCCCAGGCACCTCACAGGGGGAGGGAAGAGCCAGCGGGCCCGACACTGCGCCTGCCGAAATGCCCAGGCCCAGCCTTAGCTGGGAAGACGTGCTCAGAAGCGCCCCACCCCGCCAAACAGCTGAGCATCGGGAGAGCGTGGGCGGGACAGAGGAGAGCGCCCAGGCCAGCTGCAATGGGCCTATCAGTGGCACAGGCCAGCCTCCCAGCCCTTTGATGGACTTCTGGGGGGTGGGTTGGGCCAAGGGAAGGCCGCGCCTCCACCGCCGCCGGGCGCACCCGGCTCCCCCTGGCCAGGAGCGCCCTGGAGGGGCCTTCTGTGGCCGAGGGAAGGCCGCGCCTCCACCGCCACTGGGCGCCCTGGAGGGGCCTCCTGTGGCCAAGGGAAGGCCGCACCTCCGCCGCCACCAGGCGGCCTGGAAGGGCCTCCTGTGGCCGAGGGAAGGCCGCGCCTCCACCGCCGCCGGGCGCCCTGGAGGGGCCTCCTGTGGCCGAGGGAAGGCCGCACCTCCGCCGCCGCCGGGCGCACCCGGCTCCCCCTGGCCAGGAGCGCCCTGGAGGGGCCTCCTGTGGCCGAGGGAAGGACGCGCCTCCACCGCCGCCGGGTGTCCTGGAGGGGCCTCCTGTGGCCGAGGGAAGGCCGCACCTCCGCCGCCACCAGGCGCCCTGGAGAGGCCTCCTGTGGCCGAGGGAAGGCCGCACCTCCGCCGCCGCCGGGCGCACCCGGCTCCCTCCGGCCAGGAGCGCCGTGGAGGGGCCTCCTGTGGCCGAGGGAAGGCCGCGCTTCCGCCGCTGCCGGGCGCACCCGGCTCCCCCTGGCCAGGAGCGCCCTGGAGGGGCCTCCTGTGGCCGAGGGAAGGCCGCGCCTCCGCCACCGCCGGGCGCCCTGGAGGGGCCTCCTGTGGCCGAGGGAAGGCCGCACCTCCGCCGCCGCCGGGTGCACCCGGCTCCCCCTGGCCAGGAGCGCCCTGGAGGGGCCTCCTGTGGCCGAGGGAAGGCCGCGCTTCCACCGCCGCCGGGAGCACCTGGCTCCCCCTGGCCAGGAGCGCCCTGGAGGGGCCTCCTGTGGCTGAGGGAAGGCCGCGCCGCCGCCGGGCGCCCTGGAGGGGCCTCCGCCGCCGCCCTGGAGGGACCTCCGCCGCCGCCGGGCGCACCCGGCTCCCTCCGGCCAGGAGCGCCGTGGAGGGGCCTCCTGTGGACGAGGGAAGGCCACGCCTTCACCGCCGGCGGGCGCACCCGGCTCCCCCTGGCCAGGAGCGCCCTGGAGGGGCCTCCTGTGGCCGAGGGAAGGCCGCACCTCCACCGCCGCCGGGCGCCCTGGAGGGGCCTCCTGTGGCCGAGGGAAGGCCGCAGCTCTTCCACCGCCGGGCGCACCCGGCTCCCCTTGGCCAGGAGTGCCCTGGAGAGGCCTCCTGTGGCCGAGGGAAGGCCGCGCCTCCACCGCCGCCGGGCGCCCTGGAGGGGCCTCCTGTGGCCAAGGGAAGGCCGCACCTCCGCCGCCGCCGGGCGCACCTGGCTCTCCCTGGCCAGGAGCGCTGTGGAGGGGCGCACCCGGCTCCCCCTGGCCAGGAGCGCTGTGGGGGGGCCTCCTGTGGCCGAGGGAAGGCCGCGCCTACACCGCCGCCGGGCGCACCTGGCTCTCCCTGGCCAGGAGCGCTGTGGAGGGGTGCACCCGGCTCCCCCTGGCCAGGAGCGCCCTGGAGGGGCCTCCTGTGGCCGAGGGAAGGCCGCGCCTCCACCGCCACTGAGCGCACTGAGCGCCCTGGAGGGGCCTCCTGTGGCCCAGGGACGGCCGCGCCTCCACCGCCACTGGGCGTCCTGGAGGGGCCTCCTGTGGCCAAGGGAAGGCCGCACCTCCGCCGCCACCAGGCGCCCTGGAAGGGCCTCCTGTGGCCGAGGGAAGGCCGCGCCTCCACCACCGCCGGGCGCCCTGGAGGGTCCTCCTATGGCCGAGGGAAGGCCGCGCCTCTGCCGCCGCCAGGCGCACCCGGCTCCCCTTGGCCAGGAGCGCTGTGGAGGGGCCTCCTGTGGCCGAGGGAAGGCCGCGCCTCCGCCGCCGCCGGGCGCACCCGGCTCCCCCTGGCCAGGAGCGCCCTGGAGGGGCCTCCTGTGGCCGAGGGAAGGCCGCACCTCCGCCGCCATCGGGCGCACCCGGCTCCCCCTGGCCAGGAGCGCTGTGGAGGGGCCTCCTGTGGCCCAGGGACGGCCGCGCCTCCGCCGCCGCCGGGCGCACCTGGCTCCCTCCGTCGCTCCTGGGCAAGGGGAGCCGGGTGCGCCCGGCGGCGGCGGAGGCGCGGCCGTCCCTCGGCCACAGGAGGCCCCTGCACAGCGCTCCTGGCCGGGGGGAGCCGGGTGCGCCCAGCGGCGATGGCAGCGATGGCGGCGGTGGTGGTAAGTTCCTCCCTCCCTCCCTCCCTCCCTCCTCTACCGTATTGACCCGCTTATAAGCCAAGGCCGGCTTTTTCAGCCCTTTTTTTGGGCTGAAAAACTCGGCTTATACGCGAGTATATACGGTACCACTCAAATGGGGTAGTCTGAATTTTCTTGCATGCTTTCAGGCACAAACAGGCTTTCACTGACCAGTCAGTAGGATGGATAACAATCGAACACTCATTTCTCTTCCAACATTTCATCCACCTTCTCAAAGGGATGCAGGAGCAGCACCTTCAAGGGCTCAGCTCAGTGGCTCTTTTCCCCTTCAGACCTCCTGCTCCTTTCCTTTAAAAAATCAATTTAAATAAATAAGTAACCTCAACCCAAACTTGATTTGCAGTATATTTTTCTTCAACATTTCCCCCCTAACACTCACAATAGATAAATCACAATGGGTGTTAGTTTGTCTGTGGCCCTGGAAAAGAGTTGGGCTGTGACTCACAAAAGCTCATACCCTGCTAGAAATTTTGATAGTTTTTAAGGCGCTACTGGACTCTTACTCTTTTCCACTACACAATTGGTAAAACCGTTACAGCATGAGGAGACTCTATGATAGAGGTAAAATGAGGGAGGGGTGAAAAGGATGACTTAATGATGGAGGGTCTGGACAAGGGGGGAGGAGGAGGAAAAAGAAGAAGAAAAATTGGTTTCTATATGCTGTCTTTCTCTACCACTCAAATCGGCTTACAATCACCTTCCCTTCCCCTCCCAACAGACACCCTGTGAGGTAGGTGGAGCTGAGAGAGTTCCAAGCTGAGAGCTGAGAGTAGCCCAAGGTCACCCAGCAGGTTTCATGTGGAGGAGTGGGGAAACCAACCCAGTACACCAGATTAGCTTCCACCGCTCATGTAGAGGAGTTGGGAATCAAACCCGGTTCTCCAGATTAGAGTCCATCACTCTAAACCACCGCTTTTAACCACTACACCATGCTGGAAATGAAGGGTTTGGGTGCACATGGGGTAGATTGTGACTAGGAGGTAGGTAAGGTTGCCCTCAGGCCTGGAGTAAAGTGTCTTGTCCCTTCAATTGAGGCTTAATGGGAGGCATACCACACAAAAAGCTTCAGCTGCCCTTCTCCACACACTAAAGGTAGTTTCCTGTGCAAGCACCGGGTCATTACTGACCCATGGGGTGATGTCACATCACAATGTTTACCAGGCAGACAATGGCCTTTTATGCATGGGTAGCTTCCACTGGATATGTCGCTCTCTCAGTGCACAGTATTTTAACTCAAATTCTCAAATCACTATGCATAGGTGTTGCCCACGCTTGCAATCTCCCGGGTTGGATACATGGCAACCCCAAAAGCTACGTGTCGCCAGACGTGCAGCAAGCCCCAAACGCTATGGAAAGGGCTCCCGCACCGTCCCGCGAAACAGGCATGAAGGAACCACAAGCAGGACGGCCCCTCCGAGTGAATCCATTTTCCTGTGTCCCCATTCGAGTGTCCAGCAGAAGCCATTTTGCAAGGAACAACCGGACACGTAGCCAGCACTCCCCCCCCAAAGCCATCTGTATAATCAACGACCCATCGGAAGCCTCCGCGATATCAGCAACTAAGAATCGCTCATCCGGCATTGCGAAAGTGCCCCGCCCGGGCGCAGCTGTTTGCGCCTTTGTTTAAACCCATCAGCGATCGTCTCCTGACCCTCCCGGAATGGCACAAGCCATAGGTTTTAGCTTACCTGTCTCAATTGACCCCCTGACACACCTTAACAGCCGACCATGAAGGTTTCATTCACCTTTTGTGAATGAATGGGAACCACGAGGGGATAATCCCATCATCCCCCACCCCAAAAAAGTATAACTTGGGTCGCTCTCAGTCATAATTTACCTTCCCTTTCCCCTCTCATACTCGCTGTCACTCTGTTGGTGTGGGTTTTGCGCAGCCCAGCCACGATACCCTCCCGCCTCGCTGGCCGAGCCCTGGGAATCCCCTACCCCTGCTTTTCTTGTATTCTAGCCGCACGGAACCCCGGACGTCTGCTTCTGGATCAGGTGTAGTATAGCCCCTCTTCAAAGGGACACTGCCACGTTGGCGAACGTCTCTATCCTACAACCTTTACTTCCTAGGATCTGATTGTGTGTTGTGTATGTGTTGTTGGATTGCTTGTGTACATATTTTAAAGTAAATCTCCTAAAAGAAACCATTGCTTCCGCCTCTTGTTTGAATCTTGGAACGGACTCCCGTAAACAAAGGTTAGATCCCGAGGTTATGCCCCTTGCTGGTTATTGATCTGCTAATTTCCCCATATAAATACGCATAACCAAGCAGTTTGGTTAACACAGGGGCTTTTCTCCTCAAATAAATTCCTGAAGAACCTGGAGATAAATTTAGGCATCACCAGGGAATGCAGTGATCCCATGGGCTCAGCTGAGTAGCTCTTTTTCCTTTCAGGGTAGGGTTGCAATACCTGGAGATTTGGTGGGGGGTGGAGCCTCAGGAGGGTGGGGCTTGAGGGGAGGGACTTCAATGCAGTATAATGCCATACAGTACACCTTCCAAAGTGGCCATTTTTTCCAGGTGAACTAATCTTTGTTTCCTGGAGATCAGATGTAATAGCAGTAGATCTCCAGCCACAACCTGGAGGTTGGTAACCCTATTTCAGGGACAGAACAGCCCCCTGTCTGTCTAGAGTTGCAAGGTCCCTCTTTGCCACTAGCGGGAGGTTTTGGGGGCAGAGCCTGAGGAGGGCAGAGTTTGGGGAGAGGAAGGACTTCAATGCCATAGAGTCCAATTGCCAGAGCAGCCATTTTTCTCCAGCGGAACTGATCTCCATCGGCTGGAGATAAGTTGTAATAGCAGGAGATCTCCAGCTAGTACCTGGAGGTTGGCAACCCTATGTCTGTCACAGGAGGACAGTGCAGCTGTTTATGGACCGGGACCTCACAGCATTTTTAAATGACTCTTCAATGTCAGTGGCATTTTCTAGAGCGGCCCTCAGGGTTTTTCATCTGAGGGAAAGGAACCCATGTAAATTTTCAGATTTAGCCCCGGTACTTATCACTTTCCAAATTAGCAGAAATTACTAAACATATCATTTTATAGCTTTTAAAGGAAGGGACGTGGAATCTGTAAACATTGCTTTTTCGAAAGCCACGTAATAAAGCTTTCCTGTCAAAAATATTCAAAGGGAAATGAGAGATTTTCCACGTGCAAATCTGCCTGGGTCTCTCTCTCTCTCTTACTTTGCTGATAAGCGAGAGATCTTTAGAGCTGTAAACCCAGCATTCTGGAAAAACAGTTTTATCCAATATTTATAGCACATCAATTTAAGTAATATAATTTATGTAAAATTGGCTTGAACGTGACATGCAGCAGTTACGTTTAGAAACTCACGGCAGAAAATAGCACCATTTTAGCCATTACTTTTCATGCACATTTTCAAGGTTGGTATTTTATTTTCACCTAAGAAACACAGATACCATCAAAAGCTGTGCCTTGCATAAAGTATCGATCCTGATATTGCTCAGGGCTGCACAAATAAAGTGTAACCTCAAAGTAGAAATGTTTGTGTGTGGGAGGGGGGTGGCCTGGGAAGGCCCAGTGATATGTTACGAATGTGGAGGGAGGGGAGTAGTAAAAATGGTAATTTTGACTGAGCCAGAATGGCTTGCCTTGTTTCATGTACATGACCTAGGGTTGCCAACCTCCAGGTACTAGCTGGAGATCTCCTGCTATTACAACTGATCTCCAGCTAATAGAGATCAGTTCCCCTTAACTGACTGCTTGCAAAAAGCCCATCCGAACCGGGTTCAGTGGACCCCTACCTTGATGGAAACCTTCCATGACCTGCATACCACCCTTTCTCAAGATCGCAAATTGTGTAATCCGGATTTCTCCAAGACAGTCTCAATCCACATGGATGCTTCAGGAATTATGTGATGGTGGAAAAGGAGGCTCCGGCAGTGAAGTGGGCATTCGGCTTTTTGCAGTACTACATCGTAAATATTCCATTCGCCTTACTCACAGATCATGCCCCGTTCCTCTGGATGAATAGAATAAAGAAGCACAATGCTAGGGTCCTTCGCTGGTCCATTTTGCTGCTTCTCTTCTCCTTTACAGTACGGCATAGGCCGGGGTCTCGGCATTTGACAGGTGATTATATGTCAAGAGTGTTTGAGGAAGACAAGCTCCCAACCCAGCAGTTGCTAAGGGGTGTGTGTGTTCTGGGACAAGCTTCCTCACTGCCCGCCCGGACCTGCACGCAGCCGCATCACTTACCCAGTTGGAGGAGGTGGGGGTTTGCTGGGGACAATGGCAAGACACGGGCAGAGGATCGGGAGGCCGCAACTCCTGCTTCTCTCTCCCCAGGCACCTCACAGGGGGAGGGAAGAGCCAGCGGGCCCGACACTGCGCCTGCCGAAATGCCCAGGCCCAGCCTTAGCTGGGAAGACGTGCTCAGAAGCGCCCCACCCCGCCAAACAGCTGAGCATCGGGAGAGCGTGGGCGGGACAGAGGAGAGCGCCCAGGCCAGCTGCAATGGGCCTATCAGTGGCACAGGCCAGCCTCCCAGCCCTTTGATGGACTTCTGGGGGGTGGGTTGGGGGTGGGGCGGGGGGGGGGCTCTCTGGCCTGGAGGAGATATAAGGTCAGAGAGGAGACACAGCCAAGGAGGGAGGCAGCAGGCTGTTTACAGGGCCTGACCGCACGACAACCTGGCTGTATCTGAGGGAGGGCAAAGCTCTGACTCTCCCTTGAGGAGGCTCCCTTGGCTCGGACCCTCCCCAAGGGGCCCAGAGGCGCAGGGGAAGTATGACAATATTATCCTGCAAGGAAAGAAGCAAGAAAATGGATCTGTTGCAAATGTAACAAATATCCAGTATCCTGTTTCCATCAGTGGCCAATCAGATTCGCCCAGAAGGAAGGAAACAAGGCCCTCCTGCCTATTGTTCCCTTCCTTCAACAACTAATCTTGTGCACTCGCATGCTGGCTGTGCTCACAGAGTATCTGTTAAGCTGTGGTGGCTAATAATCTTCAGCCTAAGTAAGTGGTTATCACCCTATCTTGCAGGAAAAAAATTCATAACTTAATTTACAGTGAAAACACAGTGATGCCCTATCAGGTTACTGCATCACGTACCAGCATTTCAGTAAGAAAATCTGGCCATTAGAGAGTTTAGGAAATTGCATTAAATAGAGAGAAATGATTAAATCCACATTTGTTTGCTTCCCTGTCCAAAATATATACATATGTAATATGTGTCCCTTGGGCCAAATGGGTATGTTCTTATTGAGAGTAATGTTTTAAATATTACCCACTAATACACCTTCATTTCTCATGCAGAATCCAATTTCTGTTTATTTGACTCCGAGGTTACGAGAGCCATATGTTTTCTCAAGCCAGTTCAATAGCAGAATGCAAAACTATGGACATTTACACTGATTTGTGGTAATCTATCATTTACCCATTTGTTCCTGTTATTGAAATATATTGCTTTTTCTTCCACCATATAATTTTCTTCTGGTTGTTTCAGTGCAGTATTTCCATTACAGACTTTCCCACTGCATAAGCCTTTTGATTCTAATCACCCTTCCATTCCCAACAGAATCAATGTTAGTTGCTGAGATTTTGTATCTGCCTGATGTGAGAATATACCATAACAATACTCAGGTTTTAAAGTGTTTGTTTGTTTCTTTAATTTACTAAATGGTACGCGAAAACTGTAGCCAAGGATTTGGGTTGCTTATTTCAAATCAGTATGTGAAATTCATATGAATGTACACCTATCTTCAACACTGGGCCGGATCCAGCCAGCTTTTTCACACAATCTCCCTTATTTCCCTTCCTTACTATAGCCCCCTTCTCACATGCCTTGTGTGCATGCAAGTCCCATGATCCCCAGCATAGCCTTTGTGGTTAGGGTTGCCAACTCCAGGTTGGGAAATACCAGGAGATTTGGGGGGTGGAGCCTGAGGAGGGCAGGGTTTGCGGGGAGGGACTTCAATGGGGTATAATGACCTACAGTCCACCTTCCATTTTCTCCCGGTGAACTAATCTCTGTTTCCTGGGGATCAGATGTAATAGCGGGAGATCTCCCGCCACAACCTGGAGGTGGGCAACACTATGTTGGGGGAGGACAGCCTCCTGTCCATCACAGGAGGGCAGTGCAGATGTCTGAGGACCAGGACCTCAGGGCATTTTTAAATGACTCTAAATGGCAGTGGCATCCTCCTGGCAGCCATAAAGACACCATCATATCTAGTACGGCCTTTAGGGTTTTTCATCTGAGGGAAAATAACCCATGTAAATTGTGTGCATGCATGTCCCATGATGCCCAGCATAGCCTTTGTGGTTAGGGTTGCCAGCTGTGTGTTGAGAAATACCAGATTTGGGGGGGTGGAGCCTGAGGAGGGTGTTATTTGGAGAGGGGTGGGACTTCATTCCCAATTGCTAAAAGTGGCCATTTTCTCCAGGGGAACTGGAGTCCAATTTCTAAAGTAGCCATTTTCTCCAGGGGAACTGATCTCTGTCGTCTGCAGATCAGTTGTAATAGCAGGAGATCTCCAGCCACCACATAGAGGTTGGCAACCCTATTTGTGGTAGACAAAAGGGACCCCTTGCTCCTTTCTTCTCCAGCACTCACTGTCCCCCTCCCCACACAATTTCTTCTTTCCACCCTCCTGGCAGTCCCCATATCCTCACCTTTCTCTGCTTCCTTCTCTCCAACTAATTTTGATTAATTTTATTAGATTTTCATCATGCCCTTTCCCTACCTGGGTCAGGCTCAGGGCAGCTCACAAGATCCAAATTGAGAAACTCCTAGAGATTTGGAGATGGAGCCTGGGGAAGACAGGGACCTCAGTGGGGTAAAAACACGGGCAAGATGCACGAGGAGAGCGAGGCGACCTCTGATGGTCGGAAAAGGCATGCATAATCAAAAGGAAGCCCCGAAGCAGTCTGTGGGGGTGACTGCGGGGAAACGTCCCTGCATAAAAGGCCAAACAGAGGTAGACAATTTATACAAACAAGAAGATTTTTCTTTAACTAAAAGCAGTTAAAAGGAGATGCATTTTAATCAGAGCCCCAATGTTCATCGTGAATGAGGAGGAGTTTCAGCTAAGCCCTGTTTTCTGGCATGGCGAATGTTCTGTTGGTAGCAACTGAATATTGATGTCTTTTTCAGGAAGGCATCAGTTATTTGATATCACAGTCCTCAAGTGATAAATATGCTTGTGCAAGCCTTCAGCTTCTTGCTGACTTCACATCACCCATTATCATATCACATTTTTTGGAAGTCTTCCTCCAGAAATATGCTGTCCCTTGCATGTAGGACACCTACTAAAAGCACGTGCTGCAAGTCTCAGAAATGGATAAAGCTTAACCATCCTAGTCCTGTCAATTGGAAATAGCTCAGGGAATTATTATTCTTTTAATTTGGCAACTTGCTATTATTATTACTGTAATGAAAGGCATTTTGCTTAAATGCAGGGTTCATTCTCTAGACTGTTTTTTTATAAAGAGATGGCTGCAGAGATACTTTTTTTTATTTAATTTTTTATTTTCCAAACAGAAAACCATCACCCAAATGAATAAAAACAACAAACCTTTTGAAAAGCAAACATAGATCAATATAATAAAAAATACATAAAATTGAATCAAATTATTTACAGAGGGCTTAGTATTTAACACATTTTTCAATTTATCTTACAGTTACAGATAAGAGAGGAGTTCATTGATGGCACTGGTTTGTTTTTTTAATTCTTTATAATGTTTGGACTTAATTCCTTTTCTATATTCTGAGGAAGGGCTTAGATAGATAGATGCTGAGTACCTTTCTGATTTGTATATGAAATAAAGTCATGCCACATTTCATGGAAATCTGACTTTTTAGTTTTACCTTTAACTGCTCTAAGTTGATCTGTCAATGTTTCTGCCATAGCTATTTGCCACAGTTCGGAATATCAAAAATGTAGTATTAAATTTTCTGTGGTTTTCCAACATTTTGCTATAACGCTGCTGCAGAGATACAATTAAAATGGTTGACATGAGCGGCTTTCCTCAAGCAACAACATTCTGGTGTCTGCAGCTGGTAAAATAATGTATGAGGTAATGGGGGGAATCACGAAATTATGCTCTGCGCTCAGTGCAAAGATGGCTCCCTGCTGAAGAATTTAAGCAAATACATGGCACAGCTGTTAGGGTCCCCCCCCCCCCGCCCCGTGCATGTGCTTGTTAGCTGAGGCAGCCAGGTATATGCCAAGGTGACAAAACAAGTTAGTATCCCCATTATACAAGAAAAAAAATAATAATATTAGTTGCATGGATTTGTAAACTCAGGCTGTTTCGAGCCTTCAGTTTAAGCTAGGGGTGAGTGAGTGTGTGTGTGTGTGTATGTGGGGAATCCCATACATTCCATCCACAGAAACAGTATGTTTCTCTGTTGCCTGAAATTTCACTAAATCTGGAAGTCTCGATAACAATCAAAATGGTCCCTTTCCCTTTCTTTCTCCCGGTCTTTCCCCAACACCCTTGCAACTTTCTTTACAGCATGCTTCCTTGTCCTTTCTCTAAGGTTGCTAACTGTCTTGGAGAAAAATGTCCTGCTTCTTTAATAGGGGTTTAGGGTGTAGAATATGAGCCCCATGGTGCAGAATGGTAAGCAGCAGTACTGCAGTCTAAGCTCTGCTCACGACCTGAGTTCAATGCCTATGGAAGTCAGTTTCAGGTAGCTGGCTCAAGGTGGACTCTACCTTCCATCCTCCAAGGTTGGTAAAATGAGCACCCCGCTTGCTGGGGGTAAAGTTTAGATGACTGGGGAAGGCAATGGCAAACAGCCCTGTAAATGTAGGCCTTTTTCATGAGTTGTTGTCATTGCCATCATGCCCTGTACTTTGGGAATTTGTTTTCATTATGCATGTATTTCCCAACCTTTAGAAGTCACCTCACTCTCCCCTTGTGTTTTCCCCATGTTTTGTGGATGCTGTTTTACCCTGAGTTTAACATCTGCTTCAATCCCAAATCCACAACTGATCCTGTGCATACTTGCCAATTTGGGTTTTTTTCCCCCATGCCCATTCTTACTTCTCCCTCCCACTTGTTTTTCCCTCCCATCCAACCCCTCCCCTTGAAGTTGGAATACTATAAGGCTGCTTATTTGGTCAGTTTCACAGTGAGTGTGGTCTAGGGTTGTTGAAAACAAAAGAAAATTGGTTTAATTCGGTTTTGGGTTTAAATGACTTTTTTTTTATTCGGGAAAAACTGAATGCCGAATTCCCCTATACCAGTATAGGTGGGAATTCAGCTTTAAATTTGGGATTCCCGAATAATTCGGCCATTTAAACACATTAAATGCATTTTGTGGCTTTTCATGGCTCCTGCGGGGGCATTTGTGAAGGTAGAGGTCCCAAATTTTGGGGGTAGCTAGAAGGGACTTTCCTTGAAAGAACCCCCAAATTTGGTAAAGATTGGGTCAGGGGGTCCAGAGATATGGGGTCTGGAAGGGGTCGCCCCATCCTCCTCCATTCAAATGCAAAGTGGCTGTGTTCAGACTCTTTAGTGTGATGTTTGCAATGGAGAAGCTGGGCTTTAAATGGTGGGTAAGTTCACCGCACACCTCCATAGAGACAAAGTGTATCACATTGTATCTCTATGAAGGCACCAGGCGAACTTTCCCACCCACCGTTTAAAGCCCAGCTTCTCCATTCAGATACATTGGTAAGATCATATTAAAGAGTCTACCAATGCATTTGAATGGAGGAGGATGGGGTGACCACTTCCAGACCCCATAACACCGGACCCCCTGACCCAATATTTACCAAACATGGGGGTTCTTGCAAGGAGAGTCCCTTCTAGGTACCCTGAAAATGAAAGAATTCCACTGCATGGCTGGTGACGTATTTTTAAAAAATAGACTACAGCCAATCACAAAGCAGTATTTGAAGAGGGAGGAGAATAACATGTACATATCTGGCTCTTGTTGAGGACAGCTTCACACGCTTAGGGCCAGGGACCACCAGTAAGTTATTATCTGTTTTGGGGGGTGTACCAGAAGAGGCGGTCCTGAAGATATGAAAGTCCCAGACCATGTAAGGCTTTAAAGGTCAGAACGAGCATCTTGAACCTAATCTGATACTTCAGCTGGAGCCAGCACAGTTGATGGAGCACTGGCTGTATGAATGAGCTTTCATGAGTCACAGCTCACTTCTTTTCCACGGCTATAGACAGACTAGCTACCCATCATGATTTATCTATTGTGTGTACTAGCTGTAGATCTCCTGCTATTACAAATGATCTCCTGCTATTACAAATAATCTCCAGCCAATAGAGATCAGTTCACCTGGAGAAATTGGCCACTTTGGCCATTGGACTTTATGGCATTGAAGTCCCTCTCCTCCCCAAACCCTGCCCTCCTCAGGTTCCACCCCAAGAACCTCCTGCCGGTGGCGAAGAGGGACCTGGCAACCTTAGCTTCAGGGAGAGGGCAGGGATTGTCTGGGTCTGGCTCAGGAAAAAGAGCAGACAGAGTGAAGGGTAGCTCTTCCTGGTAGTGTGGCAGAGTGGTTAAGCTCCACCTCTGAGAGAGAATAGACTACCCGATCGTTAGGTCTTTCTATAGTAATGAGCAGACCTGGCACTATTTAGTCTGACTCTTTTTTAAAAAAAATGTTTATTTTATTTCAAATAGAAATAAAAACAGAAAATAGAAAAAAAACAGAAAAATAGAAAACAGTACAAAACAACACATTAAAAAAAGAAACAAGTTCTGGATGGTCATACAAAAATTTGATAAAATACAATAATTTTATTTAGTTAGAAACTGTTATGTCTAGTTTCTAGCCTCTTTATAATAGACCCTCTTATTTATGTTTTACTTGTTCATTCATTCTCTATATTGTCAATATTTTAACAATAACACAAGAATACTTGCCTTCACTGCATATTCTATTAATTTTAACATTAATACTAACTTATTTTTAAATTAATATCTAGTGCTTACTTCACTAGTGTGCAATTATATCCAGCCATACTCAATTTTGTTTCTTTAACATTTTAGAGAACATATGAATAATCAAGTTTTGCATTATTTTGAAACTCTTCACTGGGTATTTTATTCACTTGGGCCATTTATGCAGGGTCAATTTTGATGCTCGCTCAAAGCTGTTTTTTTTTTTTAAGTGACCTTAAAAATGCTTATTCACTGTCCAGACGTCACTCCCCTACTCCCCTGCTCCTTTGATCCTTCCATTAGCAACCTCCATTTGCATAGCTAATGAAAGGCTGTGAATCTTGCATGCTACTCTGAGGGGATTCTTCGTAGTGAGGGCGGAGCAAACACAAATTTTGGTTGCAATCCTAAACACATTTAAAGGTAAAGGTAGTCCCCTGTACAAGCATCGGGTCATTGCTGACCCATGGGGTGACATCAAATCCCAATGTTTAATAGGCAGACTGTGTTTACAGGGTGGTTTGCCATTGCCTTCCCCAGTAGTCTACCCTTTACCCCCAGCAAGCTGGGCACTCATTTTACTGACCTTGGAAGGATGGAAGGCTGAGTTCACCTTGAGCCAGCTACCTGAAGCCAACTTTAGTTGAGATCGAACTTAGGTTGTGAGCAGAGCTTGGACTGCAGTACTGCAGCTTACCACTCTGCGCCACGGGGCTCTACATATTTACAGGGAAGTAAGTCCCGCTGAAATTCTGGAGTTCATTTTTGAGTAACCATGCTTAGAATTGTTCAACAAATGTGCATGTCATATCCTATGATCCCTTATTTCTGGGAAGTTCTGGCAGAGTCATATAGAAATCCTTAATTCCCTAATTGTTCCCTTATCCCTAAGCAAAAATTATGATATGCTTGTGATCTGAGTAACCAAGAGTTTTGGATTATGTTTCTAACAGTGGCTTCCTAAAAAACACTTCCCTGGGAGTAAGCCTGGTCTGAGTAGATTCTGAGTTATTGCTTAGGATAGCACTGTAAGGTAGTATAATTGCATTTAGTTCCATGACAATAATTATAGCATGTTTATAATAGCAACTGGCATGCCTCTAGGGTTGCCAGCCTCCAGGTGATGGCTAGAGATCTTCTAAAATTACAGCTGCTCTCCAGACGACAGAGATCCCCTGGAGAAAGGGGCTGCTTTGGAAGAGTGGACTATGTGGCATTGCACCCTGATGCGATCTCTCCCTTCCCCAAACCCTGCCCTACCCAGGCTCCACTCCAAAAATCTCCAGGTATTTCCCAACCCAGAGCTGGCAACCCTATATGCCTCTTTAATAGGGTTGGCAGATCCCCCACTCCTCCTGCGGGAGATCTTTGGGGCAGGGACTGCAAGAACGTGGCGGCAAACAATGCAATACCATCACTTCCAGTTTATTTCTGGAAGCGTTGCAGTGCAATGGGATGATTTCCCACTCAAACACCAATTGGAGTACAAATTGTCCTGTTGTGCTGCAACGCTTCTGGAAGTAAACTGGAATTGATGGGATCGCGTTGTTTGCAGCCACGCGTGTGCGCAATCCTTGCTATGAGCCTAGGGTTGCCAGGTCCCTCTTCACCACCGGTGGGAGGTTTTGGGGGCAGAGCCTGAGGAGGGCGGGGGTTGGGAAACGAGGGACCAATGCCATAGAGTCCAATGGCCCAAACGGCCATTTTCTTCAGGTGAACTGATCTCTATTGGCTGGAGATCAGTTGTAATAGCAGGAGATCTCCAGCTAGTACCTGGAGGTTGGCAACCTGATATGAGCCAGCCAGTGGATTGGTGGGCAATTCCAAGCCACCTGACAACCCTACTCTTTAAGGAGGAAATAAAGGAATTGTAATACTGAAAGCTCATCAGCTTTGGGGTGTGTGTGATTTAAATCACCTGCATTCTCATTACTTCCCTCCATCACTGGTTCACTTTGGATTATAGTTGCAATCTTTTGATTTCAAAAATACTTGGTGAGTAGGCTGGTACAGGTTTTAAATAGTTAGGGAGTGGAGCTTGATGGGTATTGGCAGGTCAAAGGGCAGAGTGTTACAGGGAGGAGCCTAATGCATTTGCCGGCGGGGTCAACAGAAAAAAACAACATCAATTCCTCCTTGATCAAATGATTTGATTTTTAGAAATGACATCTAAAGGAGATGGCATGCTAGGAGGACAGATAAATAGATAACACCTGTCAATTAAACAATGTTTAGTTTTCAGTAGGTCTCATTAATGTTCATTTAATTTTGCTTGCTTCTCCCACACTATGTATAAAGGTACCTAATCATGCGGTGAAAGCTTAAACATGTAGAGAGCTGTTAAACATTAACTGATTGTTGACTTCCTTGAAATGTTTGTTTTTTTTAAACTGAAAGACAAGATACAAATTCATTACAAAGTTTTATTAAGGGTGCCAACAACCTGGAGAAAAATATCTTACCCCTTTTACAGAAGGTTAATGTGTGGAAATGGGCAGCTGAATCTTGTCATGGCACAGAGGTAAATATCACCTGATAAATGCATCCGATTGGGAGGGAAGGCAGCACAGTATAGCCTGATCTCATCAGATCATGGAAGCTAAGCAGGGTCAATACTTGGAAGGGAGACCACCAAGGAAGGCTCTGCAGAGGAAGGCAATGGCAAACCACCTCTGCTTCCCACTTGCCTTGAAAGCCCTTTGCTGCATTTGCCATAAGTTGACTGTGACTTGATGGTACTTTACAGACACACACAAATACATCCCATTAAGCCTCTGTTAATGGGACAAGACATCATTTCTATGCGAACAAGCGGAGGCACAAGCTGTGAACATGAGATTTTGGCCAATTGTGCCGATGTCAAAAGGTGTAGGGCTAATAGGTTTGCTAAGGATCTGCTTTCTTAGTTTCTATTTCTGTTCCAGTCCTGACACTTATAAAATATGGACAATGCATGGAAACAAAGGTAGGCTTGGTTCAGACATAATGTAAAACCAAGGTTTATTTCAACTATGGTTAACTTGTGAAACCAGGATTCAGTTTCCTCACCTTCGCTCAGGCTAGGAGACTTTGAAGTCAGGGTGAGTATGATGCTGGAGATCATGCCAAAATTAAGACAGCTTGTACATTTATACAATTGTGTACCTTTCTCCCACAATGGTGACTCAAAGAGGCTGACATCATTTTCCTTTACACCATTTTCACCTCACAGCTACCCTATTAGGGAGGTCAGCTGAGAAAACATGACTGGCCCAAGGTCACCCAGCCAGCTTTCATGGTAAAGAGGAAATTTGAACCTGGATCTCCAAGCAGATTCTGCATGCAGAAAG
The DNA here is from genome assembly GCF_029931775.1 of Euleptes europaea. Lineage (NCBI taxonomy): Eukaryota > Metazoa > Chordata > Lepidosauria > Squamata > Sphaerodactylidae > Euleptes > Euleptes europaea. The sequence continues at coordinate 89,014,426 of NC_079319.1, read as the reverse complement.
ATTGTGTTTATGTCTGTTGGGTGAGATGAAACAACAGAAGATATGTTCCTGAGATGTCCTTAGTATAAGAAGGTTAGATTTTTTAAAAAATAAAGCCTCTGTTAGATAGGGTTTCTGGTGAATCCGATGAAATTAAACTGGATTTTTTGTTATTGGACAAAAACCATCAGATATTGTGCCAAGTAGCCGAATTCTGCTTTTTGATAAGCAGGATTCGGGGGGAAAGAAAATAAAACCATTGTAGGTTAAATGGTCTTAAAGGGCTGAAGATTGCATTTTTAAAAGTTTTAAGACATGAATTACTTTGTCATTGGATTGAACTGCCCTTTTCTTTTTTTCTTTGTAATACTGGTCAATGACCATAATAAAGTTATGATGATGATGAACCTGGATCTCCTAGACCATAGTCCAAAACTCTAACCACTGCACCATATTGGCTCTCTAGAAATCACATAAAAGTGCAAGGGGAAAGGAAGGGACTTGGAATGGTGAGTCTGCTAGAGCATTTTGAAGTCCTAATGAGACAGATTTTACATGGAATAACACCAGGCTATACATTTTCAAAAAGGTTGCACTGAATTTTCACCACAAAGATTCCCATAGTAAAAGCAAGGGATTCAGGAACAAGGAGGTTCACTCATATACCCTTCTCCTTGTTAGGATTGCAGACCTCCAAGTACTAGCTGGAGATCTCCCACTATTACAACTTAATTTCAACCAGTAGAGATCAGTTCACCTGGAGAAAATGGCCTCTTTGGCAACTGGACTCTATGGCATTGAAGTCCCTCCCTTCCTCAAACTCCACCCTCAGGCTCTGCCCCCAAAATCTCCAGGTATTTCCCAACCCAGAGCTGGCAACCCTACTCCTTTTCCTTTTCATAAATTCTTTGCCACATATTCATAGTTTCTTCTTTCCCTAGTCTCCAGCTTCAGGGTTTGTTTGTTTTTTAAACACATTTATTTCTGGGATACTTGCAGTCAGTTATGTCCCATGGTCATGCAGTTAATCAGATGTAACCACATTATATTATCACAAAGTCAAATCAGAGTGAAGTTAAAAAGCAATGTTCTCACTCTGTTCATGCAGCTAGTCATATTCAACTTTGTTATGATGTCACAAAGCCAACTCCGAGAAAGGACAATGTTTCATGCCCTCATTCTGAATGGGTGAATTTCCCCCCCCCCCTCTGTTTTGCAGGCTTCTACAAACTTGCCACATTTCTCGGGTGGGGGAGGACTTTTGAAAAACATGACACACACACACACAGACTTCGCTTCGCTCTTCCTTCTTTGCAATACTTTATTCTCACAATGCTCTTAAATGCTGCCTGATTTGTTCAAGATGTATTTCTTCCTCATTTATTCTTCCAGCAAAACCAGGATAAGAAAAGAGTATCGGGGAATGAAGAATATCCACTGAAAAGAGTTCAACACAGTGATCAAGTGAAAACATAACAGACCAAATGTGGAATCATGAAGGCAATTAACTAGACCTTTCTGGCCAAAAGTATTCAGGCAGGAGTGAAATGTGTTTGCAGAAGTGTTCATTGAATAGTGCAAATAAATATATCAATAGCTGGAATGGTACCAATGTTTACATTTATTCTCGCCCCAGGATTTACTGAAGTGTAGTTTAAAGGTGGACCTTTCTCTGAGGCACTGAATAGCCTGGAGCATACATACTTCTCTGTTCTTCTGCAGTGCTTTGAAAGAGCTTGTAAGGTGTACTTAACATATTTGCTGATCTTTCTTGTGCTTTGACAGACAGATCTACGAGTAACGTCTGTTGAATTACACAGACAGATGGCGCGTGTGTACGTTGGTGTCTTATTTCCATACGGAAGGGGTTTGTATGCTTATGTTTGCATACAGAGATGCACAGATAGGTAAGAAGGTAGGAAAACAGGTAGCCCTTCTTCACACTCCAATGTAAGAAGAAACAGGGGGGCTGGGAATGGGAGGTCGCGGCTGCATTTAGCTGTAACAACAAACATGTCCACTTTCAGATATAATGTTAATGATGGAGCTTTAGAACCCTTGGGCTAGAATGTCCCCGCACTCTTCTACCCCAGTTAGAGTTGCCAGCCTCCAGGCAGTCCAACCAAACACCGGTATAAGGCTCAAATATCTATAGAAACAAAATGCTATTTACTATTCTTAGTCTCAGTGAAAAAGAAACAACACATAGTGCATAATGACATACATGGAAACTATATATACAATATATACAATGTTACAAACAATCTATGTCCTGGAAAAGGATGGTGTAATGTCTTGGCAGAGGTAAATCCAGGCAGTTGCTGGTCAATAAAATTCAACAGGTAAGTCCAAAGACTTCGAGTATGTCTTTGCCAAAAAATATTTTCTCTCGGTTATTGGCGTTCTTTGGTGCTTGGTTTTGAGCGGAGAAAAAATCCCTTGTACTCAGTATATAATTAACAGGCAAAATTCAGTTGGAAACGGTCTCCGGATTAAATATCTCATTTTCACCACAACTGTGGCTTCTTCAGCCAAGTCTTATAGTACTAGATGTCAATTTCCATGTGCCATGAAGGCTGCTATGTTTAGCGATCCTATGAGTTGCTCCCCCACTCCCCCCCCCCAGTATATGGGGCCTGAGTCCCGAGGGTGAGCAGGGCATCCCTGGGGTAAGTTGCGACTGCTGGTTTCCTCGCCCAGGCAGCCTGTACCAGGGGGCCAAGACCCTCCCGTCCCCTTCCCGAAGCACAAAGCAGTCGCCTGGTGTAACAAAAACAATTTCATTTTCAAATGAATTGGAGAACAGGAGGTGAGAGGGCAGGGGTGGGGCAGAAGGGCTGAGCACAGGGTGAGTGGCAGGTGTCCGACTGGGTGTTTGTGGGGGCCCAGGGGTAGGAGAGTGTCCACGGAGCGTCGAGGTGGCAGCGGTGGTCCCTCGGTGAGCTGCTTCTCTCCTTGTGACAGCATGTGTGTGGGTGGGTGAAGGTGGAAGGGTGGCCGTCGGAGAGACCTGCAACAAGAAAGAAGGGTCTGAGGCGAGATGGGCAGTAGACCCCTTGCTGGCAGGTGGGGCAGCCAGAGGTCTGTCTGCAATGCCACGGTGGTGGTCCCGGGCCGTGGCGGTTCCATGCAGGCAGCAGGTTCATCCAGAGGCTGCCCATGGAGGCTTTCTGAGGGCTGAGGCTGAGGGAAACATGAGTGGCAGCTGGCTGGGGTGAGGGACAGGCAGAGCGGCATGGATATGGCAATGAGCCCCTGGCCTGGGCACGGCAGCATCGACCTCTGGAAAAGAACACAGAGAGGGATAAGAGGCACCTTCGCCGTGGGGCTCAACAAAGCCTCTCACTTGAGTCAAGGCAGGTTTGCACCTTGACAATTTCACAGGTTAGGGTGGAGGGGGAGAGTCTGCTGCCAGGCTGGAGAGGTGCCCCCCCACCAGGAGCCCCCCGAGAGAGGGCAGTTGGAGGAGCAAGTGTGCACACACACACACACACACACACACACAAGAGAGGGCAGTTGATGGGAGAAAAATGCAAAGGGGCCTTGGAGGCAGAAATTTCCCAAAGCTCAGGAATGCGCTGTAAGCCTGCCACTGGGTGTGGGGACTTCCATCATTGGCTAGGGTTGCCAACCACCAGGTGGTACTAGCAGTGTAATAGCTGGTACCCAGCCTCTGATACCAAATTATATCCAACACTCACAGTAGTGCATTCATACATGTATTAGTGTATACATAAATATTCATCCATGTATTTTTTTAGATGTCCCCTCTACAAGTCAGGCCGCTTCAGTATTATTGACCCTTTGATTAGGGAAATGGGCTCTGGTGAGCAGGGTGAATGGACCCAAAGGTTTCTGCTGGGAAATAGCTCACCAATCACCACCCAGGTCGCAAAATATTGTGCAGTAGCATTGAAGCTACGTCGCCTTAATGTACTTCCTTAATCTGTGGAAATGTAAAAATGGGTGATCCCTAATTTTGTTGGCCTTGGTTGGAAACATCTACTCTGTATGGTCAGTTTCTGTTTTACCTGTTTTATCTGGCATACTAGCCGCAATTAAAATTTATGTATTATTATTTATTATTCATCCAATATTATTGATGCAAAGTAATAGTTATTTTACATTTATAATACAATTCTTATAAATAAACATCTTCTAATACATAATAAATGGAGACTCTTGCTTTTATCTATTGTGTGTGACGCTTCTTCATATATCACAAGTAGAAAATTTGCCTCCTTCATATCAAGTTAACTTCATGTTTCAGTTAACAAGCTCCTAAGTTTTACTTGTTTTGTGGAGGTCAACTTCCTCAGAACATTCTTTCTAACAAAATTACAAAAAATAATAATCAAGAATCTTTATGTTTTACCATTTTACACAACCATATACAATTCTTAATTATTTTTACTGTATTGTACCTGAAATCTTAATGGGACATATTCATACATGAATTGAGTTTCCTTGATCCTTAATGCTTTTATCTGAAAATACACCACCAGGTAGTGGTTGGAGATCTTCTGCTATTACAACTGATCTCCATGCGACAGAGATCAGTTTACCTGGAGAAAACGGCCAATGTGGAAGGTGGACTCTATGGCATTATACCCTGCTGAGGTCCCTTCCCTCCTCAAATCCCACCCTCCTCAGGCTCCACCCTCAAATTCTCCAGGTATTTCCCAACACAGAGCTAGCAACCCTAGCCCAGGGCCCCAGAATCACTAAGACCGCCCCACATGCTAAAATCTGTGGGGGAAGCAGTTCTAGCAACTCAGATTAACATCATTTTAATAGGTATCCACAAACTCTCCTCAGAAGGCAAAATATGGAAAATGAATCATTAGGGATGGGTGCCAGAAAAATCAAGATTGCTTTAATAGGGACCATTGGAACACATGTATTCCATTGATGTAATGCATTACATTTATTTTATCTAATTCATTACTAATTTGTGTCTCATTTTGTATTCATCTGTTACAAATGTATCTGCGTTCTTAATCTTTTAGCAAAAGACGGTTTACCTTTTCCATATTATCTGTGAGATTCTTCGAATACAAATGAGGTCTTATTTGAAAAGGTCCTCTTCTATGTCACCCTTGGGGGATTTTATTCCTTACAAATATGGGCAAGCAAGATTTGGTTTTTAAAGTTTCTGTTTAGTTGAGTTACAATCATTTTAACAAGACTTCTGTTTCCATGTTTGATGCTTATTAGGGGTGGAATCCAAAACATAGTCCAGGTTGACACACTGAAAAGCTCTCCTGCCTGAAAATGGAAGGGGCAGGGAAATTGCCTAAACGTGGCTTCCCGGGGAATGGGCTGCACTGGAGAGACAGCCACACCCAGTTCACATGTGGAAGAGTAAATGGTCGCTTATGAATGTGTACTTTCACTCAGGTTCATCCCCAGTCTGTCTCGGTTGTTCCTTGGAGTTCTGCGCGAGTTTTCCATCCATTAGGGATGACCTCGCTGCCAGCCTTCACAAATCCTGGGACTTCCCATTCCTCCATTAACCCAATTCTTCCCTCTCCCCTGAGCTCAGCCCCAGTGAAATTCCCATGCATAAGGCAAAGCGCGGGACATGCAAGCTTGGTTTCTCTCACAGCCAATTACAAAGCAGCATGTAAAGAGGCAGGGATTCAAATGCTTCCTGCTTCCAGCAATGGAGTCTGATCTGGAGAACCAGGTTTGATTCCCCACTCTTCCACATGAGCTGTGGAGGCTAATCTGGTGAACTCGATTTGTTTCCCTGCTCCTCCACATGAAGCCAGCTGGGCGACCTTGGGCTAGTCATTCTCTCTCAGCCTAACCTACCTCACAGGGTGTCTGTTGTGGGGAGGGGAAAGGAAGGTGATTGTAAGCTGGTTTGATTCTCCCTTAAGTGGCACAGAAAGTCGGCATATAAAAACCAACTCTTCTTCTTCTTCTTCCTCGGAGCTCTTTCTGAGAAAGGCTTTTTAAAACTGAGGCTTGGATTTCTCCCCACCTCTTTAGGTTGCACCGTTTTTTGTTCTTAAAATGCTTTTTTATGCAGCAATTGGATTTGGGGGGGGGTGTCTCTCACAGTAAGCTCTACAAAGTAAGCCAATTACAAAGCAGCATTTAAAGGGGTGGGGACTTGATTTGAGCCTGGAGACTGCTGGTGCATATATCCCCAACAGGAAGATATGGGTCCAGTGAGCAATGAACCTCAGGTAAAACTCCCATGCATAAACAACCAATGGCTGCTCCACATTAAAGATTTATTAAATGTATGATTATGAAAGAAGAAGAAGAAGAAGAAGAAGAAGAAGAGTTGGTTTACCTATTAATATCATTTTATATGCATCTTACTGCTCCCATTGTTTGTTTGCTCTTGTCTGCCCCCACCCTGCCATGTGATATTATCCAAGGTGATGATGTAACCCATGTCGGGGTTTGCTGTGCCTTAACTGTAAAATGTATAGAATTGCATCTAGAACATACACTATCTATGGGCCACAGCCAGGCCTTATGATAAAACTGCCTTGGATGGGGACAAGCACCTACAGTATTTGCATTAATCATTTCAAAAACTACAACATCCCCCCCCCCCTGGAAAAGTGAGGAATCTACAAAACAGCACAGTTATCCAGAGGTCACCCTACACAGGACAGGTCTTGGAGAGGGCAATGTACTTACAGATGGCCACCCCCCCTTCCAACCTGAAGAACAAAAGAATGTAAGAAAAGCCCTGCTGGATCAGACCCAGGCCCATCAAGTCCAGCAGTCTGTTCACACAGTGGCCAACCTGGTGCCTCTAGGAAGCCCACAAGCAAGACGACTGCAGCAGTATCCTGCCCATGTTCCACAGCTCCCAATGTAATAGGCATGCTCCTCTGATATTGGAGAGAATAGGTATGCATCATGACTAGTATCCATTTGACCAGTAGCCATGAATAGTCCTCTCCTCCATGAACATGTCCACTCCTCTCTTAAAGCCTTCCAAGTTGGCAGCCATCACCACATGCTGGAGCAGGGAGTTCCACAATGTAACTATTTTTTTAAAAAAACTTCTGTGCCCTGTTTACCAATGCTATGTGTGGAAAAGTGCAGCTGAAGCGTTGCATGGAGGTTATATTTACCAGGTGATGTTATTTCTCTCCATGCAATTCTTCGGCTGCACATTTCCACACATAGGATTGGATTCACCCAGCTGTCCCATTCAATCTCACCTAATCCCTGTCCTTATTACACCCTTCATTCCACCTAGCTTTTGTACATAATCCCAGCATAACCTTTTTGGGAATCCAAAAGCCTTTTTCACCAGCGGACAAGCTGTTGGATCCAACTCATTAAACTTCTATTACAGTTACAGGACATTTTCCCCAGGCCAGCTGGCAACCCCAGCTGCCAGTCAGAACAGACAGCACTGACTGGAATAGTCAATGATCCATATAACACAGGCTCTTGTGTTTTTCCTTGTGTCCTTTCACTGGTTTAAAATGAAGTCTGGATCCCACTTCTGCCCTCCTCTGGCAGACCGGGCTTGGGGCGGCTAACATATAAAATGTAAACATAATATATATAATACAATTTAGACTATCTAAAACAGAACAAATTCCAATCCCTCTCCAAAGGCACCTAACTTCCGACATTTAGGGAGGATGTTATTTTAGGGTGGGATGGAGATGAAAAAGACATATAAATAGGGTTGTCATGTCCCTCTTCACCACCGGTGGGAGGCTTTTGAGGCAGACCCTGAGGAGAGTGGGGTTTGGGGAGGGGAGGGACTTCAATGCCATAGAGTCCAATTGCCAAAGCGGCCATTTTCTCCAGGGGAATTAATTTATATCACCTGGAGATCAGTTGTAATAGCAGGTGATCTCCAGCCACCACCTGAAGGTTGGCAACCTTACATATAAACAAAGGAACTTCACACAAGGAAGGAAAAGAACAACAAGGAAGGAAAATAACAGGGAGGGAAATTAAAGAATGGACCAGAGAGGAAGGAAATGAAGGGCAGGAGAGGAAGGAGGGAAGAACCATGTTTGTTACTCATTGCAACCTCTTATCTAACTCAAATGGTGTAAATACTGTTGGAAATTTCACAAGACCTTTTTATCCTGATGATCCTATTTCCAGTGGCTCAAGTTCAGCATGTATTAGGTGGCTTTAATTTGCAACGCTCTATATGGAACTAGAATGTTAGTGCATCTGTTTTAATACCTGTGTTTTTTTTAGTAAAAATATGGTCCCCTCCTCTCCCGAGCTGTGCTTCCTAATTAATCTGGGTTCCCAGGCAAACAGTGAATTAGATACGGCTGAAATCCTGGAAATGCAAATGCACCTCTTTTCGAACTGGCTGTATATTTTGCAAAACGGCGGCTAGGTGTACAATTGAAATGTGCAGATATGCCCTGTCAGCGCGAATACATTCAGTTCTGCTAACATCCCTCCTTGAACACACAGTTGCAATACATCAACATGAAAGCCTACCGCTTTGACTATTTGGAAGGATAGCTGACGAAATCTCATGCTTCATACACATCTCGAATAGAAGCCCCTTCTCTCGGGTGGGGGTGGGGGTGCAGCGACAAAGCCAGCTGCAGACAGAGAACAAAATGTGCCTTACCTTTGCAAATGTTGTTCATGCTGACAGCACAACTTTTAGCTTCAGCTCCAACGTGAAAACACCGGCCTCCTGTCAGCCTGTCAGGTGCTAAAATCGAGCATTGTGGATGGGAGGACAGATCTGTCCACTGTAGGTAATATATTGTGGGGGCTAAGGGCCAAACTTGCACCTGTCATTAAAGATTTGGAAGTGCAAAAAGCAGAGATGGGAAGATATGGATTGGGGCTAGTTTGCTTGGGAAGAGAAGGTTAACCCTTCTTCTCCTGTGCCCTTTTTCCAGTCGAATAATCCCCCTGCTTGGAGACCTGGGAGAAGAAAAAGACAGACACTATATGGTTACTTAGGGTTGCCAGCCTCCAGGTACTAGCTGGAGATCTCCTGCTATTACATCTGATCTCCAGCCGACAGAGATCAGTTCACCAGGAGAAAATGGCTGCTTTGGCCATTGAACTCTATGCCAATGAAGTCCATCCCCTCCCCAAACCCCACCCTCCTCAGGCTCCGCCCCAAAAGCCTCCTGCCGGTGGTGAAGAGGGATCTGGCAACCCCATGGGTACCTGGCTCCTATGGCTTAAAGCAAATGAACATAAAAACAGAAGGAAAGCATTGCTGGGTCAGACATTTAGGCTGAAAGCTGGGTACCCAAGGATGGCTGGAGAAGGTAAAATGATAGAATAGATATATTTTAAAGTCACTTATATCAAGGTTAAAAACATTAAAAATTATAAAATAAGATACAATGGCAACTCATTTTGGCCAACAGGCCTTCATCAGTGGTCAAATAAGAATCCATATAATGCATACACCATTAATATACAAATGTATCACCATATATTGATAACCTTTATACAAGCCCAGGATGCATGTAGGGTGTATAATAAATTTTACATTAGAAAGCCCTCTAGGTGGAATACCTGCAAATTGTTCTACTCTGGGCTGTATTAGTCTCTCATACAAGTTGTGCATGCTAGTATCAACCTGTTAAAACAGTCATTTTTAATGTTTTTAACCTTGATATAAGCGTTTTAAAATAAAATTTTCTCTACTGTATCATTTTACCTTATTCACCCAAACTTGGGTACCCAGCTTTCGGTTTTTTAAAGTTGGGTTTCTCCCCCCCCCCCCACTTTTTTTTATCAGACATTTAGGCCACCATCTTTTTTTCACTAAGGGGCCATCCAGTTGCCATGGACAAGGCATCCAGGCCAAGACCTTCCACTGATGTGGACTCCTAACCCTGATGTTCAGAGATCTCCTGCCTCTGAATATGGAGATCCCTTTAGTCACCGTGGCCAGTAGCCATTGATGAAAGGAATGAATCTGAAAAAAATCTCCTTCTAAAGCCATCTGCTGAAGCTAAAGGGTGAGAAATTAAAACCGATAAAAGGAAGTATTTATTCACGCAATGCATAGTTGAATTGTGGAACTCCCTGCCCCAGGATGTGGTGATAGCCACCAACTTGGAAGGCTTTAAGAGGGGAGTGGACATGTTCATGGAGGACAGGGCTATCCATGGGTACTAGTCAAATGGATACTAGTCATGATGCATACCTATTCTCTCCAGGATCAGAGGAGCATGCCTGTTATATGAGGTGCTGTCTAACACAGGCAAGATAATGCTGCTGCAGTCGTCTTGTTTGTGGGCTTCCTGGAGGCACCTGGTTGGCTACTGTGTAAACATACTGCTGGACTTGATGGGCTTTGGTCTGATCCAGCATGGATTTTCTTACGTTCTTATGTTTTTATGCCATCTGTACTCATGGCCACCACTATGTCCACTGGCTGTGAATTCCACAATAGCCTGATGTAGGTATGGAGACTGATACAAGTAAATTTGCTATCTTGTTCTCTCCTTGATAGAGGATTTGTGTCTTTATCATGGATGCATGAGAGGCAGAAAATCAACAGGTGCAGCATTTCCTACCATGGAATGAAAATGACAGGAGAAGGAAGGAACGGTCCATTGACCACCTTTCCTGTTCACTGCTTAAACCTCTGTTAGTGTGAATTCTGTAGCTTCTCAGTGTTCAGAGAGGAAAATTAAATGGATTAATGAGGTATGTTGCAAGCATCTGTTTGACAAATCAAATGTTATATGGATAAATATAAATAAAAGCTGGTCCTCTTTATGTCTGACTTCTGTCTGCAAGCTTTTTGATAACAGAGCATTCCCTGCCAATGACAAATTTTAAAATGGTATTTGGAAAGTTCATCTTTGAAATCATTTTGAGAATCTGGCACAATCATTCCTAACCGAGAGCCACGTTAAAAAAAAATCAGTTTAACATCCATCCTTATTTCCCTGCAAAGTGACAAGATTAACTAGATTACATATGCTATTTAATTTCCACTTTGTTGACTCTTGGTTGGTGAAAGGGTGTCAATTAAAATTCTGGCTGTAACACTACAGAATCTGCAAGTGGCACTGTATAAAAACAACAAAATCCAGGAAGAATCAAAAGAATGCTTAGGGTGATGTGAGAACTCTCCTGTTGAGCAGCTTCACATGTTGCTGTGGTATCATCAGAAGCCCTGGACTTACGTATGCCAGCCTCCAGGTGAGACCTGGAATTACAGCTCCTCCAAACTACAGAGATCAGCATGGTGTAGTGGTTAAGAGCAATGGATTACAGTCTGGAGAACCGGGTTCGATTCCCCACTCCTCCACATGAGAGACAGACTCTAATCTGGTGAACTGGGTTGGTTTCCCAAATCCCACACATGAAGCCAGCTGGGTGACTTTGGGCTAGTCACAGCTAGGGTTGTGCATATTGAGAAACTCGAACCGAAAATAAACCGAAATTAGCTGTTTCAGTAATTTTTGGGATTCGGGTTTACCGAATGCAAAAACCTGGGGATAAAGCCAAAGCTGAATAGACGATTCCTGAAAAAGCCAAATAGGTATTTGGCTTTTCAATTTCACCTATTTGCCTTTGCGCAGAGGCACAGCTCTGTGCTTTCTCCCTTTTTTATTGATTGGTTTTGTAAGGGCTCCATAGTCGGGGCCCTTTTGAGGTAGGGGTCATGTAATCGGAGCCAACTTGGTCTGACCAACTGACAGCACTGAGCTGACCTGATCTGCACTTCAAAAGATGGGGCTCACCCAGTCCGGTGAATGTTATATTCTGTCAGCTGCTCATGGCTCTTCTGAAGAAGACTCCTTTACCCATGTGGATGAGCAATCTCCTTAACATGAACTCCCTTGCTCATGACTTCGGCTGGCTCTGATATTGTTTTCCCACACCATGACCATCTCTTGGAATAAAATTTTTCATGACCACAATAAAGGACTGCTCACGGGATGTCATTGGCCACCAAGAGGAATGTTTCCCATGCCTTATTTTTCTTGCATGTAAGCTTTTTTCCTTTGTTTGGAAGCTCATTTCCATGGACATCATGCAAAGCGACCCAGAAATGGAGGCAGACCCCAGACTTTGAGGCACCAGCCTGGAATCGCCTCTTTCTGCCAGTCCTCAGCAATGCTGAACCTTTGAACCTGATGGACAGCTCGGCTTGTAAATGCCTGGGGGATGGGGCAACCCCTTTGCGGGCCCATAAAATTGGACCCCCTGTCCCAAAGATCGCCAAACTTGGGTGACCATCGAAGGAGAGTCCCTTGCAGCCACAGTGTAAATTTGGGGACTCTACCTCCCAAACTACCCCCAGGAGCTTTGAAAAATCCCCATTTACTCTAATGGGCCTGAATTTTTTGGGAAACCTGAAAATAAGCTGAATACTCATATTTACCAATATGGGTATTTGGCTTATTTTGGGTTTACCAAAAAAATTGGGTCAAAAAACCCCAAACCCTTAATTTACTGAATTGTTTTGTACAATCCTAGTCACAGCTCTCTCTGAACTCTCTCAGCCCCACCTACCTCACAAGGTGTCTGTTGTGGGGAGAGGAAGGGATTGTAAGCTGGTTTGATTCTTCTTAAAAGGTAGAGAAAGTTGGCATATAAAAACAAACTCTTCTTCTTCCCTCTAGAAAATGGATGCTTGGGAAGGTGGACTTTATGTCTTTGTACCCCACTGAGGTCCCTGTTCTCCCCACGCTCCATCCCCAAATTTCCAGGAGTTTCCCAACCTGGATCTGCCCACCCTAAACCCCCATCCCCAGCCATCTTGGTCATTGCTCTATGGCTGAAGGACCCTGGCACTGGGTGAATATAGATAACCATTTGACATGCTGTTATTGCTGTGTGAAACCAATTATCTGGGGAAACTGACCAGCCATGTCAGTTGCTCACGTGGTCAGAAGGATGATCGTGAAGCTGCGGAAATACAAAATTCTTCTCACGGGTGGAAATTATATAGAGGCTGGCTCCTTACTTATTTATATCCCTAAGTAAACATCTGACCATACTTTCCAAGTATTGAAGAAAGTTAGGCTAGCCCTTGATTTTGTTTATGCTTCCAGCCTGGCGCTCAACCAGGGAACAACTCAGTCTCTCTGGATTAAGCTGGACATTCTGGCCCCAGATTGAAATGGTTCTTCAGGGGAGTTGGCAAGAGCGCTCGCTTTGAGGGATGAGTTGAAACAAGCTGGCATCAGAAGGACTTGCATCCTTCATACGCTCCCCCCTCCTCTGGTATCCTGCAGCTCTGCCAAATGGCTGAGGCCATCAAAGGGAAGGGGACAGCTGCGATACCATCAAAGCCCCTTAATTACAATAGTTGCTAAGCACTCAAAGTAAAATGCAATAGGCTTGTTAATTAAGTCCAATTTTTCTCCTCATCAACCTCTGGGAAACTGAAAGGAACAGAAGGAAATGGCAGTAAAGAAAAATAGGGCAGCTTAGAGTGATTTCCCAGCACACTGGCAGCACAGCTCTTATGTACCATTGTAAATCTTTCAAGAAGAGGTCATGGGTAGCAAATGAGTCACTTCTCTTAGGTTTGGTTGGCTTTCCTCAAGGCAAATAGATGCATTTGCTTCTTACAGTGGCCTGTTTGTAACCCAACAAAACGTAGGTCAAACCTACCAACATTCTGAGCTACCAGGACGTGGCTCATTATTTTCTACCAATGACTTCCTAGGAGGGTTGCCAACCTTCAGATGGTGGCTGGAGATCTCCTGCTATTACAACTGATCTCCAGCAGATAGAGATCAGTTCCCGTGGAGAAAATGGCTGCTTTGGCAATTGGACTCTATGGCATTGAAGGCCCTCCCCTCTCCAACCCCCGCCCTCCTCAGGCGCCACCCCCAAAATCTCCAGGTATTTTACAACCTGGAGCTGGCCACCCTACTTCCTAGGGTTGCCATTTCTGGCTGGAGGGATTCCTGGAGGCATGGGGCAGTGCCTGGGGGTACTGGAGTTTTGAGAAGGAAGGTATATAATGCCCTAGGAGGCTGCCCTCCAAAGCTGCCATTTTTTCCAAAGAAACTGGTATCTGGTGCTCTTCAGAAACAATGTCATCAAGTTGCTGGTGACAGTGACCTAGGCCTCAGTTTGCTGCTGGTAAGTCCACTCACCAGCCGGCTGAACGGCACTGGGGGGGAAGGGCCCCAAAGCTAAATATCAAGAACTCTTGTAGGCTGTAGCTGTACAGAAGGCTTCTGCCTCCATGGCAGTCATCTACATTTGTATAGTTAAAAGGAATGTGAGTAATGGATTTAGTCAGATCTCGTCAGATCTCAGAAGCTTAGCAGGGTCAGCCCTGGTTAGTATTTGGATGGGAGACCACCAAGGAACAGAAGGGTTGCTGTGCAGAGGAAGGCACTGGCAAACCACCTCTGTTAGTCTCTTGCCATGAAAACCCCCAAAAGGGGTCGCCATAAGTCGGCTGCAACTTGACAGCACTTTACACACACAAACATAACAGGGGAAAAAATAGTGGGTAACCAGTGGCCATGGAAAAAGAGTTGATTTTCTGACACAGAATTTGGGGAGCTGTATTTTATAGCATGTTGAATGAGCTTAGTCTGTATTATCATTCCATATGTGTTCGGGGCTATCGTAATTGATCATAGCATGAGAAGACCAGGCCCAATGGAAAAGACAATCATGCTAGGAAAATTTGACGGCAGTAGGAAGAGAGGACGACCCAACGTGAGATGAATTAACTCAATAAAGGAAGCCATGACCCTCAGTTTGCAAGACCTGAGCAAGGCTGTTAACACAGGACATTTAGGAAGTTATTGTGGTCCTGAGAGCCGGAGCAGCACGGCAATGAAAATGAGGGAAAGGTAATGAATATAACACAATAAAGTTATAATAACACAACAAAGTGAGCCAGAGTGGTGTAGTGGTTAAGAGCATTGGTTTAGAGCGGTGGACTCTAATCTAGAGAACTGGGTTTGATTCCCCACTCCTTCACATGAGTGGCAGAATCTAATCTGGTGAACTGGGTTGGTTTCCCCACTCCTCCACAAGAAGCTAGCTGGGTGACTTTGGGCTAGTCACAGCTCTCTTAGAGCTCTCTCAGCCCCACCTACCTCACAGGGTGTCTGTTGTGGGGAGGGGAAAGGAAGGAGGCTGTAAGCTGGTTTGATTCTTTCTTAAGTGGTAGGGAAAGTCGGCATATAAAAACTAACTCTTCTTATTCTTTTTCTTCTTCTTAAGAAAAGGCCACAGTTTATTGATTACAGCAGACGGAGAATTGGCGAAGTATAGGGCACGGATCCTGGCATCGGGCGACCACTGATGCCGGCTGATGAACAGTCCCCAACCCAAGTGTTGGGAGGCAAAATGGAGTGGCAAACAAGTGGTTCTAAGTGGTACCTTCACCACTGGGGAGTGGAGCCACATGACAGCCCCTGAGCTGGACATCCACAGTAGGACTCAACCCCCAAGACCCCTTATGGGGTCCCAAAAACAGGGAAAGCAAGCACTCAGGTGTAGTCTCTCCATAAATGGATCCAGTCTAATGCCAAAACCACCTAAAGCTTTGACAAAACAGAACAGAAAAACAACAACAACATTTGAACACAAGAGTGGGAGGGAGGGTCCATTGGGCCCACAGGCAAGGCTGATGGCCAGGAGAAAGAGAGTTGAATTAGGAAGGGGTGGGAGTGATGCAGGCATGTTTATAAGAACACAGAAGATAAGAAAAACCCTGCTGGATCAGACCAGGGCCCATCAAGTCCAGCAGTCTCTTAACACAGTGGCCAATAGGGCTGTCAATTCGGTTCGGTCCGAACTGAAAATCAACCGAATTTCCCCTGATTGGGTGATTTTCTGTTCGGACGGATCCGAACACAAAACTGGCGGGCAACCGGGGGGGCCGAATTCAGCGAGTTCGGGAGTTAGCGAATACATTCGGCCAATTCGGCCCCCCTTCAGGGGAGCCCGCTGAAAGGCGCGGGCTGCCCTTTAAACTGATCTGAGCCTCCCAGCTGGGAGGCGCAGGTCAGTTTAAAGGGCAGCCCGCCCCCCTTCAGCGGGCTCCGCTGGAGAGGCACGGGCTGCCCTTTAAACTGACCTGCGCCTCCCAGCTGGGAGGCTCAGATCAGTTTAAAGGGCAGCCCGAGCCTCTCCAGCGGAGCCCGCTGAAGGGGGGCGGGCTGCCCTTTAAACTCATCTGTGCCTCCGGGCCGGGAGGCGCAGATGAGTTTAAATGAGTTTAAAGGGCAGCCGCGCCCTTTAAACCGGCCGGGAGGTGCAGATGAGTTTAAATGAGTTTAAAGGGCAGCCGCGCCTCTCCAGCGGGCTCCGCTGGAGAGGCGCGGCTGTCATTTAAACTCATCTGCTACTAGTCAAAATGAATACTAATGAATACTCCAGCTGGGAGGCTCAGATCAGTTTAAAGGGCCCCCGCGCGCCTTCAGGGAATCCCTGAAGGCGCGCTTCGGCCGAATTTTCCCCCGAACTCTGGATCCCCCCGAATTACCGGGGATCCGAAGCGGGGGAGTTCGGACTTCGGCACGTACCGAACCCACAAGGGTCAAATTCGGCCGAATCCGAACTGTACCAATTTTTTTTTTGACAGCCCTATTGGCCAACCAGGTGCCTCCAGGAAGCCCACAAACAAGACGACTGCAGCAGCATTGTCCTGCCTGTGCTCCAAATCACCTAATATAACAGGCATGCTCCTCTGATCCTGGAGAGAACAGGCATGAACATAAGCACATAAGAAAAGCCATGCTGGATCAGACCAAGGCCCATCAAATCCAGCAGTCCGTTCACACAGTGGTCAACCAGGTGCCTCTAGGAAGCCCACAAACAATACAACTGCAGCAGCATCCCACCTGTGTTCTAGAGCACCTAATATAATAGGCATACTCCTCTGATCCTGGAGAGAATAGTGATGCATCATGATTAGTATTCATTTTGACTAGTAGCCATGGATAGCCTTATCCTCCATGAACATGTCCACTTAAAGCCTTCCAAGTGGGCAGCCATCACCACATGCTGGGGCAGGGAGTTCCACAACTGAACTGTGCATTCTGTGAAGAAATACTTCCTCTTATCAGTTTTGAATCTCTCTCCCTCCACCATGTTTTGAATCTCTCACTCTGTTTTGAATAAGTGACACTCCAACCCTGCCCCTGAGAAGCAGCCCAGTGATAGGGTGCCAGCTGGAAAGCGGGGTGGTTCGGCCATGCCAGCATGAAGGCACTGCACAAGCAGCGGGGAAAATCTCACCCAGCTGTTTCGGCTCCATGTCCGGGACGGAGTTGTGTCCTGTGGCCGTAAAGGCAGCTGTTGATAAGTCTGTGGCCGCAGTTTCATATAGTTACCTTAAGTTAGAAATGACTTGATGGCACATAACACACACATGTTTTTGAAGGCTGAATAGAAAACAACAGTTTTATATACTATCCAGCAGGCTACAATGGTTATGTATATATGCATATATGTATCATTTGGAGGTACACATGCCTGACCTTTTACGTTTATTGCCTCTCAGTGGCTGTAACTAACCTATGCTGCTCTAGTAATTTATAAATCTGTCCTGAAGTTTTTTCCCCCAGTAGACCTGACACTCAATTAAAGCTGTCTTAAAGTAGTTAATAGTATGAATTATAGACAATTGATTAAACAATTTGATTAAATGTGTATATGCATGAAACCAATAATTTTGATGGAAAAGTACACGTTATCTTTATGCTTTGCCATTAATCTACACAATTGCAAAAGCTTGATTTAAGAAATAAAGGAGGATAAGACTAATGTATAATTGAAAAGAAACTGGATGAAAAATGCATTTCTTATAAATCGTGCTATACTATTCCTCTCGTTATAATGTATCTCTTTGTCTTACAATGCTAAATGTAAGGATCTCCTAACTTTTCCTCACTTCAAGTGTTACTTGCTCCTCAGAATCTCCTTTGTTTTGCCCACTATGGGATGTCCTCACTCTCCTCTGGCATAGCTGGATGAAAGATTACTATCTGGTTGGAGAAAATAGCAGTGCAACCTTGTGTAGAGTTACTCCACTGAAAACAGACACTGCATATCTATCTATCTATCTATCTATCTATCTATCTATCTATCTATCTATCTATCTATCTATCTATCTATCTATCTATCTATCTATCATCTATCATCTATCATCTATCTATCCCAACTGGGAGCTGGCAACCCTACTGGTTGACGAAAGGGTATATCTTCAAAATGATCAGGCAGCAAAGACTCTAATTTCTCAAGGAGACATTTCTCAAGGAGATATACATTTGATTGTCTTTTGTCTCGTGTGTGTGTGTGTTAAGTGCCGTCAAGTCGCTTCCGACTCATGGCGACACTATGAATGAAAGTCCTCCAAAATGTCCTATCTTTGACAGTCTTGCTCAGATCTTGCAAATTGAAGGCTGTGGCTTCCTTTATTGAGTCAATCCATCTCTTGTTGGGTCTTCCTCTTTTCCTGCTGCCCTCAACTTTTCCTAGCATGACTGTCTTTTCCAGTGACTCTTGTCGTCTCATGACGTGACCAAAATACGACAGCCTCCGTTTAGTCATTTTAGCTTCTAGGGTCAGTTCAGGCTTGATTTGATCTATAACCCACTGATTTGTTTTTTTGGCAGTCCACGGAATCCGTAACACTCTCCTCCAACACCACATTTCAAAGGAATACAATGGCATGAATTAATCTAGTCTTGGTGGCCAGTGACACATCCCTACACTTCAAAATATTTTCTAGCTCCTTCATGGCTGCCCTTCCCAGTCTCAATCTCCTTCTGATTTCTTGGCTGCAGTCTCCCTTTCGGTTGATGATGGAGCCAAGGAATAGAAAGTCTTGAACAATTTTAATTTTCTCATTGTCAACCTTCAAGTTGTGTACTTCTCCTGTAGTCATTACTTTTGTTTTCTTGATGTTCAGCTGTAGTCCTGCTTCGGAACTTTCTCTTTTAACTTTCAGCAGTAGGCGTTTGTCTCTTAGGTGAATGCAAATCATATTTTGCCCATTCATGTTAGTTCAAGGTCACTATATTTCCACTTAATTATCCAGAGTAAGTTTCATAAAAATCTTTTATATTTCTTAATATACATTTATTTATTTATTTATTTATTTATTGGGGGGTACAATATTTTTATGTTGTTGGAAATTAAACTGTGGTGCCTCTCAATGGGTCTCCTGGTGCTTGTTTTTCTTCCTCCACAATGCATATCTTTCCCATAGCAGGTGGCCATTCCCAGCTTTCTTCCATGTCATTGGAGCAGGAGTTGATTCAGGAGAACCTAGGAGGTATCAACTTTATCTTAGCAGCTGCACACTGGATAAACTTTTTATTTGAGCTATCCACTACCACCCCAAGATCCCTTTCTTGTCCCTGCCAGCACATCAGTGTATATGTAAAGTTAGGATTTTTTTGTCCCAATATGCATCACTTTACACTTGCTCACATTTAATCTCATTTGCCATTTTAATGCCCACTCCTCCACTTTGGGGAGATCCTTTTGGAGCTCTTCACAGTCCAATTTTGTTTTAACCACCCTAAATAGTTTGGCATCATTTGCAAAGTTGGCCACTTGGCTATTCACCCCCAACACCAGGTCATTGATGAACAGGTTGAAAAGCACCAGTCCCAACACAGATCCCTGAGGCACCTTACTGCTCACACCCCTCCATTGTGAGAACTGACCATTGATTCCTACTCCCTGCTTCCTATTTTTTTGCCAGCTCTCATCCCATGACCAAGACGTTTGCTTAGCAGTGTTTGGTGGAGGAGGATGACAATTCCTAAAAAGATTTCCTGTATGCTCTTTTCTTCCATTTACAATCAATATACAGAGAAGATTGGGAAGGGGGTCAGCATATAAAAATCCCGTTCCATAAAACTATGTTGATCTTTTCAGTATTCTTTGTTTTGATGAGTGGCCACTTGCATTCTTATGCTTTTACAGTGCTTGAAAGCTGTGCCAGATGAAAGGTAAAATGGTTGACCTATCAAAACACATAATACTTAAAAGGTTAGAATAGAATGAAGCATAACTTTAATGGTGTTTTCAAACTTTTTATTATGTCTTCCTATGGACAAGGATTATAAATACAAATGAGAGAAGGCACAAGCATTGCCTGTAAAACTCTTAGGATTTTTTTCTTGCCTAAATGTTCATTGTGGAGAGAATTTGTTTTATAATGAGCCTTTCCCCATGCAAATAGGAATATATGTGTTCTGGGTGAATGAAAGGTGTAATTGTACAGATTTAAGAACAAAGGAACCTTCTAAGATTGTGTCATGGAAAATGATATCACTTGAAAAGTAATTTTAGGTCAGTGAACACTTTAAGATGTTACTGCCTCTATTCTGTTCAAACTAAAACATATATATATATATATATATATATATATATATATATATATATATATATATATATATATATATATATATATATATCTGTTTTTGAAATTTTTACAGTTGCTCTGTGTTGGAATAAAACCATGTTTTTTTTTGTCATGCAACTGAAATGGAGTTATTGCTAACATACACCACAGCAACTGCGTTAAGAGAAAGATGAGAGAAGAAATACACCATCTGAGAAGAAAGAGTGTGATAAATCTACAAACAATTATCCTTTGGTCTCTGCAAAAAGGCATATGAATTTTGGGATATTGATGGGTAGAGCTGTGGCTCAGTGCTAGAGCATCTGCTTTCCATGCAGGACATCCCAGCTTCGGTCTGTGATATATCCAGCTCAAAAGATTGGGCAGCCAGTTATGTGAAAGACAATGGAGAGCTCCTGCCAGCCAGATTAGACAATGCTGACCTTGATAGCTCTCCGCTCATCTGATTTCATGGTATTTCTTATGAATATCTTTGGTTGCTCTGCTAATGCATACAATGATTTGATAGAATTATACTTTTATTGGTTCCACAACTTTTCAACTTAACATTTTCTGCCCAATAGATTAGTGAAGCTTTAGGTCCACAATATCCCAATTTTATTGGTTCTCGTAGGTTATCCGGGCTGTGTAACCGTGGTCTTGGTATTTTCTTTCCTGACGTTTCGCCAGCAGCTGTGGCCGGCATCTTCAGAGGAGTAACACTGAAGGACAGTGTCTCTCAGTGTCAAGTGTGTAGGAAGAGTAATATATAGTCAGAAAGGGGTTGGGTTTGAGCTGAATCATTGTCCTGCAAGAAGTAACAAAGGTAAGTGGTAAGTGCTAACTGTGACAGCAAGGTAGACTTCCCCTGACTATGGAAGATCCACTGATTTAGCCATTTGTAATAATCTCTTTTCTTTTCTGTAAAATGTATTAGGGCAGCCAGGGAATAGCTTGTTGCTGGGCAGAATATCCCTGTATGTCTGTGTGCTAAGGAAGTGGGTTAAGAGTCATGGAGAGTCAGAGTGAACTATAAACATTGATAGGAGAAACTGGATAGAACTGAACTGTACTGCGCCGCCTCTATGTCTGGAGTGTTATCAATGCTACCCTGAATGTTGATGGGTTGTCATATCTTGAATTTGGATAAATATCCCTTCCTCAGTATGATCGGGGCTCAGAGATTTCTGCCCATTAGGGCCTCTGAGTCAGCAGCTGCAATAAACTGTTTTCTTGTAATATTGATCTCAGGTCTCTCTCTCCCCCAACGAACCCTTGTTTGCCGTATCAAATCCAAAGCTAATCTGCATGGCTATTGTGGACTGTCTGGACTAACAAAGACTACAGTCAACAATAGCCATGCAGATTAGCTTTGGATTTCACACATTAACAGATCACTTCAGGATACAATGGTTCCATATTAACATACCATATCCTCATTAGCACATTATCTTGATACTTACAGGACAATGGTTAGCACTTACCTTTGTTACTTTTTGCAGGACAATGATTCAGCTCAAACCCAACCCCTTTCTGACTATATATTACTCTTCCTACACACTTGACACTGAGAGATACTGTCCTTCAGTGTTACTACTCTGAAGATGCCTGCCACAGCTGCTGGCGAAACGTCAGGAAAGAAAATTCCAAGACCACGGTTACACAGCCCGGATAACCTACGAGAACCAATGAACTCTGACTGTGAAAGCCTTCGACAATATCCCAATTTTAGTTTTGTTTACTCATCTGGTTACAACAGGTTTCTAGGTCTCCCTTGGCCAGTGGCGGGGGATGGGGGGTATCATTGCCAGATCCAGGTTGGGAAACTCCTGAATGGATTTGAGAACAGAGCATGGGGAGGTCAGTAACCTCCATGGGGTGCAATGCCACAGAGTCCACCCTCTAAAACTTCAATTGTCTCCAGAGGAACAGAGCTTTGTAGTCTTGAGATGAGCTGTAATTCCAGGGCATCCCCAGGTCCCACCTGGAGGCTGGCATCCCTATTAGTGATTCACAAACTGTTGCAGAAAATGACCTCTGTGTGTCTGATTTCCTCCTTCATACATCTTATCTCATATTGTTGGGCCATCAGTTTCTTCTTCATTGGTTTTTTCCACTTTGGTTTCCAAACTGGAGTGCTACTTTTAGGGGGAGTATCCACATGACATCATGGTTTAATCAGGCTACAATCAACTCTCCCCTATCCTCAATATCCTCTCTCCCAGCCCTTTTTTTGCTCTGAACTTTTTGAGAAGAGCACAGTCCAAGAGCATTACCACACTGCACATTTTCAAAGGTCCCACCCACATCAGAGCCATTTTCCTGCTGTCAGCCCCATTCCGCCCACCACACCACCTATAATGCTATAGTGCTTTAGCAATTACCATTTTTTTACACACTCTACTTGTTCAGCAGGGGAAAATGTAAGAAAAAAGGTGGCTGCAAAGTACCAGCATGGTGTAGTAGTTAAGAGCGGCAGACTCTAATCTGGAGAACCGGGTTTGATTCCCCACTCCTCCATATGCAGCCTGCTGGGTGACCTTGGGCCAGTCACAGTTCTCTCCAAATTCTCTTAGCCTCACCTACCTCACAAGATGTTTGTTGTGAGGAGGGGAAGGGAAGGTGATTTTAAGCCGCTTTGAGACTCCTTAAAGGTAAGGAGATATAAGCGGGATATAAAAACTCTTCTTCTAATGGAGGGAAATGTACCGAAATTGCACTATCTACACCCATCCTGGCAATCACTCAGTACTCAGGAGAATGCCCCAAATATTCTGTTGCACCCTGAAATCTCATCAAAGATCCCTGCTTGCAACTGTCACAGCAATCAATCAATATCCAGGAGACTTATTCATGTATTATTGTGCATCCTGATGACTCATCAAGCCTCTCCTTCTCTTTTGTCTGGACCCCGGAAAATCAATCTTCTCTTTGACCTTGGATTACCTGCCAGTTACATCATACTGCCTCAGGGCCCATTTTAGGTATAAATATGACTCTTGGGTTATTCATAGTGTGTGTGTGTGTGTGTGTGCGTGCGTGCCTTGGATCTGACCATACACCTCCTACTTGCATGTAAGGTCGCTGCCTCCTTTACCTCCAGAAACGTGGGTGTTTCTCCTTCTACTGCACTGCTTTCACCAGACATCACTCTCCTAGTGTGGTAAATTTCACTCATTCCTGAAATCTATCTCTCCCACCCTCCACCTTTATTTTACCTCAGCTCTTGTATGAATTGTGCATGTGTGTTTATAGTGGTGTTTGAGATTATTCTTCTGTAATAAAAACCATATTTTATTTGAGCAATTGCCTCTTTATTGAGAGTCTTCCCATGGGACTTATCCTAGTATACAATGGTTACAAGAACCCCAAATTATCCCCTGGCAAAAAACTCAGTCTCCAATGCTAGTTCCCCCAATAAAAGTGGAGGCAATCTAAATTGGGTCACAAGGGGATTTCAGCAATTTGTCAAAAATGGAAAAAGCTGAACCTGCCAAAATCCCCTGTTACTAGGGTTGCCAGCTCCAGGTTGGGGAATACCTGGAGATTTGGGGGTGGAGCCTGAGGAGGGTGGTGTTTGGGGAAGGGAAGGACTTCAATGGGATACAATGCCATAGAATCCACCCTCCAAAGCAGCCATTTTCTCCACGTGCACTGATTTCTGTCAGCTGGAGATCCGTTGTAATAGTGGGAGATCTCCAGCCACTACCTGGGGGTTGGCAACTGTACCTTTTACAGACTGCTCTTAAACACACAGCAGCTCAGTCCTACATAGGTGGTCCCCTCAACTCTATTGGAGGCAACGAGCAATCAGTAAAGCATTACTACCATACTATAAATGTATGGACTACTTTGGAGGGTCATCTGGAACAGATGTTTCTTCAGGGCTAAAATCTCTTTGTCATGACTTATCCAATCCTTTGATCAGGCTGGAGCTTTTTTTGGAACAGACCAAAAAATCTACTTGATGCTTAGTATACTCCATTTTCAATGCACAGCATTGATTATTGCTCAGAGCAACCCATCCTTTCATATCAGTGGTGCAGCTTGAGAGACGGGAGGAGCTGAAAAGAAACACCTCTCCCTGGGGTCCCTCTGCCTGTGTGCCAGCTGAAGAGGCTTTTGGGATTCAGCCTGCAGTCTCCATTTTGCCCATTACAATTTATGTCATGGGAGCTCATAGATGGTGCAGTAATCATTTTTATTCTCGCAGTGTCTAACATACAGCCAGAATTGGCCTTAGGAAAAGTTATAGGCCTATGCTTCAAACTTATTAGAGCTGAAGTCCATTGCCAACTCCATTAACTTCTTTAAATCAAGTCTATAATTAAAGTCGTGGACATGTCTCGGTATACCTTCGGTATGTCAGTTATTTCTTCTAGTATGAGTCAGTGGCTACATTATAGATTTGTGCTGTACAGAATTACTGTATTAGCTGTAGTCATATTTATTGACTTTTATGTCTAAATAGGAGAGCTGGAGGCTGTTATACTTATTGAACCTTCGGAGGAGAAATGAAGGCACTTTGACCATTTTTTTCCACGGGAATGGCAATTTCATATCATCTCTTCACCTCTTGTTAAAATATCCCCTCAGAAATGCAAAGTGGGCGCCATTTCAAAGTGAACAGTAGCATCCAGTTTGGGCTCTGTTTAGTGAATGACCTGTTGGGAAGGAGCTGTAGCTCAGCAGTAGAGCACATACTTTGGTTTGGACCTGACAAGAAGAAGAAGAAGAAGAAGAAGAAGAAGAAGAAGAAGAAGAAGAAGAAGAAGAAGAAGAAGAAGAAGAAGAAGAAGAAGAAGAAGAAGAAGAGTTGGGTTTTTTATGCTGACTTTCTCTACCACTTAAGGGAGACTCAAACTGGCTTACAATCACCTTCCCCTCCCCACAACTGACACCCTGTGAGATAGGTGGGGCTGAGAGAGTGTGAGTAGCCCAAGGTTACCCAGCTGGCTTCATGTAGAGGAGTGGGGAAACAAATCCAGTTCACCAGATTAGCCTCCGCCGCTCATGTTAGAGTTGCCAACCTCAAGTTACTAGCTGGAGATCTCCTGCTATTACAACTGATTCCCAGCTGATAGAGATCAGTTCACCTGGAGAAAATGGCCACTTTGGCAATTGGACTCTATGGCATTGAAGTCCCTCCCCAAACCCCACCCTCCTCATGCTCCATCCCCAAAATCTCCTGCCAGTGGTGAAGAGGGATCGGGCAACCCTAGCTCATGTGGAGGAGTGGGGAATGAAACCTGGTTCTCCAGATTAGAGAACCACTGCTCGAAACCACCACTGTTAACCACTGCACCATGCTGGCTCCCTTTAACCAGATTTTCTGCTGGTGAAAAAAGAGATCAAACGACCACCAAAAAGGTTATGCTGGGAATCATGGGATATGAATGGACAAAGCCATATGGGATAGAGGTGAATTTGAGTGAATAAGCTTGCTGGATCCAACCTTTTGTATGTACAAGATCCCTGGATCTGTTCCTAGCATATCTAGTCAAAGGTCTTACGTAAGAAGGCAGGGAAACAGACCTCTGTCTGAGATCTTGGAGAGTTGCCTCAAGTACTGGGTTGGATAACAGTCCTATTGATCTGAACAACTGGTTTGGAAGATTCTCTTTGCCATGATCAACCTTCTGTCACATTCTGGCATTTCAATGATGGAGCAAACCCTAGATAGGCCTGGCAACATGAGAATGGTCTCCATTCCAGATGGTTCTGGTTGATTTCTGAAGTGCAAAATCAGCAATTTTGTTGACCATGATGAGAGCACTTCTTCAACTCTCATTGCATACTTTAAATTTACCAGTGACAGTGGGGCAAGTTTAGCCCTAACCTCAAAGTGCTGTTGAGTTCACCTTTTATTTTATGCCATAAAAACAAATGTATGCCATGCACACATTTAACAGGCTTCATGCCCTACACTTCCCAACCATTCCAATGATGGTAGGGGTAAGCACCAAGATATTATTATTATTATTATTATTATTATTATTATTATTATTATTATTTATAATTTCAGATCCGGGCATTGGAGGAGTTTTCCTGTGACTGCTTATTTTTGGGTAGTATATTGAAATTTGTGTGGCTTTCAAATTTGTTTGGTTCAGGTCTCAAATTTGTGTGGTTCTTTTTTTTGGGGGGGGTGTTTCAGAGGTTGGGACCATTGTTACCATTGAGAATGTATCTGAGGGTCCAGGGTAGCTGTTTATAAAGATAACGGCCCCTAATTTGCTCATGACACAGCCCTCCTAAAAACTCCCTGAGTTTCAAGCAGATTGAATAAAGGGGGTCAATTTTAAAGACCCCCAAAGTAGGTGACTCTCTGCGCAGCCGTACTTCTCTCGACTGATTCCAAAAATGGTGGTCACATGGCGGCCTAACAGGAGAGCTCCAGCTGGCTATGACATTTATTTTAAAAACCCACATTTACATTTATTTTATTTTCCTGCTCTTACAGTGATTGACTGAATATATTTTTTTAGCCTTTCCACTGAGAACTCTGCATTCACCATCCTTCCTTGTTGTGGTCTGTTTCCATTCGCAAAGTGAAACTGGCTTCCTTTGCAAACCCCTCGGGGGTCGCTTCCCATTGGGGGGGGGAACAGTGCCCAGAGTCTTGACCAGAGATGTCAAACATAAGGCCCGTGGGCTAAATCCGGCCCCTTGAGATCCAGCCTGCAAGACAGCCAAAACAGCCACCCCCACTCTTGATCTAGGCTGGTGGGGGATGGCCTGGCCAGACCAAGTGACATTTATGTCATATCCGGCCCTCGTAACAGTTGAGTTCAACGCCTATGGTCTAGACCAGCATTTCTCAGCCAGGGTTCCCCAGTACCCTAGGGTTCCTCGAGAAATATCGATGAATAGGCTAGTCATATGTAAATTATGTGTAATCATATGTAGGGGTTCCCTGAGACATGAACATTATTTCAAGGGTTCCAAAAGGGTAAAAAGGTTGAGAAACGCTGGTTTAGACACTTGTAATTTGCAATCTCTGTATATACGGACACTTTGAATGCAATCCTGAATGGGGGTAGATCCATGGCACCCGGGAGTGGCAGAGCTGTGTCTCCTCAGAGGTAAGAAAAGCATTTTAAAAAAATGAAAAAGGAAAAGAGGGGGAAATGCCCTGTGGAAAACACCAAGGCTGCACCACCCAAAAAGGTGCCACAGCCCCACCACCATTCAAGGGGGCGTTCTCAGGGTTAAAGGGCTGTGGAAGCTGCCTAAAGGCAGCTCCACCCCCAGTAATGCCCCCCCTGCTGGCAGCAGAGGCTGGCAGTGCCCAGATGCTGGCACCCTAACCCTAACCCCCATGCCTGTGTAAATGCCACCTTATTCCATCATAAGGTGGCACCTATGCCTGTGCAGGGTCATGCCAGCTCCAGAAAAGTTTAACCCCCCCTTCAGGAATGGGCTATAAGAGTCAATGTGGCTTAATGCACAGTGTTGGGCTTATGGTGGAGAAAGCTGGCTTTAAGTCTCTTCTCAGCTACTGAGCCAGCTAGGTGCTTTTGGGGTCAATCACTATTTCTTAATCTAATCTCCTTCAATTGGCTGCTAGGAGGAATAAAACGGGGGGGGGGGGTCTATCTCCTTCTTGAAAGAGGGGCAACATAAAAATGTCACACAAATATTGCAGTGGGTCTAGTATTCAGCTTAACTCCCTTAGCCACAAGCTGAAGTGTGTATATAGGAAATGAGCCATGCTGAGCTGCGCTGAGAGCTGAAAAACCTAAGTGTGGGATAACATAGCATCCCATCAGATATATAACTTCATCTCAGCTATGTTTCTTCAGTGCATTGTTTGTTCTTTTCATTTCAGCATTCCATTTTTGTGCAAATCCCACTTCTGAAGTCCTTCGGAACCAGTATGGCGTAGTGGTTAAGAGCAGGGGTTTGGAGTGGTGGACTCTAATCTGGAGAACCAGGTTTGATTCCCCACTCCTCCACATGAGTGAACACATGAACACTCATGAAGCTGCCTTATACTGAATCAGACCCTTGGTCCATCCAAGTCAGTATTGTCTACTCAGACCAGCAGTGGCTCTCCAGGGTCTCTGGCAGAGGTCTTTCACATCACCTACTTGCCTAGTCCCTTTAACTGGAGATGCCAGGGATTGAACCTGGGACCTTCTGCATGCCAAGCAGATGCTCTACAGCTGAGCCACAGCCCCTCCCCATCTTATCTTAGTGGTGGACGCTAATCTGGTGAACCGGGTTGGTTTCCCCCACCTTCACACAAAGCCAGCTGGGTGACCTTGGGTTAGTCACAGCTCTCTTAGAGCTCTCACCTACCTCACAAGTGTCTGTTGTGGGGAGGGAAAGGGAAGAAGACTGTAAGCTGCTTTGATTCTTCCTTAAGTGGCAGAAAAAGTTGACATATAAAAACCAACTCTTCTTCTACTACTACTTCCTGTTCTTCCCAGTGAAATCTAAAAGCATTGACTAGCATTGGATAGAACAGCACAGCATGTTTCAATTATTATCTGTATTCATAGTAAAAAGTTAGAATGAATTAATTTGTCCGCCATTGCTGCTAATGGGCTAGACAGATTAATCATCCAGTCTTTTCATACTTGACATGAAACTAATTAATCTAAATAGGGATTCAGCAGATTAATTCTATATGAACATAGAGAATAGGGTTGAATTTAACAGTTCAAAGACACAAATCCCAGTGAGTGTACATTTTCCATTTGCTCAATATGTGCTTTTTAAAAAAGTCAACAGAGCTATAACATGGAGTGCTTTTAATGTTCCTTGAGAAACGTATCCCTAAATGACTGAGCACATGTATTAGAAATGAAAAATATTTAAACCTTCTTTATCCACAAAATTTGAATTCTAAATATGTTGTCTGTGACAATACAGTGGCATCACTTGCATACATACACAGTCTGGTGTACTTTCACTGATTAATGTTTATCTGGTGTTTGAGAGCCAGCTTGGTGTAGTGGTTAAAGGCAGTGGTTTGGACGGTGAACTCTAGTCTAGAGAACTGGATTTGATCCCCCACTCCTCCACATTAGCTGCGAACGCTAATCTGGTGAAACGGGTTGGTTTCCCCACTCCTACACATAAGGCCAGCTGAGTGACCTTGGTCTAGTCACAGCTATCTCAGCCCCACCTACCTCACAGGGTGTCTGTGTGGGGATGGGAAGGGAAGGTGATTGTAAGCTGGTTTGATTCTACCTTAAGTGGTAGAGAAAGTCGCCATATAAAAACCAACTCTTCTTCTTCATCATCTTCTTCTTCGGCCCTGAACATTAACTGGCATTTATCACCAAGAGAAGTAGTTTTCCAATGGTGGAAGAAACTCTGTATGTTGATTGAATACTCTGTTTTTGGGAGGAACAGAGTCACAGGATACACCTGTCATGTACCATGACTGCTCAGAACCTAGTTCTAAAAAATCAGACTCTGAAGAGGAGACAGAATATCTGAATCCCTTGCATCTCCTCAAGGATTCCCTTGCAGGTCCCACTGCCCGTTGCTGTCAGGAGAATCCGACATCCTAGAAGGAGAATATGGAGCAATCTGGTTGGGCAGTGGAAGCCATGAATATGGCTTCTTCCTGAGAGCTCTTTTCTTTTGAGATTTGAAAACCACCTTGTCTTTGCTTCTCCAGGCTAAACACACCCAGTTCTTTCAACCTTGCCTCACAGAGCTTTGTTTCTAGATCCCATACCACCCAAGTCACCCTCCTCTGGAAGTGCTTGACTTAATATTATTCTCTAAATGAGGCGTCCTCATGCTTCAGATGAGGCATGGCCAACACAGAACAGAGGGGATGTATTACTTTCTGTGATCTGTCCACCGTACATCTGCTGTTGTAGCCCAATTTCTTTTAGCAACTGCGTGGCACTGCTGCGTCATGGTCAGAGCTGTAACAAGAACAAGACAAGTGAGGCACTTGTTGAGGGGTGCAGAAAAAAGACATAAAATATGCATCTTCTATCCCACTAAGAAAAGGGCACATACTTTATAAAGTAACATTGAACCAACCAAGTGGGGGCGGCTGGTCCATTAGGTTAAAAGGGGCTGTACCCAGGCTTGCCAAGTGCCCAGTATTGCAAATGCTTACCAGGCTGCCCACCAACCCTCAGCTGGGTCATCGGGCAGAAGAGGGCCAGCTGAAGGGGGAGAGCAATTGTCACTTCTGGGTAAACCCAGAAATGACACAGATGCTCTAGCACTCTCTCCCCCCCCCCCAAATTCTATGATTTCCATATGAAAACTCTATGGAAACTCTATGGTTTCCATAGAGTTTCCATAGAGTTGTCATATGGTTTCCATAGAGTTTTCAGAGGTGATTGCTAGAGCATCCATGTCACTTCTGGGTAGCATTAACCCAGCCCCAGAGAGCTCTCACGGGTTTCCAGAGGGGACCCGGAATCCCTAGCTCTACCCCACCAAGTTCAGCTCCTTGCTGCTTGCCTCCCATACACGCAGACTTAACATAAAGTAAAAGCTTTATTGAGTTTACTATCAGCCCAGGGCTTGCAGGCTCCTTCCTTAATCAATCTTGGCCTTTTTGTTGGCTTTTTTTTCTGGACCTCAGCCAAGTTCTTCCCTACACTCAAGCTAGAGGTATTTCTCCCCATTCTTCTTAAAGGCCTAGGCTCCTTTCTGAGCCAAATCTCCATGGCTGCCCAATGCAAAACTATAAAAAAGAGGGTGATGCATATTCAAAGAAGGCTTGGTCAATGGAACTTATTACCCTAGCAGAGACTCACCCAGGCAGCACACCCCACTGCCTAGCTTCCTGCCTCAGTAGTGGAAACTAATTGAAGATAAATCTGTGGGTGTGGTTTTGCTTGGCTGTGCCTTGCTGCTCTGGAAGGGCCTGGGCTGTTGCCCCAGTTAAGCAGTCTTAATTTTTAGATGGGGGAATGAGTTTTTGGAGACATAGTTTAGCAAGAGTTAGGGGGTGCAGGATCTTTTTACCTAATTTTAGGAGGATGAGCCTCCTTGGAAAGCATGGTGTAGTGGTTAAGAGAGGTGGACTCTGAGAACCGGTTTTAATTCCTCGATCCTCCACATGAGCAGCAGACTCTATTCTGGAGAACCAGGTTGATTCCCCACTCCTATACATGAAGCCAGCTAGGTGATCTTGGGCTAGTCACAGTTCTCTCAGGACTCTCTCAGCCCAACCTATGTCACAAGATGTCTGTTGTACGAAGAGGAAGGGGAAAAGATTGTAAGCTGCTTTGATTCTCCTTAAAAAGTAGAGAAAATTGGCATATAAAAACCAACTCTTCTTCTTAAATAAAGAAGCGTTCTTTATAATTTTAAGGGATTTTACTGAGAATAATTTGAAAACAGACACACAGTGCAACAAAATCACATACCCGATACACACAAGAGCCTAAGAAATAAAAGGAAAGAGGGGGTAGACACAAGAATATGAGGGCTGAGGGTGATATTTACCAATCCAGAAGAAATGTGATGTCCAAATTATATCAGCCATGTGAAGGGAGAGAGAAGGGGACCCACAAACAAGTGGCGGGTTGGGTTTGGGAGTCCAGGACACATACTCAGTATGAATGGTGAAAAGGCCAATACTTGTAACAAAAATGAGCGAATTTCAAACTGTGTGTGGCATTGTGTATGCTCATGGCTCTGTGTTGTCTTCACTTTTACTTTTAACTGTTATTATTATTATGATCTTTGACCAGTAAAATCCATATTCACATATATAAAACCTTCAAGTGAAGAAGAAAACAGTTTTTGATAGGGCAACACCAGAAGACTAATCCATGATCATAGTAAGACAGTTTTACCACTTGTATAATTCCAATGACAATGGAGTCTATAAATAAATCTATAAAAGCTAAAATAAAAATAAAATACAGTAACAATATGAATATAAAATTGGTGATTTAAATTCATTTAACATTTTTTCCATTGTATTTGCGGTGAACTGTATTTACAGAAGCACAGAACTTAGCAACATTACTTGTGACCTGCGAATTTTCATCAGAGAGGAGTGTTTCAAGTCGAGTTTTTTCAGAATGACCTGGAATTTTCTTTAGTATAGGGTAAATAATCTTCATTCGCATTCTGTTGTAACTCTGTGTTGTCTGCTTCTCCACTCTTTTCAACAACAGTGGTTGGTTGCTTTTGTGGCGTCAGAGAAAGTCTGAAATTTGAAACGGGTAAGATTGTTCAAGTCATCAGTCCTAGGTGGCTCATGTTAGTGTTCCTGGTTGTCTGGCAGTAAAGGTAAAGGGAGTCCCATGTGCAAGCACCGGGTCATTACTGACCCATGGGGTGATGTCATATCACACATTTACTCTGTGTGTGTGTGTGTGTGTTTGTGTGAAGTGCCTTCAAGTCGCAGCCAACTTATGGCAACCCCTTTTTGGAGTTTTCATGGCAAGAGACTAACAGAGGTGGTTTGCCAGTGCCTTCCTCTGCATAGCAACATTTACTAGGCAGACTATATTTTACAGGGTGGTTTGCCATTGCCTTCCCCATGTCTGCCAGTTTAAACTTTAAAAAAAACAACCATTAATTTTGTTTAATATTAATGTCACTGAAAGCACGAAAAGTGCAATTGTAAAAAAAATATTGTTGTACCTGGTGTAGTTTATTATTCATTTATTAGTTTTATACCCGCCCTCACTTCCCGGCTGAAGTATACATTCCAATAATGAAATCTCATAACAAAACCATAAAATATACAATCTCAGAACATCAGAATAAATAAAATAGGTGATGGTGCTCATAAACAAACAAACAAAAAACCCACTTGTTATTATTCTTGTTGTTTAGGTATGGACCCTTTAACCCTATGGTTATACCATGGGACCTGGGTGCAAAGACCTCAGTTCAGACCCCACAAGGGTTGCCAACCTCCATATGGAACCTGGGGTCCCCCGGAATTACAGCTCATCTCCAGACCACAGTGATCAGTTCTGCTGGAGATGCTTTGGAGGGTGGACTTTATGGCATTGCACCTCACTGAGGTCCTTATCCTCCCCAAGCTCCATCCTCAAATCTCCAGGTGTTTCCCAACCTGGATCTGACAAACCTAGACCCCACTCTGCCCATGTTGCTCATTCAGTGACTTTGCACCAGTTAACCAATCACAGCTGGGTCGTTGCAAGGATAAAATGGAAGAGAACCATGTACACTGCCCGGAGTTCCTTGGGGAAAGAGAAAACTATAATTTACCTCAGGAGAAAACTTCAAATTTACTTCATTTGTATGAAAAAAAGATTAAATGATATCCAGTGACAACCGAGAGATAGGCAGACACTTCTGCCCAACCCATAAGAAATTTCACAGAATCCCTCAGGGGTTTTTGCTTTTTATTTTCATGAGGAGGAACCTTCACCTTAGTTTTGCTGTATAACATTTTAGAGGCAACCCGAGACCTTGCTAAATAGCAATATGCTGTTCCGTAAAATAATCATTGTTTTATGTGGGTGTCGAAATAGCATGTCTCTAGACTTTAGACCATCTCTCTCTGAATTAAAAGCTGTATTATGCAAAGATGTCATAGAAAAATCACCTGGCTTCTCTTGTCTTTCCGATGAAAGGATTACCTAGCAACAGTGATGGGGAGATGCATAATTAAAAAAAAGAAATGTTAGCAAATTAGATATTTTTCATAGTTTTCTTTTTTAATATGTGGGTGCCAAGTACAGAATGAAAAAGATTCCAGGAGCTCACTGAAAATTGTATAAATCTCCAATGAGATGGAGGATGCTGTTGGAGATAAAAAGTATAATTAACCTATTAGATATGTTACATGAGCTTTTTTTTTTTTTAAGCCAGAAATATTATTCTCTACAGGTATTGTTTTTCTGTATAGAAATAAGTGTGAGCCAAATACAATATTCCACAATAGGTTTGGATGTACACATTAGAAAGGTGAAAAGACCACTGCTTATAGCAAAAACGGGCCCTGAGGCTGCATGAGGTAACTGGCAAAAACAAGGGACTTTGCCAGGGACAAAAGGTTTAATTACTGCTCCATTGGCTGCTGAGATATTAAAGTATTGAAAGGGCATGAGGTCATGGCATGAGGTCGTTTGCCTAATTAGTAGGGTTGCCAGGTCCC
This sequence comes from Euleptes europaea, assembly GCF_029931775.1. NCBI lineage: Eukaryota > Metazoa > Chordata > Lepidosauria > Squamata > Sphaerodactylidae > Euleptes > Euleptes europaea. The sequence goes on along the minus strand of NC_079319.1, from coordinate 88,980,062 downwards.
TCTTCACCACTGGCGGGAGGTTTTTGAGGCAGAGCCTGAGGAGGGTGGGGTTTGGGGAGGGGGTGGGGCTTCCTTGCCATAGAGTCCAATTGCCAAAGCGGCCATTTTCTCCAGGTGAACTGATCTCTGTCAGCTGGAGATCAGTTGTAATAGCAGGAGATCTCCAGCCACCACCTGGAGGCTGGCAACCCTACTGATTAAGTACCAGCAATGACTTTTGCATAGAGTTTTGGATATACCGTATCTTCGAAGTTCTCCCAGGAAGAGAAGAGTGATCTGCTCTGCAAGTCAGATGGAGCTGGAGGGTAAATTAGATATGCAAAAAGACTAGTCAGAGTTAGTTGAATAGTTCCTGGACTGCTAATGGGATTAAGGTGCTGGCTATCCGTTCCAGGTGTCTGCTTGGAGCGCTTCATTAAGGATGTGAGGAAAGCTCATTTACTCCCTATTGTTTCTAGCTTTTCCACCTCAAGGTCAGAGGAATGCCAACAACCCATCTCTGCCTGATGGTGCCCAAAGTTTGCACAGGTCACCAAGATGGAGTCCAGAACCCTGGAATCTTTGGTTCACCTTGGCATAGCAGTGCCCGGCTTTTCCTGGCAGCTTTGGTCCCTTATGGCCACATGGCATATCAGGTTGCTGGAACAGATAGGAGGCCAACAACAACAACAACTCTGTGACATAGGTCAGACTGGGAGCGACTGGTCTCAGCAAGCTTCCCAGCAAGCTTCCACTGCAAGGATTTTAACCTGTGTTAAGCTGTTTACACTGAAGGAACTGGCAGCCACTGGGCAAATCCTCTTCCTCTTGCCTCTTCCTCCACTGCATGTTTGGATATCCATCAGCCCACTCCTGTCAGTCTGCCAGCATGGTGTAGGTGTGGTGTAGTGGTTAAGAATGGTGGTTTGGAGTGGTGGAGTCTGATCTGGAGAACCGGGTTTGATTCCCCACTCCTACACATGAAGCCAGCTGGGTGACCTTTGGCTAGTCACAGCTCTCTTAGAGCTCTCTCCGCCCCACCTACCTCACAGGGTGTCTGTTGTGGGGAGGGAAGGGAAGGCGATTGTAAGCCGGATTGACATCAGCACCTCCTATATCAATCTTCTGCCGTCTCCCTTATTTTGGTCCTATAATCATTCAGCAAGCATTCATTTCTATGGGGAAAAATAAAGTTTGAAGACAAAGCCACAAACCTGCCCATCCACTGTTTGCCTGTACCAGTACAAACCCAAATACAGACTCCATGTGTAGGGTTGCCAACCTCTAGTTATGCGACCCCCGAGCTTGTTCTTCCTTTCCACAACTTGCTGTTTTCCTTTGGACTTTTCCTCGCTTTGACGCGGATGGTGAAGTAACCGTCATATTATTTGGACGTTCTTTTCATTTGTGTTAAAGAACATTACATGGTGAAGTAACCTACCTTTTTGAAGTTATTGAAGTTATTGGAGTTTCTGTACCCTTTTGGACATTCCTACACCTCGTTTGAATTTATCTGGAGTACATTTTGTCTGCTATAAGATAAGTGGACGGTGAAGTAATCTTCTTCTGATTTATATTTATTTTTGAATTATTGGAATATTTACCTTTGAATTATTGGAGTTTTTGTAATGTGTATATAAATTGAGAATACATTATTTTGATTAAGTTGAGCTTGGGTGCTGTTTATTTCTTGTAACCTCCAGGTGGCGGCTGGAGATCTCCCGCTATTATACCTGATCTCCAGCCAATAGAGATCAGTTCCCCTGGAGAAAATGACCGCTTTGGCAATTGGACTCTATGGCATTGAAGTCCCTTCCCTTCCCTCCCCAAACCCTGCCCTCCTCAGGCTCTGCCCCAAAAATCCTCCCGCCAGTGGTGAAGAGGGACCTGGCAACCCTATCCATGTGGGAGGTATAGTACAGTGCTTTGTACAGAATGCACACTGCACATAGTATACACGTTCACAGTGGACACCCCCCACCACACACACACACACACACATATTCTGCCTGTCATTAAAAGTTAAAGGAAGGAACTAAAACTGAATTTTAGATGGGCCTTCTCTTCTGGCCCCACGGGGAGAGCTTCTTAGTAGAAATGACTTTGTTGTAAACCCTACAGTTTTGGGGTATTGTTGTGCCTCACTAAAACCTGTGAGATTGGATGTTATTTTGACAATTTGTGAAGGAGGAAAAAAAATGTGTTGCTGAAATGGATTTGACTCACCGAGCCAGTATTGTCCCTCGTGGCTGCCATCTTCTGCTTATTGCAACTAAATGTTGAAGCAAGATTTGAGTGTCTAGTCCATATGTCAGAAACATTTTTTCCTCCTCAGATGTGAACAGATTGCAGAAACCTGTGCAAGGATGACGTCCCGTGTCTAAACAAAAGCAGCATGAAGTGTGAATTACACCCTCTCTTCTCTGTGTGTGGGATTTTAACTTGGAGGCGTGATTACAACAAATGTCAACAGTTGGTAATACATCCAGAATTAGGGCTGGTGATATTCATCATAGCATTATCATGCTTGGAGTAATATGATGGTGAGTGCATCACTTTGGCTGAGCACCTAGTTGGAGCTATAAGGGCTATCCTGCTGGATTTCATTATATTATTTCTCTGCAGAACACTCACAGTGAAGAGGAAAAACTGTGAAGGCCATTGTATTTTCTCAATATAATTGCCAAGGAAACTGGAATGCACTGTCTCAGAGGGTGGTGGAGTCCCCGTCTTTGGAGGTCTTTAAGCAGAGGCTGGATGGCCATCTGTCGGGAGTGCTTTGATTGTGGGATCCTGCATGGCAGGGGGAGGGTTGGGGTCACTGGGGATGTGGGGGGGAGGTAGCTGTTAATTTCCTGCATTATGCAGGGGGTTGGACTAGATGACCCTGGTGGTCCCTTCCAACTCTATGATTCTATGAGATCATCATTGGTCACTTCCATTTTCATTATGGGAAGAAATAACACTGATTGGCTGGAAATATCTATTCACAGAATTAGTTAGGTGATCCCCCTCCCCATATCGTTTTAGGTTTTGCTGATTACATTCAGCCCCACCCCCAAAAAACTATACCACTTTTGCAAACATTCAAAGCATATTTAAAATAACAAATGTCATAGATATGCAATAAATAAAATACATCAAATCAAGCCTGAACTGACCCTAGAAGCTAAAATGACTAAACTGAGGCTGTCATACTTTGGTCACATTATGAGAAGACCAGAGTCACTGGAAAAGATAATCATGCTAGGAAAACTTGAAGGCAGTAAGAAAAGAGGAAGACCCAACAAGAGATGGATTAATTTGCAAGATCCGAGCAAGGATAGGATGTTTTGGAGGACATTGATCCATAAGGTCACATGAGTTGGAAGCGACTTGATGGCACTTAATACACACAATCCCACAACACTGAAAAAAGACAGGGAGTTTATTCTCCCTTTCTCAAAATATGAATACCTAGCAGCATCCAGAGTTCACGAGTGATAGCTTCAGGTCAGACAAAAGGAAACAGTTTACAAACAGTAATCAAGCCGTGGAACTCACTGTCATGCCCCCCCCCCCCGCGCCAGTGGCCGAGTCTGAGGCCTCAGATGCAGAAGTGGAACAGTTGGCCGTCCCATCAACAGCTGACCCTCCTGGGAATGCAGCTGAGGAACCTTCTCAACCAGATGTTGAATTAAAGGGGCCGTCAGACACTTCTACGTCTAGCCAGGCTGAGGAATTCCAGTCCCCCTTTGAGGCCCGACTGCCAGAGCCAGCCAGATACTCAGAAGAATCCTCCCCCAGGGTTCACCACAGGCAGAAACTCCGGACCCTGCTGCATGAAAAAAGATGATCGACCTGGCTGCAAAGCCAGAGAGGCATTCCAGCTGCAGAGAATGACACTGAGTGATGACAGGACCAACCTCACTCTGATAGCTGTCCAGATTTAAGGCACGGCTAAAGTCAGCCTAGGCATGGAAGCAATGTACTGAATTCCCAGTTTCAGCTGAGCACCACTCCTACACCCCATCCCGTTTGCTGTCTTGCCTGAGAATGACTTTGGACTGTTTGACGATGACACTTGCTGCCTTGCTTGTGACCCGGACCTTGGACTTCTTGATGACAACCCTTCCAGCCTAACCTGTGATACCTAAGAGACCCTGGCCTGACTTCTTGGATTGCTTCCCAGACTTTGCCTTACCACTGCAGACCCCACTGTTTCTGTGCAGCCACCCAGGCTGCAGAAGCCTTGGCTTCTGTACCCTCCACTGCTTCCTGCCACACCCGCTCTCAGCTCCCTCTGCAATGTGCTGCAGTAGCAGCCCCAGCCAGCCTGCCCGGGCAGTACACTCACTGCTACAGGGCTTTCATGTTGGCCGCTAGTTTAGACTGACTTGGAAAGGGGATTATGCAAATTCATGGCTCCAGCAGCAATGGTTATTAACCAGGATGGCTAAAGGTGTGTGTTCAGAGGCTGTATACCTCTGAATTCTAATTGTGTAATGGACCTTCTGAGGCATTTGGGTTTCTAGTTGTGGGAAATACGGCATTGAATCAGGTGACCGTGGTCATCTTGTTATGTTAACAGTAAACTATGACATAAACTATGACACAGAAGCACCAATGAACAGGATAGAATAAAACTGCAGATTTTTGGTAGAAAGGGATTGGAGCACCTTTCCTATAAGGAAAGACTGAAGAGTTTGGGAGCTTTCAATTTAGAAAAGAGGTGACTAAGGGGGGTCATGATAGAAAATTTTGCATAGGGTGGAGGAAGCGGATGCAGATAATTTTTCCTCTTCCTTCCATATCATTACAACTTGGGGGCATCCAATAAAACTGACAGATATTAGGTTCAGGACAGACAAAAGGAAATGTATCACTCATTGAGTAATTAAATTGCAGAATTCAGTGATAGTGGGTCTAATGATGGCTACAAGGATAGGTGGCTTTAAAAGGGGTTAGATAGATTCTTGGAGGATAGGTCTATCAGTGGCTACTAGCCACGATGACTAAAGAGAACCGCCATGTACACAGGCAAAAAACCCTCCAAATATGAGGGCTAGGAGGCAAGACCAGGGGAAGGCCTCGGTCTCTATGCCCTGTTTATTAGTCCTCTAGGGCAACAGATTGGTCTTTGTGTGAATCCGAGAGCTAACCTAGATGAGCTACTTGTCTGACTCAACAAGTCTCTTCTTCTGGTCTTACTAGCTGTCCAAGCCTCTGTTGCAATGTTCTTTGTTGGTGGAGTCTGATCTGGAGAACCAGGTTTGATTCTCCACTCCTACAGATGAGCGGCGGAGGCTAATCTGGTGAACTGGATTTGTTTCCCCACTCCTACACATGAAGCCAGCTGGGTGACCTTGGGCTAATCACACTTTCTCAGGGAAGGTGATTGTAATCCGGTTTGATTCTTCCTTAAGTGGTAGAGAAAGTCAGCTCGTCTTCTTCTCCTCGTCGTCTTCTTCTTCTTCTTCTTCTTCTTCTTCTTCTTCTTCTTCTTCTTCTTCTTCTTCAACGTCCTCTTGAACAGATGTGAGCTTGCAAGAAAGGATTGCAAGAAAGGAGCTGTCAGGTTTCAGCAAATGCACGGCGTCCCAGGCAATAGAACTCAAATCCAGACAGAGCAGTGATTCAAGAATTTATTCCGGAGGTCAGTTATTTCAGTAAAGAGACGAGCAAGGCTGGAATACATGACTGGGGGAGTATGGAAACATATATAGGGCTGATACAATAGGGTTACAGGAACAAAGAGACAATGTAGTCATTTCCTGCCGGTAACAACTTAAGTAAAACTGAAACAGAAACAATTGTGAGCCATTAGTGGAGGAGATGACCGAGCTCTTGGCTTTGTGTGCGGGACCCGATATCAGATCGGAGATTTACACGGGCGGGCCCCAATACAATTGTAAATCCCTGGCCGGAGCTCGTATGCAAAACGGGGGGGAAGGAGTGCACGGAGAACTCCATTTTGTTCATGGGGAAACCATCTTGTTTGGGAACGGAGATGTCAGAAGCCCTATCTGACAGGAGCTTGCAGGAAAGGAGCTTGCAAGACAAGGAAAAACTCCTGGTTTTTTACCTACAGCTGAAAATAATAGCTGATCCTTCCTTTTCATCAGAATAGCATTTTAAAATTCTAGAACTCTGAGTGTTAAAATGAGTAAGATGATCATTATGTACCCCTGGACAACATCTAGATGGGCTCAGGGACCTCTTTGGGAGAGCAGCACACAGTGCTGTCCTGTTATCACCATCTCAACCATCTTTGCCTCACATTTGGTAACTGGTGGTCCTTAGAGGGTCAGCTTTGCCCCGAAGGTGTCCAGTTGCTGACCCCCATCTGCCTTTCTGCCTCTCTTCCTCCTTCAGTACTGGCTCCTCAAACCTTTCAAATCTATTCACTTTTCATTTTTCCACTTTTCTATTATAACTGTTACCAAAGTGTTGCTTGGGCAATTGCAAAACCGGGCCCTGTGTTTAGCTGTTGATTGTCTTGCAGAAGTGCCTCTCCAACAAGCGGTGAAAAGACACTGAAGACATACAAAGTGCATCAAGGATTTCTATAACTGTCTTTCTTGGTGACAGGCATACAATACAGTGTGAGACTGAAATTGCCTATCTGACATAGTAAGCCTGTATATCTCATGTCTAGGGAAGATGACAACGGAAAGTTCAAATGTGTCCTGTTTTGGAAAGGAAGACTCACTTAGCACAATTCATCCTTGGATCAGCAATATGTGATTGCATCGGTAACAAGGAGTTCTTCTTTCAGTCTTGCATTCCTTTCATTTAAAAAAAAAAGGGAAACAAGAGTAGAGTAGTAAAGTTGGTGCAACTTCGAGCTGAGCTGGTTGAAATTCCACATCCACCATGAACTTGCAAGAAACCACACCATCATTATTCAGGACTCAGACATGACAAAAATCATGCAGTTGTATCTGTCTCTAAAACAAAAATTACAGGTTCATGCAGCCTCAATTTGCCTTGGTTCCATGTTGGAAAGAAGGAAAAGGTTTTAACCCTATGCTTGGTTTAGATAATTGAAACCTCATCCCTCATGCCGTTAACCGTTAAAAGGGAAAAAATACATCTTTTAAATCACTTTTTCCTCTTTAAATAACAAACCAGGAAGAACAGCTTTGCTTAGCAAAACCAAGCAGAGACTGAATGCCAAAATCCTTCACTGCATGTCCCTAAGTCAAACTGAGGCTACTTAAGCCTGCAATTTATGTTTTACAGATGGACCAAGATACATGAAATCTATCTGAGCTCTCAGTTTCCTGTATATTATGTAACATGGACCTGTCTTGTAGGACCATTTTAAAGGTTACTGAAACACGATATGAGCATTATTTCCAATATTCATAAAGTGTTTCTGTATCAATGCTATTGTTATTAAAATATAAGCCAATATGCCTATTGCCAGCTATGGGTTGAGCCATGGAGCATGCCTAGACTGGGTGGTTGAATCCTTTCTGGGTGACACAGGTCATTTATGCATGGCCGCTTTACCCTCTTTTATTCCCTGTTTCAACCAGGATCAATTTTTTCAGTATGCACATTACCTCATTCCTTGGAAGCTCAACACTGTTTCAATGCAAAACGAACCCAGTTTTCCCATTCCTCTTCTGGCCTGAATTAAACTGTTCATCGTGGCTCATTCCAGAGTCACAGAGCATGCATACTTGGTTCTCGGGTGGAGCTTCGCCCCACCCTTTTCAAACCTCTCTTCAAGGCAGCCAAACAGGGGAAGCACTGTTTGGCTATTCTCACAGCCAATTGGCTTCTCTCACAGATTGGCTTCTCTCACAGCCAATCATGAAGCAGTGTGTAAAGAGGCAGGGATTCAAGTGCTTCCTGCTACCTCAGAGCTCTTTCTGAGCAAAAGAAAGGCTTTTTAAAAACGAGGCTTGGATTTCTGCCCCCCCTTTCAGATTGCTCCAGTTTTTTTTATATATGTATATATTTTGTTCTTAAAATGCTTTTTATGTGGCAGTTAGGTCTGTGGGGAAGGAAATCTCTCAGGGTGAGTACTGCAAAGTCAGCCAATTACAGAGCAGCATTTAAAGGGGTGGGACTTGATTTGAACTTGGGAGACTGCTTTTCTGTATTCATGCATCCATTAGCACAGTTTCGTCTCTGATCATTCCAGCCAATGCATACAGTTTCCCCCAACCCGGGTTACTTTGATCCTGGCTGAAATGGGGAATAAAGGAGGTTAAAACAACCACCCATAAATGACCACAATCTGCTATGGAGATAAGCCAGGAAGGAACGGATTCATTTCATGCTCCATCAAAACAGTTTGGTCACACTCAGCCCAGGCCCCTACTGCTTTTCCAGTGAGAACAATGGGGACAATATGAAAATTATTCTTTTTCTCGGAGCTTTCACTGCTAGTTTTCCTACCCAGCTCAGAAGCACAAACTTTTGTCTGTCCTTTTCTCCATGTCCTCCCCTCCCAAGGATCTGTCAACTCTTTGCCTGGTACTTCTTTTTGCAAGTTCATATTACTGTGACGATGACTGAACATTGAATCTGTGGTTCCTCTAATTTGTCTCCCTTTTGGGTCATTGTGACTGGACCTCAATACCTATACTGTTCTACAACCAATTGTAGTGATGTTATCAAATACCATGAACATGTTGTTTTGATTTGAAAATCCCATTGCCTCTGGATTGTGTTTTTCTAGAAGTTGCAGATAGCGCAGGAAAATGGGATGGGTGCAAGTCATGCCCATTTGCTTCCTCACATGTTACCCTAAGTAGGCAGTCTCCACTTTAGTTGGAGGAATTAGCTGGAGACAGAGAGCGAGAGGGGGTAACTGGGATCGATAACCTATGTATACCAGGGTAGTCCTGGGTGAAAACTCAGATGAGCAGGCAGTTATATAATTAAAATATAGTTTTATTAAAGACTAAAAATAGTAAAACAAGAAATATATTTTAAGCAATGAACATAGGCACACAAAGCATACAAGAGTTGACTAAAACAGGAAGTTGGATAGGGTTTCAGGGATGGGCCGATAGTTACCAGTCTTGAAGGGACATCCAGGGAAAGCATCGCTGAAGAAGAAGACAACCAGTGTTCCCAGGAACAAGAGAAAGAGCCCCCACACAAGTGGGTGTGCATGTACAGATCCAGAACACACACACACACTATGAATGGACCAATATTTACACCCCAAAATGGGTCCTGAGGTGGTATGAGGTAAGGTGGCATGAAAGCCAGAGACAAAGAAATGCTTGCTTTTCCAGGGTTCCAACAAAAAGATGTGGTGTTGGAGAAGAGTGTTACAGATTCCGTGGACTGCCAAAAAAACAAATCAGTGGGTTCTAGATCAAATCAAGCCTGAACTGACCCTAGAAGCTAAAATGACTAAACTGAGGCTGTCGTATTTTGGTCACGTCATGAGACGACAAGAGTCACTGGAAAAGACCGTCATGATAGGAAAAGTTGAGGGCAGCAGGAAAAGAGGAAGACCCAACAAGAGATGGATTGACTCAATAAAGGAAGCCACAGCCTTCAATTTGCAAGATCTGAGCAAGGCTGTCAAAGATAGGACATTTTGGAGGACTTTCATTCATAGGGTCGCCATGAGTCGGAAGCGACTTGACGGCACTTAACACACACACAACAAAAAGATAGGAGAGGTTTGATGAGTCATCAGGACTAGAGGTGTGCATTGAGCTACCAGTAAAAAAATGGTGGCAATAATGGGAGCCGAAAAAGTGGATCCAGAATAATGCCAAATTTCCCCAGCATTATTTCCCCAGCATTACTTTGGCCCTGCCACCGTTCCCCCCTCCCTCCCCCTCTTACTTACCTGAATCAGATACATGCTGCTTGCAGGCTCGAAGCTCCACCTGCAGTGTGGAGCCTGCAAGCAGCATGCATCTGAACATCCCAGCATTTAGATCGCTGTTGCCTGCGGGCTCGGACCTCCATGTGAAAGTCTGAGCATGGTTCTGAGCATGGTTCTGAACACCTCAGTGGTATAGAATTAAATGCTGGGGTCCATAGAGCCCAGCATTCAGCTCGGTGCCAGGTATTTTTTGGGTTCGGCTTTTAAAAATCTGAACATTTTTGAATTTTTTGAAAAGCCGAATCCATTATATTTGGCTTTTCGTATTTTCCCAACAATTACAGGTGTATTAAACCCAAACCCACACAATACTGGAAAAAGATGCACTGCCCTAGTCAGGACCCAAGACAAAGTTTGGGCTATTCTCCTGAATAGTGATTGATTGCTTGGATGGGTGCAGGAAGGGTAAGTAATAGTCTTCTTGGAGCACTGATTAAATCACTTTAAGGTGACACAATGGGGATTAGCTAACCTCTTTGTCCAGCCAGGCACAACTTGGGGCCAGGGGAAAAGTTCAGTCGCCAACCAACTTTCCTGCCCAGGCTTGACACACAAGATAGATCCCAAACATCTCAGATGTTGTGTGGAGCAGTTTTTCGCTTTGATGCAAGTCTTTGGCCCCCGTGCTTGCTTGATGAACACTGCATAAATAGAATGAGTGTATATGCAGTGTTCATCAAGCAAACACTATATTTTCAGATTAATGTAAAACAGCATTTCTCAGGTGGATGTCAGGGGGGCTGCAAAGATACTTCAGTGGGGCCACAAAGGGCACACTCTTCTCACATGCTTATCCAGGTTTTTGTGTGATGCTGGCATTCTTCTGTTTCTATGTGCAGTTCTGCATGTTTCCCCAAAATCCTTTGCACCCCTATTCAGCAATAGGGTGGAGGACTCTGTGGGACATGGGCAGCTTGCCACATGGACTTTGAAATGTGGCTGTCCATTGTCTAGTGAGTGCCAGTGAGGCGGGGGGCTAGCGCTTCTGGGAAAAAAATGTAAATCAAAATAGAAACCTTCAGGTTAAACTCTGAGAACTGCCAGTGTAAAAGTCTAAATGTACTGACTGTTCCTTTTACAGTGAAATCCCAAGAAAGCTTTCCTGGGACTTAATGCCACTGAATACATCTGAGTGGGGTTCTGAGTAGACAGACCTGTTTAGGTTTGCTTTGTTAATTTGTAACTTAAACTGCTCAAGTATTATAATGTTGCCTCTTAGAAAAGCATTTAAAAGCATGTGGTTCGAGATGTGCCTTTGTGTTGAAAGCTACTTAGATATCTCCAGGTTAAGTTCTCAGCTTCTTTCAATTATAATTTTTTAAAGTATGTTATGAATAGGAAAACTTACTTGGCATTTTTTTTCCTCCTTCTGTTCCACACTACACCATGAGTGAATTTATTTCTTAATACCTGATATTAAATAAGAAATGATGTACTTAAGGAATGAATAGGTGTTCTGTCTAAGGTTGCCAACTTCCAGGCAGGGCCTGGAGATCTCCCAGAATTACAACTGATCTCCAGACTTGAGGAAATGACAGCTTAGCAGGGTGGACTCTATAGCAGGGGTGTCAAACATGCGGCCTGAGGGCCGGATCTGCCCCCCCCCGGAGGTCTGTTCTCTGGCCCGAGAGCTGAGGCTTGTGCCCTCCCTGCGCCCTCCCAACGCTGCTTCCCGGGCAAAGCCAGGCCCTCATGGGCCAGGGTCCCCTCCCTGCCACCCCTCCCCCAGTCTGGAGTCCCCATCCAGAGGCCTGGTCTACCGCCATGAAAGCTGATTGGTAGACCTGGCCTCCGGCTGAGTCCCCAATGTGTAGACCTGGCTTCCGTGGAGGCGGGGGGGGGGGGAAAGGCCCTGTCAGGAGGCCAGGTGTACTTACAGGCAAGCCAACGGGTAGATCTGGCCTCTGTGGGGGGGGGGAAACTTGTCTCCTTCCAGAGGCCAGGTGTACCACTTACCCAACCACTGGTTTCTATGGGCCTCCGGAGGCCAGGTCTACTCATTGGCTTGCATGTAGGCAGACCTGGCCTCTGGAGGCCCATAGAAACCAATGGGTGGACCTGGCCTCCAGTTCTCTTTTGGGCTGCAGCTGGAAACCCAGCCTTGCTTATCCCCCCCTTCCTTTTCAGGTACAGCATGCCCTCCCTGCCATCCCCCTGCCGTAGCTTCCCAGGTATGTATGTATGTATGTATGTATGTATGTATGTATGTATCTATCTATCTATCTATCTATCTATCTATCTATCTATCTATCTATCTATCTATCTATCTATCTATCTATCTATCTATTATGCATTGTCAGCCCGACCAAGAGACATTTATGTTATATCTAGCCCACCTCACAAATGAGTTTGACACCCCTGCTCTATAGCATCACATCTGTGGTGAGATTCTTCTGCTTCAAAATTTCCAGATACTGTCCCCATATCTCCAGGAATTCCCCAAACCAGAGATGGCAAGAAATAAATGTGTGTGTGTGTGTGTGTAGTTTGTGGTGCTGCTGAAAACCACAATAGAAATTTCCTTGGAAACTCATTTTAAATTTACACATTTACTTGGTTTGTAAAAGTTTGTGATGCAGTCAAGGTAGTGATTGGGAAAGGTGGATTACTGGTTGTCTTACATTATCTGCTCTGACACATAGCCTGCAACATGTTTTAATGTCTTCAGTGTACTGACAAGGGGAGGGGGCTTGTTAGGAGGCAATATTTTCTGGCACAAAAGCTGTGGCCGCTAATCTCAGGAACCTGCTGGACCTCGACAGTGGCATTCATCTTTGAGCCATAGCACTGAAACCAGGCCTCAGCCATGTTATGACAAATATGCTGATATATAATGTTTTTGGTGCCCACTGTGAGCTACTAGAATAGAACTGGCTATATAAATTATAATAATTGGTAATGATTTGTTCTTTAAAGTGCTTCTCAGTGGACTTAGAACTCTGCCTAGGATGGCACTGTCAGAATCCTTACAATTCAGTGGCTTGGATCCTGTCTAGAATTTTTGTAGGTTCATTTAGAGCACTGGTTCCCAACCAGGGGTCCATGGACCCCCAGGGGTCCGCGAGAACTAAATTAAGGTCTGCGAAACAAAGTTATAAACCCATAATAAATTAATATTTTCAATTAAAAGTTCTCTATTATAAAAATATATATTCAAATATTATTCTAAGTTTAATGTTTAACTAACAGTTATGATTAAAGTTTATTTTCAAATTCTCAGAATTTTTATTTTGAACCTTGGGTCCCTGCACCGAACAAAAAAGTCCTAGTGGTCCCTGGTCAAAAAAAGGTTGGGAACCACTGATTTAGAGGGGTTTTTTTTTTCCTGAGTCTCCCTTCCCGAGCAGCCCAACCCCCTTAACTGCTGGCCCTCAGAGACAGAGGACCCCCCAGGAATAGCTTAGTGGGAGTCAGAAGTCTCCCATAGGAGGGGTAAGTCGACAAAAAAATGCCCCCTCAGGCAGGATCCAAGACAGGATTGTTGTTTACCACAAATCAGGAAAGGGGAGAACTGTAATTTGCTTAAAGACCCCTAGTGGATTTCTGAGGAGCGCCGTAGCACAGAGCGGTCAGCTGCAGTACTGCAGTCCAAGCTCTGCTCAAGACCTGAGTTCAATCCTGACAGAAGTCGGTTTCAGGTAGCCAGCTCAAGGGTGACTCAGTTTTCCATCCTTCCGAGGTCGGTGAAATGAGGACCCAGCTTGCTGGGGGTAAAGTGTAGATGGCTGGGGAAGGCAATGGCAAACCACCCCATAAACATAGTCTGCCTAGTAAACATTGGGATATGACATCACCCCATGGGTCAGTAATGGCATGGTGCTTGCACAGGGAACTACCTTTACCTTTTGTGAATTTCTGACCGATGGAAAATTTGAACCAGGGACCTCCTTCACATTCAAGTGTGGTCCAAATGAGCTACAACGCCCAAACACACTCAGAATGGAACCATGATGCAGAAGTAACACACAAACCAACAGCACCATAGTTTACAACTCAAAAGTCTCTCAGCAAATGCATTATTCCAGATCTCAGCCAACATATTCTATCTCACCTGAGCACACAATTTACTCTTAAATAAATATTGGTTGCATTCTTTATTTTATCCCATCCTTCTTTTCTGGAAGATGAACTTGGTTTTCTCCTTTCACGTTTTATCCTAATAAGAACCTATGAGGTAGGATTAGGTGGGCAGAGAATAGCTGGTCTAAGGTCACCATGCACACTTAATGGCTGAGGTGGGATTTGAACCCAAATCTCCCCAGTGAAATCCTAACCACAACATCTCACTAGTTTGATAGCTTTACTTTAGGGAAATGTTTCCCAACCTGAAGGTCAGGGACCCTGTGTGGGGCTGCAGAGTTATTCGAAGGGGTCAGCAAATCCATACACACACTAAGCACTTTCATTTGGGTCGTTTTGTCATTATATATTGTCTCAATCAATTGATACTAATAGTGGAACTGCCACCATGTGGGGGATCCACAAAACTGTTTGATGTTAAAAAGGGGTCCTCGAGAAGCTTGGTAAGCTGGACCGTCTCTCCTGGTATACCCCGTGAAGAGCATTGAGATCATCTGTTAATAATTTAATGGTGGTCCGCAGCCCTAAGAGTGTGTGGCTGTCCTCGACGAGAGCCAGGGCTTTTTCGGCCCTGGCTTTGGCTTGGTGGAATGCTCTGTCTGATGACACCAGGCTGAAGCCAGGGCCGAAAAAGCCCTGGCTCTCATTGAGGATAGCAGCACACTCTTAGGGCTGCGGACCACCATTAAGACAGAGTTTTTTTCCACCAGGCCTGTAGTTGAGATCTCCAGGCTCCACCTGGAGGTTGGCAGCCATATCATTTGGAAAACTCCAAAGCTGGTGGGGCAACCACAGGGAGCAGCATCAGCATGACCACACCTGATGCTGCAATGAGAACTCCAGAAAATTGCCATCAGCAGAACCATTATGAACGCTGTATGGGAAGAAACACAACTGGGGACACTGTTGTATGATGAGCCACCCATGTCAGAAACGGTGTCAGGAGCTGGATTGACATGCTGCTCTTAGCACAGTGGGTGCCTTTCAATCGTGCCCCCTTGGGCATATGGTTGAGCTGACCTTATTTATATCCCAACTCCCTCAATCTTGAATTGTGGCCAGCAACATACTGGCAACTGGAGAAGATGGACTGCAAAGGCTGGATCAGGGCTAATGCAGAGTTTTGGTTGCTTCGGAGTAGAAAGATTATTCGAATGGCATGCCACGAACCTGTTCTCCTTTGCTTGTGTGCAAATTTGGTTTATATTTCTTCCTGGAGTAGACACATAGTCCAAGCTGCTGTCCCTGGGATGGAGCCATCAGATCTTCTCATCTTGTTTCTCCCTTAGATTCAACAGGCTGGTGTCTTGGGAGTTGTTGAACATCTGTAGAGGGGAGGGGACATCAGCTGCTCAATGGTCTTGCAGCTCATATTGCTTGGTCCCCAGAGTCTTCGGGCAAAGTAACGGGAAGCGGCTTCCCCTCCCCACAACTTCCCTGTGGCAAGGGGGTGATTAAAACACTTCTCCTGCACAGTCAGACTGAAATTGCTGGCAAAAGACATTTTTCCCCCTTAAGAAAATATGTGCTTAATTAACAAAATCACCCAAGAGAACCAGATTGTACAGCCCTGGAGGCCCTATCTTCGACACCCCTGATCCATCTCATTTAAAGTGAAATATTCGCCCCCAAAACTCTTTGGTCCTAATTATAAATTCACACTTATTGGAATTACTGTGGGTATAAATGACATCAGAGCAGTTCTTTCTCCATAGCTAGGTCCCAATAAGCGATGTTTTCAACCAGACTGTTCCATTCTATTTCTTAAAAAAAAAAAAAACCCAAAAAACAGCAATGTGGCTATTGTCCAGCCACAAAAACCATCACGTAAATGTAATATCATTTTGTGCTCTGGTGCACCCAGAATACAGAGCTATGAAATAGGTTCTCCTAGTCATTAGCATAACCTAATCATGATTATATTAAGGAAACAAATTACACTGGATTCATTTTTCAATGAGAAAAAAAATCTTTCCGCTATGTGTGTGTGTGAGGCATGGTTCAGACATTACATGAAACTACGGCTGGTTCCAGATTGGGGGGTGGGCAATGAAGAAGAAGAAGAGTTGGTTTTTATATGCCGACTTTCTCTACCACTTAAGGATCAAACCGGCTTAAGATCGTCTTCCCTTCCTCTCCCCTGTGAGGTAGGTGAGGCTGAGAGAGCTCTAAGAGAGCTGTGACTAGTCCAAGGTCACCCAGATGGCTTCATGTGTGGGAGGGGGAAAACCAACCCGGTTTGCCAGATTAGTATCTGCCGCTCATGTGGAGGAGTGGGGAATTGAACCCGGTTCTCCAGGTTAGAGTCCACCGCTCCCAACCACCACTCTTAACCACTACACCATGCTGGCAGATTAGAGTTCCCAGGGCCCCATTCCCATCCTCTGCCTACAACCAGGCCCCCTTCTCATGCCCCTCTGCCCAATCACATGCCTCTAGGGTTGCCATGTCCCTCTTTACCCCTGGTGGGAGGTTTTTGGGGTGGAGCTTGAGGAGGGCGGGGTTTGGGGAGGGGAGGGATTTCAATGCCATAGAGTCCAATTGCGAAAGTGGCCATTTTGTCCAGGTGAATTGATCTCTATTGGCTGGAGACCAGTTGTAATAGCAGGAGATCTCCAGCTAGTACCTGGAGGTTGGTGACACTACATGCCTCCCACCTGCTTGTGCATGCTTCCCTTGCCTGCTCAAGAGCTCTCCTGCTGCCCATGCTCACAGCTCCATACAGCCCTTTCCCCAATGGCACTAGCCAGTGTGTGCTGCAGGGAGCACGGGCAGTGGAGGCCTAATAACTGCACATGCAAGGGGTAACAGCAACAGTGAGACCTACAAGAAATCCTTGGCCCCAGTGGTTGCCCCATTTGGGGGTAGGCTGACTGGGGCTCTACATGGAACCGTGGTTGAATGAAACTAATTATGGTTAGTATGAATGTATAGGGTTGCCAGCTCCGGATTGGGAAATAGCTGGAGATTTTGGGGGTGGAGCCTGAGGAGGGCAAGGTTTGAAGTCGGGAGGGACTTCAATGCCATACAGTCCAATGGCCAAAGTGGCCATTTTCTCCAAGGGAACTGATCTCTATCAGCTGCAGATCAGTTGTAATAGCAGGAGATCTCCAGCCACCACCTGGAGGTTGGCAACTCTGTGAATGTAGGCCATTCTGCTAACTATGGTTAATGTTTTTTTGCTTTGTTTTTGTTTTTTTCCCCATCAAGTCACAGCTGACTTATGGTGACCCCATAGGGTTTTCAAGGTAAGAGACATTCAGAGGTGGTTTGCCATTGCCTGCCTCTGCCTCACAACCCTGGTATGTGAAAGACTGCCTGAGACCCTAGAGAGCTGCCACCAATCCGAATAGACAATACTGACTTTGATGGACCAATGGTCTCATGCAGTTTAAGACAGCTGTGTGTGTGTGTGTGTGTGTGTGTGTGTGTGTTCAAGTTGTGGTGTGAAAGACGTCTGCCTGAGACTCCAGCGTGGCTCCACTATAAACCAATGGTGTGAAACATTTGTTATTTGTCCAGGAGTAGTTTATGTCATGACTTCTTCTTATCTCCCCGTGCAGAAACTGCAGGTACACGAGAAGCAAGTCTCTGCAGTGAATACAAATATGGGGCTGAAGCAAATATGGAGCATAACCAAAGTTCAGATATCTGGAGCAGTCTGCAGGTTTATGTATATCTGCCATTACCATGCCATCATGGAATATAGGTGTAGGAATTCTCCAGCCCTTCTAACTTATGTTTGATGTTACTTGTGACGGAGCCGAACCAAATTAAAATGATTAAAGCCAAGTTCTCAGACTGGGCCTAGGGTCGGTTCGGCTTGCTCCTAGAAAGAGTTGGGAGACTCACCGGGGGGGGGGCTGCCAGTTATGTCACCAGCGATGCTGTGACATCATTTCTGGCATGACCCGGAAGTTATGTCCTTGCACCACTGGCAATGCTCTAGCATTTGCTCTATGGTACAACCTCCAAGGTGACCTCCCTATTCCTGGACCATTTTAAGACCCAGTGGACACTAATATCAGCTGTGTCAGCCTTCGCAGTCCTGGAAACTGGGTCCTTCTCTGGAGGCATAGAGGGAAGATCACTGGAACGTGCTTGCCCTCTTGGGTGATGTATTTTGAGCTAGGGCTGTCCTCCTTGTTCAAATGTATCGGCATGGAATGTGTGTCACACATAATTCTCGGTTATTAAATTCACGAAGCATGCAATACACGAACTTAATAGATTTTATGCAAATTGTTATATAACAAAATAACAGCAGATGTTTCTCATCACATCAGAATCTTTCCATAACAATTTCATATTTTGTTTAAATTAAACAAAACATAACAGCACCTCGGTGGCCTCTAACTTATTTTAATTTATTCTGCCCTACTGTTTTCCCTGCTATTTTCTTGTCCCATTGCACAGTGTTGCAATAAAGTATGTGTTTTAATGTTCCTTAGATATTTAGTAGTTTACTATTTTTGAATGGTACGGGGGACTAGTAAAGATATTTGTTTATTCATTTTTGCTTCCATCAGAGGAAAATCTATTGCAAGGAATATGGTACATAAGTCACCTCACAATATAGCCTAGAGGAGAGAATTAAAGCTTTACACCAGAAATCTTCAACTGGTATCTCTTTAAGCTCTGTTTTTTTGCACATTTCCATAATGTTTTCCCCCTTAAAACTCACTTCTTTTCCCATCTTCCCTGCCGCTAGCATAGTCAGAAGATAAATGATAGAACAAATCAACCTGAAAGAAGTTATGAAAACAAAACAAAAACAGAAGAAATAGGGAGCAAGGGAAAATAAAAACAATATAACTTTATTCGCGCTCCAGAGATGTTTACAGCACACGAAGATATACATATTTTGTGTCACAACGCGGATTTCATGTGTACAACAAGAAATGAGAAGAGGCAAGAACTTTTGGGGAGAATATATTGCTTTCATTCCACTCGTAAGGTCATCTCTATTGCTTGTACCTGTGTGGACTATTGAAACTATTTTTGTATATATTTGTAAATATTTTACTAGTCCTTGTACTAATTCCCTATGCACTAATACACTTTGTATTTTCACTAGCATTGTCAGTGATGTTAGCTATTCTTGCCAGATATTCCTGCAGTACCTGGAGATTGGCAACCCTAACTGTTGCTGAAGTGATGGGGCTATGCAGATCAAAACAAGCTTTATTCTCGGGGTTTGGCCTTATCAGGACTAGGGAAGGTAAATAAACTGGGAGTGAAGGATCGTGCTATGTGGAAAAACTGAGTGCCAAAATGTGCTGAATACTTTTTGATGCCAGACATCCCCCATCTTTTCTTTCATCTCAGATGCTGTCATCCCAAGCTGGCAGAAGGTCCCATATCCCACCCACCTTCTGCCAATGCCGGAGCCTCCCACTTCCCTTTGACAATTGTGTGAACACTCTCAGTACTGAGAAGTCACTCACGGCTGCAGCGTTTGCAGGCTCGCAGCAATAAGTTGCCATTGCAGCGGAAGAACACAATCAAAATCAACACAATTCTAAGAGAAGGCAATTGTGTTGAATTAAATATTCCACAAAATAATGCAATGCATATGCTGTCGATTGGAGCATTTACCGTATTTTTCCGTGAAAAAGACTCTCCCATGTATAAGACGGCCCCTAGTTTTTATAATCCAAAATTAAGAAAAAAAATAGGGGTCGTCCCATACATGGGGTCGGAAGAGTCCTGTCACCCTGGCCAGCATCCAGCATTAGAACCAGTTGCCGCTCACCCTGCCTGACAGCTGATGGGCGGTGTCAGCGGCGACCAGTTTGAATGCCGGATGCTGGCCTGCCAGAATAACAGGACCCTTTGGCAGCTTGCTCTCTTCCCCGCCCATCAGCTGATGAGCAGAGAAGAGAACGAGCGGGGAAAGAGGCCCTGGCTGGCGGCAATGGCTGACTTCCATGTATAAGACCACCCCCAATTTGGAGGCAAAATTTTAAAGAAAAAAACACCGTCTTATACATGGAAAAATACGGTATGTTAATATTAAATTCAGTGAAACTCTGTATCATCGTATTGCATCTACTAAACAAAATCCCTGGACAACAAAATTAAGTAGTAGAGCTGTCATGTTTGGAGCTTTCTAAGAATTGTATGTCCTGAACAAATTTTCTTTGTCTTGTTGATGCAGTGGTGCTCCGTTCTAATTAGGCCCTTAAGTTATTTTCTTTCTCTAACTCATGCCTGTAATTAATAACACAGGCACAGAACAACCATATATTTCTGTTCAACTAGTGGCACTGCATCTCTTAGGTGCTGGAAAATGAAGTATTATGAGTAATTGGGTGGAAGTTGGTTGCCTGAGCAGCTGCATGGGGGATACATTTTTACAAGGCCTACAGAGTTGGCATGAAAGGTCACTGCAGCCCAGGTACTAAGGATGCTGTGCGTTTTGTGTCGAGCGTATCCAGCAGTCTAATGTACCACTTTCAACTGTGACAAGCTCTGGTTCCCACCTCAACGGGAGCCATGTTTGCTGCCCGCAGTGGGAGGGGGAGGCCAGAGCGCTCAGAGCAGGGAGAGAAAATGGCCGGCCGGCCGACATTTGAGTTTGCGCGCACTCGTCGGCTCGTGCCGGGCCTGCTCTCCCCAGCAACAGCCTCCCATTGGCTGGGACCTGAGGCTACTAGCCAATGGGGATTGTGGGCGGGAGCTCAGAGGGGGCGGGGCTACCCCCCATAGTATATAACAGGAGGCAGGCTCGCCTCCAGCTCACTCTGTCTTTAATTTTGAAGACGGAACAAGTGGAGTAGGAGAGAGAGAGACAACAGAGATAGAGAGAGAGATAGTAAATGTAAGAGCAGACAAGCGAGAGAGACGGAAAAGACAAAGAGAGGGCAAGCACAAAGAGAATGGAGCATTTGGAGAAAGGGAGGGAACGGGGCACTTGTGGGTGCAAGGCAGAACAGCGGCGGGCGATTTGCCATTGCTGAGCAGAACAGTACCAGAAAACAGAAAACAGAACCTTTATTGGCATTAACAGTAACAAAAAACGGAACAGTACAGCGGTTGGGGCAGCGACATCCCGGGGGCCGGTCGCCGCTACCATCACTGCCGGCGCCCATCAGTTCTAGAGCCGAGCAGGCTTGCATTGGCAGCACACACACACCCCACTTTCTCCAAAGAACGGGAGTACCGCTCCTCCTGTTGGAGGCGGCATTATTTTACAGCTCCTCCGGTGGCAGGGAAAATTTGCAACCTCTAGGCCAGGCCAGCTCCGTCAGAGCTTATAAGAGCTGCCAGGAAAACACCGTAGGGCTTTGCCATGCCCCCAAAACGCAAGAATACTCCTTAGAGAGGGGTTTCCACCCCTCACACCAGGGGGAGAGCCGGGGCTGCCAGGCGGTCTTGGGCAAGCCTGGCCCCTGCTGGACGCTCAGCAGGTCCGACCAGGGTCCGGGCCACCACCAGGTCAGCTGGTTATGTTGCCGCCCCCATAGATATTGGCCTTCACACTGCTCCCAGGAGCGGGGCAGGGCGGGCAGCAATTGGTGATTCCATTACATCCAGAAGCGGCCAGTCAGACAGTGCGGGGAGGAGGTCTCAGATGCCCTCACCTACAGCCCCAGCCATTGTCGCCGGGTCTAGGGATAGGCTGCGTGCAGCCACCCTTAGGGACCTATCATATGCGGTAGAGCAGCTTTCTAACACTGTGAGCAGGCTTAATGCCCAACAGCCTGAGACTAAGGATGTCCCCGGTCCTAGTGGCCTGGGAACATCTAGAGGCCGGTCAGCTGCTACCAGAAGGAGGAAGAGGGGCCCCTCTTCCCCCAGCTTTTCAGATTCTAGTGAAGAACCGCACCAGGCCAGGCATGGGGGACAGCATGCCAAGAAAAGGGGCAGAAAAAAGTTGGCTAGAAGGTAGAAGGCAGCGCATTCTGATTCCTCAACCTCTGAGGGTGAGACATCTTCCTCTAGCGACTCCTCTCGGGGCAATGGGGATGACTATTGGCTGGCAGCAGCCTCGGTTCCAGGCTTACCAGCCTGGGCCCTCAAGAGCAGGCGTCGCCAAGCAGTAGAGCTGGGTGGAAGGGAGGGCAGGGACGTGTGGGAGCCCAGACAGCTTGATAGGGGCTTCTTCCTCCCTCCCACGTTTCAGGATGAGGAAGATCCTCCTGGGATTCACCTTCCTAGAAGGCTAAGGGAAGATATCCTCAATGGGTACTATATAGATGTACTCAAACTTAGCAAACCCGAAGTGGAAGAAGGGCGTAGATCTAGGACCTCATCAAAGGAAAAAAGGAAGAACAAGCTTGGGGCGGTGGACAGGTCATTTGACAAATGGATGGCCGAGTACAACATATTTGTCAGGGTGGTGGCTTCGGCCTACCCATAATGGGGGTGGCATCTTCTCAATCATTTGGGCAACGTGCTATGAGCCAGAGCTTTGGCCGGCAACTCAGCCGCCATCGACTACGACGAGGCCTTTAGAAAACGGGCCTCTCAGAATGAGAGAACCCGCTGGGACCTCATCAATGATAAGCTCTGGCTCGTAAAAGTTGGCCCACACATTAAAGGGAGATCGGAGGGTAGTAGGCCCACTTGGCCCATTAAACCCCGCAGAGACGTCAACCGGCGAATATGCTGGGACTTCGGCCAAGGAAAATGCCAGCGCAAGGCATGCAGATTCGACCACTGCTGTGAATCCTGCTTTGGTCCCCATCCACATACTTCTTGCCTAAGTGGCAATTCGAGTCAGCCTCCCTTTCGAGGGGGCAGGTCAGGCTCTTCCAATAACAAAAAAGAGAGTGGCCCTTCAACTAACACTAATGCATCCAATAAATGCGGAGCCAGTGTTGGGGGGCCTGGCCTGCACACCTATTATGAAGGATGCTTTAAGACCCCTACTGATTGAATATCCCAACAAAGCAGCAGCACAATATTTAATGGACGGCTTCACGGCCGGTTTCCGGATCCCCTTTTTCAATGCCCGTGTCCCCATGGAAGCAAGTAACCTCAAATCGGCCAAGGAATTGCCAGAGGTGGTATCCCAAAAAATCAAGAAAGAACTGGAGTTAGGCAGAATAGCGCATCCTTTCTCTTCACCACCTATGCCCAACCTAAGGATTTCTCTGCTGGGGGTGGTGCCAAAAAAGGCACCAGGTGAATACAGGTTAATACACCACCTGTCATATCCAAAAGGGGCTTCTGTCAATGACGGGATTCCGGCCAAGCTTACTTCTGTGAGATATGCTTCCTTTGACCACGCCCTAAGTTTAGTTCGCTCCTGCGGCCATGGAGCCCTGCTGGCAAAATGTGCTGCTTTCAGATTACTTCTGGTGCACCCGGATGACTTCTGTTTTCAGTTTTTCAGTTTTCAGTTTCAGGGGTCCTCATATATAGATAAAGCAATGCCTATGGGGTGCTCAGTGTCATGTGCTGTGTTTGAAGCATTCAGCACTTTTCTAGAATGGGCAATTCGCCACAGAATGAGGGTCCCCACTGTCACCTACTACCTGGATGACTTTCTGTTCGTAGGGCCGCAGAACAGCCCAATATGTGCTGATCTACTTACCTCCTTCAAAGAGCTGGCCGAAGAGCTGGGGGTGCCATTGGCCTCCAGAAAAACAGAGGGTCCCACCCCAAATTTAACATTTCTGGGGATAGAGCTGGACACAATTGCAGGCATGTCTAGGTTACCAGAAGAAAAACTGCTGGCGCTGCAGGCCTTACTTACTTTGTTGGTCAATAAGACAAAATGCACTCTAAAGGAAATGCAGTCCATCATTGGCCACTTGAACTTCGCCTGCAGGGTGGTTGCCCTGGGCAGAACATTTTGTGCCCATTTGAACAGGGCAACTCGAGGGGTCAACGCTCCACACCATCGCATTAGGGTTTCCAGAGGCATAAGGGAGGATGTTAAAATTTGGTTACAGTTCTTGGAAAAATACAATGGCACCTCCCTTTGGCAGAACTGCTTTGAGACTCGCCGAGATTTGCAAGTCCATTCTGATGCAGCCGGCAGCATTGGTTTTGGATTATATTTCAACGGGCAGTGGTGTGCCCAGTGTTGGCCTGACAGGTGGCGGGGTGCCGACATTTGTCGGGATTTGACCTTCCTGGAACTATTCCCTCTGGTAGTAGCTGTTTCCATTTGGGCCGAGCTTTTCAAGAATAAAAGGGTCTGTTTCTGGTGCAACAATCAGGCAGTCATGAGGGTCGTTAACAGGCAAACATCAAGGTCTGACAGAGTTTTGCGACTAGTGCAGCACCTGGATTTAACATGTTTATCAAATAATAACACCTTTATAGCACAGCACGTACCTGGTTTAGACAACTGTTTAGCCGATGCGTTGTCTTGTTTGCAGCTGGACAAATTCCGTCGTTTGGCACCGGAGGCAGACCGGCTCCCGCTTCCCTGTCCAGAGGAGTTGTGGGCTCTTGGGGACACGTTATTATGAGTGGCATTCGTAGCTCACTTGCCCCTGCCTCGGTTCGAGCATACGACAGAGCCGCAGCACAATTCCAGGGTTTTCTGCAATGGGCTGGGGGACCCAGCACATGGTCAATCACAGAAACAATGGCTCTTCAATATTTGGCACCCCTAAAAGACGCAGGGTACACTGCCGGGACCATTGGAATTCACATGGAAGGCATATCATTCTTTTCCAAAGCCCACGGGTTTCCCGACCCATGCGGATCATTCCGGGCAAGGAGGGCCGTGAAGGGCTGGCAGCGAAGCACTCCGGCCGCCAGAGATGGCAGGAGGCTGGGTACTTTAGCCATGCTTGCCGGAATTAACTCTTGTCTCCCCTGGACATGCAGATCACCTTATGAGGCCGTTTTGTTCGAGGTGGCATTGACCATCGCTTTCTTTGGGGCTCTCAGGGTTGGAGAACTAGTAGCCCAATCCCGGCATGATGGGTCCGTGAGGGCACTTTGACTGGGGGATGCTCACATTTCCTCTACATCATTAACGCTGGTGATAAGAAGGTCCAAAACGGAAAAGGGGCATCATTTCAGTTACATGCCACAGGCAATAAGGGGCCATGCCCACGAAGGGCATTGGGGCAGTTTTTAAAGGTACGCCTGAGAGGCGACGGATATTTGTTTATACATGAAGACAGTATGCCCTTGATGAGAATCCAGTTCGTCAGTGTGTTCCGAGCCACAATCAACTGGATGGGGTTCCCTGCATCGGAATATGGGGGACACTCCTTCCACATAGGAGTGGCCACGCTTGCAGCCGGGGCCGGTTTGGCAACGGAACGGATACAAACCATTGGTCGATGGCATTCAGCAGCGTACAAAACTTATGTCCGGCCTGACCAGGTTTTCTTTTAATTTGTGCTTATGAGTTTCAGGACATTACCGAACAGTGTGGATCGTGGGCCACAGCATCGTTTTTGGGAACGGAAGGTATGCCACGGCGGCCGGATGGGGATGGCATTTGGGCCTGGAGCGAGCTGTTCAGATTTATTGGCTGGGCCAACGGGGCATGCGATGGCATTCGCTAATGCTGGTGATGTTGCAGCTGTTGAAGGAGCACGAGGCCCCTCACGCTTTGGTTCTCCAATTGGGGGAGAACGACCTGTGCAGCACATGGGGAAAAGACCTGACAAAGGAGGCCTGCTGGGACTTGGCAGCTTTGTCAGCGGCATGTCCAGGCATGGTAATATGCTGGTCGGATCTAATGGAAAGGAGGTCCTGGAGAGGTGCCCGCAACGTCAAGCAGATAGATGTGGCACGGAGAAAGGTCACCAACGTGATTGGCAGAGAGGTGATCAGTTTGGGCGGAACGGTAATACGTCAATGGGACATTTCTTTCCGCATGAAGGCATTATACCATTGGGACGGCGTGCACCTCACCAGCTGGGGCATGGATCTTTGGCTCCAGAACATTCGAGGGGGCCTGATGAATTGGCTTCAGCTGTGAGATGTGGCAGAAGCTGCACTGGCCTGTGAGTAAAGGGGGCCCAGCACAGCTTTTTGGCGGATAGGCATGTAGATATGTCAGTTCGGTAGGAAAAGCGAACCGGAGGGGTCGCTTTCCTAACTTTGGGAATCCCAATACGGGGTTTTGGGAGAGGCTTAAAGGATATGCCCTGGCTGAAGGGCAGGTGGTTTGCCTCTTCCCAAGTGGCGGGCAAAGACACCCAGTGGCGATCGTCCTGGTGTCTTCGGGGCCCGCCGTTCCGGTTGCTCACAGCGGGATCGCTGTGGCGGGTTGGCGCACCAGGCCGCATTGGGGTCGGCCTGGTCACCTGACACATCATACATGCTGCGCCACGGGGGTCGCAGCTGTTGCCAATTCCAAGTTGTGGCTATTTACATTCCAATTAACATTTCTATCTTTCAACTGTTATGAAAATTGTTGTTTAATAAAGACATGTTGTAATAAATTGCCAATCAAGAAGTTTATTACGTATAACTAAAGCGCGGCCGTATTCCCTCCCATTCAGCCCTGGGTCAGCAATCAGATGTGAGCCAATCACTAGGACTGTGAAGTTTGGCTCCAAACACCTGCCAGCTAGGTTTGTGTTGGCTATGTTCAAAACTGCATACGTGGAAATGAAGCCAAGCCAAGATTGGCAGCCATTAATGTTGCTCAGAACTACTTTGATGAACACCGATTGGTATTTATTTATGCCCGATTTATACTGTTTCAGTTACTGATTTAACTTTCTATTTTAACAATCATCTGCTGACTTGGTTCAGCAAGCGGGGGGGAATCAGTCTGTAGGGTTGCCAGCCAATGGTGGGAATCTGGTGGGGTGGAGACATGGGGGTGCCATTGGAAGAGATGTCATACCACTATAGAAATTGCCAGAAACACTTTGGTAAAACCATAGAGTGTCTGGCAATTCCTAGAGTGGAGTGAAGCCTGGATTTCCCCTGAAAGTGATAGGTATTTTTCACTTATTTATTTTTCTTCCCACCAGTCACTGGTAAATCAGATGCACTGGAGTGTACCCCCCTTAGGCCAATGCATTAACACCAGAAAGGGGTGGGGGCTATTTATTTATTTAGAACATTTATTAGCTACCTTTCTACTTTACAGGACCTCAAGGTGGCTTACAATGTACACAACAATAAAACACAATAACACATGCAGAATACATTAAAAAAAACACCACTACCTCACAAGTTGTGTGTTGTGAGAAGAGGGAGGGAAGGTGATTGTAAGCTGCTTTGAGACTCCTTAAAGGAAGAGAAAAGCGGGGTATAAAACCCAACTCTTCTGCTGCTGCTGCAATATTGGGGTCATGTGATCCCAGAAACTGGAAGTAGAAATGTTGCAAAGATAGGGAGTTTTAAAACAGAGCCAATCAAAACAGTATTGACTGATGGCTTGTGACATATGTGGTGTAGTGATAAAGAGTGGTGGTTTGGAGCAGTGCACTCTGATCTGGAGAACCAGGTTTGATTCCCCACTCCTCCACATGAGCAGCGGAGGCTAATCTGGTGAACTGGATTTGTTTCCCCACTCCTACACATTAAGCCAGCTGGGTGACCTTGGGCTAGTCACACTCAGCCCCACCTACCTCACAGGGTGTCTGTTGGGGGGAGGGGAAGGTAATTGTAAGCTGGTTTGATTCTTCCTTAGGTGATAGAGAAAGTCAGCATGTAAAAACCAACTCTTCTTTTTCTCCTTTGGATTGGATGTGTTTTAAATTGGCCTTGTAAAAATATAAACTTCCAACCCTTCACCTTCTCTGTTGTCAATATTGAAGCATCATCCTAATGGATGCACATTCCAGTGCACCTAATATAGTGAGATTTGGCTCATGGAAGCTGATATTGGGATCAGTTTTGTTGTCTCTAACACTGCAATCCTAAAAAGTTTTATTTTGTGGCATATTTAAAACAAAGACAGTCAAAAAAGGCTATTAAACAGGAAGAACCGGGGGAGGGGGGACTCTTCTTGTAAGAGTTGACTCACCCCTAGATAGATATTCTGGACACTTCAAACCCTTGGCTCTATGAAATGGGAAAGTAGATTGAAAGTAATGCAAAGATAGACCAGTATGAAAAACTATACTAAAAACAGCTGCACAGTACGTTAGAAAACTTCTTTTAAAAATTTCAACTCTCTACAAACATTCTTGTAGCTGGCAAATCTGGTTAGCAAGGGCATCTATTTCTGTTCCTGAGTCTCTGGGCTCTATTAAATATGTTTTTCTTTACTTTGGCTGACAAGATGATTGAATGTACAATTTGTGTTTGCAGAATATTGTGTCACAGTAAAACGCCTAGGTTATTTATGTAAGTTAATGTTACATGATTGCATTGTGAGTGTGCTGTTTTAAGCCTGAAAAGAATTCCATCCAAATGCTGGATGTAGAATCCAAGGGCTTTTTGCCTTTCTGTTCATTCTAGATCCCCTTGGCTTTTAACGGCTGTGGGGCTAGGAAATGAGTGGCATACAATTGCTGTGGTCAAATTATGTGGTCATCCATTAGAAGCAGGAAGTCATACACTGTACGAATGAGTATATTTATATATATTTTTATAGACAATGTTTATATGATTTTCAGACCTTATGTGGAGTGTTTTCACTATGTAGTGTGGTAAATATTAAATTTTTCCAGAACAAAAGTTCCAGTCGGAACAATCAACATAGGATCGCCATGACCCAAGAAGCAGACGCAAAATGGGATAAAATGCCGGAAACCCATTGTCGGTGGCCTCTATAGACATTTCTATTGTGTTGTGTTATGTACCGCAAATATTGAAAAGCCACTTCATTGCGAAAAAATTGTAAATTGTGATACTTGTTAACAATTGTACAGCAGCAAGGTGCTCCCCTGCTAGCTGGCTACACACTGTATTTTACAAGTGTCAAGGACCTAGATAAAGATTGCACTATTCAGCCAAACAAAATGAGACAACTGCAAAACAGCATGAGCCCGCTGAAGGCGGGTGGGCTGTCTTTTAAACTCATCTGTGCCTCCCGGGCGGGAGGCGCAGATGAGTTTAAAGGGCAGCCCGCCTCCCTTCAGCGGAGCCCGCTGAAGGGGGGCGGGCTGCCCTTTAAACTCATCTGAGACTCCCAGCTGGGAGGCACAGATGAGTTTAAATGACAGCCCGCGCCTCTCCAGCGGAGCCCGCTGAAGGGGGGCGGGCTGTCATTTAAACTCATCTGAGCCTCCCAGCTGGGAGGCGCAGATGAGTTTAAATGACAGCCCGCGCCTCTCCAGCGGAGCCCGCTGAAGGGGGGCGGGCTGTCATTTAAACTCATCTGTGCCTCCCGGCCGGGAGGCGCAGATGAGTTTAAAGGGCAGCCCACCCCCCTTCAGCGGAGCCCGCCGAAGGCGGGCTGTCATTTAAACTCATCTGTGCCTCCCGGCCGGGAGGCACAGATGAGTTTAAATGACAGCCCGCCCCCCTTCAGCGGGCTCCGCTGGAGAGGCGCGGGCTGTCCTTTAAACTCATCTGCGCCTCCCAGCTGGGAGGCTCAGATGAGTTTAAAGGGCAGCCCGCCCCCCTTCAGCGGGCTCCGCTGAAGGGGGGCGGGCTGCCCTTTAAACTCATCCGCGCCTCCCGGCCGGGAGGCACAGATGAGTTTAAAAGACAGCCCGCCCCCCTTCAGCGGGCTCCGCTGGAGAGGCGCGGGCTGCCCTTTAAACTGACCTGCGCCTCCCAGCTGGGAGGCTCAGATCAGTTTAAAGGGCAGCCCGAGCCTCTCCAGCGGAGCCCACTGAAGGGGGGCGGGCTGCCCTTTAAACTGATCTGCGCCTCCCAGCTGGGAGGCTCAGATCAGTTTAAAGGGCCCCATGAGCCTTCAGGGAATCCCTCTGAAGGCGCGCTGGGGCCGAATTTTCCCCCGAACTCCGGATCCCCCCGAATTACCGGGGATCCGAAGCGGGGGAGTTCGGACTTCGGCACGTACCGAACCCACAAGGGTCAAATTCGGCCGAATCCGAACTGTACTGAATTTTTTTTTTTGACAGCCCTAATCGGGACCACAAAACGCAGCATACAAACAAGGATAAAAGAACATGAAAGATACTGCAGACTTGGCCAACCTGAGAAATCAGCAGTGGCTGAACATAGACTGACACAAGCAGGACACAGGGTCTTATTCCAAGACACTGAAAGACTGGACAATTCTACCAACTATTTTGTCAGATTGCACAGAGAAGCCATTGAAATTCATAAACATCAGCACAACTTTAACAGAAAAGAAGAGAGTTTAAGAATGAATAAGGCTTGGCTTCCTGTCCTGAAAACCCCCAGACCAACAAAGACTGCAGTCAACAATAGCCATGCAGATTAGCTTTGGATTGCACACATTATCAGATCACTTCAGGATACAATGGTTCCATATTAACATACCACACCCTCATTAGCTCATTATTTTGATACTTACAGGACAATGATTAGCACATTACCTTGGATACTTTTTGCAGAACAATGATTCAGCTCAATCCAACCCCTTTCTGACTATATATTACTCTTCATACACTCTTGACACTGAGAGACACTGTCCTTCAGTGCTGCTCCTCTGAAGATGCCTGCCACAGCTGCTGGCGAAACGTCAGGAAAGAAAATACCAAGACCACGGTTACACAGCCCGGATAATCCACAAGAACCAAAGACATGATGATTTGGACTAATAGGAATTTGTCCCTACTAGGCCGCATTTCAACAATACAAATGAATGTATTACCAAGACTATTATTTTTGTTTCAGAATCTTCCCATAATATCCCAAGTAAAGTATTTTAATACTTGGAAGAAAGACTTATTGAATTTCATCTGGCAAGGTAAAAAACCAAGGATTGCATACAAATATTTGGTGGACTTAAAAGAGAGAAGTGAACTTGCACTTACTAATTTTAAACTATATGCTGAGGCGGCTGCTTTAGTATGGTTGAAAGACTGGATGGATTTAAAAAATACACGTTTATTGGATTTGGAGGGTTTTGATAATAGAAGTGGCTGGCATGGTTATTTGTGGTATAATAAAGTCAAAACTCATGCATCATTTCAGCAACATATGGTTAAATCATCCCTTTACAGGATATGGATTAGATATGAACATTTACTAGAAACAAAAACTCCATTATGGATTTCATCACAGGAAATGTTAACATTACGCCCATTAAGACCAGCTCAAGATCTTTTGAAATGGGAAGGTACAAAATGTTTACTAAAAGAATATGAAGAAATTAAAGACTTACTAACTTGGTTCCAGTATCATCAAATAAACTTGGTTTTCTTACAGGATGTGAAAATAGGATTCCTTAAAACTAAATCAACTTTGCAGAAACTTTTACTGGATACAAATGATCATCTTATATCCAAGATGTATAAGTTATTGTTAGAACTATATTGTGAACAAGAACGAATAAAACCTACCATGATTAGCTGGGCACAAATGTTAGGTCATGATATAATGTTACAAAAATGGGAAAGGCTTTGGTCGAGAGATTTGAAACTTGTATCTTCGCAATTACTAAGAGAAAATGTATACAAAATGATGTACAAATGGTATTTAACACCCAAGAAATTAGCAAAATCATTTCCCTCAATGTCGCCAAATTGTTGGAAATGTAATAAAGAAATAGGATCTTTTCATCATATGTGGTGGACTTGTGAAAAAGCTAAGAAATGTTTGGAGATGATATATAATGAAATAAGGCTGATTTTACAATGAAATATTTCTAAAACACCTGAAATGATGCTGTTAAGTATGATACCGGATACCATTTTTACTCACCGAACTTTTTTGATATATGCCACCACAGCTGCACGAGTGATATATGCAGCTAAATGGAAGTCTTTGGAGATACCAGACAAAAAAGACTGGATAAAAAAGATGCTGGAATTCACTGAAATGGCAAAGCTTACAGCTCTGATAAACCAGAATGATAATGTTCAGTTTTTGGGGGAATGGGAGCCTTGGAGAATGTATTGTGAAAATCAATTTTCAATGGGTTCATTTAAAGATACTCTTTGATCTAATCACTTATCTATATTTTATATTAATGTTATATTTAGGTATAGTTTTAAAAATGTTGGATAGGATAAGACTATATTACTTAACATAATGTTGGGATTAGTTCCGTTAGCAAAGGTTTTTACAATTTATTTTTAGATGGAAGTGGGGGAGGGGGAAGTCGTCTTATTGTTAAATTAGCCATATTATTAGAATTTTTTAATATTATTGTTATGATTTTTTAGTACGGGATATTGTTTTATATGCTGATATTTTATATGAAGAAAATAAAAAAAATATATAAAAATAATAAAAAAGATTGCACTATTCAGAAACAAGTGCTCAATTTTTTGATTTCACACCACCTGGAGGTTGGCAACCTTACACTCACGGCACATACACAGATCGTTATGAGGCTTTGCCTTTAATCTCCTGCGATAGAAATCAAGGAGTTCAAAACAAGCGGGCCAACAAGTGGGAAATGGAAAAAGAGCAAAAAATGTAATCTAATGTAAATGAGAGTTGTTCTTGATGGTTTCAAGCCTGAAAGCCAGTCTTCTCATCTTCAATTTATGAAAGGAGAACATTAAATCATGCAAAAAAAAATTATCTATGGCTTTTAATGATACTTTTATGTATACCTTAGATTCTGTGTTTTTGTATTTCTGTATGTTTGGTTACTTCTGTGTTACTAAATTTATTGATTTGTTTTGCTCATGACCTGTTTGTCCACGTGCATATGGAACAGAATAAAGGAATAAGGGGAAAAATAAATCATGCAGTATTTAGTTAAATGCAAGGCTAGGTTTTTTTTCACAGGTATGCCATCAAAAAATATAGAGATCATATTTTAATTTTTTTAAAAAAAATATTGAATTTATATCCTGCCTCTCTCTGACCAAAGTCAGGCTCGGGAGGGCTTACAACCAATATAATAAACTTGTATGCAATGAATAAATGCACTGCGTGTGCATACATTTCACCTTAGTAGAAATACACATTCCATCCAAGGTATGAACATGAAATATGTGCATTGTTCATTTGCCCGTTCACCCTCAGTTGGCTCCAACTGTTGATTTTCAATAATTTAAATACCTATAAGCAGAATGTGCAAACATTATTTTTATTCACCTTTCTGTTCTTCTTTTCAGTTTCTCCCCAGCTCCCTTTTGGTGAGGAACAGATTTAAAAAAAATACATGCATGGGAATTATTTATTTCCTTGTAATAGCCCTAGATGTCAAAACTGTAGCAGCCATTTTCGAATAAACAGGACTCCCAGTATAAATGCAGTTTGTTTGAAACCAGAGCTTTCCACTGACCTTTGGGCATTCCTAACCACTGCTAAAGAATTTATCTTTGGAGAATTCTGTAATCCCCTTTCATTTAATCCCAAATGTAACAATCCCTGGACAGCAGCTAGATGGATGCTTAGTTTTCAATGACATCCCCAGTTCACAGTGGCTTGGTTGCATGTTCACGGGTTTGTGTGTGCGTGTTGTTACGCAAAATAGAGGGGTCTCCTTTTATTGGGGGAAATTAGCTGGATACTGGTAGAGCTTTGCAAAAGGTTGGAGTGGGGATGTTTGAAACCAAGTTTTACATGGATGAACGTGTCAGTGGAAAAGGTCCACTTTTACTGGAGTTTAAGGGTTTTATTAAAAATAGTCAAATTTGTTTGCCTGTACCTGCACAAATCCCAGTACACACAAAACTAAGAAAGTAAAGGTATGAGGGGGTGGACGTTGTCATGAGGGGGCTTGGTCCTTGTCACCAGGAGGGTCTCTGTCCTGGAGGAGGTTGGGGCTGAGACAGTCTCTTCCGCCTCAGACCAGTCCGAGGGGGAGTCAGAGCTCGACTCTCCCTCAGCCGTCACCAGGTTGCCACAGGACACACCTTGCAGGCAGCCTCTGGCTTCTATCCTCCCCCGGCAGTCAGACTTCTCTGGCCTTATATACCCTCCAGGCCAGAGAAGCTCCTCCCAAACTCCGCTCCTATCCCTCCCCCCAGAAGTCCATATAAGGGCTCGAAGATGCCGCCTCCCAGCCACGAGATGCCGGGCGAGGCCCGCGTCTGTTCCCCGCCCTGGCTCGCCCGCACATCAGATGGGAGGCGGAGAGGTCTGCTACAGCCGACGCCCCAGTTGCGACGCGGCGGGGGCGCGCTTTTCCCTCGGCCGCTCTTGTGGGTCGGTGACGCACTGCTCCCGCGGCGGCAGCAGTCAGGCTCTCTCCTTTCTCTCCGGCTCGTAGGATCGCTGGAGAGAGAGAAAAACGCGTTGTCTCGGCCCCGGAGGGAATGCCGGTGAGTGTGGGGGCGGAGGCCAGGCCCGGGAGATGGGGTTGGGAGTCCCTCCCAGGACAGACACAAGGATTAAAGGTTCCAAGGGGAAAATATATTTACCATTCTGGGGAGGGAGGGTCCAGAAAGAAGCAGCTGCATGGAGCCAAGTAATGACTGTATCTTCACTGTTGAAGATACAGGGCAGATTCCTTCTCCTGAACAGAGATTTTGGAGAAGGGAAAATGAGGAACTGTGGCAAATAGTGATAACAAGGCAGGAAGTCCTAGAAAGTCTAGACAAACTGCAAACTAACAAGTCACAGGAACCAGACGGTATTCATCCTAGAGTTCTTCAAGAACTCAAATGGGAAATTGCTGAACTTCTAACAAAGATATGTAATATGTCCCTTTGATCAGCCTCTGTACCAGAGGACTGGAGAATGGCCAATGTAACACCCATTTATAAAAAAGGTTCCAGGGGGGACCCAGGAAATTACAGGCCAGTTAGCTTAATGTCTGTTCCGGGTAAATTAGTGGAAAGCATTATTTAAAATAAAATTGTCAAGCATTTAGAAGGGCAAGGTCTGCTGGGCAAAACCCAACATGGCTTCTGTAAGGGTAGGTCCTGTCTCACTAACCTATTAGAGTTTTTTGATAGCGTCAATAAGCATGTGGACAGGAATAAGCCTGTGGATATTGTGTTTTTGGATTTCCAAAAAGCTTTTGACAAAGTCCCCCACCAAAGACTGCTAAGCAAACTTCATAGTCACGGGATAAGAGGACAAGTCCTCTTATGGATTGAGAGCTGGCTGAAAAATAGGAAGCAGAGAGTAGGAATCAATGGTCAGTTCTCACAATGGCGGGATGTGAGCAGTGGGGTGCCTCAGGGATCTGTGTTGGGACCGGTGCTTTTCAACCTGTTCATCAATGACCTGGAGCTGGGGTTAAACAGTGAAGTAGCCAAGTTTGCAGATGACACCAAATTATTTAGGGTTGTTAAAACAAAATCGGACTGTGAAGAGCTCCAGAAGAATCTCTGCATACTGGAAGAATGGGCATTAAAATGGCAAATGAGATTCAGTGTGAGTAAGTGTAAAGTGATGCTTCTCCTCCTCCTCCTCCTAGCAAGGAAAGGAAGACTGTACATGCAAGTACAGTGGCTCACATTTTGGATCCAGGAAAAAACACTAGCAATTTGCTGTGGCAAATTAGGATATATTTATATCCAGGAGAGGAGTGGAGCCATGGCCTTAATTGTGCCTGGCAATGTCTGGAAATGGCTTGTCACTGCCAGTGGACAAAAGGTTTGATTGCTCTAGATTGGATTAGGAGTAGAAAGGAGAATAGCACAGGAGACAAGGTAGATCAGAAAAATACCTGGGTACTCTTGGAGAAGTACCTCTGAGAATTGGCTATAGAATTGGAGATGAAGATGAGGTCTGGGTGAGTCAGAGAGCTTGGCTAGTAACTTGATGAGAATATTTGTGTCCATCCTGATTCTCTGAATGGAGTTCTGTTCCTGAGGAGATTTAGCAAGGTGTGTCTTATCGGCTGCAGGAGAGCTAAAGGAATGCTGAAGAGGTCTGTCTTTTGTTCCTTTGTGTTCCAAGGAACACCAGATGTTCTCCCAATGGGAAACAAGCCTGGACTTTGCCCAGTCAGCTTCTGTAGCATGGCACAAACAAGATGGATGCCAGGAGACTCCTTTTCTCTCTGGCTATACAGCAGTGTTCCATCCTTGCCCACTTGCTCCAGTCCTAAACACTGTGGCTGGTGAACTAGGGTAGCCTAGGGCTGCCAGGATACCACAACATTGTGCGCTTTCAAGTCTCAGCTGACTTACGGCAACCCCATAAGGTTTTCAAAGGCAAGAAATTGTCAGATGTGGTTTGCCCTTGCCTGCCTCTGCGTGGGCTGAGAGAGTTCTGAGAGAACTGTGACTGGCCCAAGGTCACATAGCAGCCTTCGTATGGAGGAGTGGGGAATCAAACCCAGTTCTCCAGATTAGAGTCAGCCGCTCTTAACTGCTGCACCACACAGACTTTCTGTACTTGCATACAAGTTGTTTATGTCCAATAATAACATTCTCTCTCTGTGTGTGTGTGTGTTTTAAGGGGATTGTCTTACACTCAGGATTGTCTTCCTTTTCAGTATATATAGTACTCCACAGAGACAGCTTTTCTGGCTTGAAATGTGTGCCTTGGTCATATTAAATATTTTGTACCTTTGTAGTTTGCCAGGTTGGTTTTGTTTTCACATAGCATGCAGCCCTATCTCTTTGTGTAGAGACTCTTCTCCTCCTGTTCAGAGACCCCACAGAGTCACACATTTTATGCAACTAGCAGCATCTATGTCACAGGTGAGGCACCTGCGGCATACACAGTTTCTCTCAATGCTATGTAACTGTGGAGGGGAAAATCGTACCTGTGAAATTTTCCCCTCCTAGGAAACTATCAAAGGCAAACCAGCTCACTCTAGGTCAGGACTTTGCATCTCTAGTGTGCTCCTGTTCTCTTAAGTTTTCCCTTGATTGCCTTTGGTAAACTAATAATTCCATTTGGTTTGTGAGTGACTCTAACATACACATGAATCACTGCCTATATTTTGGGTCATGACAGAAGAAGAAGAAGAAGAAGAAGAAGAAGAAGAAGAAGAAGAAGAAGAAGAAGAAGAAGAAGAAGAAGAAGAAGAAGAAGAGTTGTTTTTTATATGTGACTTTCTCTACCCCTTAAGGGAGACTCAAACCGGCTAACACCTTCCTTCCCCCTCCCCACAACAGACACCCTGTGAGGTAGGTAGGGCTGAGAGAACTCTAACAGAGCTGTAACTTGCCCAAAGTCACCCAGCTTGCTTTGTGTGTAGGAGTGGGGAAACAAATCCAGTTCACCAGATTAGCCTCTGACGCTCAGATTGAGGAGAGGGGATTCAAACCCGGTTCTCCAGATCGGAGTCCACCGCTCCAAACCACCACTCTTAACAACTACACCACGCTCTTAACCACTACACCATTATACCATGCTGGTACAGCATCTGCTTTTCAGGAAGAAGGTCCGAGGTTCAACATCTGGTTAAAAAGATTAGGTAGTAGGTGAGGTGTAGGAGAGCCAGCATGGTGTGGGTTAAGAGTGATGGTTTGGAGCTGTGGAGTCTGATCTGGAGAACCGGGTTTGATTCTTTACTCCTCCGCATGAGCAGCGGAGGCTAATCTGATTGCCTCCTCCTGCCACATATTGTCCCTTCATGCCCAGTGCTGCTCCTGGTGGGGCAGCACTTGGGGAGGGCTTGCAGGGGGGCTACATTCTTCTGTATTTTGGATCCAACCTAATATGTGGATTTAGGCATGACAGTACAAAATGGATGCTTCCTAGACAGAAAAAATTCAGTGGAATTCATGCTGTGATAGGGTTGCCATGCTCTCACCGGGGTTTCAGGATGACCCACTTTGGGTCCCATCCTCCCCAGCGTCATTCAGTCAGCCAGCACAGGTCTTACCAGCCATAAATTGAGTCCTTGGCCTGGTCACCATTGGTGCATTAATGTCACTTCCAGAAGTAATGTCATCACGTTGCTGACGATGTTGAAGATGCTCAGGTATTTAGGCAAAATTCTATGGTAAAAACAGCTTCTACCATAGTGTTTTTGCCCAAATACCAGAGTGCGTCTGAATACCGAGCAATTGGAATGCCTATATATGTGTGACGCTCCTACTCCTCAAGGCTATATTGTGCTTGTTCTGCCACGACCCTCCCTATAGTGGAGGACCCACAAGGACTCAGACTGAAGAGGGGAGGGGATTGTACCACCTGACTCCTCCTTCTTTCCATGCTGCCTGCTCTCATACACTGTTTGAGCAGGGATACTCCCATTCTTTTTTGCCTGTTGCAGATCCTCCTTAAACAGGCCACTCATCCAATCCCCTCCCAGTGCTGCCACTCTCCTACCCTTTTAGGAAGTGTCCCAGAGCCTTGTTCAAGTCACAGTTGCTTCCTAGATTGTTGCCTTCTAGGTTGTTCCCTTTCCTGGGCTTGAGGACATGACGGGCTCCACTTGGCTGCCAAACTCGAGTACATAACCCAGAGTCTGCAGCTAGAGATGGCAACCTTCAGGTGGGGCCTGGCCATCTCCTGGAGTTACAGTTGATTGCCAGACAACAGAAACCTGTTCTTCTGGAGAGAATGGATGCTTTGGAAGGTGGATTCTAAGGCATTATACCCTGCTGAAGTCCTTCCCCTTTGCAAACTCCACCCTCCCAGGCAGTCAAAGAGCAGCAGCCAAAGCAGTCCCTCCAGCGAACCAGAGGGCATCCATGTTCTTGTGTGTCCTGCTCCAGTGAAAGCCATATCTCAGGGAACTGCCAGGCACATAGCGTCCAT
Source organism: Euleptes europaea (assembly GCF_029931775.1). NCBI lineage: Eukaryota > Metazoa > Chordata > Lepidosauria > Squamata > Sphaerodactylidae > Euleptes > Euleptes europaea. The sequence goes on along the minus strand of NC_079319.1, from coordinate 88,941,586 downwards.
CAACAACATCCCCCCTTGCAACATCAGCAATGATTAACCAGCCATCAACCGACATTAAGAATCATTCCTCCAGCAATGCGATTTAACGAGTCCCGGACTAAGCAAGATTGCGCCTATTGTTTTAAATCATTAAAGCCAATCAGCGAGACTCCTGGTTTCTCCTGGTGTTGCACAAGTCACTGTGTTTAGAATAGGTTTCGCAAATTGCCCTCTCCCCACCCAGGTAGCCGGTCATTAGTCCCTTTTGTCACCTTTTGTCACACTGGGAACCACCTGGATAATCCAATCAGCCCCCACCCCCTGAAAGAGTATAACTGAGTCCTGAAAGTCCATACGTCCCTTCCTTAGGTCTTCCCCTTTCATACAGACTGACACTCTGCCAGTCTGAGTAGCAATGCCAGACCACCCAGATTTCCAGCCCTGCTGGTTAAGCCACGGAAATTCATATCCCTTCCCCCTCCTTTAGCCGCATGGAACTCAGGACGGACAACTCCTCTACTGGAAAGGTGTAGTATATCCCGTAATCTGCCTGCCACATGGCAAAAGTCTCTTCCTACCATCTGTATTCCTAGATTCTTTGAATGTATGTGTGTAGTGCTATATTGAATGCATGAACTACATAAACTCCCGGAATCCTTTTGCCTCTGTCATTATTCTAAGGTCACAGAAATGGGCTCTGGTATAAATTGGCTGCATCTCGCTATATAAATAAATATTATAGTTACCGAGTGCTCAGCTAATTTCCCCATTTAAAGAGCATTTCAGGTAACACAAGGTTAGGCACACAAGTTTGCCAGCTGAGGGAGATCTGGTCTGAGTTTCTGTTTCCTCCTTTGTTACAGGTGTTTAAGCCTGGGCGTGGCTGGAGGCAGAGACCTTTGGTACGAACTGAAGGACAAGTACCAAAGAGCTTTAGCACCATCATTCTTAACTCATGACTTGTTGCATGTGTCAACAGACCTAAGATTAACCCAGGATGCACATTTTGCTCCCTGATTTTTTTTTATTCAAACTGTATTTTGTAAGTCACTTTTGTCCCCACTGGGGAGAAAAGCAGAGTAAACATGCTTAATAAATCTGTCCATTTACAAAATGCTTCTTTTAAAAACTGCATATTTTTTCTGCATAATATCTTCTTCTTGTAGCCATTATTCCTTTCCTACATTATTATGTAGCTATGTCCTTATTTTCTTTCCACCCCCACACCTCATTTTGATGGACCACTTGAGAACCACATCTGCCAGGCATATGGAATTATTGATGTTCACGTGTCTTTAAAAATCTGGAAGAGGGAGAAACAACTCGTTTTCAAATCAGAAAGCAAAAATGTGGAGACGTGGTGAGAGTGATTTGTAAAATAAAAGAAAGCATCAGGATAAAGAAAAGGAAGCCAGGCTAGGAAGAAAGAATAAAATCAAAAGTATGCAGGCAACATGACAACATGCAAATCAGAAGCAAAATAACAAGGGATTGCTGAAAGGCTCAGGATTGAATGGGATGAAATACAAAAGAAAACCCTGAGACAGCAGGAAACTGTACAGATACAAATTAGACTCATTGAAACAAACAACATGTTTTATAATACCAAAATGGGGGGGGGAGCTCAAATATATCCACCCCCCTTAAAAAAACTACAAACACATCCTCATTTTCAAAGGTCTGATATTTAGTTTTAACACTTTAAAAGCTGGCATTAGTATCATTATCATATTATTACCACAACATTCTCATATCAGATGCAGTGTAAAAGCCGTTTAAACTAGGGATGTCAAACTCAATTGTTACGAGGGCCAGATTGTTATGACACCACTGGTTTAAACCCTTTTCTCTCTTGGGATACAGTATCCTACTTGTGGTCATCAAAGCAAAGACTGAAAGATGGGGTTTTCAGTAAAAGAAAACTCTAATATGCTGAGGGATGTAATATTTTAATTACTTTCTCCAAAATCATATTACATCACAAAGACAAAACAGCCTGTAAGAGAGAAATGATAAAACAGAAGCTAAACACTACAGAGAATTAACTAGAGAGATCACCAACGCTCGATTGTTCTTGTTCCAATAACATTCAACAATTACGTCCAAGGGTTTTGTTCTTCATTGCTAATCCTTGTCTGAATTTTGTCATTTCTGTTTCATTCTGTTTCTAACGTCCCACATTTTAATTAGACAATGAAGAATAAAAGGTGAATCCAAAACATTGCAATTGATAGCTTTGCCACTGACACATACAGAGGCATTTTCTCTTTCCTTTCTACAATATTCAAACAAGCCAATAATATGTCAGAATCCATAGGAAAGGGAATATTCCCAAAGAGGTCCATCTGTCACCAAATTTATCCCCAAACGGAGAATTAATTGTGCAAATCCATTATCTCTGCCTCTTTGTTTATCATGTATGCATTTGGATGGAACGAATATCAGCAATTCAATTATTTTATGTCTTTTGATCGAAGAATCTCAAGGCAGTTAACCGACACTTAAAACAGAAGAAAAGTGGTCAACATAAACGTAGTTGGATCCTACCAAGCACAAGTAGGTCTTGTTGTCATTCCTGCTCACCACCTCCCCCCAGCAGCTCCTGTTGGCTGATGAAAACTGAGGAACCCACATGGACCAAAAGCCACATGACATTGGCAGATGAAGTGAGGAGGGGGAACCAGGAGCCACGTCTGCTTCTTACCCAGTAGAAGTGTTGCTGGCAAATGATGTAGCCAAGAGACACCATTTTGGCTGATTTCCTCCCCATAAGAACTCCAGAACATAGAATCATAGAGCAGGAAAGGGCCAGACAGGCCACCTAGTCCAACCCCCTGCTCAATGCAGGATCAGCCTAAAGCATTCCTGGCAAGTGTTTGTCTAGCGTCTGCTTGAAGACTGCCAGTGAGAGGGAACTCACCATCTCCCTACAAAGTCAGTTCCTCTGCTGAACTACTCCCACTGCAAAAACAAAAAACAAAACAAAAAAATCTTCCTAATGTCCAGCTGATACCTTTCCACCCATAATTTATACCCATTTTTGTGAGTCCTATCCTCTGCTGCCAACAAGAACAGCTCCCTGCCCTCCTCCAAGTGACAGGGCTTGGTCTCCAGGCCCCTAATCATCCTCGTCGCTCTCCTCGACATCTGCTCCATTCCATTCACAATCTTTTTGAAGTGAGGCCTCCAGTACTCCAGTAAGGAACCCTGCTAAATTAGTCCAGTAGCTTTTTAGACCAGTATCCTGTTTTGTGCAAAGGCCAACCAGTTACGTCAGAGGCCAACAAACAGGGCACAGAAGCCAAGGTTTTTCTTGCATGTTGCCTCCACCAGCATTCAGAGGTTTACTGCCCTTGGATGTGGAGGTTCTTTTTAGTCACTGTGGTTCGTAGCCACTGATGGACCCATTCTTCATGAATCTGTCCAGTCACCTTTTGAAGCCATCCATGCTTGAGGCCATCAATATATCCACTGACACCAACTTCTGCAATCTAGTTACTTGTTGAGTAAAGAAGTATTTCCTTTTGCCCACCCTAAATCTATTGCCTATCAACTGCAATGGGTGACACCATGTTCTAGTTTTAGAGCAAAGGAAGAAAAAGTTCTCTCCCAGACACTTTAGCCCAGGGGTGTCAAACATATGGTCAGGGAGGGGGCTGGATGCAGCTCCTTGAGAGCTCTTATCCAGCCCATGAGCCAGCCGATGCAGCCATTGCCCCCCACTCTCGATCTGAGCTGGCGAGGCATGGCCCAGCCCAACCAAGTGACATTTATGTCATATCCAGCTTTCATAACAAATGAGTTTGACACCCCTGCTTTAACCTTTCCTCACAGGAAAGGTGCTCCGACCACTTAATTGTCTTAGATGCTCTTTTCTACCCTTTTTCTTATTTGAAATACAGTCACCAGAATTGTACACAGTGTTCCAAATGGGGCCACATCGTAGATCTATGTCAGGGCATTACAATATTGGTTGTTTTATTTCCAGTTCTTTTCCTGATAATCCCAAGCACTGAGCTTGCCTTTTTTCACTGCTGTCTCACACCTAGGGCATTTATGTATGGCTGTCTCCTTGTGGTCACCCTGCCAATTACTTTGGGGCTTTGCTTTGAATATTCTGACCATCAGAGGTCGTCTCACTCTCTCCGCGCCTTTCACCCGCATTTTCTGGATTTATGTTTAGCCAGCATCCAGAAAGCGCAGGGGAAATGCACAGAAATGCATGGGAGAGTGAGGCGACCTCTGACGGTTGGAAAATGCATTCAAAATCAAAGCAGAGTCCCAATGTAGTTGGCAGGGTGACCATGAGGAAACAGCCATTCAAAAATGGCTCTAGTGTACATTTTCATGGATCCTGATGAGGACTGTGGAAGAGAAGAGGAGGGATTCGAGCTCCAGGTTGGGAAACACCTGGATTTTTTTTTGGGGGGGGGAGCCTGAGGAGAGGTAGGTTTGGGGAGGGGACTTCAGTGGGGTATACTGTCACAGACTGCACCTTCCAAAGCAGCCATTTTATCCAGGTGATCTGATCTCTGTCGCCTGGAGATCATTTGCAATAGAGGGAGATCTCCAGCCACCATCTGGAGGCTGACAACCATATCACCGTTTTCAAGAGCCCAAACCCCCAGCATTTGAGGTCTTGAAAACAGTGCCCAGCAGGGGGAACAGGAGTCCCTCTCCCCACACACACCTGATCAGGATTAGGCTCATGTGGATTTTGTAAACAGAGGGAATTTCATCCCTCAAATGGTGGAGGTGTCCTCATGGTGGACTCAGGGACACTATCATGTCATGTTTGACAGAAGGATAGTCTGATTTTGTGGCATTACACCAATGATGAAAAACCACTCACCTTTTCCTGTACTTAGGGATACTTTTGCCTAACAAGTGGAACCTTGGGAAGCTTGCAAGGTGACAATGGGCCATTTACACACTTAGCCTAACCTACCTCACAGGTAGGGTTGCCAGCCTCCTGGTAGTAGCTGGAGATCTCCCACTATTACAACTTATCTCCAGCCAATAGAGATCAGTTCACCTGGAGAAAATGGCCCCTTTGGCGATTGGACTCTCAGGCACTGAAGTCCCTCCCCTCCCCAAATCCCACCCTCCTCAGGCTCCACCCCAAAAATGTCCAGGTATTTCCCAATCTGGAAATGGCAACCCTACTCACGGGGTTGTAATTAGGGTTGCCAGGTCCCCCCTGGTCTCCAGAGGAGGGTGGGGGGTAGGGATGCCAGCTCCAGGTTGGGAAGCTCCTGGTGATTTGGGGATGGACTCTGGGCATACAGGGACCTCATTGGGGCACAATGCCATACAGTCCTGGGGAACTGATCTCTTTGGCCTGGAGGTGAGCTATAATTTCAGGGAATCCCCAGGTTTTACCTGGTAACTGGCATCCCTAGTTCACAGATTTGGCAGTAACAGTTAACTATTTCTAAGTGCACATTTTGAAATATTAATTGTTGGTATTCTCTTATTGGCAGAGATTTTTTCACTGTATGAAAGGTCCATGTATTAGGAAAAGACTGAAAAGTTCATGAACTCATTAGCCATGATTATAGTTCATTATTCAGAAAATACCAGCTCATTTGTTAATCAAGTCAAATTCTTTTGCATTCCAGAAGGCAGACAAATCCTATATCCCTATTCAGTCCTGGGAGAGCCATTGTCCTGAACTTGTTAATGAATTCTAGTTCTGCAGTTTCACACTGTAATCTCCCTTCAAAGCTTCTCTGTAGGAGAGCTGGCATTATAATACCAATAGGTCAGCAATAGACTATCCTGAAAGATTAAAATTTTCTCCCACTGGTTACCGAGTATTGAGATTCTTAATGTCATATTGATGTCCATTTATTCTTTTGTGTATGGATTGGCCTGTTAAGTCCAATGTAAGATGCTTGTATTGTTCTAGTATATCTAATGAAAAGAACTAATGCTCGCTTGAGATCTCCAAAAGGTAGCTCATGAGCTACTGGTAGCTCACTAGGTGCTGTAGAGTAATTTATGTATCCCCTAAAAAAACTAGGAAAAGATCACAAAAAGATATGCTGTAGGAAGATTTTTAAAAAATCTTTTTTAAAAGGATAGCTTCATTTCTAATGCTCTTCCTAGTTCATGTTCTCTTTCTAGGACAGAACAAAACTTGGTATCATGTTGTGGTGGGGGAAGCAGCTCAGAATGTTTTACATTACTAAGAAGTAGCTCTCATTAGAGAAAGGGTTATCGACCTCCTGTACTAGCTTGATTTCTAAAACAACGGAGGACAATAATATAAGTTGAGAAGAGCCACGTGGAATAATGGGGAAAGTGATCCCTCCAATATATTGGAGTGGGTTTCACCCCTCTTAGAGGATGGCTTCTTGGCTTCAGCGATGCACATAACATAATTCTGTCTGTCTGTCTGTCTGTCTGTCTGTCTGTCTGTCTATCTATCTATCTATCTATCTATCTATCTATCTATCTATCTATCTATCTATCTATCTATCTATCTATCTATCTATCTATCTATCTAGTACTGCTCATACAGCTATAGCCTTGAGCAGAAAATAAAGGAATAAAAATGCCTTACTTAGTGTTACACTTTTGGTATTTAATTAAGGAGCCCTGTGGTGCAGGGTGTTAAGCTGCAGTACTGCAGTCAAAAGCTCTGCTCACGACCTGAGTTAGATCCCGACGGAAGTCGGTTTCAGGTAGCCGGCTCAAGGTTGACTCAGCCTTCCATCCTTCCGAGGTCGGGAAAATGAGGACCCAGCTTGCTGGGGGTAAAGGGAAGATGACTGGGGAAGGCATTAGCAAACCACCCTGCAAACAAAGTCTGCCTTGGAAACATTGAGATGTGATGTCACCCAATGAGTCAGGATTGACCCGGTGCTTGCACAGGGGACCTTTACCTTTTTTTACCTATTTAATTATTGCCCCTTTAAATTTTGCCACAGACTGAGTAACAGAATCATTTTTATCTGATAGTAGCCATGTCACCTGTACCCTCGTACTGCCAGATGCCTTGTTGGACATTTCCATATTTTTCACTAAAGGAGAAATTAAACCGGCCCTCAACTCATTAACTATAGGACACTCCATGATTATATGTTCAATAGTTTTAACTTTGTCATGTGAGCATTTACATGTTCTATTTGAGTAAGGCACTTCTTAATACCTGCCCTCCAAAACTGCTGAAGGAAGGGCATTCATTCTCGCCAAAGTAAAAGCTCTTCTGAGCTTTGGTATTGTCAGGCGATAGAAATACCTCGGCAGTTGCATCAGAAGGGCAATACCCCAAAAGGAAGCTGAGCATACCCTACAAGCCCTAACAAATAAAACAATTCAAGCGGAAGAGTTTCAGGGAAAACTAAAGTGCGGGTTTTATTTTACTTGCATGGATTTTTTCTACACAACATAGAGTTCAAAAATGTGATCCTTGCAACCTTTCGCCTCAAGTGGCACAGTCCGTTCTACCATTTCAAGACTGTTCCAACCTCATTCTGTAGATTGGGCCTCATTGGCATGCATACAAAGAGTAATGTGCATTCTTTGCTTTTCCCAGCACTTTCTAAAACATAAAAAAGACTCTTGGTACCTAGTCAATAAAGAGAGCACAATATATAGTCGATGGTTAGGAAAAGAAGATCTTACTCCATTAATTCCAGGGCAATCGCCAAACAAATCCTCTGGGTATAGATAAAGCCATTAAACATCTGCTGCCCAGACCCTTGAAGCAACTTCGAAGGTTCTACCTGACATATTTCTTTCTTGTTAACTCAATACATTTGACCATCAGTGACATTGTAGCAATGTGCCTGACACTATATATCAACCATAATACGGATTGGAAAGCGGAACAGATCTGCCTGTGGGTTGGAATACAATATAATAAATCCATCCAGATATTGTCACAAACAAAGCTTCAGCCCAAGAAATCATTCGAATACAGTTGGCCATATATCATAGGGTACCATGAAGGCAGTAGGGTATTGGCCTTCACAGCTTGCTGTACTGGGAAGTGATGGAGTTCAGTCTCTTAGCAAGAAGAGGTTTTGTCAGCGAGGGCAACAGGTTTCCACTATCAGTTCCATTTTGTTTTTGCTGGCGGCCAGTACCGTTCAGGGTTCCCTCCTGATGCCAATTCAGATTCATCACAAGTTGATGCACTCTAGGGTTGCCAGGTCCCTCTTTGCCACTGGTGGGAGGTTTTTGGGGTGGAGCCTGAGGAGGGCGGGGCTTGGGGAAGGGAAGGACTTCAATGCAATAGAGTCCAATTGCCAAAGCTGCCATTTTCTCCAGAGGAACTGATCTCTGTCGGCTGGAGATCAATTGTAATAGCAGGAGATCTACAGCTAATACCTGGAGGTTGGCAACCCTAATGTACATACATCTGGAAGCATTGTTCATTTTGCATCAGATTGTGTGAGCAACTGTCCATGTGGCAGGACCCCCAATCTGGGTTAAAAATTAACATCAAGCCACACAAAATATTAGATAAAATTATTTTATAAGGTTTATTCGAGATGTGTTTTTATCATTTGATGTATCTATGACCACTGAGGAAGGCCTGCTCAGGCCAAAATTCTTCTGGTCAAGCATTGGTCATTTACATTGTGTTTATATATTTATATATTTATAGTGTCCAGATCACGTGAAGTGATGATATTGCTTTACTCTGCTCTGGTTAGTCCTCACCTAGAGTACTGTGTTCAGTTTTGGGCACCACAATTTAAGAAAGATGTAGACAAGCTGGAAGGTTTCCAGAAGAGGGCAACAAAGATGGTGAGGGGTCTGGAGACCAGGTCCTATGAGAAAAGGTTGAAGGAGCTGGGTTTGTTTAGCCTGGAGAGGAGAAGACTGAGAGGGGATATGATAACCATCTTCAAGTACTTGAAGGGGTGTCATAGAGAGGATGGTGCTGAGTTGTTTTCTGTTGCTCAAGAAGGTCAGACCAGAACCAACGGGCTGAAATTATATCAAAAGAGTTTCCGTCTAGACATTAGGAAGAATTTTCTAACAGTTAGAGCGGTTCCTCAGTGGAACAGGCTTCCTCGGGAGGTGGTAAGCTCTCCTTCCCTGGAGGTTTTCAAGAAGAGGTTAGATGGCCATCTGTCAGCGATGCTGATTCTGTGACCTTAGGCAGATGATGAGAGGGAGGGCATCTTGGCCATCTTCTGGTCACTAGGTGTGTGTGGGGGGAGGTAGTTGTGAATTTCCTGCATTGTGCAGGGGGTTGGACTAGATGGCCCTGGTGATCCCTTCCAACTCTATGATTCCATGATTCTATGATATATCAACTGTGCATAAAACAATTATAACTGATTTTTACATGTAGCCTGTATTCCAGGCCCTGTGTTTTTAACAATTTTACTGTGTACATATTGAAATAAATTACTTTGTTATGTTATATAGTTTGTAGCTCAACCTTTGAAGCTCTCTCTCTTCCTCCTGATGCACTAAAGCTGGAGGGTGAGAGATTCAAAACAGACAAAAAGAAGTATTTCTTCACACAATGCATAGTTAAATTGGGGAACTCCCTGCCCCAGGATGTGGTGATTGCTGCAAACTTGGAAGGTTTTAAAGGGGAGTGGACATGTTCATGGAGAGGGGTATCCATGGCTACTAGTCAAAGTGGATACTAGTCATGATGCATCCCTATCCTCTCTAGTATCAGAGGAGCAGGCCTGTTATATTAGGTGCTGTGGAACACGAGCAGGATAATTTTGCTGCAGTCATCTTGTTTGTGGGCTTCCTAGAGGCATGTGGTTGGCCACTGTGTAAACAGACTGCTGGAATTGATGGGCCTTGGTCTGATTCAACATGGATTTTCTTATGTTCTTATGAATTGTGCCCAGCGACTAGGGTTGCCAGGTCCCTCTTTGTTTTTGGGGCAGAGCCTGAGAAGGGCAGGGTTTGGGGAGGGACCTCAATGCCATAGAGTAATGGTTGCCAGGTCCCTCTTCACCACCAGCAGGAGGTTTTTGGAGTGGGGCCTGAGGAGGGTGGGGTTTGGGGAGGGGAGGGACTTCAGTGCCATAGAGTCCAATTGCCAAAGTGGCCATTTTCTCCAGGTGAACTGATCTCTATCAGCTGGAGATCAGCTGTAATAGCAGGAGATCTTCTTCAGGTGGATATTGTGTCGAATTAGTGGGATACCCATTCTCACAGGCTGTAAAATTAGTTTTCCCCCTTTTCTTTCTCCAATGGTAGACTGAAACAGAGGGCCGCTGCCAGAGATTATCGCTGCTGAATGAGTAAGCTCATTTCCAGTCCTCAAATCAATGCTCTGGAAGGATATGTGGGCACACTGGGAATACAACATAATGACATAGTAACAAGCACACAGCAGGGGGCAACGCAAGGAAAGGCATTGCCTAAAGCACCAAATGACAGTTCTGTAAATCAGGATCCCTTGTCCTTGAGTTTAAATTTGGTTCTGCTTCAAATCTCCCCAGTATAAAACTCGATAACTGCATCTGCAAAGCAAACGGATTGATTCCTTTCTGGGTTTGCTAGATAGAAATGACAGTGACGTGCAGCAGCTTTCTCTGTCTCTCTCTGTGTACATACACGTACGGAACCAGCTATGCTTCCAAGCATCAAAGCAAAAGTAGGGGGAGAGATGCAAGAGTTACAGAATGCCACCCAAAAGGATAGGATTAGAATTGGTCCCCACAAACTCATCAACAGTGGCAACAACCTAACCTAAACATAGGGTTGCTGGCTCTGGGTCTGGGAAATACCTGGAGATTTTGGAGGAGCCTGAGGAGCCTGGGGTGGAGGCTGGAGATTGGTTGTAATAGAGAGAGATCTCCAGACACCACCTGGAGTTTGGCAACCCTACCTAAAGTGCATGGAAGTTTTCTTCTCTGTTCCTGCAGCCCTTTATGATCCCTGGAAAGATCATTCCTGGGGATGTGGGATCCACCTGGAGGAACAGCCCTGCAGGTGAATGTACCGGAGGAAGGACAGATTAGGGAACATATCAAACCCCTTTCCTCAGAAGAGCTGTTCTTGTGGAAGAAGGAAGAAGAGTGCCTTCACGCCCTTGACCATCCTCACTCCAATGGCTTTCTTGTATGAGCTCACCACACTCCAGTGAATGGAGACAGCTGTAGTCAAGCAAATCATGAAGGTGGGATACATCTTACTCATGCTCTGGTCCTTCATCCACTGAGCCCTTCCTTTGCCAAACTGAAGAACAGGTTTGCCACTGCCAGCTCCAGGTTGGGAATTACCTGGAGATTTGGGGGGTTGGAGCCTGAAAAGGATGGGGTTTGGGGAGGGGAGGGACTTCAATGGGGTATACTGCCTTAGAGTCCACCCTCCATTTTCTGCAGGAGGACTGATTTTTGTCACCTGGAAATCAGTTGTAGTAGAAGGAGATCTCCAGTCACTACCTGGAGGTTGGCAACAGTACTGAAGAAGCACATTCACATCTATGATGTATGTTAATCAAGATACTAATTTCTTCTCAATATTATATTCCTTGGGGTGGGTATTCACTCCTCACTGGGCCATTTTTGCTTCTGGTTAACTTACCAAGTTAAATTATGCTGCATCTTTGGGGAATGAATAGGTAGAGATCCCTGCCTGGATTGTAGGTGGCCCTGGCATGCTGCCTTTAACATCTACATGGCCCTTGGCCAGTTTACTATTACCTAGATGTAGGGATAGGAAGATCTTGCTTGCATCAGAATGGTGAGTATCTGCCACGGTTTGGGTTGCCAGCTCCGGGTTGAGAAATACTTCAAGATTTTTGGGGTGGAGTCTGAGGAGGGTGGGGTTTGGAGAAGGAAGAGACTTCAATGCCATAGAGTCCAATTGCCAACGTGGCCATTTTCTGCAGGGGAACTGATTTCTATCACCTGGAGATCACTTGTAATAGTGGGAGATCTCCAGCCAGCACCTGGAGGCTGGCAACCCTATTGCTTGGTTAAATTTCTTTCCCTCAGTTGTACCGGAAGGCACAGCATATCCAAACAGAGTTTGTAAATGTGGGTCTGGTCAGCTTGCGTCCTCAGAATATATTTGATTGGAATGTGAAATTTTGTTTAATCTGAGAGGAAATCATTTGTCCTCTCTTAATAGGTTATGTGAATTTATAATCTCAAAAAAATGTCCAGTTTTTCCTTGTAGATGAGGATTGGAAAACCACCTTAACATCTGTTCAAGGCCTTTGAGTCAGAAGAACAGTAAGATAAATAAGGAAACTAAAATGTAATTTAAATTTGTTGCATTTAAATATCAATCAAGTTTTATTTCGATACAATATCAACTATGAATAAAAATAAAAGTTGGGTTAAAATATTAAAGTTGATGATTCTGGGAGGGATGATTTGAAGAAGAGGAGTGTGAGAGATCCCCCTCTCTGAGTTTGCTTCTCCAAATCAGTTGCTCAGACGTTGATACAGAAACAATCGATTTATTGAAGCCTTCAGGAGATGAGACAGGCACAGGTAGAAAGTTGCAAGTGAGGGGCTATACGGGTTTACAGAATATATTGACTCCAGGGCACTGGGGCACTGGGGTTCACACTTATTGTTATGGGAAGTTACAAGCTTGGCATAATACAAAACATCAGACAGATCCCAGGAAGTCTGGGCGGCTATCACACTTCCAAGGCCGCATCGGCCTGAGGGAGTACTGGCAGGAAGAACAGCGGGGGGGGGGAAGATACATGGGCCATCAGGCCTGGCGCCTGAGACCAGAAGGTGTGAACTGCTTTTACGAGTTCACTGATAACACAGCAGGTGATGGAAAGCAGAGACACAAAGACAGAGACCCTCACATTCTGCCCCCCTTAAGGCCCCCCCCCGGGGTCCCCGAGAGGACGAGGCTTATCGGGATAAGCAAGGTGGAATTCCCGGACTAAGCGAGGAGCCGCCATGTGGGGTGCGGCCACCCATTCGTCATGAGCGGAGCCAAGGTTTTTCCAGCGAACAAAGTAAAACAGTTTCCCTTTCTTCCATTTGGAGTCTAAAACCTTGGATATTTCCAAATGGGTGTCCCCTCCTACTACGGTAGGAATCTCGTGTGCGGGAGGGGGGTGGAACTGGGGGGCTGCCACATAGGGTTTGAGGAGGCTTATATGAAAGACTGGATGGACTCCTTTCAGAGTTTTTGGGAGGTCCAGTTCCACAGTAACCTCGTTGATTACTCTGGTAATGGGGAAAGGTCCCACATAACGGTCGCTCAGTTTTTTGCAGGGGCGAAGAGAGCGGAGGTTTTTGGTGGACAGATAGACTTGCTCCCCCACCTTGAGTTCCCATCCCGGAGACCGGTGTTTGTCTGCTTGTTCCTTGTACTTGCTTTTTGCCCTTTCCAGATTTTTGAGCAACCATGGCCAGGTGGATTTAACCACCTGAATCCACTCCTGAAGGTCAGGGGTAGACTGGAGCTCTGGCGAGACGGGGGCAGAACCGAAAGGGCCGAAATCCGTCCCGTATATAACTTGGAAGGGACTAAAGCCGGTAGAGGAATGAGGCGCATTGTTATACGCATATTCGGCAAATGGCAGCAGGTCGACCCAGTCGTCCTGGTGGAAATTTACATAGCAACGCAAATAACATTCTACCACCGCATTTACTCGTTCTGTTTGACCATCCGTTTGGGGGTGATAGGCGGAAGAAAGGCCCTGCTCTTCCACTCCCATTAACTTTAGGAAGGCCCGCCAGAATTTGGCAACAAACTGGACCCCCCGGTCGGAGAGGACCTTCCTCGGGATCGAGTGTAGCCTGAGGACGTGTGTGATGAACAGTTTAGCTAAGCCCTGGGCTGAAGGAAGGCCTGCACATGGAACGAAGTGAACCTGTTTGGAAAAGAGGTCTGTGATAACCCAAAGAACCGTTTTTCCCCGACTCGGAGGTAGGTCGGTGATAAAATCCATGGCGATGACTTCCCAGGGACGGGAGGGGCTCTCAAGCGGTTTGAGAAGCCCTGGGGGTTTTCCCATCCGTTTCTTGGCTGTGGCGCAGGTGGGGCAGCTGCGCACATACAACTCTACATCAGATCTCATACCGGGCCACCAGAATTGTCTTCGAACCAGGTGAAGCGTTTTTATGAAACCAAAATGACCCGCTAGCCTGGCACCATGTACAAGTCCCAATACTTCCTTGCGAAGAGAGGAGGGGACGTACAGTTTCCCCCCTTGCACCCACCAAGTGTTGGTACGTTCCAGACCAGTGGGGAGGAGATGATGCTCCTCCTCCTGCAAGGAGGCGTCCCGGAGTCGCTGTTGGAAGGCTTCCGGGATGCCTTTGAGTGTAGGGGGGGTCTCCGGTGGTCGGGCTTGGGACCGGGTGGTGACGGCTAAGCTAGGAACTTCCCCTCGCTGCTCGGGAGTGAACAGGGAGTCGACTGGGCGATCGAAATCGTTGCGATACTGGGGAAGTCGTGACAAAGCGTCGGCTAGGGCATTTTCTTTGCCAGGGACATGTCTGAGAGTGAACCGGAACTTAGCGAAAAATTGGGCCCACCGAACCTGTTTGGCATTGAGTTTTCTAGCCCCCTTGAGGGCCTCAAGATTCTTGTGATCGGTACACACTTCGAATGGCAGTTCGGCCCCTTCCAAGAAGTGTCGCCATATGGTAAGGGCATGTTTGACCGCTGCTGCCTCCTTCTCCCAAATGGCCCAGTTGATTTCAGACTGGGAAAACTTCTTGGAGAAGTAGGCGCATGGTCTCAACCGTCCCCCCTCATCCCTCTGCAATAGGGCCCCGCCCATGGCTACATCCGAGGCATCCACTTGCACCACAAAAGGCTTGGTGCAATCTGGGTGAGCCAAAACGGGTTCGGATGAAAAAAGTAGCTTCAAACGTTCAAAAGCTAGCTGGCACTGGGGGGACCATTGCAAACGGGCTGAGGGAAGCGCGGCGCTAGCCCCCTTGTCCTTGGTACGCAACAGGGCAGTGAGGGGAAGCGCAACTTGGGCAAAGTTAGGAATGAAGTTCCGGTAAAAATTGGCAAACCCCAAAAACTGCTGAAGTTGGCGGCGGGTAGTGGGGGGTTCCCAGTCCCGCACTGCCTGGACCTTGGCGGGGTCCATTTCCAACCCTTGGTGGGAGATCACATACCCCAGAAATGTAATGGAGGGTTGGTGGAATTCACATTTGGACACCTTAGCATACAGTTTGTGCTCCCGCAGCCGCTGGAGCACCTCTCGCACTAGGCGCACATGGTCTTCCATGGTTTCAGAGTAAATAAGGATGTCATCGAGAAATACCACCACCCCCCGAAACAGCAAATCATGCAAAACCTCATTAATTAATTGCATAAAGACACTCGGAGCCCCCGAAAGTCCGAACGGCATGACTAGGTACTCAAACATCCCAAAACAACTGGAAAAGGCCGTTTTGGGTTCGTCTCCTTCTTTGATGCGAATGCGGTGGTAGGCTTCTACCAAGTCCAGTTTGGTGAAGATTCGGCCCTCCTTTAATTGTGCTAGAAGGTCAGGAATAAGAGGGAGGGGGTAAGCATTAGACTGGGTGACTGCGTTCAGTCTGCGAAAGTCAATACACAGTCTTAAATCTCCCGTCTTTTTCTTTACAAAGAAAGCTGGGGCTGAATAAGGAGCCTTGGAGGGGCGTATGAAACCCCTCGCCAGATTGACATCCAGATAGTCTCGCAACACTGTCTTTTCACTAGGGCTCATGGGGTAAACCTTTCCCTTAGACAGTTTGCCTTCCCCTACAATCTCGATGGCACAGTCCGTTTCTCTGTGGGGAGGCAGTTCGTCGCACTCTCTAACATCAAAAACATCAGTAAATTGCGAGTACTCAGAGGGTAATTGAGGAGAGACTGGGGCGGGGGACCCTACCAGTGCGGCGGCTGGAGTCCTGAGTACCCGTTCCTTGTCATGCAACCCACAGGGGTTTTCGGGGAAGGAAAGCACCCGTTTAACCCAATCAATGGAGGGATTGTGCCCCCTTAACCAGTTCATCCCTAACACCACAGGGGTTACAATAGGGGCGATAGTGAAATACAACCGTTCCCAATGTTCCCCCACGGACATAATCACGGCTGCAGTTCTGTGGGTCACCGGGCCCCGTTTAAAGTCACTCCCGTCCATTTGGGAAAAACGGAGGGGTCCCGGAAGCCGCTTGCGCCGGACACCCAACTTCTTGGCAGTTTCCTCATTTATCATGGTGCGGGCACACCCCGAGTCGACCAACGCGGGGACCTCTAACGGGGGACCCCCTTTGGGTAGGGACAGATGGACACGCACAAATACATTGTCCTCTTGGGCGCTTACCATCGGTGGAGCTCCTTGCACAACGATAGGGACGGTCTGCTGCGGAGCCCCCTCTACAGCAGACCGACGGCGTTTTTTGCCGGCTGTTCCCACTCTTCCTCCTCGCTGGAAGAGGGGGACGGGGTAGTGGCCTCCGGGGAGCCGTCCGAATCAAAGACGGTATTTGTAATCCGGGACCCCGATGGGACCGTAGAGTCGGATGCCCCATCCTGGGGACGTGCGTGGAGAGCGGAGGGTGCGCCGGAGCGCCGGCTCAGTGGTCCACTTCTGCGGCGAGGCTGGCTGTCGGCGGCCGGTTTCGTCGGCTCGGCCTGGGTTTGGCGGGGAGGGGTCGGACGGCCTGAGCGAGAGGGGCATTGCGATGCAAAGTGACCCTTTCCCCCGCAGATCAGGCAGACGCCGGCCTCGAACCGCTTGCGGCGTTCCGCGGCCGAGAGGACCCCGCCACCCCCTTGCCGGAGTTCCCGGCCACGGTCACCCCGGGGCCTGGGGTCTCGCCCAATCCGTTGCTTGGACAAGTTCAGGAGTTGTTTGCGATTCTCGATGTCAGCAGCATGGCGAACCCAACCTTCCACATCCGGGGGGTTCCCTTGCATGAAGGCCCAATGTTGGAGGTCTGGGTTGAGACCCTCCCTGAAACATTGTACCAAGGTAGCCTCACTCCAGTCCAGAATTCGGCTAGCCAGTGACTGGAACTCACTTGCATACTGCGCCACCGACTTAGTCCCTTGGCGCAGTTGCATCAGGGAGGCTTTAGCCCGCTCACCTAGAGTCGGGTCCTCAAAACGGTTTCGGAGTGCTACCATGAACTCGTCCAGGGTTCGCAGCACCGGCGAGCGGAGTTCATACTGCAACACCATCCAGGCAGCCGCCTCCCCTTGCAGTAAGGAAGCCACGTACTGCACCCGGGACTCCTCAGAAACGAAGGTTCGGCCTTGTTCCCGCATAAAAATGTCTACTTGGACCATAAAAAAGGTCAACTGGTCTCCCGACCCGTCATACGTGACTTTCAGGTCCCGACGGGCCGGGGGGGCAGGGGTTGCGGGCGGAACTACTGGCGCCCCGTCTGGGGGAGCACCGGCTGGAGGTTGCAATTTCAGCGCATCTAGGGTCGTGGCCATCTCACCCATTACGCGTTGCATGATCTCCATCTGTTCCTGCATAGCCCGGCGGTCTTCCTGCCACTGCTTTCGTTCTTCCTCCATGAGGGCCTCTTTGCGGGCCGGGTCCCCTTCGAGTCCCGTGCTGGGGAAGGCCAACCGGCGATCCTTCGCCGCAGTCCGCGAGAGCGACCAGCCCTTGGGAGAGTCCAGCCAATAAGTGAGCCCCCGGGGACGTCCGTCCCGATCTTGGTCGGGGGCGCGACCCTTCGGTTTCTTTGGCTTGGCTCCCTCCTCTTTAGGGTCCGGCTTCTCCGGCTCGTCCGGTTCCTTGGGGGCATCGGGGTTAGGGGTGGTGTCCTCGTCGGCTGACATTCTGTCCAAAGCGGTACAGCTGCAGTCCGAGAGGCAAGGACTTGCAACTTAATGTGAGAGATCCCCCTCTCTGAGTTTGCTTCTCCAAATCAGTTGCTCAGACGTTGATACAGAAACAATCGATTTATTGAAGCCTTCAGGAGATGAGACAGGCACAGGTAGAAAGTTGCAAGTGAGGGGCTATACGGGTTTACAGAATATATTGACTCCAGGGCACTGGGGCACTGGGGTTCACACTTATTGTTATGGGAAGTTACAAGCTTGGCATAATACAAAACATCAGACAGATCCCAGGAAGTCTGGGCGGCTATCACACTTCCAAGGCCGCATCGGCCTGAGGGAGTACTGGCAGGAAGAACAGCGGGGGGGGGAAGATACATGGGCCATCAGGCCTGGCGCCTGAGACCAGAAGGTGTGAACTGCTTTTACGAGTTCACTGATAACACAGCAGGTGATGGAAAGCAGAGACACAAAGACAGAGACCCTCACAAGGAGGAAAGATCTTCTATGGGGAAAGGTTTTCAATCAGCTGTTTACAAATCCCACTAGACCGGAGGCAAAATTTGGCTACTTGAGTGGTTATCTCCCGAGAGGAGTCTGCTAAGAGAAGGGAAACTTTAGCTTCTTCTGATCTCCCAGGAAAGGATGACAATATGTACTGCAAATGTACTGTGATCTTATGTCGTTGTAGAAGGGACATTGCAACAGAACATGTTCTATTGTTTCCACTTTCTCTGTTTTGCATGGGCATAATCGTTGAGGAAAGGGAGTACGGAGATACCTGCCTTCCAGGAGAGCTGAAGGCGAGGCATTGAAATGCGCAAGAGTAAAGGCCCTTTGATATTTGGATACTTCCAGGAATCCAAGGTAGTCTGTATGGTGGAAAGGTTTGATTTGATTTGTTCGATGTTGTGGTCTTCGATTTGCCATTCATGAGTTCAGTGTTTTTTTTAGTGAAGACAAGGACTTTTGTTTTTTGGTAATTTATTGTGATTTTTCTTCTTGACAGTATAAGGTGAAGGCACGGAGGACTCTTCTGAGGCCCAGTTGTGGGTAGGACAAGGTGACCGTATCATCCGCGTACAAAATAGCAGGAATCATTCTATTAGCCAGCTATGATGGGTGGACATGTTCATGGAGGAGAGGGCTACACATGGCTACTAGTCAAAATGGATACTAGTCATGATGCATACCTATTCTCTCCATGATCAGAGGAGAATGCCTATTATATGAGGTGCTGTGGTACACAGGCAGGATGGTGCTGCTGCAGTCGTCTTGTTTGTGGGCTTCCTAGAGACACCTGGTTGGCCACTGTGTGAACAGACTTCTGGACTTGATGGCCCTTGGTCTGATCCAGCATGGCCTTTCTTATGTTCTTATGCTTCACCTATCATTTCCTCCCTAACATGAAATCCTTCTCCTACAGGGGTTATTGCTTACCAAAAAGCAAACCTCAAAAAGTTCATTCCGGTGCCATTCTTTAATTGATGCTCACTGTCAAACACTAAGGCAGGGAGCCCCAACATGGTGCCCATGGGCAACACAATGCCCATTGACTCCTTTCCTGATGCCTGCCACTCTTTTTAGAAAGTGGGCAGGGCCAGGTAGGTCTTTTGCCCAGCAAGGCTTCTGATTAGGGTTGTGCATATCAATATACCCGAACCAAAAATAAACCCAAAATTAGCCATTTCAGCAACATTCAGGTTTCGGGTCGACCGAATACCAAAACACGGGAATCTGTCCGAATAGGCTAATAGGAGATTCCTATTAGTTATTCTCCTTCTGCAGAGTTTCCATTTTGTGGCCCTTGTTTTGTTTAAAGGAGAGCTACATCCTGCTTCATATTCCTGCCCTCTGGCTGGTTTCCAGGGCAGCAGGAGGGAAGGAGCAGGCATGTTGGAGTGGCCAATAGGAAGGCTCACTGGAGTTTCCATGTGGCCAATGGCAGCAATGCATTTTGCATTGGCTGCAAAGCCAGCTGGTGCAATCTACCTCGATTGCTACAGAGGACAACCTAGAGAGGAGGAGGGCCAGGAATTCTCAGTGGCCAATATAAACCCAGGTAAGGAAAAACAGTGTTCCTGTCGACCCCATGCCATTTCCAAAATCCCCAACCCCCAGCATTGTGAGTCTTGAAAATGGTGCAAAGGTGATGGGAACAGGTGCCCCTCCTCCCCCCTGCTGCAGTCCCAAGCAGGATAGAGCCCATGTGATGTTTGTAAACAGAGGGACTTTCTTCCCATAAATGTTGGAGGCATCCCCATGGTGGATTCAAGGATGCTCCAAGTCTAGTTTTGCTTGATTTTCCAACCTCCAGATGGGACCTGGAGATCTCCTGAAACTACAAGAGAGCTCCAGATGACAGAGATCAGTTCCCTGGAGGAAATGACTCATTTGGAGGTTGGATTTGATGGCAATGTACCCTGCTGAGGTCCCTCCCCACCCTAAACTCCACTCACTGCATGCTCCACCACCCAAAATCTCCAGGAATATCTCAACCCAAAATTGGCAACCCTAAATTTGGCTCTGACATGTATAGGAGTCAAAGAGGGGAAGCCCTGTTGGTCTGTTGTAGCAAAACAAAAGTTCAGTTGCACCTTAGTGACACAACAAAATAACATGTTGAAATAAAGGAGCTTTGCAGGCCCATAAAATTGGACCCCCTGTCCCAAAGTTCACCAAAAGTCCCCATAGACTATAATGGGCCCGAATTTTTCAGTAAACCCAGTAATAAACTGAATACTGATATTTACCAGTATGGGTATTTGGCTTATTCTGGGTTTACCACAAAAAAATCAGGCCCAATTAACTCGAACCTGAAATTTACCGTATCATCATCATCATCATCATCATCATCATGTGCACAACCCTAATGAAAACATTGTCGAAGGCTTTCACGGTCAGAGTTCATTGGTTTTTGTAGGTTATCCGGGCTGTGTAACCGTGGTCTTGGAATTTTCTTTCCTGACGTTTCGCCAGCAGCTGTGGCAGGCATCTTCAGAGGAGTAACACTGAAGGACAGGGTCTCTCAGTGTCAAGTGTGTAGGAAGAGTCAGAGAGGGGTTGGGTTTGAGCTGAGTACTGTCCTGCAGACGTAATGTGCTAACCATTGTCCTGTAAGTATCAAGATAATGTACTAATGAGAGTGTGGTATGTTAATATGGAAGCATTGTATCCTGAAATGATCTGGTAATGTGTGAAATCCAAAGCTAATCTGCATGGCTATTGTTGACGTCAACAATAGCCATGCAGATTAGCTTTGGATTTCACACATTACCAGATCATTTCAGGATACAATGCTTCCATATTAACATACCACACTCTCATTAGTACATTATCTTGATACTTACAGGACAATGGTTAGCACATTACGTCTGCAGGACAGTACTCAGCTCAAACCCAACCCCTCTCTGACTCTTCCTACACACTTGACACTGAGAGACACTGTCCTTCAGTGTTACTCCTCTGAAGATGCCAGCCACAGCTGCTGGCGAAACGTCAGGAAAGAAAATTCCAAGACCACGGTTACACAGCCCGGATAAACTACAAGAACTAATGAAAACAGTTCCAGAAGAGCAAAAAAATCTGAAAATTGGTATTTTACTTTGTACAAAGAAGAATGTTACAAGTTTAGCTTATCTCTTGGCATGAGATAAACGTACCTTATGTCAGACCAAATGAGTTAACTCTCTTCTGTGTCATCCAGTTTGCTTTTGAAGCAAAAAACCTTTAGTTGTTACTGGAAAGGCACAACTTGATCAGCATGGGTTCACTGAGTCATTTTGAGGTGACTTATCTCTCGTATTTTTGCCCACAGGCTATTTTCTTTTTGATTAACTCAAAATGAGTCCTCCAGTTCATAATCATTCCTTAATTCTAATAATTCATTAATGCCTATAATTCAGGCTGAAACCTACTGGCAAAGCAGAAGAAATGAATTTTTAAATATGAAAATAAAATCTTTACTTTGGCTTATAAAATTGTCTCTCCAGTGCACAACTAAAAGCTCAACTTTTAAAAAAATATCTGGAGGTGTTTTTTTTTTAATCTGCAAGTTTCAAGATGTTCCAAAAATGTCTTCATTCTTAGTTCCCACAGGGAGGAAGATATAAAGGCACAATCTCCAAATAAGAGAAGATGCAATTGGAACTGTTTATTTACTGTTTATTTAACACTGGCACGTCACCTGTCTTGGGCTGGAGGAATATTTTTGGAGAAACAGCTGCTTAAGTTGGAGGAAGGCTTCAAAACATGCCCAGTGGAATGACAGAATACCTGCCATTGTCTCAACACAACCATTACATGAAATCAAGGTTTATTTTCACTATGGTTGATTAGGGTTGACAGCTCTGTTTTAGGAAATTCCTGGAGATTTTGCGGGTGGAGCCTGGTGTGGGTGGGGTTTGGGAAGGGGAGGGATCGCAGAGGGTTATAATGCCCTAGAGTCCCCCCTCCAAATCAGACATTTTCTCCAGAGGGACTGATCTTTGTACTCTGGAGATCTGTTGTAATACTGGAAGATCTCCAGGCCTTGCCTGGAGGCTGGAAATTTGTGAAACCAGAATTCAGCTCTCAAACACCAGTTCAATGCTGGTTTGTCTCAACAAATGCTGTTTTCATCACCACCTCTCTGTAGCTTGGGAGCGATCACCAGGGACAAAATCAGGATTCAACCAGGATTAAGCCTGGATGTGTGTGGCCAATTATGCATGAGAGGTTTTGCCTTGGATTTGCCACTCTTTAGATGCACATTTCCCCCGTTCGAATTCTCAAAACTCAACAATAAGCCCCCATGCAGCATTTTGAGAATTCAGATGGGAGGAAAGGTGCATCTAGAGAGTGGCAAATCCAAGGCAAAACCTCCCATGCATAAATGGCAAGAGTTTGTACTTAAAAAAAACACAACTCAGTACAGTTAACTGTGGTTAATAAACTAACTTCATATCCTGCCTTCAGATCCTGGTTTGATTAATCTATTCCTAACTAACCCAAGTTAGTGCTGTGGCCCATATTTAGTTGATCAACTAACCATGGTTAGCTTAAGTAAACCAGGGGTCCTCAGACTTTTTAAACAGGGGGCCAGTTCACTGTCCCTAAACACTGTTGGGGGCCGGACTATAGTTTGAAAAAAATATGAACAAATTCCTGTTCACACTGCACATATTTTATTTGTAGTGCACAAAAAATAAGAGAAACAATGCAATATTTAAAATGAAGAACGATAGCAAGTGATGCAAGTGTTCATCAGTTAGTCTGGATCTGGTTGGAGATTTCAGATGTTTCATTCGGGGAAAAGTCTGTTCACAGATATAGGTGCTGCCAAAGATGGTTGCAATTTTGAGTGCATGGTTCCTGAGATTAAGATATGTCTCAGAGGGGAGAGATGCATAGAAATTAGTAAGGCTGCTTGATTTGAATGCTTTTTTCAGAGAGTCACAATTCTGTAGTTCGGCCAATTCCATTTGGTAAATCGGATCGACATTTTCAATGTCAACAGAAAATGGGTTCCGGAAAAGCTGTATGTCCTGTTCATGGATATGAAGCTCTTTAAATCTAATTTGAAACTCCTTTTGTAACATTTCTAGTAAATCCACACATGTTTTGTTTGGGAATGCAACTTTCCGTCTTTCTCACAGGGACTCAAGGAGGATTACGTAAAGTGAGTCAACACAATCAACCAAATTGGATATCCAATAAACCAGGGGTCCCCAATGCAGTGCCCCTGGGTGCCATGGCACCCACCAAGTGTTTTTAGAAAGTGGTTATAGGTTGTATGAGCAGTGTGGAGAAGGTGACAGTATCAGACTAGAATGGGCAAGGACTTGGGTTCAAATCCTGCCAACAACATAGAATCTTGGAGTTGGAAGGGACCACCAGGGTCATCTAGCCCAACCCCCTGCACAATGCAGGAAATCCACAGCTACCTCTCCCCACACACACCCACAGGGATCCCTACTCCATGCACACAGTCACATGCACACAGAGGGCAATTTCATACTTACTGAATAACACACTTTCAATCCACATTCAATGCACTTTAACAATCGTTTGCAAGTGGATTTTGCAGTTTCACACAGTAAAACTCAGCTGAAAATGCATTGACAGTGGACTGAGAGTGCATGTGTGAACACAACCCAGGAAGAGCCCGCCCCCTTGCCACACATGAAAAAAACCCCAGCAGACACCGCCACAAGACACGCGTCAGCCGCTTCCACACGTGCACCCCCTCCTCCATAGCTCGGTCCCTACCCAACACTCGCCCCGCCCAGCTCTAAGCTCCGCCCCCGCCACGGGACATGTGTCAGCCCCTTCCACACTTGCCCCACCCCACCCCTTGGTCCCTGCCCAACACTTGCCTCGCCCATCTCCAAGAAGGTTGTAAGCCACTTTGAGACTCCTTAAAGATAGAGAAAAACGGGCTATAAAAACCAATTCTTCTTCTTCTTCTCCTTCTGGATCAGGATGCTGACTCAGATGGAAAGCTGAGGGAGAGAGTGAGCCATGAACAAGCTGGCACACAATTGCTCACCTACATGTTAAGGATTCTAAAGTCTGTTTCTCAGGCCCCTTTCAAACTGCCCTTATAATCCATTTGAGCAGCCGGTTGCTAATGAATTTTTGGGTCATTACAGACGCAACCATTTTGGCTCCCATCTGCTAACAGTTTTTTTTAACTCTTTCAGCCAACACCCTTTGTGTCCTGTTGGCATCCTAGGGCTCAGCCATTTTTTTTTTAATGAAAATTGCTTTCTCCCATTTTCAGTTCTTCCTTCTACTTCTGAATCACTGCAGTGTGCTGTTTAAAATGTCTGGACCACTTCCAAAAGGACCACGCTTCTCCCTCCACCTATCTTAGTGGCATGTTCTTTTTCAACTTTCTTTTTTTAACATTCTAAGATTAGTACTATATCACCAGCGTTTGGATGCATTGGGTTGCTATGGTGCTATAGCGCTACAGCACTAATCTTAGAATGTTTTTAAAAAAGCCAAAAAAGAATGCATCACTAAAAAGGGTGGGGTGGGGAACCATGGCACGGTTTGAAATGTCCAGAGAGCTTCAGAGCACTTTAGAGATGGCTCATAGATGGACTGAAATAAGTTGCATGAAATGCCCATCTCTGTATCATTTTACTGGGAATCAGGCTAACAACAGATAACATCCAGTTTAGATTGATAATCTGAAAGGGGGCTCAAAGTTCTGAGTTCTCCTTACAGATGTGTAGATACTTATCAGAGTACTGCTCAAGTCAAGAAGCCATTAATATGAAAGAAAGGAATAAAAACCTAGGAAAAATGATTGACAAAGTGTTGCTATTCTGGCCTGGCCTATGTGCCCTTATGTTGGTAGTTCAGCCAGTTTTTTGTGGGTTTTTTTTTTTTTTTTTTTTTGGTAAGCAATAGCAGTGACCAGGTTTGTGCAAACAGAAAACACATTTATTATCCAACAGGGATGGAAGGATAAAACAGGTACTTGACAGCTGTAACTGCGTAATAGGCCCATAATAATGTCTTAACACACATAGAATCTTTCAGGGATGCTATCTCTTTTATTCTAGTTCTTGTGTTCCCTCAAGTACCCTTTCCCCTCATTCTCCCACTGCTTTCTTCACAAAGTTGTCTCCCTGTTACGGTTGCCAGCTCCAGGCAGGAGAAATTGGTGGCCAGGGATGATCTCCTCAACATCATGCATCCCTTTCAGCTAGGGTTCCCAGACCCTCACCAGGGGTAGAGGATCCCCTGCTTTGAGGCCCCTCTCCTGGAGCCATTCAGCTGGCTGGTTGGGGGGACAGCAGCAGCAAATTGAAACCTAGACCTCTGTCTCCAGTCATGCATCGATATCACTTCCGCATCCCCATGTCACTGACAATATGATGATGACACCTCCAATGTGTGCTGGAAATGATGTTGACTCATCACAAGGGACAGAAGCCTAGGGCTCAGTTTGCTGCCAGTAAGTTTTTTCAATTGCTCTCCCGTTTAGGGTTGTCAACCTCCAGGTACTAGCTGGAGATCTCCTGCTATTATAATTGATCTCCAGGTGATAGAGATCAGTTCACCTGGAGAAAATGGCCACTTTGGCAATTGGACTCTAAGGCCCTCCCTTCCCCAAACCCTGCCCTCCTCAGGCTTCACCCCCAAAATTTCCCACCGGTGTCAAAGAGGGACCTGGAAATCCTACCCCCGTTGGTTGCCAGGGGTTATCTGGCAACTCTACTTCAAGCACAAAACCATAATTATAGATATCAGATAGGGAACTGATTCTTATGTTATTATTACAGTGAGTTTGTGTGATGTAGTAATTGGAGTGTTAGATTAAGATCTAGGAGATGCCAGTTCAAATCTATACTCTGCCATGACTTGCCTGACCAGGCCTTGGCCCAGCCATACCTTGTCTAAGTTACTCTCTCAGCCAAAGCAACCTCCCAGGGTTCTTGCAAGGATAAAATAGACAAGGGGAACACCATGTACATGGGATAAAAATGTACTAAATACATAAACAAACACTGTATATTCAACGCACATGGTTCCTTTTGGACACAAGTGCTACTAGTACAGCAGGGAACCTCATCATGTGTAAAACAGAACACAATGGTAATGTGACAACCGGGCCATAAATTAGATTCTGAATAAAAGGCAAATACTGTTTACTGAGTCTCCAGTGCTCCAAGGAGGGGAAACTTGATCTAATCTTAAGAAGAGGTATAAATAACAAGTTTCCAGGCTACAGTAGACTACAATTGCAGGACCAGAATAGCAGGCAACCTTAAGCAGAGTCACGCCCTGCTGAGTCCATCGATGTCAGTGGGCTTAGAAAGGGTAACTCTGGTAAAGGTTGCTCTGTAAATGAAGAAGGTCTGCATGCTAAAATTATCTTCTTGCTTTCAATGTGACTTCGAAGGCTGTTCCAGAACCATAAAATAGTAACAGAAAGCCTTCATCTGATTTCCATTCATTTTATTAATGATGATGATACCGCTAGGGGTGTGCATATTGGTATATTTATTAATTTTTTAATAAATTTAAAAAAACAAAAAAGCCTTTTTTTAAAAAACGGTATAAAAATAGGCAGCAATAAAGGGAGCCAAAAAAGCAGATCCTAAATAATGCCATTTTTTTCAGTATTATTAGGACTGTTTGGCCCTACAACTATTTCCCCCCTCCCTCACATCTTGCCTCTCCCCATACTTACCTGCCTCTGACAGAAATCCAGCCTGCGTTGATTCTCCAGACTTCAGAGAAGTGGTGTGAGCTGGATTGCTTTCAGATCCGGACCCCGGAGAAGACTGGTGGGGCGGATCTGAAAGATCCATTTTTTCTGTATTTTTCAGGTTTGGATTGATCAAACTCAATTTAAAAAATACACCAAGTTTTTCAAATTTTTCAAAAATTTCCGAATTTGATAAACCCAAATTTGAAAAATACCGAAAAAATGGTGTACCACTTTACAAAGCACTTCCTATGCATTTTCTTAGTAATATACATATAAAGTATGTAGTAATATATATATATGTAGTAATATATACACATATATATATGTAGTAATACACATATATAGTATACACACACATATATATGTAGTAATATATATACATACACACACACACACACATTCTCTTTGTAATCCATACCATAATTATATGAGAGAAGATAGAGTAGCTTGCTTAAAGCCACCTACTGAGTTCATTGAAAAGTTCTGAAGCCAGAACTGCCTGGTATATAACTCATACTAAACCTTCTCATTCATGATAGCACATATAAGAAGTTATCAATTTTCACATAATGATTATGCACATGTGCACAAAACCTCTTGCAGATCATTAGCATTGATATTCATGAAAGGCTGGGGGGAGAGTAGGGGCCCTGTGTGTCTTATCAGTTGTTAAAGACACCTTCTTTCTAGGAGAGTAAGAAACATCCTGTTTGGGCCATCAGGAGAAATTAGACAGGGTAACTGGCCCAAATGGCTCAAAAGGATGAGACCTTATAGGCAATTCCCAAAATTAGAGGCAGAGTTCAGCATCAGCTGTAAAACTTCCTTGAAATCCATGAACAGTTAAAATTGCATCGATAGAAACTTGACAATGTGCACAGCTTCCTTTGTACAATGACGTTTCAGCCAGTTCTGAAGTGCATTTCTTTCATTTTGTGCTGTGGCCCTGGAAAGGATCTATATTTTTGCCAGAGGCTCCACGATTCTCTTGTTTTATTTATTTATTTTTTACTTCTTCAGAGCTGTATGGTGCCATCTAGTATTCGGGGAGGAGATGAGAGACTAAAAGAATGAATTGATTTGACCCTGGGTTGCAGTTACAATGTGCATTTTCCTCTTTAATAGCCGTGCTTAGTCTCCTTTGGAAAATAAAAGTGCCATCTCTTTCCTCTGCCCTCTTTCCTTCTCTCCTTCACTGAGTCTATAAATGTCCACTGCGGTGACCCTGTTCACCCCTCTACTTCCAGATGCTGTTCAGCTGAATTCAATGGAAGCTGCTTTATGGCTAACCATGGTTTGCTGCCTGTAACTGGAGTAGGGTTGCCAACCTCCAGGTACAAGCTGGCGATCTCCTGCTATTACAACTGATCTCCAGCTGATAGAGATCAGTTCACCTGGAGAAAATGGCTGCTTTGGCAATTGGATTCTATGGCATTGAAGTCCCTCCCCTCCCCAAACCCCACCCTCCTCAGGCTCCGCCCCAAGAACCTCCTGCCGGTGGCGAAGAGGGACCTGGCAACCCTAAACTGGAGTGATGAGATTAACTATTTAGAGACATTTCCTTATATTTTAAAGGTTAGAGGAATTGGTAATTTATGGACTTGCCCTAAGATCACATGACTTTAGGTTGTTCTAGAACTAGGGTCTATTATGCATGACTGTTTCACTCGATGCCACCCCTCCAAAATTTCAGGTCTTTGTGTTGATTATGCATGCTGTTTCTGACTGTCAGAGGTTGTCTCGCTCTCCCCATGATTTTCCCCATGTTTTGCCTGCGTTTTCAGAGACCTGTTTTATCTTGAACTTGAAAATGCAGGCAAAATGCAGGGAAACACAGGGGGAGAGTATGGTCAGAAATGGCATGCATAATCCAAACAAAGACTCAAAATCATCAGAGGGGTGACAGCGAGTGAAACAGCCATGCATAAAAGACCTAGGTTTACAGACTGCTGAACAAGATGTTTGAGTTGCTCTTTCTATAGATTAAAGCTCTTTAAGACCATTCCTCATCATGATTATCAGTCTGTTAACCCAGAGATGTTACAGTAGCCTTCATACAAGAGCTGTTTGATATTAATCACAAACACTTATTTAGATATTTCTTTTGGGACAGGAGAGCTGTAGCTCATTTAAAGTTATGGTTCTGTACTGCCAATGACAAGAAGTCCCTTTTCCTGCCTAAAAAAATGTAAAGGTAGTCCCCTGTGCAAGCACCGGGTCATTATTGACTCATGGGGTGACCTCACATCACAACGTTTACTAGACAGGCTATGTTTACGGGGTGGTTTGCCATTGCCTTCCCCAGTCTTCTACACTTTACCCCCAACAAGCTGGGTACTCATTTTACTGACTTTGGAAGGATGGAAGGCTGAGTCAACCTTGAGCAGGCTACCTGAAACCGACTTCCACTGGATTGAACTCAGGTCTGTGGGCAGAGCTTTTGACTGCAGAACTGCAGCTTACCACTCTGTGCCATGGGGCTCCTCTCTTCCTGCCTACTGGTTGCAAAAGGCGCTTCCTATAACCCTGTAGGGAGGGCAAGCAGCAATGCTCTATGTTGAATTAAACGGATCCCCCAGTGGGCAAACTCTCATGTTGATTGGAAGGGTGTATAAGCCATGGCAGGTTGTATGTCCCAATAACCACTAGTTGAATGTCCACCATTTGACATGGCTTATGCTGGCTGCTTCCAGTGGGCAGGGGCGAGCGGGTCCAGTGGGAATATGTTTTGCCTCTACAGGTGTTACTGTGTACCCACTGCTCCAGATTCCAATAAAAGATTAGGGTTTCTTTTTTCCTCCAGCCAATTCCATTCCACCCTGCCTTCCTCAGTAAGTTCTTTATGTGAGTGGAGGGCATTGGTGTTAGTTGTTTGTCATGGGCACTATTGGTGTAATGGTTAAGAGTAGTGGTTAAGAGAGCCAGCATGGTGTAGTGGTTAAGAGTGGCTGGCACTCATCTGAAGAACTGGGTTTGATTCCCCACTCCTCCACATGAGCGGCAGACTCTATTATGGAGAACTGGATTCGATTCTCCACTCCTCCACAAGAAGCCTGCTAGGTGACCTTAGGCTAGTTGCAGTTCTCTGAACTCTCTCTGTCCCACCAACCTCACAAGGTATCTATTGTGGGGAGAGGAAGAGAAGGAGATTGTAAGATTGGTTTGATTCTCCTTAAAAGGTGGAGAAAGTCGGAATATAAAAACCAACTCTTCTTTTTCTTAAAGCTAGGGTTACTAACTCTGGGTTGGAAAATTCCTAGAGATTTAGGTGGGATAGTGTTTGGGGGATGGGATGGAGCTCAGCCATAGTGATGCTATGTGATGTCTTGGATCCTTCCCTCCAAAGCTTCCATTTCCTCCAGGGTAAATGATCTGTGTAATCTGGAGATCAGTTGAAATTCTGGGAGAATAACAAGCCCCCACCTGGAAGTTGGTAACTCTAGTTGCAATAGTCAACTGGTAGAAGAACAGCAGGTCAAATTAAATGGCTGTATTACAGCTTCAGGATCAGAGCTTTCTTTGTAAGGACAACACGAGAGCAGTGGACTCTCATAAACCATGGGACTTAAGGAACACTTACCCTGGCTGTTGTCTGTGGTGGAGGGGTTGAGTTCTTGCATTCTCACCTTGTCACCAGGCCAGTGGGAACCATAATGGGGAGAGAGCTCCTCATAGAAGAGATTTCATAGTGACTACCTCCAAAGTTGTCATTTCCTCCAGGGGAACTGATCTCTGTAGACTAGAGATTAGTTCTATTTCTAGGAGAACTCCAGGCCCCACCTGGAAGATGGCAGCCATAGTATATACTGCAAAATATCCACAGTATTTACTGTCAGCATAGGATAAGATGGTGGGGGGGATGAAAGTGTAGTAGTGTGCTGGTGCTTCAAATCAGGATGGAAATATTTAAATTTATTTATGCTAAGCGATAGCCCAGGGCTAGCCCAAACTTGTCTGATCTCAGAAGCTAAGCAAGGTCAGCCCTGGATAGTATTTGAATGGGAGACCACCAAGGAAATCTAGGGTCACAACATAGAGGCAGACAATGGCAAACCACCTCTGAACATCTCTTGCTTTGAAAACCCTACAGGGTTACCATAAGTTGGCTGCAACTTGACGGCACTTTCCTCCACCACCAGTGTCAAGTTATATCCACACCCACATTCCAAAATCTAGTTTTTAAGCATAAAGGTGACTTCACTCGTTTAAAGGCACATTCCAAGAGCAACAGGTTCAGAAAAATATGCCGTATAACACAAAGTCTGTTCAATGTTTTAGAGCAGTAGTCCCCAACATGGCATCCCTGGGTAGCATGGTGTCCGCTGATGTGTCTCCTATTACCCTAAACTCTTCTTCCTCAATTAAAGAGCCGATCTTGGCTTTCTTCCCTCTCATTGTAGTAAGAGGTTCTTCAGAAGTCCCCAGAAAGCATGACTTTTGGTTCTGTAAGGAACACTCAT
Organism: Euleptes europaea; assembly: GCF_029931775.1. Lineage (NCBI taxonomy): Eukaryota > Metazoa > Chordata > Lepidosauria > Squamata > Sphaerodactylidae > Euleptes > Euleptes europaea. The sequence goes on along the minus strand of NC_079319.1, from coordinate 88,910,227 downwards.
TTGGAAATAGCTGCTCTCATCAGAGGAGGACTTGGAACTGGCCAAAATTTTGTAATTGTCCCCCATGGAAGCTCTACTGTGGTGGTGGCAGCTCTGCTTTCTTAAAATTCCAGAAGTGCCAACAGGTTCAACCAACCTTGAGACCCTTGTTTTAGAAACAGGTGGGTATGCAATCACCTCTGCATTATCACCACCACCACCATCATCATTGCAATCTTCACAATCAGGTACAACCATGGCAGCTTGGGGGTACCCAGGTACACCAAGAGAGACATGCGTATGCATTGCAGGTGGGCAAGGTGAACAAGAAGGAAAGGGAACCATTATTATCATTTTACAGTGATATAAAGCATTATAAAGCCAGAGTCCCTGCTGTTGCTTGGCTTGGTTGCCAATGGCATCCCAATCTATCCCTGCACACATTTCAGATATGTATGTTTGGCCTATCAGTGCCAGTCACCTCTGGCCATTCATATTGACATTGCAACAAATGGAAAAAAGCTAGTGATTCGTCATGTCTCCAAAAAGGGAGTTCAAAATAAGTTCACATGTAGCTCTGCCCATAAACATCTGGGAGGTTTATGTCCATATAACTACTAAACCAGGACCTCTGGGGTTTCTCGTACATTTTTTACCTTCTTGAATTGCAAATGAAATTGCTGGGTGTGAATTGATTCTAGTTTCCGTAACCATATACTGATAGTTGGAGAATGTATGACTTATCGTCAACTTGACGTTTTCTTCAAATGGCGCATTACGCTAATAGTTCCAAAGGATAAAAATGGAAGCACTCAATCTGCACGACTGGGCGGAAATGTGTTGCCTCCTGGGTCTACTCAGAAAAGAAGATTCATAAACATTCTTGCTGAGATCTAAAACTCTGTTTCAGTTTTTAATAGACTTTCTAAGAGGGTAAGAAAGAATAGGCAATAAGAGGATATCCCTGGCTATCTATCCAAATGTGTCACACTTGTGTTTCCTACCTCCTGGAAGTACTTCTCTATTCAACAAGTAACTAATTTATGGAATGCACTGCTAGATGAAGTAGTGACAGCCACCAGAAAGGATGGCTTTAAAGAAGCATTAGATGGATTTATGGAAGAGCAGTCCATCAATGGCTACTACCGGTGGTGACTGTGGGGAACTGCCATATTTGGAGACAGTAAGCCTCTGAGTACTGGTAGTAAGTGGTAACATCAGGAAAGGTTATAAGAACATAAGAAAGGCCATGCTGGATCAGACCAAGGTCCATCAAGGCCAGCAGTCTGTTCACACAGTGGCCAGGTGCCTCTACAAAGCCCACAAACAAGACGATTGTGGCACCATTATCCTGCCTGTGTTCCACAGCACCTCATATAATAGGCATGCTCCTCTGATCCTGGAGAGAATAGGTATACATCATGACTAGTATCCATTTTGATTAGTAGCCATGGATAGCCCTGTCCTCCATGAACACGTCCACTCCCCTCTTCAAGCCTTCCAAGTTGGCAGCCATCATCACCACATCCTGTGGAAGAGAGTTCCACAATTTAACTAATTTTTTAAAACTTCTGTGCCCTGTTTACCAAACCTCCAGGGCCTGCGGCCGGATGCCGGTGGGAGGCTGTGGCAGCATCCGGGCCCAGCGCTGCTGTGGCGGTGGCCGGAGACCGGCAGCCGGGCCTGCACGCCGGCACTGGGGCCACTAACGCCAGCGTGCGCTTTCCGGGCGCCGGCGGTGTGGGCCCTTGTGCCGGCGGAGGCCTTTGTCGGCCTCCTAAGGCCTTTGGGTTGGGCTGCCGGCATATTTGAGGAATGGGCTGTAACACTGCTAGTCCAGGTGCCCCAATTTGGATGTCTTTCCTAACTGGAGATAGTTGAAGAGTTCTGCCTTCAGTCTTGTGCATTGTGTTAAGTCTTCCCATCGTCTCTGAATATGACCGTAATCTTAGAACTAAGAACAGATGCTGGTAACGCTGAACTAAGTTTGAGTGACCACAAAAATAAACTTTGCATAAGCAAAATTCATAGTGAATTTCAAAGTTCCTCCTGAGGAGAAATATGTGAGTTCAAAAGAAAGAAAGAAAGAAAGAAAGAAAGAAAGAAAGAAAGAAAGAAAGAAAGAAAGAAAGAAAGAAAGAAAGAAAGAAAGAAAGAAAGAGTAAGACCAGTAATTATTGGAAGAGGAAGAAGCGGGGATTGTCATGGTTTATGCATTCCTTGATGAAAATGTCCCAATGTTCCTTCTTACAGAAGAGAAGTTGAATCTACTTTGGGCTGAGGTAAAGTTCTTGATGGTGCGCTTAAGTTGGAAACATTTTTTTGTAAGGGAATTTATGCTTTAGATTGTACAAATATTTTTGTTTGTTCTTTGGAACTCTCCCTCGAGACTCCAACACTTGTGAATAATGAAGTGATACCTTGCAACTGTTTTTTTTTTTGTAAATGAAAGGAAAATGAGGGATGTTAATTGAATTCATTGTGTGACGTTCCCTGAGAGACCTGTTGTAGATCTTGAATAGATAACAAGGGGGCGGATTGCTCCCTAGTCCAGCCAACCTGTCACCATTCACAAGTAATTAACTTCTAGCCAATTTTTCTTTAAAAGAAATCATCTCCTCTGGGGAAACTGATGTAAAAGAAAGTGGCATTTTTCTTTTCCTTGACAGGATTCTCATTAATTGCTGAAGAAGCATATAAAAAGATTGAGGGGTGGGGGGAGAGAGAGAGAGAGAGAACTGTCCAGCACCAGTATTTTATGGTGAAGAACTGGTGTAGTATAGGCTGACAATGAGCTCTGAAATTTTGACTTGCTAATGGCAGGATCTTATTGCAGGTACTCCAAACTCTGTTCACCGGTGTATTCATGTACAATAAGTACAGTGTATACTTGATTTCTTTGTATATGTGCTGGGTAATTTTCATGTTATGTTGGATACACATACAGCTGACACACAAGCCATTGCTTGAAATTACACTTCTTTTGTGATACGCAGGCACTTCTAAATTAGACCTTGTGTCAAGTGGCAGCTGACTTATGGTGACCCCAGCAAAGGGCTTGCAAGGCAAATGAGAAGCAGAGGTAGTTTGCCATTACCTTCTGCAGAGTTTTCCTTTGCGGTCTGACTTCCGTGTACTGACCCTGCTAAACTTCTGAGATCTGACGACATCAAGCTATACCATGCTGCCTTCCCTCCCAAACCAGATCGTAGGTGGTTTTATAAAAAGGATTAAGCAATGGCATTAATCAAAGAACAGCTATTAGTTCTGATAGTTAAATAAGCCTCCAGGTTCATTCAGATGCTCAAGGGATGTCAGTTGTCTTCACACACTGTTTTTGTGCTTTCCCAGAAGCATCTGGTTGGGAGATGCTAGAAAAAGATTCCTGGACTATGTGAATATTTGGTTAGATCCAGCAGGGCTGACCCAATGTTCTCTTTTCTGCAATGAAGACTGGCCACATTCAAATTCCTGAAACAGCATGTGGACAGGACTTCAAAGAAACAGCTTGCCATGTGTCATGGTATGAAAGAAAGTTTGCATGGCTGGATTGTAGAAGCATCTCATGCAAGGCATGATGGGTAGAGTACCAGGGTTAAAAGTGTACACATGAACACACATGAACACATGAAGCTGCCATATACTGAATCAGACCGTTGGTCCATCAAAGTCAGTATTGTCTACTCAGACCGGCAGCAGCTCTCCAGGGTCTGAGGCTGAGGTCTTTCACATCACCTACTTGCCTGGTCCCTTTTTAACTGGAGATGCCGGGGATTGAACCTGGGACCTTCTGCATGCCAAGCAGATGCTCTACCATGGAGCCACAGCCAAAGGGGCCAGCTAAAGGCTCATTGGTGTCACCTCAAAGGTGACCTTATCAGCTGCCTGAACAGAACTTTCTCTTACCAAATCTGCATCCCTATGGTGGTGAACCTTCAAAGACTTCTATGATGCACCCCCTTTCACCCTCTTTAGGACCCACTCTCTCAGCCTGTCTGCGTATGCTGAGGGGAAGTGTTAGCCTGAGTGTACTTGTGAGGAGATTATTTTTCTCCTCCTCCAGTCCCACACCAGTATTTACCTCAGAGAGAAATTTGACAAAGAGGCTTCTTAACGTTAACAAACAGAACAGGGAACTTTATTGAACAGGATGGAATTTTAAGAAAAAGGCAGAATTGGAGGGAAAACTCAAAATCACACACACACACACACAAATATACACAAGATTCCTTTAGAGAGATAGCATAGCTTAGGTGTTACTCAAGTTGTCTTTAGCTTAGATGTTCCACAAATTGTGGTCCTTCAGTTCTTAGTTACAAGCTTAGTTCTGTCCCTCTGAACGCTCACAGACTCAGTTCCACAGACTCTGTTCCCAGCCTAGCTCACAGGAGTGAAGGGACTTTGAATCCCTTTCTCCTCAGAGAACTTCCAGCAGTATGGGGAAATATCCAAAATCCCTCTTCCAGTTCTCACTGACTACCCCACTCCAGTGGCTGTAATCCTCCACACTACCCTGCATCCGGAATAGCTCTGCCCCAGAGACTAATTCCCCTTTGTGACCCGAGAAAGGCCCCTCTTTCACCCAGTTCTCAATCCTGTCACTCCACAGGTTGTGTGTTCTACTATTTTAGGCTTTACAGAAACCCTTCGGTTCACAGAGTACAGTCATGCTTCTTCTCAGTCTCCCTCTCAGAGTGCAGAGTGTCAGCTTTCTGGCTCTGTCCACTCTTGGTTTCTGTGAGCCATTCCTGCAGATTAACCCCTTGTCCATCACAACTTCCTCCCCCCCTTTTTTTAAATGATTTTATTCATTTTTGAAGGGTTCCCTTTTGATCCAAAGATCCGGAAAAGCAAGCAGTCACTTCCTTTGATCTCTCTGAGATCTCCCCCCTGCCATAACATCTCATGTCACCTCCGTGATCCTCTTAGGGTATAAGAACAGGCCCCTTGGCCCTGTGCATGTGTGGGTGTGGGTGTGCGCGAGCATCCTGGATCCACTCACTCACCCCCACATGCTCGTGGGTTAGCTTTTGTTGTCCAAAATGCTGGTCGTTTCCCTCTTCCTTTCCTTTCCTTTCCTTTTATCCCTTAGAAGCTCCTTGATCCATTGATCTTGAGCAGCATATATCTAGTGTTTGAGGGATATAAGGACTGAAATAAATCTTGCCACTGACAATGTAGCCTTGGGGTCCCTGTCGCTTAGTAAAAAAGGCATTATGTCAGGCACAGAGGCGTTGGATTTCGTTTCCCTCTTCAGCACTGCTCCCGTTTATGTCCCCCTTCAAGACTGGTAATTATCATCCATCCCTACACTCTACCCCATCTCCCACTTTTGTCTAGTTAGCAATTGCATGCTGAGAGTGTGTATTTCACTAGATTTCAAATACTATTTCCCCGTTATTTTCCTTTTTATTTTTATCCCTTTATTTTAATTTTTATCCTTTTCCAATAAAATTTGATTCAATTTCCAACAAAGGCCTGCTTATTTGAGAGTGCCCACTTGGGACAATCCTGCCAGCATGGGGTAGTGGTTAAGTGCGGTGTTTTGGAGTGGTGTGCTCTAATCTGGAGAACTGGGTTTGATTCCCCACTCCTCCACATGAGTGGCGGAGGCTAATCTGGTGAACCAGGTTGGTTTCCTCACTCCTATATATGAAGCCAAGGTGACCTTGGGCTACTCACACACTCTCAGCCCCACCTACCTCACAGGGTGTCTGTTGTGGGGAGGGGAAGGTGATTGTAAGCTGTTTTGATTCTCCCTTAAGTGGTAGAGAAAGTCGGCATATAAAACCCTCCTCCTCCTCCTCCTCTTCCTCTTCCTCTTCCGGTATATACTGTTTATTTGATCCCAGTTTCTCCCCTCCCTTGCCCTGCCTGTCTACAGTTAATTCCCCCAAGTGGAGACTGCCTACTCAGGGTAACAGATTAATGGTGGATCACATGGGCAGAACCCTGTATGTCCAAATACTGTGAGTCAGTGCACATCTTTTCAGAGTAAGGAGACTTCCTCTCTAGGTTTGTATATGTGTGTGTGCACACGATTCTATGTGTTTGACGGCTATTGGGGTTGGGAATCTTTACTCCCCTTTTCACCTCTTGTTTAGGTCCACAGTTAGGGGTTAAGCCAGCAAGATGTAGTGGTTAAGAGCGGCGGACTCTAATCTACCGAACCAGGTTTGATTCTCCACTCCTCCACATGAGCGGCAGACTCTAATCTGGTAAACTCTTACACATGAAGCCTTCTGGGTGACCTTGAGCCAGCCATAGTTCTCTCTCAGCCCCACCTACCTCACAAGGTGTCTGTTGTGGGAGACAAAGAACATGAGAATATAAGAAATGCCATGCTGGATCTGACCCAGGTCCATCAAGTCCAGCAGTCTGTTCACACAATGGCCAACCAGGTGCCTCTAGGAATCATGTGTAGGACTGGGGAAACCAACCTGGTTAATCAGATTAATGTCCACCACTCATGTGGAGGAAAGAGGAATCAAAGCCGGTTCTCCAGATTAGAGTCCACCGCTCCAAGCCACCACTCTTAACCACTACACCATAGAATCAAGCATGGTGACCCATGCTGTCAACACACTGGATAGGCTCCTATGAATGAGGGAATTTTTATTGTTACTATGTCCTGGCCAAGCAGTAGACATGCTATATGTTATGGAGCACCAGGCGGCAGGAGAAAATCCTGAAACATACATTGCCTGCAAAAATCTCCTCACCATCCTAGCTGATAAGCTTCAATGCAATCAAGGCATTTATTATTTTGAAGAGGTAGAGTTCAAACGCCTGCTCTATGCTGCCCTTAATTATCAAATGAAGTTGGCTTTAGGACCCTTCGATCCTGCCCAACTCATATGAGTTGAAATAATAATAATAAGAGTTGGTTTTTATATGCCGACTTTCTCTCCCACTTAAGGGAGAATCAAACCAGCTTACAATCACCTTCCCTTCCCCTCCCCACAACAGACACCCTGTGAGGTAGGTGGGACTGAGAGAGTGTGACTAGCCCAAGGTCACCCAGCTGGCTTCATGTGTAGGAGTGGGGAAACAAAACCAGTTCACAAGGTTACCATCTGCCACTCATGTGGAGGAATGGGGAATCAAACCCGATTCTCCAGATCAGAGTCCACTGCTCCAAAACACTGCTCTTAACCACTACATCATCCTGGCTCTCAAGGGAGCACATTTGACAGGTAGCAGGCCTCTTCCGGGAATCAGGCACCCTTAAGGCACCCGTGAAAAACTCCCCTAAGAACCTAGAGCCCATCCGAACTGTCACCTATGTCAACAACGAGCCCCATTCCCAATGCAGGAATGGAAGGGCAATCACTCATATCAGCCCCATGCAGGTTGGGGAGGGTACAGGGATAGAGATTGTGTTGGTGGCAGCAGCAACTGAAATTGGAAATACCAGCACATTTGTATACCCATCCCTACTGTTTGCAAGGATATTTCTTTTCCTAATTCCTTGCAGGAGCCCCAAAGACCTTACATTCACTGTTTTGGAACAAAGCAGCATGCTACCACGTCCCCACAACAGCTAATCCCAGACAGCTAACAATAGCAGACTGAAATCAAATGATAATGTGGTGTGTCTGCAGCATGGAGGGCAGTCTTTTAACTTTCTTTGTTCTAACTGAGAGAAATTGAGAGAATTTGTACATCTGCTTTCACCCTTTTAAATTTAATGTCTTAATGTTCCGCACAAAGATCGAACCTACAGTATCAGGGGCAGTGGTCAGTGGAATAATACTGTCTAATGAAAAGCTAAAAACAGGCTCCCTGTGCTTAGCTGCACTTGAGAAAAAACACATTTTCCCAAGGCAAATCTATCCAGCTTCAGACATCAAAGTGGAAGTTTAAGTCACCAGATGAGTCAGTCATGCATAACAATAGCTTTGGTACTGTAAGGTGTGAAAGGCAATTGCTGTGTAGCTTCCTTCACAAGGAATGTTCTCACTTAGCCCCATCTTATAAAAACCATGGAAAAGGCAAAGGAAATTTTTTTTTTGTATTAGTTTGTTCAGTCAGGCAGGATGAAGAAAACAAGTCTGTTCAAAAACATATGTAGCTCATGGTAAAAAGTTAGAAGTAGCCATGTGTCACAAAAAATTACAGTAAAGAGCCTCCCCAGCCAGAAGCAGTATATCTGGAAAAACCTTTTTCATCCATAAAATTATATGGAATTAGAGGTGTGACTGTTTTTATGTTTTATACAGGGTTCAACAAAGATGAGATTCAGACAGCCTGAGCCATCCAGGTTATGGCAAATTCTAGCTTACTCTTCAGATATTTGAAGAAGGTAGACATGTCTCCCCTTAGTCTTCTCTTCCTCAGGTAAAATATACCTAGTTCCTTCAACCTTTCCTCAAGGAACGTGTCTTGCGGTGGATGGAATGAAGCTTCCTCACCAAAACAGTGCTTTGTGCTTGCTAAACCGATGTTCACTGATGTGAAGTTCTCTTAGAAATAGTCCAGGAAGGAACGGTCTTGTCCTTTTTCTTTGACAAAAGAGAGGCTGTATGCTCACTCCTACTCTGCTGATTGAAAGACCTGGGCCTGTTCTTCCTTCTACCAAAACATAGGTCTTCATAGGGGTATGATGATGATGATAAAGTTTATTGTTTGTGGCCAAAGGCCATCACAATCTATCATACAAATAATTAAAATAACATTAAATAACATTGAAATAACTGTAAAACAGTCTGACCCCCAAGAAACTAGTAATTAAATATGTTAAATTCCTTGATTAAAAACAGCTTTAGCTCGGATTTTCTTGGGTGCTAAAGCAAAGAATGAAACTTTGTACAAAACATCAGGACTGGCGTCTGATAGGAGAAAGAGCAGCTTCTCTGGATCTGGAAAATGATTTAGGCCCTTTAGGAATGCTCCGAGAAATGTAGATCTGGGCTCTGTGTAATAGGGCGTAATGAATTAGGTCCTCTGGAGCGGCTCCACAAATACATAGGCGAGAGGCCCATGGTGTTCGGGAGTAACTTCCAACTATCCAAGCCGTTGGCATGGTTTGAAACCGGAGGGAGGTAAAAGCTATTCTGAGGTTATGGAAGGGGACACTGACCAGGTCTGAAGCTCTGACATGATCCCTTTTAAACTGCTTAAACCATGGTGAGAATTTGGACTGGGAGATTGATTGCCTGTCTGATGCAGCATCACATTTGAACACCCAATCCCGAATGTTGGTACCTGCTATGGGGCAGCCTGGGTGTCATATGATATGGAGTAGCAATGCAGGATGTTGTTATAGCAGGCTAGCTTGTCGGCATCATATTGCACCATCAGTTTAAAACACTGCCTGCAATGTAAGTTGGTGGTATGCATATAGGTATCCCGAATTTAAAAAAAAACACACACCTGGAAAATACCTTTTCAATATTTTCCAGGGTTTTTTAAAAATGATTTGAAAGGGCAGCAATATAAAGAGCTGGAAAAAAATAACAGATCTTGAATAATGCCAAATTTGGGGGACATTATTTGGGCCACTTTGGCCCTACCACCATTTACCCTTTCCCTCCCCTCATCTTCCCTCCTCCCTTAATTACCCGCCTCTGACAATAATCCAGCCCACCACGCTTCTCCAGAGTCCAGAGAAGTGGTGCATGCTGGATTGGTGTTAGATCCGCCCCACTCCTGGCTTCTCCATACCCCGGATAAGCCTGGAGGAATGGATCTGACTGAAATACAGCTCGTTCTGCTTCTCCAGACTCCAGAGGAGTGACCGATTGCTTTCAGATCCCCCCCCCCCCTCGCCGGGCTTCTCCAGATCCCACAGAAGGCCGGCAGAGCAGATCTGAAAGATGCAGGTTTTTTTTTTTTTTTTGGTATTTCAAGTTTATTAACCTAAAAATTTTCTGGATTTTATAAGCTCGAAGCCGAAAAATACTGGGGGCGGGGGGAAGGAGGGTGCACACCCCAAGTTCTTTAAAGTGATGGCATTTAGCTCACAGGATTTTACAGACCGCTAATTGTTGCCTCTAGATCTAGAAGGTCCATCTGGCCATTATAGTTGCCTGAAGGTTGGCAAATATTTGCAGGTGTACCACCCTATAGCATATTACACAGTCAGGAGGCCTATAGGTTAGTTGGCCCAAGGAGATGCCTCCTGTTTCTCTTCATTAATTGTCCTGCAGCAAATTGAAATGATGTACCCATCTGTAAGAATCTGGGATTCTTAGCTAAAGCCTGTGCCTAAAGCACTGCATTTTGTGCCTCCAGGGTAAGAGTCTGGTGTGTCTGTGTATCGGGGGGGGGGGATAATAAAACAAATTACTGTACAAAATGACCTGCCATACGGTAATTATAATGGAATGAGCTCGTGTTTGTGGATGGGAAATAATAAGTTGTCATGCAATCATCCAAATGTCAGCAGTAAAATAATAAGCTATGCTTCAGCACTAGAACATCAGATATTTGAACTAAGGGGACAACAACATTTTCAGCATGTTCATGTGTGTGTTTATTCTTTCATGGCTTTTTTGGCTAATGCTCTTAGAAATTTTTGCAGAAACTCTTTTCTAAAATTGAAAATAGTTATTATATAACATTTGTGTAATGGGAGACAAATACACGGTTTGAATCTTTATGGCTATACACCTTCATTCATAAGCCTTTTGCTTGGAACGCAGATTCCATGTTGAGCTGCTGCAGTGATCCAGCAGGACTGAAAGAGCACCATACAGTAATTCCAAACACACTTTCTTTCTGATTATAACCCATTTCATTTGAGGGCAAAACAGTCATCAGGGGCTTGATGTACTAGCTGGGATTCTAATAATGGGGATAAGCAAAAGATAGCACTAACAGTTGACTGCACATCCCAATAGAAGTACTTGACAATGTCCACAGTTGGATGTGCATCTATGTATACCTATAGTTCCTAAAAGCAAACTCACATGCACATGAAGCTGCCTTCTGCTGAATCAGACCCTTGGTCCATCAAAGTCAGTATTGTCTACTCAGACTGGCAGCGGCTCTCCAGGGTCTCAGGTAGAGGTCTTTCACATCCCCTACTTGCCTAGTCTCTTTAGCTGTAGGTGTCGGGGAGTGAACCTGGGACCTTCTGTATGTCAAGCAGAAGCTCTACCACTGAGCCACAGCCCCTCCCTAACTAATCCAAGGATCTCTTTGCAAATATCTAGGGTTGTCAGCTCTGGGTTGGGAGATACCTGGAGATTTTGGGGGTGGAGCCTGGGAAGGACATGGTTTGAGGAGGGGAGGGACCTCAGCAGGGTACAATGCCATAGAGCCCGCCATCTGAAGCAACCATTTTCTCCAAGGGAACTGATCTTGGTCATGTAGAGATCAATTGTAATAGCTGGGGATCTCCAGGTGCCACCTGGAGGTTGGTGACCCTACAACATCTGAGACCATGGGGTGGAGAAACAGGAAACTCCATATAAATAAAGTGGTATATGTTGGTCTGATCTCGTCAGATCTCAGAAGCTAAGCAGGGTCAGCCCTGGTTAGTATTTGGATGGGAGACCACCAAGGAATACCAGGGTTGCTGTGCAGAGGAAGGTGCTGGCAAACCACCTCTGTTAGTCTCTTGCCATGAAAACCTCAAAAGGGGTGGCCATAAGTCGGCTGCGACTTGACGGCACTTTACACACACACACACACATGTTGGTCAGTCTCAAGTTCAAGTGATATGTAAGAGATTTTTTGCTAGGCCACATGTGACCTTTGTGGTGGGCCAGGAGAGATCTCTGAATCGAGACTCCTAAGGGTGTGTAACCTATGCAAATCATGTCAGAGCACCACATTACCCAATCAAAGATCCATATTAATGGCATGTGGGACATAGCTCTAAATTGGTGTCAGTTCCTAGGAGCTACTGACTTCTGGGAAGCATGTACGGGTGTAATTTTCCAGGAGGTTTGCTCAGTCCTGATCCAACACTAACATCTAGTCCAGCAAATCTTCATGTTAAGAGCAGGGTGAAAAGGTGCAGATGGAAGGTCCTTTCCCTACACTGGTTCTCCAAAGCTATTCTGTGAATTTGGGCTCTATTCAAGGAGAAGGGCCAAGTTTTCATAGACACCTGTTTAAAGAACATTGGTGTCTGATCCCATAACACAAGAGACACATCCCATTATGATTAGGGTTGTGCAAAAAAACCAAAAAACAACCTGGTAAATTTCGGATTTGGGTTTATTGGGCCCAATTTCCCCCCCCCCCCCCAGAAAGCCTGGAAAAAGATGAATACCCTTACCAGTAGAGGGGTATTCAACTTTATTTCCAGGTTTACTGGGGGGGGGGGGGAAATCAGGTCCATTTTAGTCTATGGGGATTTTTTTCCCAAAGCTTTTTTGGGGGCATTTTGTGCAGGCTCATTGCAAGCATTCATGGGAAAATGAGTTTTCCCACAAGTCTTTGGTGAGGAAGTGGCCATTACAGACTATGCAAGTAAAATTCTTTTAAAATTCTCCCGGGGGTGGTCATTTTTCGAGGTAGAGTCACCAAATTCACAGTGTTGCTGCAAGGGACTCTCCTTGCATGAACTCCAAAGTTTGGTAAAGATTGGGTCAGGAGGTCCAATTTTATGGGGTCCCAAAGGGGTTGACCCCCTCCTCCTGATAAAAGCATTGTAAACTTTATCATGCTCTTCTATGGAGGAGGGGGTCGACCCCTTCGAGACCCCATAAAATTGGACCCACTGACCCAATCTTCACCAAACTTTGGGGTTCATGCAAGGAGAGTCCCTTGAAGCTATCCTGAAAATTTGGGAACTCTAAATTCAAAAATGTCTCTCCCAGAGCTCATTAAAAAAATTCCATAGGGAAAAGCCTGGGGAAAGCCAAAGCCCAAAAAAGCCAAATGCATATTTGGCTGATTCAGCGATCAGCTATCCGGCTTCAGCTTTATTCCCAGCTTTAATATTTGGGTTAAATTAAAGAAGCCAAAAAGGCCTTTTTTGGGTTTATTTTCTGTTTGGGTACAATAACACATATGATACTTATTCAGCGTACTATAAGTATCTTGATACAGCAAGGATATTTTATATTTGGGCTGGCAATTAGAGACAGGAGATAGCAAGAAGATTCAGAAAGAAAGATAATTTGTTTCTGTTCTTTCAGTTTATCACAGAGGGGTCAAATATAAGGCCCCTTGCGTGCTCTCATCTGGCTTGCGAGCCAACCGAGGCAGCCACCCCCACTCTCGATCTGGGCTGGTGAGGCATGGCCCAGCCCGACCAGGTGACATTTTTGCCATAACCAGCCCTCATAACAACTGAGATAGGCACCCCTAGTTTATCATCTGCATGTAGGCATTGCATTATGAAGAAGTAGTATGGGTAATTGTTCCTTTCCTTTAAATGAGAAAAGCTCACAAGTATATATTTCATAAAAGAAAACTGAATGGGGAAGCAAACAGAATAATGGAATTGATCGTATGCCGAGGGAGCTAATTTCTTCTAGCTACCCCACCCCATCCCCCGCCACCAAAAAAGAGCTAGGAAAGCTTTTTCTAATGTTCTTCATAATGCACCTTACCATAGATGAATAAAGTTTTAGTACAATATGGGCATTGTGTCAATCACATATGCTTAATGCTCTGATGTGGCGACAGTACTATATATTTTTATACTTCTGTTTCTGTCTGGCTCCTAAGTGGTCTTTTTATCATAGATGTAGAATGCTAATGAACATTTAACATTATTATACATTCCCCCCTCCTGTGCTTTTTAAACGATTTCACTCATAAAAGCAAAAGCCAATTGGACAAAAGTACTCCAGGCATTCCTGTCGTCCACTATTGCAGCATGTATTTGCTAAGCTATCGCAGAGGCCCCATTCTCACTTGTGTGACGCAGTGGTCACACTGGACAACCTAAAAGATCAACGTTTACCAGACTGTTCAAGAACTGGGGACTGTATTCATAGTTGTCACCAGCGTGATGTACATGAGCAGTGGACTCTTATCTGGTGGGGGGTGGGGTTGGTTCCGCACTCCTACACATGGAAGGTGCCTGTTGTGGGGAGAGGAAGGGAAAGCAATAATAAGCTGGTTTGAGACTCCATAAAGGTAGAGAAAATTGGGGTATAAAACCAATTCTTCTCCTCCTACTTCTGTCTTTTATGCATGGCTGTTTCACTCACCGTCAACCCTCCGACGACTTTGGGTCTTTGTTTGGATTATGCATGCCGTTTCCGACCATCATCTCCTCTTCCTCCTGCTCCTCCTCGTCCGGGAAGGTGATAGTTAAGCTTCTGAAAAGGTTAGGTGGGGCCCATCTTAATTTCTGTGTATGTGATTTGAGAATGCATTATAATGGGTGGCATTTGCTCCCGTGCTGTATAAAGGCGGTGTTGTGCTTTGGAGCAAGAGAGATGGCAGCTCTGTGGAGGTCAGGGTATGTATAGGCATGGGAAGAAGTTGCCTGGCATATAGGGTTGGCAACCTCCATGTGGTGGCTGGAGATCTCCCACTATTATCACTGATCTCCTGGCAACAGCAATCAGTTCCCTTGATAAAATGGCTGGTTTGGAAGGGAGCCTCTATGCCCTTGGCTGGAAAGGATGAGATAGAAATTTAAATAAATAAATAAATAAATAAATAAATAAATAATACCCATTGGTCCTCCGTCCCCAATCCCCACCCTCATCAGGCTCCACCTCTTAATTCTCCAGGTATTTCCCAACCCACAGCTGGCAACCCTACTTACATAGCAGTTCTTTCCCCCCACTCAAATATTAATGGTGTGTGGGGGGTCCATTTGGGATTGAACTCCATTCACCAGCTGTTTACATTCAAACCCCCCTACATCCTTTGATTAGCCTATGTGAGCCAATTCAGATTGGGCGAGGGTTGCCAGGTCCCCCCCCCCAGCCACTGGCATGGTATCAGGGGTAGGGTTGCCAGATCCAGGTTGGGAAACTCCTAGAGATCTGGGGTTGGAGCCTGGGGAGGACAGAGTACTAGCTGGTACTCCAGGTACTAGCTGGAGATCTCCTTCTATTACAACTGACCTCCAGCTGATAGAGATCAGTTCGCCTAGAGAAAATGGCCACTTTGGCAATTGGACTCTATGGCACTGAAGTCCCTCCCCTCCCCAAACCCACTACACAGTATCCACCCCAAAAACCTTCCACTGGTGGTGAACAGGGACCTGGCAACCCTAGCCATTTCCCACACTATGTATTTATTTATTTACTGTCAGCTTTTCTCCCTGAAACTCAAGACATATTACTAAATTAGAAATCAAGGGCATAAAACTACTACAAATCTATTGCAGTGAAGAAGGTAAGAATTCAAATGGAGAAAATAAGGATAAGAACCAGTTGGTCCTCAGATGATCTATGAGCAACAGGTATATTGTGTTCTCTTTTTCTGTTCTTCTACATCAAACTAGACCTTTGGACACCCCCTCCCTCTTTTTTCTTTTGCTACTCTAGGAATACTCCAGTTTCTCCTTGAACTGCATACATCTGCACAGAAATGGTACCTTTTCTTTTAGAATTGATTTCACCATCATGCAGCCAATCCTGACAATGATGTGAAGCATTTTCCCTCCCAATAAGCCAGAGATACTCTGCATTACAGAAAAAATCAGGGCTAAGTTTCATCACATGTAGGAAATTGTGAAAACATCTTTTGATGACCCTTATGAGATCATTACATATCCAGAAACAATGGATTTAGGCTTAAGTGACTGAACATCTTTACCATCATATGTCAAGAAGAAGAAGAAGAAGAGTTGGTTTTTATACCCCACTTTTTCTCCACCTTTAAGGAGTCTCAAACCGGCTTACAATTGCCTTCCTCTCCCCACAATATACACCTGGTGAGGCAGGTGCGGCTCAGAGAGTTCAGAGAGAACTGTGACTAGCCCAAGGTCACCCAGCTGGCTTCATGTGTAGGAGTGGGGAAACCAACCCAGTTCACCAGATTAGAGTCTCCCGTTCATGTGGAGGAGTGGGGAATCAAAACCCGGTTCTCCAGATTAGAGTCCACTGCTCTTAACCACTACACCATACTGGCTCTATATACAATTCTGCATGCAGATCAGGTCAACTAAGTTGTACTACTCATACTGTTCTGTCCTTGCTGAGTTTGAGCCACCTGGAATTTGTATTCAATACTCAGCCTGGAAGCACAGTATGCCAGTTCTTAAGGTACCACCACCATCTAGCATATCGGCAAGAACTACTGCATGACAATGAGAGAGTCAGAGTTTGGCAGAAGTTGAAAACACAGAAATAGAGAACTTGGTTAGGGACTCAACTGGCATTAATGAGCAAAACCCACAGAGAGTCTAGTGTGAAAAAAGACAAAGCCTCATAGGAGATATGCATGATGCCATCTCAGACTGTGTCAGGCCATTGGTCCATTCTGTCTATTGTGGAGGGCATCAGCTTGACCAAATCTTGAGAAGTGGACTTTAAAACTTTGCTGTCTGAGATCAAGATCACCAGTGAGTCACCAGGGATTATACTGGTGGTCCTACATACAAAACTCATGTACACTCCATAACAGAGTTATGGTCTATTTGGAGAGACATGTAAGAGATGTAGTGAAAGAAATACCAGCATTATGAAGTAATCTAATACAATCAGGATCTTGTATGCAAACTAGGATTGCCAACCTCCAGGTGGTTGCTGGAGAACTCTTAGGGGTATTCTTCACGGTGGATTTTGCTTCGGTTTCGAACCGGAGCAAATAATAAACTGATTTAAATAGCTTCTTCATGGGGTATTCTTCACGGTGGATTTTGCTTCGGTTTCGAACCGGAGCAAATAATAAACTGATTTAAATAGCTTCTTCATGGCAGTGCAGATTCTCCCCCCATCCCAATTTTTCACGGGAGAAACAGCGCACTTCTCTGCGCTGCTTACGTCTGCTGCCGCTCATGACTCACCGCTCCAAATCCGCCTAATCCCGCCCACTCTTCCCATGATCCTGTGTGTGTGTGTTGGGCGGGGGGGCATCCCAAGAGCAGCAAATCCAAGCCAAAACTCCCGTCACCCTTCTGAAGAGAGGCAGCCAGTCTGCTCTGGGTCTCCCTCCAGCCGGTGTGATCCTATGTGTGTGTGTGGGGGGGGACCATGAGAGCAGCAAATCCAAGCCAAAACTCCCGTCACCCTTCTGAAGAGAGGCAGCCAGTCTGCTCTGGGTCTCCCTCCAGCCGGTGTGATCCTATGTGTGTGTGTGTGGGGGGGGGGGACCATGAGAGCAGCAAATCCAAGCCAAAACTCCCATCACCCTTCTGAAGAGAGGCAGCCAGTCTGCTTTGGGTCTCCCTCCTGCCGGTGTGATCCTATGTGTGTGTGTGTGGGGGGGGGGACCATGAGAGCAGCAAATCCAAGCCAAAACTCCCATCACCCTTCTGAAGAGAGGCAGCCAGTCTGCTTTGGGTCTCCCTCCTGCCGGTGTGATCCTATGTGTGTGTGTGTGGGGGGGGGGGACCATGAGAGCAGCAAATCCAAGCCAAAACTCCCATCACCCTTCTGAAGAGAGGCAGCCAGTCTGCTTTGGGTCTCCCTCCTGCCGGTGTGATCCTATGTGTGTGTGTGTGGGGGGGGGGACCATGAGAGCAGCAAATCCAAGCCAAAACTCCCATCACCCTTCTGAAGAGAGGCAGCCAGTCTGCTTTGGGTCTCCCTCCTGCCGGTGTGATCCTATGTGTGTGTGTGTGGGGGGGGGGACCATGAGAGCAGCAAATCCAAGCCAAAACTCCCATCACCCTTCTGAAGAGAGGCAGCCAGTCTGCTTTGGGTCTCCCTCCTGCCGGTGTGATCCTATGTGTGTGTGTGTGTTTGGGGGGGGGGACCATGAGAGCGGCAAACCCAAGCCAAAACTCCCGTCACCCTTCTGAAGAGGGGCAGCCAGTCTGCTTTGGGTCTCCCTCCTGCCGGTGCGATCCTATGTGTGTGTGTGTTGGGGAGGGGAATCCTGAGAGCGGCAAAACCCCCATCACCCTTCTGAAGAGGGGCAGCCAGTCTGCTCTGGGTCTCCCTCCTGCCGGTGCGATGCTGTTAGAGTGGCAACTCCCCCAGCCAATCACCGTTCTTGGGGGAGGAGAAAGGAGACGTCCCGGGGAGCGAAGCAAACATTTCTTCATGGGCATCCGAGCAAAAAAACGCTCTTTTACTGGAAAGTACGGCTCAGAAGTGGTTTGGATTGCCTCTCTTTTAAACCGGCTTATTTTGCTCAGTGGGTGAAAACACGGCTCTGCAGTGAATAACCAAAATTTGCCTCCGACGCAAAACAGCGTCGAAGCAGCAGCAAATATCCATGAAGAATACCCCCCACTATTACAACTGATCTCCTGCTCAAGGAGATCAGTTCACGTGGAGAAAATGGCTGCTTTGAAAGGTAGACTCTATGGCATTATACCCCACTGAAGTTCTTCCACTCCCCAAACCCCACCGTCCTCAGGCTCCACCCCCAAAATCTCCAGGGATTTCCCAAACTTGAAGCTGGCAACCCTAGCACAAAGAGACTTTCTCAACGTTTCATTGCAAGTGATATTGACAATTTCCCATATTCTGTTCCTTTATTGTTTCAAAATATCTGCCTGCATTGCATTCATTCTTCCTCCGTTTCAAAATGTAAATATGAGGATTTCTAAATACTAATTCCCCGATTTGATCATGTACAATTTGGATCAACTTTCAGTCCCATCAGTGCCTTTGCATTGTTCTCCCCTTTGCATTACTGATGCAATGTGTATACAATCTTTTCGAGGTGGGTTGTGATTTGCTGATTTGCAACAATGTCCTCAGCATTAGTAAAAAAAAAAAAATCCCAACACAGATTTTAAAAAATCTTGATACAAATGGATGCACAGCCATGTTAAAAAATAACAACAGTGTTTTATCAAGTATGTGCAAATTGGTAAAACAGAGGGAAGAAAGATGCACATATCTTGAAAGCTGTTTTAAAACTGTAGGTGCACAATATTCTGTGTAAATGTTGGAAATTTTAAAAAGAACAGTGGAGGATTACTGATTCACTGGTTCCATTTGGGGGGAAAGACCAGGAAATTCTGAGCCTGTGATACTTTGTTCATGGATCTGTGACCAAGTCCCATCAACCAGGTGTGTGCTGGAAATTCTCAGGTGAAGTGCAATCAGGTGTGTGGGACCCCAATTTAGACTGAGACCACGGTGCGTGGGAAGAGGGAACTTATGGCTCCCACCTCTGCCATTTTCCTGACCTGACATTTATCCAGGGAGCCTTGCCCTGTTGTGGGTGACATGTGCAAAGGGCTGTGTATAAGTTTAACCAGCAGGGCATATAGCAGCTCTCCGGGGCCATTTCTGATCAGGAAAATGGTACAGGGGAAAGGCTTAATCCTCCCTGGCCCCTGGCACCATGGTCCTGATCTGAACTGGGCCTGGGTGAACATTGGAATCAAGTTTCACGTAGGAATATACAACACATGCCTGCTTGATAGGACATGGGGTGGGCATAAGGATGCACCTGGGAACTGGGTAGCTAAGCAAACCCAACTCCAGGAAGAATTTAGGGATGTAAAGTCCTGATTACTTATAGCAGTCAATCAAGTAATTCAAGACAGGTTAACAATTAAGCAGGTCTTTTATTGATCAATAAGAGAGCAGATATAGCACGTGGAAGAACTCTTTCTCAAAGTCAGAGCTCTTCCCCGAACAAAAGAAGACAACATGTTTTATAGGTCATTGACAGACAGCACTAATGATAATTACGTAGAAGACTTTAGCCACTGATTACCTGGAACGTATAAACAGATATTTACATATCCTATAGAAATCTTCGGAAGGTTTGACTATAGCTAATGATGAAGAAAAGAGAGTTAACATTCCATCATGACATTTCTTGCTCTTAAATCAAAGTTTTAGCCCCAATTAAGAAGCCTGCTTGTACCAAGCGAGAATGATCTCACATTCAGCTGACTGCAAACAGGTCATCCTGACCCAGGCTCCTCAGCATTAAAAGTTACTTGACCAAAGAATACAGGTTACCCATAATGCAAAGTGTTTCTAGACTTGTGTATGACAATATATATATATATGTGTGTGTCTTATGCTATCTGAATATACATATGTGTGTAGAATATATGTGTGTGATGCTTAGGCTCTTATATCTGAGCATGGCATCTTATATTAACTTGTGAATGTGCATATATATATGAGAGAGTATATGCTTTTCCCATAAATGAAGTTAATACGGCATTTCAGGGAGAGGAGAATTTTGGAAGCATTCCTAATGTGGATGGCCTGACTTGGATGGTTCCGATTAGTCTGATGTCATTAGAACTCAGAAGTTAAGCAGGGTTGGCCCAGGGTAGAATGTGGATGGGAGACCACCAAGGAAGTCCAAGGTTGCTACGCAGAGGCAGGGAATGGCAAACCACTTCTGAACAGCTCTTCTTCTTCCTCTTTTATTATTTTATTAAATTTATATCTCACCTTCCCCAGCAACGCCAAGCTCAGGGCAGCACGCAACATATTTAATATATTATTTTAAAATTAAAACATTCTTAAATAACAATTCTTAATTTTTTTAAAAAAAGACCATAAGAACTCATTTCGGCACACTTTGTGGCACAGACTACAGCAGATAATCAGTGAACACTCCCCACAACAATGATCTACAGAAAAAACGGAGGGGGTGGGTTTGGGGGGCCAGCGATTGATGGAAAACCGTAGCTGACCTCAACCATAGGCCTGGTGGAATAGCTCAGTCTTGCAGGCCCTGCGAAATTCCCTAAATTCCCACAGGGCCCTGGTCTCATTAGAAAGGCTATTCCACCAGGCAGGGGTCAAGGCCAGCTGGAGCCAGTGTGGTGTAGTGGTTAAGAGCGGTGGTTTGGAGTGGTGTCTGGGTGTATCTTCTTGGGAGGGATTCTACAGAGGCTGTTCAGGAGTGTGGTTTTAACAAAAGTACTTCAACTGAATGGCGTTGAATGATAAACCAAAAAAGCAGTTCAGCACAGACTGTTTACCATCATGAATTTTGCAACTTGAATCTTTATTTGCAGCAAATAATTTCTGTGACGCCACTCTGAATGCACCTGTGTGTTGTTCTGTTTGTGTCTGTTTCTCAGGAGGAAGGGAAAAAATTGCTTGGGCTAGAGAGATGTGTGTTTGAAAAGCCTTATTGTATGCAAAATGTACTTCATTGAAATGCTAGTTTGGAATGGGAGCAGCGACAGATTGCTTGGTGAATAATTAACAAGAGATACGTAGCAAGATAGCGAGTCTGTGTAGTCTCCAATTAAAAGCATTTTGCACAAACAAATTCCATTTCTTCTTGATGAACTTACGTGAGAAGCAAACGTATTGTAGCTACCTTTAATTCATCATCTTAATTCATCATTGCTGGAGTGCCACAAAAACACAAGCCTTTCATTCTAAGTAACTGTAAGATATACCCACATGCAAAACTTAGTTACCTTTCTGAAGTAAAACAGATAATGCACAACAAAATGCTGTATGCAAAAAAAAAAAAAGTCGCTGCTGTCCAGTAGCACAACTCCTCACTAATGCAACTGCCCGATCCAAATTCTAAATGCTAAGCGTTCATGTAGGAAGAAACCACATCACGGATCCTACCCATAGGGTTCCAGTAGGCACATGATACAAGAGTCCAATTGAAAAGATGAGGAAAATAATGAATAAAATAGCATAAAACCCTCCAGTGCTTCTAATGGGACATTAATGCATATTGTTTTTACTGGCCTTAACTTAGACCTCTAAAAACATATTTTCTTGTTTCTAGTTCACTGGAAAGGAAGAAGTAATTATTTAATCCAATATCCAGTTGTTCTCATATATCTCTGTCATTGTGTTCTAATTTAAGTCCCTTGAACTTTGCCTCTCTCTCTCTCTCTCTCCCCCCCCCATTCCAGAGCACAGGAAGATGTTCGGAATCTTGCCTTTGCAATATCTCTGTCTTGCAAATTAATAACTGGGAATTTAATCAATGCAAAATAAAATGTATTCTTTTAGATATTTCACTGAACAGAATATTTTATAAAGTTAAAGGGGTGAACCAATTTCCTCTACGCCATGATCCACAGATTTTTATTTCTGTTTTATAATAAATTTCTTGGGTTGCCAGGTCCCTCTTCGCCACTGGCAGGAGGATTTGGGGCGGAGCCTGAGGAGGGTGGGGTTTGGGGAGAGGAGGGACTTCAATGCCATAGAGGCTGATTGTCAAAGTTTTTTTCTCCCGGTGAACTGATCTCTATCAGCTGATCAGTTGTAATAGCAGGAGATATCCAGCTAGTACCTGGAAGTTGGCAACCCTATAAATTTCCCATCAGGAAAGTAGCTTGCGTGAAGCACCAGCTTCCATTAAAGGTCTATTTCTAAAAAGATAAGGAGAAAACTCTCACTATGAAAAAGATGAATAACTATGAGTAGTGAGTGTACAAAGGACAGACTTCCTCATTTGTGTAAGGATTTTGTAGTCAAATATGAGTTAGGGTCTCATATTTCACAATGCTTCTGAATACAGACCACTCATGAAAGATCTTAAATTCACAATAGTCCTTTCCAGATGATACAATAGTGTGCACCAGGAGCCTGTCAAACATGCACATCAAGAGTGCATGCTACCTGTGATCTTCCCAATATGTGTGGTGGTCACTATGTTGACTAAAAATGGCAACACAGAGATTTTATGTGTGAGTAAAGTCTCTGTCCCCCCCCCCCACCAGGGTTCTGGTTTGCATGTAATGAAGCTGAAAATCTGTGTGTTGTTTCATAGAATCATAGCGTTGGAAGGGACCACCAGGGCCATCAAGTCCAACTCCCTACATAATGCAGGAAATTCACAACTACCTCCCCCCTCCACACCCCTAGTGACCAGAAGATGGCCAAGATGCCCTCCCTCTCATCATCTGCCTAAAGTAACAAAATCAGCATTGCTGATAAATGGCCATCTAACCTCTTCTTAAATCTCAAGGGAAGGACAGCTTACAACCTCCCGAGAAAGACTGTTCCACTCAGGAACCGCTCTAACCGTTGGGAAATTCTTCCTAATGTCTAGACGGAAACTCTTTTGATATAATTTCAGCCCGTTGGTTCTGGTCCGACCTTCTTGAGCAACAGAAAACAACTCGGCACCCTCCTCTATATGACAGCCCTTCAAGTACTTGAACATGGTTATCATATCCCCTCTCAGTCTTCTCCTCTTCAGGCTAAACATACCCAGCTCCTTCAACCTTTCCTCATAGGACTTGGTCTCCAGACCCCTCACCATCTTTGTTGCCCTTTTCTGGACACGTTCCAGCTTGTCTACATCTTTCTTAAATTGTGGTGCCCAAAACTGAACACAGTACTCTAGTTGAGGCCTAACCAGAGCAGAGCAAAGCGATACCATCACTTTGCGTGATCTAGACACTATACTTCTGTTGATGCAGCCCAAGACTGCATTTGCCTGTTTAGTTACAGCACCACACTGCTGACTCATGTTCAGTGTTTGGTCTACTAAGACCCCAAGATCCTTTTCACACACACTACTGTGCAAACAAGTCTCCCCCATCCTATAATTATGCATTTGATTTTTCCTACCTAAATGCAGAACTTTACATTTGTCTTTGTTGAAGTGCATTTTATTAGTTCTAGCCCATTTCTCCAGCCTGTCAAGATCATCCTGCATCTTGGCTCTGTCTTCTACTGTATTTGCTACTCCTCTCAATTTAGTATCATCTGCAAATTTAATAAGTATCCCCTCTATTCCTTCATCCAAATCATTTATAAAGATGTTGAACAACACAGGGCCCAGCACAGATCCCTGAGGAACTCCACTAGTCACTTCTCTCCAAGTGGACGAGGAACCATTAACTAGCACTCTTTGGGTACGATCTGTCAACCAGTTGCAGATCCATCTAACAATAATAGGATCTAACCCACATTTTCCCAATTTGTCAACTAGAATACTATGTGGAACCTTATCAAAAGCCTTACTGAAATCTAGATAAACTATGTCTACAGCATTCCTGTGATCCAGCAAGGTAGTAACTTTCTCAAAAAAAGGAGATAAGATTAGTCTGACATGACTTATTCTTGAGAAACCCATGCTGGCTTAGGGCTGTTGAAAAAAAAAATTCGGTAAAGTTCGGCTTCGGCAAAATTCGGCCCTTTTTAATTCGGGACGTGCCGAAGTCCGAACTCCCCCGCTTTGGATCCACGAAATTTGGTGCGAGATCCGGAGTTCGGGGGGAAATTCGGCCAGGCGGCACCCACCACTTCAAACCGAGAGTCGGGAAGGGGGCGGGGGTCTTTAAAGAGCCCCCCCATGGGCCTTCACGGGGCTTCCCTGAAGGCACGCGGGGGGCTCTTTAAACAGATCTGTGCCTTCCAGCTGGAATCGCCCCCCGCACGCCTTCAGGGAAGCCCCGTGAAGGCGTGCGGGGGTGGGGAACAGATCTGTGCCTCCCAGCTGGAAGGCGCAGATCTGTTTAAAATGCCCCCCACGCGCCTTCAAGGAAGCCCTGTGAAGGCGCGTGGGGGGGGACAGATCTGCACCTCCCAGCTGCAAGGCGCAGATCTGTTTAAAGCGCCCCCGCACACCTTCAGGGAAGCCCCGTGAAGGCGCGCGCGGGGGGGGGGACAGATCTGCACCTCCCAGCTGGAAGGTGCAGATCTGTTTAAAGCGCCTTGCTGGAAGGCAAGAGTCCCTGGAGCCTAAGTGGGGAGTTTAAAGACCCCCCGCCTGGTTTCCCGGGAGTCCCGGGAAAGTGGGTGGTGGGTCTTTAAAAACGGGAAAAGGCAGGTTCGGGAATGCTTAACCTGCCGAATTTATTCGGCGATCTCCCAGAATTTGCTGAATTCGGGGCGTCGTTTTCCTGCCTTTTTTTAGTTCGGTTCCATCCAAACTGAAAACCCCCGAATTGTGGAAAATTCAGCTGTTTTTTCTGTTCAGACGAACCGAATCGACAGCCCTATGCTGGCTCTAAGTGATCAGATCCATCCTTTCTAAATACTCAAGGACAGACTGTTTGATGATTTGTTCAAACACTTTTCCTAGTATAGAAGTCAAGCTGATGGGTCGGTAGTTACCCGGATCCTCCTTTTTCCCCTTCTTGAAGATGGGGACAACATTTGCCCGCCTCCAATCTTCTGGCACCTCACCTGTTTGCCAAGACTTTTCAAAAATAACGGACAGAGATTTCGAAATTATATCTGCCAGTTCTTTGAGTACCCTAGGGTGCAATTCATCTGGCCCAGAGGATTTTGTTTCATTTAAAGAAACCAGGTGTTTGTGCACTACCCCAACGCCAATTCTAGGCTGCAAGTCCCTTCCCTCATCACATGTTCTGTTCATGCCATGTTGAGCACCACTTCCCTCACGAGAAAAAACTGAGGAAAAGTAGGAATTGAGGAGTTCTGCCCTCTCTTCATCTCCTGTTACAATTTCACTTTCCGGTCCATGCAATGGGCTTATCTTGTCCTTGTTCTTACTCTTACTCTGTACATAGGAAAAGAACCCTTTTTTGTTGCGTTTAGCATCTCTCACTAGCCTAAGTTCATACTGAGCTTTAGCTTTCCTAACACTCTCCCTACAAGCACTAGTTATTTGCTTATATTCCTCTTTGGTTATAAGGCCCTCCTTCCACTTCCTAAATGAGTCTTTTTTATTTCTCAACTCTTTAAAAAGCTGTTTATGGAGCCACCCTGGCCTCTTTAGGCTCCTCCCATTTTTCCTTCTCATAGGAATGCTTTGGGATTGCGCCTTCAGTATTTTATTTTTAAGAAATGCCCACCCTTCTTGAACTCCCTTCTCCTTAAGTATTTCTGACCATGGGATTCTACCTAGCATAAGTTATTTTCAAACAACAGGGAGGATCTATGCACAGTTGGCAGCTTCCTGGTACACATGGACTGTAAAGTCTGAAAAGGCTTATCTAACCACTGATTTGTGATTGTGGTACAGACCATGCATTGTTAATATCAAAATTAGTTTATAGTTTCTAGCTCAACCTTTGAAGCTCCCTGGGGACCCGCGTGGTGTGGTGGTGAACAGCGGTGGTTTGGAGTGGTGGACTCTGATCTGGAGAACTAGGTTTGATTCCCCACTCATCCACATGAGTGGCAGAGGCTAATCTGGATTTGTTTCCCAAAACAAATCTGAACTGGATTTGTTTCCCAACTCCTACACATGAAGGCAGCTGGGTGACCTTTGGCTAGTCACACTCTCTCAGCCTCACCTACCTCACAGGGTGTCTGTTGTGGGGAAGGGAAGGTGATTGTAAGCTGGTTTGATTCTTCCTTAAGTGGCAGTGAAAGTCGGCATATAAAAACCAAACATCAGAGGTCACCTAACCCTGCCTGCGCATTTCCTCACATTTTCTGGACGCTGCCTAACACTAATCCAGAAAACATGGGCAAAATGCATGGAAGTGAATGGAGAGAGCGAGGTGACCTCTGACGGTTGGGAAATGCAAGCATAATCAAAGCAAAGCCCCGAAGTAGTTGGTGGAGTGACTGCGAGGAAACAGCCATACATCAATGGCCTACACCGGGTGTGTGTGTGTGTGTGTGTGGATTCCACAGTACTTCAAATGGAGTACTTAATGAAAAGTTGTGCTGTACACAGTTCATTTGCTGGTCCACAGTATTTGAAACCACAGATTTAGTCTCAAACTCTTTTACACCACCATCAGTTAAAATGTAAACAATTCTATATACCACTTCATTTACTTTAAAAACAATAAACATGAGGAGGAAAAATACTGCCTTTTTGGTCCTCCCCTTGTGTCTACCAGTGCATGATCTACAAGCTTTCAAAATAACATTAGGGTCTCCCCACATCCATTTCAAGAAACAATTAAGAGCCTTTCTCCATTCCTTATTTCCCAGTGGTCTAGTTGAGTACAAGCAACACACTAAATAGCCATTCTTTGTTGCCACTCATTTAACACCGATGTGAAATATATTTTAAAGGTCTCTATCAGGCCTGCACAAGTTGTCTTTCAGGCAGCCAAATGCAGCTTGTCGGTCAAGGCTTGATCATTCCAGTCTTGCTACCAGCTTGGGACCACAAAAACAAGCAGTGGTAAGCCAATATGTGCAGCTATGTGCTATGCCAACATTACACAGTTTCTGTATCTGATATGCCTCTGCAATCAAGCAGAATATAGAAGAAGAAGAAGAAGAAGAAGAAGAAGAAGAAGAGGAAGAAGAAGAAGAAGAAGAAGAAGAAGAAGAAGAAGAAGAAGAAGAAGAAGAAGAAGAAGAAAGAAGAGTTGGCTTTTATATTCCAATTTTCTCTACCTTTTAAGGAGAATCAAGCCGGCTTACAATCTCCTTCCCTTTTTCTCCCCACAACAGATACCTTGTGAGGTAGGTGAGGCTGAGAAAGCTCTAAGAAAACTGTGACTAGCCCAAGGTCACCCCACTGGCTTCCCATGGAGGAGCTAACCCAGTTCACCAGGTTTGAGTCTGCTGCTCATGTGGAGGAATGGGGAATTAAACCCAGTTCTCCAGATCAGAGTTCACCGCTACACCATGCTGGCTCTCCCATATAAACTGGAGATTGTAAGGCAGAATGTTGATAGAATTCTTGAATTCGTTGGGGATGTTCATCACTGTTTTGACCCCATTACCAAGTTCTCAATATTTTCCACACCAGGTGTCTAAGGTGCTTTATCTATAAAGATAACTCAAATCCACTCTCACCACAGCAGTTGACATATCATGTTCCATAGCCCTGGTGTATCAATGTTTTTGGGTTTTTTTATGCTGTTGGTTGAATGCAGATCACATGACCAGCCTGATTCGGCTGAATTATCTGAACTTGTGAGTTAAGATTTGCCAGAAATGGGTAATTCTAATGATAATGTTTTGATAGAACAACAGCTGATGGCAGATCCTGCACTGAGCAAAGACTCCTTTTCTTTAATTGCAAGTATATCGAGATAAAATGAGACTGTAGGCATTGTGGCATTGTAAAATAAATACTGTAGATAGTCCTGATAAAAGTATCTACTGCATTTAACAAGGCAGAGAAAAGTGTAGTAAAAGGAATGAGGATAAACAGATGGGTTATGATCCATACTCTCTGGCATTTGTGTGTATTTGTGGGTGAAGCAGATTGGTTTACAGCTCATCTTCCTGACCGGGCTAGCCTTTACACATATGCATTTTTAAAATAACTATCACATTCATGGCTAAAAACACAAACAATATTACAAAAGAACTTTGCAAATGGCCAGCTGAGAGTTCAAAGACCAACTTCTGTTTATAACTACAAAGACCAAAAAGGCTATGTTTTTAATTAGGGCATAATAAATATAAAACCTACAAAAACAGGATTACTATTGTATAGCAAATACTGAAGTGGCTAGCTCATTTAGACCTAGGGATGCCAGCCTCTAGGTGGGACCTAGAGATCATCTGGAATTACAGCTCCTCTCCAGACTACAAAGACCAGTTTCCCTGGAGGAAAGTGATGCTTTGGAGGGTGGACTCTAAGGCATTATACCCCACTGAGGGTCCCCTTCCTCCTCAGGCTCAATCTGCAAAACTCCAGGAGTTTCCCAACCTGGATCTAGCTAACCTAATTTCCCATGCCCCGCCAGTGGCCAGAAGGGACCTGGCAACCCTGTTTGGACCACAGAAGCAACAAAACCAGGCTAACCCATGGCAGGGAGCGACATAATTAGGGGACTTAGCAAATTAACCAAAAGAAAATGAAAAAGAATCCCCAAATAGTTTGGTAAGGACTGTGCATGCTTCAGGAGGCACATAATGTCAAGAGACAGGAGGAGGGAGTAGTGTTGCGAATTGTCAGCTTGCACCCAGTGGGAGACTAGGGGGCAGGGACATGCAAAAGGTGTTGTCAGAGCAATGGTGTGACATCACTTTTGGAAAGAACCCAAAAGGGACATCTTTGCCATAGAGTTGGTTTTGCCATAGAGTTGGCCTTGCCATAGAATTTCCAATTGATCCTAGAGTGTTTCATTGATGCAATGATGTCACTTCCAATTTCAACCTGGAAGTGACATCATACCATTGCTCCAGTGGCAATTTTGGGCATATTGTTTCCCCTGCTGCCATATTGAGTGGTGACTGGGATGGAGGTTGTCAGAAGGTTTCCAGCTCTAGTGGGAGACCTGTCAGCCCTGGGAGGGACCTCTGGGATAATTGTTCTCTCTCTCAACATAACCTACCTCACAATGTTGCTGAGGCGATACAATGTTGGAGGGAAGAGCTATGTAGGCTACTGTGAGCTCCCTGAAGGAAAGATGGGATAAAAATATGATAGATAAACAGATTAAAACCTCACACTCTGCTCCATGACAGTAGCTTGTTTGCCTAGAGTCTAATGAGGACAGAGAAATGGAGTTAGCCCTGATTGTGGAGATTTCAGTTACCATGGCTAATAGTAACTGATGGGTCTGTGCTCTGAAAACAAGACCTTCAATGCTTGCCATTAGAGTTGTGCATATCGATATACCCGAACTGAAAATAAACCTGAAATTAGCCATTTTGGCAATATTCTGGTTTTGGTTTTACTGAATACCAAAACCTGGGAATCTGCCCAAAGCTGAATAGGCAAATTTGGTGACTCTACTTCCCAAAATACCCCTTCGAGCTTCGAAAAAATCCCCATAAACTATAATGGACCTGAATTTTTTTAGTAAACCCAGAAATAAAGTCAAAATGCCCCTTTACCCGTATGGGTATTCAGCTTATTCTGGGTTTACAGAAAAAGTTGGGCCCAATAAACCTAAACCTGAAATTGACTGATTTTTTTTGTACAACCCTACTTTCCATGGCTCAGTGGTAGAGCATCTGTTTCAATTACAGAAGATTCCAGATTCAATTCCCAACCTCTCCTGTTAGAAGAAGAAGAGTTGGTTTTTATAGCCCGCTTTTCTCCACCATAAGAAGACTCAAAGCAACTTGCAATCACCTTCCCTCTCTCCCTGCCCCACAACAGGCAACTTGTGAGGTAGCTGAGGCTGAGAGAGTTCAGAGAGTACCGTGACTAGCCCAAGGTCACCCAGCCGGCTTCCTGTGGAGGAGTGGGGAATCACACCCGATTCTCCAAATTAGAATCCACTGCTCTTAGCAACTACACCGTGCTGGCTTAGGTTGTAGATGATGGGGAAGACCTCTACCTGAGACCCTAGAGAGCCGCTGCTAGTCTGAATAGGCAATACTGACCTTGATAGACTCTGACTCTGTGTAAGACAGCTTGATGTGTTTAAAAGAAATGGTCTGGATACTGGGAAAGTGGTGATGCAGCATTTAACAGTAAAAGAATACAGACTTGGGAAGAGAATACTGAGGATGCTGTAGTGGGAAATTAATTGCTATTATGCCTCTGATACCTTTCAACAAGGTGCCCTTTTGCTGATTTCGTAAATCCGTGCTTCAACTTTATTATTGCATTTGGTACTTATCTGGAAGATAGTGTTTGCAATTAAGAACCTCCCTGTAGCTGTAAGATATATGGAGAATGAGGTAAAGCCAAGGATCCAGGCATTAACTTTTAGAAACACAGCCAGGGACCCACAAACAGGTGAAAAGGGGTGAGAAACAGCCTTCCTCTCCCTAATCTTCCCATTGGTCTCCTCTGGCTCCCCCGAAAAATAAGATCGAAATGTTCAGTGGTATCCCAGAGCACGTTCAAATGTGTTCTCGAGATGGGAGGCTATTTTTCAGGAGAACAATGCTATCCGGGAGGAATAACAATAAAAAAAAAATAGCCAACTCGGCAATAAACTCTTAGCAGTTACCTGTAAAGGATGTGCTCCTGACGATGGCAGGATGTCTGCAGGGGTTTCTTTTCCAGGAGCATTCATTCAAACTGAATGGAAATCTATATTATGAAGCTCGGCTTGTTTGCTGTTCTTACCTGTAATCATCTGTTTTGTGCAGAATATTACCTGGGCTTGAGAGCCTAGAGCTTATGCATTCTGCACCTGCCTCTCTCTGTACTCATAAATAACCATTTACCAGAGAAAGAAATTGTATTTCCTAATGTCCACGTGCAAGCATCGTTATATGTGCTTGGGAAGCAGTGGCAATAGAGATGTTGGAATCGGCTCATGCAAAAACCAGTTGTCGATATTCTGTCACACTGCAGTGGTGACCAAGAAATGGAACCCAGGATGAAGCTATGCAGATGACAAATTGGGTCCATGCAGATGAGAGCAGGCTCGGGGGCGGGGGGGGGGGTCAACAGGGTCGGGGGGCAGTTTAGCTGCCTAGCTTAATAACATTCTTGATTGGTCCTTTCTCCCTTTTTCTATGTAAGTGAATGGTCATTCTGGTGTGCCTGAGGATGCTGTTGAAAAGAAAGTACAAAATATGCCTGGCCCTCGCTAGCAGAAATCCAGCATAGTGGCAAAGGCTACAGAGTTTATATATGTATGCATTTGTGTATTTCTGCATCTAATTTTTATTGATTTCATTTACAGCCCACCATTCTCGCTGAAACTCAAAGTGGATTAAGGTGTTGTTGTTTTAAAAAAGGATTCAGTCAGACAGTAAGCACTTCCAATAAACAATGCAGTAGGACTCAAACCACCACCACCACCACCAAAACACAAATGAAATACTGTCTAAGGTATGACAATGTCTAATGCAAAAAGTGGATTGCAAAGGGAGAAGACGATGCACTAAAAGAAAGGTGATACATTCAATAAACATTGCAATAAACTACAATTATTTCATTTATACCCCACCTTTCTTCCCAGCGGGGACCCAAAGCATCTTATATTGTTCTCCTCTCTTCCATTTTATCCTCACAGCAAGCCTGCGAAGTTAGACTGAGAATGTGTGACTGGCCCAAGGTAACCCAGCAAGCTTCCACAGCAGAATGGAGATTCCAACCAGGGCCTCCCAGATCCTTGTCTGACCACTACAACGTACTGGTTAGAGTTGCCAGGTCCCCCCAGCCACTTGTTGGGGATGGGGGGTAGGGTTGCCAGATTCCGGTTGGGAAACTTCTGCAGATGTGGGGGTGGAGCCTGGGGAAGGCAGGGACCTCTGTGGGGTACAATGCCATGGAGTCCACTTTCCAAAGCATCCATTTTCTCTAGGGGAACTGATTGCTGTAGTCTGGAGATCTACTTTGGTCTTTTATGTATGGGAGTTATTCCTTGGGTTCAAGGCTCTCTTGACCCACACGTTTGTGTTCCAAATGTTAAAAATGCTATGCATGTTGTTGTTTTCCCTGGTGAAAGTCCTGGGGTTTCCAAAGTGCTGTAGAATCACCAGCAAAAATCTGAAAGCATCTGAGTCCCTGTCCCTTGAAAACACTGTGAGAAAAAATATCATACACCCCCCCCCCAGCTCCCCTCTCTAATGTTTTGGCTTATGCATGGAAATGGGGATGATTTGACTGCAGGGGAGATTGAAGAATTGCGTTACAACAGGAAGACCCAGACATTGCACAGGCTGGGTGCGAGGTAATCTCTAAGGGATGGAAAACTCATGCGTAACCATAACGAAAAACCAAACCATGCTGGAAGAGATAGTAAGTTAAAAGACTTTAAGACTTTGCATAAAAGACCAGTAATTCCAGGGGATCCCTAGGTCACACCTGGAGGCTGGCAACCCTAATACTGGCTGTCAGTGTTGCAGTATGTTCTTGTATGAAGGCTGGTCAGAGCAGCATGCCTTCTCACCCAATACTGTAATTTGCCATCTCTTTTTAAACATCAGGATTCTCCAAACTTGTTGAGCCTTCAGTCACTATAGGGATTTTGAGAAAGGGTAGTGGGTGCTGTTAAAAAACATGGCAGCTATATGGGCGGGTTCAGTCATGAAGAACCTACTGATTGCAAGCTGTTGAGGTAAAGGCAGTCCCCTGTGCAAGCATCAGGTCATTACTGACCCATGGGGTAACGTCACATCTCAATGTTTACTAGGCAGACTGTTTATGCGGTGGTTTGCCATTGCCTTCCCCAGTCATCTATACTTTACCCCAGCAAGCTGTGTACTCATTTTACCGACCTTGAAAGGATGGGAGGCTGAGTCAACATTGAGCCGGCTACCTGAAACCGCCAACCTCCAGGTAGTAGCTGGAGATCTCCTGCTATCACAACTGATCTCCAGCCGATAGAGATCAGTTCCCCTGGAGAAAATGGATGCTTTGGCAATTGGACTCTATGGCATTGAAGCCCCTCCCCTCCCCAAAACCCACTCTTTTCAGGCTCCACCCCAAAAACCTCCCACCGGTGGTGAAGAGAGACCTGGCATCCCTACACAGGGCTCTTCTAAGCTGTTGTGAGGTCCTATAAAAATGGGATGTTGTAACTGGTTTGTAAAGCATCTTGAGCCACAAAGAAAGGCAGGAGTCACATCAATGGAGAGATTAAGTAGGGAGAGTCCAATTCAAGAGTCCTATGATGGAGGCAGCTGCTTCTGAATGAGTGTTCTCTACAGATCCAAATGTGATGCCTCCTGGACGCTGCTGAAAGATTGACTGCACCATGGAGGTGAAGCAACTCTAAGAATGGGACTTTGCTTTATGGAAGAGATGTTGTGTGGGAGAGGCTTTGCTCCTTGAATGACTATAGGACAAGGTTTCCAAGTCTCAATATGTAAGAAAATCTGTATCTATGCTGCATGAACATGCCTGACTGCAATGCACACACCCAGGACGAGACCAGTTTTTTGCTAGCTAGGACCTAACTATATATTATGCTGTTTGTGGGTATGTTCTATGTCTGTCCATTCCTAGTCCTGTCAAGCAGAGGTGCACTGTTGAAATGTAGATTCTTAGGTGCACGTGAACCCAATTTAGATCAGAACCATGGCACATGGAGAGAGAAGGCTTAAACTTTCCTGTTATACCATTTTTTTCTAAACCGAAGTGATCCAAGGAGGTGCTATTTCCCTAGGGTTTCCAGCCTCCAGTTGGTGACTGGAGATCTCCAGGTGACAGAGATCAGTTCCCCTGGAGAAAACAGCCACTTCAGAGTCTATGGCATTATACTCCATTGAGGTCCCTCTCCTCCCCAAACCCCATCCTCCTCAGGCTCCACCCCCAAAATATTCATGTATTTCCGAATCCAGAGCTAGCAACCCTATATTTCCCCCATTGTGGAAACTGACTGGCTGTACTTCGTTACATTGTATAGTCCATCAGTACACTCAGGTTTCTCCAGGAGGGCAAGGAACTTCTCCCCAGAGCTGTTTCACGTCAGGAAACAGAATACTAATCATGATGCATACCTGTTCTCTCCAGGATCAGAGGAGCATGCCTATTATATTAGGTGCTATGGAACACAGGCAGGATAAATGCTGCTGCAGTCGTCTTTTGTGAGCTTCCTAGAGGTACCTGGTTGGCCACTGTGTGGACACACTGCTGGACTTGATGGGCTTGGTCTGATCCAGCATGGCTTATGTTCTTATGAAAGGGCAGACTTTTTTACTTTTAATTTGGGAGCTCTGTTTCTTTTTTCATAGCACTAGAGCTTACCTGCCCTCTTCAGTTGTTGGACTCCTTGGTACATATTATTTTGCATTGTCCTTACGCTTACCAACTTAGGCTAAAATGGATTAGACCATGTTTTAACAAATGGTCGGCGTTTTCTCAAGCAACTTTGGATCAAAAGGTTCAGTTCCTCTAAGAGGATTCTGACCCTCAGCCTACATATTTTGTTGCTCGTTTTTTGGAGGCTGCAGAGAAGAATCGAAGGGAGGTGTTTTTAGAGATGGGTCTTATTGAAGTTTTATGGTTTTATTGTTCAAGAGCTCGGTCTAAGAATAGGGGGAAAGAAAGAAAGAAGAAAAGCACTAGAGCTTTCAGTCTCCCTGTGACATTGATTGGCAGTAACTTCAGCAGTGTCAAAAAGAAGAACTTAAATAAGTAACGAAAATTATGATGTGAAATTCCCTGCCCAAAATGTAGCAAGGACCACTAGTTTAGATAGTTTTTTAAAAAGGATTAGGCAGATTCTGAGCAGATACATCTGTCAATGGGTATTAATCATGCTACTGAAATAGAAACAGGGGCAGCATACCACAGAATATCAGATAATGTAATGTGTCTTGTTGACTCATAAACGACTCATGGCAACTTTTTAAAGGTCTCCATCTTGGAGTTTTCAAGACAAGAGTTAAGCAGAGGTGGTTTGCCATTGCCTTCCTCTGCATAGCAGCCCCAGTCTTCCTTAGTGGCCTCCCATCCATGTACCACTCACGTACTGAATACCAGATGCTAGGGTTCAAACAATGAAGAGAGAGCTGCTGTTGGTGAGATTTTAAACAAACTGGGTTTTTAAGCAAGAGTTTAATACAGGTATAGAGCACCCATTTGTGAAGGGAAAATTAACTCTGGTTAACCCATACAATTTAATAGGTATGTCACCTTAGGCTTGCATTTTCTGTAGGGTTGCCAGGTTCCCCCTGGACACTGATGGGGGATGGGGGGTAGGGCTGCCAGATCCAGGTTGGGAAACTCCTGCAAATTTGGGGATGGAGCCTGGAGAGGACAGGGACCTCAGTGGGGTACAATGCCATAGTGTCTACCCTCCAAAGCATTCATTTTCTCGAGTCCAGGGAACAGATATCTATAGTTTGTAAATGAGCTGTAATTCTGGGAGATTCCCAGGTCTCATCTGGAGTCTGGCTTCCCTAGTTCCCTAGTTTCAAGGAATGCATGAAAGTTCAGCAACAAGATAGATTTGCCCACATGTCGAGTTTAATATGATCTCTGCGTGTTGCATATGTGTTTTTTTGTACCTCTGAAACAGAAGCTCTGCTCACACGTTACAGTGAACGTGCATACAATCCATGTACAAAGTATACTTTGTTCTTCTTTATGTGTGTATGGAGTCATTCTCATGTTATGGTCAATGCATGTATGGTTCAACGTAGGATTTAAATCCTACACTGACCAGGTACTGATCCCCAGTTTTATTTGTAAAGTGAATGTGCTTTGGCTCTTTCTTATAAACAGGGCATACACGATGTTGTGCAGTTTTTATGTGCATTCACTGTAAACACATGAACAGGGATCGAAATAAACCTGTGTGAAGAAGTGCTCCATGCTGTGTTCTTCTGAATTATCTGGCATGGTTAGGGTTGCCAGTTCCAGTTTGGGAAATACCTGGAGGTTTTGGGGTAGAGTCTGAGGAGGCAGGATTTGAAGAGAGGGGAGGGACTTCAATGCCAAAGTGGCCATTTTCTCCAGGTGAACTGATCTCTATTGGCTGGAGATCAGTTGTAATAGCAGGAGATCTCCAGCTAGAACCTGGAGATTGGCGACCCTAGCCCCGTGGTGCAGAATGGTAAGCTGCAGTACTGCAGTACAGCAGTCAAAAGGGATCTCTCTAGCCACCACCTGGAGGTTGGCAACCCCAGGCATGGACTCTCCGCCTGGCCAGGGCTAGTCACTTCTTGCTGTGCCTCAGAGTTCCTCGCCTGCAAATTGAACCAGATACTTTCTATAAAGTCCTGTGTAAGAGACAAAGAGATGTAATTTCTTATCAATAATGTGTGTGGAAAATGTCCTCACTGTATTAAGGCTTGTGGCACGTATATAATCTGGATTGTGTTGGTCCCCCTCCCCAGATGCTCCACAGGGGGCCAAAATTGACTCCTGGCTCCAGTCAGGTACTCAGCAACAGGAGCGTTTGTCTTCCTCTTTGAAATGTTGGAAGGGATGGTTCTTCCGCAGATGCAGTCAGAAGTCCTACCATCCCTAAGGAAATCAGGCACACAGCATGCACTGAAATTGCGAGATAAATTGCTTCCAGAGTCACATGGCTAGCTCTTGTGAAGCAGTCTGGAAGGCCTGCATAGGGCCTCCAGTGTTGTGTGTGTGTGTGTGTGTGTGTGTGAGAGAGAGAGAGAGAGAGAGAGAGAGAGAGAGAGAACTAAATAGGGACATGGTGATGGTCTCCATGCAGTCCAGCATGCCAAGAACCACACACGCAAAATCAGGTGTTCGTATCCCTGCAGAACCAGAGTGGGGTGAGCTCAAGACCCAATCAAGTTCTGCAGAGGATCATAACCAGGTGCTGTAAATTATGCTGAGTCAGTGGTCTAAACGCTGCCCCTTTGGTTGCGAAGAATGGCGGCTGTCCATCCATCTCACCCCCAATCTCCAAAGTGACAGGTGCAACTCCTTAATGGGCAGAGTTATTTCCCCAGCCACTCTCTGACCTTTGCAAGAGGAAGGTGGATGACTGGAGATTACCACAGCTGGATGTTATCTGTGAGGTGTGAAACCATTCCCAGGAACTTGCATACCACCCCTTGCATACCAAACAGCCCTGAATTGTAAAGCAGGCAGCCCAGGCCCAAGCCTGAGCCAAAGATTATCAGGTCAAGGAATTGTGGGGAATCTCAGTTCCTTGACAATTACAATTGATCTCCAGGCGACATAGATCTTTTCACCTGGAAAAAAAATTGCTGCTTTGGACGGTGGACTCTATGGCATTATACCCCATTGAAGTCCCTCCCCAAACCCCACCATCCTCAGGCTCCACCCCCAAAATCTCCAGGTATTTCCCAATCCTGAGTTGGTAACCCTAATGGGGGGAGATATGAACGCTTCACCTAGGGTTGTGCATATCAATATACCCAATCCGAAAATAAACACGAAATTAACCGTTTCATCAATATTCAGGTTTTAGGTCAACCAAATACCAAAACCTGGGAATCTGCCCAAAGCTGAATAGGCAATTCCCGAAAAAGCTGACTATGTATTCAGCTTTTTTGGGTTTCAGCTATTCGCCTTTGCTCAGATGCACAGCTCTTTGCTTTCTCCCATTTTTGTATCTTTGACTGGTTTTGTTAGGACCCATAGTTGGGGCCCTTTTGAGGTAGGAGTCATGTAATCACAGCCAACTGGGTCTGACCAAACTATCCATCACCATTCAGTGGGTTGATCTGGATCAGGATAGTCTGGTGGCAGAAGGGTCATTTAAAAGACAGGGCTCTCCCAGTCCTGTCTGGAGGGATATGCCTACCTGCATAGACCCCATTAGCAGCCTAATGTCAGACTCAGGTGTCCATCCCTAGCATCCCATAAACAGAAATGCTCAGGCAGGTGATCCTAAGAAATGCTAATTTATTAGGAGCAAAAAGACAGATTAAAGAAGCTGACTGCCTCACACGCAGGAGAGGCTGCTAGTGGGGTCTATGCAGGTAGGTTACACCATAAAAGCATTCTAGGCAAAAAAAGTAAAACAAAGTGAAACCACAGTGCAGTAACTACGAGATAATGTTTCCCAGAGAATCACAGACATAACTCGGGCGCATCTGTGATAAACAGGAGAATCGAAACAGTACACAGGATTTGCAGCATGAGAACAAAACCTTGACTAGCAGCCAGAACCTGGCCTTGACAGGAAGCCAGCCTCTGGCCAAACTCCTACTCCAAAGGTAGCAACGACCTGACACCCAGATACAAAGGGAGTCCCCAGACTTTGAGGCACCAGCCTGCCAATTGACTCATTCCTCCAGTCCTCAGCAACGCTGAACTTCAGAACGTGAAAACCAATGGACAGCTTGGTTTGCAAATGCCTAGAGGAAGGGGGTGACCCCTTTGCTGGCCCATAAAATTGGACCACCTTTCCCAACATTCACCAAACATCAGTGTCTGTCTAAGGAGAGTCCCTTGCAGCCATGCTGCAAAGTTGGTGATTCTACCTCCAAAAGTGCCCCCACAGGAGCTTCATAAAAAAACCCATAGACTATAATGGACCCAATTTTTTCCCAGTAAACACAAAAATAAAGCTGAAATACCACTTAACTGGTATGGGTATTTGGCCTAATAAACCCAAAATTTACTGATTTTTTTTTTTTTTTTTGCATGACCCTACCCTGTGGTCACTGGCAGTATCAGACCGTGGTGATTTTAAAAGTAAACAGACATGCGCTAAAATGATGCAGTGTCTCTACAGTGGAGATGCATTATCATCTAGTTTTAAAGTTGCCAGCCCAGAGTTGGGAAATACCTGGAGATTTTGGGGGTGGAGCCTGAGTAGGATGAGGTTTGGGGAAGGGAGGATCTTCAATAGCATGTAATGCCATAGAGTCCACCTTCCAAAGTGGCTGTTTTCTGCAGGGGAACTGATCTCTGTCACCTGGAGATAAGTTGCAATAGTGGGAGACCTCCAGCTACCACCTGGAGGTTGGCCACCTTATCTAGTTTGGCCTTACAACTATTGCTAACCCCTGTTGTTTTACTGCCAAAACTAAGCCAGTCTGTTGCAGCAACAAAAAGGTACAATAAGTAAGGTTTTTAATGTTTTTATTTACATTATTTAAAGCCCGCCTTTCTCACAGGGATCCAAGGCGAATTACACAGAGTGAGTCAGTACAATCAACAAAATGGGACATTTAATAACCACTGCATTAGGAGATTAGAAGCCTGGAATCACTGAAAAGAAACAGAATCTCCCAACACTGTGTCTTCTGAAACTTCTTTCTAATGTCTTCCCAGGTCTGCCCAGTATACCATAGATGCAACATTCTCCTATTTTCTGCCTGCTCTGGATCCAACTACCCATGATGCTTCATCGCCTCCATTAGATGGCCTAAATAGGTGGTGGGATCTTCTTCCCTCCCCTGCTTTATTCTGAATACTTTATTCAGATTAACCATCTGGGGAACTGCTACCTTCACCCCAGCCCAGGGGTCTGCAAACTGCGGCTCCCGAGCCGCATGCGGCTCTTTGGCCCGTTGAGTGCGGCTCTCCAAACTTGGTTCGGAGCCCC
Source organism: Euleptes europaea (assembly GCF_029931775.1). Taxonomy (NCBI): domain Eukaryota; kingdom Metazoa; phylum Chordata; class Lepidosauria; order Squamata; family Sphaerodactylidae; genus Euleptes; species Euleptes europaea. The sequence continues at coordinate 88,870,599 of NC_079319.1, read as the reverse complement.
TGCTCTCGCGCCCGCTCACACCGGCAGCCGGGCTGCGGAGCCGGTGCGCCTGAGAGAGCGAGAGAGAGCGAGTGTGAGAGAGCAGGCGAGCGGGCGCGCTGTCTCTCCCTCCCCCCGCCGTGGAGAATGGCCGGGTCCCCCTTTCCCTTGCCCTCCATGGTTGGGAGGCTAAAGCCTTCCCTCCCCTCTAGCCACACGATTGCTGGGCGGGCGGCTCGGCGGTTCCTGCCCCCCCGCCTATCAGCTGTTGGGCGGGGTGGGCTTCCTTTGGTAGACCTGGCCTCCAGCTGAGTCCCATTGGGAGGCCATGTCTACCCACTGGCTTTCTTGGCGGTAGACCTCAACTCCAAGGAGGGGGAAAAGTCCCCCTTCAGAGGCCAGGTCTACCAATTGGCTTCTATGGGCCTCTGGAGGCCAGGTCTACTGCCAAGAAAGTCAATGGGTAGACCTGGCCTCCCAATGGGACTCAGCCGGAGGCCAGTCTACCAATAGGCTTTTATGGCGGTAGACCAGGCCTCCAGACGAGGACTCCGGACGGGGAAGGGGAAATGGCAGGGACTTACAATTTAATTTTTATCAATACATAAGATCACTATTAAGTATGATATCAAGTTTTATTCAGTGTACCTATAGTTTAATTAAGACTTAAAACTTTAATTAAAGTTTATAAAGTTAATAAACAGTGTACCTACCTATATAATTTAAGTTTAAGAAATTTGGCTCTCAAAAGAAATCTCAATCGTTGTACTGTTGATATTTGGCTCTTTTGACTAATGCGTTTGCCGACCCCTGCCCCAGCCATAAGACATGCTCTGCAGTCCGCACGTTGCTTATGCAGTGGCTCTGTGCCATGTCCCAGTTACGATCTGAAGTTGGGACCGCTGCATTAATGGTGGCCTCCATAGGCTCCATAGGCTGGGCTGCACCCTGCTGCCCATCCCTCCAAACCTGTCTAGCTTTGTCAACCACTAATTTTTTCTCCTCAGGCATAAAGACTGTATCCATGACAATCTGGCAATCTTGCCAAGTAGGTCTATATGTTTGAAAAATACAAGTGAACTCCCTTACCACCCCATCCAGGTTTTCTCGGAGGGGGGAGATGGTCCATTTCCAATTACAAAGGTCCGCTGTGGTAAAGGGGACATAGATGAATGTGACACCCACGCCCTAAGGGTTTGGAGCTCCCAGAGAGGGAATTCCAGAGCTTTTCCCTTGGGGGTTAGTGAACTCATCAGGGAACCCAGTGGGGAAAACTCACTACTGTGGGGTGGTGCTTTTATTTCTAGGACGTACAGAGGAGGTGCAGGAGTTCTGGCCGATGACATGGCCGACCCAGAGGGCAGAGGGAAACCTCCCGGTGGCACTGAGGCAAGTGCCGTGACAGTGGTCCCCACCCTGGCCACCGCCATTGCCTGCCATGCCTGCTCCTATACTTGTTCCATGAGCTCACAGACCCTTTCCCGAGCTCTTGTCCTGTTAACAACCCTGTCCAGAGACACTAGAGAGAACATATTCTCTTCCAGGGGATCTGGGCAAGGACATGCCTAACTTGTGGCCTTGGATGGGGGTTTCTGTGGCAGGCGGACCTGATCTCGGCCTACCATGATGCTGACTTGATAGGTTTGGGGCCACAATTGCTCTGCGTCCTGGCAGTGGTCATGGCGTACCACCAAAGGGCTAAATAATCATGTTTCTCTGCCTTTCCCTTGTCTCGCAAATATGAAAACAGATCCATAATGATGGGAATATCAAATGTTCCCTCCCTGGTCTGGCCATTTTTCACCATTGTAAAGGGGATATTCCAGCCAATCCAAAGTGCAATAATAGATCAATTTAGACACCGGGTAGTCCTCCAGTGCCCCTCCTGCCATTCTACCCCAGTTCTTTACAACACAGTAAAAAGTGGCATCCCACTGATGGTTTCCTTAGAGCTCTTTCCCCCCATCTCTGGTGTACATGCATGCAAGTTGCCACAAAAGTGGGCTTACCCCTTGACTCACAGCAGTCTGCCCCTTACCTCATCCCATAAATGTCTGGTCCCATGTCTGTTGACCTGTGCTGAGCCGATTTCCAAAGGCTTATCATGGCCAGCTGGCATGCCCTTCGGTTGGTTCTAGGCTAAGCCCACTCTGCTCATCCACCTTCCATGTACTGTGGCTTGCCAGGAGATCTCTTGTTTCTTCTGCATGGTTAAAACCGTGTGTGTGTGTGTGTGTGTGTGGTGGTGGTGGTGGCAGGAAGGCCTGGCAAATCAAAGTACATGAAATAACTGGGGTGGGGGGTGGGGGGGAGCTACGTGTTTGCCTCGAAGACCCACAAGTTTGGCAATTGGTTTTATAATCATGGGAATCAAGAGAAGGAGAAGGGGGTGGGTTAAGGTTGCCAACCTCCAGGTACTAGGAGAAAAAGACACCACTGTACTACTATCAGGAGATTAGGAAATCAGTACAGGGGCGACAAAATTGTACAATAACAATTACTGTTAAGTGCAACCAATATTTATCCTATGGTGTCTAAATACAACTATACATATAAACATACAGTGTTATGTACAAGCATACAAAAATAACAAGCACAACCAAACAAGTCCACATGGATGGTGACACAGACACTAACAAAATTCACAAAAATGCAAGGTCTTTGGCAAGGTGCTGCATTCTTCTATAAGTCCCATGCAGTTAAGTGTGCAATTCTAGCAGAAATACCAATTTTAGAGGAGTAACTTGATGGAGGATACGGCCGTTTCAAATTCTTATGGGTAGAATTCTTCATCAGTCCTTCATATAGATTCCTCTAATATTGCACATCTTAAAGATTAAATTTCAAAATACTGGATGCATGTTAGTTCCCACGAAGGGTAGTTATCCTTAAGGCAGCCAGAATTTCCCCTGATTCGGTGATTTTCTGTTCGGACGGATCCGAACTCAAAACTGGCGGGCAACCGGGGGGGCCGAATTCAGCGAGTTCGGGAGTTCGCGAATAAATCCGGCAAATTCGGCCCCCCTTCAGGGGAGCCCGCTGAAAGGCGCGGGCTGCCCTTTAAACTGATCTGAGCCTCCCAGCTGGGAGGCACAGGTCAGTATAAAGGGCAGCCCGCACCTTTCAGCGGGCTCCGCTGGAGAGGCGTGGGCTGCCCTTTAAACTGACCTGCGCCTCCCAGCTGGGAGGCGCAGATCAGTTTAAAGGACAGCCCGCCCCCCTTCAGCGGGCTCCGCTGGAGAGGCTCGGGCTGTCATTTTAAAGGGCAGCCCGCTGAAGGGGGGCGGGCTGCCCTTTAAACTGATCTGCGCCTCCCGGCCGGGAGGCACAGATCAGTTTAAATGACAGCCCGAGCCTCTCCAGCGGAGCCCGCTGAAGGGGGGCGGGCTGTCCTTTAAACTGATCTGTGCCTCCCAGCTGGGAGGCTCAGATCAGTTTAAAGGGCCCCCGCACGCCTTCAGGGAATCCCTCTGAAGGCGCGCTGGGGCCGAATTTTCCCCCGAACTCCGGATCTCCCCGAATTACCGGGGATCCGAAGCGGGGGAGTTCGGACTTCGGCACGTACCGAACCCACAAGGGTCAAATTCGTCCGAATCCGAACTGTACCGAATTTTTTTTTTTTGACAGCCCTACCTCCAGGTACTAGCTGGAGATCTCCTGCTATTACAACTGATCTCCAGCCGATAGAGATCAGTTCACCTGGAGAAAATGGCCGCTCTATGGCAATTGGACTCTATGGCATTGAAGTCTCCCTCAGAAAGAAAACCCAAAGAAACACGAATACTTTTTATTGGGCTGCTGACTAAGACCCCCCCCCCCCAAAAAAAGGTATAAAGTCTCTGGTGAAGACAGCTGACAACATTGAAAAGAGAGCAAGGATAGCCAGCAGCTTTCTAGAAAAAAAGTAAGGGGGGGGGGGACAGATTTTGCTGTGCTCAAATCTGAAATGTCACCCGGATCTGACACCGACCGGTCTACCGATCATTCCCTTGGCAAATCTTTGGCTGTTTTGATCCTCCAGCGTTTCCCCTTAAACGGAGGTTCAATAAGTCAGCCATGCAAAAGGATCAATAACAGCAAAGTCAGGACAGCATTTGATTAAGCAAATTCCTTCCCGGCTTATCATTAAAAAATGGCTGGATTCTCATTTCTAGAACTTAATTAATTCCTGTCTTTCTAATTTGATAACACTTGCAGATTGGGCTTGCATTTTAATTGCCAGCAGCCACTCTTTTCCCCACCTCCCACCTCAAGAGTTTTCGTTTTGTCAGGACGGGCTTCTTAACCCCCCTTGATGCTTTCCTTAATAAAGTTCTGTTAAACTTCCTATTTTTATAGTTAAATTGATTTTGTATGGCTGAAGGCCCATTCCCTTTTCCATTTTGTTTCTAGTAATCAGAGCCACCCCATGGAAAAAAACCCTGTAATTTTATGAGAGGGGCCTGAGGAGACATGCTTATTTTATTACTGGCAAAATGCCTATCGTTTTGGCAGGCTGGATTTGTATGGGCAGAGGGGCTGTATATTGTAGAGACCTTTAGAAGAGCAACCTTGAACATGCTCCCATCAGGTTATCTGTCAGTGGATACCAGCCTATCTACTGACGTGTACACTGAGCACATTTTGTCCTGGTATGTCATTTTGTGCCAGGCTGAGGAGGACCGGATTCACATCCTCACTTGACCAAGAAGGAGGATTGCCAGACAGTGTCTGGCAGCTGGAAGGAGGGCTGTGTGCAGGGATAAGGAGGGTGGGGTGGAAGTGACAGAGGTAGCTCTAGGAATTGTTGAAAACTCTTTGGAAAACCATAGAGTTTTGCCAATTTCTAGAGCTACCCTATGTCACATCTGGTTTTTTAAAAAAACCAGAAGTGATGTGTCACCATAGCTGGTGTTTAGCTGCTTTTCTTAATTTTTCTCTTGCCTGCCACCACTCAGAGCAGCAACAGGAATGGGGGACAGGGATTTTTTTCTTCGGCCAGTCACTGCTTCTTAACCTAATGTACTTCAGGAAGTTGTTGGTAGGAAAAGAGCTGTGTGCACTGTCCTGATGAAAGATAGGGAAAGAGAACCGTATACAATGTCCTGAGCTCCCTGGGGGAAATGTAGGCTAAAATGTAATAGAATAAATAGCATTTCCACCCAGTGAATGGCAACCCTTCACTTATAGGACTCGTATGAAGAGCAGAATTGCCAGCTCCAGGTTGGGAAATACCTGGGGATATTTGGGGGCGGGGGAGCCTGAGGAAGGTGGAGTTTGGAGAGGGGAGGGACTTCAATGCCATAGAGCAGGGATGGGGAACGTCCGGCCCCCAGGCCGTTTACGGCCCCCGAGGCCATTTTCGGTGGCCCTCGGGAGCTCCAGGGCCCTGCCAGAGAAACACAGCGCAGCACGGCCCTCCCTGAAGCCGCAGCGTGCAGGAACGCTGCAGCCCCTTTAAACCCCCTCTTGCCGACTGTCAGCTGCTAATCAGCGAGAGGAGGGGGAGGGAGGAAGACGATTCCCCCAAGCCGGGAAGGCAAAGCGTTCCTGCACACCGCGGCACAACAGTTGAAACCTCTCTCGCCGCTGAGGGAGGGGGGAAGAAGAGGAAAAAGCCAGCCGCATGTGGGAGCCGATCAGGTGGAGGACTTTTGTGGAGGGGGGGGAGGGGGGAAGGCCGAAGCCCGGTTGCATGGAGCCAGCTGTGTGTGTGTGTGTGTGTGTGTGTGTAGGCTTTTCTCTCTTTTCTTCCTTTTTCTGTCACTCTCTCTCCTATTCTTTCTCTCCTCTTTTTCTGTCTCTTTTTTTCTCCCCCTCTCTTTCTCTATTTTTTCTCTCCTTCCCTTTTTTCTTTCTTTTCTTCCTTCTTTCTTTCCTTCTTTCCCTGCTTCCTTCCTTCTTTCCTTCCTTCTTTCCTTTTCTTCTTTCTTTCCTTGCTTCTTTCCTTCCTTCCTTCCTTCCTTCTTTCCTTCCTTCTTCCCTTCCTTCCTACCTTCCTTCTTTCCTTTCCTTCCTTCCTTCTTTCCTTCCCTGCAGATCAACCACAGGCTGCAAGCTGCGCCCCCCTGGCACCTCGGTTGCCTGGGCCCACTGCTGACTGCCCTCCCACCTGGGAGGAGAGGGAAGACCTGGGGGAGCAGAGGCACCCTCCAAGCCTTCTCTGCATAGCCTCCCCTAGGGTTGCCAACCTCCAGGTGGTGGCTGGAGTTCTCCTGCTATTACAACTGATCTCCAGCCAATAGAGATCAGTTCCCCTGGAGAAAATGGCCACTTTGGCCATTGGGCTCTATGGTTATGCAGTCTTCCTCCCCAAACACCGCCCTCCTCAGGCTCCAGCCCCAAAACCTCCCGCCAGTGGTGAAGAGGACCTGGCAAACCTAGCTTCTGCCCCCCCAGGAGATCTACACCTGGTATGGCCCCCAAACGATGTTATAAATATGCAAATGGCCCTTGGCAGAAAAAGGGTTCCCCACCCCTGCCATAGAGTCCAAAGCTGCCATTTTCTCTAGGGGAACTGATCTTTGTCACCCAGAGATCAATTGTAATAGTGGGAGATCTCCAGCCACCACCTGGAGGTTAGCAACCCTAATCAAGAGTCAGCATCCTTAGGCAGCTATTGGGCCCTGTGCCCTTGGACACACTGCAAGTAGCCTTTATCACTTTCTTGCCCTAGAATTGGGTGGCATTGCTTGCCCTCTCCCATTGGACAATAGCAAGGACTGCGCCACTTTGGAAACATATTGCAACTATAGTCAGTGTTCTCTCCTCTTCCCCACCCACCACAGGCAGAGAGGGGAGGACTGAGCTACTGTTTCCCATCTTTGTCTGCCCTTTTGCTTACTCATAAGCAGCATCTCCTCCTAGTCCAGGATGGCTGTTGCCATGGACACCTGTTCCCTGCCATTACTCACTGCCTGAGCTGCAGTTCCTCTCTCCACTCAAGGTGGCCATCAGAGCTGACTTCTCTTCTCCACTGCCACTGACCATTGTGTGCGAAAGGGTTCATCCATTCCTCCTCACTGTTTCCTCATGTCATGCCCATAGAGGTTGGACGTGTATAAGTAGTGGTTAGTGTGGTATAGCAGTAGGACTAAGATAGGGTTGCCAACCTTCAGGTAGTAGTTGGAGATCTCCTGCTATTTCAACTGATCACCTGGAGAAAATGGCTGCTTTGTCAATTGGAATCTATGACATTGAAGTCCCTCCCCAAACCTTGCCCTCCTCAGGCTCCGCCCCAAAAACCTCTTGCTGGTGGTGAAGAGGGACATGGCAACCCTAGACTAGGATCTGGAAGGCTCAGCTTGCCTTGGGCCAGTCACTCTCTCTTGGCCTAGCTTATCTCACAGGTTAGGTTGCCAACATATTGGGAAATACCTGGAGATTTTGGGGGTTGAGCCTGAGGAGGGCAGGGTGTGGGGAAGGGAGGGACCTCATTGGGTATAATGCCATCGAGTCCACCTTCCAAAGCAGACATTTTCTGCAGGTGAGCTGATCTCCTTTTCCTGGAGATCAGTTGTAATAGCGGGAGATCTCCAGCCACCACCTGGACATTGGCAAACCTACTTACAGGGAGGTTGTATGGATAACATAGAGGAAAGGAGAATGATGTTGTAAACTGCTTTGGGTCCCCATTGAGGAGAAAAGTGGGGTCTAAATATCTAAATTAGTGACTAGTACTCAAATCTAAAGCAAATATACCCTATTATTGCTTAGCTAATTTAAATCGGAACATGAATAGCTTTTAGACATAAGGGACAATAGCATGTATGCTGGTGCTGTTCTACAACTTTTTCAGTTCAGTGAATGCTGTGGAGGCAGAGGCAGTGAGTCAGGAAGTGATGGGGAAAATGATACAATGAACAACCAGCATTGGTTTCCAACAAGCATTGAACTTGATGGGATGAGCATTTAGGATCCCATTTACTGAGCACAGATCTATCAAGTCATGTATCAAGTACTGTCTTACTGAGAGACTGAACTTTTTATGGTCTGTATTGCTTGCTTTTCATTGCCAAATCTCTCCATTAGAAAGTACAAAATGAACCACTAATACACACAAATAAAAGCTTGGTGTATATGATGCCATTTTTCTCATTTGGGTAAGGATGACAGCCTCCAGGTAGGACCTGGGGATCCCCCAGAATTACAGCTCATCTCCAGACTACAGAGATCAGTTCCCCTGGAGAAACTGTTGGTGTCTTCCTGGCTTAGAAGAAGAAGAAGAGTTGGTTTTTACATGCCAACTTTCTCTACCACTTAAGGAAGAACCAATCCGGCTTACAGTCACCTTCCCCTCCCCACAACAGACACCCTGTGAGGTAGGTGAGGCTGAGAGTGTGTGACTAGCCCAAGGTCACCCAGCTGGCTTCATGTGTAGGAGTGGGGAAACAAATCCAGTTCACCAAATTAGAGTCCACCACTCATGTGGAGGAGTGGAGAATCAAACACAGTTCTCCAGATCGGAGTCTACAGCTCCAAACCACTGCTCTTAACCACTTCACCATGCTGGCTTAGGCCGGTTGGGTCATGGAAGTGACTGGCCTTCTGACTGACTCCTTAGCCAACCTCCTTGGCAAGGACATATCAAAGGAGCTGGTCAGTGAGACAGGGCCCCATCTTTGTAAAATTGGGGTTTTATTTTTTATATGTTTTAAATTATGTCATATTTATGTGGATCATGCTTATTGCATTATCTGTTGGAAGCCGCCCTGAGCCCAGCCATGCCAGGAACTGGAAGGGCAGGGTATAAATTTAATTTAAAATATATAAAAATTGCTGCTTTGGAGGGTGGACTCTATGGCACTGTACCCCACTGATGGCCCTGTCCTCCCCAGGCTCCATCCCCAAATCTCCAGGAGATTCCCAACCTGTATCTGGCAAGCCTACTGCCAGTGGCTGGGAGGATCTAGCAACCCTGCATTTGGGTGGGGGGGAATAGCACCTTCAAAGGGCACCCAGAAAAGGGTACAAGGGAAATGGCATAACTAACTCTAACTTAACATCACAGTTCCAATCCAAATCCTGCCCTTCTTCCCATTGCTGTTATCCAATAAAGTTTAAAGAGACAAGATAACTGATCTTGAATCTCAAACATCTTATTCTGTTTTGTCCTTAATCTATGGACAGGGAAAGAACGAAAACATTGCACAATACAGGACACTTAAGAAAAATGCATGCTGAGCTGAAGAGCACTTTTTGGGATTCCTAATGTCAGGTAAACTATTCCCTGATATGTGTGCTGTTACGAGCGGTTAACATTAACAACTAGAGGAAGAGTTATGGCTGTGCTTGGCGTTGAAATCCTCCTATTGAGCCAAACACTGCCTGTGGCCGTTCCCACTGACTTCAATATCAATTGAGCTCATGTAAATAAAAACAAAGTTTGACTAATAATCAGTTTTTCTTTAAACATTGCTTTGAATGGATTGGAGCCCCCCACAATGCTTCTCCCTGGTTTTAAGGAAAATGACCATTCCATGACCACTCTACCATGACCATTCCATTGAGTTAGCTGGGGCTAACACAAGTGTGGTTGTTTCTCTGAAGGTGGAGTTATACATCATGGACTACTATTGTTGGAAGTTTGAAATGTACAAGGTGAAGATGTCAGGACAGGGGTTAGCATTGCTACATGTTATGAAGGAGGAGCTTTCCAGATGAGCATGCTGGTTTGGGTGGCCGATCAGTATAGTTAATACCATGTTGTTCCTAAAATACCATGTTGTTCTTAAAATGTAATCTTTGGAGTGGCCTGCCGTGGGAATTTTATGTATACAATTAGTGGCCAACTTGTGCCCTAGGGGCAACAAGTAGGGTTGCCAGCTCTGGGCTGGAAAATACCTGGAGATTTTGGGGGTGGAAGCCTGGGAAGGGCAGGGTTTGGGGAGTGGAGGAACCTCAGCAGGGTAGAATGCCATAGAGTCCACTCTCCAAAGCAGCTGTTTTCTCCAGGGGAACTGATCTTGGGAATCTGGAGATCAACTGTAATAGTGGGTGATAGCCAGGTGTCACCTGGAGATTGTCAACCCTAGCCATGAGTGACACAGGCATCAGGAGTTTGTGGTATGCCTAGGACACTTTGAGAAAGGCATTTGGGGTCAGTCTGTGGCATAAACAGGCATATGCCCGTTCAGTGCATCCATGTAGAAGCAAACTATCCTCATAGAGGGTTGGGGGAGGGGCATATGTTCTGTGCACTATTTCCTGCATATTTATTTGATCATTCCTTTGTTAAAAGATTTTTTATTCCCACCTTTCTAATGATACTCAAGGTAGCTGACACCATTGGGAAACCAAACAATAGCCCTCCCACAGGTTGTTAAAACATAATAAAACACATTATAGATTGAAGGAACCTGAGCAAAAAGAGAAGAACTGGGAATATATTACTTAGCAGAAGCTAGAGAAGTAAGTTTCCGAATGTCTTCTCAAACAAGCTGTTTCACCGCTTACTCAAAAGCTGCCTTGGTTGCCTTGATGAGGGTGGAAAGGTGAGGTATACATTTTGTAAATATATAAAATAAATAAAATAAAAACAAAGCCAAAAGTGATGGGGACAAAAAGAGTACCAAAGTCTGGGGGCAATTGCTGGAAAGGCCCTGCCCCTTATACTTCAGATGGTGGAGAAATACGAAGCAGGACCTCAGGTAATGATCTCAGTAACAAATGGGCGAAGTTCATTTTGGAGGTCCGGTAGAGATTCTGGTTCAAGCCTGGGTTGTCAGTTCCTTCCTTTTTGGAGCAAAGCTGAGGCAGGGATTACGTGCGTGTGGCCGTGCCGACGTGATCACGTCACTTCCAGTTTATACCCAGAAGTGCCACATCACAATGGGAATTTGAGTGGTAAAAAGCCCGTTGTGATGCGGCGCTTCCGGGTGTAAACTGGAAGTGATGTGATCACATCGGTGCGGCCATGCGCACAAGTGATCCCCGCTTCCAAGCTGGGCAATGGATTGGTGGGCCATTGCCCGGCAATTTGAGTGACTTGGCAAACCTATTCAAGCCATATTAGGACATTATTGATCAACTCTAGCACTCTGAGTTTAGTCTGGAAATTATAAAGGAGGCAATGAAGTTGGTAGAGTCTTGGATATGCGTGGTCCAAGCAAAGCGTCCTTTATAAAACTCTTGCATTTGTATTTTATATCCCCGAGGATTCACTTAGGATTCATTTACAGCACAAAGAGGCTGTTCTGGAAGACAGTTTTGGTTTATCCAGATGCTGGCATCAGGGGTTACCTTCTTTGGGCAGCTGCTGGTAAGAACCGAAAGCTGTCTCCCCGTAAACCTTCTGTACTACTTTCTAGTCCCATGAGGGTGGGGAGTGCTAAGGGCCTCTTGTTCTCTCATGTGGGTTGGGGCCCCTTGGATGCCTTGGGCCTGTCAAAGCCACATCCATCCATCCATCCATCCATTCGCCAACTTTCTTTCTTGCAGCTTACAGTATAAATGTGTGTGTAAAGTGTCATGGCAACCCCAGCAAGGAGCTTTCAAGGCAAGTGAAAAGCAGAGGTTATTTGCCATTCCCTGCTTCCTCTGCAGAGTTTTCCTCGGTGGTCTCCCTTCCAAGTACCAACCCTGGGCTATATCATGCTGCCTTCCTTCCAGCTTGGTGTAGTGGTTAAGAGTGGTGGACTCTAATCTGGAGAACCGGGTTTGATCCCCCACTCCTCCACATGAGCAGCAGACTCCAATCTGGTGAACCGGGTTGGTTTCCCCACTCCTGCACCTGAAGCCTGCTGGAGGATCTTGGGGTAGTCACAGTTCCCTCAGAACTCTCTCAGCCTCACCTATCTCACAAAGTTTCTGTTGTGGGGAGAGGAAGGGAAGTGTAAGCTGAGTGTAAGCTGGTTTGAGACTCCTTAAAGGTACAGAAAATCAGGGTATAAAAACCAACTCTTCTTCTTCTTCCCTAGAGTATAAATAAAACATTACAAATAACCACAATAAAAGCAAAAATGATAAAACCCATAAAGATTCACAGTCTAAAAATTCCAACTATGGGAGAAAGCACAGAGCCATGCATCTGAGCAAAAGTGTACCTGAACCTGAAAAAGCCGAATAATTATCTGGCTTTTTGGGGAATTGCCTATCAATCTTTGGGCAGATTCCCAGGTTTTGGTATTCTGTCAACCCAAAACCTGAATATTGCCGGAATAGCTAATTTCAGGTTTATTTTCGGTTCAGGTATATCCATATGCACAACTCAAGTCTTCATTTCCCTCCTGAAGATCAACATGCCCCAGACATGGTAGAAACTCCTCCTCTTCCTTATCCCTGCTGCCCAGATGGAGTGAGCAGGTATTAACTGCAGTTCCCTCCCACAACTATTTGCCATCAAACTAGCCGCTCTTTCTTCCAATCGGGAGCCAATGCCCACTCTCTACTGCCACTGGCTGCTGGATCACTCATCCTCCTGAGGAGGTGACAATAGCCAGGAGCAGCAGTGCCAGTTGCCTCTTCCTGCTTTCCCTGCCCTCTCCCCTTGGAATTGGCCATCGCTTCCTACACATTCATTAAAGAAAGAGGTCAACTGAGTGGAGAGGAGCAGTTAATGGTGCCATCACTTGCCCTGGACATTGGATGTAGGAAGGGCTTGGTGAGCAGCTGACAATTGGTGGTGGTGGGCAATGGAGCCAACTGTACTGCAGATGAATACGTTGAGGAGGCATAGTTAGGCCAAATTCAGACATCAAAAGTTCTCTCTTTGTGTGTGAAGAGCACAAATACAGCTTAATTTTATGTGCTTGTGTATCTTTCTTCTCCCCATTTCTGTTGAATAAATGAATGAATGATGTGCAGAGCATGAGGGAAGTCTTACTGTGTTGTGTGGGGGTTGGACTAGATGACCCTTGAGGGTACCCTTACAATGCTAAGTTTCTGTGTTTCTGAATAAATCCAATCACTCAAAGCATCAGCCTTCCCAGTCAGCATCGCCTTGGCCTTGTCTGCCAGGCAGATTGCAATATTCTATTAATTAATTTATTTAGATATTTATACCACACTTTTCACCTCAGTGGGGCCCCAAAACAGCCCATGAGGTCAGTGAGGCTGAAAGAAAGTGATTGACCAAAGGTCACCCAGCGAGCTTCCATGGCAGAGTGGAGGATTGAAACCTGATCCTCCCAGATCTTACTCCACCACTCTACCCACAACACCATGCAGGTCCTCTTCCTGCCCTTTCCCGCTCTAATTAATGATATAGTAGTTAAGAGCAGTGGTTAGGAGTGGTGGACTCTAATCTGATGAACGGGGTTGGTTTCCTCACTCCTCCACATGAAGCCTGCTGGGTGACCTTGGGCTTGTTACAGTTCTCTCTGAACTCTCTCAGCCCCACCTACCTTACAGGGTGTTTGTTGGTGGAGGGGAAGGTGATTGTAAATCAGTTTGATTCTTCTTTAAGTGGTAGAGAAAGTCGGCATATAAAAACCCACTCTTCTTCTTCTCCTTTCCCCCCCGATTTTTGCATTATGATCTGAGTGACTGACAGGAGAAGGGAGAAAGTTCATTAAGCAGAAGTGTATGTGGAGAGTGGGGGGATATCCCTAGGATTTGGCTGCTTGGAATCCCTTTCAGGGTTAGCTGCCTGGCACAATGTCCCATTTGTCAATGGGCAGGCAGGTTCTTAATCCAATCCATAGCTGGCTAAGTGGAAACAGTGTGATTTTAAATTGATGCAGTCGACTGTAATAGGACTGTCTGCTTAAATAGATGTTGTTTTGGTTTAACTGGATTTTTAAAGGTTTCGCAAGTGTCGACAGAGCTTCATATATCCCCGATATCCTCTCTCCATGGAAAATAAGCCACCTCATTTCCTAAATGAACTTGGATTTCAGTTTCTTTGGTCACTGGATCTTCTATTTTCAATGTGAACTAGTCAAGTAATCCCAGAGTACAAGGCTTTAGTCTGTGTGTTTTCAAACTGCCCTTTAGGCATAGAAGTATGGGTAATAGTATGTGACAAATGAGTTGTAAAAAGATTCACAAATCCAGCAGCAATCTAGCACATTTTATGGGTGCAAAAATAGTAAGTTCACCAATCAAGCATCAATATTACAATAATTATCAAAAACTAAGGTCAACATGACATTTTTTTAACTACCACGGTTTGAAAGGACAGCAGAGCATCTCATTGAATGCCAACTTTATTAAATGCAGAAAAAAATAAACCCATTGCTTGTATTTGTAATTTGTCAGGCCTGTAATGTTGATTCAGTAACAACAGGTTCCCTAAATAGCATTGGAAATCTGCTCATATATTGCAATATTGAAGTGTGGCCCAGTCTGTGGGTATATAAATCTGTAGATTGAGGCCACACTGATGGTAAACAAATTGCAAACTGGGGGACTTCACAGGTTTGCAGAAAAATCTGAAAAGGTTCTAAAATACATTGGGGGTTAAATCCCACCCCCAAAACAAAAGCGTTGTCTTACACATACACAGATAATAATCCTGCCTCCTCTGTCAGACAGCATTGGTGATGTCATTGACCCAGGCGGGGGCGGGGAGTAGAAACTTTGGTGGGCTGGGTGACTGGGAACTGCACAGGCATTGCTGCCACCATCCTTGTTGATGGGGGGAAAGCCTCACTGGGCTGGGCACTGGGGAGCCATGTCGGGCTCTCCAGCTTTGTTATTGGTGGGAGAAGAAACCTTGGTGGGTCCAGCAGCTGGGAGCTCCTTGGGGCTTTCTGTCATTTTTGATAGTGAGTTGGGGAAGCCTTGGCAGCTTCACAGCCAGGAACCATGTGGGGCTCACCACCATTGATTGTGGAGGGGAGAAGTCTTGGTGGGCCTGATAGCTGGGAGCTGCACAGTGCTTGCCGCCATTGATGGTGGTGGGAGCCTCGGTGGGCCCAGCAGCTGGGAGTTGTGTGGGGCCCACCAGTGTCAGGCAGGAGAAGCCCCAGTGAGTTCAGCGGTGGAGGTATGTGCTTGAAACATTTTTTGGTAAGTTAAGGGAATTTTTGTTCTTGGTGTTGGCAAATTTGTAGAAAAAGGGCAACAAGGAATTGCCTTTAAAGAGATGGGAAATTTCTCAGTCAATAAGAAAAGTGGCAGCTTAGATTTTGCCAGGGAAGCTTTGTTTGCTCTATTTATACAGGGGCTCCGAAATGTACTCTGAATGAGGGCTACTCACTGACAATGCATCTCGCTTCCCTTTTCTCTCTGTTTCTCTCACACAATTGCCATATCTAAGAATGGCTCACCTCGGATTGAAAGACTCTTCCACTGGAAGGGTGAGCAGGTGTGTTTAGCTAATGGCTTATGGTGCGGGTTACATTGGTCAGTTTTGTATGTGTTCCTGATTAGTGCATTTATATAGAAAACCTGTTCTGATGACCTTAACATATGTCTGGAGAGAAACCTTGTTCCTGAAATAGAATAACATTTTCCTCAAGCAAAAACTGTTGACACAGTTGGACAGCTCGCCTTCAGAAACCCTTCAAAGCGTTGAACTCAGCTGAATGATGAAATGCACAAATGTGTGTGAGTGTGTGTGTGTGTGTGAGAGCGAGAGCGAGAGAGAGCCCTTTTTTTTAAAGGAAGATTAGAGTTTTTCACTTGGGTTGTCAACCACAGAGGTGGGAAGGCATCTTAAATTTGCATACAAGTTACAGCTATGTACAGTAATAAAAACCATTTTGTGTATAATATACAGGGGGATTATCTTACATTTTCTTTCTGTTGGGTAAATTCAGACTGGGACCATGACTTCCCACTCTGCTGTAGAAACTCACTGGGTGACCTTTGGCCAGTTCCACATTCTCAGCCTCATTTCCCTCCCAGGCAGGGGTGGGGAGAAGGCAGAACCTGGCCGAGCCCCACACAAGGCGAAGCAAAGCAAGGCAAGGCAGAAGCTGGCTGACAGGACCTGGCTGACCCCCTTATGAGACGAGACGAGGCAAGGCAAGGCACAGGGGAGCACCTTGTACAACTGAGCAAAGTGAGTCAAACAGTGGTGCCTGGCCTGGCTGAGCCCCATGCAAGGGCCATAGTTTTCCTGATTAGAGGGTGCCAGGGGTCAGGAAGGGTGGAAAAAAGAAAATAGGGAGGAGATAAAGGTGGGTTGGTTGGTGGATGGGAATGAGAGAAGGAGGCAAAAGATGGGGAGAGGCTCTGGGGGTGTCAGGAGGTCGGCCTTATCTCTGGCTTATGCTGGTTCTTGAGTCCTTGCAGCTGGCTTTGACTCTCTCTCAGGGGGAGTTGGCGCCGCGCCACGGCCTTGGCTCTCATGCTTTCGCTCCTGTGCACAGCTTCACTTCTATCGGTTGTTATGACTCCTTTCCCTCCCTTCCCTGAGAACCTCTTGCTAGAGATGACTTCACTGTTTAGCCTTTTCTGCCTTAGTGAGCTATGTACCTGTAACCGCTGTTTTGAAATCAACTAGCAACTTTGCCTGCGTGAAATGCAGTCAGCTTCTGTGAACTGTCTTGTGCTCTAAATAAAGTAGCATTGCTTAGGATGCCTGCCTGAGCGTATTTGCTTATAGGATACAGAGGATGGACTTCTGAGCCTGACAGGGGGCTTACAAGGAAGGGAAAGAGTAATAGAGGGGGAGAGGGAAATAAGATTTACCTGCATTCCCTTGCAGGTTCCCACTTGTGGAAGTTGTGTAAAGTAATACTTCCTCTGCTGGCAGATGTGCGGGAAAGAGGGTCCCCATATTTCAAACAGAAGGAAACTGTTGTTTCTTCTGCCATTGTACTTTGTGACTATTTGGCTTTTTGGGTTTCGGCTATTTGCTTTTGCTCAGATGCACAGGAGAAGGCAGCCTTGTCCCATTTTTCTATCTTTGACTGGTTTTGTTAGGACCCCCATAGCTGGGGCCCTTTTGAGGTTGGAGTTGAGTAATTGGAGCCAACTTGGTCAGACCTTGAACCTTCCCCCCCCCCCCAAGTCTTAAAAATAAATTCAATAGACTATAATAGACCTGATTTTTTTTTGGGGGGGGGGCATGGAATTAAGGCCAAATACCCATTTACCGGTATGGGTACTGGGCTTATTCCAGATTTACCCAAAAAATTGGGCCCAATAAACGTGAACCTGAAATTCACTGATTTTTTTTTTTTTTTTTTTGCACACCCCTAATGGTGACAGAATTCCTCATGGCAGCTGGAAGGAGCTCTCTCAGCTTTACAATCATTTTACAATTTTCTGAGTCACCAACATGTGCACGGCTTTCACCTGGTAGGTGCTTCTGCTCCGCTTAGGTAACAAACATAGGACGAAGCCGATCCAACAGATAGGCTGGGAACAAGAGGAATCATCTGCATTTTGTTGGCACAGTCTAAGTTTTGCCCTGGAACTCCCAGCGAGGTTTGTAGAAAACAGTTCCTCATTAAGGATAGAAGTATCTTATTTTGATTGTGCTGGGCTCACAATACAATATTACTTTGATAATGATTTTTTTTTCCTGCTGTAGAGACATCCCCAGAATTCTGAGAAGAACCTTTTGAGGCAAGACTGTGCTTTTGAATGAAAGGAAAGGTTGGGTTCCCCCCCACCCCCACCCCATGTGCTGTTGCTGCAGCTAAAATGGCTGCATTGGGCCACATGGAACACTTTAACTGCATGTTGTCCAATATCTTGGGACTTTTATACTGAATGGCTATCTGATTACATGCCACCCAACAAAATCGAAAGTCCAGCATGAAAGGGTGAATTCTCCTGAGGCGTCATCGTCGTCGTCGTCATCGTCATCGTCGTCATCATCATCATCATCATCATCATCATCATCTCTGTTTCCTTCCTGCATTGGCTTTACAAAGATATCTGTAATGTGATTTGAGGATAAGGGGTTTTGGAAAGAAAAAAAAAATGTAACCAAAAAACCACCCCCAAACTCTAAACATGCTCAAGATCTTGGCCCCACTTAAAGAAAATGCCAATTAATGTGATTTTATTTTTATTTACTTTCAGGCTTGCCTGGGATTGGCTGAGCTACTGCAATGTCACAGAGGAGCTTGTTAACCTGAATTAGAGTGTCTCCGCTTTGGTTGGGGGAATTAGCATGGAGACAGAGCTTTGTGAGAGTTGGGTAACCAAGATCTTTGCAGGCAGTATATACAGAAATAAGCCCTTATGGAAAACTCCCAATAAAGAGGCAGTTTTGTTCCAAATGAAATGGAGTTTTATTACAAAAGGATTTCAAGGCCTTAAAAGCACACATGCACCATTCATACAAGAGCTCAGAAACAAAACGGTGGAAGGGTGGGATTCTAGAGTTACTATTCAGGTGATAATTACCAATCTTGAAGAATGACAGCCAATGAAAGCAGCACTGTAGAGGGGGAAAACAAACCAGCATTTCCAGGAAGGAAAGCCAGAGACCTTACACACAGGTAAGGGGTGAGTGTTCAGATCCAAAGACACACAACAATATGAATGCCACAAGGGCTAATGTGTATACCCAGGAATGGGTCCTGGGGCAATATGAAGTGACTGGCAATGAAAACATTACCAGAGACAAATAACTTGATTGCTCCTGTGGTAGTCCAAACAAAAAGAGAGATAGAAGATTGATGTGTGTCATTCAAGTGAAGGTCTGAGTGACTGGATTGATTAATCGCTGGCGATTGCTCTATATAGATATTAGAATGTGGACAAATGTCAGAGGGGTTTTCCCAGGAAGGGTGTGAGTCAGACCGGAGATGTTTTGCTCAATCTAATCTGAATGCTTGATGAGACTTGAGGAGCATCAAATATGTAGAGGCTTTTCCTGAGTAGCCTTGATTACCTGTTGATGAGAATCAAAGTTCCCAGTGTTGTCCAGGTGGCTGCTAGGCGTGCATAATTTAATATGCAAGGGGAAGGTTAGTCATGCCCATTGTCTGTTAGCCTTTTACGCCCCGGGCCAGGAGAAAATGCAAAGTGACCAGCTCACTTCCAACTCCAAATTGTAGCACATACGCCAAATTGTAGCACATACGCCAAGATGGATTCCAGGTCCCTGGAAGATTGTTTCACCTCAGTGGAGCAGTGCCCTGCTCTCGTGCCAGCCTTTGTTCCTATATGCATGTTATGGCACTTCAGGTAGCTGGAGCAGTCCAGACACTAACAAGCTGGGGAGGCTGAAGGGTTCCTGGCTGCCTTTTGGGAAGGTGTTTAGTTCCCATCCAGAGATAGGCAGGTAGGCTTTTTAAAATGGCAAGTGCTGTGGTATCCAGCAGGAAAGGGCCCCTTGGCTTTTTTAAAAGTAAAAAAAAAAAAAAAGGGGCCACGTTTCCCGGGCAGACCCAGGGACACAGCATCTTTTAGTTTGGCCCTGAGGCTTGAGAAGGATGCAAGCCTAGGAAAGGAGGGTTGGAAGAAGGAGAGATCCAAATGAATTGAGGGAAGAGTAAACGGACAGCTAGGATAGACATGACTAGGAGATGCTGAGGTGAGGAAAGTCTGCCACATTTGATTTGAAATAATCTGCCTGTAGCAGTATTCTAATGTTGAATTATCATATTGAAAAATGACAGCCAGGGCACCTATAGGCTATATTTCAGCAAAGGTTTCTAGTTTCAGAATCACATGAACACATGAAGCTGCCTTCTACTGAATCAGACCCTCGGTCCATCAAAGTCAGTATTGTCTACTCTGACTGGCAGTGGCTCTCCAGGGTCTTAGGCAGGGGTCTTTCACACCACCTACTTGTCTGGTCCCTTTAACTGGAGATGCTGGGGATTGAACCTGGGACTTTCTGCATGCCAAGGAGATGCTTTACAAACTGAGCCACAGCCCCTCCCCAAAGGAAGGCAAGGGCAAACCAGAGAGGAATCAATATCGGCTGCCATAGAGAAGGAACACTCTGGAAAAGCCCAAATTTTGGAGTTGTGTTAAGCTTATTTAACAAAAGTGTATTGGGGTGGGGGGGACACACTTCAACGGAGATCAAGATAACTCTTTGAAGTTTCGTGCTGCATTGACCTTTTTTTCCCTTTCCAAGGCTGGGACAGAAATGGGAAGCTCTATTTAAAGCACAATCGCAACCATTTCCTTTATGATATTGCAGGGTGCTTTCTCCTAATACACTCCTTTGCTAACAGTAATATGGAGAGTAATTTCTGCATTAAATTAGAACTGTAGCTGCTGTCTTTCGTTCTTCGAGCTGGAATGTTTCAACTTCCATTTTCCCCCCAAAGGTTATATATATATATTTAAAAACCACAAACCTCCAGCAGTTTGTTCATCTTGGGGTACCAGAAGAGCCTAACTCTCTCAGCTGTTCGCTTTTACCAATAACATTTCACAGTATGTGTTAATGAAGTAATATTTCCTCTCATTGAATCTGGGAATGTTAATATACTTGAAGGCCATCCGTACAGAACAAGATATTGCTGGCCGTGATTTTCTCCAACTGCAGCAGTGCCCAGCTGTTTCTGGGGGACTGTGGGAGTTATCCGTACTCAGCACCGGTAGATATTTTCGCACCTGAAGCAACTGTGACATTCTCTTGCTCTGAAATGCAGCTTTTTAAAAAAAGATACAGGTAGAGAATAAAAGTAGAAAATATTGGGATGCACAAATATGTCCTGGGATAAATCCCACAAATCCATTCTACTAGCAGAGGCACTTGCCTCCGGTAGAAGAAGAAGAAAAAGAAGAGTTGGTTTTTATACCCCGATTTTCTCTACCAAAAAGAGTCTCAGACCAACCTACTATCACCTTCCCTTCCAGCATGGTGTAGTGGTTAAGAGCAGTGGTTTGGACTCTGATCTGAAGAACCGGGTTTGATTACCCACTCCTCCACATGAGTGGCGGACGCTAATCTGGTAAACTGGATTTGTTTCCCCACTCCTCCACATGAAGTCTGCTGGGTGACCTTGGGCTAGTCACAGCTCTTAGAGCTTCCTCAGCCCCTTCTACCTCACAGGGTGTCTGTTGTGGGGAGGGGAGGTGATTGTTAGCTAGTTTGATTCTTCCTTAAGTGGTAGAGAAAGTTGGCTTATAAAAACCAACTCTTCTTCTTCCTCTCCCCACAACAGACTCCTTGTGAGGTAGTTGGGGCTGGGAGAGTTCTGAGAGAACTGTGACTAGCCCAAGGTCACCCAGCAGGTTTCATGTGGAGGAGTGGGGAATCAAACCTGGTTCGCCAGAATTACAGTCCACAGTTCCTAACCGCCAGACCATGCTGGCTCTCTAGAAGTGTAGGCTTGAGCTAATTTTGCATCCAACAGAAGGAGCCTTGCTCTGATGCAGGCACCATGGAATGTCTTTGCAGGACTGAACCCTGTTTTGTTTCTCTTTGGTTTTATATTTTGTGCTTGTGAGTCTGTTTGCTGGTGCTCCTGACTTTCATAGAATGCCATTTATACACACTTCCTTAGGCACTTCTTCCAGCTCTCTGGGCCTCTGCCTTCAGAAGTAAGGTGCAAGCTGACCAGAGACTAGGCCTTTTCAGCATGAGTATCTCACCTGTGGAATGCCTTTCCCCTTGAAGTGAGGGTTGCTAGTTGCCTGCCCTCTGTTGCCTGTCCGTGCTCGGCTGAGCAGCAAGAGGGAAATTGGAGGGGGGGGATATCAATGTTGATATTTCCAGTTGGAGAGCTGGAAGGGATGTCACTGGCCCTCCCTTAGGGTTGCCAGCTCTGGGCTGGGAAATACCTGGACATTTGGGGGGTGTAGCCTGAGGACGTTGGGGTTTGGGGAAGGGAAGGACTTCAGTAGGGTATAACGCCATATAATCCACCTTTCAAAGCAGCCATTTTCTCCAGGTGAACTGATTTTTGTCACCTGAAGATCAGTTGTAACTGCGAGAGATCTCCAGCCAGAACCTGGAGGTTGGCAACCTTCCCCTCCACCAAGTTCTAGGAACTAACCTGTTGGAAAATCTGCCCTTCCTAATGGTGTCACTTGCCTACACATTAAGAGGGGGGACCGACCACAGAGAGTCAGATAGATAGACAGGACTCGGGAGGTATCTGTAGTTACACCTCACCCTAATTTCCTGTCCCCTTTGATGTTTAGAGATGTATTGTCAGGGAAACTTTCCCCCCTCTCTCTTTCCCTTTGCCCATCATCCAAGCAAGACCTAGAGCCGGGCGAATCCAAGCAAGACCTAGAGCGTGTCCAGGCCTTCCCACCCCAAGATGGAGTGGAAGGCAAATACCCTTTTATACCTAGAGAATTAGCAAGGTAGATCAGGATAGGGGACCCTTGTTTGTCCTTTTCACACACGCACACATGGGTATGCTTCTGCTGAATGCTAAGCTTGAAGCACTCTGCTAAATACAGGAATATCTCTACGACAGATCTTCCAACAGGAGATTGGCAACCTTCCCCTCCACCAAGTTCTAGGAACTAACCACACCTCTTTGTTATTTAGCATAGAGTTTTGGCCCTGACCCCAAACAGTTTCTGGGAAACACTGGCCTATCATCCCTACTTGAAGCTTACCTGGCATTATCCCTTCTCTCTTTTAGGTGCCAGGCCAAAACATTTCTTTTTTACTGAGGCTTGTAATTAAGGGATTGATCTGTAACATTATTTTCATAGTCTACTCTTAGCCTTAGGCCTGTTTTATGAGACTCTTTTTGAGGTGCTGCTGTTTTATGCTGTTTTTATGACCTCTTTGGGATTTTAATAAACAGTTTTTATTGTGCTTTGTTTTTTGTCTTTTATTTTGTAAGCCATCTCAAGCAGGTTCTCTGGTTCACCCAAAGGAACAGCAAAAACAAAATGGGGATTTTCAAGTGGAATAAGGACTGATAAATTTAGTAGTATTTTGAGAAAAATGTCACCTAGAGCCTGCATAAGCTATCACTGCCGCACTGCAATGTTATATTGATATTTTAGGGCCCTTTAAAAATTGAAATTACATGTCGGGGGGAGGGATTGGTTTAACGATGATGACAGTCCAATCATTGAAAAGTGGGTTGGAGGTGGGCAGGACAAAGATAACTGCTGGAAACATTATTCACTAGGAAAAAGCTGACTCAAAATCGGCTTCCAGAAAAACATAGGGGTAAAAGTGGTCTCAAAAGAGCTGGGGGCGGGGAGGAGAAAAAACTGAAGTGAAAATTGAAGGCACAAAAATCATGCAGAAATCAGCAAATAAACTGAAGCAGTATGGGGGCCAGAGCTGACCCCCCCCCCAAAAAAAAAACTAACCCATGCCGAAAAGCCCTCTCTCTCGAATTTGCTGGACACGGCAGCAAAGTGGGGGTGGGAAATTAAATTCCTTTGCAATTCCTTTTCTCTTGTTGTATACTAAAATGAGTTGCTCTGAGGGATGTTGCAGATATGTGTCATTCCTGCAACCTCTTCGATGGCTGCATATTGTTGAGGACACGTGTCCAGATCCATGAACAATGGTGGTGGCTGGATTTGCAATAAGATGCACAGTTAAGCCCGTTGTGCGTGGGATACACAACAGGGATTTAGTTCTGAATTATGCTGTTTTCTCTGATTCATTAGAGTGGGAAACATGATTGCTTCCAGATAACCACACACACATGAATGATGATCACAATGATTTGAATTGGCAATGAGGAAAATGCACATATGCTTTTGTGATTGAAGGGGTCTTGAACAGACCCTTTTGAGGCAGACCTATCCCTAATTAGCATGCATTTTAAAATAGCAGAAGTGAGCAGCGATTGATGAGTACAGAATATTAGTTGACTTCGATAGATTTGCCACAAAATATTGTATCCATGTAAATCACTCAGCTTACCTCATGAGAACTCCTATTGTGTCCCTCCAATTTACCTTGGTTCCCATTTGTGTTGGTTTTTCCTGTGCTCTTTAAATAGCATGTACTACAGTGATGTTCCCTTAACAAAACAAGCCTTCATTCAAACCCTGGAGGGACAGACATAGTTTGCTGTGTTGTCCAACGAGCCAATAAGTTGAGTGGCATTTGAGAGATTTCCCTTTTATCCCCTGAGGAAAAAGAAGAGGGAGTTGACTAAAGGTTAAGGAAACTTCCCGAGGAATTTTGTTGTTAATTTGTTTCCCTCTCGCCTGCTTCAGGAATTTCACTGCTTGTTTGCTCTCTGACAGCCATGGGAAATCCTGTCTTGCCATTAACGTTCCTCTGGATTCCATTGCATTTCAGTTATTGTATCCAGCCCTTTAAAAAATGCTCTGAATGTTCCTGAGAATGCATTTGTTGCTCCTTGGTGCACAGGTGTGCAGGAGCTATGGTCCAAACTCTGGCATCTGCAGTTAAAGAATCAGGTAGTAGGTGATGTGAAAGCCCTCTGTCTGAGACCCAGGAGAGCTGCTGCCAGTCAGAGTAGACAATACTGACCTGGATAGACCAATGGTCTGATACAGTATGAGGCGGCTAGAAGGAGGAGGAGGAGGAGGAGGAGGCTTACAATCACCTTCCCTTCCTCTCCCCACAACAGACACCCTGTGAGGTAGGTAGGGCTGAGAGAGCTCTAAGAGAGCTGTGACTAGCCCAAGGTCACCCAGCTGGCTCCATGTGTAGGAGTGGGGAAACCAACCTGGTTCACCAGATTAGCATCTCCGCCGCTCATGTGGAGGAGTGGGGAATCAAACCCGTTTTTCCAGATTAGAGTCCACCACTCCAAACCACCACTCTTAACCATTACACCATGCTGACTCATTATAGAATGAACTGTGATAAAACAGAATTTAAAAAAAGCATTGGTTTACTATTATAAATCAAAACATTAATTTCTAAAAGTATTTCTTGAATATTTAAAATTAAGTTAATATATTATTATCATCCATTCATATTTAGATGTTTTTCCTTTTAACACTTTTTTGATACAATATAACAAAAGGATTATTAGTAATTCATATATATCATTTCAACAACCTCCTCCTCTACTCCCCATTTCTTAAAAGAATAATATAAGTAGTATGCTTTCCATTGGTCTTGAAATTCACATAGGTCAATAATTTTGTCATTACTGTGTATTTGGCAACTTTACTTTCCCAGACCTCCCGGCGTGGACCCTCTTCTGCTTTTCACTTGGTTGCAAATATAACTGTAGCTGCTGTTATCATATATCTAAACAATTCTTCCAAGATTTTGGGAATATTTTTTTGGCAAAATGCCCAATAGCATGCTTTAGAGCCAGTGTAGTGTAGTGGTTAAGAGCAGTGGACTCTAATCTGGAGAACAAGCTTGGTTTCCCCACTCCTCCACATGAAGCCTGCTGGGTAATTTTGGGCTAGTCATAGTTCTCTCAGAGCTCTCTCAGCCCCATCTAGCTCACAGGGTACCTGTTGCGGGAAGGGGAAGGAAAGGTTATTATAATCCACTTTGGGACTCTTTATGGTAGAATAAAGCAAAGTATAAAAACCAACTCTTCCTCTTCTCCTAGCTTCCATAGCAAATTTAATTTTTAAGATGTTCTAGATTTCAAAATGCATTTCTTTAATGTTCAAAGTATTGAGTGGAGAATTATTTTTCTTTCTCAGCCATCATTTCCTGGAAGATTTTCAGCTTGGTCATTCCCTAACTCCAGTTTCTCTAAACTTAAGTGTTGGTACTTACTGTGGCCTCGGAAGGCAGTAAGGAACTAGCAGACTGTTACCAAGTCAACCTTCCAATGCTAGATTGTCCTTCATCTTAAACTTCTACCCAAGGTTAACTGGTATGGGGATGTGCAGAACTTCATTGTGAAATTTAATGATGAACACTATTTTTTATCATCCCTTAAAATGCCTAAGTTTGTATTTCTAAGAAGGATCCTACAGCTTCAATTCGAATTTCATTTTAGGAGGGAAAGAACAGGGGGAAATTCCAATACATTCTACAAGGCTATGGTAAGTAGGCAAGTCCTCCCCCAATTTTTATCTCCAACTGAAATTCCACATGGAAACAAGCTTTACTAGAAATGAAGCACTCTGAAGGCAGGAATTATGTGTGTGTGGAGGTGGGGAAGAGCTCATAGCTGGAAGAAGGGCTCTACAAACCCCCTCTCTCCCAGTTCTTCTTGGCTTAAAGGTGAGCTGGCATCCACATCCAAAATTTAGGGTTCCCAAGTTTGGCAACATAGATAATTGTTTTGCCTTTACAGCTGTTTATTCATGATCTGTTTTTGAGGACATGACTCTTCTGCTGTCATATCTATTTCTGTCTTGAGCTTTTCCTTTCCTAATCAAATTCCTAGACAGTGAAGAAGATCTCAAGTAAGCTGTGCAGGGTTGCTGTGCAGAGGAAGGCACTGGCAAGTCACCTCTGTTAGTCTCTTGCCTTGAAAACCCCATAAGGGGTCACCGCAAATTGGTGGTGACTTGACTGCACTTTACACACACATGCACAGGGATAGTGAGCCTTTGAATGAGCCTCAGAAAGGCAAGCTGGAGTAACCTGAGCAACTGGATCTGAATCCTCCACTATTTCATTCAGCTGTCCATTTAGCAAAGAATAGTTTGGCATATTGGGGAGTTTTACTCTGCCAGCAGTAAGGGGTTCATATCATTGACTGTATCATCAACCACACCATCACACTATCACAAAGCCTTAACACAGCAATCAAATGCACTCATCCAAATATTTACAAATGAAGATGTTAATGTCTAATAATTTGTGGGTCTGGAATGAGTGGAGAAAAGTTAATCAAGTGGCATAGAGCACTTTAATTTCCCTCGTTTTGTAGATGAACACTTCAGTGGAAAATAAAACTGGAGCATCGACCCTGCATTTCTTTATTACTTTTGCAAGCCAATGTTTAAGCAATTGCTTGAGAAAATGCTGTCTCCCTCCATGTGTTAGTACGTATGTGTGTGTGCAGCTTCAATTCCTGGAAAATGTATATTTGTGCTGGGACATAAAATTGGTTTTGTAGAATATTGAACTGCAGCTTCAGCTGATCTGAGATATAAAAAAAGGCATTTTTGCTGACTTTTAACAAAAGAATAGACTAGCTTGGTTTATCTTTTTCTTAGCCATTACATTTTCCTAAGCATATAAAGCATTCTGTACAGTGAACACTATAGTCAAACACAGCCTTACACTCATTCTGAAAGAAACGAATGACAAGCCAAGGATATATACATACATAGATATAGATATATAGATATAGCTCCTTGGCTTGTCATTTGTTTCTGTTAGAGTGAGTGTAAGGTTGTGTTTGACTATTTCCACATGCGTTGAAGCATCTGGTGTGGTCAGTACTAGAAAAAAATTGCCCTAGATAAATTATTAGTTTAGGTTACAGGACTGTACAGTTGTGTGCACTTGGGATTAAGCCCATTGAATCAGTGGGGTTTAATCAAAGGTGAACCCCACTGACTCAATGGGCTTAATCCCAAATACACACAAGAGTACAGTCCTGTAACCTAAACTAATAATTTATCAATGTTTAATCAAACATCCATAAAGGTAGTCTGTATATTACGCTGAGGTTCTTATTTCACAGAGTTATGAGCTACATAGCTTGCGTGTTTAAAATATATTGACTGTTTACATTTTTAGTGCTATTACATATGGACCTTTTAATATGATAATGTATTTTGCATTACTTCAGTGAATATATTAAAAACTACAAAATGGCAAATTGGTTGAAAGTTGTACCAGATTTTAGGAATGTCTTTATGACTTAAAAGATCATGAGCCATCAGTAGCTCTTTCTTTAATCTTGAGCTGTTTGCAAGAACTGGATTTTAGAAGCACTATGATAAGAGCACATAGGGTGTGTTCACCTTCATACCTAGGTTTAATGCTGCCACAATCTCTTCCAACATACTTTGACTTCCCGACAGTCCCACGCTACAGATGATTATTTATGTTGGCTAGATTGAATGCCATTCCATCAGGGGAGCTAGTGGGTCGTTTAAATAAGGTGCCCCATATATATGTGTGTGTGTGTGTGTGTGTGTGTGTATGTGTGTGTATATATATATATATATATATATATATATATATATATATATATACACACATATATATATACACATACATATATATATATACACATACATATACATATATATATATATATATATATATATATATATATATATATATATATATATATATATATATATATATATTTCCTTTAGTCTTTGGCTTCAATCCTGGGGGGGGGGGTCTCCTTAGGAGCCGACATGACCCTGTGCCGGCATAGGTGCCATATTATCATGGGATAAAGTGGCACCCACACTAGGACAGGGACAAACACTCCAGCAACCGGGAGTCATGGAGTTCCACCAGCCCCCGCCGCCAGCGCAGCCACTCCAGGAACTAAATCCCAGAAGAGTACAGCCACGGCGGCATGGGGGGGATGCGTTCCCGGGATGTTCCCGTGGGTGGGGCTGCCTTTAGCCAGCTTCCACAGCCCTTTCAGCCTGGGAACGCCCCCTTGAATGGCAGCGGGGCTGCACCACCTTTTTTGGTGGTGCAGCCTCACTGTTTTCAATGGGGCCTTCCCTCCCTTTTGATTTTTAAAAACTTGTTTTTTCTCTCCATGGTGGCTGGGCAGTCTCTGAGGAGGCAGTGCAGCTCCAATGCTCCCAGCTGCTGCAGATCTAACCCCCCTTTAGGAATGGGCTGCCTGTGTGACACTATTCAGAGCCAAATTGGCTGTATGAGCATTATATTTAAAGTAAGTAAAAGCTACAGTATGCCTGAGTCGTGAGATATGTTAATTTTGCTGATTTGTGGAACATTTCTCATCCTTGGGTACCTTCCCATCCCTTTAGGGGGGGGGGGTTTGTCTCTGTTAGGCCATGACTAGGGTTGCCAACCTCCAGGTACTAGCTGGAGATCTCCTGCTATTACAACTGATCTCCAGCCAATAGAGATCAGTTTACCTGGAGAAAATGACCACTTTGGCAATTGGAGTCTATGGCATTGAAGTCCCTCCCTGTCAGAGACTGCCCTGCAACAGATTCATAGAGGGACGAAGACCAGAGCCCGAGTCAGATTCCGCCTACCCCACCTGCACTGCCGATGGTGATTCATTGCGAAGCCAGATTTTAAAGGCACCGGCTGATGAGCAGCCTAAGGAAGACCAGACACCGCCCGACCCTGGAACATCCAGAAAGGTGCCAATGGAGCTGGGAGACAGTGTGGAACAGATGTCTCCTGTGTCTCGTCAGTAGGGTTGCCAACTGCCAGGTAGTAGCAGGAGATCAGATCACCTGGAGAAAAATGGCCGCTTTGGCAATTGAACTCTATGGCATTGAAGTCCCTCCCCTCCCCAAACCCCACCCTCTTCAGGCCCCGCCCCCAAAATCTCCTGCCAGTTGAAAAGAGGGACCCGGCAACCCTACTCATCAGAGAAAAATGGGCCGGATCCTGCTAGAACAACGCCGGCGTTCGGCAAGGCTGCAACAACAAAGAAGGAGCCTGGCTAAAGTCGGAGACAGCTGCAAGTATGTAAGGAGGGCTGAGTCAGTAGGAGGCTGTGGAAGCAACGCATTGCAAACCTGCTACGCTCCACTCTGGCCACTGTATACTGACCCGGACTATTCCTCGACCTTGAAAGCTTCTGGATTCCTTGCCTGTCCTTGGACCAGTTTGACCTTGCCTCTGTCATTTGCCTTGATTGACTGCCTTTCTCCCTGACTGACCTTTGGACTGTTGACTGGACTGCGCTGACCCCACCCGTTCCAAGTTAGTTCAGCTGCCAGCTGTAGAAGCCTCGGCTTCAGAGACCCCGGCCTGCGGCCACGCCTGCTGCAGACCTCTTCCCAGCCCCGCGCTGCTACAGCAGCAACCCCGCCCTGGTTGGCCAGCACACACCCCTACCCAAACCTCGCCCTCCTCAGGCTCTGTCCCTGAAACCTCCCGCCGGTGGCAGAGAGGGACCTGGCAACCCTAGCCATGACTATCCTTTCTCTACTCAAATGCCTGTTGTTATGATAAGGATGGGTGGGAAACTGAGTGCTACAGGTCCCTGAAGGTCCCTGGGTAATATCTTTTTTTTTTTGCCATCAAGTCACATCTGACTTCTGCCGACCCCTGGTGGGGTTTTCAAGGCAAGAGACGTTCAGAGGTAATTTGCCATTGCCTGCTTCCGCATCACAACCCTGGTATTCCTTGAAAATGCTAGCATGTTATGGTGAAAGTTAAATGGAATTTTACTCTTTGACCTTTAATATCTATCTATCTATCTATCTATCTATCTATCTATCTATCTATCTATCTATCTATCTATCTATCTATCTATCTATCTATCTATCATCTATCTATCTATCTATCTATCTATCATCTATCTATCTATCTATCTATCTATCTATCTATCTATCTATCTATCTATCTATCTATCTATCTAATCTCCCACCCTCCCCAGTGGAGCCAGGCTCAGGGCAGCTTACATAACATTAATTTCAGCACCAACAAATATTAAAATTATAATAAAATCATGTTAAAAATGCTATAAATAAATAAGAAAACATGCCCCAATGTAGTCCCTAAAAACATCCATAAAATGTATAAGATGAAGATGATGATGAAGAAGAGTTGGTTTTTATACGCCGACTTTCTCTACCACTTACATTCCTAAGGAGAGTTACTCCAGTCTAAGCCCATTCATTTCAATGGGCTTAGACTGGAGTAACTCTCCTTAGGAATGCACCTTTAAGGGAGAATCAAACCTGCTTACAATCACCTTCCCTTCCCCTCCCTACAACAGACACCCTGTGAGGAAGGTGGAGTTGAGAGTTTGTGACTAGCCCAAGGTCACCCAGCTGGCTTCATGTGTAGGAGTGGGGAAACCAACCCGGTTCACCAGATTAATGTCCATCACTAAAAAGGGGAAGAAATGGATTGTTGGATTTCAGGGAGAAATTGGGTAAAGAGGAATTAAGAAAATTTATCTTAATAACTCAATTTGGGACACAGTATAAAGAAGTTGATTACAATGTTGCAATGGAAGATAGACTTGCTAACCAATGCACAGTGCACAGGTTATCACATGCACGCACAGGGTGGTGATGGTAGAAAGTGCCGTCCAGTTTTAGCCAACTTATGGCAACCCTGTGGGGTTTTCAAGGCAGGAGACTAACAGAGGCAGTTTGCTATTGCCTGCCTCTGCAGAGTGACCCTGCTTAACTTCTGACGAGATTGGGTTAGCTTGGGCTATCCAGGTCAGTGTACACACACACACACATATATATTCTCATAATCATAAACTATTTTTGTCCTTATTATTTACTTGTTACATTGGAGGGTGAACTGAACAAGCAATGTAGAATATATTTGATGGGAAAGTGTAAGTGTACACATTATGTGTAACTGATGGATTCAAGAAAGGCTAGATAGAATCATAGAGTTGGAAGGGACCACTAGGGTCATCTAGTCCAACCCCCTGCACAATGCAGGTAAAGATGTTTTATACAGTTCTCACAGACAGTTGAGGGACTTGAAAAGTGAAACAAATGGAAAGAAAGATGTGACCTCATAATTCTGTAGGCCATTTATGCAGGGCTGTTTCCCCACGGTCACCCCCACCAACTGCTTTTGGACTTCCCTTTGATTATGCATGCCTTCCTCAACTGTCAGAGGTCGCCTCATGCTCCCCGTGCATGTCTGAACATTTTGCCTGTGTTTTCTGGATTCTGGCTAAAACAGCATCTGGAAAACTCGGGCAAAATACGCGGAAATGCGTGGGAAGAGCGAGGGGACCTCTGACAGTCAGGAAAGGTATGCATAATCAAAAGGAAGCCACGAAGCAGTCGACTCCTCTTCTCCTATATAGATATTGCTTTAAGTAGGATGATTGCCACATATGAAGCAGATCTTGTGGCTTTGAAATACTGGAAGAGAAATTATACATAAACCATTAGAGGT
The DNA here is from genome assembly GCF_029931775.1 of Euleptes europaea. Classification (NCBI taxonomy): domain Eukaryota; kingdom Metazoa; phylum Chordata; class Lepidosauria; order Squamata; family Sphaerodactylidae; genus Euleptes; species Euleptes europaea. Next base: position 88,838,927 of record NC_079319.1, on the reverse strand, counting down.
GTTTGCATTAAAAGCTGCGGCCGGTTGGATAAAACGCCATACTATTTATCTTCTCCCTGCCGCCGGGGCAAAATCATTTGTAGTACTATGGGAATAACCTTTAACAGATGTTGTTGCAGTGTGAAAAAAAAACATGTTGGCATCTTGTACAATTTCCACCCACTTCTGGAATGACATGACTCCCCAGTGAAGCTAAATGCCCGAGAGCGTGCTAATGGCTGGAACGACAATTTCAGTGGAATTCTAGAAAACTTCATATTAATGTGAGAACCAGTGACCTGTCTGAATGATTGGGAACATATCAGGAGAATGGATAGGGTTCATTCAAGCTCCTAGCAAACACCTGGTACCCACTTTATTAACTCGACGCCTGGTATTACGTCACTAGGACGATTAGCTTCTTATAGCTGTACATAGTATTTTCAAAGCTATATTTCTCTTTTACAGATTACATGAGAGCTAGCATGGTGTAGTGGTTAAGAGTGGTGGACTCTAATCTGGTGAACCAGGTTGGTTTCCCTATTTCTGCTTGGTGACCTTGGGCTAGTCCCAGTTATGTTCAAACTCTCTCAGCCTTGCCTATCTCACAAAGTGTCTGTTGTGGGGAGGGGAAGGGAAGGAGATTGTAAACCGGCTTGATTCTCCTTAAAAGGTAAAGAAAGTCTGCATATAAAAACCCAACTCCAACTCCTCTTCCTCCTCCTCCTCCTCCTCCTCCTCCTCCTCTTCTTCTTCTATCTGTGGACTATACAGATTAATGAAAGGGGGAATATACTTTGGTGGGGACAGCTTGGCCATAGGATAGAAAAAAAATCTACCATGAACAAAAATAAAGTCCAAGAGATGTTAACTTAGTTGCATAATTATAAGTAGGGTTTTAAATAAAATGAGCTTGAAATGTTTGGTGTAATAGGTGGCCTTGCATTTCTTTTCTCAGATTCATTTTAAAAGAACTCTGTGAACATGTGTGTGTGTGGGGGGGGTTGTGTGTGTGAAAGAGATTCACTGCTGTATTCCAGTTTTTGCTCCCTCAACACTACCATTATAGAGATAAGAGTTCCTTTTTAATGAGGGCCCAGGTACATTCCTCCATATGAAGCCTATGGGGTGACCTTGGGCCAGTCACAGTTCTCTCAGAACTCTCTCAGCCCACATGGAGGCAGGCAATGGCAAACTGCCTCCGAACGTCTCTTGCCTTGTCAGCTGTGACTTGGCAGCACTTTCTACCACAAGGACACAGCTCTGCATTGTGCAGATATTGTGTGGTCATTAGTTGCATACCCTTAGGTGTCTCCAGTATGACCTTCACTTTTTTATCACCACAATTTGAGACATGATAAAGTAGGGTTATATCAGTAAGTATCCCCATTTCGGTCCTAGCTGGCTAATGGTAGCTACTTGTGAAAAAACAATGGAGTTTATGGTTTGCTGCAGAAAACAATGTTGGAAACTATTATGTATTCTGCCTAGTGCTTGACAATGTAAGTTATATCACCAGCATGCATGTCTTCAGAAAACTGCATTAAATGGAGTATGGTTTACTTCTCTTTCTCTCTCTGAACCATACATTTATGTTTTATTCCCATTCCTACTATGGATAAATGCTATCCCTTCTCCACTCCCCCTTCTCTCTCCAGGTGTCCAGGTAATGTAATTTGTGCTACTTGTTTTCTCTGAATACACACAATCTTTCCAAACTTTTTTAGATAAATTGTGTTGTTCCATATCACGTAGAGTCCATTTGCTCTAAAAATAATATATCCATATTGGTGATTTGTACTTTGGACATGGCTACTATCAGCACAACAGGGTTTTTTTTTTTGGGGGGGGGGTTGTGTGTGTTTCTGCTAAGATAAGATTCTAATAACTGCTGATGTGACAAAATTGTGGAAAATTAATTTACACTGTAAAGTTGCCTTCATATCAATTTTTTAAATGAATATTCTGAGGGATTATTGAACTGTATGAAGAAATGTGGAATGCACTATGATCAGCAGGTTTCATGTGAATAGGTTTTTACCTTTGGAACACTTTTGAGTGTTTTGCTCCATTAAATATGGTGGCACTGGGACTTCCATAAACCAACAACAACAACAACAAAACCTACAACTGGTCTGCTTCTTTCCAGAATCAGTGGGTACAGCTTTAAATGTCACGGAGGTAAACACCGGTACCTGCTCATTTCTGCAGCTGAAACTTATTTTAACAAGACAACTTGTCAAAAAGCTGACAGGAGGGTAGGTGGCATGGTATAGCCTGATGTCCTCAGATCTCAGGAGCTAAGCAGAATAGGTACTTGGATGGGAGACCACCAAGGAAGACTCTGCAGAAGAAAGCAATGGCAAACCATCTCTGCTTAATCACTTGCCTTGCAAGCCCCTTGATGGGGTTGCCATAAGAGGGCTGCAACTTGAGGGCACTACACACACACACACACACACACACACACACAAAGCTGACAGTTGTGGGTGACATAAGCATTGGATTGTACAAGTATGGCTGTAGGGAGTGACATTCTTTCCTCACCAAAGGAATCTCTAGTTTAGTTCTCATTGATGTGGCAAACTCCTGAGTTGTTCCAGTCAAATTAAATGTCCTTCCATTAAAAAAATGTAGCTGGGCCAACAAGTTCTGTTCTGTTAATCACGAAACCTTCCTCTCATGCAAGTGTGAAGAAAAGGTGCTTTGGCTCTACCTTCCTACTTGACTTGGACCTGGAAGGCCACCCCACATGGCATCAGAAGAAAAGGGGAAGGGGTTTGAGAGCACACTCCCCTGTTCAGCCAGGAATAGTTAGGTGGGGAACTCCTCGCAGGCTTCCACCCAAGCTCTTTTGAATACACTAATTCAACTTGCACATGAATTTTTTAGATGTAAAAGCCATTGGCTATTCACCTACCATTTCACACTTTAAAAGGGGGTGGGGAGTTGAACATTATTTTTTTCTTGATGCTAAAGAGAGAAAAGTTACCACATCCCACACAATTCACTGATCTACTTGACAGAAGATAATGCAGTATCTGCTTCTCAGAAAGTGTCTTTAGCTGTTTTATCCAGGGAGTAATATATTCATTTCATGCAGAATATTTTTGTTAACATGCTAAACCAATGTGGGCTGGGGAGTCTACTTGATCTGGACAAAATGGGCATTTGCTTTCTTCTGCAATAATATTATTGTATCTCACCTGTGTCTTGGCTGAGTCTACCTCTTACAAGGAGAATACTTCTCATGAGAGGTGGCAGCTACTTTCCTGCTGGGCATATCTGAGAACCTGCCCCCCACACACACACGTAGGGGTGCCAGACTCCAAATGGAACCTGGGGATCCCCCAGAATTACAGCTCATCTCCAGACTACAGTTTTTCTGGAGAAAATGGATGCTTTGGAAGGTGGTCTCTATGGCATTGTACCCCGCTGAGGTCCCTGTCCTCCCCAAGCTCCATCCCCAAATCTCCAGGAGTTCCCCTAACTGTATTTGGCAACTTTAAACCCCTGGCAACCCTACACACAAGACAGGTGTGGAGATTCCTCTCATCATTGTAGCATGTGGTGGGTTCTTAAAGAGGTAGTCCCCATAAGAAACTTTCCCTTGCTCTATGCGGATTCCCAATCAGAGGTGAAGTGGACTATTTCACTATGTTTCCTCTATTGGATGAAAGCTCTACCATTGGAATGCAACCTTTGGATAGAACCCATCAATGAGGCTGTCTCCATGTTGAAAACTAGCATATCACAATTCAAAGTGCTGATTCTTACCTATGAAGCCTCAAATGACTTAGAACCAGGGCCCTTGAAGGTCTGGCACCACCCATATTGCCCACTCACTGAAGCTCTGATCTCTCACATTCAGAAGTGGGTGGTGACCAGAGACAGGGGGGCATTTTTCACGGTAGATTTTGCTTCTGTTTTGCCACGGACTGAAAAAAACACGATTTAAATGTTTTTTTCATGGCCGCGATTTGTCCCTGTCAATCTCGATATAGTTTTGGTTTTTCATGGGAACAAAGCACGCTGTATTTGACAACGGTTTGGTCTGTCCCTTTTGCAGGAGGCCTCCCCTTCCAACAGGCTCATTGTTTATGCCTGCCCCCAGCTCCGCCCCAACTCCGCCCAGCAGATTGCCTCGGGCGGGTCACCAGCCCCAGCGCAAAAAACAAGCACCAGTCCCTCTGGTCTCCTCCATTTTTCTTCCACCCTCGCTCTGTTCTGCTTTTGGAACAGTCAGATTCCAAATTGGGTGGGGGGGCAAGGCAGCGCTTTCCTCAAAGCTTCCCTCTATTTTCTATAGGTGTGGAACCCATTGCCCTTTAATGATAGACAGGATTGGGGGGGGGGGCAGGAATTGCATCCATGTGCCCAGAGAAGTGTTTAGCTGAAAGTGGGAATGGCTTGAGCGCCAGCCATGATCCAGCCACAGTGCATTGAGAGAGAGAGAGAGGAGGGAGATAAGAGCAGGCTGGCCGCCCCTCTTCAGAAGAGTGAAGGGAGGGAGTTTTGCCTTGGGTTTTCCGCTCTCAGGATGCACATTTTTCCTATCCGATTTCTCAAAAATCCCCCCTCCCCTCTGGGGTAGAGTGGCCAACAGCCCCTTCCCTTGAACATCCCCCCCATGGTTCCAGCTGCCCTAGACTGAGCTGCCACCACCACCACCCTCAGCGCACGAGGAGCACATGGCATGGCCCCGCCGGTCTCCCCCTGGAGCCGTCCGTCCGATGTCCCCCTGGGCTTGGAGGTGTGGGCCCAGCTCCAAGGCCCATCCCAGGTGAGGGGAAGGGAAGGCATGCCGCCTGCCCACCCGCCAGCCTCCGGGACAGAGGGAGAGAAGTGCCAGGATTCTAGGCAGGCAGGCAGGCAGCAAAAGGGGTGGTATTCTTGTCCGAGTGCGAAACTCCCCCGGCCAATCACCGTTCTTGGGGGAGGAGAAAGGAGACATCCCGGGGAGCGAAGCAAACATTTTTTCATGGGCATCCGAGCAACAAAACACGCGTCCACAGGAAAGATAGTCTCAAAAGTGGTTTGGATTGCCTCTCTTTTAACGCGGCTTATTTTGCTCAGTGGGGGAAAAGCCGGATCTGCAGTGAATAACCAAAATTTGACTCTGACGCAAATCAGCGTCGAAACAGCAGCAAATCTCCGTGAAAAATACCCCAGGGTCTGCAGCACAGGGGTGGAGATGTTTCTCTTGTTGAAACTGCCTTCATTCTGCCCTTGGACTGTTTTTACAAACCTAAAGGATGTACACTTCTATGCCTTTCAGGAAGTGAGTGAAGACTCATGAAAGTGCATGCTGCCTGAAATACATTTGATTAATCTTTCAGGCGCAGCTGGACCCCCATGAAATTTGGTACAACAAACTAACCATCTATCTGGAATTATTTCCATCATGTCTAGTTAAGGCCCTAAGAGTTAATCTGCCCTATTGATGGGGTTATAATGTTTTTTTTTAACTGTAGATCAGAATTAACTCTGGTTCTTGCTTTCACACAGCAGAGACTGGTGTGCTCAAACTAACATCTGTTTATTAACAAGGAGATGCAAGGATGAAAGAAACTGGTTCAGAACAAGGGGGGGGTCATTCAATTATTCTTCTAGCTAACAAACAGAACTAACTAAGGAGGGACTCCACCCCATCAGATTAAATCTACTCACACAAATATTGGGAGGGGGGAGCAGGCCATTGCAATATATATGATAAAAATACCAAGGGTAGGGTTGTCATCTTTGGGTTGGGAAATACCTGGAGATTTGGGAAGTGGAGTATGAAGAGGGCATAGTTTGGGAAGGGGAGGGGCATCAATGGGGTGTAATGCCATAGAGTCCACCTTCCAAAGTGGCCATTGTCTCCAGGTGAACTGTCACCTGGCAATCAGTTGTAATAACGGGAGATCTCCAGCCCCCACCCAGAAATTGTCAACCCTGACTAAAAGGAATGAAAGTGTTTACCTTTGACTGGATCATGGTCATGGAATTTTAATCCATGTTCACATCCACAAACCTTTCCTCTCTTCCCCCTCCCAGCGTTCCTTTCTTACTGACAGTGAGTCTATGAGAAGTGATATGGATACGTTCAATTAGTTAGATGAAAGCAGAATAATCGAAATGAGAAGTTCAGTGTGGGTGTGGAGAGTAACACCAGCCTGAATGCTAAATTGACCTTGATTAAATATAAAATAGTGCTGTAACTTATTAATAAAAATTCTGTGATTTGTCGTATTATAAGGTAACATAAAACGATCCCTTTGCAAATTCACTGTGGGCTTAATTATCTAGTGGAGAAAAGACAGGCAATAGCGAAGAAGAGCTGTGAACTGTCATCACTTCTCCAAGGCTGAGAGCATAGAGAGTACAGGGCGTACAAGTCTACGCTAACTTTCCAATAGCTGCTTGGTTTTTGTTTGTTTTTTTTGCTCTCCTAACTGGAGCAAGATTCTTTTTAAATCTAAATTATTCACTTCCAATTTTTTCTCATGATTACTATTCCGTTTCATTCTTACGCTAGCCCAGATGGATCACTTCCACAAATCACAGCCTGTTTATATGGGAATGAATGATGTCAGACGATAGACTCTTTTAGAAATTGTGGCTCTTCTTTAGGGTTGCTGGATCCAAATTGGGAAGCTTCTTGATATTTGGGGATGGAATCTGGGGAGGACAGAGACTTCAGTGGGGTACAATGCTATAGGGCCCACTCTCCAAATTTGTCATTTACTCTGGGGGAACTGCTCTCTGTATCCTGGAGATGAACTGTAATTCCAGGGGATCTCCAGGTTCCACCTGAAGGCTGGCATCCCTACTCTTCCTCTGCAACTTGCAATATTACCCTGTCCCCAACTTGACTGGAATGAGGTCTAAAAACCAGTTCTGTGGTAAAGGGACTTTTATGCAGGTCCAGCATGCAGTGATGAAAAAGCTGGTTGTTAAACAGATACCCACTCTGTCGTATGGCCACTAGACCTCTACCTTGCTGGTGATGCAATCTGAAACTGGGGAAACAAAATCCCAGTTCTCGGGATATGATTCCTGCCCTTGGCCACTGCTTTCTCTCAGAGGGTCTTTATTCTCACAAAGAGGTGGAATGGTCTCTCTGAAGCAGGTGATGGTTTCTTTGACAGGGGAGTTCCTGCAAGAACAGACAACAGGAAAAATGCTGGTTTGGTGACCTGTTTAACACCAAGGCCATTTATGTGGGGTAAATTTGTACAAAGTTTGCCATTCTGCAGATGCACAGTTTTTATTTATTTTGTTATTTTATTCAATTTGTATTCTGCCCTTTCCCAACCCAAGTTGGGTTCAGGGTGGTTTTCAGCATTATATAAATACATGAACAACATCATGCAGTTACAATTCAGATTTAAATCTGAATTCTCAAAACTGTATACATGGAGTCCTTTTGACCTGAAGGTAATTTTTAAGTGGTATTTTAGCAAATAAAATAAATAAATAAATAAATAAAAACCTGCTAAAATAGTTAACGGATATGAACGGGGGGGGGGGGGGGAACAGTGAGCTCCGTTCCTGAGATCTTTACACTCACTGCCAAAACTGACTAAAGAGATAAGAGAGGACACCTATGAGGTGCACCGGGGTGGGGGGACAGCCAGCTCCATTTCTCGAGATCTTTACACTCAGTGCCAAAACTGACCAAAATGGCTTCTCTGGGAGGGGTTGGGTGAGGGAGGGACAAGGGAGAATGGGCAGGGGAAGAGAAATCCAAAGTTAAGACTATTCACAGAAATTGCCTCGATTAGCTTTGCTTTGGGATCAAGGCAAAAATTAAAATTGTGGTAAAACAGGTTCCTGAAAACATGGGACAAGTGCGCAGCAGCTGCAAAGTGACTTCTAAAGGTTGGGAAAATCATAAATAATCCAGAAGAAGCCCTGAAGCAGTCCTGGGGGATCACAAGGCTAAGTAACCAAGTATAAATGGCCCAAGAGACACTCACAGACTTTGATGTGGGAAATGCTCCTCTAAACACCTCCTTAACCTAAACAGAACAAGCCATTGGGAATCAATTGCTGTGCTTGAGGAATGCTGCAGTCCTTTTCGTGCTTATATTAATCTCAGCAGCCAAAGAATTGGTATTTCCCCCCTCTATCTCTCTTTTTTAACACATTGTGTATATTATGTAAGGAGAAACAGAAACGTGCTGCATTCTCATGGACATAGGAAATAACACACAGTAAGATAATAGAGGTCATTCAATATGGGCTAAGTATGCCCAAATGGCATGTCTGTCTATGATTTTTTTTTAAGTACATCTAGGCATCCAGGATAACTGGCTGATAGCTTTGGGAGAGTTTGAAATGGGTAATTAAAAATGGGTCTTAAATCTGCTTTGCATACACTGTGTTGCGTTTGTTTCCCTGTGGTTTCATGACATGGGGGTTTGGGATACATGCCGGCCTTTCACACTTTATTAGTGGAATGTGCCATCAAGTCACAGCTGACTTATGGTGACAGTAAATATTGGTGTAACCCCACTAGCATAGCAGCAAATACTGCCTCTGCATGAAGCGTGAAGTACTTTTCAGTCAGGGCTGTGATCCTTTTGGAGCATAGCAAAAGCTGAGAATGTGATGTTGGGCCCACAATTCAGCTTCTGGAGAATGTTGAAACTTCTCCCTTCCTCAAAAGCAAGTTTCTACCCTGTATGGCTGCTTGAAGATATGCTTATAAGTGTGGCAAACCTCAGAAAGATGACTGAATCACCGTTGCCTTTTTTCTTGTATGCCTTTTTGTCCCTTTCCATTTATTCACAAAAAATAAAAATAAATCATGGAAATAATATATATGCACACTGGCTTAATTTGTATGATTTATCCCAAGTAATAAAATTGATCTCTTATTGGCATGTAGGGTTGCCAAGCTCCAGTTGTTGGAAGATCTCCTGCTACTACAACTGATCTCCAGGCGACAGAGATCAGTTCCCCTGGAGAAAATGGCCACTTTGGAAGGTGGACTCTATGGCATTATACCCCATTGAACTCCTTCCCCCAAAGTATTTGAAGGACTGTCATAGAGAGGATGGAGCAGAGTCATTTTCTGTTGCCCCAGAAGGTTGGACCAGAACCAGGTTGAAATTAAATCAAAAGAGTTTCCGGCTAAACATTAGGAAGAACTTTCTAACAGAGTGGTTCCTCGGTGGAACAGGCTTCTTCGGGAGGTGGTGGGCTCTCCTTCACTGGAGGTTTTTAAGCAGAGGCTAGATGGCCATCTGTCAGCAATGCTGATTCTATGACCTTAGGCAGATCATGAGAGGGAGGGCAGGAAGGTTTGCACCATTGTTTGGCTCTCAGGACCCTTTCTTGTGTGTCCAGGGTAGTGCCAATCACCACTTTAGGGTCAGGAAGCAATTTTTCTCCAGGTCAGATTGGCCTGAGATCCTGGAGTGTTGTTTGTTTGTTTTTTGCCATCTTCTGGGTATGGGGTAGGGGTCATTGGGGTGTGGGGGGAGGTAGTTGTGAATTTCCTGCATTGTTCAGGGGGTTGGCTAGATGACCCTGGTGGTCCCTTCCAACTCTATGAGTCTATGATCCTGCCCTCCTTAGGCTCTGCCTGCAAAACTTCCAGGATTTTCCCAACCTGGAGCTGGCAACCCTTTGGCACATCATTTTTATTTTCAGTCCAGAGGCCTGGTTTCATGGACCCTGCTGTATTAGTTTGTTTCTCCCTGAGTAATGTTACACAAGTTGTTTTCTTCATGACAGAACTAGAGATGGGTTAGAGTTACTAGCCGCCAGTAAGCTGGACCATTTTGTCTGCAATAATTATGCTTTTCCTAGTAGAAGCTTAGTTATTGATTTAATTTTAAAATGTCTGGGAGTACCGGATGATTTGTGTTCAATTGCTTAGATTAAACCTGATCCATTTGGAGTCCTGCGTATGATTTAGATGAAGATATTTGCCAAATCTGGCTTAATGTGTCAAGGTTGTTCCTTTCGCATTATTAAGGAGGCTGTTTACGCTAATGCAGCTTCCTTCTGAAATTTCTTCTCAGGTGAATATAAATCCTGCTCAAATTTTGTAAATCTGACACCTGGTGGGGTCCCTACAGGGGTTTATTACTACATTGAGCGGATCTGTTTATACCGAACGTTAAGTGGATAATGTAATAACATTTCAGTCTGCAGCTAATTTTGTGAAGGATTGAGATTGTGCAGGGCTTGTGTCTCATCTGTAAAGGAGCAGCTTAAACAGGGAAACTTCAGAAAGATGAAACGCTAAGCTCCGATCAATGCATTTTCAGATCATGAAAATATATGCAAGGTAGATTACTGGGACAATTAGGCACAGTTTCATTTCCCAGCATGTCGTGAATATCTCCTCCCCTCTCCTTTCCTGCCATTCTCTCAATTGCATCTTTTTCTCAAGATGGGAAGAGGGGTTCTTTTTTTTCTTTCTTTTTTAATGGAGAAGAAAGTGATACAGTGATCGGCAGAGAAGAAAACTAAATATAGGTGCTTAGTTTTCAAGGGGTTCTCAGCAAGTATGAGATATACAGGCCTTCTGACATACTTTGAGCCCTAATGAAGTCTATATTCATGGACCCCCTGCCATCTTTATATCCTGTGATTCCTCCCTCTCATTCCTGAAGCCTTCTACAGCCCCTCAACTAATCTTTTGTCTAAGCATTTCAGTAATTTCCGGTCAGCTTTCCATTCCCCCAGAGACAATCCAGCAGGTAGGAAGTGGTTGCCTACTTTGCTGTCACCCTCCTGTATTTCTTACAAGGTTGCCAACCTCCAGGTGGCAGCTGGAGATCTCCCACTATTGCAACTGATCTCCAAGCAACCGAGATTAGTTCACCTGGAGAAAATGGCAACTTTGTAGGGTTGCCAACCTTCAGGTACTAGCTGGAGATCTCCTGCTATTACAACTGATCTCCAGCCGATAGAGATCAGTTCTCCTGGAGAAAATAGCCGCTTTGGCAATTGGACTCTATGGCATTGAAGCCCCTCCCCTTCCCAAACCCTCCCCTCCTCAGGCTCTGCCCCAAAAGCCTCCCATCGGCGGTGAAGAAGGACCTGACGACCCTACTGCTTTGGAAGGTGGACTCTATGGCATTATACCCCAATGAAGTTCCTCCCCTCCCCAAACCCTGCTCTCCTCGGGCTCTGCCCCCAAAATTTCCAGGTATGTTGTACTGTCATATTGACTACCATTAACAATTAAGAAATCTCCCTTTAAAATGGGCAAATTGCATCTGGAAAATAACATATTAGGTTCTCAGTATGTTTCTGCATGGTGAGATCTCTTTTCTGGCTTCTGCTTGAGAGAGAAAAACTTTTTGTGCCTGTGACTCCTAAACGGGGGGAAAGTGCGCACTAAACTGAAAATGATTCTGTTACTCTGCCTTATACAGCATACTGCTTGTTCAGTAACATCTCTTTTAATTGCTGGTTCTACTTATAGGTTAGTGACTAAAATAAATATTTTAAAAAAGCCATTTGTTACTCCCCAAAAAACTGTGCTAATAGTCTCCCGTAGGCCATCATTATACCTCATACATTGCTTTACAGCATAATATGAAGTTAACTGGAAAATGTCAGTATTCCTAATTCCTTGAATACTAGCCTTATTTGAAAAGGGGGGAGGGAAGTATACTAAATGCCCTAACAAGAGCCTAAAACCAAGCCCCCTGGCTGCTGTCCAGTTTCCAGAAGAGTTTCTAAAGGCTTTTGAACATCGGGGAGGGGGAAGTCGTCATTGTTTAATTTCCTTTTTCTCCCCCTCCAACGCTACTGACCTGAGGCAAAAACATTATGGTCTCTTAGAAGTCTTTATGCAAAATTCATTTCATGCTACTTGATGGCATTTTTGAGAGATGAGAGAGAGCAATAAATGGCCGACTTCAGCGACTGCCATGTGAATTACCATCAAGGCGAGCTTTCTCATTCCTCTCCCCACTCCCAATAGTTTTCTTACAGAATTTCCATAGAGGCAATATTGCAGTAAAACCAGGTGACGAAACTTGAAGGCAGAGTTCTTTCTTGGCAGGCTCCAAGGATCCCTTAAAGACTCAAGAAGGAAGAGAAATGCTGTCAGAAGGAGTAAAACAGGTGGAAGTGTATTTACCGGCTGTTTTCCATTAGACACAATGGAATTTATTTATAAAACGGTGACTAATGGACAGAAATGGTGCAGCAGCCGTATGGAATTGTTTAAATTGCAGCCACAAAATTCTGATTATCTGATGATTTGGAATAATATCAAAGGAGAAACACACACACACACACCCAGTTCCAAGTATGAGAAACAGGATACGGAGCTGTTATCAAGACATCGGGTAGAAAACAAAAATTGAGCACTTTTATCTTTGCTCATGCTCCTAAGCATAAGCGACATTCTGTGAAGAACCAGGAGCATCGTATGCATGCATCACATTGTGCATTACAGGCTTAGAAGCTTGTCAATGTTACTTATTATTCAGGCTGTTATATTGCTGAGCACAGCCTCTCAGAGTCCAAAAGGATGGCAAAAGCCAATGGGGACAACTACGCTGGACTTGGGGTAGCTGTGACTAAACTCATTTTGCCTCCTCAGTCAATATGCAATCACTTAGAAACTATTGACACAATTCCCAGAACGGCATGACAGTACCATCGAAGGATTCCATATTTGAATGGTCCTTGGGTGAAAAAAACATAACAACCCTTATCACAAAACCCAAAGCTTCTTAATATACACAATTAGGAGCTTAACAGCGCATTCCTGAGGAAGGGGCCCGAATCCCCTTAGGAGGTGGCGTAACCTCACCACCAGTGTAAGTGCATCTAAACACAGATTAAGATGCACTTACACTGCCAGCGAGGGCAGTTCCGCCGGCGCCTGAGCGCTGCAGAGCCGTGCCGCGCCCCTCCACCGGTGCAGCCTCTCTGTGGTACAGGCCATGGCGTAGAATGGCCACGCTGGTGCAGGGGGGCATTCCCGGGGTGGGGGGAGGAGCTCCCAGTTAGGCAGCTTCCTATCCCCATTTGGCCTATTATACCGGTGCAGGTGCAGCCTCGCTGTTTTCAATGGGGCTTTTAGCTCCATTGAAAACAAAAAAAAAAGCCTTTTCAAGGTTTTTCAAGGCTTTTTTCGTTCTCACAGCATGCACGAAATGGCTTAGGAGGAGGCACAGCTGCACCTCTTCCCTGCCGTCGCCGCACGCCGCCAGCTCAGAAATGGGCTGTAAAGAGATATGCCAAATTGGCAACTGCCTGCAATTGAAATGGTAGAGGGTAAGACACCCCTTTTCCCAAAAACCACACCCACAATTCTGCGCTACACAATAATAGTGACCTACTTCTCCGAGCCCTTGTGAAGATAAATAAGTGTTAGAAAGCACTTCACACACGATGCTATGGAGTGATGAATAGCCAGTCCATTCTCCTACCTTCCCCTCACACTTAGGAACTGTGTCTCATTCTCAAGCTTTCAGTTCTCTAAATGCTTGATAAGTGTTATGGTCATGATACAGACCTTGATCACAAACATCTACGAATGGGGAAAATGGCATCGGGAAGGGGGGGGGGGTTCAGCACCGTGCTGAAAAGGATGGTGGGTTAAAAAGTAATTTTGCGTTGCAAATGAGGGTTATTTTTGCTGTTCCCACTTCAGACCCCCATTGCTTCCCCACAATGCAGGGGTATTTAGCTTGTGATCCCTGCTGGACTGCTTCAAGGCTTCCTTTGCATTATTCATGATTTTACCAACCTTTATAAGTCACTTCACTCCCGCCTCGTTCTTTCCCCGCAGTTCTAGGATGTTGTTTTATAATGAATTTAAATTCTGCTTCACGGCAAGAGTGAGGTAAATCCCTGCCATTTACATATAACTCCTAACTTTGGGTTTCTCTCTCCATGCCCATTCTGGCTTCTCCCTCTCACATGTCTGTCCTTCCCATCCAACTCCTTCCCTCAGAGCGAAGCACAAAAGAGGGAGTGAAAGCTTCATGAAATGTGCAGGAAGACACCAACTGAAGAGAGGCTGGAAGGAAGCTCCTGGCAGGGAGCTATTGAAGAAAGGAGGGGAGGAATACCCAGCTTTGCAAAAGCACACACATAGACAGGGAGCAGTCCCTTGAAGAGCTGACCAGCCCCCTCCAAGTAAACTGCAATAAGGCTGCATTTTCAGGAGGAGGGACTCAGAAGCCCAGTGATTCACTAGGGATGCATAATTAATCACAAGGTACTCCTGGAGTTTTGGTGTGGGGGAAGCCCTCATGCATATGATGTTTGAGAATTCGGATCAGAATACTGTGCAGCAAACCAAACACAAACTTCCCCTGCATAAATGATCAGTACGTGAAGGTCCCTTGTTCACCAAAAATATCATTTTGAGATATTCAATGAACTCAGGGGAAGGAGGAAAATTCAATTAAACAGTGCCTTCCCTTGGTAGAAAATTGGATCCAACTCCATATCTTTCCAATGTGTTTTGAGTTGTACCCTCTCTGTCTCACCCTCCCGCTCTCTTTCTCTCTCTCTCTCTTTAAAAAGATTGTGTTAATTGTTCTCTCAAGATGGGTCTCAGCAGATTCCACATTTCTTGTACTGAAACATAAAGGGATCAATCTGCCTTCATGAACTTTAGGCTATTTTGGCCATCATCAGTGGGTAGGGTTGCCAGCTCTGGGTTGGAAAATACCTGGAGATTTTGAGGCAGAGCCTGAGGAGGGCGGGGTTTGGGGAGGGGAGGGACTTCAATGCCATACAGTTCAATTGCCAAAGCGGCCATTTTCTCCAGCTGAACAGATCTCTATCGGCTGGAGATCGGTTGTAATAGCAGGAGATCTCCAGCTAGTACCTGGAGGCTGGGAACCCTATCAATGAGTATTACAGATAGTTCAGGATTGAATCATAAACTTTGCATTACTTGAAAAAGCATAAACCTTTAAAAACATAGACAGTAAAGGACAATTGTGCATGAGCAATTTTCACAACAATTTGCTCCCTCTAACTTTCTGGATAAATATTCCCCAGCCAGGAGAAGGGATGACTGATTATGTGACTCCATCTCTGATTTAGGAGACATTGTAAAAAATGCTCCCATGCTCCCTCAGTTTAGGATGGGCATACCACATGAAGAAAAAAAAATCCTGTTGTGCCTTGTTTTGCCTGAGGCATCATGGAAGCGATTACAGCATATAGCATGCTTACAATATCAACTACAGGTGTACAACTGTAGCCACATTTCCTGTCAGTTCAGATGTGGAATGTTAGCATGGCAATGGTTGTGGTTTGGACATGCAGCCTCACTTATAGGCTCTGTGTTCAGTTTTTGTTTTGCTTAAGCTGCAGTCGATCCCCTGCAACACAGAAAACGTCTTTGGCCCTGTGTGTGTGTGTGTCGAGGGGGAGGGGGTGGAATGGAAGCTAAGCATCCGTTGCAGAGGATACATCGTATTGATGGAGCTGCCAGCATTTCTCCTCCAGTTGTTTTTCTTAGAATACCACCACTCTCCTTGGCACTTGATTTTCATTGCGTGCAACCTAAATGGTTCCTTACTGTTGCCTCATTGCATTTGCGTGATTGGAATATGGCCTTCTTAGCTGAGGGCCAGCGGGCAAAAGACAGCCAGGGGGAGGGGGAGGCATTCAACATGCATGTGCGCGACCCATGCAATGCACTGGTGTCTCTTCCATGTTTACCGGAAGCTCTGCAGATGCTCTAGCAACCTCCACAGAAACTCTGTGAAAACCATAGAGTTTTGGCAGAGATTGCTAGAGCACTCGCATCACTTCCAGGTAAACCCAAAGTGACATCAGCACATTGTGCATGTCATGCACCCCTAGCCACGCCCCCACAAAGCTCCTGCCAGTGGAGCACCTATTAGCATTTAGGGAATGTTCATACGGCCCAATGTTTCTATTGAAAATCCTTGTCACATAGAATCTTTTTTGGTCTGCACTATTTCCCATCCTGAATTTTGTTCCAATGTGGATTTGTAAAAACTAATCTCTCCACAAATACTAACAGTTTTAGGAACCCTTCTTAGAGTAGAGGTGAGCATCCTCAGTGCCAGATTTCTGATTAGGTAGGAAAGCATGGTAAAAGTCTATCCAGGGTTTGGGTAACTAATACAGGCAAGCAGTTTAACAAATGATGACATGATTAAGATGTTGTACATTGAAATGTTGCAGTTGAAATTTGAACTTAGTCCTAAGAATATGCTGCTGGGAATACTACCTCCTCAACTAAATGTGGCCTATTCAGAACTTTTTCAATTTGCAGCCACCGCCACTGGAATTATATATGCAAGATACTGGAAAGATGTAATGATATCAGATGTGGCTGAGTGGATGAACAAACTATTTGATTTTGCTTTGATGTCAAAATTGACATGTTTGGTGAGAAGGAACTCAATCGATGAATACAAGTTGAGATGGCAGCCCTTATATGGAAGATATTCATCAGATCTTAATTTTTTGGTCTTTTAGAGGAAAGAGACTTAAGTTGACAAATTAAAAATCATAATGTTTAGAATTGAATATAGATAGAAGAAATACTCAGAGTATGTAAAGTACGATAGTATAATGACTAATAGAGGATGTGATAGAGAACTTAAAAAATGATAAAATAATGTCTTCTTGGGGCAGATGTAGGATGCCTGAAAGTAATGTTTTAAACCACTAGGACACACATATCAGATGCTATTATTATTTCCCCTCCTTTTCCCAAATTTTCATTCTGTACCTTTATAAGAAAAATAAAATAATTACCAAAAAAATGATGTTGTACATTACCTTTATCAAGGGTTATCTGTATTCACATAGTTTAAACCAGACCGAAGACAGGCAGATAGATATAATAGACCTAAGAGGCACCAAAGATCATATTGCAAATTGATATTGGTTACTGGAGCATACAAGAGAATTTCAGAAGAAATTCAGCTTGTGCTTCGTGGATTACAGCAAAGCTTTTGATTGTGTGGATCAGGAAAAGCTATGGTTGGTTTTAAAAGAAATGGGTGTGCCACAACATCTGATTGTTTTGATGAGCAACCTATACTCTGGACAAGAGGCTACTGTTAGGACAAAATATGGAGAAACTGAATGGATTCCAAATAGTAAAGGGGTCAGGCAAGGATGTATTTTATCTCCCTGTCACTTCAATCTATATGAAGAACGTAAGGAAAATTGGAATAAATTAAAGTGAAGGTGGAGTGGAAATTGGTGGAGGAACATTAACAACTTGAGATATGCAGATACCACATTACTGGCACAAAATAGTGAAGACTTGATTAAAGCAGAAAGTGCCAAAGAAGGACCACAGCTGAACATCATGAATTATACAACTTTAAGGTTGACTAAGGAGAAATTGAAATAGTTCAATATTTTCTATTCCTTGGCTCAATCATCAAGAGCCAGCATGGTGTAGTGGTTAGGAGCGGTGGACTAGGTTTGATACCCCAGTCCTCCACATGAGCAGCGGAGTCTAATCTGATGAACAGGGTTGGTTTTCCTACTCCTGTACATGAAGCCTGCTGGGTGACCTTGGGCTAGTCACAGTTCTCTTTGAAATCTCTCAACCTCACCTACCTCACAAGGTGTCTGTTGTGGGAAGAGCAAGGGAAGGAGATCGTAAGCCAGTTTGATTCTCCCTAAAGGTAGAGAAAATTGGCATATAAAAACCAACACTTCTTGTTCTTCTTCAACCAGAAGGGAGACTGCAACCAAGAAAACAGAAGGAGATTGAGACTGGGAAGGGCAGCTAAGAAGGAGCTAGGAAAATCCTTAAGTGTAAGAATGTGTTGCTGGCAACCAAGATCAAGCTCATTCATACTATAGTATTCCCTATTGCTATGTATGGGTGTGAAAGTTGGACAGTGAAGAAAGCTGACAGGTAGAAAGCTGATCCTTTTGAAATGTGGTGTTGGAGGAGAGTTTTATGAACACCGTGGACCACCAAAAAGACAAGTGGGTTCTAGATCCAATCAAGCCTGAACTCTTCCTAAAATGACTGAACACAAGCTATCATACTTATACTTCAGTCACATTATGAGAAGATAAGAGTCACTTTAAAATAAAACAAACCAGTAATGCCAGGAAAAGTTGAAGGCAGCAGGAAATGAGGAAGACCCAACATGAGGTGGATGGACTCAATCAGGGAAGCCAAGGCCCTCACTTTGCAAAACTTGAGCAAGGCTTTCAATGATAGGACATTTGGGGGGTCATTAATTCACAGGGTTGGCAGCAACTTTATGGCATTTAACTAACACACACAAGGTGACCAACAGTGCTATATTAAGCACAGTTATGCCCTTCCAAACCAATCTACTTCAATTGACTGAGGTGTGTAACTCTGCTAGGGTTGCCAACCTCCAGGTACTAGCTAGAGATTTCCTGCTATTACAACTGATCTCCAACCGATAGAGATCAGTTCACCTGGAGAAAATGGCTGCTTTGGTAGTTGGACTCTATGGTATTGAAGTCCCTCCCCTCCTCAAACCCCACCCTCCTCAGGCACCACCCCCAAATCACCCACTTGTTGTGAAGAGAGACCTGGCAACCCTAAACTCTGCACAGGATGACACTGTAATTCCGGAAAGATGTCAGCCTAAAAAAAAGAAACTTGTGAATGCAAGATGACAGAATATGAAAGAGTGGAAAGGAATAGAGTAGGAATACCATACAGGATGCCTCATTAACTTGATGTGATGGTCCTTCAAATAATAATGCTTAGAAAGATTAATGGTAATTCTGGGGCTGCACACAGAGAAGGTTGGGACAGCCTGGCTGGCTCCATAGTCTGGGATGTGACCCAACAATTGCTGAGGGCAGTTGCCCCGAAACTATTAAGAAGTCCCTCAGTGATGGGAGACCAAATAACATGTGGTTTCATGAGCATCTAGAGGACTAATCACTAGGGATGCCAACCTCCGTGGTGGTTGGAGATCTCCCGCTGTTACAACTGATCTCCAAGCAGCAGCGATCAGTTCCCCTGGAGAAAATGGTCGCTTTGGAAGGTGGACTCTATAGCATTATATCTCATTGAAGTCCCTCCCCTCTCCAAACCCTACCTTCCTCAAGCTTCACCCCCAAAATCTCCAGGTATTTGCCGATCTGGATCTGGCAACCCAACTGACCCCCCTTCACCTGTTCAGCACATACTGTACTCTATCAGAACTGTCAGCTGTTCTCTGGATTACTAAAAAAGCTGTATTTTGAAGTTACTTAAAGAGTGATTAGAACAGTGACCCACAACACGATGCCCATGGGCACTATGAAGACTGCCAGTGTTTTCTAGTGCTTCTTCCCCAAAGCATCTCTTCTTCAAAGCAAACAGCCAAACTTGGCTTCCCTCCACTTCATTGGAATAAGAAGTGATTCAGAAGAGCCCAAAAGCCTGTTTATGTCTTCACATGAAGCTGCTTTCTACTGAATCAGACCATTGGTCTATCAAAGTCAGTATTGTCTACTCAGACTGCCAGCGGCTCTCCAGGGTCTCAGGCAGAGGTCTTTCACATCATCTACTTGCCTAGTCCCTTTAACTGAAGATGCCGGGGATTGAATCTGGGACCTTCTGCATGCCAAGCAGATGCTCCACCACTGAGCCACGGCCCCTCCCCTAAATGCTTAGGAAGATCAAAGAACATCTATTTGGAATGAGCTGTCTGCATCATAGGATGACTGACATCGAACCTCCAAACATTTTGTGGAACCTTCCAACATGCGGTGACTGGACCAAGTCCCCACGGCAGCCGTTTTGTGATTGGTCCTCCTGAAGTGGCCATTTTGTTACAGCACCCACTCGACCTGTTCTTGGAATTCCAAAGAACCTACAAGACTGGCAGCACCTGGATTAGAGGAAGGTTCTTTCTCTTACACTTTTTGAAATACAAAGTTGTAACCAGGAGCCAACTTGAGTTCTAGGGATGCTATAGCATATAAATAAATGTGAAGTGTCATTGTATGGGAAAGACTCTGCTTTATAGCAGGATATATTCTTTTGGGAGAGATTTCTTCTTTAGATGCGTGGAGATTTTCAACCATAGACTTACCACAGCAACCTTTCTCAAAGTGTTTCAACTCGTTGTCAGCTTTTCTTTTGCTATCTTGTCAGGAGATGGGCTGCGGCTCAGTGGTAGAGCTTCTGTTTGGCATGCAGAAGGTAACAGGCTCAAACCCTGGCATCTCCCGTCAAAGGGGCTAGGCAAGTAGGTGATGTGAAAGACCTTTACCTGAGATCCTGGAGAGCTGCTGCTGGTCTGAGTAGGCAATCCTGACTTTGATGGACCAAGGGTCTGAGTCAGTATAAGGCAGCTTCATATGATCATGTGTTCATCCCTGGAATGGCCAACTGTGCTAAGCATTTTGCTTGCTCTTTCAGATGTTTCCTTCCTCTTATATGGAAATCGTAAGGAGTGAACATAAGGAAATTGACATTGTGGGAAGAACAACAGACTCGAAAACCCTATTTGAAATGACTTGCTCATTGGCAAGCGATACAGCTTGAAGTGGTCAGACTTGAGAGTGGTGTTGAGAATGTATTAGTTGATTGTGATGTCTCAAAGAATGGATTATGAGCCTAGTCCAATTCCTGTTAATCCATTCAGAACTCTATTGACTGCAGGAGCTTTGGTCAATTTTCCTTTATACCTGTCCTTGCCATGAGCAGTTGCTGGTTTTCAATCTGACTGTACATAATGTTGAAAAGAACTTCTTTTCGTGCAGCATGTTTCCACCAGCATATATATTTTCTATCATGGGCTTTTATTCTGTAGAAAGCATCGACATCTAGTACTTTGTCCGCACTGCAGACTCCATGTTTTAAAAACACCTGTTTGAATTATTTTTTTTAAACAATACAGCATAGAAATATAAGGCTGGACACAGCCATCATTTCAGTTGCTGAAAAAGGAGTAAGGTGACCCCCTTTGACCAATCAAAAAGGCTATACAAGGGATCATGGGATTTGCACACACAGAAGTCATGTGGGATGGGAGTGGACATTTTTAATGGATGATAGGGCTATCCATAGCTACTAGTAAAAATGGATACTAGTCATGATGCATCACTATTCTCTCCAGGATCAGAGGAGCATGTCTATTATATTAGGTGCTATGGAACACAGGCAGGATAACGCTGCTGCAGTCGTCTTGTTTGTGGGCTTCCTAGAGGCACTTGGTTGGCCACTGTGTGAACAGACTGCAGGACTTGATGGGCCTTGGTCTGATCCAGCATGACTTTTCTTATGTTCTTGTGATGCATATCTATTCTCCCCAGGATCAGAGGAACATGCCCATTATATTAGATGGTGTGGAACACAGGCAGGATAATGCTGCTGCAGTCGTCTTGTTTGTGGGCTTCCTAGAGGCACCTGGTTGGCCACTGTGTGAACAGATTGCAAGACTTGATAGGCCTTGCTCTGATCCAGCAGGACTTTTATGTTCTTATGGGAGCTGTAATAAGGAGGGGAATTGAGCAGGAGACTGAGTGAAAGTGTGCCAATGATTCTGACTAGCTCGGTCTTGTCAGAGCTTGGAAGCTAAGCACAGTTGGGCAGTACTTGTATGGGATACCACCAAGGAAGACTGGGGTTGAGAAGAAGACGAAGACGACGAAGAAGAAGAGTTGGTTTTTATATGCCTACTTTCTCTACCACTGAAGGAAGAATCAAATTGGCTTACAATCACCTTCCCTTCCCCTCCCCACAACAGACACCCTGTGTGGTAGGTGGGGCTGAGAGAGTGTGACTAGCCCAAGGTCACCAAGCTGGCTTCATGTATAGGAGTGGGGAAACAAAAGCAGTTCACCAGATTAGCCTCTGCTGCTCATGCGGAGGAGTGTGGAATCAAACTTGGTTCTCCAGATCAGAGTCCCTCGCTCCAAACCACCGCTCTTAACCACTACACCATGCTGGCTCTCAGAGCAAGGCAATGGCAAACCGCCTCTGTTCATCTTTTGCCTGGTTCTGGGCTTTCCATGAGTTGGTTGTGACTTGATGGCACACAATAATTATTTCAAATCATAGTTCTGGCAATTACCTAATTCTTCTCTGCTGTCGGGCCCTGATCTGGCTAGGAGTATATGAATGCAGAAGCAACCTTTCATGCATGTGTTCCTATCTAAATGACATAATACATGCACAGTGCCTTCCTAATTCAGCTGCCAGGATTAGGTTCCTGTAGCCCTGTCAGAAAATAAGTGATGGAGGAATGGAAGATTTACCCTGCTCCCCCACCCCTCCTACCAAACAGCTGATTTGGATCATTGCCAACTATTGGACAGGTAAAATATTGGCAGGAATGTAAAACAAATTTAAAGGAGTTTAATAAGATTAGCAAAATTTCTCAGGGGACTTCTGCACATTAAGACAAAGTGGTTTCCTGATTCACTAAGTAAAAAGTACTGGAAAATAGCCTGTAATCTCCTTTCTTCACTTCTGGTCCTATATATTTAATTTCTACTGGTATGCAGAAAGTTTCTGATGAAATTGTGTTGAACCTGTCAAAATTCTTTGACCATCTTTCAAACTTCCTCCTTGAGAGTCAGTGTGGTCCAGTGGTTAGGAGCGGCAGATTCTAATCTGGAGAACCGGGTTTGTTTCCCTGTTCTTCCACATGAGTGGCGGACTCTAATCTGGTGAACCTGGTTGGTTTCCCCACTCCTATACATGAAGACTGCTGGGTGACCTTGGGCTAGTCACAGTTCTTTTTGAACTCTCTCAGGCCCACCTACCTCACAAGGTGTCTGTTGTGTCAGAATTCCAGAAGCCGTTGTACTGCTACAGTGTTAAGGACTTTCAGCTCTGGAGACTGCAGTTCTAGCATTTGCTAGTTTGGGATTTTTTTACAGCATTAAATCCCCACTGTTTTTGGAAAATTTGCCCAGTTCTTGCAGTGCAATCCTTCTAAGCCCATTGACTTCAATGGATTTTGAAGGTTGTACCTCTGCATAGGATTGCACTATGAGATTTTAAATTAAAATCAATATATATTAATTGTTCATATGTATGTACCCTGATACTTGTAAGATTTTCAGGGTTTAAAAATTATACCATAAATCTAGTTTGATAGTGTAGTCCTAAAAACACTTTTCTGGGAGTAAGCTCCATTGAATAGACCCGAGTAGAATTCTGACTAGATTTGCTCAGTATTTCTCTCTAGATAATACACTGACCACAGTGAGATTTTCATGTTCACATGACATTCTCCTTTGTTTGGAAGAGTTACTCCATGCATTTAGCATTTTGAGTTGTTAGCTTGCTATCTCAAGAATCCACCTCAAGCATTCTGTGATGATTGTATGTGATATTATGAATGTTCCATGGCATTCTGAACATTTAAATTGTGCTCACTGGGAACAAGGCTTTTCGAATCTTCCAATGTGAAATTCAAATTCCAAACCATCAGGGAGAATGAAGATGATTTAGCCATCTGTGTCTATGGTTCTCTGTTTAAAATACTGCTTCTACAACTTCCTTTAGAAATCTAACAATGGGATGCCTTCTGAGCTCCCATTCATACCTATGTCTTGCATACATTGGGCTGTACCTTAACACTCCACTAAGCAAAGTTTGAAGGCCCCCTCTAGCTTAAGGAGGCATCTTCCAATTTAAAACTATTCCTCCAATGGAAGTTGAAGGAAGACTCCTTAAACTGGATTCTAATGTTATGTTATGTTATGTTATGTTATGTTATGTTATGTTATGTTCCTCTTTGCTCCGCTTGAAGAATCCCTGCAGAACAAAGCACCACTAACACCCAAAGTAGAAACATGGTTGTTTTAATATATTTTTCATCTTCCCGCTGGGAAGCAATTATAATCCTGAAAAATGTTCAAATGCTGTGTAACATCCTACACAACCATTTCTTGTTTCCATAGTATGGTCGTTGTACCCATGCTCTATTTTTTCACACTGTGCAAAAATTCATTCATGATGTTGTTTTGACAATAAATGCACCCCCTTGACAAACTTCGCTTCTTTGTCTTCTTGAGAGATGTGATTGAAACTGGTTAAGCGTCATTTTTGCTATCGTTTAAGCCATCACGTTTTTGGCAAGTGCAAAGTTTAACCAATGTATCTGGAAAAACACAGATTAACCTTATCAAAGAAGGAGGGCTTGCTCGTTTGTTCGTTTCCATGCAATTGCATATGCACACACATGCTCATTTCAGCATAATAGGATGGCAATGTACTACCTGTCATCTCTTCAAGAACAGATGCATTCACAACACTGCAGAAGCAATGTGCTAAAATTTACAACCTTGCCAACTAAAATACTCTTTTGATTAAATCTTCCCTGTGAAAAATGCTATGCTGACACTTGGAATGGGGGTAATTTATTTATGTTAGGGGGTTGAATAACTGGTTGCACAAACTGGCTTTGCTATTTCAAATGTCACTGTGATTGCCAGAGCTAAGGAAAGGATTAAAACCTGAAGGAAAACAAAAATGGTGAGTTCTTTACATTCCGACTGCTGGGACTTACTTTACCAGGCCAAGAAGCTTTTGTCTTTTACCCTTGTAATAAAATGAAAATAAAGTGTAAAAATGAACAAGAAAATGTGTACATAAGAGGAACAGACAAGTGAAACTTATCAAAAGTGCATCTGTTTTAAACCTGGGAGACTTTTTGGTAGACTGTGACTTCATTGGTTAAACCTTCTGTCTCTTGTCTTCTGAAGTTTCTCCCCTCAAACCATGGATGTAGGGTATATGTTCAGGATGCACTACAAAACTGTGGTTAAAAAGATATATACACAGTGTCCCCCCCCCAATTAGAGTTATACCCTTTGATTTGCAGCTTATTTGGCTATTGCTATAATAATAAAATCATTCATTCATACCCTTTGGTGTGTGTGTTAAGTTCTGTTAAGTTGTTTCTGACTTATGGTGACCCTCTGAATCAATGACCTACAAAACATTCCATCATTAATAGCCTTGCTCAGGTCTTGCAGACTGAGGGCAGTGCCTTCCTTGATTGAGTCAATCCAACTCATGTGGGGTCTTCCTGGACTTACAATGTAATAACCCTGCGTAGGAAGGTGCTCACAGTTTTTCAGAAGAGGGTACTAGTGTCCACAGCTACTGACTTGGCTAGAACCAACAAAAGATGGGGTTGAGGCCTGAGGCAGAGTTTGGATTCAGAGGTGTGCACCCAATCATCTGCAACAAAAAGGGCATATATGCTGGGTAGTATCAGTCAAGATTGGTGGTGCATACTGTAAACGTGGTAATGAGAAGGCACTGCTCTGCACTAGTAATTCTACATCTATCTCAAGGAGCCAGTGTGGTGTAGTGGATAAGAGTGGTGGACTCTAATCTGGAGAACCAGGTTAGTTTTCCCACTCCTACACATGAAACCAGCTGGGTGACCTTGGGCTAGTCACATTCTCTCAGCCTCACCTACCTCACAAGGTGTCTGTTGTGGGGAGGGGAAGGTAAGGTAAGCCACTTTAAAACTCCTTAAAGGTACAGAAAATCAGAGTATAAAACCCAGCTCTCCTTCTCCTTTTCCTTCTTCTTCTGTCTTTTATGCATGGCTGTTTCACTCGCCATCACCCCTTCGACAACTTTGGGTTCATGTTTGGATTATGCATGGTGTTTCCTACCATCAGAGTAGGAAAATGTGGGCAAAATGCAGGGAAATACAGGGGGATAGCAAGGCAACCTCAATGAGGTACTTCCACCTTCTGAAGTGGCCATTTTCTCCAGGTAAACTGATCTCTGTTGGCTGGAGATCAGTTGTAATTCCAGGAGATTTCCAGCTACCACCTGGAGGTTAGCAAGAAAAAACAGCACAAGGCTCTATATATATTTCAAATTGCAAAAGTTATATTGATAAATTAATACTAAATAACAAACAATGTGACATATGTGAATTACCACCCAAAGTGAAACAAAACATATAATACAGACAATACAGATGAAAAGTTCTCTCAATATACAAAAAGGTTTTTTTGATTGCACATATCAAATGTTTCACAATTTTCACATAGTGCTTCAAGTATAGTTACATTCTTTATGCCCAAAGGGCTAAAAAAGAATTGAATATTGCTTCTGGAGAAGACATCTCAGCCAGAAAGGAAAATGGAACGCCTTCCGGATTGTTGTGCACGTTTTCGCCACTAGTGGCTTCGTCAGCGTATCAGCAGCACAAACGGCTCCTAGACGCCCCATAGGGCTTGTTGTTTAACCTCTACTTCTCGGGGCTGGTTCAGCTCGCAAATCAAAGAGTGTAGTGCCTTCCTAACCTGGAGGTTGGCAACCCTATCAACAAGGAACCACATAATATGACACAAAGGCAATATAGGGAAAGAGAGAGATGGCATGGGAGAGAAGGAGAGAACTCAAAACGGGGATGCATTTTCAGAGATGACCTCCATGGCAGGCAGATTCCCTCTCCACTAGTGATGACTGTGGATGCATGAACCAGCACACATTCTCATTATAAGCTCAGTGTGGTCTTCAAATCACACGGTTAAATGTTGTCAGTATTAATGCCAGTATGCATCACAGGCTGTATATGCAAATACCAAGAAGGTGAAAACAATTTGGAGATCAAGAGCTGTGCATAATGTCTGTTGGTGGTGGAGGGGGGAAATCTAAGAGACACTTGTATTTTTCTCCTTTTGTCCTCAATTTGTTCCCCTACGAACACCAGGGTTAACCAGCACATAGGGCTACCCTCATGTCCTGTGATACAGAGAAGATTCTTAAAGCTGTAGGGCGTCTGTGCCTCTGACACTTTGATGCTTTCTCTTTTGGACTGCATATTTGTGACTGAATGTATCTCTGTCTGTCCCTGAGGTGAACAATACAAGCTATTTATTCTTCAGACATTCTAAATGAAGTCAGGATATTATTGTATAGCTGAGATAACCCTCGGTTTTCGTGAAAACATCACTCGAAAAGTATGGACACCTTCTTACTATTCTCTTTTAAGGCTGTGTCTTAAGAATTGTGCCTGTTCTCCTACTTGATGTGAGCTATGTCTCACTGGGATTTAACTCTAGATCCAACTTTTAGTGCCAAGGGTCAAATTTGAAATGATGTCCAAGAAAACAGTGTCTTTGAACATGTTCAGAGTGCTTCTCTGGTCACCAATTCCTACTTTCAACTGTGGATTAGGAAAAAAACATTCTTCCAGGGCAAACATTTGGGCATTCTTGAGCACCAGCGTCACTCTCTTTAGAAATGAAACACTATATTTAGAAAGTGATGACTCCGCTAGGCAAGAAGGGTGTGTGTGTGTGTGTGTGTGTGAACATTCACACCCATTGTGAAGAGTGCTTACTCCTGGTGACATTTTGAAAGGAATCCCTGAAGACAGCCAAAATTGTTTACAATACTGAGCTCTCTCAGCCCCACCTACCTCACAGGGTGTCTGTTGTGGGGAGGGGAAGGGGATTGTAAGCTGGTTTGATTCTTCCTTAAGTGGTAGAGAAAGTTGGCACATAAAAACCAATCTCCTCCTCCTCTTCTTCTTCTTTTACGGGGCGTTAACATTGCTGATGCAGCCAGGACAACTAGGGTTGCCAGGTCCCCTCTGGCTGCTGGCAGGGGTTGCAGGGGGCTGGGTTGCCAGATCCAGGTTGAGAAACTCCTGGAGATTTAGGGATGGAGCCTGGGGAGGACAGGGATCTCAGTGGGCTACAATGCCATAAACTCCACCCTCCAAAGCATCCATTTTCTCCAAAGGAACTGATTTCTTTAGTTTGGAGATAAGCTGTAATTTCAAAGGATCCCCACATTCACCTGGAGGATGGCATCCACAATACATCAATGAATGTGCTTCCTTCCTACCTAGGGTTGCCAACCTCCAAGAACTAGCTGGAGATCTCCTGCTATTACAACTAATCTCCACCTGATGGAGATCAGTTCCCCTGGAGAAAATGGCCGCTTTGGCAATTGGACTCTATGGCATTGAAGTCCCTCCCCTCCCCAAACCCTGCCCTCCTCAGGCTCCACCCCAAAAACCTCCCACCAATGGCAGAGGGACCTGGCAACCCTATTCCTACCCTAGCTTTTGCCATTTGCACTGAGCTGGCCATCACTCTCAGGGGACTGGATTTGGCCCAGGTACTATCAGTTGCTGATCCCTGCTGTCTCGCACTTAGTGGTGGAAAGTACCATTAAGCTCTTCTGACTTATGGCGACCCCATAGGGTTTCCAAGGCAAGAGATGTTTGCCATTGCCTACCTCTGCATGGGCTGAGAGAGTTCTGAGAGAACTGTGCCTGGCCCAAGGTCACCCAGCAGGCTTCACGTGGAGGAGTGGGGAATCAAGCCTGGTTCTCCAGATTAGAGTCTGCCACTCTTAACCACTATACCAAGCTGGCTCTCTCACACTTGCTTCTCTTCAGAACAAAGTATTCATTAACTCTGGTAGCCTCAAATCCTGACTGGTTCTTTATTAGTGTTGCCAACCTACAGCTGGTTGCTGGATATCTCCCACTATTAAAACTGATCTCCAGGCAACAGAGGTCAGTTTACCTGGAAAAAAATTGCTGCTTTGAAAGGTGGACACTATGGCATTATATCTCATTGAAGTCCCTCCCCTCTCTAAATGCCACCGTTCTCAGACTCCACCCCCAAAATCTCCAGGTATTTCCCAACACAGAGCCTGCAACCCTGTTCTTTATGGCAACAACTGCAGGGCGGCTACAGAAGAAGAAGAGGAGGAGGAGCAGCTGGTTTTTATATGCTGACTTTCTCTACCACTTAAAGAAGAGTCAAACAGGCTTACAATCACCTTCCCTTCCCCTCCCCACAATAGACACCCTGTGAGGTAGGTGGGGCGGAGAGAGTTTGGAAAGAGCTGTGACTAGCCCAAGGTCACCCAGCTGGCTTCATGTGCAGGAGTGGGGAAACCAAGCTGGTTCTCCAGATCAGAGTCCACTGCTCCAAACCACTGCTCTTAAATACTACTGCTCTTAAATACCACTGCTCTTAAATACTACACTATGCTTCAGAGGTTGTTTCCAGCCTCATACTCTTCAGAGAAAGTGTGCAAGTCTGTCACAGTTATGAGTCAGAGGCAGAACGGGGTTTGCAGTACATGCCTGTTGTTTGTGGAGGAGTTTGCATGGCTACCTTGCTCTGTGGAGAATTTACAAAAACAGAACAGCTGATAAATTCTCAGCTGCAGGTAAATTGACGGTTCGGGCATGTTTGTGCCTGACTCATACGATGACACAGAGACATAAGTCTGGAGGGAATGGCCATTGTTTTTGAGGCAAAGTGCCTACAAGTTGTACCCTGTCAAAAACCAGGGCAAGATCTTGACATGTGTATTGTAGGGTGGGGATGGGAGGTATGGTGGCTAGATCCATGTTGGGAAACTCCCAGGGGTGGACCCTGTGGAGGACAGGGACCTCAGTGGGGTACAATGCCACAGAGTCCACCCTCCCAAACATCCATCTCCGTAGTCTGGAGATGAGCTGTTATCCCAGAGGATCTCCAGGTCCCACCTGGAGGCTGGCATCTCTAGCTGGAGAGAATGTCCAACACAGTAAGGAGGAGCTGAGTTGTGATGTGTGTTCTCACATTCAGAGTATGTCCTTACAATTCCCACAGTCAGTTCTCAATCAGCTGAATTTTCTAACCCATCACATTTTTTATTATATAATTCCTATATGTGCATCTTTCTCTCTTTCTGATGGTCAATAACTTAGCAGAGAAGGAGTGTTTGATTATATTTCTTGATCATATTACTTTTTATATCCATGTATCCTTTTTTTGGGGGGGAGAGTTTGAGATACTAGTGAAAAAACATTTGTGTATTTAACATTTATGTATTAAGTGTTTATTTCCAGCTCTATACCATGGCCAGTGTTCTTCAGGACATTGAGGAGTTTCCTGCTTTTTCTCACAGCAACTCTGTGAGGTAGGTTGGTCAGAGAGAGAGAGAGAGAGAGAGAGAGAGAGAGAGAGAGAGAGAGAGAGAGAGAGATTTGACTGAGACCAGTTTTGAGGCCAAGTGGAGATTTTACTGAAGTCTTCCAAGTAGATGTCCCACACAATTTATTTACTACAGCATATTAAAAGTGTTTTTATGCCACCTTTCCCACCCTAAACAAAACCTAACTAAAACATACAAGTAAATAAAATTAAAATATTGTCGAAGGCTTTCACAGTCAGAGTTCATTGGTTCTTGTAGGTTATCCGGGCTGTGTGACCGTGGTCTTGGTACTTTCTTTCCTGACGTTTTGCCAGCAGCTGTGGCAGGCATCTTCAGAGGAGTAACACTGAAGGACAGTGTCTCTCAGTGTCAAGTGTGTAGGAAGAGTAATATATAGTCAGAAAGGGGTTGGGTTTGAGCTGAATCATTGTCGTGCAAAAAGTATCACAGGTAATGTGCTAATCATTGTCCTGTAAGTATCAAGATCATGTGCTAATGAGGGGGTGGTATGTTAATATGGAACCATTGTATCCTGAAATGATCTGTTAATGTATCCTGAAGTGATTTCACACATTAACAGATCACTTCAGGATACAATGGTTCCATATTAACATACCACCCCCTCATTAGCACATGATCTTGATACTTACAGGACAATGATTAGCACATTTCCTTTGATACTTTTTGCAGGACAATGATTCAGCTCAAACCCAACCCCTTTCTGACTATATATTGCTCTTCCTACACACTTGACACTGAGAGACGCTGTCCTTCAGTGTTACTCCTCTGAAGATGCCGGCCACAGCTGCTGGCAAAACGTCAGGAAAGAAAGTACCAAGACCACGGTCACACAGCCCTGATAACCTACAAGAACCAAATAAAATTAAAGTTAAAATTATAAGATAGTTAAATTAAAACACAGAAACAACACTAGAAGGAGGACCACTAACCACTATTGGGGTATGGGGGGAAGGCCTTAACCTGATGGTGAAAGACACCAATAGAGGGAGACAGATGAATGTGCCTGGGGAAGGAGTTCCAAAGATTTGGTGCCACAACCAAGAAGGCTCTTTCTCGGGTTGCTACCCATCTAGCTTCAGATGGTGGGGGCAATTGAAACAGGGCCTCCCAAGATGACCGGAGTGTATGGGTAGGTTCGTATGAAAGGAGGAGGTCCTTAAGGTATGTTGGTCCCAGATCAAACAGGGCTTTGGGTTATCCAACAGAGTTAAGTACCCAAAGGTCAAGAAAAAATAAACATCCAAGGTCAAAAGTTATGCAATCTAAAAGTTATGTCTGTACAAAAATATGTATGTATTTACAACAGGCTAACATCTAATAACGCATTTAAAACTTATAAGGCCCTGCAAAAGCCTGCCAAATAAATGTGCTCATGTAACACAGTTAGACAGAAATAATAATAATAACAGTTAGACTCAGACCATACACATTCCGGCTGTACAGCCTTCATCAGTAGTCTAAACAATCACCATTCCAGACTACAAATTACATACATACATTTCTAAAATTTTCTGTGACTATATATGCATTGTGTTTGCAGGATAATATATAACTACAAAACGTCTTCCTCTGTTTTAGGCTTCCATACAGATGGGAAACTAATCCCTGTGTGTGTTTCCCTCTTAAATGAGGGGATGCTGCAGTAGTGGAAGGTGACACTGGTGGAGGATCTTTTGTAGACAATGGCAGTGCCATTACAGCTAACCCTGGTTAGCACTGCACAGAAGAAGGCACTGGTAAACCACTTCTGATTAACCCTAACCTTGAAAGCCCTATGATGAGACTTGGAAGGGAGACCACCAAAGAAGACTCTGCAGAGGAAGGCAATGGCAAACCATCTCTACTTCTCACTTGCCTTGAAAGGCCCTTGCTGGGGTCACCAAAAGTCAGGTGCAACTTGACAACACTTATGTACATATGGGTGGAACATTATGGGACAGAACATTTGCCTACTGTTCCACTGTCCATAACAGCTGGAGAGGTAGGGTTGCCAGCTCCAGGTTCGGAAATACCTGGAGAGTTTGGAGGTGGAGCCTGAGAAAGGTGGGGTTTGGAGAGGGGAGGGACTTCAATGCATAGAGTCCAATAGCCACATAGCCATTTTCTCCAGGGGAACTGATCTCCGTCATGTGGAGATAAGTGGTAATAGCGAGAGATATCCAGCCACCACCTGGAGGTTGGCAACCCTGAGGAGGGGTTATTTGAGAAGGAGATGGGAGCAGGTTAGGGATCCAAGATATCAAAAGTCTACCACTCGCATGGAGGAGTGGAGAATCCAACCCGGCTCTCCAGATTAGAGTCCACCACTCTTAACTACTATCCCACACTGGCTCTCAGTGGCCAGCCTTAACTCTCAGATTTGGCCCAGCAGCCATCTTTTGTTGACCTCTACTGTAGGTCCTTGGGAGGTTCTTTCAATCCCCACAATGTGTGTGTTAGGTGCTGTCAAGTCACTTCTGACTCATGGCAACCGCATAAATCAGTGTCCTCCAAAACGTCCTCTCCTTAACAGCCTTGCTCAGGTCTTGCAAATTGAGGGCTGTGGCATCCTTTATAGAGTCAATCTATCTCCTGTTTGGTCTCCCTCTTTTCCTGCTGCCTTCAACTTTTCCTAGCCAATGGCCCTTATGCTATTTTCAGTCATTTTGTTGCACCTGGTCCCTGAAGAGGCTTCTTACTTTTGGGACAGTTGCAGAATCCTTTTTCAATTTGTTTTTTAATTTCAGAAGATCACTGGGGCCGAGAGACAGATCTGCTTTTTATAACTTTTGTTTAATTCCATCAACTCTTTGATGTGTGCCATTCAGTAGCTATGTTTTAAAAATGTGTTTCCTTTTGTTTATGTAGATTTTATTGTGAGGTGATTCAGGGCCTGCTCGGGCCATACAGGGCAGCACGTAAAATCCGGGGAAAGAATAAACTTTAAAGAAAATCTGCACTCCGCCAATCTATTGTTGCCACGAAGAGATGACGATGCATAAGAGCCCTGCTATGATGCTTGCAAAATGCCCTCCCTTATAAGTGGACACTTGAACCAATTCTCATTATTTAAAGAGGGTATTTGTTTTTAAACAAAAGCATCGACCCAAAATCTATTTCAGCACAGAGTGGATGGAGCAATACTGACATCCTTTGGCTTACTCTTGGGGAAGTGTTTGCAGCATGTGTCCCCCCCCCCCCCAAGTGTTAAGGATTCCTCACCACCCTTTCCCCCCTCGCTCACAGGAGAGGGCTGGGTTCAATTTAATCGGAGAGGGGATTGCACCGAGTCCAATTTGTTGTGTTAGGAAGCGTCGGCTGTTATAGATTTAATCTGTGCAAAGGATTACGTCGGCAGGATGGAAAGCTCCAGGGCAGTGATCCCAGTAGTGTTAGGAGCGGGTGTGATGCCAGAGATCAGGTGGAGCAAAAAATGGCAGGGCTCAAAAAATGTCTGAGCGCTAATTCAGGGGTCTTCCCTCCCCCCCACACCCCAGAGGTCGCCAGACAGGAATTCAATCAGTACCTCGCAATGGATTTTGCTTCACCCCTGTTAAGGGGAGGATGAGCCAAAGATGGCCCCTCTCTCTAGTGGACTGGGCAGCTCAGGTGTATGTGTGTGTGTGTGTGTGTGTGCGGAGGGGGTCAGAAATCTCTTTGGCATCCCCTCTCTGAGAGGGCTGTCATTTGTCACCCCAGCCATAGATTGTGGGTGGAGGGGGCGGATTCCTGTGACAAGCGCTGCAGGCTCTCCACAGAGGAGGGCAATTGCAAACCTTCAGGGGGGAAAAGGGGGAAACAAAGAATAGCTAGGCGAGTGCATTTTTTTTAACCAGGAGTCTGTCGGTGGTGTGACTGTGCATCATTTCAGAGGAGATGAGCCTGATTACCTTGGGCTTGAAACAGAGAGAGCTATTCTGTCAGGAGCAGGGGGAGGGAGCATCGCGCAGAACGCCCTCCTTCCTTGGCGCCCCCTCCCACCACATTCACTTGCAAATCTCTGAGAGAGCCTGGAAAAGCCTTTGCTCCCCCCCCCCACCCCCAGTCTGTGCAACCTTCCCAGGGAAAGTGCTGCGGCTCCATCGGCAGAACCTCTCCTTTCTCTCTCTCCCTCTCTTCCTGTGCGGTGGCTTCTTCTTTTTTTTAATCAGGCAATCTGAATGAAAGCCAGTCAAAGACACAGAGAGAGCAAAAGCTCCCCCACCCCATCTCTCTGTTTCCTTCTCCCCCATCACTGCCTCCCCACTGTCCAGAGTTAAGTGATGCTGGGAGAATCAGCCTGAATTGGATGCGAGTGGGACCAGTCTTGGGGAGGGAGAAACACTCCTAGCAGCAGAGAAGTGCTGAAGCCCCAAAGGAAGGAAGGAAGGAAGACTGAGAATCCTACAGTGTTGTTTGGGTTGGACACTACATCGACAAGAAAAAGAGGATTTAAGGTAGGATAGCTGCATTTGGTTTTATTACTGGGGTTGTGTGTGTGTGTGTGTGGGGGGGGATTGTTGGCAATAATATCTTTCCTGATGTCGTTCGCGGAGATCTAAAAACGTACAACTTTTGCTTACCGCCGCACAATGCGCACAGCGGGGAAGGAGAAGTTGTGTGCATGCACTGTTTTCTAGCCAAGCTGCGTTTCTCCCTCCTGGAGAACAACAGACCTTGGCAATTTGCAAAGCCCATTTATTAACTGCCAAGCTGGATTCGCAGGGAGTGTATAGATCCGTCACAGCCTGAGGAAAACAAAACAAAGGATAAAACAACAACCCCATTTATATATCTATATAGATATATTGCTTTTGAGATCAGATGAAAAAGGACAGGAAGGAAATGTGGTGTGTACTTGGGAAGCTTACTCTGTGACATGGTAATGACCCATGATTATAGCATGAATGACCAACATATATGCTGGAGTCGCACAGCATCCTCCCGGCAGGCTGGTTTACAGTCTTTGCTGCTGCTTCTGAACAAAGATCTCGTTACAGAATTGCATATGTTCAATGAAAAGACCACTTCAGAGCCAGGAGGAAGGGATGGATGTGTACGGGTTAAACTTAGGCACCGGTATGGATAGCTCGAAAGATACCCACAGAATTCTAAGCATGTCCCCCATCCCACTTTGTAACGAGGGAGTTACAAAGAGTCAGAGAAAGAAAGAGATCGCCCGAGAGCAGGTGTGTGCAGTTACAACTCTGGCTGTGTGAGCCTTGACTGCACTAAAATCCATATTTGATGTGGTGTTAAATTAATGCAGCAGGCGGCAAGTCCCCCCCCCATCCCCCGGTCCAGGTTGGTGGCACTGCCAGGCAGCTGTGCCCGCTGCTCCACCAAATTAGCAGCTGGCGACCATCCAACGCGATGCCAGCTGCAGGCCCCCCAAAACCGAACAGGGCTTGGGGCAGAGAGGACGCCGGTGACCACGGCACGTGCGGTGGGCTACAGAGAGTGGCCAAGGTCTGGCAACCTGGCCTGCCGTCTCGGTTTGCTTCCACACACCTGGAGAAACTGCTTAGCCTCTGGTGATGAAACAGAAAAGAAAGAGAAGGGGGGGGTCTGTGTGACTCAGAGCGCACATCTGTTACTTTCAGGGTGCACTGAGAGAGAGAGAGAGAGAGAGAACCATTTACTTGATTTTTAAATGGCAGTCACGTACTTCTGTGGCCCCATTTTGGCTTGCTACTCATTTGAGAAGGTCCAAGTCCCGTCTTTCAAAATCACCGACTGTATTTTTTTTATGGGGGGGGGGGGATATTCCAAAAGGAAATAATGAGGGAGAAAGAAAAAGGTAGAAGTGCAGCTGGGCAAGAGGGAAGAATGATCAAGATAAGTTCTTCTTCTTCCTGAGAAGCAGAAGAAAGAATGAGCCTAGCTTCGGAGAATCCCCGGGGTTTGCTGTGGGGGGGGGGGAGAGAGATTGTGAGTTTTGGAGCCTGATCAGATTATTTTCACCAAGCTTTGAAAACTCCTCACTTTTTCACACCTGCCCTGATAGATGAAACTGATCACTGTGCCGTGTTCGGATGAGTGTGGGAGACGATTCCTAGTGCAATGTCTGTCTTCGCTGGCTTTAACGGGTTTGGAATATCAGTGTGACATTTAAAAAAAAACCCACGGGTTTAATTTGGTTAGAGAGAAGCTTCGTGTCAAAACAAATTACGTTCCTGAACACTGTTTCCATTTTGCGTTTGCAATACCATTGCGACGGCATAAGGGAAAGGCTCTTCTTTCTAGCTTTGTGTTCCTTTGAGAGTGGGGCTTCTGTCTCCAGTGCTGGCAGCGATGAGTATAAAGACATAGATTTTTTTTTACATACAGACCTGTTATGTAGGCTGTTGTGTGTGGGTATACTTAGGCAGTGTTTGGCAGTACGCCTGTTTTACTTTGGAGTGGCTGTTTGCTATTTTAGAGGCACGTAAGAGTCTTCCCAGTACAGTAATCCATCCTTTTAAAAAGCATCAAGGGTTGAAGAGAAGTGTAATTTTTTAAAGTGCTATATTATTGAAAGAGCCACAGTCCCCAGGTACACAGAGAACATTGTCGGTCTTGTATTATCAGCCAAAGTAATTTATTGCTAAAGTTAAAACAATCCAGGGACTGAACACTGGCTGTTTAACAAAGACTCCATTGCTTCGTCTTTCTCATTAGAGGACTCAGTGCAGAAGACAGAGAAGGTTAATTTAAAAATGATAACCACCTCTGGCTCTCGTAAAGCCATTTCCTGATCGTGACACGATATCCCAAGGCTCACTCTCTTGCACTTATCTGTGCTGATTCCTGCTCTAATAACTTGTTTCCAAGGTCTTTATAATTGCATACCCCTGAATGCCGCTAGGCTGCAGCAACAGCACACAGGGTCAGCCAAGGGTTGGCAGATTGCTGTTCCAAGCAACAAAAAGGGGTGTGTCTTCATATTCAATCACTGTTCATCCCACCCCCAGTTCATTGCTTATCAATGGCTGAAGCATGCCGCAAGAGCTGCCCATGTTCTATGCATGTGTACCCTGACCTGGATAGTCCAGGCTAGCCAGTTCTCGTCAGATCTCAGAAGCTAAGAAGGGTTGGGCCATGGCTAGTATTTGGATGGGAGACCTCCAAGGAACACCAGGGTCATGACACGGAGGCAAGCAATGGCAAACCACCTCTGAATGTTTCTGCTTTGAAATCCCTACAGGGTCACCGTAAGTCAGCTGTGACTTGACGGCACCTTCCGCCACCAATGGAATTAAGTCCAGTTTGATTTGGGGTGAGGACCAACAAAAGGGAAAAGCAAAGAGGGGGAAAGACTGATCATTCAGAAACGAGGGTAACTCAACAGAATGATTTTCTCACTATGGATGTACTACATGCATTTCATTGATGGATGGTAGGCTATTTATGATGCAGAAGGCTACTTTTGGAATCAAAGACCATCAGCATGCTTCCATGTAACTGGTGGCACTAACGTTTTTATGACGTTTTTGGCAAGTCAAGGTCTGCAACTCTAGATTTTGACTCAAAGCTTTCAGACCAACTTAAAAATAGTCAAGGCCCTTCACTGGATGGTCTGATTCAAACAGTAGTCTTCTACAGCATAAATCAAGGGCTAATGACTTAC
This sequence comes from Euleptes europaea, assembly GCF_029931775.1. Classification (NCBI taxonomy): domain Eukaryota; kingdom Metazoa; phylum Chordata; class Lepidosauria; order Squamata; family Sphaerodactylidae; genus Euleptes; species Euleptes europaea. Next base: position 88,801,503 of record NC_079319.1, on the reverse strand, counting down.
TATGAACTGTGAAGTTGAAGGAATGAAGTTCAAATGAGTCATGCTCTAATATGATTCCATGCTGTTGGGGTAATGGGCCAAAGGAGAGTTACCCCCCCCCCCCTCAAGGTGTCCTTGAATGTGTTCAAGTAACTTTTCATTGAGAAGACCCCCGGGTCAGGAGACCCTCCTCTGTCAAGAGATTTTTGGTGCAGGGATTGCATTCACGCGGCCACAAGCAATACGATCACATCACTTCTGGTTTACTTCCAGAAATGCCGCAGTGCAACAGGACGACTTATCACTCAACCCCCTATTTGAGTGTTAAATCGCCTGTTCATGCTGCGGCACTTCTGGAAGTAAACCGGAAGTGACGGGATCACGTTGTTCGTGCCACACATGCGTGATCCTTCCTGTGAGTTGGCCAATGGATTGGTGGGCAATTGCCTGGCATTCCAAGCCACCTGGCAACCCTACCCCCCTCAACAGTTCTTCCCAGAAGAAAGAAAGCACAATTCACTTTGTATTCCTGCTTTGGCTATTGCTCATGTGGCTTAAACACCCACAATAATAAGGTACAACTGAACAGGCAAATTGGTTGATTGTAGGGTCTCCATTTAAAACCCATTCTAAATCACCTTGAATTCTTGGAACCACCAGTAAAGATTGATCTCAAAGCTCCACTTTTGACTGGTTTATCATGAATTAACTCACATACCACATTTCTACATCTATTGGCTTTTTAAAAAACCCACTTCGAACCACTGAAAATTCCTCCTGTTCATCTTGTACTTGGATTTCCAATTAGGAATGAGGTATGTGCTCAAACAAACCAACCCTGTGGGAGGAAAACACAATATAAATCCTTAAAAAAATTAAAGGAAGTAGGCTTCAACATAGGTCATATCAAAGCTGATGTCGTCACGACTTACGATGATGTACCCTTTGAGCAGTCAACTTTTGTGTAGTCTGCAGGATTTGTTTAGAATATGGAAATTCCTTTTCTAAAAATTCTGTTCCTCTTATTTTGAACATACGGCCATAACATTGTACAATGTGCTACCAATGTGCGCACGACAAGCATGAAGAGATTTTAAATAGAGACCAAACAACCCAAATGCCAGGGAACTGTGAATTTATTAAGCAGGCCGGTGAAATAACGGTGAGGTAAAGGCTGGGCTCTCTCCAAAACGCGTGGGGTGCAAAAACAACAACAACTTTGTGACAGTGTCAAATTTCTTTCGCCGCATTATTGGCGGCTGACTGCGTGGGTGGGGATGAGTGAGCGTGGAAAGAGAATGAAGCTGCAGAGAAGTGGAACCTAGACTTATTGCAGAGATTTTCAGCAATAGCCATTCTTTGGTATCTAGCTCGGCCCTTGAACTTTATAATCCAATGCTTTATCGGTAGCATTTTTTTTCTCTCCCTTGCCCCATTCATGCAACATTTTGAACTCTCCATTTGATTTTTCATGGCTTTCCGGTATTAGATGATTCTGCTCTGCAAGAAACTTTCTCCCGTAACCATAAATGCCAAGTGGGTTGATGGAGGCTATAGACACACATCCCACACTAAATTGTTAACTTGTTGTCATCCCAATGTTCTTAAAGATAAAAGGCATATCCCTGCCAAAGTTAAGCACTTTTACATATCTTTAATTTAGCATATGCTTACATTCCCATTAAGTAAGTTAAACATACTTAAACTATTGGAGCAAGCCCATAGCAATCAAATTTGCTTGTGTGCAATTTTAAATGTATCTAGAATCTGACCAGAGAGCCAGAATGGTGTAGTGGTTAAGAGAAGTGGACTCTAACCTGGAGACCCAGGTTCGGTTCCCCACTCCTCCATACAAAGCCAGTCTTTGGTGCTTTTGGGCCAGTCATAGTTCTCTCAGAACTCTCAGCCCATGTGGAGGTAGGCAGTGGCAAACCACCTCCTTATGTCTCTTGTCTTGAAAACCCCACAGGGTCACCTTAAGTGAGCTGTGACTTGACGACACTTTCCACCACCACCAGCATCTACACATCACTGGCTCCGGACTCTAGGGCTGCCACCTTCCTAGAGTTGCCAGGTCCCTCTTTGTCACCGGTGGAAGGTTTTGGGGGTGGAGCTTGAGAAGGGCAGGGTTTGGGGAGGGGAGGGACTTCAATGCCATAGAGTCCAATTGCCAAAGAGGCCATTTTCTCCAGGGGAACTGATCTCTATCAGCTGGAGATCAGTTGAAATATCAGAAGATCTCCAGCTAGTACCTGGATGTTGGCAACACTACACCTTCCCTATGCAACCACTGCCTTTGGGTTGCCAGCCTCCCGGTATTAGCTGGAGATCTCCTGCTATTACAACTGATCTCCAGCCAATAAGAGATCAGTTCACCTGGAGAAAAATGGCCACTTTGGCAATTGGCCTTTATGGCATTGAAGTCCCTCCCCTCCCCAAACCCCGCCCTCCTCAAGGACCAATCCACCCCCAAAATCTCCAGGTATTTCCCAACCCGGAGCTGTCAACCCTATGAAGCTGAGGGTTGAATAACACATCTGCCAGCAAGTGTTTTTTTTTCTGTAGTTGTTAAAGAGGCTTGCCTTGGCTGAGTATTTGAGTATGGTTTATTTTAGTTTTCATCTCCCCAAAAAGGTGCCACATGTACACATGCCCCGAATCACATGCCTTTCCTTTCTATTGGTAAATCCAGCCCTGATTTAGGCTGACCTTCTGTTTCTTATCCTTTGGCCCGTTTGCTGATCCACGAAAGGCCATGTTATGTTATCTCCTAAGCCCAAGTAAGATTAACACCTGAGTCCTGAACACTATTAGGATTAATTCATTCATTGCAGGGGATGCTGTGGAAAGCAGCTTTTGTTGAGCAGTCTTTCAAAAGCAAAGTCTGATGGATAGTACTGTAGACAACTTGAACTAGTTTTTAAATCAGGGGTAGATGAGCTTAGCTTTCATAGTCCTGACCCAGGAATTGTAGTATTGCTATCCCAGGGCTAGTTAGGGTTGTTGTCATCGGGTGGCACAAACCCTAAATGAACTCACATAAGTAATTGCATTAACACACACAAATATAACACAACACTGAAAATTGGGGGAAAAATGGCCACAACTATTTAATTGGCAAACAGCTCGAAAATGAATTGGCGAAGCATGAGGGATGGATTGGGGCATCAGCTGGCCCCATGCGAACTGATGTGAGCATCCATATTCCAGCGAGCTCGCTGGGAGTAGCAAGGGACTGCAGTGCCGGGAAGTCACCTGGGCATGAGTCACTTGGTGGTTACCCCACCACTTGAGTAGAGGCCAACCATATCACCCCTGAGCCAGGCGTATAGCAACCCATGGCCTCACCCCAAACCCCTTATTGGTGTCCTTCACAGGGAGGAAAGGGGCATGCAGGCCACTTTCCCCCAACAAACCAATCCAGCCCCATGCTTAACCTGCTCAAGTTGTGACAGTATAACCAGCACAAACAGCTAAAGAAGAGGGCGAGTGGGCGGGACAAAGCTGGAGACGGTCCTCTCCTGCTCTGCTTCGACTACCCAGTCTCAGCAGACCCCAACCTGCTCCTGATAGACTCGTTTGAGCCTCTTGCTGGAGCTTGATTGGCTGGGTGCCGTGCAGGTTCCCGAGCCAAAGTGGGAGAGGCGAGGCGACATGTGCTGGACCACCTGAGCAGCCTCTGTTCCCGCAACACCCCGCCGCCTCCCACCTCAGCCCGGGACACCAAATCTGGCTCCAGGTAAGTCCCGGAACCCTTGCTTGTCACGCTGGGAAGGTTTGCTCTCAGTATATTCATAAAATTGTTATTCCTGAGAATTTTTGGAGGAAATCCCACTTAGGGGAGTTCAGCTGGTTTCGAACCAATGATTTCCATATTACTTAAACCAGTTTCAGAACTGTTTAAGTAGGCACAGCTCTCACCCAAGGTACCTAAAAGCTGGAGTTCACCAAATAAAACTACACTTCCCAGGGTGCTATTAGGAATTCATGAACAGCTGCATTGGTTCTAATTAGGTTTGCCAATCACCAGGTGGAGTAGGGTTGCCAACTTTCGGGTAGGAGCTGGAGATCTCCTGCTACTACAACTGATATCCAGCCAACAGAGATCAATTAACCTGGAGAAAATGGCTGCTTTGGCAAATGGACTCTATGGCATTGAAGTCCCTCCCCTCCCCAAACCCTGCCCTTCTCAGGCTCCACCCCAAAAACCTCCCCCTGATGGTGAAGAGGGACATGGCAACCCTAGGTTGGGCCTAGAGACCTCCAACTATTACAATTGATTTCCAGACAACGGAGATCTGTTCTCCTAGAAAAAAAGGGCTACTTTGGAGGGAGCCTGATTGGCTGGGATTGTCTATGGGATTGTACCCTGCTGAGGTCCATCCCCTCCCCAGACTCCACCCCCAAAATCTCCAGGTATTTCCCCACCCAGAGCTGGCAACCCTAGATCTAATGCAGTTCAATTTTGTATGGAAGATGTGTCTTTCAAGCACATGACCATCTGCTTACTGTCACAAGTCAAGCAAGTTCTTACTGCTAAAAGAACACAGATAACGTTTTCCTTACATAGCATATAGGAGTATGCATAGGGGAAAAAAACCTGAATTACATATTCAAAAAACTATCAGATATAGCTAGACTTGCCAAATGCCCGCCAATCGACCGGGCTGCCTGTCGACCCTCAGCTGGTTGACAGGCAGAAGAGGGCCAGCTGAAGGAGGGGGGGGGGAAGTGAACATCACTTCTGGGTAAACCCAGAAGTGATGCAGATGCTCTATCCATCTCTTTTGAAAACTCAGTGTGAGAGGCTGAATCCTAGCCCACTCTGTCTCTCTCTGGTGAGCTTCCTTTCTGTTAGCAAACAGTATTTCTCCTCTCAAGCATGTGAAAGCATTTAAAAAACAACCTATTCTGAATATTTACATGGACTATATTGGTTAAAACCTACGAGTAGGGTTGCCAGGTCCCTCTTTGCCACCGGCAGGAGGTTTTTGTGGCAGAGCCTGAGGAGAGCAGGGTTTGGGGAAAGGAGGGACTTCAATGCCATAAAGTCCAATTACCAAAGCGGCCATTTTCTCCAGGTGAGCTGATCTCTGTTATCTGGAGATCAGTTGTAATAACTGGAGATCTCCAGATAGTACCTGGAGGTTGGCAACCCTACCTATGAGTGTAGTTTTGCCAGCTCCAGGTTGGGAAATACCTGGAGATTGTTGGGGCAGAGCCTGAGGAGGGCAGGGTTTGGGGATGGGAGGGACTTCAATTCCATACAGTCCAATTGCCAAAGTGCCCATTTTCTCCAGGGGAAGTGATCTCCGCAGCCTGGAGATCAGTTTTAATAGTGGGAGAGCTCCAGCCACCCCCTGGAGGCTGGCAACTCTATATGAGTGTGGCATAGTTACCTGTCCCCGTGGCTCAATCAGTAGCGATGTAGGAAAGGAGAAATGATTTGAGAGAAACAGCAGGAATCAGGAGAGCAGAACCAAGGGAATGTTGCCTGTCCCTCCTAGTGCCACTTCCATGGTCTGTGACACAAAGTCATCCCTCATCCATAGTTTGTACATTCTAGCGTTTCCAGACAGGCATCAGTGGCTGCCCTGGAGAAGCTCCCACAACCCAAGAATCGATCCTCAAGTCTGCCGCCAAGCATGAGCAAATTACATCCCCTTAATTTATAATCAACATCCCTTTCTGGTATGGCTGCATGCAATGCTGCCATTTTTCTTCCATGCCTCCAGCCTGGGAGCCAGCGTGGTGTAGTAATTCAGAGCGGCGGTTTGGAGTGTTGTACTCTGATCTGGAGAACCGGGTTTGATCCCCCACTCCTCCACGTGAAAGGCGGATGCTAACCAGATGAACTGGATTTGTTTCCCAGCTCCTACACATGAAGCCAGCTGGGTGACCTTGGGCTAGTCACACACTCTCAGCCTCGCCTACCTCACCAGGTGTCTGTTGCGGGGAGGGAGAAGGAAGATGGTTGTAAGCCGGTTTGATCCTTCCTTAAGTGGGAGAGAAAATCAGGGTATAAAAACCAACTCTTCTTCTTCCCAGGATTGCATGTGGGAATAAATTCCTGTGCGCTCAGTTGATAGCGAAGAATTGTGTGCTGCAGGTAGCAGCGCTGGATGTATCTTCTGAGAGAGATTGCTTAACTCGCTCTATCAGGGCAGATAAGATTGGAGAAGCGGCTTCCGAACGCAAGCCTGCGAGTTGGCAGGGGGTAATATTTTCTCAGCACCGGCAGCTTGAGTCAAGGGAATATAAAACCTTACGAATATTTTGGTGGTGTGTGTGTGTGTGCGCGCGCCTGCATAGGTTTCCCTCCCAGCAACATCTAGGCCTTTTAATTTTTCCGTATTTTACGCTGTGTCTTTCGTTGACTTCCCACATCAATCCCAATCAGATTTAATGCGAGGATATGAAGAGAAGAAAAAAAGAAAGAAAAAAAGGTGATAGTGTCAAAGTAGCTCTTAATGGAAAATCTATCAGGAAAAAAAATGAAATGGCCCTACATCTTTCCTCTTCTGCTAGTACACAAAAGATAAAACTCTTTTCAGTGTCTGCTGTATGGAATGCCATGAGATTCCTTGCATGTAATATTTGCTGTGCATCTTAATATTACTATATATGCAAAATATACACATAGATTTTGGCATTACGAGTCATCACAAGCATTTCTTTCTGTGCTATGCTGCAGGGTGAATAGATGGTGTTAGCCTGCCCTGGGGTTTTGCCTCACCTCATAAACAATGCAACTTAGCTTGTTTTAGAACAGCCTTCGCAGATATTTTCACACTTGAGCTTTTAAGGCAGTAAGCGCTTGGTAGAGAGGCAGTTCTCTGCGCTTGGGAGCAGACGGACTCCAAATACATTTGAGAACACAATACTGCTTTCAGATTAACTTAATATAAAATGCATACCCAAATGTGTTGGTTTTATCCTTGAGGCAGCTCAGAGCATCAGCAAAGTAGATGTGTGTCTCTGCTAGGGTTGCCAACCTCCAGGTACTAGCTGGAGATCTGCTATTACAAGTGATCTTCAGCCGAGAGAGATCAGTTCCCCTGGAGAAAATGGCTGTTTTGGCAATTGGCCTCCATGACATTGAAATTCCTCCCCTCCCCAAAACCCACCCTCCAGAATGGTGTAGTGGTTAAGAGAGCCAGCACTGTGTAGTGGTTAAGAGCGGTAGTTTGTGGTGGTGCACACTGATCTGGGGAACCAAGTTTGTTTCCTTACTCCTCCATATGAGTGGCGGACGCTGATCTGGTGAACTGGGTTGGCTTCCCCACTCCTCCACATGAAGCCACCTGGGTGACCTAGGGCTAGTCACAGCTCTCTTAGAGCTCTCTCAGCCCCAGCTACCTCACAGGGTGTCTGTTGTAGGGAGGGAAAGGGAAGATGATTGTAAGCTGGTTTGAGTGTTCCTTAAGTGGTAGAGAAAGTCGGCATATAAAAACCAACTTTTCTTATTCTTCTTCTTCCTCCTCCTCCTCCTTCTCAGGCTCCACCCCCAAAATCTTCCTCAGACTCCACCCCTAAAATCCCAATCTGGGGCTGGCAACCCTAGTCTCTGCTAATTGGATATTTGAATAATTGTGACCCAATCCTAATTCCAAACATGAATACCTGGTATCATCTGGATTATATCTGAATTATTCACACACACGCTCACACACACACCCAAAGAAATCACAGTGCCTCACTGCAAAATATATAGGTTCATGAAAACATAGACTTGAATTAGCCCTGGAAATGGAGAATGCACAAACGGCTGAAATTATTTAGCCTAGGTGGGCCTGCCATATCTCCAGGTGGGGCTTCTTGACCCCTCAATAATTTCTAAAACCATGCCTCCAAGCCCAAATTCCTACGTATAGTTTAGCATCTGTGAATTGTTAGCATCTGAAATATATTATGTGTGTTAAGAACAGGTATTTTAAAGTCAAGAAGCTTGTTCCTACTGATAAGAAACAGCTCTCTTAAATAACTTCCTTCCCCACTTTAACAGTTGTATTAATTAAAGGACAGACATGTGAAAATGGTTTCCAGATCCAGGCTGGGAAAGTCTTGGAGATTTAGGGATGGAGCCTGTGGAGGACAGAGACCTCAGTGGGGTACAATGCCATACAGTCAACCCTCCAAAGCATCGATTTTTTCAAAGGGAACTGATCTCTGGTCTGGAGATGAGCTGTAATTCCAGGGGATCCTCAGGTCCCAGATGCAGGCTGACATACTTATTTCACTTCCTGGGGCCACCATGAGCATGCAAATATGAACCAGCCTATTGTTAGTTAAACGTCTTTTGAATTCTCTAGTTTTCTACTGGATGCGTGTGAGATGGTTACTGCACAATGTGTGGCTCTGTGGCTACTGCACAATGCTGTCTTCCCCCTGTCCCAAGTGACCTTACTTTGTATACAGGCTATTCCCAATATATTGACTTGTCTTCAATGGGGGAGGGGCTGTGGCTCAGTGGTAGAGCATCTGCTTGGGATGCAGAAGGTCCCAGGATCAATCCCCGGCATCTCCAGTTAAAGGGTTGATGTGAAAGACCTTAGCCTGAGACCCCGGAAGCTGCCAGTCTGAGTAGACAATACTGACCTTGACGGACCTTGATGGTCTGATTCAGTATAAGGCAGCTTCATGTGTTCATATCCCCTAGCAGAGGGCTGCAAACTGTGTGACCTGCCCACCTGAATTCCTGTGTCCTCCCTTCCATTGCACCTTACCTGAAGCATAACAACACCATCGGTAGAGTTGCCAGCTCTGGGTTGTGAAATACCTGGAGATTTTTGGGGTGGAGCCTGAGGAGGGCGGGGAGGGATGTCAATACCATAGAGTCCAGTTGCCAAAGTGGCCCTTTTCTCCAGGGGAACTGATCTCTATCAGCTGGAGTCAGTTGTAATAGCAGGAGATCTCCAGCTAGTACCTGGAGGTTGGCAACCCTAACCATAGGGTTTCCAACTCTGGGTAGGGAAATTCCTGAAGATTTGGGGGTGAGACCTGAGGAGGGTGGAATTTGTTAAGGGGAGGGGCCTCAGTGGGGTTATAATGCCACAGAGTCCACGCTCCAAAGCAACCATTTTCTCCAGGGGAACTGAACTTGGTTGTCTGGAGATCTACTGTAATAGTGGGAGATCTCCAGGTGCCACCTGGAGGTTGGCAGTCCTACAGTAACATTTTTTTTTCCAGGTCCAGGCACGTGTAATGCTGCCATATGTGGATTGTGCATTGAGTTCTTCTTGATGTTGTTCTATGAGACAAGCAGTTTCTTCTGCTTAGGGAAGCGGGTGTGTATTCATTGCTCTGTACAGGATTTTTGCCCAAATATTAACGTGTATGCACTAATTTGTGTGTGAACTGGGGCCTTGCATAAGTTTGTGAAATGGCCTGCAAATTGGATTCTATAAGGTTGGGTGAAGCCTAATTAGAATGTTTAATTTGCTGAGATAAGCAGCGTAATATATATACTGCATCTGTTGGCTGCAATGATTTAGTTGATCATTTTACTATTAATCGGATTAATTTTGGAATGTGTGCTCTTACTAAAAGAAATTGAAGTGCACACGTAGAATGGATGAAAAACAGGAAGGATTTTTCCTCCCTAGAATTACACTTTTGTGATCTGTTAGATGATGTGATTTAGCACCAGTGTGCCTTGGTTTCAAAGGCTTTTCTTGTGCTGCAGCAGGCCACTTAGGGTTTTGGAAACTGGGCCAAAAACTGAAGGAGAGCGAGAGCGAGAGAGCAAGAGAGAAAAAAAGAGATTTTTCAGGGAGCTCCAGGGATGCATCTACTGATGTGAAGGGTCTTCCTCATAACATCCTTTTAATATTGCTAGAAGCTTGCTTCTGCAATTGAAAACATAGCAAGCTTAAGCAGGTCTACTCAGAAGAAGATCCCATTTTATTTAATGGGGCCTCCTTCCAGGAAAGTGTTCTTAGGACTGCACCAATAGAGTACCAGCCCATATGTTTACTCATTCTCACAGTGTAGAATTGAGTGTGTTTACCCCTTTTCGCATTGCACTCCATAGAATCCAACGTTTTTTAAAGGAGAAGAATTGCATGGATCAGGCCTCTGCATGCATTAGTCTTCACGTGAAGCATCTCTATTTGATGTTGAAGTAGACTCTGCATTTTTTTTTTGTCCTGTCTCTCTGATGTTGTCACACTGAGTGCTCTACCTGAAATCACTTAGCTGGAGTTGCAAAGTATCATAGAACCACAGAGTTGGAAGGGGCTAGGCAGGCCATCTACTCCACCCCCATCCCCCGGCTTAATGCAGGATCATCCTAGAGCAGTGGTTCCCAACCTTTTTTTGACCAGGGACCACTAGGACTTTTTTGTTTGGTGCAGGGACCCCAAGGTTCAAAATAAAAATTCTGGGAATTTGAAAATAAACTTTAATCATAACTGTTAGTTAAACATTAAACTTAGAATTATATTTGAATATATATATTTTATAATAGAGAACTTTTAATTGAAAATATTAATTTATTATGGGTTTATAACTTTGTTTCACGGACCTTAGTTTAGTTCTCGCGGACTCCTGGGGGTCCATGGACCCCTGGTTGGGAACCAGTGTCCTAGAGAATCCTTGACAAGTGCTTGTTCAGCCTCTGCTTAAAGACTGCCAGTGAGGGGGAGCCTCACCACCTCCCTAGGTAGCCGATTCCACTGTCAAACAACTCTTACTGTAAAAAATATTTTCCTTTCTGCCCGAAATTTAAACCCATTATTGCGAGTCCTATCCTCTGCTGTCAACAAGAACAGCTCCCTGCTCTCCTCTAAGTGACCACCCTTCAAATATTTCAAGAGAGCAATCATGTTCCCCCTCAACCTCCTCCTCTCCAGACTCACCATTCCCAGATCCCTCAGCCTTTCCTCATAGGGCTTGGTCTCCAGGCCCCTCATCATCCTCATCGTTCTCCTCCGCACCCGCTCCATTCTGTCCACATCCTTTTTGAAGTGAGGCTGCCAGAACTGCACACAATACTCCAGGTGTGGCCTGACCAATACAGTGTAAAGCAGAACCATGACATCTTGGATGTCATGCCTCTCGATGTTATGCCTCTGTTGATGTGCCCCAAGATCCCATTAGCCCTTTTTGTCGCTGCATCACACTAACTTAAAGTCCACCTGTACCCCAAGATCTTGTTCACACACATTACCGCCCAGAAGTGAATCCAAAATTTGGGCCACATAAGATTTTTTTAAAAACATATCACCAAATGGAAGTCTCTGTCAAATGTGTTATCTTTAGTATCCCACATCCCTCAATAACATACCCAAGAACTTCAATCAGCAGCTTTCATTGTGGTAAGAAGGGGGGGGGGATCCCAGCCAACCCATTGCAGTCATCAAATGTAGGAACACGACAGTAGGTTCCCCACCTCCGTTTGTGTGCCGCATTTTATAAAACAACTGGTTCAAAGAAGAATGTGATCGATGTATGGAAGGAAATCTCTCATCTCCAAACACACACACATATAGGGTTGCCAGCTCTGGGTTGGGAAATACCTGGAGGTTTTGGGGGTGGAACTTAAGGAAGGCAGGGTTTGGGGAGGGGAGGGAATTTAATAGCATATAATGCCATAGACTCCACCTACCAAAGTGACCATTTTTCTGCAGGGGAACTGATCTCTATCAGCTGGAGATCAGTTGTAATAGCCAGAGATCTCCACCCACCACCCGGAGGTTGGCTACCCTAGCTGGGAATTAAGAAGATCAGTGAGCTCGAGTAGTGTTGGTGGGATATTTAAAATGAGATTGAGAGGGAGGGGAAGAACATGAAACATGAAGCCTGTAGGGAAAAAATGACAACATTATTTATTTCAATCATGGCTTTTGGTTAGATCTGCTAAGCCTGTGGTCTAGCCATCCATCTGTTGTTAGATGCTTGACAACCCTTCCATGTTTGCAGTTCTGGTAAGACAGTTAAAACAAGAAGTCTAGCTAGTTCCTAGTGGGTGGCCATGTATGGTTGATTGGCGTAGTTTGCCTTGGTGAAGCAGAACTTTTGCAAACTTGGTCTAGAACAATACAGCTATCAGTCCTTCTTGTATATTCTTCAGGTCGTATCCTGCTTAAATGGACCAGGGAATCCTGTAGTGAGACACCTTCTGCCCCCCCCCCCACCACACACCGTTGCCTGGCACAGTAGTGAGAGAAATGGGGGGGGGCAGGGTGTGCTGTTGCAGTTGTGTAACCAGGTGCCTCTAGGAAGCCCACAAAGAAGATGACTACAACAGCATTGCCCTGCCTAATATAATAGGCATGCTCCTCTGATCCTGGAGAGAATAGGTGTGCATCATGACTAGTATCCATTTTGACTAGTAGCCACGGATAGCCCTCTCCTCCATGAACATGTCCACTCCCCTCTTCAAGCCTTTCAAGTTGGCAGCCATCACCACATCCTGGGGCAGGGAGTTCCACAATTTAGCTATGTTGCCATGCAATACCAGTCCCCAAAATCTTTATGGTTTTACCACAGATATTTTGGGGATTGCTAGAGTGTCACTGTGGTGTTGACATCATGTCCAGTTACATGACCAGAAGTGATGTCACATCACTGGGAGCCCTGCCTCAAATAAAAGACCTCCCCGTCCTAATGCTACTGTTCTGCTCAGTTAAGTTGCATCCTTCAGCCGGCATAAGGAAGGATTCATGCTTAGCTAAGTGAAATGGTAGGACAGAACTCCTTGTTCTCAGTTGCTATAGAGCAGGGGTGTCAAACATAAGGCTCTCGTGCTGGATCCGGCCCCTTAAGAGCGTTTATCTGGCCTGCAAGCCAGCCGAGGCAGCCACCACCACCACCCCACCTCGATCCGGGCTGGCAAAGCATGGCCTAGCCCAACCAAATGACTTTTATCCGGCCCTTGTAACAATTGAGTTCGACACCCCTGCTATAAAGTCTGATGTAACATTTTTACAGATATTTTTTTGCATACATGAAAACACCATGTGGACTGTAGAATTTTTTTTTTTGTAGAATCTGAAAATAGGAGATGTTGCCATAACTGTATTAGGAATCTTGGTTATCCCTTCAAGGTGTTCAAGTGTGACATTTCTATAGATGTCATTGTGTACGCACACTGTGATTTGTTTTTGTGTATAATAGTATGCAGTGCAAACTCGTCTGAGATCAAATTCTTTGTCCCAAGCATGCACAGAATTCACTTACTTTCAAGATGCATTAATGTTACTTTCCTGGCCTACCTTTAAAACACTGTCTAATAGCCCACTGTACCAATTCAAATTCTTCTTTGCAAAAGAGCCTCATTTTGGACACACTGTGTGTGTGTTTTAAAGGCAATGCTGTGCATGTTAAATAAACCTAAATTAGGTATTATCATGACATGTCAAAACAGTCAGGGTTATGTTAATAATGTATTGACCCACCAGAAGGTGAATACTGGTGTTTTTCTGATGAAATTCCCATCAAAGTATTTTCATTGCTTCAGTCTGGAAAGTGAAAAGAGATGATGATTTTAAGCCCTTTGCTGCCATCTTGTGGTGAGTATAACTGTGCTAGGCAGAAAATGATTCCTGGGAGCATTGGTGTATCTAAGACATTTGGGTTCAGCTGTACTAAATAGATTTTATTTGCGGCTAACATGCCAGATAAAACAGGTAAAACAGAAACTGACCATACAGGGGTTCAGCTGTAAGAAAACATAACATACATTTCCCAAATGACCGCAATACTGGATCCAGCCAGCTTTTCTACGATAAAAAAGGGAAGAGGTGTTCCCTTTTCAGTACCAAAAAGGCTGTTTTAAAATATATTTGGTGCATTTTTACCCCGCCCAAGCTCAAAGAAGCATCAATACTTCTGTTTCCCTCCATTTCCCTCCCACAACAATCCTGTGAGATAGGTGAAGCTAAGACAAAATGACTGGCCCCAGACCCAATTCACTTTCTGTCCCCCCGGCCTAGGGTTGCCAACCTCCAGGTACATTCCAAAAGTGTGGAATGTCTGGTTATAAATTTCCTTTCTTTCGATAGCAACACATTTAAATGGCATAAGTGGAAGGATACAACAGTATTAAGAAATCTGAAGTGGAAAATATTGAAAGATGAAAAACCAGGAAACATCGCATAAAGTATGCCAAACTGCAGAAAAATTAGCTGAGCTCATTGGTTCTTATAGGTTATCAGGGCTGTGTGACCGTGGTCTTGGTATTTTCTTTCCTGACGTTTCGCCAGCAGCTGTGGCCGGCATCTGCAGAGGAGTAACACTGAAGGACCACTGTCTCTCAATGTCAAGTGTGTAGGAAGAGTAATATATAGTCAGAAAGGGGTTGGGTTTGAGCTGAATCATCGTCCTGCAAAAAGTATCAAAGGTAATGTGCTAATCATTGTCCTGTAAGTATCAAGATAATGTGCTAATGAGGGTGTGGTATGTTCATATGGAACCATTGTATCCTGAAGTGATCTGTTAATGTGTGAAATCCAAGGCTAATCTGCATGGCTATTGTGGACTGTAGTCTTTGTTAGTCTGGAGGTTTTCAGGACAGGAAGCCAAGCCTTATTCATTCTTAAACTCTCCTCTTTTCTGTTAAAGTTGTGCTGATGTTTATGAATTTCAATGGCTTCTCTGTGCAATCTGACAAAATAGTTGGTAGAATTGTCTAGTCTTTCAGTGTCTTGGAATAAGACCCTGTGTCCTGTTTGTGTCAGTCCATGTTCAGCCACTGCTGATTTCTCAGGTTGGCCCAGTCTGCAGTATCTTTCATGTTCTTTTATCCTTGTTTGTATGCTGCGTTTTGTGGTCCCGATGTAAACTTCTCCACAGCTGCAAGGTATACGATATACTCCTGCAGAGGTGAGGGGGTCTCTTTTGTCTTTTGCTGATCGTAGCATCTGTTGTATTTTCTTGGTGGGTTTAAACACTGTTTGTAGGTTATGTTTTTTCAAAAGTTTCTCCATCCTATCAGTGACTCCTTTAATAAATGGCAAGAATACCTTTCCTATGGGAGGCTGTTTTTCCTAAGTTTTCTGATTTTTGTTTGGTTTAATGGCCCTGCTGATTTCATTTCTGGAATAGCCGTTTGCTAGCAGTGCGTGATTTAGATGATTAATTTCTTCCTTGAGAAACTGTGGTTCACAGATCTGTCTTGCACGGTCCATTAATGTTTTGATTATTCCTCTTTTCTGTCAGGGGTGATGTTTGGAGTTTTTGTGTAAGTAGCGATCTGTGTGAGTTGGTTTCCGGTAGACCTTGTGACCTAACTGAAAGTTTGTTTTACGGATGACAAGGGTATCAAGAAATGGGAGTTTACCCTCAATTTCCTTTTCCATGGTAAACTGAATGTTTGGATGGATATTATTAAGATGGTTTAGAAAGTCCATTAATTTTTCTTCACCATGGCTCCAAATAGTAAATGTGTCATCTACGAACCTGAACCAGACTGTAGGTTTGTAAGGTGCCGATTCTAATGCTGTCTTTTCAAAATATTCCATGTAAAAGTTTGCTATTACTGTACTGAGTGGACTTCCCATAGCTACTCCATCAATCTGTTCATAAAATTCTTTATCCCATAGGAAATAACTTGTTGTCAAACAATGGTAAAATAAGGCTGTTATATCTTCTGGAAAAATCTGGTTAATCAATGAGATTGTGTCTTTTACTGGAACCTTGGTAAAGAGGGATACAACCAGTGCATACAACAGTGTTTCTCAGTGTCAAGTGTGTAGGAAGAGTAAGTGTGTAGGAAGTGTCAAGTGTGTAGGAAGAACACTTGACACTGAGAGACACTGTCCTTCAGTGTTACTCCTCTGAAGATGCCTGCCACAGCTGCTGGCGAAACGTCAGGAAAGAAAATACCAAGACCACGGTCACACAGCCCGGATAACCTACAAGAACCAATGAACTCTGTCCATGAAAGCCTTCGACAATAAATAACTAGTTATTTCTTCCCCTCCCTTCATGAAATCTTACTATCCTTAATAAATATGTACTTAATTGATGTATTTCTGGAAAGAGGCCTTCATCAACCCTGTAATGCAATTCTGTTGCTTTATCACTAATCTGAAACAAAGGAACCAAGTCGAGTTTTTAAAATGTAGGATGAGGAGATCATCTTGGCAGTAATCAGCAGCTGGGAGAGGGGGGAATACAGCCTGGCCCAAACAGTTTGGAGGAAAATATCAGTTGCATTGAAAAATCCAGGAAGCATCCTTCATAGAAGAAGTCTCTGTTTATGGATGTTGATTTTTCATATCACAATTACTGCTGAGTGCTTAGCTAAAGGGTACAAATGCAGATAACATTTTATCCAGATAGAGATAAACCAATATTCACAGACAGATGCTTTCTAGGAAATGTGGTGTGATATATACAGCATCTGTCACTTCACTTTAATATGGGATTTTAAATTTATGGTTCACATTTTCTCACTCCCAACAAAGTTCTCTTTAACAAAGATTGACCGTTATCCCTGTTTATCTTTTAAGCTTTCCTATCTGAGTCTTGGTATGGTAGAACTGAAAACTGCTTTATAGATTATTACAGACTACAAGCCACTGAATCTTGTATTTCTGAAACCATTAATCCTCCTTCCAAGAACAATCCAGAAGAAGCAGCAGAACTCCCACACCCCATGTTTAGCTTTAGTTTGCAGAGCTGGGTTGCCAGGTCCCTCCACTCCCTAACCCCCCTCTTCAGGCTCCACCCCCAAATTCTCCAGGTATTTCCCAACCCGGAGCCTGCAACCCTAAGGTGGACCCTTTCCTCAGGTATAAATCAACCACGTTCCAACATAAGACCTATGTTGGAACCTTAAGTGACCTTTTAAGTGACCTTAAAACTGTGTTGGAAGGGTCATGATGTACTTGTATAACAAAAATACACTGAATCGTTGCCCATTGCCGGGGACACATGCCTTTGACCTGAATCCTGGGGAAAGCTTTAAATCTCTGTCAACTGGACCATGCTGGCACCAAAATCTAGATGTGAATCTTCTAATGTGCTTTGAGACTTCCTTACTACTGTGCATGGTTTAATAATTTTTGGGAGCTAACAACAGAAAGTCTTTTGAAAGAGTTTTTACTTTCATGTGTCAGTGATGAAAACAGAAACCATGAATGAATTCCTATCTAGCCAAGCTTACGTTAGGTCCACCAGTCAACAGATTTCCTTTCTTTCACTTTCATCCCTTTTTAGCTATTTAGCTAGGAGGCTAAGGGAACGTTCTCAGTATGCAGGCGCTATTCAAACGTTGCCAGGTCCCCCCTCTCCACAGGCGGAAGATTTTTGGGGTGGAGCCTGAGGAGGGCAGAGTTTGGGAAGGGGAGGGGCTTCAATGCCATAGAGTCCAATTGCCAAAGTGGCCATTTTCTCCAGGTGAACTGATATCTATCGGCTGGGGATCAGTTGTAATAGCAGGAGACCTGGAGGTTGGCAACCCTACTGTCATAAACCATTCAAATAAGATCAGAAGGAAGGGGAGACTTTTTTCTCTTTTAAAAATATTCTTGGACTTAGGAGACGGTTGCTGCACTAGACAGCCAGTGTGGTGTAGTGGTTAAGAGTGGTGGTTTGGAGCGGTGGACTCTGATCTAGCAAACCGGGTTCAATTCCCCACTCCTCCACATGAGCAGCGGAGGCTAATCTGGTGAACTGGATTTGTTTCCCTACTCCTACACACAAAGCCAGCTGGGTGACCTTGGGCTAGTCACAGCTCTCTCAGCCCCACCAATCTCATAGGGTGTCTGTTGTAGGGAAGGGGAGGGAAGGTGGCTGTAAGCCGGTTTTATTCTGCCTTAAGTGGTAGAGAAAGTCGACATAAAAACCAATTCTTCTTCTTCCTCCTCCTCTTCTTCTTCCCCTTCCCATATTATTCAGGTCCTTCTATGACAAGGGTCCCCAACCTTTTTGAGCCCACGGGCACATCTGGAATTCTGACACAGCATGGTGGGCGCAGGAACAAAATGCCTACCACAAAAAGGCTGCCATGGGAGGCAGAGCCATCCCCAAAATGATTGCCACAGCTTAACTTCAGTAACACCGTGCAGATCCTGTGCTGTGATGGCAGCTGCTGCCTAAGCGACATTTAAAAATATCTCCACAGCCAATCAGCGGCCTCGCTGGGCAAAAGCCCTACCTGGCCCCATTTACTTCCTGATAACGTTTGGTGGGCAGCAGAAAAGTTGTTTTACTCTCTTTTGTAAAGTAAGTTTTATTCACAAAAACGTATTCTGGGATAAATTTTGTTAGTCTTTAGGGTAATTTTCCAACAACCGACTAACATGACTCCCCTCTGGAATGATCAGAATCCCTCTGTGGTTAAGGCCACCAGTCAACTCTGGCCTGGAAACCTTTTGGGGGACCCCCTGCCATGATCCAAACCAACCTAAGGAGCTTCCTAGCTGGCCTGGTTGATTTCTGTACAGCTTCCTCTCTTGGGGGGTGAGTAACACAGAGACTGGCTGCATAACCTTAAGAAGTCTTTCCCAGGAGTAACCTCAACTGAATAAAATGGAAATACCTTCTGAGCAGATCTGCTTAGGATTGTTCTCAAAAATCTCCCATTGACAATGATCAGGTTCAGGACATGCTGCATGGGATAAGTTTTGAAATCTCAAAGGTATCTAGCCTGGAATATCTACTTCAAATGCTAAGAAAACAGAGGTCCAATGCAGGGTTGCCAGCTCTGGGTTGAGAAATATCGGGGGTTGAGGATGGAGTTTGGTGAGGGGAGGGATATAATGCCACAGAATCCGTACTCCAAAGCAGCCATTTTCTCCAGGGGAACTGATCCTGGTTGTCTGGAGATCAATTGTATTAGTGGGAGATCTCCAGGTGCCACCTGGAGGTTGACAACCATAGTCCAGTGGCTCCTTAAAGACTAACAAAAGTTCTTCCAGGACAAGCATTTCTCAGTCAGACCACGCTTCATCAGACTAACAGCCCATTCCTGACCTCCAAGGACAAAAGTCCTTAGGTGGCCAAAAAGAGGCTGTGCGGGTGTTGGTCCTTCCTGTGCCAGCACATGGGTGACTTACATCATTCAGAGTGGCCCCACCGCTGGTGGGGAGGCCCAGACGCCGGTCTCCCGGTGCTGCCATGGCAGCTGGGCATTCCCACCAGCGCAAAGGCCCATGCCGGTGACCCGGGGGGCATTCCCAGGGTGTGCGGGGGGCAGGACAGCTGCCTGTCCCCTTTCAGCCTGGCACCCCAGCAGGAAGAATGGTGTTGCTATGACTGGTTTATTACAGGTGCAACCTCACTGTTCTCAATGGGGCAAAATGCCACATTTAAAATTGAAAAAAGCTGGCACAAGGCTTTTTAGAGCCTTTCAGCAGCCGGGAAACAGGTTTGGAGGCGCGGCTGGGGCGCCTCAGCCACGCTCTCCCTGGCCGCCAAAAGGTGAGGAATGGGCTGTAATGCAACTACTCCTTTGGAATACCTTCCCATGCTGCATCTTTATATTCACAGGACTCTTCGCATCATGTCTTCCTGTGCCCTCGACAGTATGTGCCTTCCTTTAAAAGCCCTGCTCTCAGTGACATTTGGAGATTCCTGTACTCTGAGAGGTGATAAAATTACGTACAACCTTAAGAAAAGAAATCCTGTAAACAAGAGTAGCTTTTCCTTTTTTGGCTTTCTAAAAGATTAGAGTGAAACAGGGTCAGACTGTACAATGGGAGCTTTTCAGGAAAGCCGAACTTCAAAAAACCCCAATGTCATC
Organism: Euleptes europaea; assembly: GCF_029931775.1. NCBI lineage: Eukaryota > Metazoa > Chordata > Lepidosauria > Squamata > Sphaerodactylidae > Euleptes > Euleptes europaea. The sequence goes on along the minus strand of NC_079319.1, from coordinate 88,781,831 downwards.
AAGTAAAAAACTGTCTTTTACCAGTCCTCGTGTACATTTTATTCCCTCCAGGTGATTTCCCATACCAGGTATAGTTGGCTTCTATTTCTGGGTCCCCTGCTTTGAAACATAGGTTTTTCTCAATTATTTTATTACTATTATTCACATGTCTCTCCCTTGCGCATGACACACTGTCAGGCAACCTCTGTGTGGGGTGGAGGTTGGGTGGAAGAGTGTTTCTAGACATCTGCAGGCACTTACCCAAGTCCCTCATTAGAAACGTCCCTCATTTTTGACAGTCCAACACTACTGAAATGTGCTCTGAAACAGTGACGCGACAGACTTCCAGACAATAAAATCAGGAAGACTTGTTCCCAGCTAATTGGTGTGACAGCTGGTACCCCACAGAGAACTTGCTATCAGAATTCTCCAATGGTGTGGTTAGTTAGTCTTTGGGGCCAGAATTGAACAGTCTTTGTCAAACCAGAACAGACTTAAAGAACATTGGTTTAAGCTTTGGATTCCAACTAATTGACTAATAGGGTTTCCTGGTCCCTCTTCACCACCGGCAGGAGGTTTTTGGGGCAGAACCTGAGGATGGTGGGGTTTGGGGAGGGGAGGGACTTCAATGCCATAGAGTCCAATGGCCAAAGTGGCCACTTTCTCCAGGTGAACTGATCTCTATCGGCTGGAAATCAGTTGTAATAGCAGGAGATCTTCAGCCAGTACCTGGAGGTTGGCAACCCTATTGGCTAACACCTGACGTTATTATTGAAGCTGTCATCTTTAACTATTTACATCAGGATTAATTACTAGAGATTCAATGAGGGTATGTTGATACTTTTTTTTCTACTGTCTAGTCACAGCTGTCTTATGGCGACCCTGTAGGGTTTTCAAGGCAAGAGATGTTCAGAGGTGGTTTGCCATTGCCTGCCTCCATGTCACACCCCTGGTATTCCTGGGAGGTCTCCCATCCAAATACTAGCTAGAGTCAAGGCTGAGACTGTGTGACTGGCCCAAGGTCACCCAGCAAGCTTCCATGGCAAGAGTGGGGAATCAAACCTGCGTTTCCCAGGTCCTAGTTCGACACCTTAACCACTACACATGAAAAATTGTGTCCCTTTTGTAGATAAATGTCCTCAATCTTTAGGGAATGATCCAGATTGATGAACAAAGCATTTTCAAGTAATTTTGATTTCTATGGGAAAGGGCTTACTTAGCTCTCTCCCACTGAATCAGTGAGACAGTGTGCTCAACTTTGGTTGCAAGTTCCTTACTTAGGAACTTTGAATTAAATTAGATTTGAAATGTCTGAGTTAAAATCATTGGCTTGGGTACCGTGAAGTGCAAGCAAAAATATAAATGGATTTAGGGCTGTTCCACTTGCTCAATATCTTGTGCAACACTGGTAGGGTTGCCAACTTCCAGGTGAGGCCTGGAGATCTCTCAGAATTACAGCTCATTTCCAGATGAAAGAGAAAATGGCTGGAGAAAAAGGCTACTTTGGAGGGATTATACCCTGCTGAGCTCCTTCCCATCTCCAAAGCCCAACTTTTCCAGGCTCAACCCCCAAATCTCCAGGAATCTCACAACCCAGAATTGGCAACCCTAAGTGCATTGAGACTGGGAAGGGCAGCCATGAAGAGCTAGAAAAGATTCTTAAGCGCAAGGATGTGTCAAGTTAATTCATGCCATCCTATTCCCTATTACAATGTATGGGAGTGAAAGCTGGATAATGAAGAAAGCTGATAGGAAGTAGATTCCTTTGAAATGTGGTGTTGGATATCGTGGCCTGCCAAAACAACAACAACAAATCAGTGGGTCATAGATCGAATCAAGCCTGAACTGACCCTAGAAGCTAAAATGACTAAACTGAGGCTGTTGTACTTTGGTCACATTATGAGAAGTCAAGAGTCACTGGAAAGGACAATCATGCTAGGAAAAGTTGAAGGCAGCAGAAAAAGAGGAAGATCCATCAAGCAATGGATTGACTCTATAAAGGAAGTCATGGCCCTCAGTTTGCAAGATCTGAGCAAGGCTGTTAAAGATAGGACGTTTTGGAGGATACTGATTCATCGGGTCACCATGAGTCGGAAACGACTTGACGGCACTTAACACACACACGCAAGTGAATTCCTCTCTATTGGTTATAGAGCCCAGAAATTGCTCAAGCAGAGACACAAATGGGGATACAGTAAATCTGACTTAGTACAAGGGACTACCATGGGTTTTTTCTTCCACTTCTGGTTTTGCCAGCGGTCTAGTGCATCCAGACATTTAGCACAGGATCCAACCCGTTAACTTAAAGTCACTGCCTCCCTCCCCTAACAGTTGCATCCTGAATAAGTTTATGTAGCGTACTCTTCCTTGTATTTCAGACAGCACCTTTTCCCCTCATTTGGAATAGTTCCATTTTTCTTTCCTTTGGCGTACACAATTTATGTAGCACTACACATTGCACAGTTATGCCCTTGAGCTAGGTTTCTCTTTGCTCGTAATGGTAAAAGGTACTCCACGAAAACGTGTACCTTAAAGTGACAATTTAAAATGCAAGTATAGCAAAGTGAGCTCCCTTTAACCATAATGCGAGTTGATCTTTCAGCATTCAAATTATAGTTAACTCCCGGGGGCATGGGAAAAAAGTAAGTCGGCTGATGTGGAATCTCGGTCAAGAGATCTTTTATCCTCCGGCTTAGTAAATCCCAAATGCTGGGGTGGGGGAGAGAGGGGGAGGTGTTGTACAGACCTCTTTGTTTCCAGTTGTCAAGCTGCATGAAAAGCAACTGCTCCATTACTTTAAAACAGCGAATGCACGTTAATATTGCAGTTACCTGAGGCTTGCTAATAGTTTCCTACACTTCGTGCTATTTGACTGCTAATGGTTCACAAGGCAGATACACAAACATGGAGAGGTACAGACACATGCAAGTACAATACATGCCACTGTTGAGATACAAACTATAGTGAGAGAGAGAGAGAGAGATGGTAGCGCTTGGGGGGGGGACGACGACTCTTAAGTACTCTTGCCCTAAAAAGCATAAAGGCAATTCACTGATTGGTCATTCATCATTGCTGTTTTCAAATAATCCACAGACATGATACATAGAGGTAACGGTGGAGAATTAAGTGTAGTCAAACTCTGGAAGGAAAGGAAGGCCAGTTCTAGGGAGCAGATGTAGGAAGATACCTCTCTGCATTGTTTGTATTTCACTATTAAAGAAGCCACATTCAGTTTCTGGCTGACCATAAAAATTCCTGAGAAGAAAATTGTGACAAAATGTATTTCCCTTATTAATTTTCTTTAGCTATAGTTGTATACTCCCTAAATACTTGTACGTCCTGACTTGGATGGCCCAGGCTAGCCTGATCTCGTCAGATCTCAGAAGCTAAGCAGGGTCAGCCCTGGTTAGTATTTGGATGGGAGACCACCAAGGAAGACCAGGGTTGCTGTGCAGAGGAAGGCACTGGCAAACCACCTCTGTTAGTCTCTTGCCATGAAAACCCCAAAAGGGGTAGCCATAAGTCGGCTGCGACTTGACGGCACTTCACACACACACACACACACACAAATACTTGTATAAAACTGGTTTAAAAGTCTGATGGTAATTAACGTTAAAGGGACATTGTGAGAATTAATTAATTGGCAAATATTCTGTTTGGTCCTTTGATAACATAAAGAGCTACACCAGCACTAAAGTCCCTCGTAATTATTTCTTTCATCCTTTTTTCCCCTGTTTGAAACAGAGCTCCTTCCTCAGTTACTTTTTTGAAAGCAAGTTTTTACAAGCTTCGGATACAAATCTTGACATGCAGTTTGGGTGATAATGGTGACTGATAGCTGAAGATCAGCTACCAAAGTTTAGGTTCGATATGCCCAGAAAATGGCCTCCTAGACTATGTTTCAGCATTCACCTTTGGACACCCACCTAGAGGGTTGCACAAAAACGGGACGTCTCATTTATTTCACTGTTGGTGATGTGCTTTGTGTGCAGTCCTATTGAATAGAAAGGTGGGTCCTGCTCATACAGAACCTCGTGTGTCTCAGAGCTTCTCCCAGCTTGAAATCATGGCTAGGGTTGTGCAAAATAAGAATAAGAATTCGGTAAATTTCGGGGTCCGGTTTATTGGGCCTGATTTTTTCCAGAAAACCTAAAATAAGCCGAATACCCATACTGGTAAAAAAAGTATTTCGGCTTTATTTCCGGGTTTACAAAAAAAAAAAAAAAGTTCATTATAGGGATTATTTTCGAAGCTCCTGTGGGGGCATTTTTGGAGGTAGAATTGCCAAATTTTTAGGGACTCTCCTTGCATGAACCCCAAAGTTTGGTGAAGATTGGGTCAGGGGGGTCTGATTTTATGGGGACCCGAACGGGTTGCTTACCCTTGTCCAAAGAATGTAGGAAAACTCAGTTTCCCATGAGTGCTTGCAATGGGCCCATGCATAGCATTGCAAGCATTCATGGGAAACTGCATTTTCCCATGATTCTTGGTTGAGGAAGAAGGCGGCCATTACAGGCTCTGAAAAGTACTTTTAAAATTCTCCCAGGGGCATATTTCGAGGTAGAGTCACCAAATTCTCAGTGTAGCTGCAAGGGACTCTCCTTACATGAACCCCAAAGTTTGGTAATGTTTGGGAAAGGGGGTGTGATTTTATGGTGTCCTGAAGGGGTCACCCCCCTCCATAAAGAAGCATTGTAAACTAGCCCAATCTTGTCAGATTTCAGGAGCTAAGCAGGGCCGGCCCTGGCTAGTATTTGGATGGGAGACCACCAAGGAATACCAGGGTCATTATGCAAAAGCAGACAATGGCAAAGGCAATGCAAAGGCAGCTTAGAAAGAAGGTGGTTAAGGGGAGATATGATAGAGGTATTCAAATTATGCATGGTATGGTGAGAGTGGACAGGCAGAAGCTTTTCTCCCTCTCTCATAATACCAGAATGTGGAGTCATCTGCTGAAGCTGGAGAGTGAGAGATTCAAAACTGATAAAAGGAACAACACATAGTTAAATTGTGGAACTCCTTTCCCCAGGGTGTGGTGGTGGCTGCCAATGTGGAAGGCTTGCAAAGGGGAGTGGACATGTTCATGGAGGAGAGGGCTTTGTCTTTCCCATATTTTCTTTGTGGAGACTCTTTCTCCATCCAGCCCTGTCAAGTGGGCATGATCATCCCTCAAGTATATCATCTCCCCTCCTTTTCAAATTGGATGGTCCAATAAGAGATCTCCCTAGGCTGTCCGTGTTTGTCAGCTTGCTTGTGCACACCCTGCCCCTATCACTTATTCACTCATCTCACTCAGGCCTTTCTCTTTGAAGTGGTAAACTGATATAAAACATACATTTTCTGATTTCTGGTGGGAATTCACAATCCAGACAAACATTCCCTGAAGATAGAAATTCAGCACATCAGGCAGAAGGTCGGGGTAGAATAATTCTCTCTAACATGATTTTTCATTTATGAGTGCCATCTATTACTTTACCTATTGGTGTTTCATAGGACTTTGTATAGTTTTATGGTTTTATCTATGATGATTTTATTGTATGGAATGTGTGTAGGCCGTGGAGTGAGGACGGGTACAAAACTAAATAAATAAATAAAATGTATGCATTTGCTTATTTATTTATTTATTTAATTTCTATCCTACCCCTCCCCAGCCAGGGTTGACCTCAGAGCCTCAGAACATAATGGAAGTATAGTACATGTAACATTCCTATGGGTAATACTTAATTTACATGCTGATAAATTGATTTAGTTCAGTCTACATGTAGACCTTCCTGGAATTTCAGATTTAGACACAAGCTGGGCCTATGATGATTTTTGTTTAGACCTCTTATACTTGATCATCATTGCCCCTTACCCAGGATCACTTTTAAAATATTGCTCTTGAGAAATATATGACTTTTTAATAAAAAAATACACACACATATAAATTGCTTTAAATGTTGTACAGTGGAGGTTCCCAGCATGGTGCCTGTGGGTGCCATAGTGCCTTTTGTGGTGCCCGCCAAGTGTTTTTTAGAAAGCGGGCAGGGCCAAGTGGGGCATCTGTCCAGCAAGGTTTCTCATGGGCCACTGGAGAATTGACTGGCTGTGCATATTTAAAGAAACAAAAACAAAAAACATTGCTTTGGCAGTTCACTGTGTGACTGTAAGCTATGGCAGCTATTTTCTGGCTGGTTCCGTCTCCTACAAAAACCATTTTGGGGATCCCTGCTATACAGCAATATCTAATGAGGTGCTGTGGAACCCAGGAAGGACGGTGCTGCTGCAGTCGTCTTCCTTGTGGGCTTCCTAGAGGCACCTGGTTGGCCGCTGTGTGAACAGACTGCTGGACTTCATGGGCCTGGGTCTCATCCAGCAGGGCAGTTCTTAGGTTCTTATTAGATAGTTAACCCATGAATGTTTTCAATTAACTTCATACGACTTTGCGACCAGAACGAATATTCTGTAACAACACTTTGGTTATGCAGACAAATAATCTATATAGGCTTCAGAAGACATCTTTTGTGAGTCTGATTTCTAGTTTATAGCTCTTCTTTTTGTTACAAATTACTCATGTGGAGAATGCAATCTTTCTTTGTAAAGCTCCTTAAGAGATCATTTCTTACTGGAATTCATGCAGATATAAGTATTTCTAATCTCTCTCTCTCTCTCTCTCTCTCTCTCTCTCACACACACACACTTTAATGAGACATACAACTGATTGATGTGAGGAACAAAATCAGAAACTATCTCCCATTAAATGCTTCAAGTTACTTCCATGTGATTTCTGAGTTAATTGTGGTGTAGTGAGCCAGTGTGATGTAGTGGTAAAGAGCAGTGGTTTGGAGCAGTAGTCTCTAATCTGGAGAACCAGATTTGATTCCCCATTCATCCCCATGAGCGGCAGATGCTAATCTGGTGAACTGGGTTGGTTTTCCCACTCCTACACATGAAGCCAGCAGGGTGACCTTGGGCTAGTCACACCTCTCTTAGAGCTGTCTCAGCCCCACCTACCTCACAAGGTGTCTGTTGTGGGGAGCTAAATCAGTGACTCTCTTTTGCTATGCGAGGACTCTTTCTCTGGAGTAGAACTCCTCACTTAGCAGAAGTAAGCCAATGGATCCAGAGTAGGGTTGCCAGGTCCCTCTTTGCCACCTGCGGGTTTTTTTTTTTGGGGGTGGAGCCTGAGGAGGGCGGGGTTTGGGGAGGGGAGGGACTTCAATGCCATAGAGTCCAATTGCCAATGCCATAGAGTCCAATTGCCAGTGGCTGTGAAGACTTCGGCGTGAAGCCATGTTTATTTAATGCAAGCTGCTAGGCACTAAGAAGAGATTGCTTTTTGATGCACTACTCATTGATGAACTTTGAGTTTCATTTTATAATCCTGCAAAGCATCTTGAGAACTCTGTTTCCAATTTTGCAAACACAGTATGTGCTATAGAAAATTGGACATATGTAAATGTTGTTATGTATGTTATGTGTAATTGTGTGTTTGTTTAACACTTGGTAACAGGTGGTGAGCACTTAGCTATTAAGTTGTAAATTGTATATTGCATTTTGTAGAATATAGAATAGTATTTTTAATCGAGTTGAGTCCTTGCTGTTTAATTTTGCTAGCCACACAGCTTACAGAAAAAGTGTTCTTTCCTGCCAGTACCTGGAGGCTGGCAACCCTAATCCAGTCTTGCGCATTCCCAACTGTTAATGCACCTGCATTAAAATAAAAATGTTTTCCCGATCCATTTTTGGTTGCTACTGTATTAGTTTTAGAAGATTGTTTGTTTGGAGTAGCGCCTGTTTAGGGAGAAGCAACTTTCTCCCTCCCACTCTTCGGAAATTTGACTAAACGCTTTTGGCCTCTCTTGCACTCCCTTTGTATTCTCCCTGAATTTTTAATGAGAAGAAATCTATATATACTTATGTGAATCTAAACAGAAATTCCACTTGCTTGAGCATTTTTATTTTTCTTGTTTCTCTCAAAATATCCTCCAATATTTTGCCTGAAGGAAAAACCTCAAAAACTCAAATTTCTTTGTAGGCTTTAGCAGAAATGATTATTTTTGTGCTAGATTAATGCAGTTTTGGAACTATAATATGTTGTGCAAGGAAAAAAAATACACGTGCCTCCCAAAAATATAGGCTGTATGATCCTTTTGGATAAGACCTGGTTTCATTTGGTTTGCTTCCTGATTGTGGATAGTCACCCCATAGAACCACAATGCACTCTGATCTTGCTTACAGGGATATTTTGCTGATTTATCTTATGTTTTGCTGATTTATCAGTTTTGCTGATTTATCTTATGTAACCCATTGCTATCAATACCATTATTAGGCTGTTTGTCATCCTTCTTTGGGTACCTGGTTTTTCTGGGTTGAGGTTTTTCTTCTCCTTTCTGTTTTGGCTTCTTCTTCTTCTTTTTTCATTTGGGATGTGTCAGGTGTTGAACTGAAAGACAGAAGAAGAGGCTCAAGGGTTTGGAAATTCTCCTTTTGGTAATGTTTCCTAGGTCTGATGACCAGCCAAGAATGTTGCCTTTGGTATCCTAGAGCAGAACTCCATCAGGAACTCAACTTGGAGGTTGACAGGAGGTGATATTCAGCTGGGAAGCATTCTGGCTTCCTGTAACCACAGTAGTTATTTCCTAGCATTCTGCACCCGACACTTGTCTGTAGGGTTGCCAACCTCCAGGTGGGGGCTGGAGATCTCTTGCTATACAGCTGATCTATAGGCAGCAGAAACCAGTTCCCCTGGAGAAAATGGCTGCTTTGGCAATTGAACAGTATGGCATTGAAGCCCCTCCCCTCTGAAAATCCTGCCCTCCTCAGGCTCCACCCCCAAAATCTCCAAGTATTTTCCAGCCTGGAGCTGGCAACCCTACTTGTCTGGGAGCTGCACGTAGCAGAGGTTGCACACTTCCCAAAGAACCTGGAATCCGAGGAGGATTTGGACAAATGTGATGAGCATTTGAGTTTAGGAACACAAAAACAAGGAAACTGAATACATATTGCAGTATTGGACAGCTCAGATTACTGTAGATACTTAGTAAAATAAGGATGTGAACAGTGGTTCCAAGAAATTCCGCAGGTCATATCAGAACTGATTTGGTTCCTTTCAGAATTCCTCTAATGTTTCACCTGGGGAAAAACTCCCAGAGTCCCGTCTAGTTTCACTTTGGTGGCAACCTACTAAAGCTGCCAACCTCCAGGTGGTGAAGGAGGAAAAAACACACCTCTGTACAATTATCTGGAAGATAAGGAACTCAGTACAGGAGCGAATATGTTAGAAAATAGCAAAATGTACTGAGTTCCTTAACCTCCAGGTGGTGGCTGGAGATCTCCCGCTATTACAACTGGTGTCCAGGCGACCAAGATCAGTTCATCTGAAGAAAATGGCTGCTTTGGAAGGTGGACTCTATGGCATTATACCCCACTGAAGTCCCTCCCCTCCCCAAACTCTGCCCTCCTCAGGCTCTACCCCCAAAATCTCCAGGTGTTTTCCAATCCGGAGATGGCAACCCTACAACCTAGAGTTGTGCAGAACTCTTTGGAAATGTCAACTTTGTTGTCTGCTGTGTGCTGTGAAGCAGCCCCATACAAAACTCTTAAATAAATACATTTCCCAGTCTTGGTGAAACTCTTTTGCTTTCCCTTGAACGTCGTCTGATGTTTCCGAAGAGTGCATTCTGAAGGTGCTCTGGATTTTTCCTTTAAGCAACTTGTGGTAAATATGGGCTCTTGGTACTAGTACCAACTACCAACCGATATGATAATTTACACAGGAAGCACTCCGCTTTTCATGTCCTTGCTTCTGCTTATCTTGGAGTCGATTATTTTCAAGAGGAGAGATGCTTGACAAAACTTGCCGGTTGACACCTGCCTGTCTGTGGGAGGGAACTGAGCCACGCTGCCACCGTCTAATTAGCAGTAATGGTATTCTCCATGCTTTCTGCTTGGGCTATAACACAAGCCTGCGTAGACAGCAGTGAACGCGTTATTAAATTACACAGTCCCCTAAGCATGCACCGTTCCTCAGCGCCCCGGTTCTTCATGCTTTGGTGAACCAATTCTGCTCTCTGACTCTGCCCACTCTTGATGAGCTGATGGCGGGGATTTAGGCACTTGCCAAGTTTTTCCGCTGTTTCTGTGTCCCTGATCAACTCGGTGGCTGGCTGGCTGGATGAAAGCACTGAAAAGGAAAGGCCCATCAAATTTGACTTGCCCTGCAGGGAGAAAAGGCCTTTTTATAGACGTTCAGCATCGTTCAGTGGAATTCACACTTCAGGGCAGGAATTTACCTGCAGGACATGAGAAATGTTAAGGCACCCTGTTCACGCAACATTAATCTAGAGACTGTTGACAACATAGTAGTGTTTTGTGTTCTGCCAGCCTTGAGACCACCATATAAATATCTTCCAAAGCTGCCTGCTGAACTGAATAAATATTAAATATTTTTATTTCAACGGTGCAGTTCTACAATTATTGGCTCCTATGATTAATGACAGTTTCCTCTGAATTTTTACACGGAACAACTTTTTCCATCAGGGCAGTCGCTTTCCAAGAATAACCGGAGGTACTTCTCGTGTTCTGATTTACCAAGAATCGCACAGTTAACACTTGTTTTAATTAACCAGTTGATTTCTGAACTCCCTTCCATTGTCTCAGTGAATTTAAGAAGCCACCTTGGGGACTGTCTACTTTTATGCATCGTGAGGTTCAGAATGTCAGGTTCGCTCAACAAAATCATCAATCAAAATTTCTGGATTCATGTACGAAAACTTCTCTGCCAAACAGAGATGGCAGCTTATAACCACAATTGCAGCAAGCACATGTGGCTTTCTTTCGTCATCCCATTTTCAAGGTACTCTTTGTAATTATACATGCAGTATTGGAAATGTAAGGAATAACATAAGTTAAGGATGTTGTAAAATATGCTGGGACCATACAAAAGCAGTCTAGAGCTGGGTGTCAAACTCAGTTGTTACGAGGGCCAGATATGACATAAATGTCACTTGGTTGGACTCTAAGAGAACTGTGACTAGCCCAAGGTCACCCAGCAGGCTGCATGTGGAGGAGTGGGGAAACCAACCCGGTTCACCTGATTAGTGTCTGCTGGCCATGTGGAGAAATGGGGAATCAAACCCGGTTCTCCAGATTAGAGTCCACCACTCCAAACCATCGCTCTTAACCACTACACTATGTTGGCTCTCTTCCATTTAAAAAATTGAAATAATTCTATCAGAAGCCAAACTTTACAAGCAATCTGCCCCCCCCCCTTTTCTGAAACTGTGGCAGATAATATGGGAAGGAGCACAGCAATAACAGGCATTCCACCCCACCCCCACCCATTTCTCTCAAGGTTTTTAAAATGAATGAATATTTATTAATAGTTGTTGCTGTTATGTGGCTCTGGGCTGTGTGTGGATAATGATAATTGTCATGTAAACCTCTATACTGCTATTTTGGTTTCACTAAGGACTGCCAGCATGATGAAGTATCAAGCCTTTTTCTTTTCCCAACTTCACCTAAGGTGTTGTGGGGCTTACTTCTGAATCGGGATTATACTATTAAGAAGATCACACTTATATAAATGCAGTAGAAAGAGAGAGAAAATGAAGAAAGAGAGAGTGTACGGACAATTAGTGTTACAAGAATTAAATACTGAGGTGTTTGAGTACTGGTGTTAAGGTACTTGCTGTTAATTGTGAAACTGATTCAAGCTTGCTTCTTGAGTCTTGAGGGTAAAATCCAAACTTAGAAGTGCTTTGAACAGAATGCGACAGCACAACAAAAAAAGACAAGGTACATTTGAATGCTCCAGATGACCAAGATCTAAGGTGGCCGAGTCCTCTGGTGGGAAAGATTTAGGGTGGGGATTGCATGCGCATGTCTGTGAGCAATGCGATCCCATTGCTTTTGGTTTACTTCCAGAAGCACTGCAACACAACATGATGATTTAATCCCCCCCTTATTTGAGTGGTAAATCATCCCATCATGCTGTGGGACTTCCGGAAATAAACTGGAAATGATGGGATCACACAGCTCACAGCTGCACGTGCAATCCTTGCTGTGAGCTGACCGATGGATTGGCAGATGATTGCCCACCATCCCAAGCCACCTGGGAACCCTACCAAGATCAGTTCCCCTACAGAAAATGGCTGCTTTGGAAGGGGGAGTGTATGGTGAACTGAGATCTTTCACCTGGAGATCAGTTGTAATAGCGGGAGATCTCGAGCCACCACCCGGAGGTTAAGCAAAGTGAAATAAGCACTGATGGCAAAAACGAAATCAAATATTTTAATTCAGAAAATCATCTCAAAGACACTATATATCAATAGAATACAATATATAAATGCAAAATGGAAATCCCAACAAAATGTGAACAAGGCCACATATAATTCCTAGCCTATGACATAGGAATCCTGAGCCGCGTGAAGTTGTAATCCCGGCGAAAGTCCACGCTCCCAGCGGATGCTTGCGAGGCGTGTCTTGCAAAGTCCCAGAAGTGCATTCCGCAGCTGCTAGAAGAGCACAATCTTCAACCGGGAGCAAACAAGGTTCACAGAAGGAAAGTGAACCTGCTAAATCCCAAGATGGGGATCCGGTGTAACACCCATTTTGCCATAGCTTTTTCCATAGGGAAATTTTTTTTTAGTGGCATAAGATGAATGTCTATCTCTAAATGAAATTAAATGAACGGGACTAATATTAATCCATATTGCTAATGTCTGAAAATTATATGAGAAATGTATACAAAATATACAAAATGAGGAATAGTTATTTTATACATACCACATTGCCAAAAGTACGTGACTGTGTAAGATCAGCTAATAGCTATCCGTTTGAGCCGCAAACCTTGCCTTCCTCAGGCTCCACCCCCAAAACCTTCCACTGATGGCAGAGAGGGACCTGGGAACCCTAGGTTAATACCAGGCCCTAAGCCATGCCCATGTTCTCCATGTTCTGCAGGAAGATGTTGTTTTAAGAGGGTAGGACATTGTTTGATGGTCTCCCCAGTGTCAAGTCAAGTGAGTCTATTTATATAGCCATAGGCAGTTACAAAGTATCCTAAAATATTTACAAAATTTAAGAAAACTAATTAAAAATTAGTTACAGGATAAAAAGTAAAACAATAGTTATCACACAATCACAAATTGCCGTGTCCCAGGACCAGAGAAGCAGGGTCAAGAGTGGTCCAAGGTCCAAGCCGTTTTATCTGTAGAGTTTCATTCTAAGTAGTATAAACGCAGTCCAAGAGAATAGTGAGGAGTCAATCCAGAGTCATAGGCAAACAGAGTTCCAAGGTAAAGTCACAAGGTGGTAGCACAAGTTGTTTCCATGTCCATCTGGATGCAAGCCTCTGCTTGACTCAGCACTCATTGCCAGAGGAGATTCATTATTTTCACTGTTGTCAGCTGGCAGTGCTCTTAGTTGTGCTTGCAACCTAGCACTTCTCCTATGCTTGAGTAGGACTGATCTACTCTTCCTGCATCGCTGCTCCAGAGGCTGTGGAGGGCTGCTGTCCGACGCAGGTGAGACCCCTGCCCTGGTTGGTTGTAGGCCCCGGGGGAACATTCATCGCTTTGTGCCTGCTCTGCCTGCAATGGTTCTTCCCTTTCACTGTCTGCTGCTTCCAGGTCTTCTTCCTCAGAGGAAGCCTCAGAAGTCTGACTCATGACACTGTCTGTTTATCTGTGTGTGTGTGTGTGAGCAAGAGGGAAAGGAAGGAGTGTGCATGTGTGGGGTCTTCCTGTGCTCCAGCACAACAGCTTCACTCATCCGAGCCAGGCCTTCTGAAGGTCCCAACCTGCCAATGGGCAAAATCAGCAACTTCCTACACCCATGTCCTCTCTAGGGTTGTGTAAGCCCTTGGCCCAATCTGAACCAAAAACCACATCAGAGACAGTCAGGTCCAAAGAAGTTGGTTTTTACTGGTCAAATAGGTTAACAGAGCATAAAGAAAAGGTGACAGCAATGGAGCTTGCTGGCTTGCACTTGGTAATATAAAAGCATGAAGAAAAGCAAGAGATTACAAAACACAAACAGCGCTGTGGTTCTCACAGCTTCAAAAGAGTTTAGGTATGCATAACAGTCCTTGAAGGCTGGTCAGTGGGAAAATGAAACAAACTGAGACACAGGCCTGACAGGTTGCCAACCTCCAGGTAATGGCTGGAGATCTCCTGCTATTACAACTGATCTCCAGCCGACAGAAATCAATTCCCCTGGAGAAAATGGCCTCTTTGGCAATCGGGCTCTATGGCATTGAAGTCCCTCCCCTCCCCAAACCCCGCCCTCCTTAGGCTCCGCCCCAAAAACCTCCCTCTGGTGGCGAAGAGGGACCTGGCAACCTACGTCTTTTCCGTTACAAAAGGCTTCGCAAAATTACTTGGATGAATTATTGGGGACTGTGGTCTGTACTACTGTGTATAGTTTGCTATGGGTTGGCTCCCATTGTGTAATTTTGCATCATTTAATGTGTCATGTTAATACTTATGCTTTGTTTTAGTTCTGCTTTTTAAACTTCTGGTTGGATCTACAATCCAAATCCTATTGTATTTTTTATTGGATGTTCCACCTTATCAATTGTATTGACTCATATTAAGCTACTTTGATTTAAATCAGTCCGCCCTGCTTTACTTTATTCTCATATATTTTCATCGTCTCCCAAAACAAACATTTTCCTGCATTCCTTATTTAAGGACTCTTCTGGTACTAGTTATTAGGAATTTTTCATGCAAAAAAGATAACTGTTGGTTTCGGCGATGCAGTCGACGTCCTGGCACTTAAGGTAGCAAACTGAACTCAAGCGGGGATCTGAGAAGGAGGGGAGGGATAGGAGAAGAGCGGGGAAGCGTGCCTGTTCACGCAATCCATTAAACAGCCTCGCCTGCCAAGTCAGTGTACATTAGCTAGTTTTGTAACTTCAACAAATTCCATCCAATCTTTCATTCCACTGACCTAATTTAACAAGAAGGAAATTCAATAACAACCGCTAACGTCAAAGAATTATTTCCCCAGAGAAATTTAACAACACTTTGACATCGAATTTGAATGTGCAAAGAGCAGAGTATACATGCCTATGTGACCAGGAGTGTGTGAGTGTGTGTGTGGTGGGGAGGAAGATTTGTGTAAAGACTATCTCTCAAACACAGGTATCCAAAAGTCTTCCAGCTGGTAAAAAAAATGGGGGGGGGGAAATCTATGGAGAATGCTGTGAATTGTACTTTTATTGCTTCATATCCTACTTTGATATAATTGAAGGTTTGCTGGGCTGAAATAGGTGACCAATGGAATTGGATACTTTCCCCTATATGCACATTAACAAATGCACATATATTGATAAATCATCTGCAAGGGGAATATTTGCCATAAGAAGAAGAGTTGGTTTTATATCAAACTGGCTTACAATCACCTTATCTTCCCCTCCCCACAAAAGGCACCCTGTGAGGTAGGTGAGACTGAGAGAGCTCTAAGAGAGTTTTGACTGGCTTAAGGTAACCCAGCTGGCTTCATGTGGAGGAGTGGGGAAACCAGCCCAGTTCACCAGATTAGCATCTGCTGCTCATGTGGAGGAGTGGGGAATCAAACCTGGTTCTACAGAATAGAGTCCACTGCTCCAAACATAAACATAATCTATGTCCCAACATTCATGAGTGTGAAAAAGGCCATCAAATCACAGCTGACTTAAGGCAACCCAGTAGGGTTTTCAAGGCAAGGGACCTCAGAGGTGGTTTGCCATTGTCTCCTAGGCATAGCAATCCTGGTATTCTTTGGTGGTTTCCCATCCAAGTACTAGCCCGGACTGACCCTGCTTAGCTTCTGAGATCTTCTGAGATCAGGCTAGCCTGGGACATCTAGGTCAGGGCCCTGACGTTCATACGCTTACCAAAAGAGCCTTGTGTGCAGCAGTGCGTTGAAGCACACAAGCATCTGTCCCACTGAACAGATGGTTACCACAGTAATGTTTTGTAGCTGTAGACAAATGAAGGGTGTGTCTGCCTGGAATCAGTTCCATCTCAAAGAAGAACTGGTTTTTTTATGCCAACTTTCTCTACCACTTAAGGGAGAATCAAACTGGCTTCCAACCACCTTCCCTTCCCCACAACAGACACTCTGTGTGGTAGGTGGGACTGAGAGAGCTCTAAGAGAACTGTGACTAGCCCAAGATCACCCAGATGTCTTCATGTGTAGGAGTGGGGAAACTAATCCAGTTCACCAGATTAGTGTCCACCACTCATGTGGAGGAGCAGGGAATCAAACCCGTGTCTCCAGATCAGAGTCCACCACTCCAAACCACCGTTCTTAACCACTACACCATGCTGGCTCCTAGAGCTGAGGGCAGAGATAATTTATTCAGTAACGTTCACATAGGGTTTGATCCAGCCACTTTTTTGGCTCAGTCTTGGGTGTAATTCTCCTCCTTATTACATCCCCCATGCCACATATTCATGCAGGTCCCATGATTCCAAGAATGCCTTTTTGAGGGGTCAAAGGGGTTCCCTCCTTTTTTTTCTTCAAAAGTGTGTGTGTGTATGCATGTATGTATGTGGAGATTTTGGGATGGAGACCTTGGTGGGTACAATGCCATAGAGTCCACCACTCAAAGTATCAGTTTTCTCCAGGGGAACTGAACTCTGTAGCCTGGAGATGAGCTGTAATTCTGGGGGGTCCCCAGGTCCCGCTTAGAGGCCAGCATCCTTAATCTAAATTCAAGGATAGTTTGGGAAGGCAATGGCAAACCACCTAGTAAACATAGTCTGCCTAGTAAACATTGTGATGTGACGTCACTCCATGGGTCAGTAATGACCCATTGCTTGCACAGGGGACTACATTTATTTTTACCTTTACCTTTATAGTTTCTTTTCCAGTCTGTAAATCCTTTGGTACAGAACATGGCAGGTCAATTTGGCAGATCTGTCCATTCTCCAATGCTTAGGAGATGTAGGTATTTTGGTTGAAAGCTTATGAATGGCATTGATAGCCATCTGCAGGTATTTTGTGGAGCACATATACTACAGTGTGGTGTAGTGGTGAGAGCCAGCATGGTATAGTAGTTAGGAGCAGCGGACTCTAATCTGGAGAATTTGGTTTGGCTCCCCACTCCTCCACATGAGCAGCGAACTGTAATCTGGTGAACAGGGTTGGTTTCCCCACTCCGACACATGAAGCCTGCTGGGTACCTTGGGCCAGTCACAGTTCTCTCTGAACCCTCTCAGCCCCACCTACCTCACAAAGTGTGGGGAGAGGAAGGGAAAGCAATTGTAAGCTGCTTTGAGACTCCTTAAAGGAAGACAAAATTGGGGTATAAAAACCAACCTCCTCCTCCTCTTGTCAGCCCAGTGAATGGAGAATTACACCCTTCTAACGCCCTTGAAGTCAGTGGGTATATAGAATTGCAATAAGTGGTAATTGTCACAGTGACTGGGGGGTTGCCATAACAATGGGTCACATTTTAATCACTAATACATCAAAGGTTCCTCGATGTCAATTCATACACAGTTAAGGCTTATTATAGCTAAGATATTATTTGGATGAGATAGTGCCTGAGTTGTAACCACGGGCTTCTTTTTCATCTACATGTACATAGATAAAGCTGATTTCCCTGGTTTCTTATAAAGTAACCAACTTCAGCAGAAACAAAACAACTCATAATTGGCATGTTATCTTGGATTCCAATCTTTGTCATTCAAGCTGTTACCTTCACTATATACACTGTACCCAAATGTGCTGTGAAGGAAGATAATCAATTGCCTTAAAATTAAAATTTCACAGAGTGATAAATAATTTACCATTTGCTGTAAAGCGTAATGACTCATTTATAAGTTCAGATCTACGCAAACATGCATGCTTCTTTCACCTGTTTTAGCATGAATATACTTTTAGGTGATGCAATTCAGATGAGTTATTTAGACAATATAAGAGTAAAGCAAGAAGTAAATGAAATGGTAACCATTATTTGAAAAAATAATAATATATACCCTACTTTTTTTCCCAATCATTGGGACTGAAAGTGCCTTACATAATTAAGAGCTGCTGTAATCTCAATCTCCAAAAATGCAATATGAATAGCAAGAGAGCAAGCCATTTACTACACATCACAGCAAAATAATAAAAAATACTTAGCATTTTTATAGTTCTATAGACTGTTCCAAACATTTACTGTATCAGTGATCAGTACAACAGTCTTGCAGGGTAGATCATATAAAAGCCAACTCTTCTTCTTCATCATCGGACTGTGTTATCTGACATGAAGTAGGGAACCCAGTTCTGACTTATGTGTTCCGTAAAGTATGAGTGGGATTTTCAAACGTTGAACCTTCTCCATGCAGAGTATATGTTTGACTACCAGCATTTTCTGTAGTGGTAATTTACACAATTGAAAGCGGTGAATGTGTTCTCATTCTAAACCAGCTTTGATTAATGCTGTCTTAGTTACAAATGCAGAAGAGGTCTCTCTGTTCTCCCATTTAAGGCTGACTTCCTCAGCTACAGCAGTTCTTGCTGAAGAACTCTGCATCTTAGGAACTTTCTCTATTAGAAAGTTTGCTTCTTGTCATGTTGTATTTCTTCCGATGCATGTGATGTCCTCTTTTGTCATTTAAAGCACCCTAGGGAACTGGGATTCCTCTATTTCTGTGGTTGCGAAAACTGCCTTTGCATTAGCCTTTAAGTGCCCCTTGGTAACAAGATTAATAAAACACTGGGTTACTTGTAAGTCAAATCAGGCAGAAAACATTTCAAGTAAAGACCGTGGTATTTAATATGTAAGTGCTAATGGTATGAATCCACCAGTCTCCTTGATGAATGTTCTCGGAAATCTTATATTCAGAAGTTAAAGGGAGGGGTGATTCTACGGGGAAACGAGCATTTATCTGCACAACTCATATTTTTTTTCCTGGGGATTTCATGTTCCACTAAGCTGCTGAATGCATTTTGTGAACCTCTGATTAGGTGACAGTTACTAGATAACCTTTACAGTTGCTACATCAGCTGTTTGTTTTAAGCTCAGGGGGAAATCACCAATTTGCTGTATGATTTTGCAGTTACACTGCCAACAACAATGTGAAATCTCATGCCGACAAAAGGCAAGTTTCTCCAGGTTGCAGTTATATATATGTACATGTGTACATTTTTCTTTCTTCTTCGCTTTTAAGGTTTCAGCGATGCATAGACGCAAGGCGAGCTGTCACAAAGTGCTTGGATGTGTGTGCGGCTGAAGTGGGAACGAAAACATATTCTACAGCAACGAGCCTTCTCCATCCTGCAGCCAAAGGCATTGGAAAGGACAATCAGAAGTGAAAAACTATGGTGATACAACAGGTCCTGCTGCTGGTGCTGCTCTCTGTGTGCCTGTTGCACCCCTGTTTGACTGCAATGGTGTTCACCAGGACTGCGGACCACCAGCCAAAAAGCTTTGTGACCCGTGGAGCAGGGAATGACGGGAAAGCGTTGCACCGCCAGAAACGAGGCTGGATGTGGAACCAGTTTTTCTTGCTGGAGGAATATACGGGGTCAGATTACCAATATGTGGGCAAGGTAGGTCTTGCAGTATCATGCTGGCTTTTATTCCAATGCCTTGCAATAATTTAATGAGAAGAAATTGTCTTTGGGGGGAAATGTTTGATATGCAGCCTGGGGTGGGGGGAAGTTCTGCCTTGAAACAATCTAAAGGTTTTGAGGGTTAGATTTGCCAGCTCTGGGTTGGGAAATACCTGGAAGTTTTGGGGGTGGAACCTGAGGAGGGAGGGACCAATGGACCATAATGCCATAGAGTCCTCTCTCCAAAGGAGCCATTTTCTTTAGGGAAACTGATCTTGGTCATCTGGAGATCAATTGCAATAGCAGGAGAGCTCCAGGTACCACCTGAAGGTTAGCAACCCTATTGAGGGTAGAAGTTTTTAGTTTAAATGTGAATGGTCAAGGGAGAACCAGATATTTCATGTGTATTTCTGACTTCATGGATGCCAGTGCTGCGTTTCCTTTGAGTTCAGGATAGCAAAGTTCTTCCCCACACCTATTGGGTAAAAACATTTTCTCTCTGTATTGCTTGTATTATTTGTATGCATGACTCTGGAACATAAAATGTCCTCTGCCTTCCAGTCTTGACTCTGTCACCTTGGGAGAGAGTGACCCTCACTAACAAAAGTGGTGGGAAAGGGATTTTAGCAGTAAACATCAGAAGGATTATTAATTTCATGAATGAAAGAGTTTTATGGTCTATAAAAGCTTAGATGAGGAAAGGTCAACCCCTTCTCAAGTCGCTGCACCTGGCTTGGGCCTCTTGAATCCCTATCCTAAGCACATTTACTCCAAAAGCAATCTAGATGGTTTCAGTAGAACTTGCTTCAAAATATGTCTGTATAGGATTGAAGCCTTGGTCTAGTGCAGGTGTCCCCAACCTTTTTGAGCCTCCGGGCACTTTTGGAATTCTGATACAGTGAGTTGGGTGCAGCAACAAAATAGCTACCAGAAAATAGCTGCCACAAGGGGTGGGGGGTGGGGTGGGGGAGCCAGCCACAAAATGGCTGCCACAGTTTACCTCCAGTCACACTGTGAAAATCCTTGCATTGCATCCTTGCATTTAAAAAAAAATCTACACAGCCAATAAATCTCCAATGGCCAATCAGAAGCCTTGCTTGCATTAAAGGAAAGTAGCAGTAAAGCTGAACATCTATGGCCTTACTGAACATGCATTCTAGAACAAGGCAGAGAACTATCTAAAGTGTGTGTGGGTTTGGGGCCAGGTAGGCAGGGGTTCCTCGGCAGATGAGTCAGTATGGAAAGGGTTCCCAGATGGTAGAAAGTATAAAAACCATCAAAGCTGGAGGAATATGCTACAGACAACACTGGCTTTGCATCGAAGTCCTCTCTATGCCTTTTCTTACCCAGAAGATGACATTATGGTGCACGCTAGAAGGCCAGGTTGTCCCCTCTGGTGACATCATTCACTGTGTGGGATTTTTCCAGCCCCCAACATCCAGTGAAGGTGTTTGCACCTTATAAAGAAGCACTCAGACAGAATGTGTGAATTAAACAAGCATCTTCTTCTTCATTTATGGTTAAGGCAGTGATACTATTAGGATTGCCATCTCTGGGTTGGGAAATACCTGGATATTTTTGGTGGTAGAGCCTGAGGAGGGTGGGGTTTGGAGAGGGGAGGGTCTTTGAAGCCATAGAGCCCTAT
Source organism: Euleptes europaea (assembly GCF_029931775.1). Taxonomy (NCBI): domain Eukaryota; kingdom Metazoa; phylum Chordata; class Lepidosauria; order Squamata; family Sphaerodactylidae; genus Euleptes; species Euleptes europaea. The sequence continues at coordinate 88,760,692 of NC_079319.1, read as the reverse complement.
TGCCAAAGTGACTGTTTTCTCCAGGGGAACAGATCTATATTGGCTGGAGATTAGTTGTAATAACAGGAGATCTCCAGGTAGTACCTGAAGGTTGGCAACCCTAATTGTATGGGCTATGAAGGCCAATCCTGTCAATTCTGACTGGCAGCAACTCCCCAAGATGTGAGGTGGTTTTTCACATCATCTATTACCTGATCCTTTGAAAACTGGAGGTGCCAGGTGTACCATTTTTGCTCTTTTTATGAGATTCCTTATATGTAACATCTGTCAAAGCACCTCTCTGTAGTTGACAGGTGTTAAGCTGTCTCCTTGCTTTCCAAAGGCTCTTGCCTTAAAATTCTGAGTTGGACTTCAAGAACAGGATGGCTCGGTTGTATATGGTAGAATGACAGAACGATCAGTGAGTGGGGGCGGCACCGAGGTTAGGTTGCCAGGTCCCTCTTCACCACCAGTGGAAGATTTTTGGGATGGAGCCTGAGGAGGGCAGGGTTTGGGGAGAGGAGGGACTGCAATGCCATAGAGTCCAATTGCCAAAGAGGCCATTTTCTCCAGGTGAACTGATCTCTATCGGCTGGAGATCAGCTGTAATAGCAGATCTCCAGCTACTACCTGGAGGTTGGCAACCCTAACTGAGGTAGATCCTCCACTCTAAACAAAACAGTTGTTTTCATTTAAACAAAAAATGAGTTTCTTTAGAAGTAAAACAGCATAATAGTTTCTGTGTAGTTCATAAGCAGAATGGATTTAGATAGGTACAATTCTTCTTTCTCCAAAGTTCCCTGAACAGAGCTAACCACAAAGGCTTATTTTCTCACTTGTCATCTAGGCTAAACTTCCATAACGCTTAATTTCTTAACGCCGCTTATGCTAATAATGTCCACGAAGAACACAGATTTCTCCCACAGCACTTCACTCTTCACCCACACAACTCTCCCCCACACAAAGCCTCTCAGGACCAACCAGTCAATTCTGCCCCGTCAGGTACAGCTACTATCCCATCATGACACACTTCAATCACCCATCCAGCCCCCTCATTCTTACTCTATAGGTTTGCCTTTATAAACCATAGCAACATACCTATAAAACCCCACATTAAAACAAATAAACATAACACACATACAATATTTACATATGAAAACACCACACCAGGGATTGAACCTGGGACGTTTTGCATTAAATGTAGAGGCTCTACCACTTCTAATGAATAGGGTTGCTAGGTATCTCTTTGCTACTGTCATAGGGTTACTAACCTCCATTTACTAGCTGGAGATCTCCTGATATTACAACTGATCTCCAGCCAATAGAAAGAAGTTCACCTGGGGAAAATGGCCGCTTTGGCAATTGAACTGTATGGCGTTGAAGTCCTTCCCCTCTCCAAACCCCACCCTCCTCAGGCTCTGTCCTCAAAACCTCCCACTGGTAGTGAAGAGGGACTTGACAACCCTATACCATCGGGAGGTTTATGGGGTCAACCCTGAGGAGGGGAGGGTTTGGGGAGGGGAGGGATTGCAATTAGGGTTGCCAACTGCCAGGTAGTAGCAGGAGATCTGCTAATTCAACTGATCTGCAGCCGATAGAGATCAGATCACCTGGAGAAAAATAGCCGCTTTGGCAATTGAACTCTATGGCATTGAAGTCCCTCCCCTCCCCAAACCCCACCCTCTTTTTTACCTGGAGGTTGGCTATCCTACTAATGAAACTGGTAATAAAATTAGGCTCTGTTCTGGAAGTTATTTGTTTATTGATGCCTAGATTTGAGGACATTTTCACTTGTTCGGCCTGGTTGACGCTCCCTTGGAAAAACATTCCGTTGCAATCCATGGGCCACTTCCAAGCATGTGCATTTTGTACTGGGGTGCTAGGTTGTAGAACATCACTAATGCTGGGAACTTATTCAGACAGAGCTATTCCAGAGGGCTGTGCTCAGCACCCTCTGCTCATTTGGAGCCATTCAGAGATAGCCAGAAGGCTTTGTGTTCATGTGCAAATCTCTTAGCAGGGGTTATTCATGCACATTGAAAATCTGGCATTTGAAAGAGAAGATCTCTCCTTCTTTCAGCAGTTCCTTTCCATACTAATTACCACAGTATTTCTGCATCTAGAATTTCTTTTTTTATGCTTTTGAATTCCCTCAGAAGAAGTAAAAAAAAAAAAAAGCGGGGTATTTACTATATGTAGGAGATTCTGGCTCCAAAAACATTTAATTTATGCCACATTACCCTGACTAAATATCCACATCATTTTATGTTGCCTTGCTCAAGAGCAGACTCTCCACTCAAATAACCGTATGTAATGAATGGTTACATGCTAGATTACATATGTTTTATTAATTCAGATAGACCAAATACAATAGAAAAAAAATCATTTTGGCCTTTTCTATGAAGAAAGTTTATGAAAAAATCAATTTATTGAACATTCCAGACCTACATACAAACTTTGACCATTCTGAAGTCAGATTTTTTCCTCTTCATACATGCAGGCTTTATAGACAATGTGAGGGGGGGGAGCTGCACACTTCTCCATAAAGATCTGGATCGATAATTCTTAACCCAGTAAAATGCAAGTTCAGACCACTGCTGCCTTCTTTGACCATGGAATAGAGAAGAGCAAATGTTTTGTGTGTCTAGTTTGCCATCAAGTCACAACTGACTTATGGTGGCCCCATAGGGTTTTCAAGGCATGAGATGTTCAGAGGTGGTTTGCTATTGCCTGCCTCCACTTCATGACCTTGATATTTCTTGGAGGACTCCCATCCCAATACTTGCCAGGGTTGAGGTGAGACTGTGTGACTGGTCCAAGTTCACCCAGCAAGTTTCCATGGCAGAGTGGGGATTCAAACCTGGGTTTACCAGATCCTAGTCTGACACCTTAACCACTACACCATGCTGCCTGACATAAAGGGAAAAAATGAGGTGTTTGGTGGTGCAAGTGCTGTCAAGTCACAGCTGACTTATGGTGACCCCGTAGGGCTTTCAAGGCAAGAGATGTTCAGAGGAGGTTTGTCATTGCCTGCCTCCCTGTCACACCCCTGGTATTCCTTGGAGGTCTCCCATCCAAATACTAGCCAGGGTCGAGGTTGAGAGTGTGTGACTAGCCCAAGATCACCCAGCAAGCTTCCATGGCACGAGTGGAAAATCAAACCTGGTTTTCCAGGTCCAAGATCAACACCTTAACCACTACACATGAAAAGTCACATCCCTTTTGTAGATAAATGTCCTCATCTTTTAGGGAATGATCCAGATGAACAAAGCATTTTCAAGTAATTTTGATTTCTGTGGGAAAGAGCTTACTTAGCTCTCTCCCACTGAATCAGTAAGACAATGTGTTTAACTTTGGTTGCAAGTTCTTTACTTAGTGCCTTACCTAGTGAGGTGTACAGGGCTCAAGTGAACACACAAGGAGAGGGCACTGCTGTGTAGCCAGAAACCAAATGGAGGTTTTCTGGCATCCATCTTTATGATAAACTCCAGAGCCAACTGGGCAAGATCAGGCTTGTCTGCCTGCCTCCCTTTAGGCTTATGCCAAGTACAACCTAGAACAATAAGACAGAAATCCACCTTCTTTAGCATATATTTATCTTACTCCTACAGCTGATAAAGAAACCCCAGTAATCTCCTCAATAATTCAGGGAACCTGGAATCTTTACTCAGCATAGCCTGATGTCCAAACAAACCCATCAAGTCGCCAAACAGCCATGAACCAAGCCCCTCCGAATCCGCCTCTCCTTCCTGAAATACATCTCCCTTCATTTAGAAATCTATAGCAGAACTTAATCAAGAAAACTTAGGTATTGTTCCTATCTCCTGTCTTTTCTCACTCAGCTAATCAAACAGCAATCAAGACTTTGTCCACCAGAAATGTCTGATTACCGGTGACTTCATACTGCCCCAGGATACATTTCAGGTATAAATATCTCCCCTTTGGGCCATGGCAAAGTGTGGCCGTTTTCTTGGATCCACAACATGTGCACCCTGTACTTGCGTGTACAGTTCTTATAGCCTTCCCTATGAAAAGTGCTGGTCATTCCTCGCTCCACACAGCTGCTTCTCTGGGTGTCGCTCCTCTGATCAATAACTATACTTTCCCCTGAGAACCTCACATCCTTGTGTCCACCCCCTCCTACCTTGTATTTCCTACTTCTTGAATGTATCAGGATTTGTGCATTTTGCTACGTGTACACAAATTGATAATTTTTAATAAAACCCTTAAAAATAATAAAAAGCTTGGTTACTGGGAACATTTCACTGATGTGCTCATCCCTGTAAAAATAGGTCTGAAAGATTCCTGATGCCAACCCATTTGCAAAGCTCTACCAGTCTCCTAGCTAATTTCCCCCAATAAAAGGAGACCTCTCTATTTGGCCTAACATCTGCATGGGCTGAGAGAGTTCAGAGAGAACTGTGACTGGCCCAAAGTCACTCACTCAGCAGGCTTCATGTGAAGGAGTGGTGAATCGAACCTGGTTCTCCAGATTAGAGTCTGCCACTCTTAACCACTACACCATGCTGGCTCTCTATTCACAATATACATGGTAAAAAATACATATATTATTTAACACTGTAATTCTAAAAAGACTTTTGGAAGTAAACACCATTGAATAGACCTGCGTAGGATTCTGAGTAGACCTGCTTAGGATTGCTCTATAATAAATGTATAATGCTGATTTACAGATGTATAAAAACACTGAAAAATATGTACATTTTACAGGGAAAAAATAGTGTAAGCAAGAATGAAAACCCTCTGCAGATACTTCATTCCATTCATAGGGTTGCCAACCTCCAGGTGGTGGCTGGAGATCGCCCATTATTACAGCTGATCTCCAGCTGATAGAGATCGGTTTACCTGGAGAAAATGGCTGCTTTGGCAATTGGATTCCATGGCATTGAAGTCCCTCCCCCTCCCCAAACCCTCCTCAGGCTCCACCCCCAAAATCTCCAGGTATTTCCTAAACTAGAGCTGGCAACCCTATCAATTCATGTGAACCAGGAGCCTGCAAATTGTATGGATCGGAAGCATAACCCACTCTGAGCCCGGCTTGGCCAGGAATTGAGGGCAGGCTATAAATATGAAAAAAAAAATACATAAATATGTGAGCTTGTTGATTCGTGTGAACTGGGCAAAATCTACAAGGCGGAGCTTACATGTATCGCACTCCCAATATGTGTGGCTGGTGGGCTCCCAGTTCATGTGAATGGGGTAGAATATCTGCTGAGGGGGGTGTCATGGTACAAATATAAAAGATCGCTGAGTCCTGTAATCTGGGTTCCAGTTTGCACAAGGCAGAAGCAAGCTCACGCAAGCACTTTCAAAATCCAAGCCAGCCTGCACCTCCTTTATAGCTTGAGGCTAGATGGCTTTTGGAAAGGGGGCACAGTAGAAGTTTTTCTGTGGGTACACATTCTGTATGCTATTTAAGTGCTTAGACTCGTTTCCCCTCCATGAAATGTGCCGGAGGGGAAATTATTAAAAGGATTGAGAGATAATGAGGTGCTGGTGCTCAAGGAAGAAAGCAGAGCATTTCTCATTCATTAACACTTAAGAAACATGGCAGTGGGTAGTGGTGAAATTCTCGAGGACAACCGTTATTTGTTGCTAAGTGAAAGCCAGTGTTAATAATTAACAATTCCGATTAACACCTCCAAGCTGAGAGCTAAACTAACTTCTTTAGTCATTGCTCTGGTCCACTCTCAGCTTACTTAAAAATATTTTTTTTAAAAAAAACTCAGATTAAATTGTGAAAGTCAGTGTTAATAATCAACAATTCTGATTAACACCTCCAAGCTGAGAGCTAAACTAACTTCTTTAGTCCTTACTCTGGTCCCACTGGTATATTTTTAAGCTTCCTTAAAAATAAGCTTCCTTAAAAATATACATTTTAAGCTTCCTTAAAAATATACATTTTACAAAAAAAAATCCTCAGATTAAAGTGGGTTTGTTTTGAACAATCATAAGGAACAACAGACACCGTCTTGATGGCTTTGTTTCTTAATAACTCCTTCAATTCCTAGGTTAGTTCATGGCTATTAGTTAAAATGGATACTAGTCATGGTGCATCCCTATTCTCTCCAAGATCAGAGGAGCATGCCTATTATTTTGGGTGCTGTGGAACCCAGGCAGGATGGTGCTGCTGCAGTCTTCATATTTGTGGGCTTCCCAGAGGCACCTGGTTGGTCACTGAGTGAACAGATTGCTGGATTGCACGGGCCTTGGTCTGATCCAGCAGGGCCTTTCTCATGTTCTTATGTAGTTTTCTTTAAGATAAAGGTAAAGGTCCCCTGTGCAAGCACCGGGTCATTCCTGACCCATGGAGTGACGTCACATCCCGACGTTTACTAGGCATACTTTGTTTGCGGGGTGGTTTGCCGGTGCCTTCCCCAGTCATCTTCCCTTTACCCCCAGCAAGCTGGGTACTCATTTTACCCACCTCGGAAGGATGGAAGGCTGAGTCAACCTTGAGCTGGCTACCTAATTTTCTTTAAAAAGGTGAAGGTAAAGGTCCCCCGTGCAAGCACCGGGTCATTCCTGACCCATGGGGTGACGTCACATCCCGACGTTTACTAGGCAGACTCTTCCAAAAGGGGTGGGGGAGTGGAGCAATGCTTGATCTAGCCAAGGCAGTAAATTTCAAACTTTTTGAAGGGGGACCCACTTCTAACCTGACTCAGTGGGCTTTTCTGCATGGGTTTTGTTCGACGGTTCTGGCCCCTTACCACTTCAATTTATCCCCCTGATTTCTGCATTCATTTTTATACCTTTAATTTTCACTTTTTTTGTTTCCCTCTTTCCCCCAGCTGTTCTAAGCTCATTTTTACTCTGATTTTTTTCTAGAAGCAGGTTTTTCGGTCCGCTTTTCCCTAATGCATAATGTTTCTATTGGTTTTATTTGTCCCACCCACCTCCAGGCCACTTTTCAGTCATTGGACAGTTGTCATTGTTAAACAATTCCCCCTCCTCCCCAGCTGAGGTTTTTTTTTTTTTTTTTAAGTAGCTCTAAAATAGTGATATAATGCTATAGTGTTGCAGTCATAGTTTAAGCAAGTTTTTGGAATTCCCAGCAAAAAAAACAAAAACAAAAAACAGCAAGTATCTAGCCCCTTCCCTTGTGGAGATATAAGGGGAAAGGCACATCTCAGCAAGGGCAGTGGCTGGAGTCTTACTTTTTATTAAAATGAAAGCTGTGAATTCAGATAACCTCCTTAAATCTTTACAACACTGCAGCATTATATCAATATTTTAGGGCCATTTTATTTTTAAAAGGTGCTGTTTTTGGTACTATGGCATCACCAATGACAACACCTATGACAACAATCCCCTTCCTGGAAAATCCTCATTATTTAATCCACATGTGGAAGAAAATAAATGGACTCTATAACTGTAGAAATGCACAGGGGGGCAGATTTGGGCCCAAGGGAGATCTTTTTTATCAGATTTTAAATAAATGAAAGTGTAACATTCATCAGGTGATAACTTATATGTAAAGGACCTGAATGTAACAATGCTATAAAATTAAAGATAAGAACAATCTGTTCCTGGGTAGGGTATTGATATCAAAGAGAAAGCTTTTTATTTTAAGAAGGTATTTATTGTTCAACCTCTTATCTAAATTAAACCTTTTAAGGGGTGGTATAATTAAGACATCTCAATGTACAGAAGAACAAACTGATATCCAAGGAAAATATTTTAGACTTATCATCTTCAGGAATAATGCAAGTCAAATTAAAAAGTGTAACATGGTTGAATTATGGTATTCATTGGTTCAGCTGCAAAGTAATTATTTTCTTTTTAAATGAAAATCAATATATAAATATGAGTCACCAGCTAATGAAAACTGTGATGAATATGTAGTGTATATACATGTAGGAGGTCTATTGGATTTTATTATTGGACTATAACTTTTATGGCAATATCTGTCACTGAATGAGGATGAAAAGAAAAGCATTCTGAGAATACTTAAGTGACATAACAGATCTATTCTGTTCATAATCCTGAAACCACTTATCCAGAGATGTCCCGTGATGATGTGAGGCCAGAAGAGGTGACTTGAGGATTGCTATATACAGTGTTAATGTTGTTTTTCTGGCTTAAACAAATAAGGCGCTCTAGGTTTTCCATGTGAAATATGAGACTCGTTTTCCTAGAGGAAAACCATAGGAGGTGGGTCATCCTTTATCATTAGGGTTGCCAGTTCTGGGTTCGGAAATTTTGGGGATGGAGCCTGAGGAGGGTGGGGTTTGGAGAGGGGAGGGGCTTCAATGCCATAGAGTCCAATTGCCAAAGCAGCCATTTTCTCCAGGGGAACCAATCTCTGTTGCCTGGAGATCAGTTGTAATAGCGGGAGCTCTCCAGCCGCCACCTGGAGGCTGGCAACCCTATTTATCATCTGTGAGAATGCTGTGCTTTCACACCAGTCCAACAGTCCAAGCCAATTGGGAGGGGTGGGGCTAAAATGTAGACATTTGGTTATTATTTGGCATTTGATAAGTTTCCCAGCTTGTTTTGGTGTGCATAGTATCTCATCCTTTTTGTTTTCATTATGGCCAGAGGCCTCAAAAGCTGCCACTGGCATTGCAGACCTCTGAGGATTCCTGCCACTGGTAGTTAGAGACTTCTAATGAATTAGCTGATGTCAGGGCTTTTCAAACTATTACCCTGAACAAGAGTAAACCTAAACATTTCCAGCTAAATTTTGACTGAAAATGGAATACCCCAAAAGGGAGGGGGAGTTGGCCCCTTAAGAGTGTTTTGGGGAAACTGGCATAGACTGACTGAGAAAAATGGTTAAAAGCAGCAGCGTCCCACATTCTTCAACATCTGTCACTGACTTTCACTGGTCCTGAATGCATGAGAGCGCTTTTGTGGTGCGAACATAGCAAAACAAGTCTCTAAGGTACCTAAGAGACTCTTTGCCCCTTTTTCTTCTTGCACTTAAAGACATTTTGTGTGATACACTCATGTAAGACATTTATATGCCAGCAAAGTTCTATGGAGTTAGGGAGGCCTTTCAGGAATAGTTACATAAAACGAACTAGTGTTATGCCAGGGCCATTTCGAAATACAACTATGGGCGAAAACGCATGGTCGCTTTATCCTCCTTTAATCCCTGTTTCAGCCAGGATTCAGCCAGGATCGAACGCATGCGTTTCGCCTAATGCGCGTTCGATCCTGGCTAAAACAGGGATTAAAGGAGGATAAAGTGACCATGTGTTTTCGCCCAGTAAGTGGGAGAGACGGAGAAGGTGTAGTGTGCTTCCCTTGTACTTATGAGTTGAGATATGCGTAAAAGCAGAAACAGATTAATGAGGCTTGATTTTTTTATTTTTTTTTAAACACAAACCTTTATATACTGTAGACAAATAGACCTTCCCCCCCCCTTGTAATACAAATAAGCAATTATTTCTTACTAATGGTTATGGACCATTTACCATACATACCCTGTGACATCTGATGTCCTCAGAGGGTAGCTTGTATTCTAGACTTGCATCATTTAATGTGTCATGTGAATACTTATGCTTTGCTTTAGTTCTGATTCTAGACTTGGATATAATTGGCTGGATCAGAAGGACCACAAGCAGAACTCTGCTTTCAGCCCACACAGAAGGGCTTGCAACCCCAAACATGCCCAGACCTTAAGTACCTGCACAGAAAAGCATAGGTTTGCCAACCTCCAGGTACTAGCTGGAGATCTCCTGCTATTACAACTGATATCCAGTCGATAGAGGTCAGTTCACCTGGAGAAAATGGCCGCTTTGGCAATTGGACTCTATGGCATTGAAGTCCCTCCCCTCACCCACCCTCTATAGGCCCCAGCTCAAAAATATCCAGGTATTTCCCAATCCAGAACTGGCAACCCCTGAAGAGCAAGAAATGCTCAGGATGTTTTAAACTGGCAGCCAACTTCCCATAATTCCCCCTCTTCCTGAAGGTATCCTGGTCTCTTAGGTGAGGTTGAGCAGTGGTTTCCAGCCTTTTTGGTATGATGACTGACAAATCCAAATTTACTTGGTATGGTGAACCATCCAGGTCCGGGCCAAGGTTTTTTGTTTGTTTGTTTGTTTGTTTGTTTCGGAACCTCAGATGAACTATGAACTTGGTGCCCATCTAGTCCAGCACTCCATTTCAGAGGCCAAGCTGATGTTTATGAGAAATCAACAAATATCACACAAAGGTCACAGCTGCCCCTAAGCAAAGAGGCCTTCTGAGGTACACAGCCTTTGCATAAGTTATATTCCAGCCTTTGACCACCCAATTCTTCTCCGTTACTTCCTCTAGTCCCCTTTATGATTCTAAGAAACTTGCTGTAGTAACCATTAGGACACAGTTTCCTTGATTCTTTATCAATCGACATGCATATGCGGTACAGAAAAAGAAAAGAAAAGAAAGAAACACCAGTTACTGTATGACATGGAAGATACTGTTTCCAGGGTTATGTCTTGGTTTCCAAAATACAAGTCAAAGCCTTGCCTCAGATTAAGTACTGAAGTTGGTTCTTCTAGGAGCCACAACACATTTACCTACAGTGATTAAGGAGCCCCGTGGCACAGAGTGGTAAGCTGCAGTACTGCAGTCAAAAGCTCTGCTCATGACCTGAGTTCGATCCCAGTGGAATCATTGACTCAGCCTCCCATCTTTCCGAGGTCGGTAAAATGGGTACCCAGTTTGCTTCTGTCTTCTCTCACAGACACCTTGTTATCCTTCTCTTGCTCTCCCTCTCCCATCTTTCTGCCCTTAAAAAATCCTTGACACACCAACAGAAAATGGTAGTGCTACTGGTGCAACCCACCTTGGATCATGGTACAACCCATTTATGGGCACCATCCTGCCAGTTGAGGACCCCTGGAATGGTATACAGACAGGCCAAAGAACTGGCTTTGTTTTGACTCAAAAAGATGACACAGGCTGGACATACACAATGTAGCCCAGACCTTAACAACCTGTGACCTATCAAACTCAAAAGAGCCATGATTGTGGCATTCCAGGTGTTTGACAACGTCCCATCCCAGCCAGATAGCAACAAAAGGAGGCTTACCGTATATACTCGCGTATAAGCCGAGTTTTTCAGCCCAAAAAAAGGGCTGAAAAAGCCGGCCTCGGCTTATATGCGGGTCAATACGGTAGAGGGGGAGGGAGAGGAGGGAGGGGGGAACTTACCGCCGCCACCGCCATCGCCGCTGGGCCCGCGCGGCTTCCCCTGGCCAGGAGTGCCCTGTGAGGGCCTCCTGCGGCCGCGGGAAAGCCGGGCGGCCACCGCTGCCGGGCGCGCCCGGCTCCCTCCACCCAGGACGGGCCTGGGGGAGCCTCCTGCGGCCACCAGAAGGCCGGGCCGCCGCCGCTGCCGGGCGCGCCCGGCTCCCTCTGCCCAGGACCGGCCTGGGGGAGCCTCCTGCGGGGGGCCCGCCACCGCCTTCGCCGGGCCTGAAAGTAAGCCTGCGGGGGAAGGAGGGGTTATAAGCCGACCCTCGGCTTATACGCGGGTGCCTAATTTTCCCCCATTTTTGGGGAGAAATTAGGCACCTCGGCTTATATGCGGGTCGGCTTCTACATGGGTATATACGGTATAAAGTCCTTAAATGGAGGCTATCGTACATTGGTCACATTATGAGGACAAGACTCACCGGAAAGGACAATAATGCTAGGAAAAGTTGAAGGCCACAGGAAAAGACAAAGACCCAACATGAGATGGATTGATTTAATAAATAAAGGAAGCCACAGCCCTAGGGTTGCCAGGTCCCTCTTCAGCACCTCCAGGAGGTTTTGGGGGCAGAGCCTGGAGAGGGCAGGGTTTGGGGAGGGATGGAACTTCAATGCCATAGAGTCCAATTGCCAAAGCAGCCATTTTCTCCAGGTGAACTGGTCTCTATTGGCTGGAGATCAGCCGAAAAACTGATCTCCAGCCGAAAAAAACTGATCTCCAGCTGAAAGAAATAAGTTATAATAGCTGAAGATCTCTAGTTAGTACCTGGAGGTGGGCAACCCTACACAGCCCTCAGTTTGCAAGACCTGAGCAAGGCTGTTAACATTTTGGAGGGCATTGATTCATAGGGACGCCATTAGTCAGAAGCAACTTGATGGCACTTAACACACACACGTAACAAAGGTCCACCAAAGAGGAATGGTAGTCTGTGTTTTGGCTTGGTGAATTATAGGGATTGTAGGTATAACCTGTCTGACCTATGTATGTATCTGCTAAATCAACATAGATGGACTGTGAAGTCTTCCTAGCCTTTGGGCTACAATCACTACAGGCTGCCTCTTTGGGCCCTGTGCAGAAATTGCGAATAAGAATCGAACCACTCATCCCCGTAGCACTCATCTCTCATGGCAAGCTCTTACATCAGAATTAGGCAATTGGCACAGCCTAGTACCAGCAGAAAGAAAAATAAATAAAAAACCACAACAAATTTCATTGATCAACTGACTGAAAGTATGGGGTGTGTGAGTAGTGGGCACTCATCCACTAGACATACAAGAGGATTAATCATTACTGAAATGCAGTTTGTGACAGTCATACCGGGAAGGTCTCTAGCTGGAACTGATGTGAGATGATAAACTCTCTTTTCTTTCAAGAAAACAAAACAGTATGTAAAGCTATACTCATAGTTCAAACCAACGCCCGAGGAAACAAGGGTTGTTTTTTTTTCCCCTTTTAAGTTGATGGCAAAAAAGCTCCCCTCCCCAAAAAGGGATGATTAAATTGGGATGATTTGTATTCACAGAAGTAGCTTGCAGAGGGAAAGAAGGCGAAAGCAACAATCCAATTCATAGCAATATAACTATTCACAGAGGAATTACTGAAGTAATAAATATTAACAGTAATAGCATTCATAATACTACTTCAGAAAGAGTTAGTCTGCATCATGTTTGGAGGCATAAATACGTACAACAGCTGAAAATTCGGCAGTAATTCTCAATCTGATGCTTAAAGGATTTTTTTTTTTTATCTTTTCTCAAATACTCTTGACCTTTTAAATCCCTTTGCTATCTGGGCATTTGGGATGAGTGGGAGAAGTTAGAAGAGAGCGAAAATACACCAGTGAGTAACATCTCCCGTTGTGGGTGTCTCAGTGGATCTGAACACTTAAAGAATGACTGCTTGTTTGTTTTTAAACGTCTTTCTGCTGAAAATCTTGCTTTATATCAATACAGGCAGAAGGTGGGGAGGTGCGAGGATTGCAGTAGGGGACAGCAGTCTGGGAATCTCGGGCCACCCAAACTCTCCCCCTGTAGGATTCCCTAAGCTCTCTGGGAATTTATCAGCTCTCTCCTCTTTTTTTTCCTTTTTGACTGACCCTCAAGGCGTCTCAACATTCCTTCCCTTCTGGAGCATTTTCACTACTCATCAGTCCAACTGTTGAGGTTTTTTCTTCATTTACAGGCATATTTTTTCTGCTTATCTGGGAAGTCCCTGAAATATGTAGAGACCTTGGCAGTGGGTGCTCACTTTATATGGAATTTGACATCCACACAGGGGCTAGCCAGTTCATTGTTAGATTTAGTGGCAAGCTGGGGGACTGGTCAGGAATTGTGGGGGAGCCAACAATTTGGGCCCCTCTCAAAAAAGCTTCCCTTTCCAGGAGTCTCTAATTTCCCAGGGCTTGAGCAGGCTGATTTCTTCTCCCCATTTTTTCTTCTAGCTGATAATATCCCTTATGGAGCCTGTTTAGTCCTCATCAGGAAATTTCTTTTTGTGTGGTATTTAGAAGCCTCTGCATTGCCCATGGGTGGCTTCCCTCTGCAGCTTTCATCATCCAAGCAGGAACCAGCCTATTGATCCTTTTTTTTTTTTATGGGGTTCCTTTGCTCAACTAGTTTGTTTACACAGGATCTTGGTCATCAGGTACTCCAGCATTGCCACCAAGTAGATGGGCAATGCTCGTGGCCCACAGGGAACTGCAGCCCAGTGTGGGAGGAGCGGGTTTTCATGTTGGCCCAGGCTTGCGGGGGGCAGTAGTTGTGAATTTCCTGCATCGTGCAGGGGGCTGGACTAGATGACCCTGGTGGTCTCTTCCAACTCCCTGTCCCATACATACTATCTATCATTAGGATATTTACCAAAGTTGTTGCAAGATGACCAGCCCTACATGGAAAGACCGAGCCCTACGAGAGAAGACTGAGGGACTTGGGAATGTTTATTCTGGAAAAGAGGAAGTTGAGGGGGGACATGACTGCTCTCTTGAAGTGTTTGAAAGACTGTCACTTAGAAAAGTGCAGGGAGCTGTTCCTGTTGGCAATGGGGGATAGGACTCGCAATCAGCTTCCTACAGGGGTTGTGAGCTCCCCATCACTGAAAGTCTTCAAGCAGTGGCTGGACAAATACTCGTCAGGGATGCTCTAGGCCAGGGGTCGGCAAACTCATTAGTCAAAAGAGCCAAATATCAACAGTACAATGATTGAGATTTCTTTTGAGAGCCAAATTTCTTAAACTTAAACTATATAGGTAGGTACACTGTTTATTAACTTAATAAACTTTAATTAAAGTTTTAAGTCTTAATTAAACTATAGGTACACTGAATAAAACTTGATATCATACTTAATAGTGATCTTATTTATTGATAAAATTAAATTGTAAGTCCCTGCCATTTCCCCCTCCCCGTCTGGAGTCCTCGTCTGGAGGCCTGGTCTACTGCCATAAAAGCCTATTGGTAGACCTGGCCTCCGGCTGAGTCCCATTGGGAGGCCAGGTCTACCCATTGGCTTTCTTGGCAGTAGACCTGGCCTCCGGAGGCCCATAGAAGCCAATTGGTAGACCTGGCCTCTGAAGGGGGACTTTTTCCCCTCCTCGGAGTCCAAGTCTACCGCCAAGAAAGCCAGTGGGTAGACATGGCCTCCCAATGGGACTCAGCCGGAGGCCAGGTCTACCAAAGGAAGCCCACCCCGCCCAACAGCTGATAGGCGGGAGGGCAGGAACCGCCAAGCCGCCCGCCCAGCAGTCGCGTGGCTAGAGGGGAGGGGGGGCTTTAGCCTCCCAACCATTGAGGGCAAGGGAAAGGGGGACCCGGCCATTCTCCACGGTGGGGGGGGGGGAGAGACAGCGCGGCCGCTCGCCCACTCTCTCTCTCTCTCAGGCGTGCCGGCTCCACAGCCCAGCTGCCGGCGCGAGCGGGCACAAGAGCAGGGGCTTCGATTCAAGTTCGGAGAGCCGCACTGAACGGGCCAACGAGCCGCATGCGGCTCAGGAGCCGCAGTTTTGAGACCCCTGCTCTAGGCTGATCCTGCATTAAGCA
The DNA here is from genome assembly GCF_029931775.1 of Euleptes europaea. Lineage (NCBI taxonomy): Eukaryota > Metazoa > Chordata > Lepidosauria > Squamata > Sphaerodactylidae > Euleptes > Euleptes europaea. Next base: position 88,745,471 of record NC_079319.1, on the reverse strand, counting down.
GGGGGTTGGACTAGATTACCCTGGTGTTCCCTTCCAACTCCATGATTCAATGATAAAATGTTGAATTAGTCATTACAGTGGGATTTTGTTTTCTTTTTTCTTTATTTCTCTCTCTCTCCCCCACCCAGAATTGACATGTTTTCCTTTGCAATGCAGGGGACAATTATAGATTGCATTTGTTGTCTCTTCCATATAAAACAACACTGTTTATTTTAGAATCGACACATACCCTTAAAGTTCTGTGCATGTTCACAACAGTAGAGTCACATGTACAAGCACCCCACATGTGGCAAATGGTGGCATAAGGTCCTCTGGCAGTGTTGCTGATATATAGAGAGGGGGGGGACTGTGTCTCAGTGGTAGAGCATCTGCTTGGCATGCAGAAAGTCCCAAGTTCAATCCCTCGGCATCTCCAGTTAAAGGGACCAGGCAGGTAGTGAAGCGGGTCAGTGCCTTTTGAGTGACTATGCTCTTAGAATGGACCCCTTCCTAAGAAGTGGTATGTTATCTTATTCAGATAGTCACCTACTAAGCAGAACTCAACTACTTTACTTACTTAAAAAGTAAGTCTTTTTATTGATGTACTCCAATGTAATTGTGTATATATGTCTATATGCAAGTATTACAAAGTCTTAATATTCAGTAACAATGTATACAGTAAAGCAAGTTCTACATACTATTCAGTTTAAAATCTAACACTTAAAATATAACAGTTAAATAAGTCTGATTTAGTTCAAAGTATCTAATTCACACTCTAGAATAATATATTTTTAAAGCCATACATACCAACTGCCTCTTCTGAGACCCTCTGAGAGAGGTCTGAAATTCTAGCCCTCTCCCTGCCTGTATTTATACTGTTTCAGTCACCTACAATGAGGTTGACTTTAACAAAAGAGCAATTCTCATTTTTACTGCACATGCTCAGTGGCCTCCCATTGTATTGCCAAATAAGGACTTCCTGTTCCAGGAGGCTATTTTGCTAAACTATAAACAATCAGTTTTAAGCTTTATTATCACTCTATATAATCAATTGTAGTATCATTCTCTTCTCCAGGAAAAAAAAGGTTAAGATTGAACCCATTCATTAATTTCTAGCATCTTGTTTTCATGGTTAAATCATAAAATACAATTATTGTTTACATTACATCGTTACAGCATCACATATTCTTGAATATAGTGGGTGGAGAGCATTTCTGCATATGAAGTCATTGGAAGGCAGGAATCTGACACTTAGTTTCTGCATTTCAATAGTTATATAAGGAGTGGCTAACAGTTTCTCATTAGCTAACCGTTTCTCATAAACAAATAGCTGGGAAAGGTCTTAGAAAAAATAAACAGAATGTGTTGCTGGAAAATTACTGAAGCCTTTGACAGAGTAATAGAAGCTGAAGCCTCTGGCAAAGAATATTCTCCTTCATTTTAAAAGGAAATTAAACCTCTGCTACATATCTTTTGCAGTTTGTATGTGTAATTGGGTTTTATATTGAATAATTCTGCACATGTACAACATTGATACCATGTTCATGTGCTCCAATATGTCAAAGCCTGTAACCGTAGGTGATGTGAAAGACCCCTGCCTGAGACCCTGGACAGCCACTGTCGGTCTGAGCAGACAATATGACTTTGATGGGACAAGGGTCTGGTTCAGTATAAGGCAGTTTCATGTGATCATTTATTTATTTGATTTCTAGCCTGCCCTCAAGCCCCAGCCAAAGCCCGGCTCAGGGTGGGTTATCACAGTTTATTACAATAAAACAGTTAAAATGTAATAATAATGTAAATAAAAAATAATGTAATCCAATCTAAATACAAGATTCAAATACAAAATACAAAGATGGTACTCAGTCCACTCCACAGAGATTACAACAATTTAAGAGCCCAACTCATCAGGCCAATTATATTGGGGGGGGGCAGGGGGACGCAGGGAGGCCAACACTGATGACAACAGCGGCTGCCCTCATTCATAGCTCTGGTGGAATAACTCTGTTTTACAGGCCCTGCTGAACTGTTTAAAATCCTGCAGGGCCCTGATGTTATTAGGAAGGGAATTCCACCAGGCCAGGGCCAGGGCTGAAAAGGCCCTGGCCCTTGTCGAGGACAGCCACACACTCTTAGGGTCAGGGACCACCAACGAGTTGGTATTGGTAGAACGTAAAGTTCTTTGGGGAGGTGAAAAAACTAACATGACTCCTTGCTGTCTGCTTCTGCTAAGTGAATGTATTCTTTTCCCTCCCATCTTTTTCATGTGCGCAGGACATAGCACAAAGTATTCTGAAACAATTTCAAAACTAAATTAAATGAAATCATGCGAACCATCTGCTGTGCATTCCATTGATCCATGTGCATATTGTTATTTCATTAACAATTATATCGAAGTGCTTTTTGGTACCACAGCTGTTGCGCCGCCGATTGCACAAGTGGCACTCTGCCAAGGACATCTTCCTTTCTGCTCATGCAGCACTGGATCCAGCCCATGCTGCCATGCTGCGGTTCCTGTTGCTTATTAATAGCGGCTTTAAATTAGGGAGGTTGACTGCATACCGCCATTTATTTACCCTGGCCTTTCAGACAGTGGCATCATAAGAACATAAGAAAGGCCATTCTGGATCCAATCAAGGTCCAGCAAGTCCAGCAGTCTGTTCGTGCAGTGGCCAACCAGGTGCCTCTAGGAAGCCCACAAACAAGACAACCGCAGCAGCATTATCCTGCCTGTGTTCCACAGCACCTCATATAATAGGCATGCTCCTCTGATCCTGGAGAGAATAGGTATGCATCATGACTAGTAGCCATTTTTACTAGCAGCCATGAATAGCCCACTCTTCCATGAACATGTCCACTCCCCTCTTAAAGCCTTCCAAGTTGGCAGCCATCACCACATCCTAAGGCAGGGAATTCTACAGTTTAACTATATGTTGTGTGAGGAAATACCATCGCTATCCAGAACAGAATTTAGGTATGATGTGCTGCAGTGTTTTTGATTGTAAGCATTATATGATTCTGAGGTTGTCCTGAGGTTTCTTGAATGCTGTAGTCATTTTGTTGGATCCAGCCAGCTTTTTACACTCACTCTTGCCTCATCCCCCTCTTTACTACAGTCCCCGTCTCACATGGCTTTCATCCATGCACATCCCATGACTCCAGCATAGCCGTTTTTTGGTGATCAAAGGGGATCCCCTCCTACCTTTTTCACCAGTGGAAAAGCTGGTTGGATCTAGTCCATTGTTCTGTAGGTATGCCTTGTTTTTTACTGCCACTGAGATGCTAAATACATGCAATTCTACTAATGTTATGTATGGAATAAAGTTAAAGGTAAAGGTCTCCTATGCAAGCACTGGGTCATTCCTGACTGATGGGGTGATGTCATATCCAGACGTTTACTAGGTAGACTTTGTTTACGGGGTGGTTTGCCAGTGCCTTCCCCAGCCATCTTCCCTTTACCCCCAGCAAGCTGGGTACTCATTTTACCGACCTCGGAAGGATGGAAGGCTGAGTCAACCTTGAGCCGGCTACCTGAAACCAACTTCCGTCGGGATCGAACTCAGGTCGTGAGCAGAGCTTTTGACTGCAGTACTGCAGCTTACCACTCTGCGCCACGGGGCTTATGTTCACAAAAATGTTCCTTGGGCATCTGTGTTACACAAATAGGGCTGTGTTTGAGAAAAGGATTAAATGGATATAAATCATACATAAAAAATATGCATTCTAAAAAGTATGCAGTGAATATTTTAAGGTCCCTGCTCATTCCATCAAAGAATACAGAGGAGCTATCCTCAAAGAGCTGTATTTGAGTGGACGTATGGATTGTGAGGTAGGAGAACCTACATTTATCCAGAACTGTGACTGTGTCTATCAAGGCTTAAGCAGAGTTTATGGTTTTCTTTCCTTTAATGATACTGACTTGAGCAATGTCACACTAGATACAATACAAAATAAGAATAAAAATGGATAATTTAAATAGTCAACCAGGTACCGCACTTGAGGTCCTTTGAATTTGATTACTTGAGCAAGAATTTGGCTACGGCTAATGTAACGTTTAAATCCATGCCTGCCAAGAGTTTCTCAACCTTATCTGGTTTTGACAGTAGAAGTACGCATCTGATAAACCCAAACAAAAAAAAAAACCCCAGAAAAAAAACCTTTTCAGTATTTGGGTTTTGTTTTTTTTTAATAAAAAATGGGGGCAATAAAAGGGAGCTGAAAAAGCAGACTCCCCCAGCATTACTTGGGGTTGCTTTGGCCCCACCACTATTTTAACCCCCTCTCTCTCCCTCACTTACCTGCTAGCTGTGTCCACCACTGCCGCTGAACTCCATGTGGAGTTTGGAAGTATCAGTGAAGCAAAACGTAAGGCTGGGTTCACTCTGAGCAAGCCCTGCCTTCCGTACTTTGCTGTCACCAAACTCCTTCAACTCTGCACCGCATATTTTTCAGGTGCAGGTTTATTAACCTGATTTTTTTATTATTATTTGGGAAAAGCCAGAATAACTATTCAGCTTTTAAAATATATATATATATTACTGCAAAAAGTACCACATTTGAGTAAGCAATGCTCCAAAGTTTCAACATTATAATTTTCATCTCATAATCTAAGAGCTGAGAGTGATATATTGTTTGTACTTTTGACTTCCACGTGAATATAGTCCTTATTGAGAGTTCCTGCATAAACATCTCACCTACTGATTTCTCCAGCCTGTGGCTAACAGTTTCAACAACAATTGATGATATAAGTAACAACCTAGTTTTCTTCACATTATTTTCTATAAAGATTGAGAACAAAAGCCAGGTACTGCTTTAGAGTTTCCAGCCCTGGGTTAGGAAATTCCTGGGGAGTTTTTTGGGGGGTGGAGTTTGTGGAGGGCAGGTTTTAGGTAGGGGAGAGACCTCATTGGGGTACAATGCCATAGAGTCCACCTTCCAGTGCAGAGCCATTTTCTCCCAGGGAGCTGATCTCTGTCATCTGGAGGTCAGTCGTAATCCTGGGAGATCTCCAGACACTACCTAGAGGTTGGCAACTTTAGACAGCCTTACAAATTTTGTCACCCTAAGTGTTTTTCCTTGGCTTCAAGTCAGGCTTCAGAGGCGCTCTGCAGTCTACCTTGAAGCTAAGAGCAGTGCTATGGACCAGGGAGGTGACAATAGATAACCGCCAAGGCCTATTGCCTTCCGCCCGGTTCCTTCCTCTGTGGAGTTGAAGAAGAAGAGTTGGTTTTTTATACCCTGCTTTTCTCTACCTTTAAGGAGTCTCAAAGCAGCTTACAGTCATCTTCCCTTTCTCTCCCACAACAGATATCTTGTGAGGTAGGTGTGGCTGAGAGAGTTCAGAGAGAACTGTGACTAGCCCAAGGTCACTCAGCAGGCTTCATGTGGAGGAGTGGGGTATTGAACCCAAACTAGTTGCTTGGATGGTTTGAGCAGTGAATTGCCCAGTGTATTTACATAATCAGAACAATCCCCTTTTGGGGTAATTTTGTCCTAGCCAGATTAGGTGTATTCTTTCATGCCCATGGGATCACCACACAAACATTCAATATGGCATTCAGCTTAGAATTTTGCATCTTGAGAATTCTGCCTTATTATAGTTGTTGTAGTTACTAGTAGTACAACTATACCAACTACTACTAGTAGTATCACATTTGCAAATCTAAGCAAAGTTATACTTTTTAAACCTATTAGTCTATTGGTAGTATTGCCATCCTCCAGGCAGCACCTGGAGATCTCCCACTATTACAATTGATCTCCAAACAATTAAGATGAGTTCCCCTGAAGAAAATGGACCCATAGGAGGGTGGACCCTATGGCATTATACCCTGCTGAGGACCCTCCCCTCCTCAAATCCTGCCCTTCATAGGCTCCACCCCCAAAATCTCCAGGTATTTTGCCAGCCAGAGCTTACTGGCTTAGAGAGTTGTAGCTCTACTTAGGATTGTAGTTGTTATTGTTATTATTATTTCCTAGCTCTTATGGCTAGATATAATATTTTAATTTCTCTCTCTCTAGCCACAAGGACTAGAAATTTGTTCTCTCACAAAGCAAAATTAAAATTCTCAGTGTGTGAGATTCCACACCAGATGGTTTTCCTTAGCATCAACTATATGTGCCATAAATTGGAATGGGGGAAGAGGAAATGTGGGATAAAAATTCAGCTACAGTTACGTGATTTTTGAGCTCCCTTGATTTTCGTCGGAGAGAATTCAGCACATGTGCATTGCCACAGATGACAGGAAGAAGCTCAGTCCCCAGAGCTGATTTTATATCTAGATCCAGGATGGGTGAATTGGCCACTTTTAAGATTCAGCGGATTGGATTTTATGGCTTCAGCTTTCCAGACAGTGATATTTTCCCTAAGCAAATAGAGTTTATTCTTGCTAGTTTAATGAGTGCTAAAGTGAGAAAGAGCAAATAAACAAAGTGATGCTGAATGTCAGCAGGGCAACATTTGCCGGAATGAGAAAATGGGCTGGTGAGGCCGAGCAGTAAACAAGCAAACAAATCCCTCGATTCCAAGCCTGCTGACTTGGAAGGGTTACCCATTGATTTGGAAACGGGACAAAGTATTTTGTGATTGACAATTGGTTAGATTGTCATTTGAATGTTGCAAAAAAGCAAAGCAAAGAAAAGTGCATCGCTATCAGCCTGCGGCTTTCTCGTTTTCAAATGAGCAAACAAAGTGTTGGTACTTAAAATACGTGGTACTTATAATATACATCCAATCAAGGAAAATATTCCACTCTTGGCTCTGAGGATGGGATGGAAATAGCCATCTATTCTGCTTAATGAAAGCAAACAAGATCTGTGTTGCCCTGCATGAGTGGCTAAATGGACAGTGATGGATATTAAACAGACTCCATGAAGGGAGAAGGTGTGATGCGACCAGTGGAAAGCTCCTGAGCATTGCCAGGACATGCTGTGCTCAATTAAAATATTTGCAGCCAGGAAGCAATGATGACTATATGAGGAATAGTTTGCAAAATTATGATGACCTTATTGTGAAAAAGAAATATAATGTCAAAATCAAGGAGGGAACAGAAATAGATTAAAGTATGGGCTAGACAGATATATTAAAATAAGCACGTTATGAAATTCAGTTATCCCATCTTGCTGATTCTAAATTTACTGCCTGCTGCCCATCTAGTTCAAACTCCCGTGAGAATTTGAGAAAACCATTTGTCCACCTTTTTGATTACCGGGGCATTTTGGATGCATGTATGGGTGAGCTTATTATTTCTTCAGCATCTTAGTGTGCAACATTGACGTTCAGAGGGCAACTTCAACTTCACACATTATATTTTTAGGTGCATGCCAAAGGCTGGGCAAAGACAATACAACAACATGTATCAGGAACCTATTATCCTCCTGATAACATGGGGCTCACCATGTTGTGTGACTGGGGCTTGGGGTTGCCAGCTCAGGGTTGGGAATACCTGGAGATTTTGGGGGTGGAGCCTGGGAAGGGCAGGGTTTATGGAGAGGAGAGACCTCAGCAGGGTATAATGCCATAGAGTCCACCTTTCAAAGTAACTATTTTCTCCAGGGGAACTGATCTCGGCTGCCGGGAGATCAATTGCAACAGCAGGAGATCTCCAGGTGCTACCTGAAGGTTGACAACCCGACTGGGGCAACATGTCTGTATTTACCACACACCTACAGCCTAGGTATGCACAAAATTAATGACTGGAATTTTTCAGGGTTTGCAATTACACATGCTGAGGTTGTTCATGCATGGTAAACACTCATGTTGCTCATTTGTATAACATACAGACTTCGCATATTAGGATGACTGTGGGTAGCGCACACTTTGGTAACATGTAGTTAGAGCTCCCTGTACACATTACTGTAATGTAATGTGTACCGAAAAGTTAAAGATGGATCCAGTAAATAAGTTCCTAATTAGCACAGCACAAGCTGTAAGCTCTGCAGAGATTTTTTAACAATACCATTGCAAATATCAGAGAAGGATCAGATCACACCATAAGGTGGTTTCACACAATTGTGTGTGTGTGTATTTGTTCTTTGTGGCTGGTTGTTTGCCACCATAGCAAGGCCATTAGATTTGAGAAAAATGTGTTGTAGTTGTTTCTTTTGCTACTAGTACAGGGTCACTTTACGGGGCTCCTGCCCCATTATCACTTCCAGGAAGTGCCACTTGGTGTGTAAAGCAGCTCTGGCAATTATTTATAAATGCAAACGCTGTGTCCTGCCTTGTGTGGCTGGGTTGGAGGAGCTTCTCCCCACTTCCTCTTCACATTTGACTACAGCAAAGAGATTTCAGACTGCAGGGGCATAAATGAGCGAGAACACGCTCAATTAAGGGTGAGACTTTAAATGTCTCATTGAAATACAGCGTAAAATCCTTTGTCACCAAAGAGTTACTTTTATCACTGTTTTCAGAATCAGTTGGAATCAGTGATTCTCGTTACGGAGGAGTGAGACCAGGCTCCAGGCTGATTCACTTTAAAACTCAGAGGTTAGGGAAGGGAGGGAGAGGAGAGATGTCCTGAGAAGCCAGCAAGAAAGACAAAAAAGAACAGGCCTGGTAGCACAGAGGACGTTGGTGCACACCTGAATGAGAAAAAGAGAAAGTTCTGACACCAGCAGGTTGAAGAACCACTTCACATATTATAAAGGATGAATATATCTTTATCTATGTATGCCTATGTGGCTTACGGAATGGCATATCTAAGTATGTATATGTGAACATTAGGCTTGCAAACCAGGTACTAGCTGGAGATCTCCTGCTATTACAACTGATCTCCAGCCGATAGAGATCAGTTCCCCTGGAAAAAATGGCTGCTTTGGCAACTGGACTCTATGGCATTGAAGTCTCTCCTCTATCCAAACCCCACCTCCTCAGGCTCTGCCCCCAAAATCTCCCACCCGTAGTGAAGAGGGACTTGGTGGTTCTACCTTCCATGATGATAAAGGGCATTTACCTGGATGATAAAGGGCATTTACCTGGAGCTCCTTTTGCTGGGCTGGGAGGACAGGGAGCCAGGAGGAAGCCATTGCAGCACATGGGCCATGAGGCAGCGGGGAGAAAAGGCACGCTTTTGCAAGCTGCTCCCTGCCCACCTCTCAGCTGAGAGGCGGAAAAACTGCTGCCCAATGAGGGTTTCCCAGGTAGGCTCAAATGAGCCTATCGGGAGCCTGGGAGGGGGAGGGAAGAGTGAGAGGTCAGACGCTGGAGGGAAGGTTCTCTCTCCGCTCCATCCTCTGGGAATAAAAAAGGCGACGCCGTGCTGAAGTCGGCAGTCACCTTTCCGACTTTGTGGGCTCCGAATGGACGACGAAGGCAAAGGAGGAAAGGAGGCAGCGAGTAGGACCTGCGGTGACCCAGCTCTTAGCCGAGAAGGCAGGCCAGGAGAGGCTGAGGAGAGGAGAGGAGGCACAGAGCAAGAGCTGAAATCACAAGCTGAAATCACGTGCTGAAATGGCTGGCTCTGGTGCTCTCTCCTTTTGAAGCTTTTCTCCTGGGTAGCCTTGGGGGGTTTGATAAGGTCAAGTGGGCATGGCTCCAAAAAAGGCAATGCCTTCACAGGTGGGCCGCTTCCAACATGCATCCCCTCCTCATACCAGGGGGCAAGCAGGGCCCCTGTAGAGGTCATGGCTTGGCCTTGCTTCAGGACAGCGGTGGCCTGATAGGACAGGAGGCAGAACTCCCAGAGGGCCTGCAGATCGGGGTGCTGCTTGCAGTGCCGATGGTAACAAGGTACCAGCTGGTCGAGTAGAAAGATCCATGAGAGCAAGTGCTCAGCGCACGGCTGAAGGCGGGCCTTTGATACTAGGTCTCTCAAGGTTGGTAGAACAACTGAGAGAGTGAACCAGCCGAGTGCTCAGAGATCAGCGGTGGCAGTGGCGGGCACTAGTCAACAACTGCAGGCTGAGTCCCGTGGGCGCACCTCGACCAGAAAGCGCAAGAGAAAAAATTCTTCTCCATCAAGCCCATCCGGTTCCAGTGACAGGTCTCAGCAGAGGAAGAGGCCAGGTCGGAGGCACGGGCATCGGAAGGGTCGCTGGATGGCGGATTCGGACAGTGCAAAGTCGGATGGTGAGAACTCCTCAGCTGAGTCGTTGGACAGGAGTGTTGACTATTGGCTAGCAGCAGCTCAGGTGCCGGACAAAGGAGATGCCCCCAAAGCAATGTGGGACTCAAGAAGAGAGAGCAAAATGTCACGTGTTACTTCTGCATTTGTAGACGGGGTGGACCCACCAGGTATACATCTCCCCAGGAGAATTAGAGAGGCCATCTTAAATGGATATTATGTGGACATGTTTTCCTTACAAAAACTGGAGTTAGAGGAAGGCAGGAGATCAAAATAAGCATCCAAAGATAAGAAAAAGGATAAACCTAGCGAGGGGGTGGGGGAGAGACCGAGAGATGGATGGCAGGTTATGCCATCTTTATGGGGGTGGTCGCATCTGCCTACCCAGAGAGGGGATGGCACTTGGCAAATCACTTGGCAAATGTCTTGAGGGCAAGGGCATTGGTGGGGGATACCCCTGCAATCGAATATGTTGAGGCTTTTAGAAAGAGGGCTCTGCAGAGTGAAAAGTATTGCTGGGACCTCATAAATGACAAATTGTGGCTTGTAAATGTGGCCCCCCAAATAAAAAACACAGCTGAGGTCAATAAGGCTGGCTGTTGGTGGGGGTCTTGAAGGCTGTGCTGGGACTACAATCAGGGTAAATGCCAGAAGGCAAAATGTAGATTCAGGCAAGCTTGCAAGTCATGTTACGGTCTTCACCCCCAACAAAGCTGCACCAGAGGGGGCAGTGGGCAGGCGCCATTTCGAGAGACCAGATCCTCCTTGTCTGCTGGAAGAAAGGACGGGGGATCAGGTAGCACCAATTCAGGGGGGAAACAGTAGACTGGGGGCAGATACATTTGCTGCATCCCCTGTGAAATTGGAAGTGTTGGGTCCGCTATTAGCATGCTATCTTCTTAGAAAGGCTGCGAAATATTTATGGTAGGGGTTTTCCAGGGGTTTCAGGATCCCCTTCTTCGGCCTTAGGGTCCCCATGATGTCAGAAAACCTCAAATCAGCAAAAGATATGCCAGAAGTGCTAGCACCAAAAATTGCAAAAGTGTGTGCGGCTGGCAGAGTCACAGGCCCCTTCAGTTCCCCTCACTTTCCCAATTTGAGAATGTCCCCTTTGGGAGTTGTACCTAAGAAAACATTAGGGGAGTACAGGATGATTCACCATTTATTGTACCCCAAAGGGTCATCGGTGAATGAGGCCTTACAGGCAGAACTGTGCTCTGTCAGGTATGTATCGTTTGACTATGTGGTTAGCATAGTTCGTTCTTGTGGACATGGAGCGTTAATGTCCAAATGTGGCATATAGTAAGCTTTTCACCTGTTGCCCGTGCATCCTTCGGATTTTGGTTAGGTTTTAGTTTTCAGAGTTCCTCTCATTTTGACAAGGTGATGCCCATGGGCTGTTCCATTTCCTGTGCTGCATTTGAGGCATTTAGTTCATTTTTGGAGTGAGCAGTGAAGGAGAGGTCAGGTTTTACCCAGACTACGCATTACTTGGATGATTTCCTTTTTGTTGGGCCTGCAAGCAGTTCCCCTTGCGCTGAATTCCTGGTGGCTTTTGTGGACTTGGCCAGTGAATTGGGGCTCCCCTTAGCGCCTGAGAAGACAGAGGTCCCGACCACCAGGTTGGTGTTTTGGGGGACTGAAATTGAACTTCTAACAAAGATATGTAATATGTCCCTTCGATCAGCCTCTGTACCAGAGGACTGGAGAATGGCCAATGTAACACCCATTTATAAAAAAGGTCCCAGGGGGGACCCAGGAAATTACAGGCCAGTTAGCTTAACGTCTGTTCCGGGTAAATTAGTGGAAAGCATTATTAAAGATAAAATTGTCAAGCATATAGAAGGGCAAGGTCTGCTGGGCAAAACCCAACATGGCTTCTGTAAGGGTAGGTCCTGTCTCACTAACCTATTAGAGTTTTTTGAAAGCATCAGTAAGCATGTGGACAGGAATGAGCCTGTGGATATTGTGTATTTGGATTTCCAAAAAGCTTTTGACGAAGTTCCCCGCCAAAGACTGCTAAGCAAACTTCATAGTCACGGGATAAGAGGACAAGTCCTCTTATGGATTGAGAGTGGCTGAAAAATAGGAAGCAGAGAGTAGGAATCAATGGTCAGTTCTCCCAATGGTGGGATGTGAGCAGTGGGGTGCCCCAGGGATCTGTGTTGGGACCGGAGCTTTTCAACCTGTTCATCAGTGACCTGGAGCTGGGGTTAAACAGCGAAGTAGCCAAGTTTGCAGATGACACCAAATTATTTAGGGTGGTTAAAACAAAATCGGACTGTGAAGAGCTCCAGAAGGATCTCTGCATACTGGAAGAATGGGCATTAAAATGGCAAATGAGATTCAATGTAAGTGTAAAGTGATGCATATTGGGACAAAAAATCCCAACTTCACATAAACACTGATGGGATCTGTGCTGGCAGCAACAGACCAAGAAAGGGATCTTGGGGTGGTAGTAGATAGCTCAATGAAGATGTCAACCCAGTGTGCGGCTGCTGTAAAAAAGGCAAATTCCATGCTGGCCATAATTAGATGAGGAAAAGAGAATAAAACTGCTGATATCATACTGCCCTTGTACAAATCTATGGTGAGACCACACTTGGAATACTGTATGCAGTTCTGGTCACCACACCTAAAAAAGGATATTACAGAGCTTGAGAAGGTGCAGAAAAGAGCAACCAAAATGATTAGGGGACTAGAGCAACTGTCCTATGGGGAGCGGTTAAGACGCTTAGGGCTGTTTAGCTTGGAAAGAAGGCGACTGAGGGGAGACATGATAGAGGTCTATAAAATTATGCATGGTTTGGAGAGAGTGGACAGGGAGAGGTTTTTCTCCCTCTCCCATAATACTAGAACACGGGGTCATCTGCTAAAGCTGGAGGGTGAGAGATTCAAAACAGATAAAAGGAAGTATTTTTTCACACAACGCATAGTTAAATTGTGGAACTCCCTGCCCCAGGATGTGGTGATGGCTGCCAGCTTGGAGGGCTTTAAGAGGGGAGTGGACATATTCATGGAGGAGAGGGGTATTCATGTCTGTTAGTTAAAATGGATACTAGTCATGCTGCATACCTATTCTCTCTAGTATCAGAGGAGAATGCCTATTATTTTGGGTGCGGTGGAAGACAGGCAGGATGGTGCTGCTGCACTCGTCTAGTGGCTTCCTAGAGGCACCTGGTTGGCCACTGTGTGAACAGACTGCTGGACTTGATGGGCCTTGGTCTGATCCAGCAAGGCTGTTTTTATGTTCTTATGACTCTGTGGCTGGCACATCCAACTGCCAGAAAACAAGTTGATGGCCCTTATTGCCTTGATTTCTCTGTTACTCAGTAAAAGCAAATGCACATTAAGGGAATTTCAATCTGTCATAGAGCACCTTAACTTTGCTTGCAGAGTGGTTTCACCTGGCAGGGCTTTCTGTGCGTGCCTGGCCAGGGCCACTTCAGAGGTTAAGGAACCCCATCATTGGATCCATTTGAGCAAAGGCTTGAAGGAGGATTTGAGGACTTGGTTAACCTTTCTGGACAATTTCAATGGTATCGCGATATGGCAGGAGCCATTGGACCTTGGGAAGGACTTGAAGGTGCAATCTGATGCACCCAGTGGTATAGGGTTTGGAATATATTTTGATGAGCGATGGTGTTCAAAACCATGGCCTGGACATTGGAAGGGAACGAGCATTACAAGGGATCTCACATTTTTGGAATTGTTCCCAATTTTGGTTGCAGTGACAATTTGGGCTGATCATTTAAGAAATAGGCTTGTACAGTTTTGGTGCGATAATCAGGCAGTTGACAAGGTCATCAACAGACAGTCATCCAGATCCGAACGGGTCATGCATTTAGTCAGGCATTTTGTGTTGGTCTGCTTGTCGGAAAACATCAATTTTACAGCACACCATGTTCCGGGAGTGGAAAATGTCTCGCCTCCAGGATGACAGATTTCGAGCCTTGGTCCCAAGAATGGATGCCCTCCCAGAACCATTCCCAGAGGATCTATGGGTTCTTGGTGAAACATCGTAACCCAAGGTGTATATGACTCTTTGGCACCAGCAACATTTCATTTCTATTCTGCAGCGGCAGCATGTTTTTTTGAGTTTACAGGGGAGAATGGGGGTGCCAAGGACTGGCCAACATCAGAGGGCATGGTTCTTCATTATTTGGCCCATCTGAAAGAAAAGGGTTGTGCAACCAAAAACTATGAGGGTACACATGGCAGCAGTAGCATTTTTTAGTAAAGCCCTTGGGCATGCTAACCCATGTGCTTCATTTATTGCACAGAAAGTGATTGATGGCTGGCAGCGAATATTGCCTCTGGCGCCAGACACTCATAGGCCTATCTCTATCAGCATTTTGGGACAGCTGATGGGTTGTCTAGAGGAGTATGTTGGTCACCTTTTGAAGCCTCTCTCTTTGAGGCTGCCTTTACTGTGGCCTTTTATGGGGCCTTGAGAATTGGGGAGCTGGTGGCGGGGTTGCAGAGGGACAAGTCTCACCGCACCTTACATCTAGGAAATGTTAGGTTATTAAGGAGGGAGCTCCGAATTATCATGTTCCAAAATGGACCACATGGGGAGGGGCACTTTGCTCTTCTTGCAGGCAGCAAAAAGCAAGGGTCCATGCCTGGTGAGAGCCATGACAACATTCTTGGCGGTCCAACCTGAGCAATACAGCCCTTTGTTTATACATAAGGATGGGTCGTTCCTAACCAGATTTCAATTTATTCTGGTTTTCCGGAAAAGCTTGAAAACAATTGGCTTGTCACCAGCTGAATTCGGGGCCCATTCCTTTAGAATTGGGGCAGTGACAACAGCTGCTAGCCTTGGTTTCCTGGCTCAGAAGATCAGGGCTATCGGCAGGTGGAGATCTGAGGCGTCCAAGGGTTATATTCGCCCTCAGTTCAATACTGTCTAACTTCTTATTTGAGTTTCAGCTTTTCAGTTAAAATGCGTGTGGATATGTGGCCACAGTATTGTTCACTGGGCCAGTCGTTATGCAGCTTCTTCAGGTTGGAGACGGCATCTGGGTATCAAAGGCTCACTTCGGATTTATTGGATGGGAGTCAGGGGCATGCAATGGTCTTCACTGTTGCCAATGTTGATGAGGAAGTATTGTCGAAGGCTTTCACGGTCAGAGTTCATTGGTTCTTGTAGGTTATCCGGCCTGTGTAACCGTGGTCTTGGTATTTTCTTTCCTGACGTTTCGCCAGCAGCTGTGGCTGGCATCTTCAGAGGAGTAACACTGAAGGACAGTGTCTCTCAGTGTTACTCCTCTGAAGATGCCTGCCACAGCTGCTGGCCAAACGTCAGGAAAGAAAATACCAAGACCACGGTTACACAGGCCGGATAACCTACAAGAACCATTGATGAGGAAGGCTCAATGTTATGGGCCCCCCGATGCTCTTGTTATTCAACTCGGAGAGAACAACCTGGGGGAATATACGGGGAGGAGCTTGTCTGATGCAGCTTGCAGGGATTTGAGAGAGGTGGCTTTCCCAGCACAGTTCTGTGTTGGTCGGACATGCTTGAACGATGGTCATGGCATGGATTGTCTCGGCCTGGGAAGCTGGATGTGGCACGGCGTATGTCCACAAACACCATTGGTAAGACAGTGTTGGAGTTAAGAGGCATGATCTTCTGTCAGTGGGAAATTTCCTTCCAGATAGCTGCTATGTTCAGATCCGATGGGGTTCATCTCTCTGAGTGGGGAATGGATGTATGGCTACATAATGTTTGCCAGGGATCATTGAAGGATTGGCTACAGGTATAGCTGCATTGGTGGAAGCAGGTATGGTCTCTGGTGCCCTTTCCTGCTCTTTGGCTGTACACATGGGTCTGGTTGCAGTTTGGGGAAAAGGCGACCTGCGTGCCCCCTTTTCCTGAGTTTCGGGGATCCCATTAAGGGATTTGTGGGGGAGGCTCAGTGGATCACACCCATCTCGGGGTCTGTGCAAGGAGCCTCCTCTCCAGTGGCAGGGGACACCAAATGGCTCATGCCCAGGTATTATCTCAAGAACTGCCATCCCGGGCTACTTCCAGCAGGCTTTAAATTGGATTGTTCTTCCCACGCTCGATGGTGAGTAGCTTTTGCTGAAAGACTCTGTTAAGAGATTTGGGAATCTTGTGGGATCTTGGTCTTGTGTGGGAGAAACAGGTGTACACAGTAGCAAAAAGGGGGGGAACTGCTTCCCTCCCCCCCCCACTACTTCCTAGTTAGGAAGCTGGCTACTGATTTGCAGTTGCCTGATCTGCTGTGAGACTGGATTACTGTAACATGGTCTACATGGGACCGTCCTTGAAGAAGAAGACAAGTTTCAAACTGCAGTGTGTGCAAAATATGGCAGGCCTGTCTGTAACCTGGAGTTAGCCTGTGGGTAGGGTTGCCAGCTCCGGGTTGGGAATTACCTGGAGATTTTCAGAGCGGAGCCTGAACAGGGTGGGTTTGGGGAGAGGAGGGACTTCAATTGGGTATAATGCCATATAATCTACCTTCTGAAGTGGCCATTTCCTCCAGGTGAACTGATCTCTATATAGATCAGTTGTAATAGCAGGATATCTGTAGCTACTACCTGGAGGTTGGCAACCCTATCTGTGGGACCATTTCACTCCTGAGGTCCCTTCACTGGCTGCTGGTTAGTTTCTGAGTCCAGTTTTAGGTGCTGCTGTTTACCTTTAAAGCTCTTCATGACTTGGACCCCACATCATTGAAGGACTGTCTGTTCTTGGATGTTCCTGTGAGGCACTTTTATTTTTCCCATCAGGGTCTTCCGTCAGTAACCCTCTTGTGCAAGGCATGTTTGGCAACAGTCATTTCACTGGCTGCCCCACACCTCTGGGGCAGCCTCCTGGGTAAGGGCAGGGGAAATCTTATCCTCCTGGTTTTCTGATGGGGTTGCAAAAGAGAGCCAGCATGGTTAAGAGTGGTGGTTAGAAGCTGTGGACTCTAATCTGGAGTTTGATTCCCCACTCCTCCATATGAGCAGTGGAGGCTAATCTGGTGGACCGGGTTGGTTTCCCCTCTCCTACACATGAAGCCAGCTGGGTGACCTTGGGCTAGTCACAACTTAGAGCTCTCTCAGCCCCACCTACCTCACAGGGTGTCTGTTATGGGGAGGGGAAGGGAAGGAGATTGTAAACCAATTTGATTCTTCCTTAAGTGGTAGAGCAAGTCAGCATATAAAAAACAACTATTTTTCTTCAAAATAGAGCTGCTTTGGATAGCTTTTGGCAAAGCCTGAGCCCAGACAGAAGGGGAGTAGCTGCGGGTGGGTGGTCGAGGTGATTTTAGACTTGTTTTAATGTTTTCCTATCTGTTCTTTTTAATATTCATGTTATAAAATTGTGTCTTCATTCTTATTACCTACTGTGGGTGCTGAGATGCTCGGCACGAAGGAAGACATATTATTATTTAAAAGAAATTCTGCCACTCCACTCCGTCTTTGGCATTGGAAGGAATTGCTCAGTCAAGTCTGAAGCCTTCCTCTAGCCTTGGGAGCCTTCTTCCAATGAAAGAGGCTGTGCGGTGTGGTATGATTTCACAAGGTAGTGTAGCATCAGAACCAGCCAAGGATGAACAGAAACAACAAATCCCCCGTTAAGCCCTTCTTCCTTTTTGAGGTCCCCTACCCCTTAGCTATTTGTGTGTGTAAAGTGCAGTCCAGTCGCAGGCAACTTATGGCAACCCAGTAGGGTTTTCAAGGCAAGAGACTAACAGAGGGGTGTTGCCATCACCTTCCTCTGCATAGTGATCCTGGTATTCCTTGGATGTCTCCCATCTAAGTACTTCATAGATTCTGAGATCTGATGCAATCAGGCTAGCTTGGGCCATCCGCGTCAGGGACTTAGCTATTTCGCTGGGACCCAAAGTCATCCTCTTCCAAGGCTTTGTGGTTTTGATGAACATGCAAAACTCTTCTGAATCAGATCATTGGCCTATGAAGGTCAGTATATTGCCTTCTATGCCTAGCAGCAACTCACAAGCTAGAGATGTTTTGTATCACCTACTACCTGATCCTTTTAACTGGAGATTGAACCTGGAACTTTTTGTAGATAATGCTGCTGCTCTACCAATGAGTTACAGTCCCTCATGCAGATAGCCCAGGCTAGCCTGATCTCATCAGATCCCAGAAGCTAAGCAGGGTCAACCCTGGCAAGTGTTGGGATGGAAGACCACCAAGATCATGATGCAGAGGCAGGCAATGACAAACCACTTCTGAATGTCTCTTGCCTTGAAAACTCCACCAGGGGTAGCCATATGTCAGTGTGAGATGACAGCCAGAGTCCAGATCACACGGAGTGATGGTATCACTTTACTCTGCTCTGGTGAGACCTCACCTAGAGTATTGTGTTCAGTTTTGGACACCACAATTTAAGAAGGATGTAGACAAGCTGGAACATATCCAGGGGAGGGAAACAAAGATGGTGAGGGGTCTGGAGACCAAGTCCTATGAGGAAAGGCCAAAGGAGCTGGGTATGTTTATCCTGGAGAGGAGATGACTGAGAGGTGATATGATAACCATGTTCAAGTACTTGAAAGGCTGTCATATGGAGGATGGTGCCAAGTTGTTTTCTGTTGTTCCAGAAGATCGGACCAGAACCAACAGGTTGAAATTAGATCAAAAGAGTTTCTGTCTAAACATTAGGAAGAACTTTCTAACAGTTAGATCAGTTCCTCAGTGGAGCAGGCTTCCTTGGGAGGTGGTGAGCTCTCCTTCCCTGGAGTTTTTTAAGCAGAGGCTAGATGGCTATCTGTCAGCAATGCTGCTTTTATGATCTTAGACAGATCATTGGATGGATGGCATCTTGGCCATCTTTTGGGGGTTGGACTAGATGACCCTGGTGGTCCCTTCCAACTCTATGATTCTATGAGAGAGAGAGAGAGAGAGAGAGAGAGAGAGAGAGAGAGAGAGAGAGAGAGAGAGAGAGAGAGAGAGAGGTTTATGATTCGATGGTTTAAATAAAATGTGAACAATGCTTAGAACAACCAGTCCCAAGGGAAGTAAATACTCAGGAAAAGCTAACAAATTAATTTGGAAATCATGTTTTTTTAAAAAACCCTTTGCATTTTCTAGCAGCTATGCAGAAAATGTTGGCTCTCTACTGCACTTATACCCGCTGTCTGCAATTTTATGCAAACTATTTCCTGAGGATGTATAGCATTTATGAGTCATAACACTTAAACATTTTTTAGCTTAACGATGCCGTGTAAGATCGCACCCATTAATACATTCTAAAGGCAGAACAGTATGGTAATACAGAAATGCAGGGCTGGGATGCTGGGTAAATTGCAGCTGCCGTAGGTGAAGTTATGATTAGAAAGCAATGAATGCTAGAATTGAATATGGAGCCTCTTCAGACTCCCGGAGATGATGATCCCATGTTGTCTGCTGAAGAATGAAATGCTACCATAGGGTGGGGTGGGGAGGAATTCATCGAAATAACAGGTTGCGAAATATCAGAGGCAGATATAAAAAAAAAAGCCACATCTTTACAGCTGATCATTTTGGGAAACAAAATTGCTAAGTGAAACAGATGTCTTTCCTTTCTCAGCTTGGCTGACATAAATCGCAGATGCCCATCAGCCAAACACAACATGTGGGGAGTTTACACTTAAATGAGAACTTCACTGTTAGATGTGGGGTTTATTTTTTGTTGTCTTTATTTTTTTTTAGTGAAGTGCTAAGAAAGTAGTTACTTTTTATTTGTGGCAGTTTCTGGAAGTTTTACGGTAGTTTTGCAGTATGAGAGCCAGCGTGGTGTAGTGGTTAAGAGCAGTGGACTCTAATCTGAAGAACTGGGTTTGATTCCGCATCCTCCATATGAATGGCGGACTCTAGTCTGAAGAAACAGGTTTGATTCTGCAGTCCTCCACATGAAGCCTGCTGGGTGATCTTGGGCCCCACCTGCCTCACAAGGTGTCTGTAGTGGGAAAACTAAAGGAAGGTGATTGTAAGCCGCTTTGAGACTTCTTACAGTAGAGAAAAGCAGGGTAAAATACACAACTCTTCCTCTTCCTCCTCCTCCTCCTCTTCTTCTTCTCCTACTACTACCACTACTACTACTACTACCACCACCACCATAATAATCATGGGAATTCACTGTTATCAACAGCCCACTGCTTAACTTCCCAATAGCAAATGTGGGCCAAACAGTACTTCTTTTTTTGCCTATTGGGTCTGGGTTCCTTTAACCCCATTCGCTTTCTTTGCAATTGCACAGCACCTGCAGGGATGCCATTTTAAAGATCAGAGAAAGACCATTTTTGGCTCAGGACAGTGTGGTGGAGCTTCTCTCCCTCCATGGTGTTTTCTGGAGCTGAAACAGCCCTAATAGGGATTCATTTACATAACTTCAGAGAAGTACATGGAGTTTCCAAACACCTGAGACTCCAAAGTTATGTCTTTGAGTCCCTTTTCAATCCAAGCCACAGTTCCAAGCTGAAAACTGTTTCCCCTGATCTTTAACATGGCAGTCCCTGCTGCTGTTGTATGACTGCAGAGTAGGGTTGCCAACTTCCAGGTACTGGAGAGAATAAAGGCTCAGTGCTGTATAGATAATGGAAAAGATCCAAACAGCACTACAAAATAATTTTAATCAGAAATAAGTTTATCTAAGTGCAAAAGTGCAAAAAAGTGAAACTATATACAAAGGAAACACAAACAACAATATCTATACAGTATGCAAAACAGTCCAGCAAAATATGCAATATGACAGAAAAATTTGTTCAATGAGTCACTTAGGAACAATGTCACTGTCCATGGGAGACTTTCCTGTGCTTCAAAGTAGCTGGACACGAGATGTCAAAAAGACCGAAGGAATTTCTATCAAGGTCTCCAAAGCTTTGGAGACCTTGATAGAAATTCCTTTTGGTCCTTTTTGAAATTGATATGATTATTATAAATCTTTCTGATATGCTTAGCTGATGAAGCCACGTGCGAAACGTGTGTAGGATCTAGACGACACGTCCAGACACCTCCACTTGGCACCTCCTTGTTGTGGTCCTCTTTTTGACATCTCGTGTCCAGCTACTTTGAAGCACAGGAAAGTCTCCCATGGACAGTGACATTGTTCCTAAGTGACTCATTGAACAAATTTTTCTGTCATATTGCATATTTTGCTGGACTGTTTTGCATACTGTATAGATATTGTTGTTTGTGTTTCCATTGTATATAGTTTCACTTTTTTGCACTTTTGCACTTAGATAAACTTATTTCTGGTTAAAATTATTTTGTAGTGCTGTTTGGATCTTTTCCAACTTCCAGGTACTAGCTGGAGATCTCCTGCTATTACAACTGATCTTCAGCTGATAAGAGATCAGTTCACCTGAGAAAATGGCCACTTTGACGATTGGACTCTATGATATTAAAGTTCCTCCCCTTTCCAAACCCCGCCCTCCTCAGGCTCTGCCCCAAAAACCTCCAGATATTTCCCAACCTGGAGCTGGCAACAAAGAAAGCAAGTTGGTTGGAGGAACTCAGATCCAGCTTGCTAAAAAATGTACTGTAGTTCGGCCCTTCAGTCTATACCTTTTACTTGTTCTGGCCAAGGCTTGTTTACTTTCTTTTAATGCAGAGCGTGGGCAAAATAAGATGCCAAATGCCAAGATGTCAGGGACAGGCCCCAAAATGATGAAACTCCCTCCACAGTAGGGTTGCCAGCTCTGGGTTGGGAAATACCTGGAGATTTCTGAGGTGGGGCCTATGGAGGGCGGGTTTTGGGGAGGGGAGGGACTTCAATGCCATAAAGTCCAATTACCAAAGCGGCTATTTTCTCCACGTGAACTGATCTCTATCAGCCAGAGATGTAATAGGGGTTCTCCAGCTAGTACCTGGAGGTTGGCAACCCTACTCCGCAGAGATATTTGCTGCCCCTTCTGCCACTCCCTTCCACCAGCCTTTTTTTTTTTAAGTGACTTCTTCCCGCATGGTAGTATGTATGGCAGTATGGTAACAGTTGCTTATGAGACTTGAGACATGATAAACCGGATTTTGAAGTGCCAGGCCATCCGACAGGGCTCTTGAGTATTTGGCTTAGTGGTCGGTGACAAATTGTGTGAGCTTGCTTTCTGTCAAGCTACACTTGTTGTAAGATGGTAGCTAGAAATGGTGGTGTTTAGGTCACTTCTGCTAAGCAAAATTTCTTATTTTAACCTCTTCCCCTTCCAGTTCAGTTTTGCTTTTCATCCAACAATTTGGCTTCATGAAGCTCATTTAATGAAAGATAATGAGTAACTAAGTTATTTGGATCACGTAACCATTTGGCAGGGTAAAATGAATAATTTAACAAGGAACCCTGATGAATTCATATTGGCTAATATTTCTTTAATTGTCCAGAAATGATTCCATGAGAAAGTGTGCAGGGCAGGAAGTTTCCAAAACTTTGGAAACAATTGGCCAAAATCTGGAAGCTCATGTTAAATCAAGAGCTGGATCAAACTTCTTTACTAACAACAAATGTTTTTAATATGGATTTTGATTTGAAACATTTCTTTTGTATATCCTAAATTTATTTCTGACCTTCATAGCCCCAGGCTAGCCTGATCTCATCAGATCTCAGGAGTTAAGCAGGGTTGGCTGTGGTTAGTATTTGGTAGGGGGACCTCCAAGGAATACCACTGTCCTGACACAGAGGCAGGCAGTGGCAGAACACCTCTGAACATCTCTTGCCTTGAAAACCTTACGTGGTCACCATATGTCAGCTGTGTCTGGATGGCAAAAAAAAAAATACCCATTGCTATAATTGGCAACCGGAGTTCTAGTGACATGTAAGGAGAGAGAGAGAGAGAGAAATAGTTTGACTCCATAAAAGCCTCCATAAAATTCCTCTAAAGCCATCTTTTTTTCCTGACCTAGAAAGGTATGAATCTACATATAGCAAAACTTCCTGCGAAACTGTTGCACTTAACATTCTTAATCGTGGGTGTATTTTTTTTTAAAATAAAACTTGATGTAGAGGATAATCTAGTGGCTCTACACCATGATTGGTCCTACCAGAAGTAAATACGGCTAGGCAGAAAATCATGTGACACCCCTGCGGGTATAATGTCCAATTCCTAACCATGTCAGAGATCTATAAAAGACCCCACAGCTGTGGAGAAGCTGTGGGGCTGACAGAGAAGGCATCTACAGTTCTACTAGGAAGAATCCTTGATGATGAAGGACACCCAGAGAGAGGCTTCCTGATATGCACCAGAACAAGAGCCTAACAGAAGCTGGTGGTTGCCACCTCATCTACTTTCCCCCTCATACATTGCTCATATCTAAGAAATGTGATACTGTTACCTGGATTGGGTAAAAATCAATGATTAAAAAAAATATATCATATTTTTTATTCAGATTCTAACTAGAAGATTAGAATTTTTCTAACTAGAAGATTTTTTCATTTAAATTGGATTTTTTAAAAATAAAATGCTTCTTGAGGGAAAACCTATCTAAAGATAGTTTTCTATTTAAGATACATTATAGTCCAAAGGTTTTTCATCATGAAATAAGGATTTGTTTTTAATTATGTAGCATGAGGCTGTATATTCATGCAATTTTTGCATATATATTTTTTGGGGGGATGAATTTCATTAATCCATTTACAATGTCATGCTCTTCCAGAGGTTTCTGTAAGATTATTTTGGGCAATTTTTCTAACTAGAAGATATTAAGTTGAAAGGTTTAATCCTCCAAAATTATAGAAGCAGTGCCTATAGCTTTAAGAAAGTAATGCTCCCAGAGCTAGGCAGCCACAACAGTATTGCTAGCCTTCAAGCCTTGGTTTCTGCAAGTAAAAGGAAGGGAGGGGAGCAGGGTCATTTTCAGGGCTGTTTAAGCCTTTAAGGGAATACTCATTGGGGCCAGGCCCAGCAGCCAGCACTTCCTACTATGCAACTTCTATGACTCACCTAGGGCTGGCTGCTTGCTTCTGTTCAACAGTTGCCATTCTATGAAAGTCAGTGTGATGTAGTGGTTAAATTTTTTGATTAGGATCTGGGAGACCTATGTTTGAATCTCCACTCTAACTTTGAAACTCATAGCAGAGCCATTTCCAGGGATATATTGGCCTCCTAGTTCACTCCTGCTCTCTTCCCTCCTGCCCTGGGGGAAGGACTTATCAGTTCTAGTCCTATCAGCAACCACTAGGCAACTTGTCATCATGCTATTTCCACAACTCATCCAGGGGCGGTGGTGGCTATGACTTGATATCACACAACTTGCCTGGGCCCAGTGGCAGCCTCCATGTAATTTGGCCAGTCCTGGCAGCGGCCACCACAAAACTCAACTGAGTGACTTGCTACCTGATGACTTTTGCAACTGGGCCAGACTTTTCCTAGGGAGAGGCTGCCAGGAGGAGGGAAGGAGAGAAAGCTGAGAGCCAGTGTGATGTCACAGTTAGAATGTTGGATTAGGATCTGAGAGACCCAGGTTCAAATAACCATTCTGTCATGGAAGCTTCCTGGGTGACCTTGGGTAAATTATTCTCGCTCAGCCTAATCCACCTACAAGGTTGTTGTGAGGATAAAATGAAGGAAAGAAGAATGATGTGAGCTCCCATTGGAAGAAAAGTGGGGTATAAATGAAGTAAACAATAAAGCTGATAACTGGGAGGCAGATTAAAATAAAGGTTGCTTGGTGAATTGAAAGGAGAGAGGGATGCAGATAAGGGGGAGAGGATGTGAGGACTTCCAGGAGCACTGAAAAGGGCAATGGTAGGGGGGAGAGGATATGGGGGGAAAGAAGTGAGCCACATAAGTCCTTTTGGGCTGTCTGCTTGTAAGAAAATAATTGAGGTCCTTTCCTTAATGTAACTGAGATGTCACTACATATTCTACTGCTATTCATTTCAAACTAGGGATGTGCGGATATAATTGGTATTTTTCACATATAATTGGCATCTTCAGACATAAATCAGGTCTCCCAAATATAGCCAGGATTTTTCAAGATATGGAGAAATAGGCCCCCCAAAATCCCAGAAATATTTTGGATTAACTGGAAATATCAGGACCCAGCGTTTGCAGAATCCCAGGGCTATTTTTCCTCCCCACCCCATATTTCTGTGTCTCTCAGGGCTTCGTATTGGTTTGCTGGGCGGCTTTAGTAAGAGCCTGTCAGTGTCAATTTTGTTTTTTTTAAAGTATGTTCTTTACTGGAGTTGGTTTGAGTAGAATTCATTTTTTTGGTGGATTCTTATGTTTTACGGTGAGATTCCTGTGTTTTCCATAGTTTTAGTTCCTCAGGTTTACATTGTTTTAGATTCTTGCGTTTTACATTGGTTGGGCTTAGCCATAGTATGCAATGGCCTTCCTCCAGTGAGAGATTCTCAAGTTTTATATGTTTTGCAATTCCCCCCCCCACACACACAACAGAGGACAGCAGGGGTACACTGCTCAGGGGCCCATAGAACTGGACCCCTTGGTCCAATTGACTTGACATTTGGGGGATCTGCACCTTCTCTGCAATTTTTTTGTGCTAGTACTTTTACAAACACCCCCTTCAGCCCCCCAGGGGAAATTTCCTCATAGGGGATAATGGAGTCAAAAAATATCAGAAACCTGGGGGGAAAAACAGATCTGAATACCTTACCAGTGTTTGGAAACTGGGGAACCAGAAATGCCAATATTTTTCTGCTCCAATATATCCAGATTAGAAAATATATACATATATTTTTGCCGCACATCCCTATTTCACCTGCACACCTGCAAATTCTCATATAAAACCTGGTGGGATTGAAACAGGTCAAGTGGACTTGACGCTCCATGTCCAATTCCAATCCATCTATTGCTATGTCTGGTGTACACTTCATTATAGTTATGATGTCGATTCAGTTTGTGTTGTTGTTGAAGCTATTTGCTAGGAATCTGTTCTTGTTGCTATTTTTAACAACCTGCCCATGACCTGAACACAGAGATAAATTTTTAAGAAATGGCATGTCAATTGGGCATAAGTACTAAGAAAAAAACTGGAACAGAGATTCACTTACTACAATAATTTGATGTGTAAAATGAAAATACCATGGTCTAGAAGTCTTGCAATTGAAAGAATGTTAGTGGAGCAAAAATAAATTAGATTTCTAAACCAGACCGCTTTAAGTTATGGTGTGCTTTTTTTGGGGGGGAGGGAATGTGTTATAGTTTTGGATTCAGGGAGGATACCTTTACCAAAACTCCTGATTTTCAGGTAGAACCGTTCCAGTTTAGGATTCAAATGTGTGGGTTTTTTTTCAGGTTGCAGAATTTTTGGAGTGTATAGTGCAGCTGTTTTTAAAGATAGTGGCATCCGATTTGAACAGAACATAGTCCTCCCTCTTATCTAAAGACCCCTATGTTTCATGCAGAGGGAACAAAGGAGTTCAGTTTTACAAACCTTCAAAGTAGGGGTCCCTCAGTGCACTCTCTCCACTGCTTTTAAAATAATTCCTGGCTGCAGCTGGTTTCTTTATGTACTTTAAAAGTGACTGACAATATTTTTTTAAAAAAATCTTTTTTGCCAAAGACTGCATTTGCCATTCTTACTAAAATAGACTTCCTTTGCAGAAAATCACTCTAGAATCCTGTAGAAAGGAGCTCATGCTTTTGTTGCAAATGGCATTTTATTCTGCATATTTTTTCCTGCTAGCCTACATAGTGGTGGTAGGTCTCAGGGGATTGCTCACAGGAGGTCTAAAGTAGGAGCCCTGGGAACCCTATTAAACAATTGGGGCAAAATATAGATGGGGACATTCACAGAACAGTCATTTCAATGGGCCAAGACTGGAATGACCCTTCTTAAGATTGGACTGTCAAGCATGCTGTCTGAGTGGACAATATCTGCACCCAGCAAATTTTTGTCCCACCTTTCCTTTAAGTAGCTTTAGGCTGCATACCTGCTACTGTCTAACCAATCAGTTAAGATCTTCCTCACAAGCCATGTCCCTGTTCCCTCCTCATGCAAAGGTTAGGCACAGTTGGGAACCAGAGACAGGGCTTTTTCAGTGGTGGGACCTCTTCTGTAGAATGCCCTTGCCCTTGAAGCTAGCCTCATGCTCACCCAACTCTATTTTAGTCACCAAGATAAAACTTCTTATTTTTTTGGTCTTTTCTTGTTTTAACCCAAGCTTTTATCTAAGGGCTTTCATCTATTTAAAATTGCTTTCACCATCAGCTTCTAGCCTGAGGACTGTCTTACGAGGATCGTTTTAGACTGCTATATGTTTTAAGCCTTTGTTATGCTCTGGGTGGGTTTTTAACGCTTAGTTGATTTTAAAAGATTTTATGCTTTCTAAAAACAATTTTTATCATGTTTTACTTTGTGAGATGCCTTAGGCAGGTTTCCAGAAAGGTACCATATACATTTTCTAAACAAAAACATAAGATTTTCTGCTCCAGCATGGTGTAGTGGTTAAGAGCAGTGGTTAGGAGTGGTGGACTCTAATCTGGAGAACCGGGTTTGATTCCCCACTCTTCCACATGAACCAGCTGGGTGGCCTTGGGCCAATCACAGTTCTCTTAGGTGTCTGTTGTGGGGAGGGGAAGGGAAGGTGATTGTAAGCCCATTTGATTCTTCCTTAAGTGGTAGAGAAAGTTGGCACATAAAAACCAACTCCTACTCCTCCTACTCCTCCTACTCCTCTTCCTTCTCCTCCTCCTCCTCCTCCTCTTCTTCTTCTTCTTCTTCTTCTATTACTATGAGAGATGGGTTAGACTGAGAGAGAGTGATAATCTAAGGTAGAGGTTAGCCATGGTGACTAAAGGGAATCTCCACATTCAAAAGCAGTCAACCTTTGAATACCAGTCACAATGGGCAACATCAGGGGACAGCTTTGGCTTACATGCCCTCTTGTTGGCCCTCCATAATAACTGGTTGGCCACTTTTTAAGTCAGGATACGGGACTAGATGGCTGGCTGGTCTGAACCAGCAAGGGTCTTCTTATGTTCTTAAGGTTACCCACTGATCCTTCATGGCTGAGTAGAAGTTTGAGCTTTGGTCTTCCAATACATTGGCTCTGGATGTGCCTCCAGATGCAAATGTCCATTAAGGAAGACCATTTGCCTGGGGTGGTGGGTAAACTGCTACCCCTGGCCTCTAAGCTCTTCTAGGTCTCTTCGCTCCAGCGGGAGCAAAAATGGAAGGCAGGTAGTGATGTCAACACATCACTTAGAGTTGCATCTGGAAGTGATGTTGACATGCTCTAGGAATCCCCCAACTCTCATTGGGGTAAGTGAGACAAATAGAATGGGATGAGGAGGTCCTAAAAGAGGGCTCTGCCAGAGGTCCTGTTCTGGTTATAGTTGGGGAGGAGGAGGAGGAAGAGGAAGAAGAAGAATAATTGTTTTTTATATGCTGACTTTCTGTACCTTTTAAGGAGAATCAGACCGGCTTACAGTCTCCTTCCCTTCCTCTCCCAAACAGACACCTTGTGAGGTAGGTGAGGCTGAGAGAGAACTGTGACTAGCCCAAGGTCACCCAGCAGGCTTCATGTGGGGGAACGGGGGAACCAACCTGGTTCACCAGATTAGAGTAGGCCACTCATGTGGAGGAGTGGGGAATCAATCCTGGTTCTCCAGCTTAGAGTCTGCCACTCTTAACCACTACACCACACTGGCTCGTTTTAGCTTACTTGGGAGTTAGTGGAACTGCTGGATGTTGTTAGCCCCTAAAGCTCTTCATGAGCTCAAATATTTTTTTGCTGTCAAGTCACAGCTGATTTATGACAACCCCGTAGGGTTTTCAAGGCAAGAGACATTCAGAGGTGGTTTGCCACTGCCTGCCTCCATGTCACTCGGCTGGTATTCCTTGGAGATCTCCCATCCAAATACTTGCCAGGGTCGAGGCTGAGAATGTGTGACTGGCCCAAGGTCACCCAGTAAGATTCCATGGCAGAGCGGTGATTCAAACCAGGGTTTCCCAGATCCTAGTCCAACACCTTAACCACTACACCAAGCTGGCTCTCTAATTATAAGAGTCGAATATGATACCTGCTGAAAAATGAGCCTCCATATTGTAATGATTAGAGTGTTGGCCTAGGATCTGGGAACCCCAGATTCAAACCCCCCCTCTGCCATAAAGGTCACGGGATGACTTTGGGCAAGTGACTTTGCCTCAGTCTAGCCTACCGCACAGGGTTGTTGCAAGAGTCAGATGGAATTGGGGAGACCAGTGTGTGCTGTCTTGAACTCCTTGAAGGAAATATGAGAAGAAGAAAAACTAAATAAATAGTTTTCATCTAGGATTGTAGTACATGTTGGTATCAGAGCGCAGACAGCAATTGTGCTTTGGAAGATCTATTTTATTAATATATTCTTTGCATTTATGTTACAGTTTTCTTCTTTAAAGAAGAATTTAGAGTTGATAATGATTGATCTCTCTGTTGACTAATATGATTGAAAGGGACTGTAATGTTATCATTATTCATGCAAATGGCTGGTAAAATTTCTACTATTCCATATCTGTTCTTAATTACAGTCAGGAAATATAAACCTCTGAGAAATGTAAAATCTGGTAATGTTATTACTATTATTGTACTGGCTTTGATTTCTTGCTTCATTTAAAACTTTATTACTGGAATTTCTGATATATTTCCTCAATGAAGCTGGTGCATATTTTCCCTGTGTACATTATCCAGGATGCATTTTATAGTATGCAAATGTCAAACAGACTGCTTACACACAAAAAGTTGTTGCTGCTGTTAACATTTAAATATAATAAAATCAATATGCAAATGTGGCCATTAGGAACCTAACCGTATGGCTGCTTATTGGCTGTTTATTTGTACCAGGGAGAAAAAAGCCCAGATTATTTCCACTAACTGATGAACATAAAGTTAAAGTTCTGTGCTTCTTCTGGAAGGAATTTTACCTGAAGCAGAGTCAGTAGTATAACATTGTTTGATTTGATATTGAATCTGTCTCATTATGAGGCTCAAGGTTCCAGTTACAGAAATTAAGACTCCTCTCCTTCTAAAGATTTCAAAACGAAAACATTTAAATTGCAATACAGGTTGAGCATCCCTTATCCAGACTGCTTGGGACCAGAGTGGACAGGTTCATGGAGGAGAGGGCTATTCATGGCTATTAGTAAAAATGAATGCTAGTCATGATGCATACCTATTCTCTCCAGGATCAGAGGAGCATGCCTATCATATTAGGTGCTGTGAAACATAGACGGAATGTAAATTTAAACAATATTTTAAAAATAATTTTGTGTATATTGAACCATCAATGGCACTGCTGAGAGTCTGTAGTGCCTGCATGCCAGCTCAAAAGGTCCAGGTTTTGGATCAGTCCGGATATCAGATGTCCGGATAAGGGATACTCAACCTGTATATAAATGATGGATCCTCACTAAAACAGTACACCCTTGCTCATAAAGTCACTGGAGTCTGGAAGAACTGAGATTGTTAGGCCAGGGGTCCCAAACTTGTTGAGCTTCTGGGCACTTCTGAAATTTTTGGTCAGACAAAAAGGCTGCCATGAGAGTTGGGCTCAATCACAAAATGGATGCCATGGTGGTGGGTGGACAATCACCAGATGTTCGGAGGTTCCAGCAAGCATGCTCTTCTGAAGCAGCTCCTGTTTCAATGAGGAGGAGGAAAGCCAGATTGGCAGTCTTTTGAAGAAAATGAATTTTGAAGGAACACATTAGTGGGTCCCTTGAAGACCATGAGTATCATGATGGAAATCACTGTTGTTAGACCTTGTTGGTGAAAAGTGCTGTCAAGTCATAGCTTCGCCTGTATAAAGTGGTCACATAGCTCAGGACACCATTTTATATTATTAGATTAGGAATTATGGTTTTAAATTATAGGTTTTAATTCTATACTGTATGATTATTTATTGTTGTAAGCTGTCCTGAGCCCTGCTGGGAAAGGGTGGGGTATAAATAAAATCAAATACAAATAAATAAAAAAATTATGGCTACTCCATAGGGTTAGGCAAAGTAGACCTTTTGAGCCGGCATGCAAGCATTACTCAACAAGCCCTCAGCAGTGCCATTGACGGTTCAACGTACACAAAAACAGAGGTGGCTTGTCACTGTCTTCCTCTGTGTAGCAACCCTGAACTTCATTGGTGGTCTTCTATTCAAGTGCTAACCAGGGCCAACCATGTTTAGCTTCTGATATCTGACTAGATTGGGCTAGCCTGGGCTTTTTTCGGGAATCACCTATTTGGCTTTGGGTAGATTCCCAGGTTTTGGTATTCAGTCAACCCGACACGCAAATACTGCCGAAACGGCTAATTTTGGGTTTATTTTTGGTTTGAGTATATCAGTATGCACAACTTTAGTACTGAGCAACATGATTTAGTATGCTGGTGTTTGGCATGTATGTTGTGAATCACCTACCTCGGTTCTGGATACCAAGCCCTACAAGGAAAGGCTGAGGAATTACTTAGTCCATTGTAAAAGGTAATATGCTAGCGTAGAAGGGGTTCATTTTTTGAGCGCATCTATAATCTTCCCCGAATAACAAAAAGAAAGAACTGTAATGTAGTCTGCTTGATTAGTTCTTAAGGTGTTCATGTTTCAGACGGATACCCCCTTATTCTCTTACCCATCCCTTTTTTCCTTTTGTACCTTTATTATATATATATAAAATATTTTTTAAAGAAGGAAAGGCTGAGGGGTTTGGGAATGTTGAGTCTGGAGAAGAGGAGGATGAGGGGGGACATGATCGCTCTCTTTAAGTATTTGAAAGGTTGTCACTTAGAGGAAGGTAGGGAGCTGTTTCTGTTGGCAGCAGAGGAGGGAACTCACAATAATGGGTTTAAATAATGGATGGAAAGGTACCAGCTGGATATTGGGGGGAGGGAATTACAGTATGAGTAGTTCATTAGTGTAAGGTAGTGAGCTCCCTCTCATTGGCAGTCTTCAAGCAGCTGCTGAAGGAACACCTGTCAAGGATGTTTTAGGCTGATCCTGCATTGAGCAGAGGCCTGTATGCCCCTTCCAACTCTGTGATTCTATGGTCTATAATTTGATTTCAGATCTCCAGGTATGGTGTCAGTGATTCATAAATTCCATATATTCACTTTTTAAAAGCAGTATAGTAATGTTAAGTTCACAGTAACCGCACTCCACTATTCCCTCACTTCTTTATTTATATTCACCATGTACCCTTTTTGAAACAAATGCTAAGATTTAAGAAGTAAAAAAAAGAATGCAATGCCTACCACAAGCTATGCTTCTTTCCTTAATTATCATGTTTCCTGCCACGTCCTTTATCTGCTTCGAGAATTTACAATGAACACAGCAGGTTGTGAATGTTTAATAGGTTCTTTTGCAAGGAAAGAAAAGGTCAGCATTAACATAAAATTCTTCTTTAAGATTTGTGACACAAATGTTCCACTGCACAGAACAGGTGTTGATGGGGGGGAAATCCCCTAAAATCTGCCATGGGAGCCTAACTCGTAGGATTATTCTCTGTTTTAAGGGTGTTGAGGAACAAGAACCCTAATGCAACAGACGCGCTATACTGTGTACCGTCAACAAAAATGGAAAGGGACTTGGCTTTGTCAACACGTCATTTGTTTGATGAACTCTGTGTGATTTACTGTCATACAGAGAATTGGCCCTCTTTTATTAAAAGCTACACACTTCTCTTCCTTTTTTCCCTCACCCCCTTCTTTTATCCCCAAGCTTCACTCTGACCAGGACAAAGGAGATGGTTCCCTCAAGTACATTTTGTCAGGAGATGGGGCTGGCACTCTTTTTGTTATTGACGAGAAAACAGGTGACATTCATGCCACAAGAAGAATTGACAGGGAAGAGAAAGCCTTCTACACCCTACGTGCCCAGGCTATTAACAGAAGAACTCTCCGGCCCGTGGAACCTGAATCAGAGTTTGTCATCAAAATCCATGATATCAACGACAACGAACCAATGTTTCCAGAAGAAGTTTATACCGCAAGCGTTCCTGAAATGTCAATGGTTGGTGAGTATTGCCTTTAAATGTGAAACAAATGCTTTTAAATGCAACCATGTCCCACTGTCATGTATACAGGGCAGGACTGTTAAGGGGTCTTTAGTTTCTTTTGGTATTGTGTAGCTTATGGGGTCTATGTATAGTGGCATGTGCTGAACACCTTTGTACTATTTGTTCATTTCCCCACTTGTTTTTGTTTTCCTGTAGCAGGCAGAACTTATGACTACTTATACATTTGTTTCCTCATTTAAACAGGCCTTGAATGCCTGTTTAATATAATTGTTTTTCTGTTGGCAGTTTTTCGTCATGTATTAATGGTTTTTGCAACTATTACTTTTTTGCATTGTAATTATTGTATTTAGATTCTGAGCCTACGTGCTGTTAATTAGGTTCAACCTCCAGGTACTAGCTGGAGATCTCCTGCTATTACAACTGATCTCCAGCTGATAGAGATCAGTTCACCTGGAGAAAATGGTCGCTTTGGCAATGGGACTCTATGGCATTGAAGTCCCTCCCCTCCCCAAACCCTGCCCTCCTCATGGTCCACCCCAAAAACCTCCCTCTGGTGGCGAAGAGGGACCTGGCAACCCTAGGTCTGGCCAGGAGCCTCTTTACCAGTACAGGTCTACACACCTATATTTGTGAGATACCCACGAAGACAGTTTGGACATTGAAGTTGGTGCAAAATGTGGCTCCCAGGGACCATTCTGGGATACACTGTGGATATCATATTGAACTACCTTTGTGCCATCTACACTGGCTTCCAATTTGTGTTCAGGCTAGGGTTGCCAACCTCCAGGTAGTCAGTACAGGGGCGACAGAAATTTACAAGTGCAAAATTATTTAAAGTGCAACCACTATTTATACTGTTGTGTCTGATACCATCTATAAACATAAACACATTATAACATATACAAGCATACATAAATATATCAAGCACAACCAAACAAAGCCACCATAAATGGTGACAATTACAAGAATACAAGGTCTTTTTGTGAAGTGCTGCGTTCTTCTATCAATCCCATGCAGGTAAGTAAGCAGGTCTAGCAGAAAAATAAGTTCTAGAGGAATAACTTCATGGAGGATACGGCCGTTTCAAATTCTTTTGGATAGAATTCTTCATCAGTCCTTCAAATAGGTTCCTCTTATACTACACATCTTAAAGGATAAGTTTCAAAGTGCTGGATGCATATTAGTTCCCACGAAGGGTAATACTCATGAAAGCTGCTGCTGAAGAATTCTATCCAAAAGAATTTGAAACGGCCGTATCCTCCATGAAGTTATTCCTCTAGAACTTATTTTTCTGCTAGACTTGCTTACTTACCTGCATGGGATTGATAGAAGAACGCAGCACTTCGCAAAAAGACCTTGTATTCTTGTAATTGTCACCATTTATGGTGGCTTTGTTTGGATGTGCTTGATATATTTATGTATGCTTGTATATGTTATAGTGTGTTTATGTTTATAGATGGTATCAGACACAACAGTATAAATAGTGGTTGCACTTTAAATAATTTTGCACTTGTAAATTTCTGTCGCCCCTGTACTGAATTTCTGATCCTTTGATAGTAGTACAGTGGTGTCTTGTTTTTCCCTAACCTCCAGGTAGTAGCTGGAGATCTCCTGCTAGTACAACTGATCTCCAGCCAATAGAAATAAGTTCACCTGGAGAAAATGGCCACTTTGGCAATTGGACTCTACGGCATTGAAGTCCTTCCCCTCCCCAAACCATGCCCTCCTCAGGCTCCACCCCAAAAACCTTCCGCTGTTGGTGAAGAGGGACCTGGCAACCCTAGTTCAGGCCCAGTACAAGGTGGTGATTTTGACCTAAATGATTTGGACACAGAGTACACAAAGGATCTATTTTCCAAGGATTCCCCCCCCCCTTTCAAACATCATTTAATTTTAAAGGTTGAGAGTTTGTATCCACTTCATTATGTATGTTGGGTTAAATTATATTGCAAACCACTTTGGGGACTGCAGAGGCAATGAAATAAATAAACTTTGATGCTGGGACATTGACAAACCACACACACTCATACTCCCCTGCAGTCTGAAGCAGTATACTGCAAGAAAAGCCTTTTCCACTTGATTTTAGTCAGCTGTATACACTGATAAAGTGGCCCTGAGACATAACTCAAAACCGAGTGCAAATCCACCATGGCAAAATAAGTCCTAACAGATTAATCCATGTAACAGAATCCTTCTCTACAATCACAGTGTTACACAGCAGGAAGTTGTTTGAAGGCAATCTAGTATAATCCACTGGATTAGGGCTCAGACACATCGAACTGAATTGTCCATTATTATTATTTTTTGACAATTTGCACATAGCCAGAAACTAGTCAAACGAAAGTGGCCAAAACATGTGCCGTGGAAGATGGTACTCCTCCACTCTTCCCTCATCTGATTAGGTGGAGTACTTCTTCCCTATGTGCACGCATTCAAACTAATTACTTCCTGAGCATAAGAGAAGTTGACTGGGGAGGGGGACGGGGGACAGGACAGAAAATGCTATTAGCTGTCTTGGGTAAAAGCTCAACCTGTGCAGTATAAAACATCTTGGCTGCTTCAGAAGATGAATGCTGTTAAATACAATATTCCTCAATCCATGAAAGCATCAGAATTTAAAATCATGCAGCATAGCAGGTGGAAGTAGACTGTGTGCAGATTCCCTTGTTGGAGTCAGAACCAAGCATGTAGATCAGTTGCAGAATCATACACAGATATCTCTCTGCAAACCCAACAGTCTGTCATTCAGTGTGAATATTACCCACAATTCCTATGCATGCTGTGAAGTGTCAGTGATGACTGTCACCCCAGCAGTAAAATTCAGGAAGCGGGGGGGGGGGAGGATTTGGCATCACTTCAACACATGACATCACTTTCAGCACTAAACTGAAAGGGATGTCATTGTGTTGGCACAACACTCGAAACCACAGTGTTTCAGCGAATCCGAAGCATCATGGCAACATGATGATGTCGCTTCCAGTTTTCTGCTGGAAGTTATGTTGTGTGTTGGTGTGATGAGGAATTCCCCTTCCCCCATTTCCCCCCTGCTGTCTGTTGAGTGGCAGCGTGGAATGGGGGCCCCCCCGGGGCTGGAGGTCTCCCACTACTAATAAATCAGTCCATTGTGTTTGGCCAATGGTAGGCCCACCGTTGTAACAAGGACTATGGCAGCTAAACTATGATGACTTCTGATACTGTAGCTCTGTATCTGCATTTGGATTCCCCTTGATACAATTGTAACATGGATTTGTCTTCTTTCACAGGCTAGATTTGGGCCCTTAAACCTCTTATGAGCTGAACTCTCAAATCTTGTTATTAAACTATACTCTTTTTCTCCTTATTTCAATTTGAAATTTACCTCATTTAAAAGTGGATGGCTGAGACAAGATGCCATAATTTCTACAGAAGTCTGAAAGGGGTCTAGGCTTTTTAACATCTCTTCCTTCAAGAGGGGAGGAAGTATAAATCCTAATGTTGGGGTATTTGTTTTGGTTTCGCTGTTGACAGCTTATCTGCTCCATAGAGTAGATTGATAAAAAATATTTCAATAATAATTGGAAACAACAAGCTACATATTCAACATTATGAATATATTGTCCCCCCCAAGGGGGGACAATTCCTTAAGTCCACTCCACCTCCAGCTAAATAAGACCACTTTAAGGAAGAAAAACACCCTTGCACATGGACAAAAACAACCATAAATCAGCACTCAGAGAACATATCTAGACATAAGCTACTGCTATGTTACCTGGAAAAATGGAATATGGAATAAACATATCCTAAGGCTCCTTGACTGTTGAAAAATAAGCATGAGGTATGCATTGTAATAAAGGATAGCACTCCCATCAGAGATCAGATGAAAACTGTTTATGGGATGGAACTCTTTTCACACCATTAAATTAGGTTTGGCTTTGGAGGGAGAAGAATGATCACTAAGAAATGACTAGAAACACTTTGTGAATCCAACATGAAAGTGTTATTTACTGATAATGGTGCTGCTTGGTCTGGCAAATTCCTTCGTCGAAATAGTTCGCCAAGGGAGCAGTCTTGCAAGCAGCGGTAGAGCTGTAGCATGACTGATGCGCTGCAAACATGGAATCCTAATGCTGGCGGAGTGTGCTAGGCAAAGGAGAAGACATACTCAGCCCCACAAATGGGCCATTTATAGGGTTGCCAACCTCCAAGTACTAGCTGGAGATCTCCTGCTATTACAACTGATCTCCAGCAGCGATCAGTTCCCCTGGAGAAAACGGCCGCTTTGGCAATTGGATTTTATGGCATTGAAGTCCCTCCCCCTCCCCAAACCCTGCTCTGCTCCAAAAACCTCCCACTGGTGGTGAAGAGGGACCTGGAAACCTTAGGAATTATCAGGCTTCCAAATAAATTGTGCCAAATCAGAAATAATACTACTGAAGGTAGCACAGAAAACAGAAGATTATAAACAACATCCTAGCCATTTATGCATGCTTGTTTCCTTGTAGTCACCACACTGACTACTTTGGGGCTTTGCTTTGATTATGCATACATTTTCCGATCACCAGAGGTTGCTTTGTTCTCTCTGCACATTTCTGTGTGTTTTGCTCGAGT
This sequence comes from Euleptes europaea, assembly GCF_029931775.1. Lineage (NCBI taxonomy): Eukaryota > Metazoa > Chordata > Lepidosauria > Squamata > Sphaerodactylidae > Euleptes > Euleptes europaea. Next base: position 88,707,950 of record NC_079319.1, on the reverse strand, counting down.
TTTCTGGATGCTGGCTAAACATGATCCCAGAAAACACAGGCAAAATGTTCAGAAATGCATGGTGACCTCTGACAATCAGAAAATGCATGCATAATCAAAGCAAAGCCCCAAAGTTGTTAGCAGGGTGATTGCGAGGAGACAGCCCTGCACAAATGGCCATGGTGTTGGGGTGTCAGTGGTGGATTTGGATCTGGCTCAAATCTCCACACTGCCCTGGAAGCTTGCTGGGTTGCCAACCTCCAAGTACTAGCTGGAGATCTCCTGCTATTACAGCTGATCTCCAGTTGATAGAGATCAGTTCGCCTGGAGAAAATGGCCACTTTGGCAATTGGACTCTTTGGCATTGAAGTCCCTCTCCTCCACAACCCCCACCCGCCTCAGGCTCTGCCCCCAAAAACCTCCTGCCGGTGGCGAAGAGGAACCTGGCAACCCTATCTCTGGGAGACCTCTCTCCAAACTCACTGGGCAGTTGTGAAGATAAAATGGAGGAGAGGACAATGGAATAAGCAACTTTGGGTCTGCATTGGGTAGAGAAGTGGGGTGTAATGATCTAAATACATAAATGCTGGTGTTTTGTTGTGTAAAAGAAAAACAAAACAGGAATCCTAGATAGCAGGACAGAATCGATTTGGAACGCCAGCACGTTCCTGTGACATTATTGACATCTTGCAGCACCAGCTGTTCAACTCGCTCTCGTTGCATCTCCACACGCAACAAGTAGTGCTTATGTCCTTAATATTAATCCACCGTCTATGAAACAATCAGCAATTATCCTGGGAGTCTCAAGGCTGGATTAAAAGAGCTGGAGGCTCTATTCTAAGCTCCCATTTGAGGATCACCCTCCGCAAGGACAGTCATCTGTCAAATAGCAGCACCCTATTATTTTTGTACCCTTTCTCTCCTTTCATTGCAACTAGCACCCCTGTTCTTCCTCTGTTATCTGGTCGAGTTACCTTTCTTCCCCTTTGTCTATTCCTGCAGGCTCTCTGAGGCCAGGGAAAGGCTTTGTTGCTCGTAAACCTTTCTTAATGATTGGACTCCTCCACTGTTCTTTTACCATGTCCCTTCCATTCCTTCTTTCTAACCTACTTCTAGACCTTGTTTATAATTCTTTTGTCCACCTTTTGCCTACCTTGCATCTTCAGGGGTTAGCGGCTCGTCCTATAAATTACGCAGGCTCCAATTTTCTCGGCTTTGCTGAGGGCTGTCAGCCTTCCTCCCGAGTTGGTCTCCTGGCCTTCTAATCTCTTCCGCCCTCCTATTGGAGGCATATCAATGAGACCTTCACAGGCGGTCTGCAACAGTTACCCTATCGTCCTTTTAAAGCCAATGTTCCTTTTGCCGTTCTCCTCAGAAGTCCAACAAAATCTATTTATAGCAGCTGCCGCTTCCCTGACGCCCCGGGCTTTTTCATTCGCTCCATCATTACCGTACTGTGCCCTCTTTTTCCGATGGCTGGATCCACAAGCATTCCTTTTAATGCCTCCCCGTTCAGACTTCCTTCATTTGTCCAATTGGGCCTTTCAGTAGCATCCCCTTCCCACTCTAAATGTCAATACAACCCTTTTTGCTCAGTGATACAAAAGGTCGCCTCAGAATGATGGGTATTAGCGGCGGAGACAAAAGTGGTGCAAAATAACATTTATATGTTTACTACAGTTTCCGCTCTCACCTGGTAGTTTCCATCCATCCACTCAAGGGGGAGGGGTTGCTGAGACAGCCCAAAGCATTTTGATGTCTGAGGCAAAATAAAATTCAAATGGTAAAATAGTAAATTTAAAATAAGTGACAAATGTCTGTTCTTTTAATGACACCTGAAATCTGCTGCCTTAACCAGATTAATGGTAGAGACTGGGCCGGTCACATCCAACATAATACGTTAGCTCCAAAGTAGCAATTAAAATAAGAAGACCAGTTATAAAGAGAGATTCCAGCTGTTTCCCTTGACATGTTCATTGCCTTGTCTTCTAATTTGCCAGCTGAAAAGAACATCCTATACCCACTTCCTTTTTTTTCTCTCTGTGTGTTCTTTTCCAAATGTACTTTAACATTTTTCTTTAATCCAACTTTTTGGAACTTAATCACCACCTGATTTTCTTCATGATTTTCTGCTTACAAGTGGATTTTCTTAATTCAGATTTTGTGGGCCAAATAAGAATGTAAAAAAAAGCCATGCTGGATCAGGCCAAGGCCCATCAAGTCTAGCAGTCTGTTCACACAGTATAGCCAACCAGGTGCCTCTAGGAAGCCCATGAACAAGACGACTGCAGCAGCATCCTGCCTGTGTTCCACAGCACCTCATATAATAGGCATGCTCCTTTGGTACTGGAGAAAATAGGTTTATATTGAAAGAGACAGTCCATTCAGCTTTGCTGGTGTGAATCTGTACCTTGAATTGAACTAGGAAACAAATAAGCAGCATGTGTATTTTTTTTTTTTTAGAGGTGCAATATATGACTTAAGGATAGTTCCAGATAATAGTTAAGCAGCTGTATTTTACACCAACTGAAGTTTCTGTGTTGTCCTCAATGGCAGTCCCAAGCAAAGCACATGACAGTAGTCTAGCCTCAAAGTGACTGTAACGTGGTTCAGCATGGCTAGATTGGCTAAGTCTGTATTGGCACATGATTGGTCAGTTGACCGTATTAATAAATTTGATTTGATTTAATTGGTTAAGTCTAGATGAAGGGCTAATTTTCATGCTGAAAATTGGGGGGGGGGGGGAAACACCACAAAATGTTTTGCTACCATGTACACTTTCTTTTTTAAACATGAACTGGATCCAACAAGGCACCCAAATTCTTAGCTGGCTCCAACAAGGATATATTGACTCCATCAAGGGTGCATCATAAGAACATAAGAAAGGCCATGCTGGATCATACCAAGGTCCATCAAGTCCAACAGTCTGTTCACACAGGGGCCAAACAGGTGCCTCTATGAAGCCCACAAACAAGACAACTGCAGCAGCATTGTGCTGCTTGTGTTCCACAGCACCTAATATAATAGGCATGCTCCTCTGATCCTGGAGAGAATAGGTATGCATCATGACTAGTAGCCATTTTTACTAGTAGCCATGAATAGCCCTCTCTTCCATGAACATGTTCACTCCCCTCTTAAAGGATTCCAAGTTGGCAGCCATCACCACAACCTGAGGCAGGAAGTTCCACAATTTAACTATGTGTCCTGTGACAAAATACTTCTTTTTATCTGTTTTGAATCTCCCACCCTCCAGCTTCAGCAGATGACTTCATGTTCTGATATTGTGAGAGAGGGAGAAAAGCTTCTCCCTGTCCACTCTCTCCATACCATGCATAATTTTATAGACCTCTATCATGTCTCCCCTTTAAGGATATCAAACTATCAGCCTCATCAACTGGCATCACCTCCATCTTTTCTAGATTGAGTTTCAGCCACTTGACCCTCAGCCCATCTTCGATTTTCCATCCTACCCTACCCCTGGCACCCTCTACCCAGGAACATAATGGACCAGTTGCAAAGTGCTGGTTACCAGGGTGGGCCCAGTTGCACAGAGGGGACCCTACAAGGACATGTAAAGGGCACCCATATTCCCATCTCACCTTCTCCACACTATTTCCTCTTTCTTCCACCTGGCTACCCACATATCATCAACCTTCTCTGCTTCTTACTCTCTTTCCCACCTACCCATCAACCTTTTATCTGCCCCTCCCTCTTCAGCTATATTTACGCTTTTATTTACTTCATTTGTACCCTAACTTTCTTCACAAGGGGGACTCAAAGCACCTTACTTCAGTCTCCTCTCCTCCGTTTAATCCTCAGAACAACCCCCAAAGGAGGGGGAGAGCGAGGAAGACCCTGCTTTGTAGGGTTGCCAGGTCCCTCTTTGCCACCAGCAGGTTTTTGTGGTAGAGCCTGAGGAGGGCAGGGGTTTGGGGAGGGGAGGGACTTCAATGCCATAGAGTCCAATTGCCAAAGTGGCCATTTTCTCTAGGTGAACTGGCTGGAGATCAGTCATAATAGCAGGAGATCTCCAGCTAGTACCTAGAGGTTGGCAACCCTACTGCCCTCCCTCCCAAAGGAGAGATGGGAGGAGGGAGGAGGAGTCAGCCTGCCTAAACAGTTGGCCAGGCTGTTCTTCTGTCATCTCACACACGCTGAGCACTGTCTCAGTAGGGTGGCTCTTTACCTTGTGTGGGGCTCAAAAGGGCTGAATCGGGCACTGCCCTCTGCCTCACCCAACATGGGCCTCTGCCTTGCCTTGCCTGGAGAGTGGCTGGGCATAAAGTTGCCAGGTCGCTCTTCGCCATCAGTGGGGGATTTTGGGAGACGGAGCCTGAGGAAGGTGGAGTTAGGAGAGGGGAGGGACTTCGATGCCATAGAGTCCAATGGCCAAAGAGGCCATTTTCTCTAGGGGAACTGAGCTCTTTTGGCTGGAGATCCATTGTAATATCAGGAGATCTCCAGATAGTACCTGGAGGTTAGCATCCCTACACTACCCATACACCTCATACTCCAGCTTTGCTTTGTGTGGGACTCAGCCGGGTGCCTCCTTATGCCTTGCCTCAGGGCTCAGCCAGGTTGAAAACCACCCTCATTCTGCCACTGTCTTCCTTACCTCAAGCAGGCCTAGCAAGGTGCCTCCAGCTCCCCCATCTCTCCTCTCATGCAGAGATATCCAGTCACTACCTGGAGATTGGCAACCCTAGTGGGAGGTCATTGGCCCACCAGGAGGCATTCAGGTGCTCTTAATGGTCAGTCTTGGCCATGCCTGTGAGCTAGGCTAGGCTAAGAATGCGTAACTGGCCCAAGTTCACCCCATAAGCTTCCACCGCATTATGGAGGTTTGAAGTCCTCTAACTGCTACACCACACTGGCTTTTGTGGGGTGGCTGCTGTTGAACATTAGCAAGCAGCCAAAACTATGTGAGTCATGCAAGCCGTGTGGTATCAAGTCACCTGGCAGTTCCTTCTGGGCTTAACCCCATTGTGTCCTCCCTCAAAGGCCAAAGCAGCCCTGGAAAGGGCTCTCCCCTCCACCTTTTAGTAATAGATACCAAGCCTGTTATAGTTGCCTAGCAACAGTAATTGAGGGCAAGTGCCCCTTTTATCATTTTGGGGATTTTAAAACCCCCAACTTTTTTATTTCAGATTTTTCTGCAAGCCTGGGGCATCTTTCAGGCTTGTAGAATGATCTGTCTTGCCCATAAGTAGGTCCAGTCTCTATTTGTATCCTCAAATTTGGCTGACTTGCCTATTAGAATACAGAATATAAAGGGGGAAAAAATTAAAAGATTGTTGTCTGATGAACCTTAGTAAAATTCTAGCCCATTAATGGAAAAGAAAACTGGGCCGCGCCATTTGTTTGGCTTCCTAAATGCTTCTGATATTCTCCCGTGCACTCTTCAAAAGATTCTATCTACAAACGGTGGTGCACGAGCGCACCATTGAATGGGGATTAAAAATTGGCTGGCAAGAAATAAATGACTTTCTAAAAAGGAAACAGTCTAATATGCAGAGCTGTAGCTCTGCAAGGGTGCATCGGGGCTTGCTTTAATTTTACCTCAGAAGGCTGCCCTGTTTTAAAACTGGCTAAATGTAGAGATGAAACAGAAGAGAAGGCCCTTCGTGCATTCAAATTGATCAGAACGGATTAGTCTGCCAGATGATTAGAGACTCAAGATGGAAGCCGAGGAAGCTACAGGGAAGAACTTCCCATGCTTTTAACACCAGTCAAATTACTAATTATAAAGTGATTGAACAGACTGCGTCCCGTTTCCTAGCTTTTAATTATCAGGCTTTTTAGCTACGTTAGATTAAACTGTGCCCATCCTGTGCCTGAAGCAAATACAGGAAAAGACACGGTCCAGGGCTTCTTCACAGAAGCTGACAAGTTGGAGAATATGAACACCTTACTTGGGGTTAGGGCCGCCAACCTCCAAGTGGTAGCTGGAGATCTACTACTATTACAACTGGTCTCCAGCTGACAGAGATCAGTTCACCTGGAGAAAGTGGCCACGTTGGCAATTGGACTCTATAGCACTGATGTCCCGCCTCTCCCTCCCCAAACCCTGCCCTCCTCAGGCTCCACCCCAAAAACTTCCCGTCATTGCTGAAGAGGGACCTGGCAACCCTATACTAGCTGGAGATCTCCTGCTATTAAAACTAATGTCCAGGTGACAGAGATCAGTTCCCCCTGGAGAAAATGGCCGCTTTGGCAATTGGACTCTATGGCATTGAAGTCCTTCCCCTCCCCAAACCCCGCCCTCTTCAGGCTCCACCCCCAAAGCCTTTCCCAACCCAGAGCTAGCAACCCTACTTGGGATATTTCTTACAATTTGTGATGTCGAAAGGACACTTTGGCACAAGATGTGATGGTGAACAGGCTTGGACATCTTTTTGAAAGAATTAGGCAAGTTCATAGAGGACAGGCTGCCCTCCATGACAGCTTCAAAAAGACCCAGTATTACATAGTGGTTAGAGTGGTTAGATGAGGACTTGGGAGAAGGGGGTTTGAGTCCCCAGTCAACCATCGAAGCTTGCTGCGTTACTCTGAACCTGTCTCATGCTCTTGGCCTAACTCCCATCACAGGACCGTTGTTGTGAGGAAAAAATAGAGGAGAGGAGAATGATGTAAGAAAGGTTTTTGGACCCCCATTGTGGAGAAAAGTGGACTATAGACTTAAAAACACAGTACTGGATGGTGGGGACAACCAGACGTGAAAGACTGATCATGCTTTGCCTGCGATCCCTGTTGTCTGGATTTGCAGGAGACAATGTGGGGTTAGATTCAGAGTTTTGGTCTGCAGACGCCATGCAGTTCTTTCATTTCCTACACATGAATCTGGAGTCTCATACTGTATCTGGAATCTTGTATGGGGAGGGGCCGTGACTCAGTTCTAGGGCATCTGCTTGGCATGCAGAAGGTCCAGGTTAAATCCCCGGCATCTCCAGTTAAAGGGACTAGGCAAGTAGGTGATGTGAAAGACATCAACCTGAAACCCTGGACAGCCACTGCCAGTCTGAGTAGAAAATATTGACTTTGATAAACCAAGAGTCTGATTCAGTATGAGGCAGTTTCATGTGTTCCATGCGTATCGAATTTGCATTACTTGGAAATTTTGCTTTTATCTGCTTTTTTAGAAAGAACTTCATTAACAAAAGCATAGTCTTCAAGGTGGAGATATTCCTTGAATGTTGTTCTGGTAGGGTTGCCAACATCCAGGTACTAGCTGGAGATCTCCTGCTATTACAACTGATCTCCAACCGATAGAGATCAGTTCACCTGGAGAAAATGGCTGCTTTGGCAATTGGACTCTACGGCATTGAAGTCCCTCCCCTCCCCTAACCCCGCCCTCCTCAGGCTCCACCCCAAAAATTTCCAGGTATTTCCCAACCCAGAGCTGGCAAACCTAAGTTCTGGTCATGATTCCGAAGTGGAGCCAATGCTTTGGGACATGGCTCCCCCACCTCACTAAGCCTTTGGGCACTTCTCAAATTTTGAGAAAGAAGATGGGACCAGTCCTGCACACAAGGGAAAGATCGTGGGGATACAGTCACTTTCACTGAGTGGAAGCGGACAGTGAGGGTTAATGTTACCACATTCACTGGCAAAGCAACCAAGGAGTAATCAAGTGGCCATTCCACTCAAAACATTCAAGCTGACTTCTTCAAACAGTGGCTTTGATTCAAACCCTTTGCTTCTGCAGCATCCTCCCTCACAGAGGTGGTTCCCCATTGTGGAAGTGGTGCCCCATTGCAGAGTGCATTCCTCCAGCTCTGGGTGCCTTCTGCTCAGCATCTTACAATGAGCTGGAAGTGCTTCATCCTGGAGGAACACACCCTGCAATAGAGGACAGGTTGTGGAAATGGAGGAAAGGGTTAGGGCCACAGCCATAACACATGGGGAAAAGATCACAATGGGTAGCTGTGTTTGTCAGTAGCAATAGAAAAGAGCAAGAGTCCTGTAGCACCTTAAAGGCTAACAAAACTTCTGGCAGGGTATGAGCTTTTGTAAGTCATGGGTCACTTCTTCAGATACGACTAGAATGTGGGTCCATCTATCCTTAAGTAAAGAAGAGTGAATTAGTCACCCAATGGCAATAGCATGTAAATGTCAGAAGCAAGTAAATGACATTGTGTGTGTGTGTGTATTAAGTGCCGTCAAGTCGCTTCCGACTCATGGCTACCCTATGAATGAAAGTCCTCCAAAATGTCCTATCTTTGACAGCCTTGCTCAGATCTTGCAAACTGAAGGCTGTGGCTTCCTTTATTGAGTCAATCCATCTCTTGTTGGGTCTTCCTCTTTTCCTGCTGCCCTCAACTTTTCCTAGCATCACTGTCTTTTCCAGTGACTCTTGTCGTCTCATGACGTGACCAAAATACGATAGCCTAAGTTTAGTCATTTTAGCTTCTAGGGTCAGTTCAAGCTTGATTTTATCTATAACCCACTGATTTGTTTTTTTGGCAGTCCACGGAATCCGTAACACTCTCCTCCAACACCACATTTCAAAGGAATCTATTTTCTTCCTATCAGTTTTCTTCACTGCCCAGCTTTCACACCCATACATAGTAATAGGGAATACGATGGCATGAATTAATCTAGTCTTGGTGGCCAGTGACACATCCTTACACTTCAAAATATTTTCTAGCTCCTTCATGGCTGCCCTTCCCAGTCTCAATCTTCTTCTGATTGCTTGGCTGCAGTCTCCCTTTTGGTTGATGGTGGAGCCAAGGAATAGAAAGTCTTGAACAATTTCAGTTTCCTCATTGTCAACCTTAAAGTCGTGTAATTCTTCTGTAGTCATTTCTTTTGTTTTCTTGATGTTCAGCTGTAGTCCTGCTTTGGCACTTTCTCTTTTAACTTTCAGCGGTAGTCGTTTCAAATCTTCACTATTTTCTCTCAATAATGTAGTGTCATCAGCATATATCAAATTATTAATGTTCCTCCCTCCAATTTTCATTCCACTTTCATCTAAATCTAATCCATCTTTCCTAATTATATGTTCTGCATATAGATTGAAGAGATAGGGAGATAAAATACATCCTTGTCTGACATCTTTGTCAATTGGAAACCATTCCGTTTCTCCATATTCTGTTCTAAATGTGGCCTCTTGTCCAGAGTACAGGTTGCGCATCAAAACGATCAGATGTAGTGGCACACCCATTTCCTTTAAAACCAGCCAGAGCTTTTCATGATCCACACAGTCAAAAGCTTTGCTGTAATCTATGAAACACAAGCTGATTTTCTTCTGAAATTCTCTCGTATGCTCCAGTAACCAGTGCATATTTGCAAAATGATCTCTAGTGCCTCTTCCTTTTCTGAAACCAGCTTGAACATCAGGCATTTCTCATTCCATATATGGTAACAGCCTTTGCGGTAAGATTTTGAGCATCACTTTACTTGCATGAGAAATTAATGTGATAGTCTGATAGTTGCTGCAATCTTTGATGTCTCCTTTCTTGGGAATTGGAATGTAAATGGATCGTTTCCAGTCTGTGGGCCATTGTTTTGTTTTCCATATCTGTTGGCATATTCTTGTCAAGATTTTGATGGACTCTGTTTCTGTGGCTTGGAATAGCTCTATTGCTATCCTATCTGCTCCTGATGATTTGTTTCTCCCGATTGCTCTCAATGCAGCTTTCACTTCACTTTCTAAAACGGTAGGTTCTTCTTCAAAAGATTCTTCTTGGAAAGAATCTTTTATCCTTTCATCTCTTCTGTATAGTTCTTCAGTGTATTGTTCCCACCTTTTCTTTATTTTGTCCTGTTCAGTTAATGTATTTCCATGCTGATCTTTCAGCATGCCTAACCGTGCTTTAAATTTCCCTTTGATTTCCTGGATCTTGTGGAACAGATCTCTTGTTCTTCCTTTTTTGTTGTTCTCTTCTATTTCTTTACACTGGTTATTATAATAGGTCTCTTTGTCTTTATGTGCGAGTCGCTGGAACATTGCACTTAGACTTTTGATTCTATTTCTATCACCTTCTACTTTTGCTTCTCGTCTATCTCTGGCAATTTAAGAGTTTCCTCAGACATCCATTGAGGTTTTTCTTTTCTTTTGGCTACAGGAATAGTCTTTGCACATTCTTCCTTGATATCTATAGTTTCCATCCATAGTTCTTCAGGTTTACATTCATTTGAACTCAGTAATGCAAATCTGTTCCTTACATGGTCTTTAAACTCTTCCGGAATCTTGCTTAGATTGTATTTTGGTGCTATGAATGGTTTGGTGTTTTTCTTAAGCTTTATCTTGATTTTCGATATTAACAATTCATGACCTGTACCGCAGTCAGCTCTTGGTCTTGTTTTGGCAGAGAGAATAGAGCTTCTCCATCTTCTGCTTCCAATTATATAATCTAATTGATTTCTATACTGGCCGACTGGTGATGTCCATGTATACAATCGTGTATTTGGTTGCCTGAAACATGTTTGCAATGAACAGATTGTTGTCTTCACAGAATATACGAATGAAGTTCTCCTGCTTCATTCCATGCTCCTAGCCCAAATGACATGACATTAGCCGGTGTTTTTGGATTAGGTGTGATGTGCAGAGAGGTAGTAGGCATGAGAAATTAGCACTGCTAATGAGTAGGGCTGTTGGAAAAAAAATTGCTCCGGTTTGGATTCGGCCAAACCCGGCCCGACTTGGGTCCGGTTCGGCCAAATTCCGAACCCCCGTGTTTGGGAATGCCAAATTCGGTGGGAAATTCGGTATTCCCGAACAAATTCGGTGTAAAGACACCCCCCGCCAGTTTCCCGGGAGTCCTGGGAAGCCGGGCGGGGGAGGGGGGTTAAACTGGTCCGCTGCCTGGGTCCCGACACTCAGCTGTTGGGCGGGACCACTTTAAAGCGGGAGCACTTTAAAGACCCACCGCCCCCCTTCCTGGGAGTCCCGGGAAAGCCGGCGGTGGGGGTTTAAACTGCTCCGTGCTGCCTGATCAGTTTAAAGACCCCCCGCCCGGTTTCCTGGGACTCCCAGGAAACCGGGCGGGGCAGTCTTTAAAGGCGGGAAAAGGCAGGTTTGGCAAATGCCAAACCTGCCGAATTTATCCAGTGATTGCCGGAACGCGCCGAATCCAGCGCGTCCTTTTCCCGCTTTTTTTGAGTTCAGTTCCATCCGAACTGAAAACCCCCGAATCGGGGAAAATTTGGCTGTTTGTTCGGTTCAGACAAACCGAATCGACAGCCCTACTAATGAGACAAGAGTCCTAGATCTCTATACAATCCAGGAGAATACATAGTCTCGAGCTTCATTGAGCTTCATACAGGAGATGTTTGTAATACACAGTTAAATTATTTATTTAAAAAAAAAACAATTTAAGACCTAAATTATTTATTTAAAAAACAATTTAAGTACCTAAGTAAAACATCCAAGTTTTCTCAAAAGTCATTTGGGAAATTGTGCTTTCTAAGGTTGCCAGGTCCAACCTGGCCACCAGAGGGAGATGGGGGGGTAGGGTTGCCAGACCCAAATTGAGCAACTTCTGGAGATTTGGGGGTGGAGCCTGGAGAGGGCAGGGGGCTCAGTGGGGTACAATGCCATAGAGTCCACCCTGCAAAGCATCCATTGTCTCCAGGGGAACTGATCTCTGTAGTCTGGAGATGACCTGTAATTCCAAGGGATCCCCAGGTCCCACCAGAGACTGGTATCCCTAGTGCTTTCAAAGAATGCCAGAAGGCCTGTATCAATAGTGATAAATGTACCTCCTGGGGCAGGGAGTCCCACAAATTACCAACAACATTGTCTTGATGATTGTGACAGGACAGCAGGAGACATTTGTTCTCTTCTCAAAGCTAGGATTGTCTGTAACTTCTGGTCAAACGTGAATGTCTTCGCAAATGCCATCTTGCTGTCCTGTAATGTGCTGGAAGGCCATGGCGCATGCAATGTGCAATTCCACTTGCGGGGAGGGGAGTATAATAACTTCACGTTTGTGGCTATTAATTCAATCTGCTCATTAAAATCCCCACCATATAAAGACAAACCAAAGTAGATTGTAACACAGAAGGCGTATCTGGGGAGTTATGCTCCCATTTAAAATTCATTTGCATTAAACTCAAAGGTTTAGTTCAGTTAAGGCTTGAGAAACATGTAGGCACAATCCAGGTTTTTGTTTTTTTTTACAATTTGATAGCAGCCTCAGAAGACTCGGAATCCTTAGATTTTATTTTCCAATGAAACGAGAAGAATGGTTCTGCATCACAATAAGTAACACAAAGAAACAAAGAGAACATCAGGCTGGTACTGGAGTGGGATTTTCTCTGAGTAATTAACTAATTCCCTTAAAGTAGAAATCAAATTGTCATGGAGAAAGGTTTTAATTTAGAAGAAGAAGAGTTGGTTTTTATATGCCGACTTGCTCTACCACTTAAGAAAGAATCAAACCGGCTTACAATCACCTTCCCTTCCCCTCCCCACAACAGACACTTTGTGAAGTAGGTGGGGCTGAGACAGTGTGACTAGCCCAAGGTCACCCAGCTGGCTTCATGAGTACGAGTGGGGAAACAAATCCAGTTCACCAGATTAGTGTCTGCAGCTCATGAGCAGGAGTGAGGAATCAAACCCGGTTCTCCAGATCAGATTCCACCGCTCCAAACCACCGCTGTTAACCACTACACCTCACTGGCTCTCGACCTAGGGCTGCCAACCTTCAGGTGACACCTGGAGATCTGCTGTTATTGCAATTGATACAAATGACCAAGTTCAGTTTCCCTGGAAAAATGACAGTTTTAGAGGATGACACCATACCATGCTGAGGTCCCTCCCCTCCCCAAACCCTTCCTTCCTCAAGCTCCACCCCCCAAATCTCCAGGTATTTTTCAAACAAGAGTTGGCAACCCTAGCCTCAACCTGACATGCTTGTTTTCTGCTAGGAAGGACTTTTGGAGAGAGGGGTCTAGGCCGCTTAAAAGAAGACGAGAAGAAGAGTAGGTTTTTATATGCCAACTTTCTCTACCACTTAAGATAGAATCAAACTGGCTTACAATCATCTTCCCTTCCCCTCCCCATAACAGACACCCTGTGAGGGAGGTGTGGGTGAGAGAGCTCTAAGAGAGCTGTGACTAGCCTAAGGTCACCCAGATGGCTTCATGTGTAGGAGTGGGGAAACAAATCCAGTTCACCAGATTAGCCTCCTCCGCTCATGTGGAGGGGTGGGGAATCAAACTCAGTAAAAGAACTTTATCTCATGGAAAATTACATTGAAATCAAGAAAACATGGAACCCTGTGTTGGGCTGAGGCTTTCCACAAATGCAGCAAGTTTGCAGATGGGGCCTTTCGTTGCCATCTTTCCCCGGGGACCCTGTGCTGCTCTGAGAGTTGGGGACCATTGGGAATAATGTAGGGTGCAGAACTGCTACAATTCACAGGCATTGCAAAAATCATCAAAAGAGTTTTTTTTTCTTTACACTTGTCAAGCATTTAGCCGGGGAGGCAGCAGGGAATAAATTGCTATGTCTAGGAACAGCTGAGGAACACCTCATTGACTTTGTTTTGGTTTCATACTCAAATAGGTACTTAAGTAGGGTTACCAGGTCCCTCTTTGCCATAGGCAGGAGGTTTTTGGGGTTTTGGGGGGAGAGCCTGAGGAGGGTGGGGTTTAGGGAGGGGAGGGACTTCAATGCCATAGAGTCCAATTGCCAGGTGAACTGATCTCTATTGACTGGAGATCAGTTGAAATAGCAGGAGATCTTCAGCTAGTACCTGGAGGTTGGAAACCCTAGACAAAGGCCAAGAACCAAAGAGCTCTTAGGCTAGAGCTTGGAGCAGGGTTGCCAGCCTCCAGGTGGTGAAAATACCTATGCTGAAATAGTTAGACTATGTGAGAGGGCAGCACGAGGCTCAAAAAGAACTTAAATATATATAGAAGACAATGCTAGCTTAGAAGGCCAATAAATTTATATTAGTATGAGTATCCCAAAATAAGCAAAAAAATACACTCACGGGTGTATCGTGTTAATGCACACCTCCATTGCCTCGCAGGGCTTAAACTGAAAAATACCACACTGGGTTAAATACAAACTCAACAATTCAAGTTACAGCTCCAAAGGGCTTGTAATATTAACAATTGTGCAAAAATACACTAATATTCTGAATCATTTTGATTCATTTATTAAAAATAAATTTATTGGCCTTCTAAGCCAGCATTCTATAAATATTTAAGTTCTTTTTGAGCCTCGTGCTGCCCTCTCACATAGCCTCCAGGTGGTGGCTGGAGATCTCCCTCTATTATAGCTGATCTCCACACGACAGAGATCAGTTCATCTGGAGAAAGTGGCCGCTTTGCAAGGTGAACTATTTGCCATTATACCCCATTGAAGTCCCCTCTCTCCCCAAACTCCACCTTCCCCAGGCTCCACCCCCAAAATCTTCAGGTATTTCCCAACTCAGAGCTGGAAACCCTAGCTTGGAGGGAGATCTACTAGGAGAGAGAGAGAGAGAAATACAGTCTTTGGAAGATGCCCCTGCCCCCTTTGTTGTGTTTATTATATTGTAGTTTTCTTTTTGGTATGGTAAGCTGCCTGGGTTCCCTATTGGGGAGAAAAGCAGGATACAAATAAATAAATACCCCCCATACTGACCACTGTTGGCTCCTCTCTGCAATTCCATGTTTTGCGACAGCACAGAGTAGCTTCTGTACTTTGGGCACTATGACTTGGATCAAGACACCCCCAATAGACTGATTCTCACATTTGTATTCAAGTATGCCCAGCTGGGTGGGAGCCAGCATGGTGTAGTGGTTAAAGTATCCACCTAGGATCTGGGAAACCCAGATTCAAATCCCCACTCGGGCCGTGGAAGCTTACTGGGTGACCTTGGGCCAGTCACACACTGTCAGCCTCAACTAGGGTTGGCAGGTCCCTCTTTGCCACCGGTGGAAGGTTTTTGGGATGGAGCCTAAAGAGGGCAGGGTTTCAATTTCAATGCCATAGAGTTCAGTTGCCAAAGTGGCCATGTTCTCCAGGTGAACTGATCTCTATCGGCTGGAGATCATTTGTAATAGTGGGAGATCTCCAACTGGTACCTGGAGGTTGGCAACCCTAGCCTCAACTCTGGCAAGTATTTGGATGGGAGACCTCCGAGGAATACCAAGGTCGTAACAAGGAGGCAGGCAATGGCCAACCACCTATGAACATCACCAGCCTTGAAAACCCCATGGGGTCACTATAAGTCAGCTGTGGCTTGACGGCAAACAAACAAACAAAACAAAAGCCCACCCAGATACCAAATACATGCAGGCAATCCATCCAGTGAGAGAGAACTTGGAGAACTGCCCTTTCTTACCTGCTACTTTTGTTAATTTTGAAATAAATTAATTTGCTGACACCCGTGACTGTAATCAAAGCTCATTTTCCCCTACTAGTAAGGCACATGGGACATACAGGGAACTGACCACTGATGAAATGCAAAAATTGAATGCACCTTAATTTTTGTTAAAAGAGCTATTAACAAAGTGAGTGGAGCCTCTATAGTCTCTATATATATCTTTCATATCTCTAGTACATCCTTCCATTGTGCTCTTAAACCTTAAACATTCATAAGGGTTGACCGTTGAAAAGCCCTTGGTAAAATAAAAGCCACACCAAAAACCCTTTAAAAATGCACAAAACTCATTTTGAAAACAAAAATTGTGTGTTTGGATGAACTGAAATCCCTATGAAAGGAACAGCATGTGGCTGTTGAGAAAAAGGCAAATTCCATGCTGGCCATAATTAGAAAAGGAATAGAGAATAAAACTGTGACTATCATACTGTCCTTGTACAAATCTATGGTGAGACCACACTTGGAATATTGTGTACAGTTCTGGTCACCACACCTAAAAAAGGATATTACAGAGCTTGAGAAGGTGCAAAAAAAGAGCAACCAAAATGATTAGGGGACTAGAGCAACTGTCCTATGGGGAGTGGTTAAGACGCTTAGGGCTGTTTAGCTTGGAAAGAAGGCGGCTAAGGGGAGACATGATAGAGGTCTGCAAAATTATGCATGGTTTGGAGAGAGTGGACAGGGAGATGTTTTTCTCCCTCTCCCATAATACTAGAATGCGAGGTCATCTGTTGAAGCTGGAGGGTGACAGATTTAAAACAGATAAAAGGAAGTATTTCTTCATACATAGTTAAACCGTGGAACTCCCTGCCCTAGGATGTGATGATGGCTGCCAACTTGGAAGGCTTTAAGAGGGGAGTGGACATGTTCATGGAGGAGAGGGGCATTCAAGGCTACTAGTAAAAATGGCTACTAGTCATGATACATACCTGTTCTCTCCAGGATCAGAGGAGCTTGCCTATTATATTGGGTGCTGTGAAACACAGGCAGGACAACAACTGCTGCAGGCATCTTGTTTGTGGGCTACCTAGATGCACCAGGTTGGCTGCTGTGTGAACAGACTGCTGGACTTGATGGGCCTTGGTCTGATCCAGCATGGCTTTTTTAATGTCCTTAATGGAAATGTGAGAAGGTAAAGATGGAAGGAATCTCTGAAGGGTTAAGGTATAGTGCTTTGAGATTTTGTTGCCATGCAAAATTAAATTAAATTCCATTGGAAACCTCTTAGGTACTTCTGTGGTGCAAGTCACAGCCACAGATGCTGATGACCCTTCTTATGGAAACAGTGCCCGAATCATCTACAGCATCCTCCAGGGCCAACCATATTTCTCTGTGGAGCCAGAAACAGGTAAGGGTCACTTTTATTTCTGAACTGCAGGTAGCATTTATGGGTTGTTACAAGCAGATTAACAGAGCAGAATATCACGAGTTCAGCGTGCTTAGTCAGTTGTCCCAAGACACTCCACCAGACGTTGACTACTAGAAAAGTGCTTAGTTTATTTACAGTGCATCAAATCTCCAGCATACACGTTCAATCAGTAACACATTCCAGAAAAGCCTCTGGCTTGGCCCTCATTAACTCCCCAACACAGAGCCCTAGAGGCTACACACTTATATACATAATGCACATCAGATATGCATCAGGCCACCTGCTGCTACACCCACAGCATTGCATCACCTTTCTGGCCATATCTGGTTAAATCCAGTTTACTCTGCTGTTACAAGCCATTACTGCCTCATTGCATCAGCCCAGATCCTCTGGATCTGACAGGTATTGACAGCTCCTTCTGACCAGCTGTCCTGTCACATTATTACAGCATGCTTGTATTTCTGACACTCCTTCTCAAGCATCTATAATATTTTGACCAGTTGCTTTTATCTGTCACTGGTAACAATTTTAGTGAACAGATCTGCCACGTTATTTTCACTCTTGCAACACATAATACATACATTTTTCCTGTTTACAGCATCTACCACATTCCCATATCTGATCCTGATATGTTTGCTTCTATTTTTGAAACATTGCTCGTTTTCCAGCTCCATGGCTGCTGTATTATCTGTATATATTATTACTGGCAGTTTTACATTTACATTCAGTTCAGTTAATAAACATTTAACCATTCTACCTGGTTTACAGTTTCGCTTAACGCACTAAATTCCACCTCACAAGTGCTTAGTGCTACAAAAGACTGTTTCTGTGACCTCCAATGAATAGGAGCTTTGCCCAAATATAGAATAAACCCTGAGGTAGATATGCTTATCAATTACAGCATGCTTGTATTTCTGACACAGAATAGCCATGAAAATTCTCCAGTTGCTGGCCAGTGTTGTGATAGAAATAATATCAAGATAATCCCTTATATTAGTCTAGTGTGTTAGACTAATTAGTCTAGTGTGTTAGACCTTCCCTAAGGCCACATGTTCAAGTAGGCAGTTCAGTTACTTGAGAGTGGGCTTACATAAACCTGTTGGGGTTGCTCCTTAGATTAAAACTGGTTAAACATCTCCTTTTCTTCTGGTGTCTATTTTGGAATCCAAAAACGTTACAGGCGGATTCTGGTCACTCCAAAAGGTTTGATATAAGGTCAATTTCAAAATTCTGCAAGCATGAATTTAAAAAACTTGTAGATGTATTATTTTAGTACTTGGCAAAAGAAATGATTTTTTTTTAAATGCAATTTTAGAACTATTCTTTCCTTTCCTTTTATCCCTTAGAAGCTCCTTGATCAATTGATCTTGAGCAGCATATATCTAGTGTTGAAGGGATATAAGGACTGAAACAAATCTTGCCACTGACAATGTAGCCTTGGGGTCCCTATCAGTAAAAAAGGCATGATGTCAGTCACAGAGGCATTGGATTTGTATATTAAAAGGGGTGAAATATAGTGCCATCGAAGTTCCTCGTAAAAGCGGCATTCCAAAAGGGCATGGGCTAATGAGTCAATAGAGCCAGAAGAGCAAGGGCAGATCCTGTCTGAGTATGGTATATTCAGAAATCTGCCCTGCATTACCATAGAAGGGTTAGCATTCAATCTAGCCAAGCAAAAAGCTCTACAGAGACGAGGAGTTGTTAGATAATATGTATAGGCAGGCAGACCACGTGGAGGGGGTATTCCGAAGAACTGGGATGAACAGACACGATGAGCACGAAAAGTAGTGCTGTTATAATCGAGCTCTTTAATGCGCTTTTTAATTTTGGCAAAAGCTTCAGTTTTCCCAAGATCTGATAACATATCCTGCGAGAAGCCCAACAACGCCAGTTTCTCATCTAAGATTTTTTGCCATGAGTTAGAACTATTCTGTGCATTATGAAAAATGAGGTGGTAGATTTCTCAATGCTACCACTTCACTGTAGGTGGGGAGAGTCAAAATTTTTAATACTCATTGTAAAATGTTCCCTGCCTGTAATAAATGGGCAGCCCATACCTAAAAGGGGTAGATTCATGGCGGCCTGGAGTAGAGCACCTGTGCCGCCTCCTCAGAGGTTTCCTGACTGGCGCGGAGGCAAAAAAAACTATTAAAAAAAATTTAAAAACAGGGAAAAGGGGAAAATTCCCCATTGCGCAAAGCAAGGCTGTACCACAAAAAGAGGGGGCATTCCCAGGGCAAATAGGGTTAGGAAGCTGCCCAAAGGCAACCCTACCCCTGGGAACACCCTCCCCCACACCGGCACAGGCTTTCCCTTCCGGGAAATCCTTGCCTGCGGGGCTGCACTGGCAGCAGGCGCTGGTGGCTCCTGGATGCTGGTGTGTTTGCCCCCACACTGACATAGGTGCCACTTTATTCCATGATAAAGTTACACCAATGCCGGCCCAAGGTCATGCCAGCTTAGGGTTGCCAACCTCCAGGTATTAGCTGGAGATCTCCCGCTATTACACCTGATCTCCAGTCGATAGAGATCAGTTCACCTGGAGAACATGGCCACTTTGGCAACTGGACTCTATGGCATTGAAGTCCCTCCCCTCCCCAAACCCCGCCCTCCTCAGGCTCCACCCCAAAAACCTCCTGCCAATGGTGAAGAGGGATCTGGCAACCATGCGCTGGCTCCTAAAGAGCTTCATCCCCCCCTTCATGAATGGACTCAAACAGTGTAATCCTATGCACTTACCTGGGAGTAAATCCCATGGAATACAGTGAAACGTACTTCTGAGTGAATCTGCATACACACATACCCTTCACATATATACCCTTCAATGATGCCATCCTAAACCGAGTTCTACCATCCAAAGCTTAGGATTGCATTGTTGACTTGTTTATTTATATGTTTCATGTATACCCCTCTCTTCTCCCTAATAGCAAACCAAAGTAGCTTACAGCTTACATTTTATCTTCACAACAACTCTGTGAGGAAGGTTAGCCTGAGATTGTGCGACTGGCACAAGGTACCTGGCAGGCTTCTATGGCAGAATGCGTGAGGGAATAAGCCATATAAATCTTTCTTTCTCAGCTGTATTAACATGCTACATGCAAGATTTAAAAAAAAAAAACATGATTTTTTTTTAAAAAATGACTTTTTGTCCAGTCTGTGCAGTAGTGCAGTTCTAAACACTATCTCCAAATTTTGCTTGATCAGCTCTAAGACAAGTTTACATGAGAGCCAGCATCGTGTAGTGGTTAAGAGCAATGGTTTGGAGCAGTGGACTCTGACCCGGAGAACCGGGTTTGATTCCCCACTCCTCCACATGAGCAGTGGAGGCTAATCTGGTGAACTGGATTTGTTACCCCGCTCCTACACATGAAGCCAGCTGGGTGATTTGGGCTAGTCACAGCTCTTTCAGCCCCACCTACCTCACAGGGTGTCTGTTGTGGAGAGGGGAAGGGAAGATGATTTTAAACCGGTTTGATTCTGTCTTAAGTGGTAGAGAAAGTCGGCATATAAAAACCAACTCCTCCTCTCCTCCTCCTCCTCCTCCTCCTCCTCCTCCTCCTCCTCTTCCTCTTCCTCTTCTTCTTCTTCTTCTTCTTCTTCTTCTTCTTCTTCTTCTTCTTCTTCTTCTTCTTCTTCTTCTGTTTCTCACTGCTGTAACTCATGAATAGTTCCTGGCATGTGGTTGTTCTTTTAAATGGAGATGTAACTGTATAATGGAGTGTATTCTTCCAAATATGTATGGGGTGGTTTTGTTTTCGAAAGACAAGGCAGAATGCAGATGTTGTTGTACCACTCTGAATGCTGGCAATGTAGTCCCGGGTAACACATGTTTCCTTGTTGTCTTGAAAGGTATCATCAGGACTGCTCTACCAAACATGAACAGGGAGAACCGGGAGCAGTACCTAGTCGTCATCCAGGCCAAAGACATGGGAGGCCAGATGGGTGGATTATCGGGGACCACAACCGTCAACATCACCCTGACAGACGTCAACGACAATCCGCCTCGATTCCCCCAGAGTAAGCTGCCCCTTTAATAGCCCTTCTGCACTACAAAAGCTTCTGTATAAAAAAGTTAGGCAACCACCATCTGGTTTAATTTATAGCAAATCTAGATTAGGGGGCGCACATGAACAAAAGGCTTATGCGCTGATTTATTCACAGTTATTAAAAGCAAAAATTAAATGCAGCAGGAATGCCTTTGTTTAAAAACAAAAACAAAAAAAACCCCCCCAGACTCATGGAACAGCTGCGTGAAACGTGTGTTGCTCTCAGTAGGGTTGCAGGGGATAGGGTGGGAGAGGGTGGAGGAGCTCTAAGGAGGAATCTTCCCCTACTGTGACCTGCGGCAAAATGATTTGATCAATGGATTTTGAAGGAGTACGTTTGACTCCCTGATTAAATGTTGTGATGAGAAGTCTCCAGATGCAGGGAAGAAGCCACTTAAACAACATCTGGGGAGATTTGTAGCTGCAAGGCCACAATCCGTTGCACAAGCACAGGTACTGAAATCCCATTGAGGCACAAATAGGGATGCCATCCTCCAGGTGGGACCTGGGGATCCCCAGAATTACAGAAATAAGTTGCCCTGGAGAAAATGGATGCTTTGGAGGGTGGACTCTATGGCATTGTAACCCACTGACGTCCCTCTCCTCCCCAGGTTCAGCCCGCAAATCTCCAGGAGTTTCCCAACCTGGATCTGGCAACCTTATGCCCCCCATCCCCTGCTGGTGGCCAGGGGGAACTGGCAAAAGGGCCTGAATTCTGGGCTGTATTGAGTGCTTTCTTTGCTTGGTGGGTTGGCTGAGTTTCCAGTTCGAGCTGTAAACAAACAAACGGAAAATCAGATGTTTCCTCGTGACCAGTAGAAACGTCTGGAAACCTGCTGCATCAGTGTACATTTTCACACCTACAAATTGTTAGCCTCTGAGATGAATGAACTGAGTATGATTTTTTGAATGTTCCATACCTTTACATCTTTAGAACTTTACTAAATAAATGGGAACATCCTTAAATTATGCCTTAGCTACTTGAAGCACCTTGCTGGAGTATCTTTTTAAATAAAGGAAGGAGTTTCTTTTAACGGTAACTTAAGCATCATATAAGTGCCAGGGGGAAAATACTGGATTGGCAGAGCTGAGCAAGTCAGGTGGCTCAAGTTAGGAGCACTTTTATTTTTTTTGGTGTGTGTGTGTAATTGTCCAGTCATTTTTTGTAACCATAAGAACAACTTAGGTTGTAATGTTATAAATTTAAAAGCCTAATTTTCCAAACACATTAGTTCTTCAGTTTGGGTGGTACATGGTAAAGTAAAAGGTAAAGGTCCCCTGTGCAATCACCAGGTCATTCCTGACCCATGGGGTGACATCACATCCCGACGTTTTCTAGGCAGACTTTATTTACGGGGTGGTTTGCCAGTGCCTACCCCAGTCATCTTCCCTTTACCCCCAGCAAGCTGGGCACTCATTTTACTGCCCTCGGAAGGATGGAAGGCTGAGTCAACCTTGAGCCGGCTACCTGAAACCGACTTCCGTAGGGATCGAACTCAGGTCGTGAGCAGAGCTTTTGACTGCAGTACTGCAGCTTACCACTCTGCTCCATGGGGTACATCGACCAATCACAATCTGGATATGGCCTTGGTCATGTTGTGGTGACAAAGCTACAGAAAGACGTATCGTGGCACACTGCCCAAAGTGAAATACTTCTGTGGCATTCACAGACTCAATAGACATTACCCTTTGATGAGGAGGGATCAGTGTTCAAATTTTACTGTGAGGTTTTGGATGTGTAGTAGTGATGAAAAGGATGAGAAAAAATGTAAAGTGATAACCTTAGACTTCTAGATCATGATGGGCAGCTGTGTTAGTTGTCTCTAGCAGAAGAAAAGAGCAAAAGTCCAGTAGCCCCTTAAAGCCCCTTAAAGATTTCTGGCAGGGTGTAAGATTTTGAGAGTCACAGCTGAAGAAGTGAGCTGTGTCTCACAAAAGCTCATACCCTGCCAGAAATCTTCTTAGTCTTTAAGGGGCTACTGGGCTCAGAGTGGTCTTAGAGGAAATCTAGTCCTGTTAGGGTTGTCAACCTCCAGGTACTAGCTGGAGATGTTCTGCTTTTACAACTGATCTCCAGCTGATAGAGATCAGTTCACCTGGAGAAAATGTCCGCCTTTGCAAGTGTACTCTATGGCATTGAAGTCCCTCCCCTCCCCAAACCCTGCCCTCCTCAGTCTTCAGGTGGGTTCTCAGATGGATCACAAACTCCCACCTGTTCGGTCCCAAAGCCCTTTTGGGGCAACGTGCTGTTTGTGTGCATGCATAGAAAGCATGGGTGCTGCCTTTCTTTGTATACCCACTCAGAGGAGGAGGATGGTATTTCTAGCAAGGGAGGAAGCAGGAAAGATACCTCAAGCTCTAGCAGCTGCTTAATACTGTGTGAGCTAAGCTTATTTTCTTCTCTGGCTGCACGTACTTAAGCCTCAGTGTGTCCAAAGGCATGACTCTAGGATTTCCATCCCTCGGAGGTGGGGGTGGAGATTTACCAAAATAGCATCCCATGATGCCACATCCGGCTGTGTGTCACTGAACACTCTAGGATTTCCCCAAAATGTGATGGGAAAAACCATAGAGTTTCAGGGAAATCCTAGAGCATCCCACAATGCAGTGGTGTTGCTATTAGTTATGTAGGGGGCAGTGATATTGCAGTGTTGCCATTTCAGCTACCCCATTTTTCCAGCTGCATCCTATCAAGCAACAGCAGGGACCCAAGGCAGAAGGTGGGAGATTCCCCCCAAAGTGGGCAACCTTGCAACCCTACACAAAGCCCTAGGTTATTGGCTCTAAGCCCATGGCTGGGATCCCCTGCAACCTGCATTAGCCAATGAATCAAGCCAGACGAGGACATATGTGTGTGTTTTTAATTTAAATTACGTGGTTTAAATTGGATAGCGTGGACATTAGTGTAAGGTGCTTTGGTTTCCTTTGAGGAGAAAAGCAGCATAGAAATGCCGTAGTCAATAAATAAATCCATAAAAGGTGAGATCATGTAGCATTCACATAAATTGATTGGGAAAGGCTTAATTCTGCTCAGGATTGCTATTTGGTATTTGGTGCCCCATCAACAATTCCAAGTAGGGGCATGAATTGTTTCCACCTCCCCCAGCCCAGCCCTCTTTCCTGGGTTGCAAATGAAAATGGAAGAAGGTAAATTAATGTTTTCTGTACTTTTTCTTGGTGCTCTCTTCCCCCTCTGTCAGGTTTTATGTAATTTGTGTTATGCATTTCTCTCCCACAACTCAAAATTATGTAAAACAAAGATGAATGTCCTCCTCCAAAGAGCCCCAGATTAAGATTTGGATGTTTGTGCTTGAATTTTGCTGTCTTCTCTCAAAAATCTAACCAGGAAATCCAAGTCAATTCATTTTTTTCCTGCATCCATTTCGACTGCAAGAGAGAGTCCATTTTGTCCTCTTGCGCAAACTTAAGCATTAATAAATAATAATTTGTTTCAAAAAGTGGTATTATAAAGCATCCCAGGATATTTCAAGGCTTTTCCCTGTGTGCAGCACTGATTTGAACTTGGCATTCATGTGTCACTTTCTGTTGGACTTTCACCGTCCAGATTAATTCTTTTGACTTGTTAACTTTAGAGATGGACAATTCTTATTCATGCACACACATCCAGAACTGCATGTAGGATCATAGCGCCCCCAGCTGCCCTTTGGTTGTAAATTCTGTACCTTGTTGCTGTCTGCAGCCTTATGAACTGCTGCGGAAGGTTATGGTGAAGTGTGCTTGAACTTGTAGGATAGCCGCCTTACTGATTGATTGCAGCATTTGCGTGTATAATAATAAAATTGCAAAACAGCTGTTAGAGATGCACAAAAGATTGATTGAACCCCCACTCAAAATATTCATAAGCTGATCTTGTTTGGAGCTGTTCTTTGGGGAAACGTCTTTTTTAAAACCCTCATTAAAACCAGCGCATTGGAACAACCACTCACACATTTTGAAATCACGGTATTACTGAGTCTTGCACACACTTCTGTTTCCTGAAGGACCAAAAAATGTTCCCCGCAAGAGCACTTTAAAATGCTTAAATTGCTAATCTGTGTAACACTAAGAAAGCACAAGGCTGGCCAAAGAGACATGTTTCTTAATTTTGAATCCACTGTCACCCACCAAGTATGTTAGATTATCATCAAGCATCCCCTGAAGCCACATGGGCTAAAAATAGAACATAAAAAACAGCCTCCCAGGCAAGCCAATTTTATTTTGGTAGTTATATTCATGCATATGAGTATGATACACAGATCTCAAGCATACATTCAATGAGACCCTGTGTCCAAAGGCCATCAGCCAACTCCTTAAAGTTAGGTGTGATTCCTTTTCATTGTTTTCCACTTTTAAAGCCACTGGGGGGGGGGGGAATCTAGGATTTGAGATTTTATACTAACTTTCCTGCACTGGTCTTCAGAACCTACTGGAAGTGAGAAGTAGCTACTTAAAATCTCCAGTGCTCCCAAATTTCTGAATGCCCCCAAGATTTCCTTGTGTGTGTAAAGGGCTGTCAAGTCTTAGCCGACTTATGGCAACCCAGTAAGGTTTTCAAGGCAAGCGACGAACAGAGGTGGGTTGCCATTGCCTGTCTCCGTGTCACAACCCTGGTATTGCTTGGTGGTAGGGTTGCCAACCTACAGGTATTAGCTGGAGATCTCCTGCTATTACAATTAATCTCCAATCAATAGAGATCAGTTCATCTGGAGGAAATAGCCACTTTGGCCATTGGACTCTATGGCATTGAAGTCCCTCTCCTCCCCAAACCCCACCCTCCTCAGCCTCCACCCCAAAAACCTCCTTCTGGTGACAGAGAGGGACCTGGCAACCCTACTTGGTGGTCTCCCATCCAAGAACTAACCAGGGCTGATTCTGCTTACTTCCTGAGATCTGACGAGATCATGCTAGACTGAGCTATCCAGGTCAAGCCAAGATTTGTAGTTGTCCTCTGTTATGTATCACTGCTGCAGGGAGTATGTAATCTCTCTAAGGTGCTAACATGAATCCTACCTCTCTGCTCAGCAAAGGGTGAAACCTTCCTTCAGCCTCAAGAGTAGGGTTGTGCAAAAAAAAAAAAAGTAAATTTTGGGTTTAGATTTTTCAGCCTGATTTTTTTGGTAGACCTGAAATAAACCGAATACCCATACCGGTAAATATGGGTATTCAACTTATTTTCGGGTTTTCCAAAAAATGTGGGCCCTTGATAGTCAATGGGCCCTGACCTGGATGGCCCAGGCTAGCCTGATCTCGTCAGATCTCAGAAGCTAAGCAGGGTCAGCCCTGGTTAGTATTTGGATGGGAGACCACCAAAGAATACCAGGGTTGCTGTGCAGAGGAAGGCACTGGCAAACCACCTATGTTAGTCTCTTGCCATGAAAAACCCAAAAAGGGGTCGCCATAAGTCAGCGGCGACTTGACAGCACTTCACACACACGCATAGTCAATGGGGATTTTTTTGAAGCTCCTGGGGGGTGTTTTTTGGGAGGCAGAGTCCCCAAATTTGCAGTGTGGCTGCAAAGGACCCTCCTTCGATGATCACCAAAATTTGGTGAACTTTGGGACAGGGGGTCCAATTTTATGGGCCTCCTAAGGGGTCGCCCCCATCCCCCAGGCATTTGAGAGCTGAGCTGTTCATCAGGTTCAAAAGTTCAGCATTGCCGAGGACTGGCTGGTGCCTCAAAGTCTGGGATCTGCCTTCGCTTCTGGGTCACTTTGCATGATGATTCACCATGTAAATGAGCTTCCAAACGGAGGGAAAAGGCTTAAACACAAGAGAAATAAGGCATGGAAAATGTTCCTTTTGGTGGTAAATGACATCCTGTGAGCAGTCCTTTATTGTGGTCATGAAAAATCTGATTCAGAGAGATGGTCACAGTGCAGGGAAATGAAGCCTCTACTTGGGGGACCTTCAGTTTGAGAGCAAATTTTCAGGGGTGGTGGTGAGATTGGAGCCAGCTGAAGTCTCAACCACAGGGCTTTCTGAAGGAGATTGCTCATCCACGTGGATGAAAAAATATCCTTTGGAAGCCTGGTGGTGTCAGCAGCTGTTGAAGCTGGCTCTTGTTATTTGGAGGGTGTATCCCTCCAGATGGGACTGGGTGAGCCCCATCTTTTCATGACTCTTCTGCTTGCAGACTAGTCTTCTGTTGGGTGATATACCTAGAAAATTGGTCAGACCAGTTGGCTCCAATTACATGATATCCATCTCAAATGGGGCCCCAATCATGGGGCCCTAACAACACCAGTCAAAAAAAGGGGGGGAACCACAAATGCAAATAGCCAAACCCAAAACGCCAAATATTATTCGGCTTTTTTGGGAATCAGTATTCGGCTTTGGCTTTATCATCAGGTTTTGGAGTTTGGTAAACCCAAATACTGAAATTTACCGAAACGGCTAATTTCCGGCTTATTTTTGGTTTGGGTTTATCGATATTCACAACCGTACTCAGGAGCCTTCCTGATGGAAGTAACTCTTTGTCTGGCTGAAATTGAAGGAAGGCTTGAAACAAGGGTTGGCAGCCAACAAGAGAGTCTGGGGGCAGGAACACATAATCGGCATCAGATCGCTATTACATCATCATGTCCAGACAATGCTCTAGGAAGCCACTGAAAATAGAGTTTGCACTGGAAGGGACGAAACGGCATTGGCACAATGCCAATTTCCCCTATATTTTTCTCCTCCTGCATTACCAGGAAGGGGTTAGGGGTCAGGGGCTGCCAGCAATAGCCCTACTTTTAACTTTGCTCAGCAGAGTAAAAAGGTTTGTGTCATTCTTGATAAAGAAAGAAAAACTCTCTAGTAAAATCTCAGCTGGCAAACTGGTGCTTGACAGTCTTTTTAAAGGCTTACTGTGAATGCTTCCTAGAAGCTCTTTGCATTTCACAAGGTAGCCTTTTAAAGCATTTCACAAGGTAGCCTTTTTATAGAATCATGGAATCATAGAATCATGGAATCATAGAATCATAGAGCTGGATGGCCATACAGGCCATCTAGTCCTACCCCCTGCTTAATGCAGGATCAGTCTAGAGCATCCCTGGCAATTATTTGTCCAGCCTCTGTTTAAAGACTGCCAGTGAGGGGAGCTCACCACTTCCCTAGGTAGCTGATTCCACTGTTGAACAACTCTTTTCTCCAGGGGAACTGATCTCTATCGGCTGGAGATCAGTTGTAATAGCAGGAGATCTCTAGCTACTGCGTGGAGGTTGGCAACCTTAGGCATGGTGGACTGGGAGAAAGCTTCCCAAGGGCAGTAATTTATTAAATGGGCTCTGGATTCACCGCTGTCTGTCCCATGGAAGTCATCAAACGTCTGCCTATGTATGAGCCAAATATCCACCTCCATTGTCTTCAGTGACAAGAGCTAGATGGTTATGGCTTTTCTTTCCCTTGGCATATTTTCCTCAGCTGTTCCAGTGCCCATAGACACAGATGAATATGACACTAATTATTTCACATAATCACACATAGAAGCAAGGTGCAAACCTCTGATAGCTCCTGAGGTGCCTCAACTAAAAAACAACATTGAAAGCCTGTGTCGAGAAAGCAAGGGATGTTTTCTCTGGTTCATAACTCCAGTTGAATTCACGTTTACAGGAAAGCTTTTGGGACCTGCAGGATGAAAGAGGCAGAAGGAACCCAGATGCTTTTATGGTGGCAGTATCCATTATCAAAAGGTCCCATTTCACCTACTCCTACATTAGTTTTCTCAGGCAGCAAAATTCAAGGTTTTTGCTCTGCATGTGACAGTGAGAACTCTGGTTTCCCACCTTCCTTTGCTCTCTCATGGGTTGATTGCTCAGGGCTGGAGCACCCCTTCAGGTTACCATAAAGGGATCATAAAGATGATTCCTAGTGGTGAGTAGCATGATCGCATCACATTGGCAAGTTGTCGCTGGGTGACTTGACCCAATTTCACACCGTCTGCTAATGAAGCTGTGGAAATGAGCAACCTGATGAGAGTTGGTTCATTAGGTGAGTACTTGGGAAATGCTATGGCTGGGATTAGTATTATTAAATTATAACAGTTTAATTGTCAATCTGTCCGAGGTTTTAAGGTTACCCAGAGTGTAGGAGCTACAAATCATCTTATTTCCCTTTTGTAAGCTGCTGTGAGAACTTTTAAAGTAAGGGGGGCAGAAGATTAATCAAAGTATTTAATAAATAAACCAGGAACACTCCCCACAAGACCATTTTTGCAACCATAATGTGTGCTTCATTTTTAACATCTAATTTATCAGTTTATAATAAGATGGTTTGTATAAAGAGCTTATTTGATTGGTTTTCCACATACTCAAATCCAAGTTTGCTGTCTCTCTCTCTCAAAAAAAAAAAAGGTTTTGAAAGGGAATGAGATCTGTTTGAGGTTAAAATGTGGTCAGACAGTGAAAAAAAATCAAGGTTTAGGCATGTGCTGAATACAGCTTTAATGAATTTTAGACAGTGAACTGAAAGGAGCTGATGCCTTTAGGGAATGCAAAATGTCCCCTGAAAAATCTCCAAACAGATTTTTTTTTTAAAAAAAAAATGCAGAGTGAAGCTGCTCATTTCCTTGATTTGCTGTTTTCTAGAGTCAGTTTCTACTGCTTTTTTGTATGATCCCAGTGTAACCCAAATCAGACAGTCTCCATTTAAGTTGGGGGGATTAGCAAAGGAGATACAGCAAGCAAGAGGGGGATAACTGGGATCTGTAACCTATGTATACCAGGATCAATCCTGGGGGAAACTCTCCTGAAATGAACAGGCAGCTGTGCAATTAAAGGTGTTTTATTAAAGAAAAATAATAAAGAATACACCTTTCAAATAATGGGCAAACACACACAATTCATCCAAGAGCTAAGGAAACAAGGGTGGAAAATTGGATAGCTTTTAGGGATGTGCAATATTTACAGTTCCAGATGAGATGTCCAAAGAAAGCAGCACTGAGGGAAATGGCCGACGTTTCCAGAAGCAAAAAAAAGGGTGGGTGTATGCATGAATCCAAGACACATACACACACTTTGAATGGCTAAAGGACCAATATTTACACCCTAAAATGGGTCCTAAATTGGTATGAGGCAAGCTGGCAGGAAAACCGACCAGAAACAAAGAAGTGATTGCTTTTCTAGATTCCGAACAGAAAGACAGGAGAGACTTGATGAGTCGTCAGGATCCAAGGGAAGGCCTAGGCTAGTCTCCTGAATACTGATTGATTTCTGCAGATAATTAATGGTCTACTCAGAATGCTGATTGAATCTCCTTAGGGCGAAGCAATGAGATTAGCTAGCCCCATTGTCCAGCCAAGCACACCTTGGCCCAACCGTCTTCCTGCCCAAGTCAGAGACACAGGATGGATCCTGGACTATTCTGAGAGGCCTCCATTTTGTGTGGAACAGTGTCTTGTTCTATGCCAGTCTTTGGCCCCATGCCCTCTTGGCACCCTTTAGTGGGAGGAGGGGTCCGGCTGCTTACACCAGCCAGATAGTGAGACGCTCTCCCAATGCTAGTTATTTTGCACAATCATGGAGGGAAAATGAAGCAGCATTGGCTTAACTCAGGGGAGGGAATACAGCCTCATGTTTCTGAGATGACTGGACAACGTTCTCTATCTTGCTTCCTGGCTGGTTGTTTTGGTGGTAGAGGAAGGCATTCTATGCCTTGTCACCCTGTTTTGCTGTCATTAATATCTATGTGAAGCCACTGGGAGAGGTCATCAGAAAATATGAGCTGTGGTGTCACAATATGTGAATGATACCCACCTCTGCCTTTCTTTCCCCGCCTTATTCTGAGGATGCTATTAATGTTCTGAGCCAGAGTCAGTAATGGGCTGGATGAGAGTGAAAAAGATGAAACTTAATCCTGACAAGACAGAGGTTCTCTGGGCTAGTAGAAAGGTAGACCAGGGACTTGGGATCTGCCTGTCTTGGAAGGGGTTACACTTCCCTTGAAAAGTCAGGTTCACAACATGTGAGTTCTGCTTGACACAGTGGCCACCTTAGAAAACCAGGTGGCTGTAGTGGCTCGGAGTGCTTTCGCCCAGCTTTGGCTGTTCCTGGGTCAGTCAGATCTAGCCACAGTGATCCATGCCTTAGTTACATCTAGACTGGACTATTATAATCTCCTCTGCTTGGGGCTACCCATGAAGAGTGTTCAGAAGCTGCAGCTAGACTGCAGAATTCTGCAGGTAGACTGCTGGTCAGGTCCAGATACTGGGAAAATGTGACCCTGATACAACAGCAATTACACTGGCTACCGATCTGCTTCTGGGCCTAATTCAAGGTGTTGGTTATGTCTTTTAAAGCCCTGCATGTCATGGGACCCAGCTATCTGAAGGACCATCTTTTCCCATAGTTCCTGCTCAGAAATTAAGATCACAGGGAGAAGCCCTCCTGACTGTCCCAGCAATCAAAGAAGCTTGTGTGGTGAGCACACACGAGAGGCCTTTTCAGTGGCAGCCCGACGATTATGGAACAACCTCCCTAGGGAGGTGCATCAGGCTCCCTCACTTTTGAGGGGCTGTGGCTCAGTGGTAGAGCATCTGCTTGGCATGCAGAAGGTCCCAGGTTCAACCCCCAGCATCTCCAGTTAAAGGTAGGTGATGTGAAAGATCCCTGCCTGGGATCCTGGAGAGCCACTGCCGGTCTGAATAGACAATACTGACTTTGATGGACTGAGGGTCTGATTCAGTATAAGACAGCTTCATGTGTTCATATGATCTTAAACAGGTATCTGAAGACAATTTTATTTAGGACTGCATTTGACTCACTTAGTTTTTATTTATTGGCAGTCCTTATTGTGATTTTGGAAGGGAAGGTGGCATGGTATTGCCTGATCTCATCAGATCTTGTCAGGAAGACTCTGCAGAGGAAGGCAATGGCAAACCATCTCTGCTTAGTCACTTGCCTTGAAAGCCCCTTGCTGGGGCCACCATACGTTAGCTGTGACTGGGCGGCACTTCACACCCACACAACTGAAATTTTGAACAATCATCTTCTATGCGTTTTGTAACATTCGTTTTATTGATATTGTAAGCCAGCTTGAGTGCTACAAGGTAGAAATGTGGCTAATAAATGTTTTAAATAATAAATGCATGCATGCATGCATGCATGCATACATGCATACGTACATACATACATACATACAGAAATTGTGGGAAGTTAGGGAGTGTTGCCTACTAGCCTGGCAATGTAAGAACTCATTCTGCTGTGAGGATGGGCAATGGACATCTCTGCAGCACAGCCCAAGCAGGCAACATTACATCTAGACAGGTCTATAGCATCTGATAGAAAAATATAGTTCCAGCGGACCTTCCTCTCTGTTTGCTGCATTCATTTACTTAAAATCAGCATTTGACTCTATATCTCGTCCCAAATTGTGGGAAAAATTAGAAAAAAACCTTGCATTGATAGAATGCTCTACCTCCTTATCCATGCCCTTCATGAAGGCACATCCCTCAGAGTCTGATGGAACAGAAAGGGACAAGTAACTGAAGCTATCAGTACATCCAGGGGTGTCAGGCAGGGCTGTTTATTAGCTCCAATGTTATTTATATTTTACATCAGTGATATGGTCAACAAGCTAAAGGAGCCAAATTTCCATCCACCTAAATTTGCCCATTGCCAGGTTTCAATATTACTGTACGCAGACAATGCCAGTATTCTTTCAAGAACACTGGTGGGACTTAGGAGGGCATTGGCCAAATTTGCAGTTTACTGTAAGAATCAGGAGCTAAATGTAAATTATCAGAAAACCAAAATAATGGCTTTTGGCAGAGGTCATAAGCTCAGGAACTGGTGTATTAATGGACATAAGGTGGAGCAGGTTAGTAATTTCAAGTACCTAGGAATGGTACTCCAATCAAATGGCATCAAAAACACGCATAGCAATTATGTGGCTGAGCTAGGTAACAGATCTGCATACAGCATTCTGAAGTTTTATCGCACCAAAGGTGGATTTACTGTTCCAGTGGCACTCAAACTGTACCATGCAAAAACTCTGGCACAGCTATTATATGGCTCTTTTTTAGGACCAGCTTCTTGTTTCATTCCCCTAGAATGAATTCAAACAAAATTCTTAAGAGCATTGCTACAGGTGCCTAACCGTGTTTCTAACTCCATGGTGAGACTGGAGACTGGCCAAATAAGAGTAGAGGCCAGGGTCATTTTACTGTCGATCTACTTATGGCTAAAATTGAACTTTAGACCCTGTGGACTTCTGCCATTGATTCTAGAGGATAACTACCTATCAAGCTGGCTTAAGGCCGTTAGAAACAAAATAGAACATCTTGGTTTTCCCCCAGAGAATCTGAGGGCTTTAGGTTATGATAGAGCAAGACAAGCAGTAAAACAAAGAATAAAAGACACCGAAAGGCAATTTGATCTAGCTAGAGCGCCTCTATTTAGGGCATCTGCCAAAACCAAGTACATCCTATGCCCAGTGACATACCTTTCGGTGTAGGAAAGAAATACTACTAGGAGAGCATTTACTCTGGCTCGATGTTCGGCTATGCCCTCTGCAGTATTAGAAGGAAAATTCAAAAAGACTTCCTTCTCATAAAGGCTTTGTCCCTGCAACAGTGGTGAACCAGAAACACTGGGACATGTCCTTCTTAGGTGCGGTTACTATAGGGAGGACAGGGATTCTTGGCCCTCTTTTAAGAAAGAGCACTGGTTATCCTGAATTAGTTAGAGTTAACATCCTTCTTAAGGATGAATTTTCTCAGGTAACAAAAGTTAGTGGCCAAGTTTTGTAGATTAGTTTCTAATTATAGGTAATCTAAATAGAAATGAAAAGTTGTAGAATGGATTGATTGTTTAATTTTATATTGCTGACCAGTTTTTAAAGAGACCAATATTGTGTGTAGTGTTTTAATCAAAAGGTGTTGTTTTATACTGCTGGTTTGGGTAAGGCAATGTACCTGCAAACATTTTATGTTTGGTATAAGGACCGTAAAATTGAATAAACAATAGAAACAATTGAATAAACAATAGACTGGACTACTGCAATCTACTCTACTTGGGGCTGCCCTTGAAGAGTGTTCAGAAGCTGCAGGTAGCGCAGAATGGTGCAGCTAGACCGATCTGCTTCTGGGCCCAATTCAAGGTGTTGGTTTTGTCTTTTAAAGCCCTGCATGGCTTGAGACCTGGTTCATGCATCCATCTCTATACAATGGACACACTTCTCCTATTCACATGCCCCCCCCCAAAAAAAAAAAAACTGCTGAAAGGGGGGCACTTTTTACAGGGGTGAAAAGTTTTGCAAACAGCGCTGTCTTGTATATTCGCTCCTCTCTCTTTTTTTGCAACCCATAAGTGCATCCTTGAATCTGCACAAACTGCATGGTGCAGTTCATATAGAATGTCCATGTAGAATGTAAGCAGCCAGTATTCAGATTCTGATACCAGATTCCAAATTAGGGATGCCAGCCTCCAGGTGGGACCTGGGGATCTCCTGGAATTACAGCCCATCTCCAGACTCCAGAAATCAGTTCCCCTGGAGAAAGTGAATGATTTGGAGGGTGGACTCAGGCATTGTACCCTAGTGAGGTCCCTGCCCTCCCCAGGCTGCACCCCCAAATCTCCAGTAGTCTCTCAATCTGGATCTGGTAACCCTACCCCACCACCCCCTGCTGATGGTTGGGGGGACTGGGCAACTCTATTCCAAGTACATACAGAATTAGAAAGCAAAGGTTTCATTGTGATGCAGTTTTCAAATCCGATCACAACCAAGTGCTTTCATGTCTTCAAAGACAATTAACTGTAATCAATAAAGTGACAATGAGAAGACCTTTTGCTCACAAAAAGACTTATCTTCAAAGTGATATAGTATATGCTGTTTTCAGTGTGGAGTGTGCCTCCCTTCTGGTCAAATGATGCTATGTCTGCTTAACTGAGGAAGTAAACTGAGTTTCCCTTTACCTATACTTTTGTTTGCAAGCCAGCGCTGTGATTCGCACAATCAGTGCATTCGTGACTTCTGAGGATGAAAGTCCTCAGGAGGCCAGGAAGGGACTGTGCCAGTGATGGGGCCCCCCGCGCCTGGGCTACTTACGCTGTCGTGAGTGGCCCCAACACTGTCAGGGAGGCCTGGACGCTGGCCACCCTGGAACACCAATTGGGCCTTTCGCCAGTGTCCCACCAGCTTTAAGGCCCGCTCCAGCATTCAGGAGGTGTGTCGGCATCCCAGGGGTATTCCTGTTCACTTTCAGCACCCAACGCCGGCACAGAGAATGGCGGGGCTGTGTCTGCTATTTTGCAGGCGCAGCCCCATTATTTTCTATGGGGCATTTTGCCCCATTTAAACTTCTAAAAGCCAGCAAACGGCTTTTTAAAGGCTTTTGGCGGCCAGGAAATGGGTTAGGAGGTACCGCCGTGGCAATAATCTTAATCTCAAATTTCATCTCAACAAACACTTTCCTTGGGTCCCATGAAAGCCTATTTTTGTTTAACATTTTCCCCCAGCCTCCTTATTAATGAACCTCATGTCATGTCCATGGAAATGGAATGAAAAGGGCTCACGAAATGGACCAAAGATGGTATGACTCATAGAAGGGCTGAAGGCCCTTTTTTAAAGAAATTGAAATCAATAAAATTCATTCCGGTGCAAAATTGCATACTAAACTGATCTGATGTGACTTGCGGAGTTGTCCGTAGATCAAGACTGCCTCACTCCATTATTATAAAAATCCTCCACGGCAGGGACATTCACGAACTTGGGCAGCCTGCTGAACACTTGTGGATGATTAGATAAACGCCAGCTTTCCAACATCAGTTCCGATCATAATTGGGGGAGCTTTTATTGGAAAGATTTTCTGCCTTCTGTATATAAGGCCAACCTTTACATGCAGCCAAGGAGCTGTTCAGCACTGTTCAGCTCGTCCATTCTCTTTTGTTCAAGGGCTGTGACAGCAACAATTGGAAGTGAGCTTCAAATTAGACATGCTTGTGGGATTAAAGACACCACTTTTCAGATTCAGTCAACTTCAAAATGATAAAGGCTCGCATATGCTGGAGAGTTTAGAAGTGGGAAACAAACCCCCTCATTTTCCCTTGTTAAGACTGGCTCCAATCAGTAGCTAAGGAAAGGTGTGGGGATTGTTGATGTGATGGTACAGTTTCATAAACCAGGGTTGTATACTTGCAGGCTTCTTCAACAATACTGACAGTTATCCCAGCACAGTGGTTTGCAGTGGAATCCTAGTTACGCCACTTTAAGCCTTTGAGGGACTAAGAAGGATGTAACTCTGTGATGATGATGATGGTGGTGGAGGTGGTGGTGGTGGTGAAGAAGGAGGAGGAGGAAGAGGAGAAGAAGAGTTTATTTTTATATGCCAACCATCCCTACCACTTAAGAAAGAATCAAACCGGTTTACAATCACCTTCCCTTCCCCTCCCCACAACAGACACCCTATGAGGTAGGTGGGGCTGAGAGAGAACTGTGACTAGGCCAAGGTCACCCAGCTGGCTTCATGTGTAGGAGTGAGGAAACAAACCTGGTTCTCCAGATTAGAGTCTGCCGCTCATGTGGAGGAGTGGGGAATCAAACCCCGTTCTCCAGATCAGAGTTGACAGCTCCAAACCACTGCTCTTAACCACTACACCACTCTTAGTTTGCTAAGGACTTTGCAGATAAGATCTCTTGCATCTGTTCCAATGTGGACTCTACATTAGCAGCAATAGGATTGGATGGTCGTGGGGTGTCAATTTGTCTGGTCAATTGGGATACCTGTCCATATCCCACATTTGGGATGTGGACAGGATTATTGGAAGTTTGAAACCTACCACCTGCTTGAGACATTAAGAAGAGCCATGCTGGACCAGACAAAGGCCCATCAAGTCCAGAGGACTGTTCACACAGTGGCCAACCAGGTGCCTCTAGGAAGCCCACAAATAAGACAACTGCAGCAGCATTATCCTGCCTGTGGTCCACAGCACCTAATATATTTGGCATGCTCCTCTGATCCTGGAGAGAATAGGTATGCATCATGACTAGCATCCATTTTGTCTAATAGCCATGGATAGCCCTATCCTCCATGACAATGTCCACTCCCCTCTTAAAGCTTTATCCATAAGTTGTGACTGTCCCAACCTGGACCATTGGAGAAACAACAACAGCAGCAACAATAATAAATTTTATTTATACCCCAATCTGACTCCCCTAATGGGAATCAAAAGCAACTTACATTATTCTCCTCTCCTCCATTTTATCCTCACAACCATCCTATGAGGTAGATTAGGCTGAGTGTGTGTAACTGGCCCAAGGTGCCCCAGCAAGCTTCCATGGCATGAGTGGGGATTCAAACCTGGGTCTCCCAGATGCTAGTTGTGGAACAGAGGCAGCATGTTGCTGCAGTCGTCTTGTTTGTGGGCTTCCTAGGGGCACCTGGATGTCCACTGTGTGAACAGAATGCTGGACTTCATGGGCCTTGGTCTGATTGGAACAATCACACAAAAGATGATAAAACATCTAGCAAGCCACAATATCATAATATCACCCCATAACGTTGTGTAGGGGACACAGTGTGTGTGTGGGGTCATCTGGTAGGAGCGTCTTCTGTTGTAAAAATCAATTTCGACAAGCGTTAGACAAACTGCCCCCTCCAAATGGAAGCTTTTCCTCAATATGGAGTGGTGCTTTTCAAGTGTTTCAAGTGTGGTCAGATGTTCTTCGTGGAATGCACGACAATTGTTTGCAGCCTCAGCAGAAGTCACAGTTTCTGATGGCAGATGATACAGAGTCAGGGTCTGAAATCCATTTTGTTCCAAGATGGAAGCTGTAACTGGGTCAATTCATGGTCAGATTAACAACATCAAGTCTTGAAATGGCTTTGGAGAGGCCTGTACAACTTCTGACCCACTATTAGGACTGCCAGCGCTGGGTCGGAAAATACCTGGAGATTTTTGGGGCAGAGCATAAGGAGTGAGCTGATCTCTATTGGCTGGAGATCAGTTGAAATAGCGGGAGATCTCCAGCTACTACCTGGAGGTTGGCAACCCTATCCACTATGGTGAAGACTGCCTTGCTTGGTAATTGACCATGCACCACCATTCATGCAATCCCAGGAAAGCAGCAAAGCTAGGAGATTTCTCATGCTCATGAGGGGCTCCCGTTGGTCTGTGTTTGGTTTGGTAGGCCAAACGTTGTGCAGAACTTACTTTGGAGAGGCCAGATGGGAAGTTGTTCAGGTATCATTAGGTAGAAAGTTGGTCCTCCTTGGGATTGCATTCATTGCCTACACCTTCGCCCCTTTATGATTCGCCATTCAGTTTCATCAATGAAAGTCTGAAGCTGAGGTGCTGGGGTATAAATCATGTATGACTGTGACTTAGGCATTCTTTTTGTATCTTTGACTCTGGGTATTATTATTTTTTGTTTGTTTTTTTACAGGCACAGTTCACCTTCGCATTCCAGAATCTTCTCCAGTTGGCACTGCCATCGGAAGTGTGAAAGCCACCGACGCAGACATTGGGAGAAATGCAGAACTGAAGTACCAAATCATTGATGGCAATGACATGCATTTGTTTAGTATCGTGACCCAGAATGGCACGCAGGAAGGCATTATTATTGTGCAAAAGGTGCTTACTTTGACTATCGATCACTGCATGCTTAAAAAATGAAACAATTTTGATATTTTTTGTAGAATTAATTCATGCCATTGTGTTTCCTATTACTATGTATGGGACTGAGAGCTGGACAATGAAGAAAGCTGATAGGAAGAAAGTAGATTCCTTTGAAATGTGGTGTTGGAGGAGAGTGTTACGGATACTGTGGACTGCCAAAAAAAAAAAAAAAAATCAGTGAGTTATAGATCAAATCAAGCCTGAACTGACCCTAGAAGCTAAAATGACTAAACTGAGGCTGTTGTACTTTGGTCATGTTATGAGAAGACAAGAGTCACTGGAAAAGACAATCATGCTAGGAACAGTTGAAGGCAGCAGGAAAAGAGAAAGACCCACCAAGAGAAGGATTGACTCTATAAAGGAAGCCACGGCCCTCAGTTTGCAAGACCTGAGCAAAGCTGTTAAGGATAGGACATTTTGGAGAACATTGATTCATAGGGTCGCCATGAGTCAGAAGCAACTTGATGGCACTTAAGGCACACACACACATTTTGTAGAAATGGTGCCATTAAAAATTCAGGGCTTGCCAAGTAATATCTTGTAGGTCTATTTTATAAACCACCATTATTTCCTTTACACAGAAGAACTGGCACAAAAAAAGTGACTCAGAGGTACCCCCAGGAATATAATGTGATATAAATAGCAACAGCCAAACTGTTTTCCATTGTTTGTTATATGGAAGGGAGGGGAGATTTCTTTTTCTTAAAAGATTCTTTTCATATTTTGCATCCCGTAAGGACAAAAGCATCAATACTTTGAAAAGGTTTATGCACCATTTTCTTTTGTTTGCTAAAAAGAACTTTACTTGACAAGCACATTCCTTACATCTCCAGAGAGGTCGTTCCACCTTCCAAACACTATTTAGTTACATTACAAAGTTTTCTGAAGGACTGTGAAGTTGATGCAAACATATATTAACTCTTATCCCAGCAAAAGGTGTTACACCCCAGATTAATAAAGTCAAATAGACCTCAAAATAAGTCATAGAAAGAAAGGGGGGGAAATCTGAGGGTTGTGTTAAGCAGCTGCCAAGAAAGAAATTCAACCCTGCATTAAGTGTTTCCCTTCGGCAGTCAAAGAGCAGAACAGCAGCAAAAACATGATGGAGAAAATATAATTGCAAAATTATAATTACGTCCGTGCTAATTCCGGTTTCCCTTTCAATGCAATGGGGTAACAAATGACCCCAGCTCTGACAGGCTATAGCCTGCAATTTACCACCCCCAAAAAAATTACAAGGGGGGTGGGAACCACATGAATCATTAGAGGGCAATTAAACATTATTAAAGAATATGAAGCTAGAGAAGAAAACAAATGTTACCCATGCTTTTCCTATTTTTCTGGGATAGTTTGACCCTTTTAAAAATCTAGAGCTAAGCTATCTGATTCTTCATAATTTTTTTTGACCTTGATCCCTAGTCAATTTAGGACTGTGCTCTGCTGGCTATTCATGTGTTTTGATTTGGGGGCTAAAAGTAGCAATTTCAGTTGGGTAAAAGTTTCTGTTTCCCCAAAACACTGCATGAATGTTTTCACAATGTTTGTTTTCCCCAGTTACTACTTCTTCAATGCCCTTATTACGTCTGGTTGCTGCAGCTGCTTCCTTCTTCAATAAGTCACACGCAACATCTAACGGGATTATATCAGCCAATCACATTTGACTGTCACTCAAGTAAATGAGGGCACCTAAGTGTGCGGGCAAGTGAGGGAAACTTAATTGAATGAGGGAAACGTTATTACAAATAGTGTCAACAGTCATCAAAAAAAGAAAAGCCCTTTTGACATGGTCAAAAATGTGTATGAAAAACATTGAACATTTTTGTGTCAACCCTGGTCTATTTATGAGACTTCTGATCCCCTCATTAACATGAGTGTGTGGGTATCTTGGAGCATTAACTGATGATAGATAGATAGATAGATAGATAGATAGATAGATAGATAGATAGATAGATAGATAGATATTGTGTTAGTTTTCATCAGTGGAATTAGGCAGTCAAACATGTAATGCTCCTAAAAAGTAGTTCTGCCAGTGCAGGTATACAACACCTATGGCAAGGCAAATCTATGATGCCACATTGCTCACCATTGGCAATGACATTATGAACAGATGTTTTCAGAATATATCAGACATGCAGATTTGCACTCATATAATGAGCTGTGTGTTCTGACCTGGATGCCCCTATTTCATCATATCTTGGAAGCTAAGCAACCCCATACTCTGGACAAGAGACTCCTTTAAGGACAGAATACAGAGAAACAGAATGGTTTCCAATTGGCAAAGGTGTCAGACAAGGATGTGTTTTATCCTCTATCTGTTAAAATTAGTATGCAGAACGTATCATAAGGAAAGCTGGATTAGATTCAGATGAAAGAGGAGTGAAAAATTGTGGAAGGAACATTATCAATTTCAGATATGCAGATGATGCCAAATTACTGGCAGAAAATAGTGAAGACTTGAAATGACTACTGATGAAGGTTAAAACAGAAAGTGCCAAAGCAGGATTACATTTGAACATGAAGAAGATGAAAGTAATGAGTACAAGGGAATTACACAACTTTAAGGATGATGATGAAGAAATTGAAATTGCTCACGGTTTTCTATTCCTTGGCTCTATTGTCAACCAAAAGGGAGACTACGACCAAGAAATCAGAAGGAGATTGAGACTGGGAAGGGCAGCCATGAAGGAGCTAGAAAAGATTCTTAAGTGTAAAGGATGTGTCACTGGCGACCAAGATCAAGTCAATTCATGCCATAGTATTCCTCATTACTATGTATACGTGTAAAAATTGGACATTGAAGAAAGCTGACAGGAAGAAACTTGATTGATTTGAAACTTGGTGTTGGAGGAGAGTTTTCCAGATACTGGAGACTGCCAAAAAGACAAATCAGTGGGTTCTAGCCTGAACTTTCCCTAGAAGCTAAAATGTCTAAACTGAGGCTATCGTACTTTGGTCACATTATGGGGAAACAAAAGTCAATGGAAAATACAACAATACTAGGAAAAGTTGAAGGCAGCAGGAAAAGAGGAAAACCCCACATGAGTTGGATTGACTCGATCAAGGAAGCCATGACCTTCCGTATGCAAGACCTGAACAAGGCTGTTTAAAATAGGACATTTTGGAGGACATTAGTTCATATGGTCATCATGAGTCAGAAGTGATTTAACCACAGTTAACACACACACAAGCAGGGTTGGCCCTGGTTATTATTTGGATGGGAGACCACCAAGGAAGTCCAAGGTTACTACACAGAAGCAGACACTGGTAAACCACCTCTGTTGGTCTCTTGCCTTGAAAACCCATGAGGGGTCGCCATAAATAGGCTGCAGCTTGGCAGCACTTTACGCATATACATTATTGGTTGACTGACACTGAGATTTTGCTTCGTGGACCTGGATAAGGGAAGAAATACTTTGAGGAGGAATTGTTGCTGTAGAGTTTAATTGCTTTATTGCCTCTGCTTTTGTGGCCCCTGGCTAGGGTTGCCAGGTCTGGGTTGGGAAATACCTGGAGATTTTTGGGGCAGAGCCTGAGGAGTGTGGGGTTTGGGGAGGGGAGAGACTGCCATGCCATAGAGTTCAATTGCCAAAGTGGCCATTTTCTCCAGGGGAACTGATCTCTATCAGCTGGAGATCAGTTGTAACCACAGGAGATCTCCAGCTAGTACTTGGAGGTTAGAAATCAAACAATTATTGAGTTCTCAATATTTAGTTATACAATCACAATAGCACTACTGGCAATAAACTCCCAACACTCATGCAATATATGCCAAGTGAGTATATTTCAATGGTAACAACAAAAGCATTCCATTAGTTGTCACACAAGTGCAAATTACAATATATTATGACAAAGTCAGTTCCTATGTATCATTTGATAGCAAAACGTGCAAAGTTCATAGTTGCCAATGTATGACAAAGTCAGTTCCTACGTATCATTCATGACAAAGTCAGTTCCTATGTATCATTGGCAACTATGAACTTTGCACGTTTTGCTATCAAATGATACATAGGAACTGACTTTTTCATGATATATTGTAATTTGCACTTGTGTGACAACTAATGGAATGCTTTTGTTGTTACCATTGAAATATACTCACTTGGCATATATTGCATGAGTGTTGGGAGTTTATTGCCAGTAGTGCTATTGTGATTGTATAACTAAGTACTTGGAGGTTGGCAACCCTACCCCTGGCCCAATGCAACTTGAAAACATAATCTTTGCTGCTTCCCAGAATATCCACCATTTCATGGCCACGAGGAGGGGTTTACATCAAAATCTCAGAAATAGGGTTAAAATCTGCTTTCCCCCTATTTTTTATTTTATAACATCTGGCCTGATGAAGAATTCTGAGGAACTAGAGAGCTTGCGTATCACAGTATATCTTTTGGTTGATCCTAATAACAGGTGTTTTATTTGTGGTTGTCTAGATTGTCCTATTAAGTGCATATCATCAAAATGTGTACTCAGTCAAACTTTACAGTTGGTTTAGGAGTCTCCTGGAAAGTATTAAGGATCATTATGGGCATTGTTTTAGTGTAGACCTGAGGCCCTTTGGTAGTAGTCATCACAGCTGTTCAAAGATATGGCCTATTTGGGCAAAATGCTTATTGTAGGCAAATGTTTCAACAATGATGCACTCAGAGTTTGAGGACAGGTGTGTGAACATTCCCTTTTTCATTTATTTTTATATCACAGTCAACTGTTTTGGTTCTCCCTTTTTCCTTTTTTCCTTTTTGGTATTGTACATTTGTTCACATTGTGTGGTTTTTATATGCCATTTGTGCAGTATATATAATGTACATAATGTATGTGTGTGTGAAATGCTGATTTACTGACACATAAATAACAACAAAAAGTGTATGTTTGTTTTTTAATCCAGTGTCAGGAAACAGAAAATCACACCAAAGTAAAGAATTATGGGTTTGCGGTGAGGAAGCAAAATTTAAATGGGGATTTTCAGGTCAAAAGATCAGGGATGAGACATTTGGATTCATCCCTAAGTTAAGAGATTGGTCTTGAGTACAAAATTATTTCACCTTCCTATAAGTCAATAGATTCAGGACAGAGAAAAGGTAATACATCTTCACTCAATGAGAAATTAAATTGTGGAATTCACTGCCAGTTGACCTAGTGATGACCAGGAATGTAGATATGACTTTAAAAGGGGATTAGACAGATTCATTTAGACAGTCCCCATTTACCATGATGACAGAAACAAATCTCCATATTCATCTTCTGAACACCAGTGCTAGGAGGCAACAGCAGAGAAGGCTTTAGTCTATGTGCACAGTCAGTTGGCTCTCCATAGCAACTGGCTGGCTACTGTGAAGGAGGATATTGGCTTAGATAGGCCACTGGCCTGATCCAACAGAGCCCTTGTTAAAAGACAAAATCTGCTTCCATTTTAGGTTTCAGCCAGCACTGTAGAATCTTGCCAAAGCAAAATGTAAAGCAAATGCAGGAGTGAGGCTCCTGCATCAGGATCCTGTACATATCTGTGGGATTTGGAGAGGTGCCAAAGAGTTTCAATTAGACTAACAAAATGCCTGAAGAAAGTTCTGCACATTCTGAGGTGAACACTAAATAAATATATGAAGTGAGTTTGAATGTTCCTCCTTAGCCAAAACATCCAGAGAATCTGAAGGAAGCCAGTCAAGTACTGATGTCTCATGAAACTTCTCAGGATGGAGAATGTTTGTTTAGCATAGTGTGACTTCAGAGTAAATAGAAGATTTGCACCAAGATAGTTCTACATCTTTCAAGAGCATTCATTCAACTTTAAAGGTTTTAGGAAAAATAAATTCAAAAGTGTCCCCAGAATTAATTTTGCATCCATTCTTCTCATCTCTCTGTTATATCATGCGTGCTAATGAAGATCTCCTCCAGTGTAAGGCAAGCTGCACATTCTCTCGTTCTGTTCAATCTTTAGCAATCATTAATTAGCTAGCACTTTTCATCTGAAGCCACAGAGAAATTGAGGAAGGGAATCTCTTGTGTGTGTGTGTGTGTGTGTGTGTGTGTGTGTGTATATATATATATATATATGTGTGTGTGTGTGTGTGTGTGTGTGTGTGTATGTGTGTGTGTATATATATTTATATATATACACACACACACACATATGTGTGTGTATCAATCATTCTAATTATAACCCCCAAAAGTTTCCCCTCTCTTCATTTTTAAAAGAAATTGCTGACAAAATGTCAACTGTATTTTGTGAAAATTTCTCTGATGTCAGATTCATGAAATTCAATGTAAATGAACCAATATTAAGCACAGATTTTTTCCACAGTGAAGTTTAAATTCTCATATATTTTTCAAAGTCTTTGGATTCTTGATTAAAGAAATCATGTAATGACACTGGGTGGATCTTGAAGCCTGTAAAAAACTGAAAGTTAAGCCATGGTATGTGGGACAGAGGGGGCTATCTGTGAGTGATCTGGATTCCCCCAAGAATATAACTTTCCCCGGAACCATCAAAAGGGTCAGAATTTCAAGACTGGTGATTTCTCAGTGAAACTCAGAAACAAGAAAATAGATACCAAGTCATTCATCTGCTTTGACATTAGTTGCATCCTGTCCTTCATCCAGGAGTAGTGGTGGGAGAATAAAAAAAAAAAAGTTGTCAGACCAACAGCATGACATCAGCTCTAGGGAAAACCCAGAAGT
This sequence comes from Euleptes europaea, assembly GCF_029931775.1. Classification (NCBI taxonomy): domain Eukaryota; kingdom Metazoa; phylum Chordata; class Lepidosauria; order Squamata; family Sphaerodactylidae; genus Euleptes; species Euleptes europaea. Next base: position 88,662,969 of record NC_079319.1, on the reverse strand, counting down.
GATATCAGTGCCCTCTAGGAAGCACTGGTGATTCCTAGAGAGGCATGGCATCACTTCTGGGTTTTCCTGGAAGGGGCATCATGCTGTCGCCAGTGCTCCCCCATGCCCCCACCCACCCCCAGTCTCCTGCTGGTTGCCAGGCCATGCCTGTCAACTTTACCTTCATCCAAGGCTCTCATCCAAGGCCAGTGTGGTGTAGTGGTTAAGATCGACAGACTCTAATCTGGAGAACTGGGTTTGAGTCCCCACTCCTACACATGAGCAGCAGATGCTAATCTGGTGAACCGGGTTGGTTTCCCCACTCCTACAGATAAAGCCTGCTGGGTGACTATGGGCCAGTTACAGTTCTCTCAGAACTCTCTCAGCCTTACTTACCTCACAAGGTATCTGTTGTGGGGAAGGGAAGGCGATTGTAAGCTTGTTTGATTCTCCTTAAAAGGTAGATAAAATCGGTATATAAAAACCAGCTCTTCTTCTTGTTCATATGTAGCGTTGTCCACTTTTGTTGTCACATTTGGTCCTGAAGTAGGTAATGCTGACCAAGAGTGACTCAAAGGTAACCACTTCCATGTCAGTTTATAAACAACAGATAAATAAACTGTTCCTGGGCAATCCTGTATCAAAACCTTGGGAACAACAAAATAGAATGATTTCTCAAAGAGAAAAAAGTATCTATATATTCCAAGCTAGCACATCATATGGCAAGACAAGCCAGAACCATTCACACTGGTGTCTCGATTTTTTATGTACAGTGTTTTTCATCATTGGGAATCATCATGTGATTCCCCTGTCTGTATTCTGAAATGGGCCAGAAGTGTCCCTGGTGGGGATTAAGACCAAGTAAAATATGGGCTCAGTTCTCTTTAGCCTCAATCTAGTGCTGGAGGGGAGGGGTAACCATGTTGTAATTAAGTACATATTGAACAAGGCTGATAAGGATTATGTTTTGAACACCAGTTAGGATGTGCATCCTCATCTAGCGTTTTTATAATCACCTGGTTGATTGCGACCAAAGTTGCACAATACTCTTTCCATTGCATTATACTACAAGCTATCTCAAACCACATGTTTTCTTTATTCTGTACTATACCTGACAAGTGCTGTTTATGAAATATTCCTCATCTGAATTGCTCCCAAGTTTCTGAAGTTCCAAATTACCCAGTCTTCTTTCCAACTTTAAATTTATGCATCAGGAATTATTTATTCTTCCTTAAAAAAAAAAAAAGATAATCTGACTTTTGTACAGATCATTGTGCATACAAAGTGTAACCTCAGTTCCTTTAGTTCATTTGCAGATTTTGCCACTCTTCATTGCTGATGTTCACACACACATTGATTAAGCATTGCAAATGAAAATAAATATTGATATGATTATATGGCCATTTATGCATGGCTGTTGCCTCGCAATCACCCATTTCCACATGTTTCCTCGCGGTCACGCATTTCCTCGCGGTCACGCATTTCCACATGTTTTGCTTGCATTTTCTGGATTCGTGTTTAGCCAGTATCCAGAAAACATGGGGGAAATACGCGGAAATGCATGGGGAGAGCAAGACAACCTCTGATGGTTGGAAAATGCAAGCATAATAAAAGCAAAGCCCTGACGTAGTCAGTGGGGTGACTGTGAAGAAACAGCCATGCATAAATGGCCTATGTGTGTTTGTATCAACGAATTACTGATGTTATCGATGTGCACATGTAAAACATCATACAATATGAATACCAATGCAACAGTATGTGTGATCATGTCAAAAGTGCTTTTTTGCAGTGGTTTATCAACGTGCATGTGTGCATCAATAATGTAATTAATGGAGAAAATATTCAAATGAATAATAGGAACAGAATACTTTGAATAATAATAATAATAATAATAATAATAATAATAAATGTTTAAATGGCTTTATACCCCACCTTTCTGCCCTTACAAGGGCTGCCAAAGCATCTCACAATTTAAAACATACACGATATAATTACATTATAAAACCATTAAAACCAACTCGCTTCCCACACATAGATCATTAAAAACAATTTTTAAAAGAATTTAAAATCAGACTTAAAATACTTGCAAAAATTTGAAAACTTTGGTTGGGAAGTAGGGATCTTTGAGGGAATGTCAAATGAAACAAAAAATGTCTTCAGGCACTGGTGGAAGATGGCAACTGAAGGAGAGAGATGAATCTCCCTGGGGAGAGAGCTCCAGGGCTTTGGTGCCATGATCAAGAAGGCTGTCTCTCGAGTTGCCACCCTCCTGAAGACAGAGTCAGTCAAAGCATGGTTGAAGCACTATGCTTGCTCCATTTCTAAAATAAATTTTAGACTTCTCCAAGTAAAAATTGAATTAAGGAGAAGAGGAATTCAGCACAAAGTAAAACTCCAGAACAATAAAGGAATTGGATGGGGTGGGGGGGGGGCAGGCAGCAAAATGATTCAATTTGATTAAATATTAAATTGTGCTAGGTGTGTTATCTTACATTTTAACATTTAACATTCTGATATCTGTCATTATATAATTAATTTTGTTTTATCACTGCATTTTCTTATAGCCACTGGACTATGAGGCTCGAGGGCTGTATACATTGAAAATTGAGGCAGAGAATCTGTACGTCGATCGGCAGTTTTATTATCTCGGGCCTTTTAAAGATACAACGACTGTGAAAATTTCTGTAGAAGATGTGGATGAGCCGCCTTTGTTCAGCAGATCCTCGTACCTTTTTGAGATACATGAAGATATTGAGGTTGGCACAATCATAGGAACTGTGATGGCCCGAGATCCAGATTCTGCTTCAAGCCCTATCAGGTAAAGGCCAGAATTTACAAACATGGGGTTAGATCTAATCAGCTTGTCTAGTGGTGAAAAAGGCAGGGTGAGGTCCCCTTTGAAAATCAAAAAATATATTGTAATGTAGGGATCATGGGGCTAACATGGAAAAAAGCTGTATGGGATGGAGGGTGTAGGAAAGAGGGGAATTGGGCAACATCTAGTGATAAAACTGGCTGGATCCAACCTTTGATCAGTAACACCAAGTTAATTATTTATCTAATAATGCCTGTTGAATGTTTTGCCATGATAAATGAGCAAAAAAGGTTTGTTTGAGATACTGAGAAAGAAGGGCTTCCTACCATTGTTTCCCCCCCCCCACCTGCAATTGATATCTATATTTTCTTGTTGTTGAAGAAGAAGAGTTTGTTTTTATATGCTGACTTTTTCTACCACTTAAGGAAGAATCAAACCGGCTTACAATCACCTTCCATTCCCCTCCCCACAACAGACACCCTGTGAGGTAGGTGGGGCTGAGAGAGCTCTAAGAGAACTGTGACTATCCCAAGGTCACCCCGCTGGCTTCATGTGGAGGAGTTGGGAAACCAACCCGGTTCACCAGATTAGCGTCAGCCACTCATGTGGAGGAGTGGGGAATCAAACCCAGTTCTCCAGATTAGAGTCCCCTGCTCCAAACCACTGCTCTTAACCACTACTCCACATTGGCTTTCATGTTCTGATTGTTATTTTTTGGTGGCTAGATACAACGATTTACTAATTGCAGAAATATTTATAAGATTCTCTAATTGCCATGTGGTCAGAGATTCTGGCTCTCTGGTCTTTGGATTTTTGAAACTGTCCAACATGTCAATTTCTTCTCCAAGCTGCTCTAGTGACTATCCTTAATCTCCTTCCTAGGAATGATAGAGACATTCATATTGTTTTTCATATTGTCATATTGTTAACAGCTTTGCTCGGGTCTTGCAGACTGAGAACTGTGCCTTCCTTTATACAGTCAATCCATCTCACTGGCACTTGCCAAATATATACCCGTGGCTCTGAGACTCTGTAATACTTATTTAAGTACAAGTTGATCACCATCCTGTAATTTTATCTAATTTTCTTTGATTGTTCTCTTTTAACTCATTTGAGTTTGTTCTATTCACTTGAATCTGCTGTTGATTTTGTTAGTTTTAAATTGTTTAGATCAGGGATTTTGATTCTATTGTTCTTTATTTTAAAAACTTGGTGTAAAATTTTGTACCATAAACTGTATAGAGACACTTGTTAATAAATGGAAGATGCATCACATCAAAGTTGAATTTGAACAAGGACTAACCAGACCAGGTCCTGGAAAATCATATCTGAGTGAAGAGTGAGATCCTGAAACATGTAAAATGATATTCTAGAAGACAGGATTTGTGAGCACATGCAGTGCCTTTTTCTGAGGGTATGACCCCAAGGAACACTCAAGTCCTAAGTTCATTTGAGTAATTAAATGCAACTTTTCTCTTTGCGATATTCATGATATTCACAGGTGAAACAGATCCATAAGAGCAGTAAAAGCTCTGTTAACTGGCACCCAGTTAACCAGGAAACCTAAGGGTTGAGCTGGAAAATAAACATTCTTATAAAGTAATATATTTATTAGGTGTACACAATAAAATGGATTAAAACACTGGGCCTGAAATATAGGCTGCATATAAAACCACCAGTATGAACTGTTATAAAATTAATCAACACCATTGATGATATGCATATAAAAACGACCAATAGACCATACACATTTCAGCCTCTTAGGCCTTCCTCAGTTGTCAAATTATACAAAGCATGATAATTAAAAACACATCTGGAAGTGCACTTTACTAGGTATTATATTGGAAATATATAAACCTTATATCCTGTGTGGCTAGATGTAAATTAATAACCACAGTCATGGGTCTTTTAGCATTGTAATTTGCTCACATAAGTACCTGGTGCAGATTTTGTGGGTATGTTTCCAGATGTGCCATCACATCAACATGAGCCCAAAATATATTAACCCCGGTTAACCAGCACATTCAGTTATCTGCAATACTGGCTGCCCCTGTCTACTCTCAACAGAGATCGCCAGTGGAGTACTGCTGGATACTATCCTATATTGTATGCCAGAGCTCATTATCTATTAAATAATGTCAACTGTTAGCAAATATCAATAATTGAAATTAAAATTCAAAGTCTAATATCAAACACAATCGAATATCAAATGTAGATCTGTTGTGATGGTAGAGGTGCTTGCCGCTGGTGAAAAGTACCTTCCACTCAAAGGAAGCGCCTCACTCGCAGAACAAACCCACTGGATCCAACCCCATTAATATTTGGAGACTGAGCAGTAAAAGTGAGTTACCAATGTATCTGGTGAGTTACCAATGATTCAGGGTCATTGCTTTCATCAGACAACTTGTTGTGTTCCTTTTCCTTCATACAGCTGAATCGGTGAATTTTGGCAGTAATCAAACTATGGATGTTTATGTATGAGTACTTTCACTCACATTCACCCCCCGTCTGTCTCAGTTGTTCTTGGAGTTATGCATGAGCTTTCCATCCATTAGAGGTGACCTCACTGCCAGCCCTCGCAAATCCCCGACTTCCCATTCCTCTATTAACCAGATTCTTCCCTCTCCCCTGAGCTCAGTCCAAGTGAAATCCCCATGCATAAGGCAAAGTGCGGGACATGGAAGTTTAGTTTCTCTCACAGCCAATTACAAAGCAGTGTGTAAAGAGGCGGGGATTCAAATGCTTCCTGCTTCCTCTGAGCTCTTTCTGAGCAGAAGAAAGGCTTTTTAAAACTGAGGCTTCAATTTCTGCCCCTCCCCTTTTCAGATAACCCCGTTTTTTGTTTTTGTTCTTAAAATGCTTTTTTATGCAGCAATTGGGTTGGGGGGAATTTTCTCTCACAGTAAGCTCTACAAAGTAAGCCAATAAGAAAGCAGCATTTAAAGGGGAGGGGACTTGATTTGAGCTTGGAGACTGCTGGTGCATAGATTCCCAACAGGAAAGTGTGGGTCCATTGAGCAACGAACCTCAGGTAAAACTCCCATGCATAAACAACCTATGTTGTAAAAATGAAGACTTGAGCATTTGTAATGCTCCTCTTTCATTATGTTCTATTGTTTGCATTGTATGATCAAGAGTAGTTGTCTGTCCAGGCAGTTTAGATCTTCCACAGAATGACATCAAATAATTCAGCAATAATAAATAACCTATGTTAATTCATTGCTGAAAAGTAAGATGAAATGGTTCTGCCAACAGAACTAAATAGACAATATTAGATTGCCTGCCCATCCCTGAAGCAAAGACCCCATACATTCAAAGCTGTTTTAAACTGGCTTTATTAACTAACAGCTCATTTGTGTGCATATTAAGCCACCTACCCTTTAGTGCAGGTTACCATATCTACTGGGCTGCCATAAAGGTATGCCCAACATAATTAGGCTTGTCAACCTCCAGGTAGCACCTGGAGATCTCCCACTATTACAGCAGATCTCCAGATGACCAAGAGCAGTTACCCTGGAGAAAATGGCTGCTTTGGAGGGTGGACTCTATGGCATTATAGAATAATAGAGTTGGAAGGGGCCACACAGGCAATCTAGTCCAACCCCCTGCTTAATACATGGGGTTGCCAACTGCCAGGTAGTAGCAGGAGATCTCCTGATAATTCAGCTGATCTCCAGCTGATAGAGATCAGTTCACCTGGAGAAAAATGGCCACTTTGGCAATTGAACTCTATGGCATTGAAGTCCCTCCCCTCCCCAAACCCCGCCCCCAAAATCTCCCGCCGGTTGAGAAGAGGGACCTGGCAACCCTATTAATGCAGGATCAGCCTAGAGCATACCTGACAACTGTTTGTCCAGCCTTTGCTTAAAGACTGCCAGTGAGGGGGAGCTCACCACCTCTCTAGGTAGCTGATTCCACTGTTGAACAACTCTTACTGTAAAAAAATTTCCCCCCAATATTCAGCTAGTACCTCTCTCAGCCCCACCAACCTCACAAGGTGTCTTTTTTGGGGAGAGGAAGGGAAGGCGATTGTAAGCCGCTTTGAGGCTCCTTAAAGGTATAGATAAAGCTGGGTATAAAAACCAGTGCTTCTTCTTCTAATGGGTTTTTTTTGCTTCCAGTTTCTTCACAGTGGAGAAGGAGATATAAGCCTGAATTAAACAAGTCTGACACTCCCTACATTTTTCATCTGTCTGAATTAGGATAACCATAAGAGTACTATTTCATAGCGTGTAAAAAGAAAATGAACATTTTGCCACCATTAAAAAAAAGCCAACTATTTCTGTTTGTTCAATTTTTTTTTAGGTATTCCTTGGATCGCCACACTGATCTTGACAGAATTTTCAACATCCATTCTGGAAATGGGTCTATTTATACTTCCAAGATGCTTGACAGAGAAATATCCCAGTGGCACAATCTTAGTGTAATAGCAGCGGAGATCAGTAAGTTTATTTGTATGGCAAACATAAATTCTTTGGAGGTTTTTAAACAGAGGCTAAATGGCCATCTGTCAGCAATGCTGGTTCTGTGAAGGTAGGCAGATCATGAGAGGGAGGTCAGAAAGGATTGTGTCAGTGTTTGGCTCTCGTGGTCCTTTCTTACATGCCCAGGGTAATGCAGATCACCATATTGGGGTCAGGAAGCAATAGTCCTCCAGGCCAGATTGGCCAGGGATCCTAGAGACTTTTGGGCATGGAATAGGGGTCAGTGGGGGTGTGGAAGGGGAGGTAGTTGTGAATTTCCTGCATTGTGCAGAGGGTTGGACTAGATTACCCTGGTGGTGCCTTCCAACTCTATGATTAGGGTTGCCAAGTCCCCCCTCTCGATCGGTGGGAGGTATCAGGGGGCAGGGCTGGGGCAATCTTGTGTGCACACACATGGGGCTGCGTAAATGCAATGACATCACTTCTGGGTTTACCCCTGGAAGCTCTGCATTGCTGCAGCCACTTTAACACTCAAACCTCCAAAGGTTTGAGTGCTAAAGCAGCTGCGGCAATCTAGTGCTTCCAGGGGTAAACCCAGAAGTGAGGTAATCACATGCACATGGTCGTGTGCCGAGGTGATTGCCACTCTGGAGCAGCCAGATACCACCCACGCACATGAACACATGAAGCTGCCTTATACTGAACCAGATCCTTGGTCCATCGAAGTCAGTATTGTCTACTCAGACCGGCAGCGGCTCTCCAGGGTCTCAAGGTAGAGGTCTTGCACATCACCTACCTTGCCTAGTCCCTTTAACTGGAGATGCTGGGGATTGAACCTGGGACATTCTGCATGCCAAGCAGATGCTCTACTGCTGAGCCACAGCCACTCCCCACCTGGCAACCTTATCTATGATTCTATGAAATTGTAGAATGGAATGGCCCTGTTCCAAGTAGCCCCCTTCTAAGCTTGTTGATTTCAATAAACTTAGTGGGGTTTAACTCTGCGCTGTGAAATTCTTTGACTCTTTGTCTCCCTCATCCAGCAAGGGCCTGCTGGTCAGGGACACAAGCTTCAGTTTACAGGTGCCTAGGACAACTGGGCAGGGATTGCATTTGGTATCAGGCAAGTAGTTCCTCAGTCCAGTCCAGCAGCTGGGACTGCAGTGTGTTTAGCCCTTAACTAGGCAATCAGGGCACTAAACTGCAGGCAGCTCATGATGGGAATCTGGAGTCCACTGGCTTCTCCCCATCAAATAGCTAATTGCTGCAATGACCAATTCTCTGACACAGGACAGCTCATATACAGCTGGATTAAGGCCCATCTGCTTTATAAAGAAACATTTCAGCTGAGGGCCTAACAACACTTGTCTGGGAGTAAGGCATGCTGAACAAAATGGGCCTTACATTTGAGTAGACCTGCTTAGAATTGCTCCCTTCAAGTCCAAGCCTAGCTCTTTTTGTAGGCAGTTTGTTCAACTTTTTAAAAAAACTGTCTCAGGCAAGAATCACTTTCTTCATTTCAAGTGTACCTGATACCTTGTTTATCTTCATTCTTACAAAAGGAATACACAAAACAGCAGGGCTATAAATCAAATGGAGAGTAATTTTCTGTGGAGGAGTGGCAAAGGACTGGTGAAAAGCCAGCATGACGTAAGGGTTAGAGATTTGGACTAGAACCTAGTAGAGCCAAGCTCAAATCCCTACTTCACCATGGAAACTTGGTGGGTGACTTTGGGACAGTCACATTTTCTTAGCCTAACCAACCTACTTCCTAGGTTAGCTGGAGATCTCCTGCTATTACAACTGATCTCCAGCCAATAGACATCAGTTCACCAAGAGAAAATGGCCGCTTTGGCAATTGGACTCTATGGCATTTAAGTCCCTCCCCTTCTCAAACCTTGCCCTCCTCATGCTCCACCCCAAAAACCTCCTGCCGGTGGCAAAGAGGGACCTGGAAACCCTACTCATAGGGTTTAGGGTTGCAAGCAGGCTTGGAGAAATATGTCCTGCCCCTTTAATAGAAGTGTAATATATGGAAATGGAGGTGTGATGTGTGGAAATGGAGAGCCAGCATGGTTTAGTGGTTAAAAGCGGAGGACTCCAATCTGGAGAAATGGGTTCGATTCCCCACTCCTCCACATGAAGCCTGCTGGGTGACCTTGGTCCAGTCACAGTCCTCTCAGAACTCAGCCCAGTTGCTAGAGTTGCCAACCTACAGCTACTAGCTGGAGATCTCCTACTGTTACAACTGATCTCCAGCTGACAGAAATAAGTTCACCTGGAGAAAATGGCCACTTTGACAATTGGACTCTGTGGAATTGAATTCTTTCCCCTTCCTAAACCCTGCCCTCCTCAGGCTCCACCCTTCGCCAGTGGCGAAAAGGGACTTAGCAACCCTACCAATTGATGTGGAAAGATTCAGCAAAAAGAACTCTGATCCCATTGATGAAGCCTAAATAGCAAAACAAATAGGGGCTGTACATGAGAAATAAATCTGCCACCAGTCACCTTACACCCCCCCCCCATTTTTTTTGCTGCCATATCACATAAACAGGGGCAATTCATGTGCTTACAGTGATGTGTGAACTGACCACTGGACTTTCCAGCTACCATGTCCATGCATACTGAGGTAGTACATGCATGGTAAATGAGCCTTTTACCCCTATTTGCACAACATGGCAACCATGCAAATTGAGAGAATCACAGGTAGCTTCTGCTATCATGATGCCCAGCTGGTAGGTCTCCTGCTTGGTATGACAGTGACATCTGACAAAGACTTTACTCTGCAAAGGTTCTTAATAAGAGACCATGCCATGTTAATCTGACCTGGACAGCCCCAGGGTAGTCTGATCTCATCAGATCTCAGAAGCTAAGCAGGGTCGACCCTGGCAAATATTTGGATGGGATTCCACCAAGGAATACCAGAGTCATGATGCAGAGGTAAGCAATGGCAAACAACCTCTGAACATCTCTTGCCTTGAAAACCCCAGCAGGGGTCAACCTAAGTCAGCTGTGACATAACAGCAAAAAAACCCACAGTGTTATTCTCCTGTAGTTGTATGTGGTGAACCTGTGGCATTTGACATTTCCTTGGCCAGTAGAAATTTGCAAAATGAATTTTTTTAACACAAATGTGCAAACGCTTGTGGTTAAGTACGGACAGAAAAGAGACTGCTTTCTTCCTCCTCCTTTTGACAGACAACCCCAAAGAGATGACGCGTGTTTCTGTCTACGTTCGAATCTTGGATGTGAATGACAATGCACCACAATTTGCCGTGTTCTATGATACTTTTGTGTGCGAAAATGCCAGAGCAGGCCAAGTAAGTCATTTCTGTAAATGGTTCAAGTTCTCTAGATTTGTTTTGGGAACAGGTTCAGGTTCAGTTTGCACGTGGGCAAAGGCAGTTACAAGAGTATGTGTGTGTGTGTGTATGTATGTATATGTATGTATATGTGTGTGTGTGTGTGTGTGTATAAATAAATAAATAAATACACACACACACATATAATGCAGTACTGCAGTCCAAAGCTCTGCTCATGACCTGATTCGATCCCGACCGAAATCGGTTTCAGGTAGCCGGCTTAAGGTTGACTCAGCCTTCCATCCTTCCGAGGTCAGTCAAATGAGTACCCAGCTTGCTGGGGTTAAAATGTAGATGACTGTGGAAGGCAATGGCAAACCACTCCATAAACACAGTCTGCCTAGTAAATGTCAGGATGTGACATCACCCCATGATTCAATAATAACCTGGTGCTTGCACAGGGGACTATCTTTACACACACACACACACACACACACAATCATTGATAAAAGTTAGAGTTATGTTTTACTCTAACCCAGTGGTTCCCAAACTGGTGCTCCATGAAACATTTCCTAGTGCTCCTTGAAGTGATTGGAAAGAAAAATACTACTCTCATTTGGTTTAGTATATAGGTGTTAGGTGAAAATTAGTGCTCCGTGATGAATTTCTCTCCTGAAAAGTGCTCCATGACTCAAAACGTTTGGGAACCACTGCAGTCTATCCCACTGGAACGTATCTTAAAACTGAACAAAGAACATTGTTAAAAGTTTGACATTCAAGAATCTAGAATTTCAATAACAAAATAAACTCCATAACCACTCAGAACTTGATGCCACAGCTATGAAATAAAAGAAACCCTAATTCTAAAATCTCAAGCCTGTTACAATTTTGGTCCCAATTTTTAAGCGTTTGCCTACATAAGGTTCACCTTTGTGGACAGGAGATCCCACTTCACATCAAGCTCTTGTGAACAGAATTTTGGGAGCAGGCGCTGAGTCTCTTGTCTTTACTCCTTAAGACTGAAAGATGGCTTTTGAGAGCAGCTTAGGAAAGAGGGGAAATGACTGGCAGGGAATCAGATTCCAGCCTTGCCGGGTACCACTTCCAAAACACATCAACATGCAAATTACCAAATGACTTTTCTTGTCTTTCCTCAGAAAAGCTTTTGTGCTCTTCAAACTTCAAGGCGTTTCATTTTTTGTTTTTTCTCCAGTGTTTGTTTGGCTGTTTTTCAGATTTGTCTTAAAAGACAATCTCTTAATTGCATTCCACGCTGCTGTGGTGGAGGAAAGCACGATATGTTACCACCAGTAATTTGTAATCAAATTTGATTTATTTTTTTTAAAGAGCATCCTTTGCTACAGACGTTGATTGTGCTTTGACTTGACATGCATGGTGTTCCGAAACACCACTGCCGGCATTCTATTTTTATGCAAATGGAGGTTTATCTCAAAACTGCCTTCTGAAGGCAAATCACAGAAAAGCATAAAAAGCAGTTCCTATCAGAAGGGCAAGCATTTATTTTGCTTTGCCTCTTTGCGGCATGCTTTCAGCTGCTCTTTGATCAATGGGAAATGACTTTGCCATTAGGGACTGTTGCAACTCACAATTTGGCATCTGAAAACAAAAGCAGTGTTAGAGGTGGCAGGAAAGAGTGGAAGAGCAGTTGTGGGAAAGGGCGAACATAAGAAAGAACCTGCATTTGAACAGGCAGCAAGATTTTCTGCTTGCGAATGAAGGAAATTGTTTATCTACACAGACAGACAGAACAAACAGTATCAGAGACTCTGAAACTGAGTAACTAATTTGGAACAAAACATTATTTAGCCATGATTTGTGAAAAAAGCCCATCTCCTGAACAATGTGAAAGGGAGGGGTCAGGCTGAGACCCCTTTCTCACCGTTTAGCCTACAAAAGAAGTCAAACTTGACCAGCTCTTTGTCATTCTGGGGAAAGAGATCAGGCTTTCCACTTGTGGTTGCCATCTTCGTCTTTCTTTGGAATGACCCAGAGCGGCTCTGTTGTTTGTTTCTCTGTCAAATTGAGTGTGGGGTTTTGTTAAATCTGTCAAGTATTATTCTTCTCTTTGCCTTTATTTGTAAGTTCAAATAAATCTATCTGCTTTACTGTTATATGCTTGTGTGTGGATTGGTCCTAAGTCTATGGTCTGTGTTTCTATCACATTCTCTGGGCTTTGCTTTGGTAAGTTGCAGGCAGAGAGATTCCAATGTAAAAGAACCAAGGGAAGGGAAAAGGGAAATTCTCCCCACACTCATATAATAGGCCTGCTCCTCTGATATTGGAGAGAATAGGTATGCATCATGACTAGTATCCATTTTTACTAGTAGCCATGGATAGCCCTCTCCTCCATGAACATGCCCACTCCCCTCTTAAAGCCTTCCAAGTTGGCAGCCATCCCCACATCCTGGGGTAGGGAGTTCCACAATTTAACTATGCTGTTGTTTTAACTTGGTGTGAGTTTTCCTGCTCACATTCGCCCCACCTTCCAAGCTGAATTTCCACCCAGAAGTGTGTGGATTCTAAAGGTGATTACACACCAAAAAGCTTTCTGCTGCATTGTGAGACTATGGCTCAGTGGTAAAGCGGCTTCTTTGAATGCAAAATATCTCAAGTTCAGTCCTTGGCAATAAAAGGATCAGATAGCAGGTGCTGGGAACAGGGCTGCCAACCTTCAGGTGGTGCCTGGAGATCTCCTGGGATTCCAACTGATCTCTAGATGATCAGTTCACCTGGAGAAAAAAAGCCACTTCAGGAGGTGGACAGTGTTGCTGGTGACACATCACCATCACTTCCGGTGCTCAGCATAAGTGATGATGTCCTGTTGCCAGTGGCACATAAAAACTCTGGTATTTGAGCAAAACCTCTATGGTAAAAATGACTTCTACCATAGAGGTTTTGCCCAAATACCAGGAGTCTGATGACAGTACCCAGGTACAGATGAAAGCCCCAAGCATTCACTGAATATGAGGGTAGGGAAAGCCAGCACAAGGACAAGCACATGAGCGACCCCTCCCTGTGATCAGTGGCACTTAGGGTTGCCAGGTCCTTCTTCACCACTGGCAGGAGATTTTTGGGGCCAGATGAGAGTGGAGTTTGGGGAGGGGAGTGACTTCAAGGCCATAGAGTCCAATTGCCAAAGCAGCCATTTTCTCCAGGGGAACTGATCTCTATCCGCTGGAGATCAGTTGTAACAGCAGGGGATCTCCAGCCGGTACCTGTAGGTTGGCAACTCTAGGGGCATTGCTTTCCAGACATTGCTGATCACCAGGGGTGGGGGAGCCCCTGTTTTGGGGCTTCTCCCGCCCCCAAGCTGTTCATCTGGCTGGTGGGGTGACTTACCTAGGCCACTGTTGCTGGTGACACATCACCATCACTTCCGGTGCTCAGCATAAGTGATGATGTCCCGTTGCCAGTGACACTGGTATTTGGGCAAAACCTCTATGGTAAAAATGACTTCTACCATAGAGGTTTTGCCCAAATACCAGAGCTTCCCTAATGCCTGGAGATTTTTGGGGTGGAGCCTGAGGAGGGCAAGGTTTGGGGAGGGGAGGGACTTCAATGCCATAGAGTCCAATTGGCAAAGTGGTGAACTGATCTCTATCAGCTGGAGATCAGTTGTAATGGCAGGAGATGTCCCGCTAGTTCCTGGAGGTTGGTAACCCTAGGTAACTGGCAACCCTCCTTGAAGGTCAGGTAGGATAAAAATGAACTTGTGGCCAGAAATTGTGCCTTTGGGTTGTATACCTAATACATAGGGTTGCCAACCTCCAGGTAGTATCTGGAATCTGCTATTACAACTGATCTCCAGCCGATAGAGATCAGATCACCTGGAAAAAATGGCCGCTTTGGCAATTGGACTCTATGGCATTGAAGTCCCTCCCCTCCCCAAACCCCGCTTTCCTCAGGCTCCACCCCAAAAACCTCCCACTGGTGGCAAAGTGGGACTTGGCAACCCTACTAGTACATAGGGCAATTCAGGGGTATACAACAATAGTCATTCAATGTAGAAATAAGTGCTCAGCCTAAGTGCTCTGAAACACAGGGGAGGGATGCTTCCTCCTTCTTTAATTGTCTGTAACTGTGCCATACCAGTCAAATGACCTAATCTGGGTAGCAAAGATTAGTACGGCAATTTCTACACAAATATTAAGGAAGGATAGGTGGAAATATTCAGCACAGGAAATGACATTTCTACTTAAATGTCATTTTAAAGTATATGCTGGAGGGGGGAGGATAAAGATGGAGATAATGTCAGCGTTTTTACTCTTTAAACAGTTGTAATATCTTAAAGGATTACTAACCACCTGAACCTCTGAGCTGCCTTCTATGGTAAAGTGATTCTAAGGTTCAGTTCAGACATAACAGATAAATGATGTGTGTGTCCATCATGGCACAAAGCTGTTTGATTGTCCAGTGACTCCCTCCTGCTTCCCCTCCCGCTTTCTTCACATGGCACTAGGGTTGCCAATCTCCAGGTGGTGGCTGGAGATCTCCTGGTATTACAACTGATCTCAGTTCCCCTGGAGAAAATAGCTGCTTTAGAGGGTGGAGTCTTTGGCATTATACCCTGCCGAGGTCCCTCCCCTATCCAAACCCCACCCTCCCTTGACTCCACTCCCAAAATATCCAGGTATTTCCCAACCCAGAGCAGTCAACCCTACATGGTAAACTGAGACTGAAGCCAGAAGTCTTCAACTCACTCCAGCTTTTCATGACATGGGGTCTCCAGCTCCTGGTTGGGAAATACCTGGAGATTTTGGAGGTGGAGCCTGAGGAGAGGGGGGTATGGAGAGGAGAGGGACTTCAATGCCATAGAGTCCAATTACCAAAGCGGCCATTTTCTCCAGGGGAACTGATTTCTGTCATCTGGAGATCAGTTGTAACAGCAAGAGATCTCCAGCCACCACCTGGTGGTTGGCAACACTACAACCACAGCTAAAACATTTGGTATAGCAGCGGCATCTGTGATCTGATTTGACAGATTGGAGTGAGCAAGGCCAGAAGGGACAGAAACATTGCCTGAGTACTCCAGGATTGCCAGCCTCCAGGAAGGGCCTGGAGATCTTGTGGATTCACAACTGATCTCCAGACTATATAGAGTAATCCCCCTGGAAAAAATGGCTGCTTTGGATGGTGGACTCTATGTCATTGAACACTGCTGAGGTCCCTCCCCTCCCCTCCCCAAACCCTCCCCTCCCCAGGCTCCACTCCATAGTGGCCAACCTCCAGGTGGTGGCTGGAGCTTTCCTGGGATTACAACTGATCTCCAGGTGACAGAGATCAGTTCACGTGGAGAAAATGGCTGCTTTTGAAGGTGAGCTGTATGGTGTTATACCCTGCTGAGGTTCCTCCCCTCCCCAAACCCCACCTTTCACAGGCTCCACCCCCCAAATCTCTAGGTATTTCACAATTCAGAGCTGGCAACACTACTTGACCCCCAAATCTCCACTAATTTCTCAATCCACAGTTGGCAACCCTAGTACTCAGTGACTGACTCCTGCATTATCCAAAATACAGGGAAACACTCCTCTTTCCTAGTGTGAACATATGCTTTGGAGGAGTCCTCCCTTTAAGCCTCTCCTCTGCTATCTACTATTTTCCCAAATCTTGGCTTGCCCACAGTCATGAGCAGTTGCAGTGACAAAACGAAAGCCATTGCAAAAATCTTTCTTGCTAATCACACTGGGTGAAAGGAGATTAAGGAGCCCTTTGAAGTTAATAGGTTTGGAAGAAGGTGGTTAATGCTCCTAACAGTGCTGGGGAGAGGGAGTAGTCCTCAAAATCAAAGGCCAGAAGAAAAGCCTTTGGAATCCATGTTTGGTTCCTGGTCTCTATCACTGTTCTGTGATTGACAGTACAATCTTAAGTAGGGTTGCACATATCAATAAACCTGAACCGAAAATAAACCTGAATTGAGCTGTTTCATACATTTTCGGGTTTCAGTTTTACCGAATGCCAAAACCTGGGGATCTCCCTGAAGCTGAATAGGCAATTCCCAAAAAAGCTGAATAATTATTCAGCTTTTTGGGTTCGACTACTCCCCTTTGCTGAGATGCACTGCTCTGTGCTTTTTCTCATTTTTCTATCTTTTTTTGACTGGTTTTGTTAGGACCTCATATTTGGGGCCCTTTTGAGGTTAGGGTCATGTAATTGGACCCAACTTGGTCTGACCAACCATTCAGTGGGTTGATCTGGATCAAGCATAAGGGTTTTTTAAAAGACGGGGCTCACCAAGTCTTGTCCAGACATCATACATCATCTTGTCCAGACAAATCCCCATACACTATTGTGGACCCAAAATTTCCGATAAACCCGGTAATAAGTCAAATACTGATATTTACCGGTATGGGTATTCGACTTATTCTGGGTTTATTAAAAAAAAAAAAAAAAAAAAAAAACAGGCCCAATAAACCTGAACTTGAAATGTACTGATTTTTTTTTTGCACTACCCTAATCCTAAGTATAGCTGTATCCTTCTTAAGCCCATTGATTTCAGTGGAATTTGTTTGTTTCCCGTCAAGTTTGCAGCCAACTTATGGTGACCCTGTATGGTTTTGATGGTATGAGACATTCAGAGGTGGATTGACATTGCCTGCCTCTGCATTGTGACCTTGGTACTCCTTGGTGGTCTCCTATCCAAATACTCCCATCCAACCTGCTTAGCTTCCGAGCTCTGATGAGATCAGGCTAGCCTGGGCTATTGAGGTCAGTGGACTTAAAAGGGTATAACTCTGTTTAGGATTGCGGTGCTGGTGTGTATCTGATGTACTCTTTCATGTTTAATGAAGATAACGTGTGGCACTGTGAATTAAGGGCTATTTTACATGCAGCATTTGAGACCACTGAGGTTTCTCTCATCAGACAACCATGTGACAAATGTCAGGTGAATTCTTTCTCTCTTTCTCCACAGCTCATACAAACTATAAGTGCGATAGATAAAGATGACCCCCTTGGCGGACAAAAGTTTTTCTTCAGTTTAGCTGCTGTGAATCCCAACTTCACAGTCCAGGATAGTGAAGGTATAATGCATATCTAGATGTGAAGATGTTTAATGGTGGATGTATTTTCCCCTAATATTAGTTATGGGAGTCCCGGGTTGCATCCTGCATTTTGTTTCAGGGAAAGTCTCCTTCCACTGGGATAAAGTTCTTCAAGTGGAATGGATCCACAAGATCCAATTCCCTGGCTGCAAAAAGTTGCAATATATCACATGGAAGGGAGGAGATGGTACTTTCTGGTCCAGTGAATCATGTTGATGAAACCATTTCTTGATCAGCAGTAATTTGTTTGTACTCTGCAGATACTCATTAGCCTATAAGATCTGTCATGCTGAACAACATACGTAGTACAATCCTATGCAGAATCACTCCACTAACTCTTCATAGGATTGTACTCTAAAGGTCCTTTTAGCCAAGCATTGTGGTTTCCACAATGGATAGCCAGTGTTCTGGGAAGCTCAACCGCAGGTCATCGAAATAAACAGCCCTGCCTTTTCATTTGACCCTGTGTGTATCTGATGATCAGAGGTATACCTGGTGGCTCCATTTAGCCATTCTGGATAATAACTAATAAGAGCATGAATTGATATGGATCATAGAATCATAAAAGTTGGAAGGGGCCATACAGGCCATCTAGTCCAACCCCTGCTCAATGCTGGGCACTATCATGAATTAATCTTACAATAATTTTCTAATCCTTCTAGAAAGTTTTCCTTTAAAAAAATCCAGTGGTACTAAGGGCCCAGCTGGACGTAATGGGAGAATATCTAATCTACCCATCATATCTAATTTAGTCCTGAGCTGTCTAAAAGGTTTCAGTGATCAGTGGATACCACTGGGGTTTCAGTACACTAGATGATTGCTGCTTGTCTGTGATTTGGTGGCAACAGTGTCTATCGGATGTTGGCAGATCTAATTAGACTCAAGCCCATTTTAGACATTACGATGAAGCATACTGAGAGTCTGTGAATCATGCATGTTATTCATGTAATGGTAACAATGTGCAGATCATAGAATCATAGAGTTGGAAGGGGCCATACAGGTCATCTAGTCCAACCCCCTGCTTAATGCAGGATCAGCCTAGAGCATCCCTGACGAGTGCCTGCCCAGCCTCTGCTTAAAGACTGCCAGTGAGGGGGAGCTCAACACTTCCATAGGTAGCTGATTCAGTGTCAAACAACTCTTACTGTAAAAACTTTTTCCCTAATATCCAGCCAGTACCTTTCCTCCCGCAATTAAAACACATTATTGTGAGTCCTATCCTCTGCTACCAACAGGAACAGCTCCCTGCCCTCCTCTAAGTGGCAGCCCTTCAAATACCTAAAGGGAGCAATCTTGAGGAGACAGCGATGTGAAACCCTTATTTTTTAAAAGGTTCTGATTCACGTGAACCAAAGCTGAAAATCCATGCTCCACCCCTTTCAGACAACATGGCAATCACATATTTGAAGGCTCTGCACCTGGTACATGTGGACTGTAATGATTGAAAAGAGCTCTTTAAAAAAAAAAGATATGGAACGTGTGAAGGTCCCTAAGAAATTTCACTCCTTTTATTGCCTTCTTTTGGCTCTCTGCACAAGTCCTCAGTATTACCTCTGAGGAGGAATCTCCAGATTTGCACTGAATTTCCTGTACAACAAAAGCCAGTGAATGCTAAGAATGTGCTGAACCTCACCAAGATATTTCAGTATTCTTACTTGAAATTCTTTGGGCTTAAGTTGACCTTTCTGAGGAACCCCCAAGTGGAGGAACCCCCAAGTCCACTCCTGGTTCCAAATCTAGTTCAGTTCTATTGGTATGCTCAGTATGTTATAAGGTATAAAATCTGTAACCTGGTTGTAATATATGCATTCTTTATGATTAATTGGTCTAGATAATACTGCCCGCATTTTGACGAGAAGGAATGGCTTTAGTCGGCATGAAATAAGCACCTACCTCCTGCCAGTGGTGATATCAGACAACGACTACCCCATCCAAAGTAGCACTGGCACACTGACCATCAGAGTGTGTGCCTGTGACAGCCGGGGAAACATGCAGACCTGTAATGCTGAGGCTCTGCTCCTTCCAGCGGGTCTCAGCACCGGAGCTCTCGTCGCCATTCTGCTCTGCATCATTATCCTGCTGGGTAAGTTACAGGGGAAAGCATCATCAACTACATGAAATCTTACCGTAGAGCAAGGGGTCCTCGACATGGTGTCCGCCAACACTTTTTCTGGCCCCCACCAAGTGTTTGTTAGGAAGTGGGTGGGCCCCAGCAGGGGTCTCCAAATTTTTTGAGCCTGTGGAACATTTGGAATTTTGACATTGAATGGTGGGCGCAGCAACAAAATGACTGCCACAACATGGCTTCTACATGAGGCAGAGCCAGCTGCAAAATGATTGCCACAGCTTAACTTCAGTAACAGGTGCAGATCCTTGTGCTGTGCTGGCAACTGTGGCCAAAGCAACATTTAAAAAAATCTGCACAGCCAATCAAATCTCCCATAGTCAACCAGAGGCCTTACTGGGCAAAAGCCCTACCTGGCCCCACTCACTTCTTAAAAACACTTAGTGGACACCATTTGGGGACCCTGCATTCGGAGGTAACCTGCACTAAATTAGGGAGGACAGTCTTGATAATTGTTTTCTGATCAGCCATTCCTAAAACCTCACTTAATCCATATCTGGTGTCTTGTGTCTTCATTCAGGAGTTGGGTGGGAATTGCAAACTGCAGTCCTCAGTGAAAACCTGTTCTTTCTTTTTTTTCCAAGTTATAGTGGTGTTGTTTGCTGCTCTGAAGAGGCAGCGAAAGAAAGAGCCTCTGATCTTGTCCAAGGAGGACATCAGAGACAACATTGTGAGTTACAACGATGAAGGCGGTGGTGAAGAGGACACACAAGCTTTTGATATTGGCACGTTGAGAAACCCTGCTGCTATTGAAGATAAGAAGCTCCGTCGAGACATTATACCAGAAACCTTATTTATACCACGGAGGACTCCTTCCGCTCCAGACAATACGGATGTCCGAGATTTCATTAACCAAAGGCTAAAAGAGCATGATAATGACCCTTCCGCCCCCCCGTATGACTCCCTGGCAACCTACGCCTATGAAGGAAATGATTCTATAGCTGAATCCTTGAGTTCTTTAGAGTCTGGCACTACCGAGGGAGACCAAAACTATGATTACCTCAAGGAATGGGGGCCTCGGTTTAATAAGCTTGCGGAGATGTATGGTGGAGGTGAAAGCGATAAGGACACTTCGTAACTACAGTAGGATATACAGTTGTGGGGTTTTTTTTGTCCATTTGAGAGGAAGTAACTTTACAGACACCTTCTCCACATTGACAATATTTGATGTTCAGGAACCTTCTCCTGCCACGCAGCACAATGGTTTCTCTTTCTCATTTTGTTTCGAATTTTGCTCATTCATGTCCTTTATTCTTTCTTGTAGGATGTCACATGGAATATATGCAGCATTTTATTTAACCCCCCCCCCCTTCCAAAAGCCAAAGCTACTGAAATTCAGTACCATCCATTTTATTAAGGAAAAGATACAATATGCTTGAGCAGGATTGCAGTCTCTCGAGCAACCTTAGGTACAAATTTCTACACTTTCGAGTTCAGCTTTTTAAAAGCCCCAACCACGATCCACAAAGGGTTATGCATGCATCTTTCACATGCACCATATCTTTTGTAGAATTGTTTTAAAAAAATAGGAACTGCCTACATGAGTTACCTAGACTACTCTGAAATATTTGCATAGAGAGCCCTTCCACTAGACTCTGCAAGCCTTGAAAATAGACTGTTCTCTTTAAATACAAAATGACTCTTCTTAATAAGAATGCCCACCAGATTTTTAAGTATTGACTGGCACCATTTGGAGTTGTTATTTTTTCCCTGTTTTGTTGTTTTCTTGAAATTCTTCCAAGTTTAAAAAAATAACTGTTTTCAGATTTTGATGAGAGTGCTTTTAAAGTAGAAATGCCAGTGGCACATCCTTTTTACTTTCTCATTTTAAATTATTATCCCACATAAAATTCCTAGATTGCTCTTCAAACCCCCAGAGCATAAAAATCAGTCTGGGATACTGATACACATCTCCTTCCCCAGATATATCACTAGTCTTAGCAAAATTCCAGTGGCTTAGTTTGGATTTCTCATCGAAGAAGGGTGATCTAAATTTGTTTACATTTCACTTTAAGGGAGGGGCTGCTTGGCATGCAGAAGGTCCCAGGTTCAGTCCCTGGCGTCTTTAGTTAAAGGGACTAGGCAAGTAGGTAATGTGAAAGACCTGAACCTGAGACCCTGGAGAGCCGCTGCCAGTCGGAGTAGACAATATTGACTTTGATGGACCAAGGGTCTGATTCAGTAGAAGGCAGCTTCATGTGTTCATGTGTGTTAGATGATACCTGTTGATATAAACTGGGAGTCTAAAGCAAGTATGTTAGTCTTATCACACTGTTTTGCCTTCCTTTTGTCCAAGATGGGAACCCTACTCCCAACACTCAAATTTCAATTTAGGTTATATTTTCATGACAAGTCTAAGATGTGGATCCCTGCTTGTGCAGTTTCTGAAAAAGGAAGTCTAAAGATTTTTTCAAGTGCATGCACAGAATGTCTTGCACTTCTTTTTGGATCGTGGCCCAAGAAGGGGGGGGGAGATAACCGTATGCCCCTATTCTGTACATTATAAATTTCCCCAAAACGTACACGTGGTGTTAATGTGATATGCAGCTGGTTTAAAAAAATAAACACTTTTTGCAACTTCATTTCATCAGATTCTATCTGCCAATGTTTTATATTTATATTTTTGTATTTATTTTTAAGAAATAAACCAGTTTTATAACTATATTCTTGCCTGCCTGATAAGTTTACCTTTACCTTTAAAAAAAATGTGCCCCTCAGCTATTATTAGTGTTGAGAGAGCACAGTTGAAGAAGAAGAGATGATTTTTATACCCCACTTTTCTCTACCTTTAAGGAGTCTCAAAGTGGCTTCCAATCACCTATCCTCCCCCTCCTCACAACAAACACCTTTTGAGGTAGGTGAAGCTGAGAGAGTTCTGAGAGAACTGTGACTAGCCTAAGGTCAACCAGCAGGCTTCATGTGGAGGAGTGGGGAATAGAACCCCGGTCTCCAAATTAGAGTCTACCACTCTTAACCACTACACCATGCTGGCTCTCTTGCTGAGCCGTTATTAGATGGCATTACTGGTGCTAGAGGACACACACAGTTCTGGATTGGGGAGAGGAACCAAACAAAGCATCAATTTGAACCCATTTTTGTAGTCCCCACAAAGCAGCAAAAAAGAAAAAAGAAAAGAAAAAAGCAGGATCTTTAGCAAACCCCATGTGGAATGCCCTGCTTGACTGGTTGTATTTGGCATGATAAACTGAAAGACTGTAGGTAAGACACAAACCTGACATTATTCCATTCCATACAGTGGAAAATGCTGAGTTTTGTGTCATTCAAATAATTCAGTGGAAATTCCTGTGAACTTCATTTTGTATGGATGCACACATAAAGCACTTTTGGATATGTATTTTAGATATCAATCAATCAATACCTTTATTCACATATGGTTACCATAGCAATCGTATAAAAGGATATCCAATAGTAAAATATACAACAAAAAAATACAATTTTATTCATGGTAGCCATAAGGAAAGGTATTCTTAATTCCTCTAATTCTCATGACAGCTAGAAGAAACTTTGCTACCTTCTCTGAGGTACAAGAGTGCTGGTCAGCCAAAAGGAAAGCCACTTTGTCTTTTGCAGAGAGATATGAAATATCTTTTATCAGCGGTTCAATATGAACTTCCCGTAAAGACTCATAATAGACACAATGGAGCAGCACATGAGTCATTGTCTCTGGTAAGCTCTGCGAACATGGGCAAGTCTGATTTCAGACTGGGATGTTCTTGAATCTGCCCCAAAGGATTTCAGGTGGAAAGATGTTTAGGTGTGCTAACATGAAGGCCCGTCACAGTTGTGGGGAAGTTAAGCAGGAAAAGTAGGTCGGTAGAGCTCCGAGTGTTGGATAAATACCAAGCTCTAATCGGGAGCAGACCCTGCGTGCTGATGAGGACAAGGTTTGCCACTCAATGTCTAGAATCCTTTGTTTCAGTAGTCTGAAAGCTTGCTGCTCATCAAACATGTAGAAAGACTCCAACAGGATTCCCATTTTCTTGAGTTTAAGGGTGATTAATTCAAGCCATTTAGATTGATAGTAATTTTAGATATATTGGATGTGTGTGTGTGTAAAGTGCCATCAAATCACAGCTGACTTATGGTGACCCCAAAAAGGGGCATTCAAGGCAAGGGAGGTGGTTTGCCATCGCCTTCCTTTGCAGAGTCTTCCTTGGTGGTCTCCCAAGTATCAATACAGCTTAGCTTCTAAGATCTGATGAAACTGAGCTATACCATGCCACCTTTCCTCCCATATGTATGGGATACTTGTTAACAAACCATGTTTCCATAGTATTTCCATGATGATATTGTGTATCCATTGCATACCTCCTTCCAAAAATATTCTGCACATACCAATAGAAAATGGGAGAAAAATACACACATGCAGTTGCATTCCATGACATCTCAGCTTGGAACAACTTATTCTGGGGAGAATTCTTAGGGGGGAGAATTTGGGAGTCTCCCTGCTATCTATACAAGGGCAGAAG
The DNA here is from genome assembly GCF_029931775.1 of Euleptes europaea. NCBI lineage: Eukaryota > Metazoa > Chordata > Lepidosauria > Squamata > Sphaerodactylidae > Euleptes > Euleptes europaea. The sequence continues at coordinate 88,638,773 of NC_079319.1, read as the reverse complement.
AACCCCTTCCAACCAATTTCTGTGTATATATCATCTCTCCCTCTACCTAGTGACTCTTATGGGTAGTTGGAGCACAGGATACTGTAAGGGCAGAATGTAAATTTGAAGCACATTGCAAAAAGCTAATGTGATCTTGGGGTGCATCAACAGAGCATAACATCCAAATTGCAAGATGTCGTAGTTCCGTTCTACACTACATTGCTCAGGTCACACCTGGAGTATTGTGTGCACTTCTGGAGGCCTCACTTCAAAAAGGATGTGGACCGAATTGAGTGGGTGCAGTGGAGAGCGATGAGGATGATCAGGGGCCTGGAGACAAAGCCCTATGAGGAAAGGTTGGGAATGTTTAGTCTGGAGCAGAAGAGGTTGAGGGGGGACATGATTGCTTTCTTTAAGTAATTGAAGGTAGTCATTTAGAGGAGGGCAGGGAGCTCTTCCTGTTGGCAGCAGAGGATAGGACTCGCAATAATGTGTTTAAATTGCGGGCGGAAAGGTACCAGCTGGATATTAGAAAAAAAATGTTTTACAGTAAGAGTTGTTTGACAGTGGAATCAGCTACCTAGGGAGATGGTGAGCTCCCCTTCACTGGCAGTCTTTAAACAGAGGCTGGACAAGCACTTGTCAGGGATGCTCTAGGCTGATCCTGCATTAAGCAGGGGGTTGGACTAGATGGCCTGTATGGCTCCTTCCATGATTCTAAGAAGTTGGAAGAAGAAGGCAAAGTACAGTAGTGGTTCATACAGTGGTTCATTGGAGGTGGTTCATTGGGATAGGGCAGCTTTAATAAAAGACATCTGGAGGTGACAGAGGAGGCACTGCCAGCCATTCAGCCACTATGCCTCAGTGCTGTGATAGCAGCCCCAATCCCTCCCTTCAATGCCACCTCCTGAAGTCCTTGGTTAAAGGCTCCCATGCTCCCTTTCCTCAAAGGGACCATGGGTCAGGGATGGAGCATGTGCTTTGCATACAGAAAATCGCAGGTTCAGTCCAGCTTGTTTGTTTCTTTTTTAAAAAATCTGGTAGCAGTTGAAGAAGAAGAGTTGATTTTTATATCCCAACTTTCTCTACCTTTTAAGGAGAATTAAACCAGCATACAATCTCCTTCCCATCCTCTCCCCACAACAGACACCTTGTGAGGTAGTGGCTGAGAGAGTTCAGAGAGAACTGTGATTAGCCCAAGGTCACCCAGCTGGCTTCATGTGGAGGAGTGGCTTTAATGTGGAGGAAACTCAGTTCTCCAGATTAGAGTCCACTGCTCTTAACCACTACACTATGCTGGCTCTCAGGTGATGTGAAGGACCTCTGCCTGAAACCCTGGAGAGCCACTGCCAATCTGAGTAGACAATAGTGACCTTCATAGACCAAAAGTGTGACTCACTATAAGGCAACTTCAGGTTTTTGCCTTCACTAGTGCTTAACAGCAGAAGCTGGTAGACCTCAGGTAAACTACTGCAGAAGCCATCTCAGGCAAGAAATAGTGCTGTAATACTTTCCTGTGGGATCTAGTTCCATGGTTTGGAGCAGACCACCCCAGTTGACTATTACCATCTTAAAAAATGAGGAAGGAGCTGTGAATGGCAGTCAAGGGATTATCTACGCCTGTGCCAATTGTGATGGAAATTGCCCTCAAGTTGCAGCTGATTTATCGCAACCCCGGAGGGTTTTGAAGACAAGAGACGTTCAGAGGTGGTTTGCTATTTCCTGCCTCCGCATGGGCTGAGAGAGTTCTGAGAAAACTGTGACTGGCCCAAGGTCACCCAGCAGGCTTCATGTGGAGGAGTGAGGAATCAAACCTGGTTCTCCAGATTAGAGTCCTCCACTCTTAGCCACCCCACCATGCTGGCTCTCCTGTACCAATTACATTAAGTAATTTAGTCTAAGCATGTTTGACAAACTCAATATATATGCCTTTTTAAACATTTGCAAGCTACAGTACTTCCCCAAAGCGTTATATAAACAGTCTAGTAATAAAGCTTTAACATTTACTTTAGAGGTGAGGGGAACAAATCTTCTTACCTTTTGTAAAACGGAACCTCTGTTATAGAGTAACTTTCAGAAGTGTCAGAATTAAACAGCAGTCAAACAAATATTACAGCTTAGCATAATGTCACATACTTTCTCAAGCACATATATGGTTTCTACAGTAATGCCTAAGACCACTGTGCTTAAGGAAACTCAGGTAGGGAAATGAAATATGCTTCTTGAGTGCAGAGGGTCTAAGTTGGCATTCTGAATGTCTCGCATCTTCCCATTTGTACAAATGTCCATTATCATTTTATTGAAAAGGCAGACCTATAGGGAATGCTAACTAAATAGCACAGGACAAATTAATTTTAGAACCTACTTATCCGTTTGCATGGTTGAATTTGGGGGTTCATTGTGAAATTTATTAGAAGGCAAATTTACAGCATGTTGCTCCTCACCCCTTCTTTCAGTTCCTTCTGCGTTCTTGCTGCTACCTAGGCCTAGTGCTGGCTCAGCTCGCACCCTGTTCACCATTTGGAAACAAGATACTGATTTGCGGGTGAGAGCCAGTGTAGTGTAGTGATTAAGAGCAGTGAGCTCTAATCTGGAGAACCGGGTTGGTTTTGTCAGGTCCGTGCTACCTACTGGAATACAGGCTCAAGACATATGCAGGCCAGGGGCTGGCTTCTGTTCAAGGCCAGAGCCGGGCTGCTTCTCAAGGTCTGATTCCCATGCTCTGATTCTCATCCTGTGTGCAGTTTCGGTTCCTCTGATTATCTCAGACGTTTGTTGTTATGGCTTCTCTCCCTGGGAATCGCTATCTCGAAATAACTTCACTTTGTTGCTTTCCCTGCCTAGAATGCTTTTAACCTGTACTTCGCATACCGAAAATCATTAGCAGCCTTACCTGCGTGTAAGGCAGTCGGCTTCTTTTAATCTGTCTTTTTGCTCCTAATAAAGTAGCTTTGCTTAGGTAGATCACCTGCCTGAGCGTGTGTGCTTATGGGATGCTAGGGATAGACGCCTGAGTCTGACAGGTTTCCCCACTCCTCCACATGAAGCCAGCTGGGTGACCTTGGGCTAGTCACAGTTGTCTCAACACTTTTTCAGCCCCACTGAGTGACCACACAAGGTGTCTGTTGTGGGGAGAGGAAGGGAAGGAGATTGTAAACTGGCTTGATTCTCCTTAAAAGGCAGGAAAATTGGCATATAAAAATCAACTCCTTCTTCTTCTGATCCGTTTGACTGTTAGTCGACCCCTTTGCGCATGTTCAACAGGCTGCTTCCCTGTATTCCTTCCTAACAGCATAGTACGGTGCTAGTGGCTTTTCCCATGACAGCCATTTTCTCTGCCCTGCTACTGGAAGACTTATGGAGGGTTTTTTTTTAATGGTAATTGCTACTGTACTATTGCTATCTAACATTCATGAAGCATCGGGCATGACCGTTGAAGTTCCAGCTTTAGCAGAGCAAACTCAGGTGAATAAATGTCTGTAAGTTTTGGACTATCAGCACCATGGAGAGAGTCTGTAAGGTAATGCTCCCCATTATACTTGGGATTGTCTTACCCAAAGGTGCCCTTACCATATTTAGATTTTTAAAAACTGTTCCTCAATACAGGAGATCATTTATGCTTGCAAGATTAAACTCTATCTCTTCTCAAGAAATGCAAGGTTAAATACAAAGGACCTCATGTTATGAAAGCCTTTGTGACTGTACTTCTAGACAGAAACTTTGGAACATTGCTTATTGGAATGTGGTACCTTTTCCAGTATTAAGGATTTTGGATCACTCCTCTTCTCAGTAATAATGAGGGTTTAAGAAACTTTTGGCAGGTATTATTTAGGAGTTACATTGGCTGTAGACATTTTTTGTGTGTGCAAGTAATTAAATTTAAAAGACCTCAACCATGGTAACTAGCTGGTTATTTAAATTACTTATTTTTGTTGTTGTATCTAATACTGAGCCCCAATGCACAGAGTGGTAAGCTGCAGTAATGCAGTCAAAACTTCTGCTCACAACCTGAGTTCAATCCTGACGGAAGTTGGTTTCAGGTAGCCAGTTCAAGGTTGACTCAGCCTTCCGTCTTTCCAAGATCGGTAAAATGAGTACCTAGCTTGCTGGGGGTAAAGTGTAGATGACTAGGGGAGGTAATGACAAACCACCCTGTAAATGAACGAAATGAACGAACGTTTGTTCATTTGTCATTAACCCTGTAAACATAGTCTGCCTGGTAAACGTCGAGATGTGACATCACCCCATGGGACATTAATGACCCAGTGCTTGCACAGGGGATTACCTTTACCTTATTGCTCAAGGCCAGTAGCCTAAATGAGCAGTATCACTAAAGAAGCCCTCGCTTTATTTTATTTTTCAAAAGGATATCTCTAGCACTCTTTCTTGTGGAGGTATAACTCCATAACAGAAAGAGATAGAGACTTCAGTAGTTGTGGCAATACAATGTTACATCACAAAAGCACAATAACAATTATGGATTCTTTTTAAAAACCTCAGAAAGCCTTCCGGTGGAACAGCAGGCAAAAAATGCAGGGGAAATTGTGCCTTGCTGTGTGGATGCAGCTATAGCTGGTTAAAACAGTTGAAAATAATAGCTATGTTTTACAAATTTCCTATGCTATGTTGTTCATCGAAATTGTCCATAGTTCTTGGATCCTGCTGAACCAATCAATTTGGATCAGTAGCAACACATGCTCAGTTTTCTAAAAAGGCCATGCAAACCTGTTTGGCAGGGATTTTAGGTGATGGTGCCTGTTGATCAGGCCAAGGTATCTGCTCACATCAGGTCATCTCATTCCAACATGGCATGTTCAACAGTCAAACATGTCTGACTCAACATTCACAGCAGCCTTACCTAGGTCTGGTTTAAACATGTGAGGCAAAAAATACCTGATTATGGGAACAGCTCCTTATGCTGACCAGAAGACTTGCAGAGACAGGTGTTCATTGTTGCAATGACTAGCTGCTTTGCATAGCTGGTAGCCCAGGAGGGGTGTGCATAATGAAATTCCCAAGCCAAAGATATACACACAAATTGATGGCTCATGTTGGTACAGTGAGTTCTCTGGGGTTGTTGGTATAACAAACCCCCTTGCCTGAAACAATCTGTGTGTCCCCCCCCAAAAAAAAAATTGATACGCTTACCAGCAATGCAGCATGCACTCATCTTTTTTCTTTGATTCCACTGATTTCCTGGGCAATGGAATTTCTCCCTTCCAATCAGATCCTTGCAAGGGAGGAGCACAGAGCACGCCCAGCCAATCATTTTTATAGACAAACTGCAGAGAGCTGCCACTTTCCTTCTCTCTCTCATTGATAGACAAGAAATCTATCTAGGGATCCTTTTTGTTTTATTAGGATTTAGAGTAAAGACTGTTCACCTATAAATAATATATTTCTATCTCTCTTTTGAAGCAAATAGCAAAAGATTGCTATTTTTGTGCACTGCTGTTTTCACAGTCCAAACTGGATGTGCCATCTGAGAAGCTAGAACAACAGACAGGTCTGCTGGGCAGCGGGGGGAGGCTAAACAATAAGATCTGGGGCTCATGCCAAGCTACGGCTGGAAAAGATGTCTCATACACAATTCTTGTTGTGTTAGCCAATTTGTAACTGATAAATCAATTAATTAATCACCTTGTCCAGTGGAAAGATTGCTGGAGAAAAGAACCCATAGAAATGGTACCCTTGGTTCAATACTACTAGAAACATGGTGGTCCTGAGTCCTGATTCCCCTGCAATTTTGATGTCAAAATCCTCCACAGGAAATAATAGCAAAACGGCAATCCAGCCTCCCACGCCTTTATAGGGGTGGAAACTTTCCCCCCTCCAAAAATATAAAGCCTGGGGGTGACTTGCTTGACCACCCATACAATTGGAACCCTTGGACCAATTTGCTTTGAACATTGATAGGATTCAGAGGATGGGAAGACCTTCCCCCCCCCCTGCAATTTTACAGTCTTTGGTTGTAAAACAGCCATTCCACCCCCACCCTCCACAACCCCCCTTGGGAAGAACGGAAAAGCTTCTGATCACCTTCCTCACTTTGTGAAACCAACAGACAACAACCAGGGGGCATGGCAAACACAGAGTTTTCAGCAGAAAGGTAAAAACAAACAAAAAAACCCCACATGGATCTGAATCCCAAGTCAGTAATGTTCTACACAAATATATGCAGAAAATAAAAGGGCCAGACTAGTTACCAAGAGATTAAAAAAAAATCAATTTATTCAGTGTAGAATCCACCAGATACAAAACCATTAATTATAACCACTAGAGCTTTTTCTGTCCTTATGATTGAATGAAGGAAAATGAGAGAGGGGGGGAAGGGGGAACCTCCTGGTATATAAGAGAGATTTTTAAAACAATGTTTTATTTATTTACATAATTTTAACTAAATAACCTTTGTTATATAATTAAAACTCAGCATTGTGTTTGTATATTGTATTACAGATTCCCCAAAGAAGCCTGTTGAAACATGTAGGGAATATTTAGCTGAGTAATAAAATAAATGTTTTTACTTTATCTGTACTATCAGTCCTTGGCATTAATTTGTATCTACATGAACATAAGCAATTATGGAAAACCTCCCTGCCCCCGCAAAAAACCCTGGAGATGAAAATATAAGGGATTTTTCTTGGTGCTCACCCCTATAGCCCTTGTTAAATGGGACAGTGTGGCGGTGCAACATCACAGGAGTGAAGGGTTCCCCCCCCCTCTTACCAGCCTATTTTCCTCATGCAAGGAAGTACAGGACTACTTGGAGTACAGGACTACTGAAAAACATTGCAACCCCAAGAGGGCTGTAATGATAACTCATGGCTGAAAGTATTTCTTCAGATAAGTGTAAACCCCCCCTGAGAAATCCCACTAATTGTCTTATGACTCTTTCAGCATCTCTCAAGATTGTACAGATGTTTTGCTTAAGTAGAAACCTCCATGTGAGAATTCTGTGACTGCCCAGGGATGGCAGACACCTTCCAAATACATCTGGCTACACCAAATAGTCTCCCATTTTTATTTTCTATTTTTTTGCAGGGAAGGGGAGAGAAATATCTCTTGAAAAGCATTTAATTGTGATAATATTCACATTAAAATATCGGATTTGCCCTTGTTGTCAGCTAACAATTGGGGATTGCACAATGAATGCTGTGACATCTGAGCTGTAGAGCCAATCCCATTTGGCTCTAATGACCTCACTGAAAAATGTATGGCATCAGTTGAGAGACAGAGAACTATGCTTCCTGAACTACTGAAATGAAATGATCCTTACCAGAATGTCTTTTAAAAAGAGGTTGACGTAACGGTGCTACAGAGCAGGCAGATGGGACAAAGAAAAAGAAAGCCACTTATGAGAGAATGAGAGCCAGCAATGTAACAGAGCAAATGAACAGTTTTGCAGAAGTTCTGACACTTCATCAGAAGAAGGGCTTCTTTTCAACACTATGGCAAATGTTTGCAAAACAGAGGACACCGTTCCTTCTCAAGTTTGTTTATCAACACCCTTTTTGCTTCCATCACATCGCTGTGAATTTAACACCCCCAAAACTTTCTTTTGCCTGAGAAGGAGCTGTGATTTTGAATGTAGCTGACAGCAAGTAACAGTCGTTTCTGTGAAACCACTCTGGGAAACATTGATAGTCTCATTAGGGTTCTCTTGGGTTCCCTTGAAATTCCTTGTATGTTTCGCCGGTGGAGGCAACCCTCCGGTTCACACCAGGTGACGACATAGCTATGCGATGTTGCTGAGCTGTTCAGCTCTTTTGTTCAGCCCTGTAGCAAGACTGTGAATCTGTTCCCCAGGTCTCTTGTATTCTCTTCCTATGGTGGGCTTTTACGTGCCTCATAGTGATAATGGGCAGCTTTAGGCCTTTTATGCAGGGACGTTTCCCTGTGGTCACCCCTGCCAACTGCTTTGGAGCTTCCTTTTGATTACGCGTGCCTTTCCCGCCCATCAGAGGTCTCCCTGTGCATTTTGCCTGGGTTTTCCAGATGCTGTTTTAGCCAGAATCTGGGAAATGCAGCCAAAACACGCAGGGAGAGCGAGGCAACCTCCGACGGGTGGATAAGGCATGTATAATCAAAAGGAAGCCCCAAAGCAGTCGGCAGGGGTGACCACAGAGAAATGTCCCTGCATAAAAGGCCTTTGTCATGGGGCAGCCTGCTGAGGCTTCCTCAGATGAAGAGGATCTTGAAGCATCAGGCAATGGAAGAGAGGAACAGCAGCAAGCTGAGCAGGCAAAGACGGATGAATGTCCCCCGTGCTTACAACCACCCAGGGCAGGACACTTACCTGTGTCCAGCAGCAGCACTGAAGGTGCAGAACACTCCTACTTGAGCATAGGAGTGCTAGATTACAAGCACTATGAAGAGCACTGCCGGCTGACAGCAATGAAAATAATGAGCTCCCTCCAGCAGAGAGTGCTGAGTCAGAGGAACCAGCAACAGCTCGTTCCTCTTAGGCTTATTTAAGCAGACACTGGCATCCAGGCTGAAGTGGGAACAATGTGTTATTACTACCCTGTGTTCTTGTGGCCCTCTGATCATTCATCTTGTGGCCTTGACCTTGGAATGGACTGACTTGGCATTTGGACTTCGCTTTTGATATTGACCCTCGGACTGCTATCTGACTACGCTACCTGCTTCTGGCCCTCAGGTCTGCTGGTATTCAGAACAGCCTTATACTCTGTCCTTCACTTTAGCCCAAACTTTACATTATTTGCTTTACTTCTACATCTGACTCCTCGCCCCCAAACTGATAATAACATTTGCCTCAAGATGGTATAAAATTAAAATATTTGAGTTGGATCTTTGATGCCTTGACTGCAAACACACTGTCATGTTTGTTTTATACATTATTAAATATTCCAACTTGAGAACATTAATTCCCTCCCCAAGTTAATTAACAACAACAACCAAAGAAATCTGTTTTTTGCCATGTAAAATGTCAAGTTCCATTCCAAAGGACCTGATGTTGTAGATATAGCAACAGCAAAGGAACAAGGCATGGTTCATTCATATGTGCAACAGAATATTTTGGAAATGTCATAGTAACCTTTGAAGATGACAGTCACAGCAAAGATGTTGTTTTCTGATCCTTAATTATGTGAAATGGGAAGGAAATTACACTTGAAAGAACAGATCTTTGAATCGAAAGTCTCATTTGGCCCTCTCTCTTTGGGACAGTTGAGAATGCCAATTAGCGTGACAATACTTTTGTTGTGTTCTTCTTGTTAAAGGCCATGATATTCGGCAGTGGCCTATGACTAAACAACTGCAAAGAGGGATGGATTGACTAGGTGTGGAAAAACTGTGTGAGGAGAGTTTTGACAGTACATGCTGTCAACGGCTATCTGGGAGCATGAGGTGAAGAACACAGCTGAGTGAATCTGTTTACGTGAATGGCTACCAGAGAAACAAGGAAAGGATAAAAACACTTTCCCTGTTTCATGCTCATCCTCGTGGTCTCAGTAGAACTGCACAGAGTCTTAGTTCCTCACAGGGCATGCCTCAACAGAGTTACACCCTTGTAAAGCCATTGATGTCCGGGGGCTTAGAAATGTGTAATTCTTTTTAGGACTGCACTGTCAATCAGGTAAGTTTTATATGATTAACCGTACAATCCTAAAGCGAGTTACTCCAGTCTAAGCCCATTCATTTCAATGGCACTGTAAGTGACTGATATCTTACTTTCATTTAGATAAACAAACAGCAGGTACTATTTTAGAAGAGGAATTACCTGCTGTGTGAAAGAAAAGGGATGCATCTTGAAATCTTACAATTGTTGTCAGTACTTTTATTTTTTTTAAGTTTTTAAAAATAAAAAGTCTGCTATTTGATTAATCAGGAGAGCCTTTTAAATTGGCTAAAAAGCATTTTAAAATTCATCTAACTAATTGACCCACTAAATGTGGCAGCCCTGATGGAGACATCTAAAAGAATAATGACAGCTTCAACATAGTCTGATTATTGGGGCTATCTATGCCTACTATGTCTTATTTCAAGAACCATCCTAGGTATTCTGGCTAAAAAGGCATCTGGAAAACATGGGCAAAATGCGTGGGGAGAGTGAGGCAACCTCTGACAGGCAGAAAAGGCATGCATATTCCAAAGGAAGCCCCAAAGCAGTCAGCGGGGAAATGTCCCTGCATAAAAGGCCTATGCAATCTCTGTCCACGCATGATCCAGAAGCATAGGAAGAGGAATTACACATTACCCATAATTCTCCACTGTGAAACTTACAGTTGAACTGTTTCTGTTGTAACCCATGATACTCCACCGTGCACTGAGCACAGTATTGACATGACGAGTCCAAGCAGTGTAACACTATCTGACTACTAAATTCAGCTTCCTATAAATAGCCATTTGAGCTGCTTAGCAGAAACCTTCAAATCTCACCGGGTTCAATTCATTAATTACGATGACCGGAATTGTACATGGGCTACTACTAATGGACAGTATAACGGTCAATGAGAGCAGTGTCAGAATGAGAATATGTGGATGAAGGAGCTTAGAAGTCTCTTTCCAGTCAAAGCCAAAGGTATTCATTATGATCCATGATCAGCAAATACAGCAAAAATATCTGTCTCCATCCTTTGGCTAACAGAGATGAAGAGGAAGAAGAAGAGTTGGTTTTTATATGCAGACTTTCTCCACCATTTAAGGAAGAATCAAACCAGCTAACAATCACCTTCCCCCCCTGCACAACAGACACTCTGTGAGGTAGGTGGGGCTGAGAGAGCTCTAAGAGAGCTGTGACTAGCCCAAGGTCACCCGGCTGGCTTCATGTGTAGGAGTGGGGAAACAAATCCAGTTCACCAGATTAATGTCCACCTCTCATGTGGAGGAGTGGGGAATCAAACCCAGTTCTCCAGATCAGAGACAACCACTCCAAACCACCGCTCTTTAACCCTACACCACGGTGGCTCTCATCTGGTGTGACACTGATGGAAATGTGTGAATCAGTTGGATTGCGTTTCGCACATGACCCCTCTATGTGCCACATTTTCACCCTGTATTTTCAAGCCTCTCTAAACCGATCCTAAAGACCACACAGAAACAAGTGCATAAGGTCTATGTCTCACAGTAGGGCCACCATATGACAGAGGCTCAACATTGGTGGGTAACTTCTCCTCACAAAGAGCTCCTTGTGTGCTACTACTAATGGACAGGCATGGCAGTCGATAAGATTGGATCTGCAGCACAATCCCAAGCAGAGCCATGCCTTTCTCTACACTGAAGTCAAGGCGCTTAGAAGGATGTAATGATGCTTCGGATGGCGTGGTGAGGCACTTAGAGGACAATCAAAACTAGGGTCATTTATGCATGGGAGTTTTACCTGAGGTTTGTTTCTCGTTGGACCCACACTTTCCTGTTGGGAGTCTATGCACCAGCAGTCTTCAAGCTCAAATCAGGAAATATTTGAATCCTCACCCCTTGAAATGCTGCTTCGTAATTGGCTGTAGTGAGAGAAAAGTTCCCTCCCCCCCAAAAAAACCCAACTGCCGCATAAAAACACATTTTAATAACAAAAAAAAACAAAAAAACAGAGCAATCTGAAAAGAAGGTGGGGGGGAGGAGAAATCTATCCCTCGGTTTTAAAAAGCCTTTCTTCTGCTCAGAAAAAGCTCCCAGGAAGCAGGAAGTATTTGAATCCCCACCTCTGGGCATGCTGCTTTGTAACTGGCTGTTAGAGAAACTAAGCTTGCATGTCCAGCACTTTGCCTGACGCACACGGATCTCATCCAGGCTGAGCTCAGGGGAGAGAGAAGAATAGGGTTAACAGAGGAACGGGAAGGTCAGGATTCATGAGGGCTGGCAGCAAGGTCATCTCTAATGGAGGGAAAACTCATGCATAACTCCAAGGAACAACCAAGACAGACCGGGGGTGAACGTGAGTGAAAGTACCCGTGCATAAACGACCTAGATGGACGTCCGAGTGTGAAAGCTATGATTCAGCCACCACTTAGCCCACAGAAACGGAACATTCTTGTACTGAAGTCAAAAATGCACAGATCAATGCTCTTTTCAATCAGAGCAGCTGGTGCAATCAACCATGTGACAAATGGGTTTTGGAGTCGTATTAGAAGAAGGATATCCATACACATTTGTGCTCACCTGCGAAAGGTGTTAGCGATCTGATTGTGGCATCTGCTGTGGGGTTTGTCTCAAACAGAAGGAATGGCTGGAACCAGGAAGCAGCCTCTGAGCTTGTTGGTCAGGGTGGAGACATCCCCTGCTCATTCACCATCACTGCTGAGTCATTGGGTCTCTTCCCTGCAGGTACTCTATTTAGACCAAGTCTGGTAACTGGGGCACTGAAGCTGAAGGGCAAGAGCAAAAGGGTTCTCGGCCTGCTTTAAGTATTTGAAGGGCTGTCACTTAAGAGGAGGGCAGGGAGCTGTTCCTGTTGGAAGCAGAGGATAAGACTCACAATAATGGGTTTAAATTGTGGGCGGAAAAGTACCGGCTGGATATTAGGGGGAAAACAATTTACAGTAAGAGTTGTTCGACAGTGGAATCAGCTTCCTAGGGAGGTGGTGAGCTCCCCCTCACTGGCAGTCTATAAGCAGAGGCTGAACAAACATTTGTCAGGGATGCTGTAGGCTGATCCTGCACTAAGCAGGGGGTTGGACTAGGTCACCTGTCTGGCCCCTTCCAACTCTATGATTCTATGAAATCTATGGTGGTCTCATAGCCTGTGGATCAGCTGCCTAGAATATCCAGTACTCTGTATGTAATGGAAAGAAGTAGGGTTGCCAACCTCCCGGTGGTGGCTGAAGATTTTCTGGGATTACAACTGATCTCCAGGTGACAGAGATCAAGAAGAAGAAGAAAAGTTGGTTTTTATATGTCGACTTTCTCTACCACTTAAGGAACAATCAAACTGGCTTACAATCACCTTCCCTCCCCCTCCCCACAACAGACACCCTGGGAGGTAGGGCTGAGAGAGTGTGACTAGCCCAAGGTCACCCAGCTGGCTTCATGTGTAGGAATGGGGAAACAAATCCAGTTCACCTGAATAGCCTCTGCCACTCATGTGGAGGAGTGGGGAATCAAACCCAGTTCCCCAGATCAGAGTCCACCACTCCAAACCACCACTGTTAACCACTACACCATGCTGGCTCACCTGGAGAAACTGGCTGCTTGGGAAGGTAGACTGTGTGGCATTATATCCCACTGAAGTCCTTCCTCTTCCCAAACATGCACTCCTCAGGCTCCACCCCCAAAATTTCCAGGTATTTTCCAACCTGGAGCTGGCAACCCTAGGAAGAAGTATTGAAGCAGCATTGCTTGGGCTCCATTCTTGGACTCATCATAAACTTCTTAGTTCTACCAACAGACCCACTGGATTCCACCCCTGACTATGTTCTGAACTCTCCATTGAGTTATTTTATTTGTCTTGTTTTATTTCAAGTGTTGGCAATCCTAAAATTCAGGGTGATCTCATCAGCAGTTTAAACCTTTGCAAAACATGATATTTCTCTGGGGCAAGTTAAAGGTCTGTTTGGCTGGGGGAAAATATTTATTTTATTTTGTACAGTTTTATCCCACGGTTTCCCCCAACGGAGACTAAATTTGCCAACCTCCAGGCAGGGCCTGGAGTTTTCCCAGAATTACAATCAATCTCCAGACTACAGAACTCAGTTTCCTTGGATAAAATGGAAGCTTTGGAAAGTGGGCACTATGGAATCACTTCCGTGCTGAGCTTAGGGTTGCCAATCTCCAGGTAGTGGAGAGGAAAAAGGCACCTCTTTACTAATACCAATTAGGTTAGGAAAACAGTACAGGGGCAACAGTCATGTACAAAAAGGTGCAATTTATATAAGCTACTGAAGTGAAAACATGTACAATATTGTACTCAACAAGGTAACCACGCAACAAACTAACAATAAATATGTACAATATATACAGCAAGGAGCCACAATGATTTTCCAAGAGTCTCAGCAGAGTAACAGTAGCAATCCAGTTTTTGTGTACAAAATTTCATAAGAAGCCACAATCTTCCATAGGATACGGCCGCTTCAGATTCACAATGATATGGAATCCTTCTTCAGTCCTTCAAATATTGCTTCCAAAAAGTGTGCAGTCATACACAAACTTGATACCATCCCACGTAGGGTAAGTATAAATCAGGTTACAAAAAGATGTCAGCAAAGTACATCACATATGTGATGTACTTTGCTGACATCTTTTTGTAACCTGATTTATACTTACCCTACGTGGGATGGTATCAAGTTTGTGTATGACTGCACACTTTTTGGAAGCAATATTTGAAGGACTGAAGAAGGATTCCATATCATTGTGAATCTGAAGCGGCCGTATCCTATGGAAGATTGTGGCTTCTTATGAAATTTTGTACACAAAAACTGGATTGCTACTGTTACTCTGCTGAGACTCTTGGAAAATCATTGTGGCTCCTTGCTGTATATATTGTACATATTTATTGTTAGTTTGTTGCGTGGTTACCTTGTTGAGTACAATATTGTACATGTTTTCACTTCAGTAGCTTATATAAATCTCCAGGTAGTAGCTGGAGATCCCCTGCAATTACAACTGATCTCCAGCTGATAAAGATCGATTCATCTGGAAAAAAATGGCCACTTTGATAATTGGACTCTGTGATATTGAAGTCCCTCCCTTCCCCAAACACTGCCCTCCTCAGGCTCCACCCCAAACATCTCCAGTTATTTCCCAACCCGTTATCTGGCAACCCTGAGCTCCAGCCTCTTCCTAAACCCCACCCTCCTCAGGCTCTGCCCTAAATCTCCCAAGAAGTTCCCAACATGGGTTTGGAAATCCTAGGTCAGCGAAGGCTGTTCTGTAAGAAATAGAAATATGAAAGAAGCCGAATGGAGATTGAAGCGTAAATAAAAGGGCAGAGGAAAAGGAGAATGGCAGAGAGAAGGAAGGGCTAACAAGATAGTGAGGCTGGAGATAATCCTTGTGTAGGCCTTAGGAACAGGAAGAGAGTGACAATGACAAGAAGACTTTGAATCAGATGTGCCCTTTCTCTGGGGTGTGCTGGTAGAAGTATTGGCTTCTCCTCTGTTCTGTTTTCTCCTTCTAAAAGTGTGCTGTGGAGCAGCAGTTGGTTTCACATCTGATTTGGGTTACCAGTTCCAAGCTGGGAAATACCTGGACTTCAATTCCATAGAGTCCAATTGCCAAAGAAGCCATTTTCTCTAGGTGAACTGATCTCTATTGGCTGGAGATCAGTTGTAATAGCAAGAGATCTCCAGCCACCACTTGGAGGTTGGCAACCCTACATCTGATGCCACATCCTTGTAGCGTCATTCAATGAACATGAAGATTTTGTAATGTGCAAATAAATTACTGGACTTACAAGGGGACGTGGGAAGTTAGAAAACAGTGGACCAGGGATACTGAACACACAGTGAGTCTAAGGCAAGGGAACTGGGGCCTACATTTTTCTTATTGATTTAAACCAAATTTTCGGTTGCATTCAACGACCTTTCCCTTACACTCACCAGTACATAAATGTTAACTGTAAATCACCTGACTGTACCTGTTCTCCTTTGTTACCATCAGTTAGGGTTGCCAACCTCCAGGTGGTGGCTGGCAATCTCCTGCTATCACAACTGATCTCCCGCCGATAGAAATCAGTTCCCCTGGAGAAAATGGCCGCTTTGGCAATTGGACTCTACGGCATTGAAGTCCCTCCCCTCTCCAAACCCTGCCCTCGTCAGGCTCCATCCCCAAAATCTCCAACCCAGAGCTGGCAACCCTACCGTCAGTTCTCAAATGCTGGCAGCAACTGAACAAAATGAGAAACTGAACAAAATAAATACTGATTCACCCCCAGATGTTAACAGCAGAAGAATTCTTCCCAGTCCCCCTACTCTGGCACTAAAAAGTGTAGCCTGCAGCTAGCGTTTGAACGCTCTAAAATAAATGAGCACTGGTTCAAGAAGCAACTCACATTTAAAATAATTACTTTTCTTTTAAGTACAAATTCCATCTGCTTGCTAATAAACAGAACTGCTTCTTTTTGTGTGGATGCAGTGTGTCTGTGGCGTGACCTGATAAAAGGGAAGGGTGGGGAAATCTACATTAAGCTTTAAGGTGACAAGGGAAGGTCATATTGCAATGCTGACAGATGGCTTCTTCTATCACATTTCTCCCATGTTAGTGACGGGTGAACCTGAAACACTTCAGAGGTGCCGCCTTGATAAGCGCTCCCAAGTGTGTCTGATTAAATTTGAAGCTTATCTAAAACCCTTTATGGTCTAATCCGGCAGCTTTCCCTATATTTTTTAAAACTCTGATTGAAGGTGTCGGAGAAAGTGCAGCTCTAGGTTCGGATAGACGCCTGGAAATCTAACTGTGCCATGATTTATTTATTTATTTAAAGGAAATTATTTTTTTCCTAGTTGGGTTATCGATGCCATCAGCTCAATTCTGTTTTCCCTTCCTGAGAAGGAATCTTATGCTTCTGGTTTCCCTTTGAGTTGGCAGGCAAGTAGGCGGCAAAGAAAAAAATGAGTGCAAGGTTTGTATGACAAACTGCAGTTTATTCCTCCTGTGTTTGGCATGCCTTCATTCATCCCCGTCTACTGACACACCCAGATCTGTAGCTAATTGTATATTTCACAGTAAATAAAAAGGGAGTGGGTGGAAGTTTTATCCATTATAAATGCCGGAGGCTGAATGGAAGCTATCATACACTTTGTCCTACAATTGTAGAACCAGTCTACAGATACTACAGATCTCATACTCTACTTCACTACTACAGACAGGGTACATTAAATGCACACACCAATTCATGGGACTGCTGGCTCCGGGTGGGAAAATTCCTGGAGATTTTTTGGGCGGAATTAAGTACCCGAAGGTCAAGAAAAAATAAACATCCAAGGCCAAAAGTTATACAATCTAAAAGTTATGTCCATACAATATATATATATACAGGCTAAAATCTAATAACACCTATAAGGCCCTGCAAAAGCCTACCAAATAAACATGCTCATGTAACACAATTAGACATAAAATCACAAGAAGGGCAGGGTTTGGGGAGGGTTTGGGGAGGGGGGAGGGGGACTTCAATGCCATGGAGTTCAATTGCCAAAGAGGCCATTTTCTCCAGGGCGACTGATATCTATCAGCTGGAGATCAGTTGTAACAGCAGGAGATCTCCAGCTAGTACCTGCAAACCCTACCATCCCAGAAAGTACAAGTTAAGGAAAAAGGTCAGCAGTAATCCTCCTTTCTGACATGGAGCTCAAGTAGAGATGCCAGCTTCCAGGTGGGACATGAGGTTCTCCAGGAATTGCAGCTCATCTCCAGACTACAGAGATCAGCTCCCCTGGAGAAAATGGCTGCATTGGCGGTGGGCTCGATGGCATTGTAACCCACTGGGTCCCTGTCCTCCCCAGGCTCCATCTCCAAATCTCCAGGAGTTTCCTGTACTGGAGCTGGCAACCTTACACCCCCTTACTCCCCCCATCCCCCACCAGTGGCCTAAGCTCTTTAAATCACATCCCCAGCGGCTGCAATGCATGTGTATATCTGTGTGTGCATAACTGTAAAAAGAATAATGGAATGATGTGTAATGTGATGTTGCACCATTATCAATGTTAATAATTACCAGTCTTCACATATTTATTTGTTTGTTTGGGACCTTTGTATCCAGCCTCTCCAGATAGCTGCTCAAACACATAAGAACATGAGGACCTAAGAAAGGCCCTGCTGGATCAGGCCAAGGCCCATCAAGTCCAGCAGTCTGTTCGTGTACTGGCCGACCAGGTGCCTCTAAATAAGCCCACAAACAAGATGGCTGCGGCAGCATTGTCCTGCCTGTGTTCCAAAGCATTTAACATAATAGGCATGCTCCTCTGATACTAGGCTCTTATGTTCATTTTGTTGCCATGTGAGTGTGTGCTTAAAATTATTTTCAATAAAAACCATAACACTGAGAAATAATGCTTCTCTATTTAAGAGTTTTCCAAGGAGGCTCATCCCCGCAACAATGGGTAAAAAGTTATCGTACCCCAAACCTCTCGCTAAACTTAGGCTCCAAATGCTAATTCCCCCATCTAATAGCGGAGACTGCCTACTAGAGGTAACAATACTCAGCAACCCAAATTCAATTTCAAATAGATGGCATGCATTGTTGAATTGCTCATCTCATGGTTATGTGAATCCAACATGGCGTTTTTATTTTATTTTATTTGCCTGATCAGTTGGATTACTGCTTACCAAAATGTAGTGGAGGATATTTCTTCAGCCTGCAATTTCTAGGGGCCATTCCCTCTATTCCCTGTGCAATGGGTTTGTTCTTACTCCTGGTGCCATTTCAGGAAGGGAGGATCTGAGCAGAGAAGGTCATAAGGTCTCAACAACTGAAGTCTGACATTCAAAGAAGGTTTTGTTCTGCTTTATATACCATGGTTTCTATGGAATTGCTATCAAAATAGGCCAAACAGCTACTTTAAAGGGGGGGGGGATCTGTGCCTTAGACATGCATGTGTTGTGCAATGGCTATTAAGATGTTTATTTCTATGGGCTTAGATGAGTGTTATTCTTCTTAGGATGGCATTTTTAATATGTAGATGTCAGACTCTTGGACTCTGTTGCATTTCAGGAATAAACTCCACTCCAGGCGTTTGCAGAGAGTTTGAAAGCTTTATTCAGAAAATAAACGAATTCAGTAGTCTATGTAACTTAAGGTTAGAATGAAGACAATGCTTTTAGAGAGCAGCTTTATAGGATGCACACACTAGAAATGTTTACACGTAAAGGCTTTGAAATGCAAAACATCAGAGGTCTCTCAAACATCAAGAGAGTTTCATGTATGGGTTTTCCAATGAGTAGTTACCGGCAGTTACCTTCCGTATTGTTTCCTTGTATCTGAGCCATCAAGACAACTCTGCCGCACCTCGTCCTTTTGTATTATGTCCTGAACCTAATCAATCCTATTGTATGTACCCTACAAATGTACTGGTGTTTCCCCATGTCTGTATTCTAGCCTTATGTTTCTATGGACTGACTGAACTCACTGGCTTTCTTAATGAAACTTTTAAACTCGCAACTACATCTGGAGCGGAGTTCTTTATGAAAGAAACGCAACAAAGTACTGCAGCCTGACAAATTGGTACATGGGGAGAAAACTCTCTATCCATTTTAGTTTTATCGTTTCATTTGTGATTTAATTTTTGCCATGCATCCCCCCCAAACTGATTTTGATGGGGAACAAGCTCATGGGTGTTTGCACCCCATAGAACGGAATTATCAGAGGTTCTAAAATGCCATCGAAGCATCTGACCCGCAGAGCTGTAGAGAAAAAGAATGCTCATTTTAGGTATAGTGTGTACATCGGCTTCCCATTCACGTTAATGAGAGAGGTCTTGTGCAAATGTTTCTTTGCTGCCGAATGGCAAGCTTCCCAGTCTGTCAAGTTATACTGCTCTCCGTTTCCCCACCTCCACGTTACCTTTCTGTGAACTCTCTATGCTGTTGCAGCCCATGTATCAACTGGGAATGCCTCCACTGTGCAGTTTGAATGGTTAATGCTACACAATGGGAGTAGGGAATGAAGAATGAAACAAAATGAGATTTTTCATTAGCTTCTCTTTCGCTTTGGGTTTTCCCATTTGTTTCTGTTGCAAACACAAATGAAATTAATGGGGTTCATTTGTTTTGTTTTGCGTTCCTTTTCTTTTCAACCATGTGAAGTTATTCCAAACATTGCTAGCAAAAGAGCGACAACTGTTGGAGTATAATCCCTTAAGATCCTTTGCCATTCATCCTTAAGGTTGCCAGCTCCGGGTTGGGAAATACCTGGAGATTTTGGGGGTGGAGCCTGATGTGGTTTGGAGAAGGGAGGGACTTCAATGCCATAGAGTCCAATTGCCAAAGTGGCCATCTTCTCCAGGGTGATCTCTGTCACATGGTGATCCGTTGTAATAGCAAGAGATCTCCAGCCACCACCTGGAGGTTGCAATAACAATATTACAAAACCCTGTGCTGAACGAGACAGGCAAAGCAAAAAAGCAGCACATTAAGCTCAGGAATATCAATCAAACACCTATAAAGGAAACTTAACTATCACTCTAATAAAAAACAGAAACAACTCAAATGACACAAATAACAAACACACAGCAGAACGATAGTGCAAATTTCTGTATGAACTAAAGCAAACAGGCAAATGATCCCCGGTACAAAACCCAGAGAAAGAATGATACTCATTCACAGGCAGGAGTGAAAAGTCTAGTATTGCTGAGATGGGGTAGGCTCAAAGAAACAGCTGCAGTCATGTGCAGTCGGTCCCGCAGCTGTGAAGCGTCAGGAGATAAGGAATCAAGCACCCGACGGGAGATGAGAGGCGTAGAGCAATGACAAATTGACTCCCGGTCGGGAAAGGACGTAACTGCATGAACGTGCGCGTGCACATTTGCCTGCTGACCCTCAACTGGTCAACGGGCAGAGGGGTGAATTGCCGGGGGTTTGCCCGCCACCACCGGGCACCTGGCAACCCTACTAAAGGATCCTTCCTCCAACTTAAGTGGCACTTCCTCAAACAAAAGAGCCACAGACTGGAGGAAGGCATTTTAGGCGAAGGAACTTTCCTCCCTCAGCCTAGCGCACATGCCCTTTTATGTTAGTTCCCTTATTTTGAACCATCTACCTGCCTGCTTCACAGTCACAGGATCTGTTCTGTATAAAGACACATGTTCCAAAGACTTAAGAGCACTTTGGTTCTCTTAAGAGGGAGAAGCAATCTCTTCTGATTCCTCCTTCCCACTGCACTCACTTTGCTCCTGTGCCAATCCTAAGGATACTCTCATTCAGGGCTTCTTAAACCTTTTCCACTCGTGACCCCTTTTTGCCTGAGAAATTTTTATGCGACCCTGGGTATATAGGTATATAAAATAGGTATACAAATCAAACATTTACTGATAATAAATAATAAAGAAATTTACTGTTGCCAAATTTTCCACAACCCCCACATTCAGTTACACAACCCCATATAGGGTCACGACCCACAGTTTAAGAAGCTTTGTTCTAATTCCCCTTCCATAGTATTCAGTAGGGGGGCAGGTAGTGGGAGTAGTGTTGTCAACCTCCAAGTGGCAGCTGGAGATCTCCCACTATTACAATTGATCTCCAGATGATCAAGATCAGTTCCCCTGGAGAAAATGGCTGCCTTGTAGGGTGGGCTCTATGGCATTGTACCCTGCTAAGGTCCCTCCCCTCTGCAAACCCCGCCCTCCCCAGGCTCCACCCCCCAAAATCTCCAGGTATTTCACAACCCAGAGCTGGCAATCCTAAATGAGAGACCTCCTGGCCTCCATCCCTGTTTCCTAATATGGCTTGAAAGGCTGGTGTGTGTGAGAGAGAGAAAACTGTGACAATCTCCTTGGCATCACACCGACACACAACTTCACTTCTGATGCAAAACTGGAAGTGATGTCATCATGTCAGACAGCTGCTCCAGGATCTGTCCTAGACCATTGCTCCATCACAATGACATCACTTCTGGGTTTGCGCCAAAAGTAACATTGCATTGCATATCAGTACCCCCCTCTAGTTTATCTTGCAAGGTTGACAGCTGTTGCTGGCAACTTTATTCATGAAGCAAGATAGGGTTGCCAGGACCCACTTCACCATCAGCGAGAAGTTTTTGGGGCAGAGCCTGAGGAGGGACAGAGTCAAATTGCCAAATTAGCCATTTTCTCCAGGTGAACTGATCTCTATCGGCTGGAGATCAGTTGTAATAGCAGGAGATCTCCAGCTACCACCTGGAGGTTGTCAACCCCAAAGCAAGAAGGGGGCAAACAGGGAGAAATCGCTGCCCCCTTCTTAAGAAAAGTTAACATGTCTGTGGAACTGTGTGCTTGGATATAGGCCATTTGGCCAAAGGTTATCACATTTCTCTCAACTGCATTGTTTCTCCCTCACGGAAACATAAATTTTCATTCAATTAAGAAACCTATCTTGAGATTTCATCCTTCTTTTCATATTGAAGGGGAAAATATTAATTTCAGTTGGTGGCAGCATATCAGTTATGGTGCTTTTGCCCAACATATAAACTTCCACCTAAAATCCGTCAACTTCTACAACTCTGGAACTAATCAAGATTGTCCTGAACGTCTGAACATAGGAAGTGACTCAGCAGGTACAAGAAGTGCAACCAATCTGGAGAAATAACGGTGTGTTATATATGGAAGCAAAGGGACCCCATTTGTTTCATCAGCTATTTCTAATCTTCTGTCCCAGGGACTTATCTCCACCCTTTCCTCCTCCCAGGAAGAAATCGTTTGATCATATGCAGGATTACATCAAAAGTAGTCTGACATTCTGCACGCAGGGACACTAAATCAGGATTTCCCCCTGCAGAGTTGCTATCACCTTTATGATTGAAATGTGACACCCCAAAAAAGAGAAGATTAATTCTCTCCACATGAATGGCTTCGATTACAAGGAAAGATACTGCACTGTGCAAAGTGTTCAGTCTTTTATTTAATAATTAGGGTATTTTACAGGTAGAGTCACACAGTCTTGGAATATGTTGTCTGTGCCCCCTTTCTGGATATCCTCTGAGTTCTTACCCTCATTTTAAAGCAACTCTTTTATCCTTTTGTTCATGGACATTTAAGGGTGGAAAATAGGGTTATCAACTTCCAGATGGAGCCTGAAGGTCTCCCAGAATGACAGCTGATCTCCAGGTAGAGTTGCCAGCTCTGGGTTGGGAAATACCTGGAGATTTTGGGGGTGGATCCTGAGGAGGGTGAGATTTGGAGAGGGGAGGGACTTCAATGTCATAGAGTCTAATGGCCAAAGTAGCCATTTTCTCCAGGTGAACTGATCTTGGTTGGCTGGAGATCAGTTGTAATAGCGGGAGATCTCCAACCACTACCTGGAGGTTGGCAACCCTAAAACAGAATGGTGGACTAGGTGGATGTTAGGCAAACAGGGGCAGACTGGGATGCCACAATGACCCTGGAAAAGCCCCCCCTCCCCCGGCCACTGACCTCACCCCTCAAGGGAAGGAGGGAGAAAGAGACAGCCTTCCTGCCAAGCGGGCCAGGTAGGGTTGCCAGCTCTGGGGCTGGGAAATACCTGGAGATTTTGGGGTCAGAGCCTGAGAAGGGCAGGGTTTGGGGAGGGGAGAGTGCTCAGTGGGGTCTAATGCCATAGAGTCCACTTTCCAAGACAGCCATTTTCTCCAGGGTAACTGATTTCTTTTTTTTCTTTTTGAAAATTTTATTGGTTTTTATAATATAAATTTTCCATGTTAACAAACAACAATATACGTAATATTAAAAACTAAATCATAGGTAATGTTATAATTGTTTAAGTGCTAAATAAAAATAAAAAATAAAGGAAAATTTATTGACTTCCCCATCACCTCCGTCCGCCTCTTAATAAAGTATTCTATCCCATCGTGATATGGTCTGATCTTAATTATTCTTATATCTCAATTAGGTTTCAATCACATTATAATATCAATATAATTGAATACGTTTCTTTATGTTAACAATGTCATCTAGATCAGATTAAAAGGTACTCTTCCATTTTCCCCAGTCCTAGTTCATATTCACAATATTTCATCCAAGCCTCCCATTCCCCCATAAATTGAACATTGTCTTTTTGATCAGGGTAACTGATTTCTTTCACCAGGAGATCAGTTGTAATATTGGGAGATCCCCAGCTGCTTACTGGAGGTTGGCAATCCTAAGACCAGGTGTGTCCTCTCCATTACTCTGCAAGACTCTGGTAGTTGGTTGTGCCAGGCATGGCCTCTGCCACCCTGCATAAGACCTGCATGCTACTTCTGTCTTGTACCCTGTCAGTCTACCTTGATATTGTCCACCCAAAGGAGGGAGGTAGAGGCATAGGGTTGCCAGGTCCCTCTTTGCCACTGGTGGGAGGTTTTTAGAGTGGAGCCTGAGGAGGGTGGGCTCTGAGGAGGAGAGGGACTCTAATTGCCGAAACCATTGCTGGCCATTTTCTCCATGGGAACTGATCTCTAATGGCTGGAGATCCGTTGTAATATAGCAGGAGATCTCTAGCTAGTACCTGGAGGTTGGCAACCCTATAGAGGCAGCCTGCCTGCTGAGCAGGATAGGTGCGGCCCTTGATGCGTGAGGCACGGGTGAGCTGGGTGTGACCACACCTGGGCTGGCCTAGCCCAGGTTGGGGGAGGCCACTTGGAAAAGTCTGGTATGCCCTATGGCCAAATTTCATAGAGTGATCCTAGTTCTAAACGGGTTCATAAGCAATAGGGGTGGAACCCCTTTCCCTGAAATGCTAGATGACTATCTGCAAGGATTTTATTTGATGTAGGACACATTCAGGGTTGCCAGCTCTGGGTTGGGAAATACCTGGAGATTTTGGGGGTGGGGTTTGGAGAGAGGAGGGACTTTGATGACATAGAGTCCAATTGCGAAAGTGGCCATTTTCTCCTGGGGAGCTGATCTCTATCAGCTGGAGATCAGTTGTAATCGCGGGGGATCTCCAGCCACCACCTGGAGTTTGACTATCCTGTGGTTGTGGCTCAGACCCCAGCAAGTGAAGAATCCTCAGGGGAAGAGCTGTGCCAGGAGGAACCAGCTTTCCTCGAACCTCAGCTGGCTGAGAGCGCATTGCAATCCTACCCACAGCAGGGGGAGAACAAGGTACAGCAAAAGGAATCTGAATTACAGACCAGCCCTGCTGGGGATTGCAGAATGGTTACTGAGATGCTTGACTGTGTTGATCCAGCTCCAGCTGCAACTCCTCAGATTATCAGCCCACCTAGCTCACCTGAACTAGTTCAGCAATGCAGACAGCATTGCAGGGTAGAACTATACACTAAAAGGCGCAGTGCCAGATTGGAAGCTGAGAGACGTCGCATGGAGAACTGAGTCTTCGAGGGATGAAGGCTGGCGGGGGGGTGGGTGTTTCACCATAAAGGCTGGTTTTGACAAGCCAGCCTTACAGACACAACTTTGCAAAAGAGCCTGAAACCTTTACTACTGATGCTCCTCTGCAATGACCCTTTGGAATTTTGATCCTTGGACCGGCCTGAGTGACTTTGACCCAGCGTGACGCTTTTGGCTCCTGTTTTCATCACCTGGTAGCCTCCCAGACAGCTTCTGTTCTGCTTTGATACCTTTCTAGGGCCTACAATCAGCCTCTCTATAACCTTACATGTCCAGCACACCTAGACACACACTTTCCATCATAAAATCCCCTCATTTAGTTAATTATTCTCACATTTCTACGGCGGAATCTCAGAACAAGGGGGTTGATTGTCTTTTCCCATTTCTGGTTTTAGTTATGCCATGTCATAACAACATGGTGTGTTTATTGGGGTGTGTGTGACATAGCTAGAAGAAAGGGTTCGTGCTGAACTATTTTAAGGCACAAGCTTTCTAGCTTGAAGTACATTTTTTGGTAAATGATGGCAGATAGATTTTATTTTTCTGAAAAAAAATGAAACAATTTACACCTGCTGGGATTTAAAAAGTCACATCGGTAGCTTCTTGACAACTGTCAAAAGGTTAAAAGATTTATTTTTAATATATATTGCAGTGCAGCACCAATACTAAGACTGTCAAGGCTGTTGGAATAAAATATTCCGTTCTCTCATTGGTGAGATGTCAGGTGGGTGAGTTTTTTTAAAAAACACCCACTCACCAATTGAGAAAAAAAGGTAAACTGGATGCGCTCAGTGAAGTTTAAGCAGTACTGAAATCCTTATGCACACACACACACAAAGTTAAACATTCATATTCACAAAAGCAATGAAATAACAGGAGTAAAGGTGAAAAAATAAGAGCTGTTGATGCTGGTATAGAAAAGTGTGTGTGTGTGTGCGTGCCGTCACAGCTGATTTATGGTGACTCAGTAGGGTTTTCAAGGCAAGAGATGTTCCAAGGAGGTTTGCCATTGCCTGCCTCTGCATGGGCTGAGAGAGTTCTGTAAGAACTGTGAGTGACCCGATGTCACCCCCGTAGGCTTCATGTGGAGGAGTGGGGAATCGGACCCAGTTCTCCAGATTAAATTCCACTGGTCTTAACCACTACATCATGTTGGCCCTCATAGAAACTTGGCAAGCATAATATCCATGACAGGACTTTATACCAGATTTTGCTAAATTTAAACATTCCTTATTCTTGGGGACGGGGATGACCCTTTGAATGTAAAAGTTTAAGTTGACCAAAGATTATTTCACTGTTCTATTGAACTCTTCTCTGAGTTGTGCAAGAACAAGAGCCAGTGTGGTGCAATGATTACAGTATCAGAGTAGCATCCGGGATACTCCAGGTTTGAATCCCCACTCTGCCATGGAAGCTTGCCAAGTAACCTTGGGCCAGGCACACACTCTCAGCCTAACCTACCAGTTCTCCACTGGGGCAATGTAATACAGAAAAACAGTTTAGTATGTAAAATGGCCATCTATATTAATTCAGAATTTGGACAGTTATAGATTTGGGAAGTACACCTGTTGAGGTATAACTGTTGGGGTTCTGGGTGCCACATAGGGTTTCCAGACCAGACCTGGCCTGACAACCAATGGAAGACCGGGGGGGGGGGCAGGGATAGCAGAAATGCCATGAGGTCACTTCCGGGGGGGGGGGGGACAGAAGTGATGTCACACCTCTCTAGGAATCTTCAATGACACTATGGTTTTACCACAGAGTTCCTCGTGATTCTTAGAGAGGCATGATGTCACTTCTTTTTTTCCTGGAAGTGATGTCATGCCATCAGCCCAAAGCCCTTTAAAAAAAAATATTAAACTCAGTGACACCAGGAAACAAGAAGCAGGGGTGCAAATTTCTCCCTCCCCCAGGTACTGGCAATCCTAGAGCTACCGATGGTGCACCACAACCATGACAACCCTGTGCTGTGACAGTAGATGTAGGGATACTGGCCTCGCTTTGCAACCCATAGCTGTGGCATGAACATACAAAAAAATAATTGGTCGGTAAGGAAACGTTAAGTCTAGATGCCAAGACCACATAAATCTTTGCAATAAATGCTCTTTGTGGACAGCTTTATCTGCAAGAGAAGGGAGATTAAAAAGACTGGTAAAAAGGGTTCCTTCTGCTATGCATGAAGGTATAATTGCTATAATATTAATAAATTTATTGTTTCCACCTGCAGCTTTAACTAGAGCCTCCATGGTAGCTCTGCAGCCAGAGACTTTCAACGGTGTAGCACGAAAGGCTTTTAGATCATATTTATCTCTGATTAGCCCCCTATGTTATAGCACCGTTTATCTCCATTTCATCATTCCCAGCTTCCCATGAACTTGGGTTTTAATCTTCTTAAAATACAACTTACGGCTTTCATTTGGATGATAGCTGAAGGGAGTTGCATTTTCTTTTTATTAAGTGCCATATTATGTTTCATTGTCTCTGAAGGCACAATCATTCTCTAGATATGGAGTGAGTGTAAGATGCAAAACAGAACGTGTGGCCCTTTGCCGTCCTTGTTAGGGCTGATCAAACCCTAGAGCAGATTTGTGGAGATGTGGGTTTGAATCAAGCAGTGCACAGATAGACAGCCCCCAGCAAGGATCCTTTAAAATGAAACAAACTAACAAAAAACCTTGATTCAAACTACTTACACATCCTAGGATACCCTCATTCACACACACTTGCCCCAAAGTTGAGGCTGTGCAATTTGACTGCTCCCAGGGTTGCCAGCTCCAGGTTGGGAAATCCCAGGAGATTTTGTGGTGCATTCTGGGGAGGGCAGAGTTTAGGGTCCTCAGCTAGATATAATGCCATAGAGTCCACCTTCAGCCAGACATAATGCCATTGAGTCCACCCTCCAAAACAGCCATTTTCTCCAGGTGAACTGATCTTGGTCATCTGGAGATCAATTGTAATTGTGGGAGATCTCTAGGGGTCATCTGGAGGCTGGCAACACTATCCTATTGACACCTCATAACAGAGAATATAGCTCCTATTCCCTTTGGAGGCAGATAGAAGAAAGAATATGGGTGTGTTCTGCTATTTCTATGGTGCCGCCTTCCAAAATCCTTCTCCACTTAACTTTTGAAGGTACCCCATGGACAGAATTTGCTTACTGGGCAATTTACTAAACCACCTAAAATTTATTTCACATTTTTGCAGATGAGGATAAAAGGTCCAATATTGCACCTGGAATTGGTCCCAGTAGTCGAGATGTATTTGAGAGATTGAAGCTATTTATTTCATATATTAGATACAATTATGCTAGACCTTTCCCTGAAGTCTGTCTGTGCCGTCATTATCTGGGAGAGTTATATATGCCTACATTCCAGTTATCTATAATAGAGCTATAATTTGATCGTAAGGGGAGAGATCGCATGCTGCGTCTATCAAACCTTGTTTAAATTTTGCTTCTTCTGTGATTTCCAAAGTGTGCCAGAGATCCTTAAAAAGTGTCCTACAACTGGACAAGGTCTTTGATGGAAATGGAAACTGAAAGGAAGATTTAGCAAATGGAAGATTTAACAAGGATAGCTGGCTCAGGGCTACGAGTGTGGTTGCCAACCTCCAGGTGGTGGCTGCAGATCTCCTGATATTACAAGTGATCTCCAGGTGACTGAGATCAGTTCACCTGGAGAAAATTGCCTCTTTGGAAGGTGGATTCCATGGGATTATCAACTTCCATACAAAATTATCAACTTAAAAATTAGCCTGCTATATTTGGTCAAACATTTAGCCAAGAGGCATGACCAGAGATGGCTCCGAGTGTCTGCCACGTAGAGTGACTTGCTTTTGAGCTCTGTCATCCCCAGCTGGGCCCAAGAGATTCAGGCAGGGCAGCAAACACAAGACGGAGTGAGCGACAAGCCGCTTGGGGCTTGTAGGTGAAGGAGCCCGGTCCAGTAATGCCCCGATCTGGCACTTTCCGGCCCTACGCAACTTTTGCAAGACTTAGCGGGGAAAGAACCAGAAGGGAGAGTGGGTACCGACCAAGCCCCAAGCAGGCAGCTGCCCAGATGACCCTCCCATGTGTGGGCAAGCAGGCAGGCATCCAACCGGTGGCACACTCGCCCACCTGGTGGCACAGGATGGTCTGTTGCACCAGCCGGGCATAGCGTTCCAGCCGCACACTGGAGTTGCTCCTTCTCCGAATGGTCAGGGCCAGATTCTACAGCTGGCTACTGCTACCTTTGTAATGCCTGTAATCATTATTGTATGCTTTTGTGTTCAGATTGCATAATTGCTCTTATGGAAAGGCTAGGCCTGAAGTATAAAAGCAGGTTTGAAATACTATGCATTCATGTGCACACACACATGAGGGCTTTGGGAAGGTGGCATCCAGGAGCCAGGAGTCAGTAAATCAGGCTGTTGGTGTCTGATACAACCTTCCACCAAGACATGGCCCAGAATTACCTACGGCCTAAGGAATGTTCCCTGCCCCAGATCATGTAACCAGCTAAGGTGCCGCCTCAATCCCCACTGATAGGCCTATGCTAATCCAAAGGTGTCCATTATTGGGTCTTTGTATGTCTATGCTCAATATTACGTGTATTGTACCACCCCTGACCAGAGGTTATAAAGGTTCTGACAACCCTTTGTTCTGGTGTGTGAGTTGCCCAGATTCTTTTGGGGCAAGCACACCCGACTGCATTTATTTTGGCCTTAATAAACAGATCGTTTAATCTTCCAACCTCTGACTGTATTATTTATTATTGGCTATTGAGTAATACAGGAGCACTTCTCCTTCTCCTGCAGGGATGAAATGAGGACACACTGGGTAAAAACCCTGCCCCCTTTAACCCCTCCATTGTTGCCACTTCCGCCCCCAACCCTCTTGTAGTACAGAGGGAATACGTTTCTCCACTGCCCAGGTGGGAAAGGGTTTACACAGTTTCTTGGGCGGTCCTAGCAGCTCCATAGCTAATGACTCTTCTGCAAGGGGGAAAGAAGGTTCGTTTTCTCAGCAAGACAAACTCACATCCGCCTTGAATAGAGGCTATTCCTGTCCGTGGGAGGGGGTGGATTGCCAGTCTTAGATCCTTCTGAGCTAGAGATCTGTCAGGACCCACTAAGGGCCAGACCAAATGATTCCAGGGGCCTGATGTTCCCCACCCCTGTATTAGGTGCTTTGGAACACAGGTTAATGCTGCTGCAGTCGTCTTGTTTATGGGCTTCCTAGTGGCACCTGGCTGGCCACTGTGTGAACAGACTGCTGGACTTGATGGACCTTGGTCTGATTCAGCATGGCCTTTCTTATGTTCTCCCAGATTTTCCAAAAGAGATGTAATTTTTTCCTTGTGTAAAAATAGATATGAAATGAGACCAAGGGACAGAGCATAAAAATAAATGGATAAGGGTGGTGCTTTTCAGAATGAGAATTTATTTAATGCCATAGCCAGAAAAGTTGTTTGCCTCAGGAAGACAGTTCAGGCATGTGTTTCAGCAAAGGTTAGGAAGCTCGATGAAGGATGGCTGGATGGTTTATTGATGGGAGTAGGGGAAACGCCACGCAAGGCTAGAGTACAGAACTTCTAGGGGAGAGCTCGATGAATATGATGGATTACTATTAAAGAGACAGAAATGCATCGCCCAAGCTAGTATAAGAAATGAAATGCCGCAAATTCTCTCTCTGGCCCCACTGGGAATAAAAAAGAAAATACACTCATATACAGACACGGGCAAAAAAGAAGATACATTATTCTTTGGTCTGAATTGTCAGCTTGTAGAATGAGTCTTTGCTCAAAATGTTCACTCGGCTGGCAACATGAATCAAAAGGAACTTTTGCCTGATAGAGCTTAGAGTTCCATAGGAGTGGATTTGTCTCAGCCAAGGCATAGAGCTCATATGTTTCATAAGAATAGATTACTCTTCAGGCTCTTGCCTGAGGAACATGACACTTCCTGAAAACATAATGGCCTTCATCTGATGAGAACAAATACATATATGCTCAAAAACAGATTTGTTTTAATGAACAAAATCCACCATATGTCCAACAGTTGAATGGCCATCTTGAAATCTGGATAGTGGATACTAAGCTTGCCAGCCCCTGATGGGAGTCAGGAATCCCTAGTACTCATTTCCTACTGCTTCTTGGAGCAGGAGAGGGATATTATTATTTTTAAAAAATGGCCATTAGGTCAATGGCATGATGTAATTTCCAGGAAAAAACCAGAAGTGATGTCAGTCCTCTCTACAAATTGCCGGAAACTCTATGGTTTTACCACAGAGTTTTAGGCGATTCTTAGAGAGGCATGATATCATTTCTGGGGTTTCCTGCAAGTGATGGCACATTGTCACAGATGGCCTCCCCCCATGACTCCCCCCCCCCTCCGGGTCTCCCACTAGTGGACCTAGACCTTTCCAGGGATCTCTCATTTCTGTGGCAAAATGAGGCAGTGTAATTAAGTGGTTGGTTTGGGGGGGGGGCAGCAAGCTTCACCTTGTCTGCCACCCCCAACTTCACTCCTAGGTCACCACAATTTCCACCCTTCCCAGGAGCCAGAGGAGCAATGATCTCTTCTCCATAGGGTTGTCAACCTCCAGGTAGTAGCTGGAGATCTCCTGCTATTAAAACTGATCTCCAGCCAACAGAGATCAGTTCACCTGGAGAAAATGGCTGCTTTGGCAATTGGACTCTAGGGCACTGAAGTCCCTCCCCTCCCCAAACCGTGCCCTCCTCAGGCTCCACCCCAAAAACCTTCCACTGGTTGCGAAGAGGGACTTGGCAACCCTACTTCTCCACCAGTCCTTGCAGCAAGGACCAACTCTACTTCTCCACCAGTCCTTGCAGCAAGCACCAAGCACTGCAGCATGAAGGTGCTCTATATGTCCTTTTTGAACTCTTGCAAGGTTCATTCCTCAAATGAGAGCCTGGCCACCATTTTGGTTGCCCTGAAGTCATTGCCAAAATGATGGCTGATCTCTCACAAGAGGAATGAATTTCCCAAGTTTTCAGGAAGCCTTATAGGGGATACATGACTTGCTGTGCTAGTTCTGCAGAGTCTTGAGGAAGTGAAGGGGCAAGAACCATTAGTTTCTTGGCCTCCCAGGGTCGGAATGCCAGCGGCACTGGCAGAAAAGTAGGGTTAAAGAAAGGCAGTAAGGTAGAAGCAATGGCAGTAAGAGGGCAGCAGTGCCCTCTTGCTTCTTTTTAGGTAATTAGTGCACAGACAAAGGCGATACCATCTCTCTTTCACAGGGGTTAAGTGTGGAAGGCCACTGAACCATAGCACAAGGTCCCTTTGTACATACCGCTTCCTGGGTCTCATTGAATTTAAGCTTTTATGCACATTGAGATCCATGAATAGGAGGGGGGAAATCCTCTTGTTACTTCTGTAGCAGCTACCACGCCCATTTTTAAACTTCAGATTTATTTTGCAAACACATTCCTCTATGATGTTGTAATAGCTTTGTGAAACACTGATGATGTTGACATACAGCAACACCCCCCATATGATACTCTACCACTTTTCAGTTCTGAAGCTGCATTCATACCTGACATTCTTCAGCTCCTCAGATTCAGAGTGCTAGATTGCAGTGAATAGGAGTAGACAAAAGAGTTGTGCAGTATTCAATACACAGTGTGACCTGCCCATTAAAAACTGCCCTTGAGGATCCTAGTGTTGGAGTGAGTGACTCAGACATTCAGGTGTGTGTGTGTGTGCTACAACACTTTAACTGTATATAAGTGTTATCTCCTTGAATGACATGTCTCTCTTTGCCTTAACCTGGGTGCTGCCCTCTGATCCCTCCTCACTCTGTGTGTCTTTATTCTTCCCATTCTCCATGTGGTTTTTAATGGAGTCACGCGTCTCTACAGGTCTCTCCTGTAGAAACAGTGCCCTCATACTTCCATACACATGATGCCGGATTAGCTGGCCACTTGTGACAGGGAAAGTGCTGTTTAGATCAGGTTTCTCTCTCTCCTTTTGATTACAACCTGAATGTGAACTGAATCGACTTGAATAAATGTAAGTTTTACTCTGCTAGATTAACCAAATATCCCAATACTTAGATCTCAGGTCTCATTCCTCATGATGGAGAGGGTTATTTTAAATGATAAGATTGTCAGAGGTATTTGGCACGACAGAGGCTTTTTGAAACACAACTTTTTTTAAAAAAAAGTTTTATTTGTCTCTTTTGTGGGATTTAAAAGTCGGGCTACCAAATCTTCAACAACAGGAAATGTAGATTGTAACAGAATAACAGAACTGAGAAAACTGAGATGGTTAAGTTCAAGTGATATATTGTACTTCCCAATGTATCTAGGTGTTTCACATACGAGTGTTTGAATCTTTAGTTACTACTGAGAGGGCTTTCTCTTGGCAGTCTCTGGTTTGTTTCTTACTAGGGTTGTCAACCTCCAGGTGGTGGCTAGAGATCTCCCGCTATTACAACTCCAGCTGATAGAGATCAGTTCCCCTGCAGGAAATGGCCGATTTGGCAACTGGACTCTATTGCATTGAAGTCCCTCCTTTCTCCAAACCCCATCTCCAGGTATTTCCCAACCCGGAACTGGCAACCCTATTTCTTACACTTAAGTTTCTTTTTCACTTAAGACTCTTCCTTTTACACAGTGGTTCTTTACTTGTAGGAGTTAGAAACATTAGCACACTTCTCCAGTTTCTCTCTTAAACTGGCCTAGGATCACCCATTTCACAAGAGCTATCTCCCATTACACTCTTAGGAATCACTCTATAAACTTCAGAGCTATTTTGACTAGGTATGGAAATGTAGTAAAATTCTTCTCACTAAGATGATGCAAACCACCAGCTTACTAACTGCTTGCATACAGCCTGTGAGAAATTGCATTATTGAATAGAACTTGGATGTTTTATTCACCCAAAGTGATGTAGGATCTAGTGTAACATGCTTCCAATGATATGAAGTTACATTACATGGTTTCCCTCTCCAGTTTAAAGGAAATCATTGTTACTGTGTGTAGACATAATGTTGGTCTTATCTACACTCTTTTGGCTTTCCTTGACATTTGCCAGATGTTTTACCTCAGTAAGGACTACAAAATTTAGTTCAGATTTCCCACAGCAGCTTCTACAGAGATGGTAATGAACATAAGAAGCTGCCTTGGGTTGTCTATGCATGGGAGTTTTACCTGAGACTTCTTGTTTTCTGGGCCCACACTTTCCTGTTGGGAGTCTATGTACCAGTAGTCTCCAAGCTCAAATTAGGATTTGAATCCCCACCCCCTGAAATGCTGCTTCATAATTGGCTGTAGCAAGAGAAAAGTTCCCTCCCCCCCAAACCCAATTGCTGCATAAAAAAGCATTTTAAGAACAAAACAAAAAAACAAAAAACGGAGCAATCTGAAAAGAAGGGGGAGGAGAAATCCAAGTTTCAGTTTGAAAAAGCCTTTATTTTGCTCAGAAAGGGCTCTGAGGAAGCAGGAAGCATTTGAATCCCCGTCTTTTTATATGCTGCTTTGTAATTGGCTGTGAGAGAAACCAAGCTTGCGTGTCCCGCACTTTGCCTTATGCATTGGAATTTCACCCGGGTTGAGCTCAGGGAAGAGGAAAAAATTGGGTTATCAGAGGAACAAGGTCCAGGATTTGTGAGGGCTGGCAGTGAGGTCATCTCTAATGCAAGGAAAACTCATGCATAACTGCAAGGAACAATGTGAGTAAAAGTACCCATGCATAAACAACCTTATCTATCTAGCTCTGTATTGTTTACTCTGACTAGCAACTGCTCTCCAAAGTCTCAGGCAGAGAAACATCTTTCTCAGAGCCTGCTACCCCTCTTCCTTTCACTGGGGATGCCAGGGGTTGAACCCCAAGCTTCCTCCATCCAATGCTGGTGCTCCACCACAAAGAAATGTCTTTATCATATAACCTAAAACTATAAAGTTGATGCAGTAATACATTTTAGAGCCACGTGACCTCAATATAGGCAGAAAGTGCCCCTAAATCTGCCCTAGAAATAACTCCCTAATATAGGAGAACAAATCAGTGTGATTTAGACGCTCCTCAAATACATAAACTACCTTTTCTATCTGTAATACCTCAAACATTACAGGCAGTTCAATCACTTACGGGGTCGAATAGAGGTGATTTGTGGGGTATCAATACTAGGCATTCGTATTTTACGTTTTACCAGGCTGCTGATTATAAACTCAAGGCCATCTCAATAATAATAATTTTGCAAGAGGCAATATGATTGAGCCTCTTTGAACTTGTGTTTTTTTAAAAAAACAAAAACAAAAACAGCAGGTTTGCAGGAAATAGATTTTTTTTAAAAAAAGAGAAGATCTTATATATAGTTATAGCACAGAGATTATTAAACAATATTTTAATAAAGAGGCTTGGGTGGGCAGCATGTTCATGGAATAATCTGTGTGCTTTTTCATAAAATGAACTTTCATCTCAACTGCCAACCATCCTGTTTATGCCACTAGTACTTTAGTTTGTAGGTAGTCTATATTATAATAAAATTACTCTGTGTGTCTGTGCATGTTTCTTCCTGGGGTTTCTCTTTACTACTTTCATACTGCATGAGCTATCTTTTTTGCTGTTTTTATTGAGTAGTATTTCCTCTTTTATTAGAATAATAAAGTAGACACACTGTATATACAAAAGCCATTAGAGCTATATATTAAACTGACATTCATTTTATTATTATTAAAATACCTTTATGGTTATTGCTATATTAGCAAGATATATAGACTAACCTTCTAATGGTTATTCTGGTATTAATAAGATCTATATAGCAATTGTACAATTCTTATTGCTAATTTAATAAGATATATACAGGAGACTTTTATAAGACTTAACAGTATTCAATATTTAACTGGCTCACAGAACCAGCTGTTACTATGCACAAAGTAACATGTGTTAATGAAACCCCCCCCACAAAATAACATAAAGGAAATATTTTAGAAATGAAATGATTCTTTGTATGCTTAAAATATTGGTGTAGTATATTCTTTGGTATATTACATCTGTTGAAGATTTCCTGGAAGCACAGTAGCCATGGAGTTGAAGGATAGAACAAAGACTCTGGGGAGAGAGCTGCATATACGGTTACCAACCTCAAGGTGTGGCAGGACTTTCTGGAATTACCTTTGATTTCTAGATTACAGAGATCCATTCTCCTGGAGGAAAGGCAACTTCCAAGGGCCAACTGTACAATATACAATAGAGTTTGGGAGAAATTGAAAGAACATGCTGACAGAGGAATATTCAGTTGAACTTTGGGGGAAGATCTTAATCTCTGTTTAGGCTCCTATGAAGAAAGTCATCCTTGATACCTCCTGCCTCCAGATAGTGGTGAAGAAGAGGAAGAGGAAGAAGAAGAGGAGGAGGAGGAGGAGGAGTGGGAACACCCAGCATTGTGTTCACTGGCAACTTTGAGGTCTAAAATAGGTGATGCTGGTGCAAGTGCTTTAGTGCTGCTTTTTTTTTTTAAAAAAAAAATTCTATTTCCTGCCATACCTGCTGGTTTGGGCTTTTTGTAACACCAGTTCAAAGAGGCTTTAGTCAGAAAACCCTGTTCACTGAACCCATGCAGAGTATGTTTTTCTTTACTTATGCTTGCCCTGGCTCAGGTAGAAAGGACCGGAGATAGTAGGCAGTTTCTCTGCAACTCATCGGAAGTGGGACAACACTGGCAGAGGAAGAGGAAACACTCCTTCCCTCCCTCTCTCTGCCACCTCCATTCCAACAGGCTACAACTATGAGTGGGGGAGTAGGGATTCCAGCCTCCAGGTGTAGGGCTGCTAACCTACATGTGGTGGCTGGAGATCCCCAGGTGACAAAGAACAGTTCCCCAGGAGAAAATGGCCACTTTGGAAGGTGGACTCTATGGCATTATACCCCAGTGAAGACACTCCCCTGCCCAAATCCCACCCTCCTGAGGCTGCACCAAAATCTACAGATATTTCACAGCCCGGATCAGGATACCCTACCCAGGTAGCAGGTGGGGATCCCCTGAAATTAAAACTCATCTCCATACTACAGAGTAGGGTTGCCAACTTCCAGGTACTAGTTGGAGATCTCCTGCTGTTACAACTGATCTCTAGCTGATAGAGATCAGTTCACCTGGAAAAAATGATGCTTTGACAATTGGACTCCATGGCATTAAAGTCCCTCCCCTCCCCACCTCAGGCTCCACCCCAAAAACCTCCCACCAGAGGCAAAGAGGGATCTGGCAACTCTACTACAGAGATAAGTTCCCCTGGAGAAAATGGATGTTTTGGAAAGTGGACTGTAGGGCATTGTACCCCCAAAGGTCCCTGTAATCCCCAGGCTCCTTCCCCAACCTGGATCTGGCAACCCTAACTAGGGCTGTTGAAAAACAAATTCGGGATAATTCGGCCCGTTTTGATCCAGGAAATGCTGAAGTCCGAACTCCCCCGCTTCGGTTCCGTGGAATTCGGCGCAAGTTTTGAGTTCGGGAACAAAATTTGGCCGAATAACCCGCCCCCCTTCCCGGGGCTCCCAGGAAAGCGGGTGGGTGGCTCTGCGAACTGCTCTGCGCTGCCTGGGCTGGCAGCACGGAGCAGTTTAAAGACCCCCGCCCCCCTTCCCGGGGCTCCTGGGAAACCGGGCGGTGGGTCTTTAAAGTGCTCTGCTCTGCCAGCCCAGGCAGCGCGGAGCAGTTTAAAGACCCACTGCTTGGTTTCCCGGGAGACCAGGGACCCAGTCTGTCTGGGCCTGAGCAGCCCCACCACCACAAACAGAACACAGGAGACGGGGAGGGATCCAAAGGGGCCCAGGAGCAACGGGGTAAACCTCCCCTTACCGGCAGGGTTTTCCTTCTCGGCAGGGAAGGAGGCAGCCCTCAAAGAAGCCCGGTCTGGCGGGCAGAACCCAGAGGAAGGGACCAGCCGACGCGACAATGCCGGAGGTCGGGGCCGACGGCAGGAAGAGAGCCCAGGAGAAGCCGAGGCCGGAACGCAGCCAAGCGGCGGGGAGTCGAGTGACCGCAGCGTCGCAATCAGCCTCAAAGGCAACTGCCCGCCGCCCAGCTGACAAGCGGGTGGGCGCATCCAGGATGGGGGCCTGACGGCGCAATAGTCCCACCACCCCTGCAATAGTCCCACCACCCAACTAGCAGGGAGTCCCAGGAAGGGGGTGGGGGGGCTTTGAACCCAGGCAGTGCGGAGCAGTTTAAAGACCCCCCTGCCCCCTTCCCGGGACTCCCTGCCAGCTGGGCGGCAGGGCTATTGCAGGGGCAACGGGCTGGGGTGCCGTCACACCCTCGTCCTGGATGCGCCCGCCTGCTTGTCAGCTGGGCGGTGGGGCGGTTGAGGCTGATTGCGACGCCGTGGTCGCTCGACTCCCCACCGCTTGGCTGCATTCCGGCTTCAGCTTCTCCTGGGCTCTCTTCCTGCCATTAGCCCAGCCCTCTGGCGGCGGCGCGTTGGCCGGTCCCTTCCTCTGGGTTCTGCCCGCCAGACCGGGCTTCTTTGAGGGCTGCCTCCTTCCCTGCCGCCGAGCCTGCCAAGAAGGAAAACCCTGCCGGTAAGGGGAGGTTTACCCCGTTGCTCCTGGGCCCCTTTGGATCCCTCCCCGTCTCCTGCGTTCTGTTTGTGGTGGTTAAAAGCTGTGGTTTGTAGTGGTGGACTCTAATCTAGTGAACTGGCTTGGTTTCCCCACTCCTACACAATAAGCCAACTGGGTGACCTTGGGCTAGTCACAGCGAGCTCTCTCAGCCCCACCTACCTCACAGGGTGTCTATTGTGAGGAGGGGAAGGGAAGGTGATTGTAAGCCGGTTTGATTCTTCCTTAAGTGGTAGAGAAAATTGGCATATAAAAACCAACTCTTCTACTACTACTAATTATAAAAAAACACATGTCAAACAAATATTCTAACCAAAGGAACTCTCTGCGAGGAGAAGGGGGAAAAGTCAAACAAATAATCAATATGATCCACTTACAGCAAGCGAGCGCTGTGGCATGACAGCCAGCATTATGCTGTTGAACTGGATGTCTACAAGTCCCAGAAGCCTCTGACACTTTGTTTAATTGGTCACTGAGTGGCTGTTTATTGAAGCAGCTTCTTTGCAATGTGTTGGCTGATGGCAGCCTTACAGTCCTGGGATAACTTTCTGTCAATTGGAAATGCAGGGCACACACACTGTGTTAATGGGATGCCCTAGGAGGAGGAGCCAACTTTGACCTGCTATCACCAGCTCTCTTCCTGTCTTATTACAACATAGTCAAGTCAAACAGACTAAACAACTGTTCCAAAATATTATTTTCCAACTGCTTGCTAATAATTTCAAAGGAAGTGATGAGGGTTGCCAGCTCCGGGTTAGGAAATACCTGGAGATTTTGGAGGCAGAGCCTGAGGAGTGCAGGGAGGGGAGGGACTTCAATGCCATAGAGTCCTATTGCCAAGTGGCCATTGGCTCCAGGGGAACTGATCTCTATCGGCTGGAGATCAGTTGTAATAGTGGGAGATCTGCCAACACCTGGAGGTTGGCAACCCTAGAAGTGATGGACACTGGCACCACAATGAATATTAAGTAGAGCAGTATTCATTGGATAGTTTATCTTCTGATTCACAATTTGCAGCCCCCCTCTTCCACCAAGTCTTGCTGTAGACCTGATCCTCTCTAAGAAATAATGTAGAAACCTGAAAGGGCAAGGAGAGAGAAAGATGGGGAAAGATGGAACCCTAACAAAATATGTTATTTCAAGATGCTTTGCTCTGCAGACTTGTTGGTTTAGGAGCTA
The DNA here is from genome assembly GCF_029931775.1 of Euleptes europaea. Taxonomy (NCBI): domain Eukaryota; kingdom Metazoa; phylum Chordata; class Lepidosauria; order Squamata; family Sphaerodactylidae; genus Euleptes; species Euleptes europaea. The sequence goes on along the minus strand of NC_079319.1, from coordinate 88,599,168 downwards.
TTTTAAGTATAACATCAAAATTTCATGTGGGGTGGTACTGTAAATATACCTGAATTTTACAACTCCAAAAGCATTTTAGATACATGAACTATTGAAAAAAAATGTTTCCAGGGTCTCCAAATACAATTCTGTATGCATACCATGCATACCTGAGATCCTGTACCAATACCAGCCACTGGTGGAGCAATAAAGGTCATTTCAGAAGATCTTTGAGTTTGTTAGGTGATGCTAGGGACTTCGGTGGAAGGTAGGAATGACCAAACTTAAGGGTTCAAACAGAGACTCCATACTGCATCTTGTTTTTCCTGCATGTAGGAATTTTGGGACTGGGGTAAAGGTTTACAAAGGATGATACAGTTAAGAAGGAGTTAAATGTTGGTGACAGGCCACCTGCCTCCTGGTGGCATCTATAGGGTTGCCAGGTCCCTCTTCGCCCCTGGTGGGAGATTTTTGGAGTGGAGCCTGAGGAGGATGGGATTTGGGGAGGGGAGGGACTTCCAATAGCCATAGTGTCCAATAGCCAAAGCGGCCATTTTCTCCAGGGGAACTGATTTCTATTGCCTGGAGATCAGTTGTAATAGCAGGAGATCTCCAGCCACCACCTGGAGATTGTCAACCCTAGGCATCTGGGAAGAAGCATCTGAGCTGTTATTAGGATTGCCAGTTCCCCCCTGGCTACAGGTGTGGGGATGGGGGTGGGTAGGGTTGCCAGATCCAGGTAGGGAAACTCATGGAGATTTGGAGGTGGAGCTTGGTGAGGACAGGGGCCTTAGTGGGGTCCAATGCTACAGAGTCCACCCTCCAGAGCATCCATTTTCTCCAGGGGAACTGATCTCTGTAGCCTGGAAATGAGCTGTAATTCTGGGGAGACCCCTGGTCCCACCTGGAGGCTGGCATCTCTAGTTGTTGTTAAGATGCCTGTTCTTGTTGGATTAGGGCCCTTAGGCTCAAATTCGATTATATATCAAGATGTTTGCCAATTACCAGGTGGTGGCTGAAAATATCTTGGGATTACAACTGATGTCCAGGCAATAGAGATCAGTTCACCCCCAAAACCGCCAAGTATTTCCAAACCCGGAACTGGCAACCCTATATATAAACAATCCTGTTTAGTTGCTTCACAATCAGCTGAGATTAGTTCTTTGTGGGACCTGGAGGAACTTCCTAAATTCCCATTATAAAAGGGATTTGCATCTTGGATTTCTGGGAACCAATCTCTGGGAATTATTACTGTATTTTTGGCTTTTTTTGCATTTTTTTTTTGTTTCTTTAGGAAGTCTACTGCCCATTGTAAACCTTTTCATTGCCTTTTGAGGAAAATTAATATACAAAGGACTTGTGTTAGGCTGATGCCTAGAAACCTCTACTAGATATAGCAACACAAAAGGAATTGTAAATGGTCTTTACCAGACAGAGAAATGTAAAATCGGTGGTAATAAGAAATAAATCATTCTGACAATATTCTGACAAATGATTAGAATGTAAGTAGCAGTAATGCCAAGGTCCTTTACATATTTTTGCAGTCAGAATGTCCTAGGTTTTTGTGCTTCAATGTGGCACATGTTAAACACTAGAAATTGTCATTCTTAGTTTTTTGGCAGCCGAGATTGTCAGCTTTCGCAATGGTATTGAGAAGGTGTGTTCTAGCACATATAAGTACTGGCTAGTGCTGAACCAAAAGGTGGGGTACTAGGAGGGTTGCCAACTCTGGGCTGGAAAATTCCTGGAGATTTGGGGGTGGAGCCTGAGAGAGTGAGGTTTGGGTAGGGGGGACCTTAGTGAGGTATACTGCCATAGAGTCCACTCTCCAAAGCTGACGTTTTCTCCAGGGGAACTGATCTCTGTCACTTGAAGATCAGTTGTCATTCCAGATCTTCAGGCCCCACTTGCAGGTGGGCAACCCTAGCTGCTGGTCCTCTTTGCCCCTCTTTGAATTGTTTGCCTCACTATTTTTGAATGGATGTGATCCTCTTTATGATTGCAATGATGCTTGATGCCATTATTTAGCACCCAGAGAACTACATCTGCTGTCCACCAGATCCACTGGGGCTCTAGATGTGCCCTTTGAAGAGTCACCCACTAGCCAGCTGATCAAGGACAGCTGGCCCTTTAAAGCAGCTGTCGGGCGGTTCTTCCTATGGGGTGGGAAAGCAGAGTGGCAGGTTACTCTGAACCCTTGAAGTAGGGTTGCCAACTTCAAGGTACTCGCTGGAGATCTCCTGCTAATACAACTGATCTCCAGCTGATAGAGATCAGTTCACTGGGAGAAAATGGCCACTTTGGCAATTGAACTCTATGGCATTGAAGTCCCTCCCCTCCCCAAACCCCACCCTCCCCAGGCTCCACCCCCAAAATCTCCCACCAGTGACAAAGAGGGACCTGGCAACCCTAGGCCTGACTCAGAGGGAGGAAGTTGTAAAGGACATTTATTTATATATTTTGCATCTTTATTTGGTGATTTTCTTTGGGAACACGGGGCTCAAAGCAGGTTACCAATGTCAAAGGCACATGTGCAGACAATACACCTCCCTCCTCCTTCTCCAGGCAATGATAGCAATGATGCTGGGGGGGGGGTAGTATTAGTGGGCCCAGTAGTGGAGGCTGGCAGCCATGCCAGGCTTGTCTGTAGCAGCGGGGATGGTGAAGAGTGGAAGAAGCTGCTGCAGGCCTAGTGATGGAGGCTAAGAGGCATGCCTGGCCTGGCATTGGTGGCAGTGATGTTGGATGAGAAAGAAACCACAGCAGCCCCAGTGATAGCAGCAGTAATGGATGGGAAAAAGCCATGGAAACCTGGTGATAGAGGCTGGGAGCCGCACCTGGCAGCAGCGATGACAGTGGTGTACCTTGGAGCCATGGTGGCCCTGAGGACAACAGCTATGACGGGGGGGGGGGAGAGAAGTTGCAGTGGGTCTGGTGACTGAGGTTGGGAACCATGCTGGTCCAGCAGCAGTGGTGGTGATTGGGGGGGGGGGCACAGCAGGCCCAGTTAGGGTTGCCAACCTCCAGGTACCAGCTGGAGATCTGCTATTACAACTGATATCCAGGCGATAGAGATCAGTTCACCTGGAGAAAATGGCCATTTTGGTAATTAGACTCTATGGCATTGAAGTCCCTCCCCTCTCCAAACCCCACCCTCCTCAGGCTGTGCCCCAAAATCTCCAGGTATTTTCCAACCCGGAACTGGCATTCTTCAAATATTGTCTAGCTGCAGCCTTGAAGAATAATATATATTATTCTTCAAGGCTGCAGCTAGACAATATTTTAGCTCTCTCTAAATTTAATTCCGTAGAAGCCAAAGTCTTAACGATGCAAAATCATAGAATCATAGAGTTGGAAGGGACCACCAGGGTCCTCTAGTCCAACCCCCTGTCCAATGCAGGAAATTAACAACTACCTCCCCCGCCACATCCCCAGTGACCCCAACCCTCCCCCTGCCATGCAGGATCCCACAATCAAAGCACTCCCGACAGATGGCCATCCAGCCTCTGCTTAAAGACCTCCAAAGACGGGGACTCCACCACCCTCCGAGGCAGTGCATTCCACCATCAAACAGCCTTCACCATCAGAAAGTTCTTCTTAATGTTTAGGTGGAATCACTTTTCTATTAGTTTAAATCCATTACTCCGTGTCCTAGTCTCTAGAGCAACAGAGAACAAGCTAGTTCCCTCATCAACATGACATCCCTTCAAATATTTAAACATGGCTATCATGTCTCCCCTCAACCTTCTCTTCTCCAGACTAAACAAACCCAACTCCCGAAGTCTCTCCTCATAGGGCATGGATTCCAGACCTTTGACCATTCTGGTCGCCCTCCTCCAGACACGCTCCAACTTGTCAACATCCTTCTTAAATTGTGGAGCCCAAAACTGGACACAGTATTCCAAGTGAGGTCTGACCAATGCAGAATACAGTGGTAGTATTACTTCCCTTGATCTAGACACAATACTCCTATTGTTGCAGCCCAGAAGGCCTTCTCAGCTGCCATATCACACTGCTGACTCATGTTCAGTTTGTGGTCCACTAAAACTCCCAGATCTCTTTCACATGTACAGTTGTCAAGCCAACTCTCTCCCATCCTGTACCTGTGCCTTATGTTGTTTCTGCCTAGGTGAAGTACCTTACACTTCTCCCTTATGAAATCCATTTTACTGTTTATGGCCCAGCTCTCCAATCTATCAAGGTAATTCTGAACTCTGAACCTATCCTACGGGGTATTAACTACCCCTCCTAACTTGGTGTCATCTTCAAATTTGATTAGCATGCTCTCTATCCCATCATCCAAGTCATTTATAAAAATATTAAATAGTACCGGTCCCAGGACAGCCCCCTGTGGCCTTCCACTGGTCACTCCTCTCCAGGATGAAGTTGTAGCATTAATGGGCACCCTTTGGGTTCGGTTGGTCAACCAATTTCCAATCCAATTACCAAAATATATTTGGTAAGAAAAGAAATGCTAATAAAACATAATAGAAATGTGTCTTAGAGGGTAGCCATGTTGGTTTGCAGTAAAACAGTTAGATTCAAGTCCAGTAGCACCTTAGAGACCAACAATATTTTCAGGGTATACTAGAGGTGGTCACTCATTTTAGCAATTAAATATGCATCGATGGGGTTTGGGGAAGGGAGAGACTTCAATGCCATAGAGTCCAATTGCCAAAGTGGCCATTTTCTCCAGGGGAACTGATCATCGGCTAGATATAATGCATACAGTCCACCCTCCAGAACAACCATCTTCTCCAGGAAAACTGATCTATGTCATCTGGAGGTGAGTTGTAATTCCAGGAGATATCCCAGGTGCTACCTGGAGCTTGGCAACCAGAAATTAAGTCTGCTAGACAGCATTTGTTATGGTGGGTGAACATGTCATACTTTTAATCAAATCTAGATGCAAGCCACTCTCCTAATTCCCAAGTTGTTGGTTTCTGAACCAATAGCCTTTTAAATATCGCTAGAGACTCCCCCATCAATATATAGAAATTCTATTCAGCTAGCTACGTGCATACTTCAATAAGAAACCACCAACCCACAGCTACAGAATCAGCAGGATGATTCACAGGCCCAGTACAAAGTGAACTGTATCTGGCATAATGTAAAAGAATTGCTTTTCTTTCTCTTTTAGAACACAGGATGAGACACAATAAGCTAACTGACCTGCTTCAGCTTCTATGCTTGGACAAATACATAAAATTAATCTTTTGACTAAACAGATTACAAATCTTCTTTTTTATTATAATCTACTAATTCAAAACATTATTTTCCCCCTGGGAGTTATTCATTCTGCTTGATAATAGAAGCCATTCTGTTTGCCCTGGGTTCCCCCCTTTTTTATTTTTGGGTGCATCGGATAACTTACATGTTTTGCCATTGTTATATATGCTGAGAAAAGTGCAGAGAGACAGATTTATGAAAAAAAAAAGATTGGAAATGACGAAATATGGACTAGGAAACAGAAGGGGGAGGCTGATTTATAGTAAAATATTGATTGAAAATGATGAAATGGGAGAAAGCGACTTATGGAAAAAGTTCTAGGCTTAACTGCCTTGACTTGATTTTTTTTTTTAATTTAGCAAGTCCTTTAAATCATTGAGGTATTTGCCTCAATCTAACCTCTGCTGTTGTACTGTACATTAGGAAATACTTAGAAGGCAAGAGTAGTCCAGGGATGCCAGGTGGGGTTGTGTATGTGCTAACCAATGAATTAATGTCCTCCAGAATGTCCTATCATTAACAGTCTCACTCAGGTCTAGCAAAGATGGCAGACTGATCAGCAGCTTTGCTTTGAGGCTCTCCCATTACTTTGCTTTTAATTCTTACTAACTCTTTTTTGTAAAGCTGTCAGAGCAACCCTCGGCTGTTCAGAACATTTAAGAGCTTCCGTGTGCCTGCTGTTTTGGCTTCATCCTCAACAGTAGCTACGGTAGGACTCTAATCTTATCTCCCTTAGTTGCTGAGTAATGCTGGCTCGGAGACATCTCATTATAGCCTCGTTATTTCATGGAGCTAACTTCGTCGGCCTCAAAAAAAATAACATTAAGAGATCATTTTTACTTAGGTTGGGTGCCCATTTGGGGTCTGGAGATTTGACTAATCCCAAATTTTACCACTGACAAGGAGATTTGTATGGAATTAGACAGAGTCTGCTATTAGTTGCTTTCTTCTGAAGGAATTACTGCAAACTGCAATCTACTGTAGAAGGTGAGAGTCGTCCAGGGATGCCAGGTAGGGTTGTGTATGTGCTGATTGCCATCAAGTTACTTCAGAGTCATGGCGACCCAATGAATCAATGTCCTCAAAAATGTCCTTTCATTAACAGCCTCACTCAGGTCTTGCAAACTGAGGATCGTGGCTTTCTTTATAGAGTCAATCCCTCTTGAGTTGGGTCTTCCTCTTTTCCTGCTGCCTTCAACAGGTGAGGTTGGAGACATAAAATTCTCCTGGTCCAAATTGCTCTGTGGATTCTGGGAACTCCACTTGCCTTTGTGATCTCACCTGCCCAATATTTGTGATCTCAGGACTTCAGAAACAGTAAGGAACCTCTCTAGGAATCTAGAATCATCACTCATTTTAACCCTTTCCTTGATGTGAAATCTTGACAAGTGGTCACCTGTCACAAAAGAGCACATTAAAGTCCAACATATTAGTTCCTGGTAAAGACCAGTATTGACGTACTCCAAGGATCCTTTGGCTCACACAAAACCAAAGCCATGAGAAAGTATCCTTTACATATCTTATGACTTCAAGACACCAGGACAACAAACAAGCTTTAGAGAGGCCCTCAATGATCATTTGGTCCCTGTCGCCACCTTGAACTGTCATGATGCCTATGCTACAGCCATAGAAAAGAGCAAGAGTCCAGTATCACCTTAAAGACTAACAAAATTTCTGGCTTCTGGGTATAAGCTTTTGTGAGTCACAGCTAACTTCTTCAGATACATCTAGAATGTGAGTCCATCTATCCTTCGGTGGTTCTGGAGAGCCGTTACAAAAAGGTACCAATGGCAGAGTGCATCTGTTCGTGTGGTACCAGCACATTGGAAACAATCGAACATCTCCTGTTGGGGTGTGGGTTCTATAAAGAAATTCGTGATAAGTATTTACAACCCCTGCTACAGAGACTTTCAGGTCTCTCAGACTGTGAGTTAGGGGTATTCTTCACGGTGGATTTTGCTTCGGTTTCGAATCGGAGCAAATAATAAACTGATTTAAATAGCTTTTTCATGGCAGTGCAGATTCTCCCCCCATCCCAATTTTTCACGGGAGAAACAGTGCACTTCTCTGCGCTGCTTACGTCTGCTGCCGCTCATGACTCACCGCTCCAAATCTGCCGTAACTTGGTATAGCTCAGGATGGGCTAGTTGGATGGTTCTGTTGTACCTGGTCATAACGAGTGCTGACCAGGCAACAGCAACTGGCCTTTAGATAGATAGATAGATAGATAGATAGATAGATAGATAGATAGATAGATAGATAGATAGATAGATAGATAGATAGATAGATAGATAGATAGATAGATAGATAGATAGATAGGAGAGAGAGAGAGAGAGAGAGAGAGAGATGGGTTTGTTTGTATCTGGTAGGTCTGTTTCAGGATGGAATTGCACAAAACAGGAGTCATCTCCAAGAAGACATTGCTTTCTGTAGAATACAATCTCACCTTTCTGTAGCAAGGCCTCATTACGTGATCCTGGCTCTTGGGAGGTAGCTTAAGATGTTCCTGCTCATCTGTTGTGCTGGGCCTTTAACTGTTAACAATAGCAATATACAGTGAGTTAACAGCTAAGCGTCTCCCAAACTTTAAGCTATAACATTTGAAGAACTCCATACAGCAACAATGATAACAACAATCATGAGAAGTGTGTTTGTGTGTAAAGTGCCAATATACCAATATACAGTGACCCCAGCAAGGGGCTTTCAAGGCAAGTGAGAAGCAGAGGTGGTTTTCCATTGTCTTCCTCTGCAGACTTTTCCTTGGTGGTCTCCCTTCCAAGTATTGACCCTGCTTAGCTTCCAAAATCTCATGAGATTGGCCTATACCACACTGACTTCCTTCTGATCATAAGACATGTTTACATTCAAAACAGGGATGCTCTTCTGGAAATGATAAATTAGATAGATGATGATGACGACAACAACAAATGTATTGGAGTAATAGACCAGAAAATATCATATAGTATTTGTATGCTACACTTCCAATAACCTAAAACTTTGAATTTCAAGAATTGCTAAAAAAAATAGATAAAATACAGATAAAATACTAATTAAGCAAAACAAAAACAAAAAACAACAACAACAAAGTGTAAAATTTGGAGTAGTATTTCTATACATTTTACAATTCCTTATCCTTTCTTCCTTATCCAGCAACCCCTTTCTTGCTCTGGGCTTTTACCACACAAGCACAAAATTTGGCCACTTGTTTCAAGATCATGTGATTTTTGCCAATTAATAACTATTCCAGCCATACTCGCTCCAAACTTATGGTAAATTTCACAATTTTGGGGTAAACAAGGTTAACCCTCAGCTCACTATAATATAGGCATCGGAAAAAATATCAGATATAGATATGGATATTTAAAGAAATCATAATAGTATAACATTAATTGTATGAACTATCCAATGATTGCTAAGAGTGACTGATCACTCCTATGTGAGGGGGGAAGCACAATGTGACTCCCCCCCCCCATGTTCCAAATCCATTCATCTCTGGCTCAAATGTTGGGACTCAATGGGTAAAGTATCGAAGAGCCAGAAATTTAGCCATCTCCCCATATGACTTTCACCCTCACCAAAGGAATTGGGGACTTGAGTCATTCGTGAGCGCAGCATTTGGTTTTGGAGTTTTACACAGATACTGCTGATCCACAGCCTCACAAGTCCAACCCCAGAGAGCCCTCGGATTCCAACCTTGTCATCATATAAAGTGGTGATTATTTGACAGGTTTGCCATTTGTCACTGAAACCGTAACAATTTGCAGTTGCTCTCAGTGGCATATGGACCCCTCTGCCAGCTTGCTACTGACACCCAGTGCCTAAGAGAACTGAACTAATGAATTGCTCAATTAGCTGCAGAATATGGACATACAGCCAATAAATCACTCACAGGGGTTTATATGTCCAGTAGTATTTCAGATATGAACATTTAACCTGGTTTATTGATCCGTACATTCTCTCTATATATATCTTTTTTTTTTAAAGGTTTCCTCTAATCTATTTAGTAAATGCCTCTGAGAAAACACCCTGAAAATATTTTCCCTGTATTCTGAAACATAATATTATATATAAGGTTTCCAGCCCACCCACCCCCCAGGCACTGGTGGGGAATGAGGGGGGGCTACAGTTGCCAGAGCCAGGTTAGGAAACTCCTCGAGATTTGGGGATGGAGCCTGGGAAGGACAGGGACCTTTTTGGGGTACAATGCCATAGAGTCCATCCTCCAAAGCATCCATTTTCTCCAGGGTCTGGGTATGAGCTGTAATCCTGGGAGATCTCCAGGTCCCACTTGGAGGCTGGCATCCCTAATAAATTATCAATGTGTGTGGATCCTATGTACAATTTAAGGAGCAAACTTTTCTATTTTACACTCTTCACTGTTTTTCAAACAGATTAATATTTCAAATACGATTTGTAAGCAAGCCAAGAGATTCAGAATTAATCTTTTAAAACAATGGCCAGGCTCCAAAACAAAACAAAAGCCTACTGTGTGCGAGCGGGAAAAATGTCCACTCATACACAAGTAGAAGGTTTTGCCTGTTGGAATATGCAACTTCAAGTTAGGGTTGCCAACCTCCAGGTACTAGCTGGAGATCTCCTGCTATTACAACTGATTTCCAGCCGATAGAGATCAGTTCGCCGCTTTCGCAATAGGACTCTATGGCATTGAAGTCTCTCCCAGCTACCTGAAACCAACTTCCGTTGGGATCGAACTCAGGTCGTGGGCAGAGCTCGGACTGCAGTACTGCAGCTTACCACCCTGCACCACAGGGCTTCTAGAGAGATAGCTTATACATGACTATAATTTATGTAACGATCAAAGAAGAAACATGTAACGAGTGAATTAGTCGATCCAACAAGTGTCTTTTATGTAAAGGCTCGGAAGATACAATTTGTAAGATCTTGCCCCCTCCCTTTCTCTCCCTTTCTTTTCTGCACCCATCAACCCTTCAATAAAATTTTGGAACAAAAAAAGAGTGGTCCATTATATTAGGCAACTCTAATGTTATGACAGGAGCTCCGTGGCGCAGAGTGGTAAGCTGCTGTACTGCAGTCAAAAGCACCGCTCACAACCTGAAATTGATCCCAATGGAAGTCGGTTTCAGGTAGCCGGCTCAAGGTTGACTCAGCCTTCCATCCTTTTGAGGTCGGTAAAATGAGTACCCAGTTTGCTGGGGGTAAAGGGAAGATGACTGGGGAAGGCCCTAGCAAACCACCCCATAAACATAGTCTGCCTAGTAAACATTGTGATGTGATGTCACCCCATAGGTCAGTAATAACCTGGTGCTTGCACAGGGGACTACTTTTACCTTTAATGTTATGACATGCTCTCCTTTCACACAGAGAAATGGTGGACCAAATTACCAGCTATTCACATGAATTGTGTGGTGCAAGTTTTGGGCTACTCACTTTCACATAAGAATCCATAACAGATGTTTGGAAGTTCTTCTACAGATACATCAATACAAAAAAGGCATTCTGTGATGGTACAAACTAGTCTGTCGACTTATAACCATCTGCTGACAGGCAAACCACTTATTTCAACAATATAGATACAATTTGTGCTAGAAACTGATTCCCCTCTCATTCTCTTTCCTGTAATATCAGAGCTCAGAGACACCCAATGAAACTGATGGTGAATAGATCCATGACGGACAAAAGAAAGTACTTCTTCTTTACACATGGGATAATTGAATTCTGGAATTCACTGCTAGCTGATGTACAGATTCCCATGAGCATTAGATGTCTTCAAAAAGGGATTAGAATTATACAGGGCAGGACTATCAATAGGGTTGCCACCTTCCAGGTAGTGGATGGAGATCACCTGCTATTACAACTGATCTCCAGATGATAGAGATCAGTTCCCCTGGAGAAAATGGCCACTTTGGCAATTGGACTCTATAGCATTGAAATCCCACCCCTCTCCAAACCCCACCCTCCTCAAGCTCCATCCCCAAAATCTCCAGTTAATTCCCAACCCAGAGCTGGCCATCCTGCCTACCTATCAATGGTAGGTTGATGACTAAACATGCCTCACATGCAGAGGCAATAAACGTCGAAATACCAGTCCTAGAAGGCAACAGTACCAGTGTTAGAAGGGAGGCAAAAGGCCTTGTTTTCAATGCCCTGTTTGTTAGTCCTCTAGGGCACCTGGTTGGCTACTGTGTATCCCCAAGATTTGCCCTGGAACAGGTCCTGTTGATTTCAGTCAGACTAATCCTAGTTGGGCTTGATGACAGTGACCTGTGATACTGATGTATGGCAGAGGCATAAATGGTAATTCTGTATAGATAATTTAGTTTTCAAGGGCTGTGCCCTTCTAGCTCTTATGTTCTCTAGCGGTGCATTAAAATCCTTGTTCTTGATAGCTTGATATTCTCTCAGGTTGATGTATGATGCCAGAATCATCTGTTAAATGCCAGTGGTTTTGTTTTCTACCTGAGAGGCCAGGTTAATTAAAGCAGGAGATCCTTTTCTGAATCTCTGTTTTTCAACATTATCCAAATGTTCCTGTCTCGTTTAGAGTTCAAAACTGGAAAAAGATAGATCCCACCCAAACCAGTACAGGCTGTAAATCAACCTCTTGTAATGTGAATGTTTTATAGCAGGCATTTGCAAACTAAAAAACCTTGACATTTATGCAGTAATACATGCATAATCTTTCTTTCTTATATGTCACATCCTTGAGATAAAAGTAATTTTGAAATACAAGGTCAGAGAAGTATCTGCCAATGTCTCATAGGGAAAGAGAGAATCAAAGTAAAAAAAAAAACCCTAGAGAGATCAATTTGAAGTTTTATCTAGTTTGAAACACATTTATTATCTGATGGCCATATTTAAAAGAGAGAAACTTTCCTGCTATATTACAAATATAAAATTAAGGTAGGTAGATTGCTTCTGCAAGTTAACGATTGCTGCTTGTTCACCGGCCAACTGAACAATCACACTTATTCTTGGGGGACTAGGAACGTCTCCTCGCTTTAACAAACAGGATCACCAGTCTCAGCAGGAAAGACACTGAACAAATTGTCAGCATGATTTACATACAAGTTGTCAACAGCATCTGGGTTGCTATGCAAAAGAATGATGGGCAACAGATGTTCCAGGAAATATTGCCATCTGCCCTCGGAATATACGTCCCCTGCGAAATAGTCTGTTTGAACGGCGACAGCAGAAGAGATAACTCTTCTGCAAAGACCGTCACCTTCTTGCAGCACGCAAGTAGGCAACACTTCATGCCACAGAGTCTCCTCCTAGTGTCATGGGACTAGGGTGGCCAGATGTTCGCACCAAACATGTTCAGCACGTGAGTGCACCATTTCCATAGTTGTAATTAGAAGTGAAGACAAGAGTCACTGGAAAAGACAATCATGCTAGGAAAAGCTGAAGGCAGCAGTAAAAGAGGAAGACCCAACAAGAGATGGATTGACTATTTAAACGAATTCACGGCCCTCAAGAGGAGCCCCATGGCACAGAGTGGTAAAGCTGCAGTACTGCAGTTGAAGCTCTGCCCACGACCTGAGTTCGATCCCAACGGAAGTTGGTTTCAGGTAGCCGGCTAAAGGTTGACACAGCCTTCCATCCTTCCGAGGTCGGTGAAATGTGTACCCAGCTTGCTGGGGGTAAAGGGAAGATGACTGGGGAAGGCACTGGCAAACCACCCCATAAACAAAATCTGCCTAGAAAATGTCGGGATGTGATGTCACCCCATGGGTCAGGAATGACCCGGTGCTTGCACAGGGGACCTTTACCTTTTTACGGCCCTCAAGACCTGAGCAAGGCTGTTAAAGATAGGACGTTTTGGAGGACATTGATTCATAGGGTCGCCATGAGTTGGAAGCCACTTGACGGCACTTAACATGCACACACACTTAGATGTGAACGGTGCCCCAAAACTCACCACCATCCAACTTTTCTCTATGAACATGACTGGTGGGCTGTGATTGGCTGGGTTTATATTAAGGAAGTTCAGCAATTCTTTACTTTTATTGCATATTAGGTTCTTTTTTCATGGGAAAAACTTAATGTTCTTTCATTATCCTTTTTAAAATTGAAGCTATTTGTGGCCCCAGGGCAAGGGTGGGAGCAAGGGTGCAGGGAGGATAGATCTCAAACACCACCACCACCACAATCAAGATTTATTTTGATACAAATTCAGCTCCAGAAGATTAACAAATGGTTAAAATAAAATAAAAGTAAACATGGATAATATGGCAAATGTAAGAAAGTAAACATTAATGAAGAAGAAGAAGAAGAGTTGGTTTTTATATGCCAATTTTCTCTACCTTTTAAGAAGAATCAAACTGGCTTACAATCTCCTTCCCTTCCTCCCCCCATAACATACACCTTGTGAGGTAGGAGAGGCTGAGAGAGCGCTAAGAGAAATGTGACTAGCTCAAGATCACCCAGCAGGCTTCATGTGGAGGAATGGAGAAACCAACCCAGTTCACCAGATTAGAGTCCGCCACTCATGTGTAGGAGTGATGAATCATACCCAGTTCTCCAGATTAGAGTCCACCGCTTTTTAACCACTGCACCATGCTGTCTCTCATGCAGCCACAAAGATCCATGTCCAGTGCATGATGCTGTGGCTCAGGACCCAGACTGAAGTGCGCTTACCTGCAGAAGCTGAAAAGAGAGAGAGAGAGTTATGGAAGGAGATTATCATGAGCAGAGTGAATATGTGCCCTAAAGGCATATTTTGAGAGATTGTTTGTTAAGAATATGGCTTCAATGTAGTAGTAGAATAAGTCCGTCAACCTCACCATTGATACCTGAAGTTGACGTTTACTGTGATAACAGCACAAAGAAGAAAATTAATGTTATAACTTATAAGACTATGATGGACAATCTAGGAAAAATAAAACCCTGACAAATAGTTAAAGATGAAGGAAAGAATATTCCATGGTTGTTATATCATCAAATAGTATCAAAATTGAGAGACCAAATGGTCAAAGGCAGCCAATTAAGAAGGAAGACGACTTTTGAACAATTAATCACTGGAGTCTCAAGACATTTATTTCCCTGTTAAAGAGACCCCACTGTTAGCCATTATCCCACGGGGGTCCCCAAAATCTCTGAAATTAGTGACCCAGCACATGGGCCTTTTCTGGCCTTTTCTGTGTGTTCATGTACATGACTGTTGTCCCAGAGGTAACTAAACACGTGCTCCAATTTTTTCCATACCAATGTAGCTTCTAACATGCACAGAGGGTTGGATCCAGTCAGATTTTTAATTCAATCACGCCTAATTCCCCTCCCTGCTATGGCCCCTATCCCACATGACTTTTGTCCATAGAGCTCTCATGATCTCCAACATAGCTTTTTAGGTGGTCAAAGAGAATCACCTCTTCCCTTTCTCAACAGTGGAAAATATGGTTAGATTCAACCCAGTTGCTCTATCTGTGTGAAAAATCCATTTCATATATCTGAGTAAATATCAACAAATGTTTTTGATGGAACCACTACTAATGAGCTTCAATGCTCAGATAAAGGGTTTCCATTTGTCAGCTATAATGAGAAAGATAGCATATACTAAAAATCATCTACTTTCAAAGGTGTAACACATTAATCAAATGATAGAAACTTCCACTGCTAGAAAAGCCATTATAGGAAGCTGGTTTATATTAAGGGTATACACATTCATTTCTTTTCTTTTTTGGTTCATAGTGTTTTTTAACTTAATTTGGTTTCATTACATTTGATATTAAAACTATTATTTTTGGTTATTCTGTTCAGTTTTCATTTCCATTGCTTCCAACTGGGAAAACAGTTCCATTCGTAATTTGAAATAATACATTCAGATCTTCAAGATCTGAGTTTGAGTTCTGAATTAGGGGGGGAAACTTTAAAATGTTTTGCCAAACACGTTTTATACTTGTGAATTTTATGTGCTCCTTCACCTTAAAGAAATAAATTACAGAACCTTTATCAGTTAAGGTGACCATTTTGGTTTTATAATATGTTGCCAATGCCCCTCTAAGCAGCGTAATACTCTTCTAAGCCTATTGAAGTCAATGAGGTTAGAAGGTTGCAACTCTGCTGAAGATTGTACTGTGTGTAGATAATGGTGTGGTGCAGGTGAAAAGACTTCCACCTGTGAAGAATGATTTTCCTGCTTCTCCACTCCTGTGGCAGCTCAAAATGCCCCCCCCCCCCCGGATTTTGGGGGCATTTCAGGTGGTTACAGCAAGGGGAAAGTAGAAAAACCATGATCTGTAAGTGGAAGTCCTTGCAGTTGCAAAACTGTTAGCCTGGATCCAAGTCAATAGTGTATGTAAACAGCTACAGTCACTCCATCATCATGTCTACATTTATAATTTTGATTTTGTGTGTGTATGTAAAGTGCCATCAAACAGCAGCTTACTTATTCCAACTCAGTAGAAGAGTTGGTTTTTATACTCTAATTTTCTCTACCTTTAATGAGTCTCAAGCCAGTTTACAATTGCCTTCCTTTCCTCTCCTCACAGCAGACACCTTGTAAGGTAGATGGGGCTGAGAGAGTTCTGAGAGAACTGTGACTGGCCCAAGCAGGCTACACCAAGCAGGTGTAGGAGTGGGGAAACAAACACAGTTCACCAAATTAGAGTCTGCAACTCATGTGGAGGAGAGTGTAATCAAACCCAGTTCCCCAGATTAGAGTCCACTGCTCTTAATCACACTACACCATGCGGGCTCTAACAGACTAACAAGAGACTATCAGAGGTGGTTTGCCTTTGCACCAGTAGATATTTTCCTTGCCTTTTATATGTTTCAGGTCTCTTCAGGTGTATACAGGGGAAATAGTGTTCCCAACCTCCATTTGGGGCCTGAAGATCTCCTGGAATTACAACTCATCTCCAGGTTATGGAGATCAGTTCCCCTGGAGAAAAGGGCTGCTTTTGAGGCTGGACTCTATGGCATTATACTTTGGTGAGGTCTCTCCACTCCTCAATCTCTGCTCTCCCCAGGCTCCACTCCAAAATGTCCAAGAAGTTCCCAACACAGAGATAGCAACCCTAAAGGATATGTAGTCAAAAAGGGCAAGAGTCCAGTAGCACCTTAAAGACTAACAAAAATATTTTCTGGTAGGGTATGAGCTTTTGTGAGCCACAGCTCACTTCTTCAGATACAGCTAGAATGTGAATCCATCGGTCTTTAAGTAGAGGAACAGTATGTAAATGTGAATAGCAGGCTTGATGGGATTAGGTGTGATATGCAGAAGAGTCTGTGATGTCCAGGGGAGAGATGGGTGTGGAGAAATCAGCATTGGTAATGGGCCATGAATGCAAGGTCTTTATTCAGCCCAGGTAAATGCATTGACTTTAGTTTGAATATCAACTGTAATTCAGCAGTTTCTCTTTCCAATCTCCCTTTAAAATCCCTTTGTAAGAGAACTGCTACTCTTAAATCTGCAACAGAATGTCCTGGAAGGTTGAAATGTTCACCCACTGGTTTTTGAATATTGTGGTTTCTGATGTCAGACTTATGTCCATTTAATCTTTGTCTCAGAGACTGACCTGTTTGTCCAATGTAGATAGTGGAAGGGCATTGCTGGCATGTGATGGCATAAATCACATTAGAAGATGAGCAGGAATATGAACCTGAGATAGTATGGCTGACATTGGTGGGTCCAGAGATGGTGTTCCTAGAATCTATATGAGGGCAAAGTTGGCACCTTGGTTTTTTGCAGGCCTTGGTGCCAGAGTCCATGTTCTTGTTAAGTAGTTTATCATCATGGGTGAGAAGTTGTTTTAGGTTAGCCGGCTGTCTGTAAGCAAGAAAGGGACACCCCCCCAGTGCTTCAGCGAGGGAAGTGTCACAATCCAGCATTGGTTGTAGGTCCTTAATAATACGTTGGACTGGATATGTAACATTGATACCTGCTGTTGTCAGGTTAGATAACAGGAAGCCTCTGGAATTTCCTGGCCTTGTACTTCTGATATTTGTTAGTCTATATCAACTATTTCCTCTAGCTGTTGTTCTTCATAATCTATAGGGTTACCAGGTCCCTCTTCACCACTGGTGGGAGGTTTTTGGAGCAGAGACTGAGGAGGGCTGGGGAGGGGAGGGACTTCATGCCATAGAGTCCAATTGCCAAAGTGGCCATTTTCTCCAGGTGAACTGATCTCTGTCAGCTTGAGATCAGTTGTAATAGCAGGAGATCTCCAGCTAGTACCTGGAGGCTGGCAACCTTAGTTGCCAACCTTCAGGTGGTGGCTGGAGAACTCCCGCTATTACAACTTATCTCCAGGCAACAGAGATCAGTTCATCTGGAGAAAATGGCTGCTTTGGAAGGTGTTATACCCCTTCTCTCCCCAAACCCCACCCTCCTCAGGCTCTACTCCCAAAATTTCCAGGTATTTCCTAACGAAGAGCTGGAAACCCTTACAATCTAATGCAGGTGTCCTTAAACTTGTTCAGCATGTGGTCCCTTTTGGAATCTTGGTAACAGGAAGTTGATTCCACTAGAAAATGTTTGCCATGGAGGGCAATCATAGAATGGCTACTATTGAATGATGTCGCCAGCCAATTGGGAAATTGCATGCCAAACTGTCTCCTGTTAAGGGAGATGCAATTCCGAATGGGTGCTCCCTGCAGACATGAAAGTGATGCCTCCTGGGTTCTTTGGAAATACCTCTTTCTCCAGTGAGAAGAAGGAAAGACAGGACAGGCTATTCACTTTGGGGGAGAAGCAAACGGGCATCAGGAAGTTATCTTCTCTTCCAGCTTTGGATTGGGAAATAGCTGGAGATTTTGGGGGTGGAGGGTGGTGTTTGGGGAGGGGAAGGACTTCAGTAGGGTATAATGCCACATCATCCACCTTCCAAAGCGGCTATTTTCTCTAGGTGAACTGATCTCTGTTGCCTGGAGGTTGGTTATAATCCCAGGAGATCTCCAGGCACCACCTGGAGGTTGGCAACCTTAGCAAGTGCCAGGGGCCTACTTATCTAGCAACTGAACTCAGACACCTTCCAGATCTAGATTTGTCCACAATACCTAGACTCTTGTATTTGAACCCCCATAAGAAAAGTAATCCACCAATGCACTGACCAGGCCCAGACTGGGTTGGCTGACAAATCGATGTCAGTAAAACAAAGGCATACATTAGTAGGGTTGCCAACCTCCAGGTGATGGCTGGAGATCTCCCACTATTGCAACTGATCTCCAGCTGAAGGAGATCAGTTCACCTGGAGAAAATGGCTGCTTTGGCATTTGGACTCTATAGCATTGAAGTCCCACCCCTCTCCAAACCCTGCCCTCCTCAGGCTCTGCCCCCAAAATCTCCAGGTATTTCCCAACCCGGAGCTGGCAACCTTATACATTAGCATGAGTGATATACTAGGTCAACTCACAGTTAAAATCTTGGTGCAGCTGGAAACATGAAGGTGAAGTTTGCTCGCATGAAATTCTACACTGCTAGTAACAGATCAAAGGCTACATGATGGGTGGAAGAAAGGTAGTTGCTGGTGATCGGTGTTGACTGATAGACAGATTTTCATTTTAAAACATGCAATTCAAAGATGCTAGAGAGGCCCGGAAAGTCACGAGAAGGTTTGATCTAATATGCCAAGCTCTGCTTCAAAGATGATTTCCCCCTCCTGGCAACTGAAGCAGGAGTTTCAGGATGATCCATCTGCCTCAGCAGAATGTACGAATTGGGTTAATTACCCCTTTTTCACCTCCTAGAGGGACAGTTCCTTTGGGGTGGGGGGAGTCTTACATGTTCCAAAATTCAGACCAAATTTGGGGGGGGGGCATGGAATCTCTAGTAAGGATTTCTTTTAAAGTCCTTAGCTGTCTATTTGGCCAAGGAAAGAAGCTGCTAAGTGACTAGATAGAATGGGAACAAAAATAAAATAAAATAAAAATAACTAATAAAAAAGAACACTAATTATAAACCTAAAATACTTGCAGAAAAACTGCTTATTTGAATTACCCAAGAGCTTTATCCCTGCATATTACATCAGTAATAGTCAACTGGGTAAGATTACACTCAGTGAAATATAGGTCAAGGGTAGGGTTGCCAACCTCCAGGTACTAGCTAGAGATCTCCTGCTATTGCAACTGATCTCCAGCCGATAGAGATCAGTTCCCCTGGAGAAAATGGCCACTTTGGCAATTGGACTCTATAGCATTGAAGTCCCTCCCCAAACCCCACCCTCCTCAGGCTCCGTCCTAAAAATCTCCAGGTATTTCCCAACCCGAAGCTGGCAACCCTAAATTGGGGGGAGGGGGAACCAGTAACCCAGAATACCAAATGAACATTCCCTATAAATTGGAAGTCGCATTTAAATGATAACTGACCACTGGAAACCAGAGGTCCTGACATAGTCTCCAGTTTCAATATATCGGTTGGTTCTTCAAGGACTGATAATAGTGGATGATGGCTTTTGACAGAGACAAAAACGGTGACAGTAAAGGCTGAAAGAAAAGAAACTCAAGAGTTCTCAAAACCCCAGCTGTAAAACCAAAAGTGACTCCCCCCCCTTACCCACCTCAATATCAAACTGCTTCTTGAAGCGGTTGCAAACTATGGTCCCATGTGGGAGCAGACCAGGTGGCCAGGGACAACATAGCCAGACAGAAAGACAGTGACTTGATTTACCAGCTAGATAAGTGGTTCCCAACCTTTTTTTGACCCGGGACCACTAGGACTTTTTTGTTCGGTGCAGGGACCCCAAGGCTCAAAATAAAAATTCAGACCATTTGAAAATAAACTTTAGCCATAACTGTTACTTAAACATTAAACTTAGAATAATATTTGAATATATCTTTTTATAATAGAGAACTTTTAATTGAAAATATTAATTTTTTATGGGCTTATAGCTTTGTTTCGCGGACCTCAATTTAGTTCTCGCGGACCCCTGGGGGTCCACGGACCCCTGGTTGGGAACCAGTGAGCTAGATCAATAACAAAAATCGTGGCCATTTATTTTAAAGCCAATATGTGGGATTCCTTAGTGCCGTTCTCTTTCAGCCTCCTTTCCTGTCAACAGGACGCAGCAATCTGTGCTGTGGGAAGCCTTCTCCCACCCATTTTCATGGAGTCCAGCTGTCAGGTTCTTAGCCGTCAGGTTCTCTCTTCCTCTTTTTCTCCACACGCTCACCCTTCTGACTCCAGAAGTTGTCTTAATGGTCTCCCTCATACCCTCGTGGCTGTTGTCTCTCAAGGCCCTGCACCGCGTAGCCTTTCAGAGCTCTGCATGCTCCTTGAGGCTTCTCTCCCCAAGCAAAATGGACCTTACATTTTTTTTGGGGGGAACTAGGGAAAAGAAAAGCTTGAGAATGTCGGCAAAGTATATTAGGTCCTTCACTATTCTCACACGATGGAACAATAATCCCTGGCCGGGTGAGTCTGTGACCGACTCCAGAGGTGGTGCCAACGTTGTTCCCTTACACGCGTTAGCTGACAGAGCCGCTTTGCACAGGGATGAAGGAAGGCTAAAAGTCAGGGTACTCAGAACGAAATCCCTGAACCAAAGGTTTACACCGAAATTGCTGTTTCAGGCCATTACCATGATGTTCTGGAATGGTATTAGGAATTCGGGATTCTTAGTGAAACAAAGCTACCCCCCCCCAAAGAAATCCAGATAGGTTTTGGTTTTTTTATGTTTTTTTTATGCCCTGGCCAGTTGGAGCTCTCCTGCTCAGCTGCTGCTTGGCCACCATCTTGGAAATCAGTGGAGAAGCCTGTGCCAAAAGGCATCCACTTTGGGGGTCTGTAAAATTGAGTCTCTTGGTCCAATTCACTTGAAACTCAGGGGGTCTTTCGATTAGAGGGAGGAGTGTGTCCTGTTCAAATGTGGTGCCATTAGCTTTATAAACAGCTGCTCCGGACATTATATACATTCCCCTTTGGAAATAATGGTCCCTAACTCTGATGGGAACCACACAGATGGGAACCCTGAAACTGTAATGGCCTACCCAAAAATAAGCAGTCAAGGTTTTTTTTTTTTTTTTAAAAAACAACCTCTCCCCTGAAGCTTAGATCCAAAATTGTAGCTTTTTTTTTTGGCAAAGTACTAAAAAGCCCTTTGTTGGTATCAAAGAAGAAAGCAGATGACATGCTTCATAAGAAGCACCCAAATTCTTATCTGCCAGCTTTCATTTATGAATTTTGGCAGCGTGTAACATTTGCTTACATTAGGAATCAAGTGTCACTGTCTCAAAATTTCTTCTCAGGTCATAATCCTTTCTGGTATATGCTGGAACACTGCAATGGCCAGAGACCCTGGGAAATGTAGTTTTTCCAGGGCTTCTGAGTCCTTATTGTGTACTGCAGATGCCTAAGAAACAACGTATCTCTGGGCTCCGTGCTCATTTCCCAAGGCCTGACATGCTTGCTGAGATATTGTTATTGCAGCATTCAAGAAAGAAGCCCTCACTTAGGGTTACCAACCTCCAGGTGGCGGCTGGAGATCTCCTGCTATTACAAGTGATCTCCAGGTGACCGATATCAGTTACCTGGAGAAAATGGCTGCTTTAGAAGGTGGACGGTATGACATTATACCTCACTGAAGTCCCTCCCCTCTGCAAATCCTGCCTTCCTCATGCTCCACTCTCAAAATCTCTGGGTATTTCCCAACCCAAAGCTGGCAACCCTATACTCACTACTTCCTAGCTACCACTTTACCACTGGTACTGCCCAAGTCAGATGAGTAAGAAGGGAATACATGAAGCTGCCTCATACTGAATCAGACAATTGATCTATCAAGGTCCTTATTGTCTACTCAGACTGGCAAATGCTCTCCTGGGTCTGAGGAAAAAGCCTTGGAGATGCCAGTGATTGAATGTGGAACCTTCTGCATAAGAAGCCTGATTTTTGCCAGGGAGGGCAAGTCAAAGTCAAAAATATAAATAAATGAAATATATAAGAAGCAGATACTCTACTACTGAGCTACAGCCGTTACTGGGCAGTATACAAAGATTTGTGGGGGAAGGTTGTAGGATTCTGACTCTGTTAGTTTCTCTGTTATTTCTTTAGTAGTGCAACAGGGTTTAAACTTTGAAACAAGGCTCATAATAAACAGAGCTACCTGAGGAAATAGCTCAGTTTTTCAAGCCCAGTTCTAAACTGAGTTGAGAAGAACTTATGCATTGGTATCAATAAGGCCAATGCCTTTTGGACAGATGCTATGCTAGTTCTGGGAGGCATGTGGAAAGCTCATGGAGATCAGTCTGAGCCCTCAACTTGGCAATTGTTTCTCCTAAGAGTACCTTCTTGCCTTATGATTAACTTTAGAGACTTCAAATTAGAGCAAAGATGTTTCATTGCGTGTGTAAAGTGCTTTCAAGTTGCAGCCAACTTATGACAACCCCATAGGGTTTTCGAGACAAGAGACTAACAGAGCTGGTTTGCCATTGCCTTCCTCTGCATAGTGACCCTGGTATTCCTTGGTGGTCTCCCATCCAAATACTAACCAGGGCTGACCCTGCTTAGTTTCTGAGATCTGATGAGATCAGGCTAGCCTGGGCCATCCAGGTCAAGGCAGATGTTTCCTTAGTTAAAAAAAACAAACAAAACTGGTATTTATAGATGGTAACCAGTACAAAAGGAGCCCCGTGGTGCAGAGTGGTAAGATGCAGTACTGCAGTCCAAGCTCTGCTCACAACCTGAGTTCGATCCTGATGGAAGTCGGGTTCAGGTAGCCGGCTCAAGGCTGATTCAGCCTTCCATCCTTCCAAGGTCGGTGAAATGAGTACCCAGCTTGCTGGGGGTAAAGGGAAGATGACTGGGGAAGGCACTGGCAAACCACCCCGCAAACAAAGTCTGCCTTGGAAACGTCGGGATGTGACGTCACTCCATGGGTCAGGAATGACCCGGTGCTTGCACAGGGGACCTTTACCTTATATTTACAAAAAGTGAAGTTTGCATTTGCTGCTTTTTCTCTGAATATCAAAAGCACCCCAGTGGAAGAACCAGGGTGTGCAGCAATAAAATCTAACAGCACTCATAATATGTGGCTTTAGATTGTCAGGGAAAAGCCTGACATGGAAGTGTGGTGTAACCTGCAGGCACACTGGATCCAATGAAAGGTCTCAATGAATAATTTACCTGCCGATTGCATGGCAGTTTTTGAATTCTTTATGGATGAAATCCATCACCTGAAATACTCCTTCTCATTCGAAACATTCACTTCAAAAGGAATTGAAGTCCAACCAAGCCCAGGGTGGGGAAAGGAAAACTCCCTGTTAAAGGGTGGCTGAGGTCCAATAAAGAACAATTTTAGTTGAAAGTGCTGTGTATTTGTTGTCGGGAATTAGCTTAGACACTATGCTTAGCAAGAGAGAGTGGTATAGAATCTTGTATCCAATTTTTATGGGTTGAGCACACCAGTGAAAATACCCTTTAAATAAGATAATTTTACGGAGTTTTATTGAAAAAGTAATTTTATGCATACACACATGGAACACCTGAATCACACACCCAAAACACACAAGAGCCTAAAAAATGAGAGAAAACAGAGGGTAAACACAAGGATATGAAGTTGCTGAAGGGCGATATTTACTGGTTCTTGTAGGTTATCTGGGCTGTGTGACCGTGGTCTTGGTATTTTCTTTTCTGACGTTTCGCCAGCAGTTGTGGCAGGCATCTTCAGAGGAGTAACACTGAAGGACACTTTATTTTTGGCTTTTTTTGCATTTTTTTTTTGTTTCTTTAGGAAACAAGTCTTAAGTCTACTTCCCATTTTAAACCTTTTCATTGCCTTTTGAGGAAAATTAATATACAAAGGACTTGTGTTAGGCTGATGCCTAGAAACCTCTACTAGGTATAACAACACAAAAGGAACTGTAAATGGTCTTTACCAGACAGAGAAATGTAAAATCAGTGGTAATAAGAAATAAATCATTCTGACAATATTGTCGAAGGCTTTCATGGTCAGAGTTCATTGGTTCTTGTAGGTTATCCGGGCTGTGTAACCGTGGTCTTGGTATTTTCTTTCCTGACGTTTCGCCAGCAGCTGTGGCAGGCATCTTCAGAGGAGTAACACTGAGAGACACTGTCCTTCAGTGTTACTCCTCTGAAGATGCCTGCCACAGCTGCTGGCGAAACGTCAGGAAAGAAAATACCAAGACCACGGTCACACAGCCCGGATAACCTACAAGAACCAATGAACTCTGACCGTGAAAGCCTTCGGCGATATTTACCTTTCTAAGAGTAGCAATGTCCAAAGGATAGCAGCTCTGAGTAGAGAAACAACCAGCATCCCTCGGAAGTAAAGTGAGAAAGGTTGCACACGCAAGTACAGGGTGTTGCATTTGGACCCAAGAAGAAACATGCACACACTTTGAATTATGACAGAGGCAGTATTTACACCCCAAAACGGGTCCTGAGACAGTATGCTCACTGGCAACACAAAAGGTTTTGCCAGGGACAAAAAGTTTAATTACTCTTTAAGTAGTTCAGATATTAAAGTATGAAAAGACATGAGGTAAAAGAACGGAGAAGAATCCCTTAGTTTGCTTGATTAAGTACCAGTAGTGACATCAGTATAGAATTTTAGATATAAGAAAATATCTTAGGAGTTCTCCCAGGAAGGGAGGAGAGGAGATAGCTGGTTTAAATAACTCTGCAATAAGATAGAGCTGGAGGGTGAATTAGATATGCAGAACAGACTGGTCGGAGATCAAATAATAGTTTCAATTGCTGATAGGATTAAGGTACTAGCTATCAGTTTGCTAAGTGCCTGCTTGGAGTGCTTAATTAGGTATGCGAGGGAGGCTGGGTACTCCCTATTGTCTTTCAGCCTACCCCACCACAGGGATAGAGGAAATGCAAACAACCCATCTCTGTCTTACAGCAACCAAAACCTTTACACAGGTCCCAAGATGGCTTCCCCAGCCCTGGAAACTTTGGTTCATCTTGGAAGAGCAGTGCCCTGCTATTCCCCGTTAGCTCTGGTCCCATATGCCACTATGACATACCGGGGTGGTGAGACAGATAGGGGGCCAACAATGGGGACATAAATATTTGGTATAGTTAAGTCATTCCCAAGGGCCAGTCTGCCTTCCCTTCTCATCTGGTTTTGGTCCCACCTCGCTTTCCCCTGCCACTTACTTCCCTGCTCTCTAAATATCTTCCATCTGCCATCTTTAAGACCGTGTATATCAATAAACCTGAACCAAAAATCAATTTCAGTAAATTTCAGGTTCAGATTTTCCAAATTCCAAAACCTTGGGGGAAAGCCAAAGTCGAATTGGTCATTTCCGAAAAAAGGGTAATTATCCGGCTTTTTTGGGTTCTCTCCAAGCTTTGTAAAGCTTCGGGGGGGGGGGCATATTTTGAGGTAGAGCCCCCAAACATGCAGGGGAGCTTGCAAAGACTCTCCTTGCAAGAACCCCTAAGTTTGGTGAAGATTGGGTCAAGGATCTGCAGTTATGGGGTCTGGAAGAGGTTGCCCCTTCCCGCGTCCATTCAGAAACATTGGAAGGTAAAAGATTGCCTGTTCGCTAATGCTTGTCTATGGAGGAAGGAGGGGGTGACCTCTCCAGATCCCATAACCCCCTGACCCAATCTTCACCAAACTTTGGGGTTTCTGCAAGGAGAGTCCCTGAAAGCTACCCTGAAAATTTGGGACATCTACCCCCAAAAATGCCCCCAAAGGAGTTTCGCAAATATCCCCTTGGTTTTCTATTATGGGAATTTTCCATTAGCTGACTTCTGCAGGATTGCGTCTATGTTGTGATCTTTGTATCTACTTCTCCAACTCCAGCAACTGATGCTCATTTGTGATTCTACACATTAGCTGTTCTGGATGTGGCTATTTTGTGTAAGCTTGACCATCAAAGTCTCTTTCCATAGTGTAAACTATGTTAATGGCTAGATGTGGAGATATGTCTGAGGGGAATGTGAGGGTTGGAGTGAGGGCTGAATTGACAGCCAGTTGGATATAGCCCTTTTCCCTTTTATTATTAAGCTCACATAAAACCAATACATCACAGGAGATCAAACAGACAAACCCATATATCATGATAGAACAACAACAACAAAAATATACCAAATCAATAAAAGACATATATCTCATAATGTCTACAACACATTAAAAAGTAAGATATAACAATCAACCTTCTCTTAAAATCACAAAATAGTATTCATTTTAACAATGTTTTAGGGAGATCACTATTGTCAGATATTTTGCAACAAATCAGGATATTTGTGGATCATGATCTGCTAATAAAAATGATACCACCCAGGGTTTGACAGGGAGCTAGTATCTTGACAAAATAGGAAAAATCTGGAGAACTTTGGGAGCAGACCATTGGTCACAAAAAACAAAACATGGTCTACAGTTTCTAATGCACCATATACATAATCACAAAAATGTTCTGAGAATGTGAGGGGCTGTGGCTCAGTGGTAGAGCATCTGCTGGGCATGCAGAAGGTCCCAGGTTCAATCCCCGGCATCTCCAGTTAAAGGGACTAGGCAAGTAGGTGATGTGAAAGGCCTCTGCATGAGACCCTGGAGAGCCACTGCTGGTCTGAGTGACTTTGATGGACCAAGGGTCTGATTCAGTATAAGACTTAGACAGGTTCATGTGTTCATGTCTGAGTCAAAGTCCTTGTATTGTCACGAGGCCTTTGTAACATATAAGTTGACCCTTAGATGAAAGCTGCATATTCTCTATAGAGGGTACATTATGTTTTTCTCCTCTTAGCCTGTCATCGTTGTCTTTCCCCTTCATTCCAGCAAAATGGTTTGGAGGGAGAAGATAGTAAAAAAATACAAAGCAAACAAGTGGGCGGGTAGAACCTTATTATATACACACCATCTTTCGGCACAGCCAGCCTCTTAAAGCGTTCTTAATCATCTAACTAACTTCTACACATTCATTAATCAATTTAAACAACTTGAGACAGCGCAAATGCTAGCAATGACAGATGGAGAATCAAAATGGCCACCTATGAATTGAACTGTGTTCTATTTTTAATCTGAAATCAATCAGCTGGTAATTGAGTTAATTACACTGATGGATGCAGCTCACTTTATTGCTGGATCCCCTTGTTTACTTGATTTTCTCATTCACCCCTTAGACACATTCTCTGTTAAATTAACACAGATGAAGGTATACAGGAAAACAAATAGCTTAGTGGAATTATGTACATATTTTTAATGAAATTCTCTAGTCTGGTATTCCAGCATTTTCAGTGACCTAATCTAGGCAACAAAGTCAGAGATAAACTACAAGCCAAAACCCCGAGGACTATTGATATACAGCCAGATCCATAACAAGCTTTCACGATGTAAAATACATATACAGTGAAAGTTTGAATGTAAGTTCTCTGGTGAACTCAAAACAGAAGATAAGAAGGTTTATTTCCATTTCAATCTGTGCTGGCAGAGAAGAAAACAAGAATTTTATTTTAAAAAGACATATCCTGCAAGAATGGTTTTTACTGCTCATGACAATATTTACCAATTGGATAAACATGCATTCATGAAAAGAAAAGTGAAATGAATGGCAAAATAAATAAAAAAATTACTGACCTAAATCAGATCTTTAAAAACATTTCATGATGTTTCCATATAGTAGAAATATCAGTTTGGGGAACTAAGTACAAAAAAAAGGCATATACCTCACATAATTCAGTGTATGTGTAATTTATAAATCTCTATTATTCTAGGAAGTTAAATATCTCTCTGCTCAGCAAAGTTTGAAGTATTTGTCCAGCCTCTGGATCTTTCTTTGAACTTTTGGCTCTTCCTCCAGAGGAAAAGCCACTTCAGCTGGGTGAAGTCTCCTTAGACAGGACGAAGTCTTCAAACTTAGAAGAAGAGTTGGTTTTTATATGCCAATTTTCTCTACCTTTTCAGGAGAATCAAACCAGCTTACAATCTCCTTCCCTTCCTCTCCCCACAACAGACACCTTGTGAGGTAGGTGAGGCTGAGAGAGTTCGGAAAGAACTGTGACTGGCCCAAGGTCACCCAGCTGGCGTCATGTGTAGGAGTGGGGAAACCAACCCAGTTCCCCAGATTAGAGTCCATTGCTCCTAACCCCTACACTACGCTGGCTCTCAGTTGCATGGAGTGGTGGGGTACAGTTATTGATGTGTTGAATCAGCCCAAGAGCCAGATAGACAGATAGATAGATAGATAGATAGATAGATAGATAGATAGATAGATAGATAGATGATAGATAGATAGATAGATAGATAGAGTCATGCTTCTTCAGAGAATGGGCACAGCCTTCAGATCCCATTGATTACAGTGAGACACTGTTAGGCCTACAGAAGTAAAAGAAAAATAACTTTAAAATGTGAGGGGAACACTATTTCCTCCTTTTCTATGCGTCTAAAAATTGCCATGGGAAAACGAGAAATTCTGAGAAAAATTGAATTAACTTCTGATGAACTGTTTTCTTTCAGAATGATGGATGAAGTACTTTTTTAAAAAAAGTTTATTATATGTTTTGATTTGTTTAGACATTCTACACATTATGGCAGCCTTCCCACATCCTCCCCCAATTTCCCTTGCATGTCCCCCCCCCAAAAAAATAAGCAGATTTTGGATACCTATGATTAAAACATTAAGGAAATAGTTTGGTAAGTAAAAAAGGGAGAATAATGGAGAAAATAAATTACTGACTAAATAAAGAATAAAAAGCAAAGGGAAAATTATTGGTAATAAGAGCCAGCATGGTGTAGTGGTTAAGAGCGGTGGTTTGGAGTGGTGGACTCTAATCAGTAGAACCAGGTTTAATTCCCCACTCCTCCACATGAGCAGTGGACGCTAATCTGGTGAACTGGGTTGCTTTTGCCATTCCTACACATGAAGCCAGCTGGGTGACCTTGGGCTAGTCACAGCTCTCTTAAGCTTACCTACCTCACAAGGGGCCTGTCGTGGGGAGAGGAAGGTAAGGTGATTGTAAGCTGGTTTGATTCTTCCTTAAGTGTTAGATAAAGTTGGCATATAAACACCAACTCTTCTTCTTCATCGTCATCTAAAGTCTTAGTCATGATGCTGTGGTGGGTGACCATGCTCATTCTTTTTTTAATGAAAGGTGTTGAAATACAGTTAGCAACCATTTACTCCTTCAGATTGCTTTGTAATAACCTTGTAAAACAAACTATGCCTCTTGGTAATTATAATTCCTGTACACTGTAGAGCTCTCAGATCCTCTTGCCGGATTCGGATTCCTTTGTCCTCTGCAGCTTGCAAAAGAAATTGGCCTATGTTTGAAACTATGCAAATCAAATCAAGAAGCAAGCTAACCCATGAAAGAGCAGATAATTCTCTTTCAACCCACCCATACTGTCAGTTTTTAGAAGTCCATGGAGAGAAAAAATGAAAGTTCAGAAACTGATTCTGATTCGAGAAAGACATTGGAAACAGTAGAATTTTCAAGGATTTATTCATTATTTCATTGACTTGTCAATGGGTTTCATATTGCTAATTCTGTCCATTGTCGCATCTCCTGTTGTTGTGGATTGATTGGTGCCTTCCATATCCAACTAATGTGGAGACGTCATTGTAATTGGTGGAGGGCTGCAGAGTTACCAGGGATACGGTAGGAGGAGCTATTAGTTGTTTCCTTTCTAGTGCAGTGAGTACACTATTGACTTCACTGTTAGGGGAACAGAGGATCGAGAATCAGATATGTCGGGATAGTACAGGCATTTTGGTTGCCTAGTACATTCAGAGACAACAACAAAAAAAGCCACACAGACAAAACTTGTTCTAAATATCATCAGATTGATACTCAACAATATTATACACTGGATTTGCCACCAAATGCAGAATCTAAAATGCAAAATATATAATCATAGCCAAGTGCTGGTTAGGTTATTCTAGGGTATTTTATTGTCTACGCACAAACTTTTTCTATAGCTGGATTACTACATAATACTAATTGTATTTTCCATTTGCTTCTTTTCCAATCTATTAGAATATCACAAATCTGTCTTTCATGAACAGGATTTTTCTTCCACAAATCCATCTCTGAGTTGCTTATTCCCCTAAATATGCATGCACAAACACATACACATACACACTCCAGGCTTGGAGTAAATAGGCAAATAAATTACCCTTTTCCTTCAAAAAAATCAAAACAAAATTTCACAGTAGAGTTTGTGAACAAATGAAGTCTGGAGGTGAGCAATGATGTTTTCACTGAGGAAACATCTGCCGGCCCTAAAAATTGAACTCAGGATGCTGGTTGTAAGAACAACTTGAGAGAAACCAGGTTCTATTACAAGACAGAGGTAGCAATATAGATTGTAAATGAAGAAGGACAGAAAGATATATCATTCTTATATGCCCTACAGTTTGTGCTTGATCAAGTCATACTCAAATTCTCATTCACGGGGAAAAGTGAACTTGGCACTATTTCATGAGGTTGGGTTCACACATGCATTTGCATTACTCAGTAACTACCACATCAAACAATGACTCTATTTCTTCTTCTTCTTCGGGGAATTCTACTTGTATTTTTTTTCATTTTTCTATTTTTTATTATGTGATATTAATTAAGACAAATTCTAAAAAGAACTGAGATTACTACAAATGATTTACTACAAATGATAAAGAAGGACTCATGCCAAGTCACCTTTAGAGATAACTTAGTAAGCATATAATAAGAAACATATCATTACTTGGAAAAAGATTTAAAAATTCAGTGGTAAGTACAAGAATATGAAATATATAATTATATAATTAACTAATTAATATATAATTAAGTAATTAAATAAAACAAATAGCCACACTATATATATATTCATCCCTATATATAGCTGGTTTCTCAGATAGTGTGAGTAAATAATTATATTTCTGCTATGAGCCAAGTTCACAATTCTATTATTACTTCAAGGCAATTCCATAGTTAACTCCATCTTATTTGAGATTACAGAACAGTAAACACAATAAGTATTTTTTTTCACTTTTTCTTTTTTTTTTTTTGTAATTTTTTGTTTCCCAGCCAATTGTGGTAGGTGTTCAGGGACTGTACCTAATCCAAAGGATCTTTTCTCCAATCTTTCAGGAAAGTAAGACAATGCCTTCCTGTTCTAGAGCTGATTACCTGCAGAATAAACGGAGTGGACAAAAATGATTCCAGTGGCTACAAGTTTAGTGTGGGAAGGCAAGGTTTGAAAGGGAGCAGGGACTGCCTCCTGTCACCTCTGCACTTTGCATTTGTGGGAAAAAAGCAAAGGAACAGGCATCATCATTTCTCTGAGAGCTGTGAGATGAGATCTGAGATCCTTAGTCGGGGTCTCTCTCTCTCTCTCTAGCCACTTATGCAGGGCTGTTTCCCCACGGTCACCCCTGCTGACTGCTCTGGTGCTTTGTTTTGATTATGCATGCCTTTGCCGACCATCAGAAGTCACCTCGCTCTCCCCATGCATTTCTGCACGTTTTGCCCATGTTTGCTGGATTCTTGCTAAAATGGCATCCAGAAAACCTGGGTAAAATGTGTGGAAACGCATGGGGAGGGCAACACGACCTCTTACAGTTGGGAAAGGCATGCATAATCAAAATGAAACACAGGAGCAGCTGGAGGGGGGGGCACTGGAAACAGCCCTGCATAAATGGCCTATCTGTCTCATATGTTGTGTGCACTCAGAAATTTGGCATCTAAACTGGAGTGGGTTATTTTGGAGCATCCACATCACAATGTCCTGTAATCTTCCACTATCCTGATGTTCCCCTGCTTTCCTAATTCCCAGGTGCACAGGATTGCGACTGTAGCTCAGAGAGAAAGAGTGATTATGCACTTTATTCCCAATCCAAATCTATTTGCCATCAGTGCACATGGGCTACATGCAGAGCCCCCAGTGAAGCAAATAGTGCCCCCCAGGCCCTTTCAAGTCAAGAAATCAGAGGGGGTAAAGCTCCTTCTCACACACTGTGATTGAGTAAAGTGTCGGGCAGCCCATTCCTGAGGGGGAGGGCTGAGCCATTGGTTGGAGGAAGCGCAGCTGCACTGCCTCCAAAGGAGGATTCCACCCACCCCCCATGAAGCCAAAATGCTGCCCTTTCCTTTTAGGCCCGTGGAACCGCTCCAATGGGTCCATGGGGTTATGCCACCTAAAAAGCTGGCGTATCTCAAACAAAGGGGGGCTGAAAGGGCAACTCCTCCCATGGACTGGACTGGGAAAACCCTGGGAACGCCCCCTGGAGGATGGTGCATGGAAGTGCACCGTTAGGACACCGGCGGGAAGCCAAGCCAGCATCCGAGGGCCGTGCTGTCACTTCTGGGAAGAAGTTATTACTCATATCAATTTTGTATTAGACTAATCATTGATTTTTGAGGATATGTACTTGTAAGCTATTTGTCTGTCTCTTGGGGGCTAACAACGGTCAATGAAAATGGACCCTCCATGCCTTTATTACAGCTAAAAGACTCATGTAACCACATTAGAAAGACAAATGTCCACCTCTGGTAAATCAGTGAACTGAGAACCTTAGAACTCGATCAATATTTGTATGCGTGACATATAGACAGCAATTGCACATGGCCTTGTTTTTAGATATTTGGAAACAGTTTATAGAAACATATGTGTTGATCTGCCTCCACTGTTGTTATATTTTGGACTTTATTTTCTGTGTATCTTTTAAAAAGTTTTTTCTTTGTTTTTTTCTGTTTTTTTTAAGGACATTAAAATGATTTTTTAATATATATATATATATATATATATATATATATATATATATATATATATATATATATATATACTGTGATCCCAATGTGAATCAGGCTCTGGGTAACTGGGCGTTTAGTTCCCAAACCATCAGAGTACATAGTTTGTGTAGATCCAGGGAGAGCTTGTGGAAAAACATAACGTGTACCTTAGTCACTGAGGGTTGATTTACAGAGTTATAGTCTTGTACCATTAACCAGCCCTGAAATACAACCAGCTCTGAAGTGCAGAATTTTGTGGTGTAGAGCAGATGTGCCTTTGAAATCATGGTCAAAACCATTAAAATAATTGTAGGATGTTGCAGACCTTTGGCAATGTCAACACTTTAAAAAATCGGTTCCTCATTTGCATGTATAATCTTTTGACAACCCGAGCTAAGCTAAAATTAAAATTACAGTCTCCAAAGAGGTGCTTCTTAAGTATGCAGTGATAACAATAGCTCCTAACAGCTTTGAAAATATAATTATATTTTATAGGGATAAGCACTTTGAGACCTCCAATTTTACACAAACGCTGTGGCAGTTGCGTTTATCTAGGGCAACCCCACTAAGACTCGGTTAATATTTCTTCAAGATTCGAAAGGAAAATACATTTAATGCCAAAAAAATATTTAAAGGAAAATGTAAAACCACAAGAAGAATTAGTAACAAGGCAAGTGTTTCAGAGCAAATTGCAGATTTGAGCACTGCTGCATAACTTGTTTTGGCCCTCACCCTATGCTGCGTTGTGGGAGAGGATCTGGCCCACAGCCTCTCTTTTTGGGGGGGCAGGCCAACCACTGTCGCTGACTGCAAGGATGGGGGGGGTCTGCCAATAACACCTCCACAGGAAAATGAAGAAAGCACTCTGGAGGTTTTAGCTTTCACGCCGGTCAAGCTGAACGCTGTTGCCCCTTTTTGACTATACATACAGAGTGGCAGCAAAATTTTTGTGGGATGGTTTTCTGAAGGGGTTTCGCATCCCCTTCTTCGGCCCCCATGCACCCATGGAATCAGGTAATCTGAAGTCAGCACAGAAAATGCCGGAAGTTGTGGCATCAAAAATAGCTAAAGAATGTGCGGCTGGCAGGGTAGAGGGCCCATTCAATCACCCACCTATGGCCAACTTGAGAGTCTCTCCTTTAGGGGTGGTCCCAAAGAAGGCCCCAGGCGAATTTCGCCTTATCATTTATCTTACCTGAAAGGGGCTTCAGTCAACGAGGCTTTAACACCTGAACTGTGATCAGTGAAGTATGCTTCCTTTGACCATGCTGTTGGGATCATACGATCTTGTGGCCAAGGGTGGAAATGGCTAAGTGTGATATCCAGTCTGTCCTTCATTTATTGCCAGTTCACATGGCTGACTTTTGCTTATTGGGCTTCAAATTTCGAGGGTCTTGGTATGTAGATAAATCCATGCCCATGGGTTGTTCCATTGCTTGTGTGGCTTTCGAGGCCTTTAGCACATTCCTAGAATGGGCAATAAAAGAAATTACTGGGTTTGCATCAGTCACACATTACTTGGATGTTTTTTTTGTTTCGGCCCAGCTGGATCCATGACATGTGGCACTCTGTTATCTGTCTTCCAAAATTTAGCAGTGAATTTGGGTGTCCCCCTGGCACAGGAAAAAACGGAAGGCCCTGCCAACTACTTTGGGGCTTGGTTTTGATTGTGCTTGCTTTTCCGACTGTCAGATGTCACCTCGCATTACCTGCGCATTTCTGCATGTTTTGCCCGTGTTTTCTGGATTCATATTTAGCCAGCATCCAGAACACACAGATTACTGTATTGGATTACCTGAATTTTTCCCCGAACTCTGGACCTCATGCTGAATTGCACGGACCTGAAGTGGGGGAGTTTGGACTTCGGCATTTCCCGAATAAAAACGGGCTGAATTTTTCCGAATCTGAATTTTACCGAATTTTTTTCCCCAACAGCTCTACTTGTAATATTTCTGATTTCCAGAAGGAGGAATTGTTTTAATAACTTTTACACATGAAGAACAATGAAAGCACATTATGCAGCAGTCTCTAAACCTTGTTCTAGAACAAACTAAAGTCATGTGGTCCTACGGCAAGTCCACAAATTACCAGTCGTTTAACACTATGAACTAGAATGGAATGCCTGTAAATTCTGTGATTACAGTAGTCACCCTAGGTCCTGACTGAGTACTTGACAGTGTTGCCAGGTTTTGGCACACTGAGGTGTGTGGAGACTTTTAAGGCATCACTTCCCATTTTGGAACAGGAAGTGGTCAGCAGGCATTGTTGGCATGACACTCTAGGATTTTTTTTTGTAAAATCTCTATGGTTTTACCATACAGATTTTGAAATTTATAGAATGTACCAATATCACTTCTTGTTCCAAAGCAGTAATTGATGTCCAGATATTAACTGATGCTTATTTTCCCCTGCCACTCCATTGAGCGAGGGTGTGTGACAGGGAGTTTTGCCATTAAATCCCCCACTATAACTCAGTAAGTGGCAACCCTAGTACTTAGGTATCTGACATTAAAAATCCAGTGTATTTTTTAATTTAATGTGTTACATTTAAGTTTTCTGGCTATTTCAAGTTGACTCACCATGAAGTACATTTATGCCCTCGCTACCCAAACTTTTCTGGCTATGGGACTGGATAAAGCCAAACAAAATTAAAACTTCAGTAACTTGTGGGCTCTACTCAGAAACATTTGGAAGAGGGGGAAAGAACAGCATTCTCTACAGGTATTTTCCCCCTGTGAATAATTTGACAATATTTATGGCTGTGATTAAAATAGTGACTGCATCCAAACCACAGTGGAAAAATTACTAGAAGGCTTGCCTAATAGCCTAAAGCTAAGTTATTGATTGAAATACTAAAATCTACAGATGTTAGCCAATCTGTTATTTTACCTCAGGGAATATTTAAGCCTAAAGAAACATTGGAGGATTTTAGACTCAGTGTGTCATTCTTCCCCTCTGTCATTGCCTCCATTTTGTTTCTGTAATGCAATTAATATTTCCTTGCAATATATTGAGTTCAGCTCTGCTATGAAATGGTATTTTGTCTGCTGTGTTTAAAATCTAGTCAGAGATGAACAGAATTTGATTTGCTGTGTGTCTGCTTCTAGCAATGTTTTTGAGAGCTGGTATACTATAGTAGCTAAGAGACCAGCATCATCTCAGTAAAGTTGTGTGTTTGAGTGTGTGTGAAGTCACATCCAACTTGTGATGACCCTATGAATTAAGCACCTCCAAATTGTCCCATCCGTAACAGCCTTGCTCAGGTCTTTCAGAATGAGGGCTGTGGCTTCCTTGATTGAGTCCACCCAACTCATGTTGAGGCTTCCACTTTTCCTGATGCCTCTAACTTTTCCGAGCATTATTGTTTTTTTCCAGTGACGCTTGTCTTCTCATAATGTGACCAAAGTACCGTAGCCTCAATTTGGTCTCAAAGCAGCTTACAATCTCCTTCCCTTCCTCTCCCCAGGACAGATACCTTGTGAGGTAGGTGGATCTGAGAGACTTGGGAGAGAATTGTGATTGGCCCAAGGTCACCCAGCAGGCTTCATGTGGAGGAGTGGGGAAACAAACCCAGTAAGTAAGTAAGTAAGTAAGTAAGTAAATAAGTAAGTAAGTAAGTAAGTAAGTAGGGAAAGGGCATTCCATAGGCAAGGTGATACTGCTGAAAATGCCCTGTCTCTGGTTTCCGTCTACCTCAACTCTCATGACAAGGTAGGGTTGCCAGGCCCACCCTGGCCACTGGTGGGGGATGGGGGTTAGGGTTGCCACATCCAGGTTGGGAAACTCTTGGAGATTTTGGGATGGAGCCTGGGGAGGACAGAGACCTCTTCGCCACTGGTGGGAGGTTTTGGGGTGGAGCCTGAGGAGGTTAAGGTTGCCAGCTCTGGGTTGGGAAATACCTGGAGATTTTTGGGGTGGAGCCTGCGGAGGTTGGGGTTTGTGGAGGGGAGGGGCTTCAATGCCATAGAGTCCAATTGCCAAAGCGGCCATTTCCTCCAGGTGAACTGTCAGGCCCATCTCTTCATCTTGGCCTGACTTTGCTCCAGGCCTGTCTGACAAGGCCCGGGTCACGTGCCTTTTGGTTCTCATGCTTTGTACAGTATATCTCTCTGCCTACTGCTGTGGTATGTGTGCCCATCCTGCTTACCACAGCTGCACTCTTGTTATGCCTTGTACTGCTTTGTTCTGACTTTCTACCCTGAGAACGCTTCTCATAGATTCTACTGGCCTGCCGGACACTACGCCATGTATTTTTACCCTGTGTTCTAACCCTGTCCTCCATTAGAAGCCTCCTTCTGCTGAGGTGGCAGTCGACTTCTGACTTTGTCCAATCTTGACCCCAAATAAAGCCTAACCTGTTTCAGAGTCTTGCCTGAGCGAGTTTTGCTTGAAGGGACACTGAGGACGAAACCCTGAGTCTGACATGAACTGATCTCATCAGCTGGAGATCAGTTGTAATAGTGGGAGATCGTCAGCTGGTACCTGGAGGTTGGCAACCCTAGAGGAGGGCAGGATTTGGGGAGGGGAGGAACTTCAATGCCCTAGAGTCCAATTGCCAAAGTGGCCATTTTCTCCAGGTGAACTGATCTCTATCGGCTGGAGATCAGTTGTAATAGCAGGATCTCCAGCTACTACCTGGAAGCTGGCAACCCTAGTATGATACCATAAAGTCCACCCTCCAAAATATCCATTTTCTCTGGGGTATCTGATCTCTGTAGTCTGGAGATGCAATGCAATTCTGGGGGATCCCCAGGTCCCTCCTGGAGGCCGGCATCCCTATGGCAGGGGGCATAGAGAGCAGGGCTTGTGCAAAAATGCTATGCACCCACTGCATTCTCCTGCCCCCAAGCCTTGTAAAATTGCTTTGGAATTTTTAATGCTTGAACAAGTGGGGACTGCAAAGCAGTATTTTATATAGGTACAGCAATTTTGCCAGGTTCCTTCTCTCCAAAGCACAGGAAAGAACAGAGCTTACAATCTTGAACTTCTCTTGAACTTCTGACCTGTCACTGACTATTTATTATCAAGAGCATAAGGGGCAAAACACATTTCCTTGAATTGTAAGTTTTCCTTCTTTCCTGTGGCACACCAGCTAAGAGTGAACGAGATCAGGAGACAGATATGGCAAATCGTATGGGTGAGAGAGAAGCTTATGGACATTATTACTGCGTATGAGAGTGATAAAAGGATTTAAATTCTTGTGTGCATGACGTGGAAAGAAATGTGCATTTCTGCTGTTTGTGAAATAGAGGGTGACAACAACTTAATGAGATCCAGCCTAGCTGTGCAGGGGAGACAGCTTGGTTTTAGGGAGTTTGGGGGCTGCAAAACCCCCACAATAATTCCATGAATTTCTCTGTTAGTAAAAGGACAGGAAATAGGACAAGAAAGTAGTCTCACCCATCCCATTGATGGCTTTCATAAGCTACCCAGTACTTAAGATTTTGTTATAGAAATGCTTCTAGCTAGCAGAGAACAATCAAAGGGACATCTTACTCCCTGGCAGGAATGTGTCACCGAGAAGGGAATAGTGACGTTAGGAAGCAAAATGTTAGATTGTATGATAGCATTTCTTCCTGGCGATAACAGGTAGAGAAGGACTGACCCACAGGGGGTGGGCGAACAAAGAAAATAAATACCTGGGACAAGGGGGCTGTGGTCTATTTTGGCAGATTGCGTCTGGGGATAACTTGCAGAAAGGAGCTTTCGCAGCTGGGCTCCAGCTTGATGACCACAATTACCATGTGGAGCAGACAGCCCAGACAAATATTCAGTGTAATGGATGACTGATAGAACATTGTAACTTTAAGTATAAATAGCCATCCTAGATTAATAACAGTCAAGACATGTACACCAAAAGAAACTGCGGATCTCATGTAGGCACCTTTAATTTGTCTCCTTGCTCAATCTGTTGCTGTGTGAAGTATGTGTGTAAACATTTTCCTTTTAATAAATTTCTTATTTCTTTGAATGTTGGGAGTTCATTCCAACCATGTTAAGCCCCACTTGAATATGTTATTAAAAGGGTGCTGGGGAAGCGATGTAGTTGGCCAATAAAGCACGAGATCCCCAGAGTGCACAAGTGCGGTAAGCCATCCTTATGGTAGTTAACGTGAGCAAGCAAGAGATACAGGCACTGGGTGGAGCTTATAAATACCAACATGGACATTGTACTAGGAGTGCTGGCCCTCTTAGCAAGAGAGACTGTAAATGACTAGCTGATAGATACCTCGAGAGAAGCAATGAACCCCTCTGGAAGTCAGGTAGGCTTAGCAAAGGGGTGAGCCCTTGGGTGGAGACCCAGGACAGCAGCTTAGTGTCTTGACCTCCTGGAGGACCCAAAGTAGAAAGATGCTTGTGGATCTGCACAGCAATTCTGCGACATCCCTTTTAAAACCATCTTAGCCTACGTCTATCACAATATCTTGTGGAAGTGAATTTTATTATGTGGTGTAGAGCGTGGTGAAGAGCAATGGTTTGGAATGGTTGACTCTGAGTGACAGCTGGGTGACATTGGGCTAGTCACAGCTCTCTTAGAGCTCTCTCAGACCCACCTACCTCACAGGGTGTCTGCTGTGGGGAGGGGAAGGGAAGGTGATTGTAAGCCGGTTTGATTCTTCCTTAAGTGGTATAGAAAGTCGGCATATAAAAGCCATCTCTTCTTCTTTTCTGTGCAAATTTTTTTTATCTTGTTTGTTTTGCATCTAGTTCCAATCAATTTTACTGAGTAACCCAAGTTCTAGTATCACAAATGCAAATAATTGGCATTTAAATGCCTCCTTGAATCACAGGGAAGGTGGCGTATATTTAAATAAATAAAAAAGATGTTATGGGGCGGACTAACATCTACCTGTCTTCTCTTGCCTCTTGTCTTACCTGCTAATATCTGTTCTCAACTTGCCACACAAAGCTACATTTTTCTATAGTGCCTGTGTGATGTTTTAGTCCCTGCCAAAATGATAACATTCCCTTCCCATAGAGAACCACAAGCATTCTAACTACTTTGCTCTCCAAGAAGATGCAATGTCTGTGAACATGCTATGCCATACTAGTTCACCCAACTGAAGTGTGTGGCTTCATTATCACATTTGCCTTTGCTCAGAAGCACGGCTCTGTGCTTTCTCCCATTTTTCTATCTTTTTTTTTTTTACTGGTTTTGTTAGGGCCCCAAAGTTGGTGTCATTTTGAGGTCGGGGTTGTGTAATCGGAGCCTATTTGGTCTGACCAACCAGGCAGTGGGCTGATCTGCACTTTAAAAGACCGGGCTCACCCATTCCCATCTGGAGGGATATAAACCCCCCCCCCAACTAAAAAACGCCAGATTCTACAAATGGGCTTTTGAAAAAAACTCCTAATAACTGCAGTCTCGGTTTTCTAATTTTTTTTTCTCTTGAAGAAGAAAGCAGAAACAGGGATTGTATCAATGCTCTAGATTACATTCCCCCCAAAGTCTTTGCAGCTGTGTATGCCATAAGTGCTCAAAGCCCTTCCCTGAATCAATTACCATAAGACATTTTATAATTTTACTGCCTTCAGCAAATGAATAATGCCTGGCATGTAACTGATTTATCAGATACAAGCTGTCTTTGATCAATACTGTCTAGCCAGGTCTTTAACAAAATTATGAAAATGGAAATAGTCTCTTCAATCAGGTGAAGAATTTATCCTATCACAATTTCCGGTAAACTCTTTGTGATGGTGCACATTCCGTATCTTGCATTTGAGTTGGGATCTAAGTGGAAAGCCTGTGGAATACTTATGGAAGATCAAATATATTTTCCCCCTCTGTTCAGAGATTGTATCAATTCATCAGTGGTAGTGAAAGAAAACGTAGTTAATTTGTTTGAAATTGAGACTTGAGCACTTGAGTCGAAAGTTTCACGGTGAAGGTGAATTTTGTGGAATGTTTTTAAGGATGAAAAGGAAGAGACCCCAAGGATATGCCAACTTTCTCTACCTTTTTAAAGGAGTCTCAAACCGGCTGACAATCTCCTTCCCTTCCCCTCCCCACAACAGACACCTTGTGAGGTAGGTGAGGCTGAGAGAGCTCTAAAAGAATTGTGACTAGCCCAATGTCACCCAGATGGCTTCATGTGTAGGAGTGGGGAAAGCATCACAATTCACCAGATTAGCCTCCACCGCTCATGTGGAGGAGTGGGGAATCAAACCCAATTCGACAGAGCCAGGGAGCTATTTTACCCAGAAGGGCTTCTGATTGGCTGAACTGGGAAAAATCCATCCCTTCCATCTAATCTAATCTAATCTAATCTAATCTAATCTAATCTAATCTAATCTAATCTCTCTCTCTCTCTCTCTCTCTCTCTCTCCCCCCCCCCCGGCTTCCATCCAGTTTCCTCCTTGGCCGACCTTTTCCCTGCCTTTTATCCATGCTCCTTCCAACCTCCTGCCTCCTTCCAACCTCCACCTCCCAACACCCAGGTGCTTGCCGTTAACTTAGTCTTCTCTCAATTCTCTCGGGGCCTTGGTCTGGCTCTTCCTTTGGCTTACTCAAGAGTCAACTGCCAGGGCGCCTCCTTCCCCCTCCCTGCCCTTCCACCTGGGTCCATACCTCCCAGGTGCAGGCTCCTTGCTGTCTTCCTTCCCGGTCTGGCAGCCTGTGTGTTTGTTGGTCTGCCGACTGTGAGGAGGTGGGGGCAGAGCTTGCCTCATTCACTGAGGCTAGGAGAGGTGGGGTGATGGAGCTGCACAAGGGCTTGAACCAGTGTCCTCTACCCAGTAGGCCCTCTCCCTCCTCCTTCCTTACTCTCTCTTCCCCCTCACATGTGTGGGACAGCGTATGTGGGGGGGGGGGTTCTGCAGCCATGTCTCAGCCTCCCTGCCTGGCATTTTCCCCCTGAGCAGCTTGCCTCCTGCGCACCAGCTGATCCGTGGGCCCAGGCTGTGCTGCAGCTTCATGGGCTCCACTTGGATGCTCCCACGGCATCTCTCTTGCTCCTTCGGCACCTGCCTTCCTGCCCTGGTCCACAGCCTGTCTGGCCGAGGATTCGACAGCCAGGAGGAGGGAGGCGCCCTTCCCAGCCATTGCTCCGCAGCCTGGCTCCATGCCAACCACGGTGACAGGTGCTGCGTCTGGCCCTGGACAATATACAAGTGTGAAGACCCTAAATTAGAACTATTTCTAGTTTTAGCAGGAAAGGCAAACTGCTAGGAGGCTTAAATAAACTTTAACTTCCTCTAGCATCTGGGACTTGGTGCGCTCAGGATTTCTACTAGTATACAATCTGTTGCCAGTAAAGATGTTCAAACTCTTCTCAAATCCATTCCCTTCCATTCTTTTGTGCATATTGCTAGTTAAATGCACCAGCCAAACCACCTAGGCTACTGCTGGTAATGACAAAATGAGACAGCTGTGTGGTGGATCACATGGGTTTCACTTGCTACAGGCCAATAGCAGTGTGGGAGATTTGGGGTTGTAGAGAGAAGGTGGAGGCAATACAGTCATGTTCTTTTGGCAGAAATCCATGGAAAATCAACATACACTTGAGAATACCGTTCCAGAAGTTACACAGAACTCATGATTTTTCTACTTTTAGATCACCACCCCTAAAAAGAGATATTCCAGAGCATGGGAAGGTGCAGAAAAAAAAATTATCAGGGGGCTAGAGCAACTGCCCTATGAGGAGCAATTAAAATGCTTACATCTGTTTAGCTTGGAAAGAAGGTAGTTAAGGGGAGACATTATAAAGGTCTATAAAATTATGCATGGTATGGAGAGAGTGGACAGGGAGAAGCTTTTCTCCCTCTCTCATAACACCAGAACGTGGGGTCATCTGCTGAAGCTGGAGGGTGAGAGATTCACAACAGATAACAGGAAGTATTTCTCCACACAACACACAGTTAAATTGTAGAACTCCCTGTCCCAGGATGTGGTGATGACTGCCAATTTAGAAGGCTTTAAAAGGGGATTAGATATGTTCATGGACAATGGGGCTATCCATGGCTACTAGTCAAACTGAATAATAGCCATGATGCTTACCTATCCTCTAGTCTCAGAGGAGCATGCCTATTATATTAGGCGCTGTGGAACACGGACAGGGTAATGCTGCTGCAGTCGTCTTGCTTGTGGGCTTCCTAGAGGCACCTGATTAGCCACTGTGTGAACAGACTGCTGGACTTCATGGGCCTTGGTCTCATCCAGCATGACCTTTCTTATGTTGTTATGTACTTATATACTTGTTTCTTTGGAGCCCAGCCTGGAAATGTGACTGCTTCACTTAGCAGCCAGACTAGCTCCAGACCTTCCTGAAGCATAAGCAGGGAATCGCACAATGAGAGAATTCTGTGTTCTTTTTCATGGTATGGGCAGGAAACGTTTTGCCTACTGTAAGAATACAAATGACTGTTAATATGGTTGTCTACTAATGTCATGCCACATGTGAAACCTTCTGGGAGCCAGCGTGGTGTAGTGGTTATGAGCGGTGGTTTGGAGCAATGGACTCTGATCTGGAGAACCAGGTTTGATTCCCCACTCCTCCATATGAACGGCAGAGGCTAATCTGGTGAACTGGGTTGGTTTCCCCACTCCTCCACATTAAGCCAGCTGGGTGGCCTTGGGCTAGTCACA
Source organism: Euleptes europaea (assembly GCF_029931775.1). Lineage (NCBI taxonomy): Eukaryota > Metazoa > Chordata > Lepidosauria > Squamata > Sphaerodactylidae > Euleptes > Euleptes europaea. The sequence continues at coordinate 88,555,774 of NC_079319.1, read as the reverse complement.
GTTCTCTTAGAGCTCTCTCAGCCTCACCTACCTCACAGGGTGTCTGTTGTGGGGAGGGGAAGGGAAGGTGATTGTAAGCCATTTTGGTTCTTCCTTAAGTGGTAGAGAAAGTTGGCATATAAAAACCAACTCTTCTTCTTCTCCTCCTTCTCCTCCTCCTCCTCTTCCTCAATTGCAGAGATAGTTCTGATTGGTTTGCACAAATATGCTGATTCCCTGATGACTTTCAACTACACACATAGACTAACCCCATGACAAAAGCATGGAGTCTGAAATTTTATGAGTTAGTCCCAAGATTTTCTCAAAGGTGTTTGGTTCTGTGATAAGTCATTCTATGGTGACTCATCAGCTAATTCTGCAGCCACTGGGAGATCATGAGTATGTCCATGTGGAGCTATCCTTTGAAAGGGTCTACATGATTGGAGATATCAATATTTTTTCATTATTGTTCCAAGTTAAGAACATAAAAGTTTCTTAACCTCCTAAGACATCAATTGCAGGATCTCACACACACTCCTACTATGTGTCTGGGTAGAGAAAGAATTTGTGGTTAGTTTTATTTATACTTTCCTTCACATTTTTTCACTGGTGTTTTAAAATCCATTGCATACTTTCCACCCTGTATACTCTGAAACAAATACCAGCATTTTATTCAGTTCTGGTATTTCCTTTCCATCTAAAGACCATGCTTTGACAGAACACAAGACTGAATGGTAAGCATTAGAAGACAGTCTGTTACTCCTTCTATTCATAATGGTAGCTTTTTATCCAATGACCCAAGGTCAATTGCATTGTCTTTGGTGAAATATATAGAAATTTTTCCAAGCTACATTTTACTGGGCAGCAACATGAAATCTATTTCCTCTGATAAATGTCAATACCTTTTCAGGCTTCAACATATTTCTTTAAAAAAAATAGGATCATAGATGAAATTGCTTTTAAAGGAAAAGCCACTTAAAACACCTCTACAAATCATCAGCCTATATTACAAGGCCTCTGGGGGGAAAAAGAGATGTAAATTACAATACAAGATGTAATGTCTTGTGTTCGTTATTCCTACCTAACCCAATCAAGTATGTCAGTGAGAAATAATTCAGTGAATCCATGGAGGGGGAAAATCCATCAAGAATCTTCATTTTTTTTAAAAAAAAAAATATATATATATATATATATATATATACTTTTCGTTCACACAGTTGTTGTTTTCAAAGTGTATGAAGTACCTTGTGAAGGCAGCATGGAGATTCTATAGTGTAGGAAGTACAGAGGCAAAAAAGGAAAATCAAAGGAAAGAAACTGAAGCTTATGCAGAAAAATAGAAGGGATGAGACAGACAAAGCTGAACCTTTGGGAGCCAGCATGGTGTAGTGGTTAAGAGCAGTGGTTTGGAGCGGGGGACTCTGATTTGGAGAACTGAGTTTGATTCCCCACCCCTCCACATGAGTGGTGGATGCTAATCTGGTAAACTGATTCGTTTCCTCACCCTACCTATGAAGCCAGCTAGGTGACCTTGGGCTAGTCACACCTCTATTAGAGCACTCTCAGCCCCATCTACCTCAAAGGGTTCTGTTGAGGGGAAGGGAGGGTGATTTTAAGCCAGTATGATTCCTCTTTAAGTGGTAGAGAGTGTCGGCATATAAAAACCAACTCTTCTTCTTTTTCTTTGTGCTGTGTTCGCTGGGTGGAATCACAGGTAAGTGTCTTTCCATCTATTTGTAATGTCCACACCAGCTTTTGCTCTGGTAAAGGCAAGAGTAATTGTAAGGACAATTACAGTATTTACTCTTGTAAAGTTTAAATATGAAGGATCATGTTTAAAAGCTCACATACTGTGTTAGCTAATCTACCCCTAGATCAGACAAACCCAACCAAAGAAAAAAACCCTGAGCTGAACTGCATCAATAGCCTTTGAAACCTCCATATCTCCCGCCTGTTCAGGTTCTCTCTTGTGATCTCCTCAGCTCAGCTGCAGAGGTTTTATTTTTTAAAAAATGTTTACGAACATTTCACCTAGGGATGGTGTGAATTTTGTGTTGACCGTCGTCAACCATCAAACTTAACTTGTTCAACTGTGAGGGTCTTTGGGCCAGTTCAGTTTGGTGCTAAATGATTCGAATGCCAGCTGTCCAGGTTTTTAGAATAGTGCATGCATGAATACACTACTGGTCCAAACAGATGAGCAGCCATTGATGTCACTAAGGACTACTTAGGGGAAAATCAAACCTAGAAATATTAAAGTTATGTGCGTGATTGCGACAAAGCTATATTATATATTAGTTCAAATATTGATAAGATTGACTAATTTAGTTGTTATAAGTGTTAATACTTTAAATGGTAACAAATGTATTGAATATACTTGAACACGGAAGGCTTTTTTTCCCCACTTTCCTTTTTATTCTGTACCCTAAAAACCCAATAAAAATTATTTAAAAGAAAAGGACTATTTAGGGTATTTTTTTAAAACACAGCATTTGTTTATGACTTACTTGTATGATTTGTGACTAATTTAACTGACTATTTAAAAAGTTTTCTGTCGAGTGATGGCACAGCAAGGTGAGGGGAGACTAGAAATCTATTGGGCTGTGTGAGAATGCACATGCAAGAAAGGTTGATTAAGGTATACATATGAAGCTGCTTTATATGGAATCAGATGACTAGTCCATCAAGGTCAGTATCGTCTACTCAGCTATCCAGGATCTAAAACCGAGGTCTTTCACATGCCAAGCAGATGCTCTATCACTGAGCCAGGGCCCCTTCCATGAAGCTCCCTTATACTGATTCAGAACATTGGTCTCCCAAGGTCATATTGTCTAGTCAGACTGGATTCCTCACTCGGCCTGGGCCCTCAGATATTGCCACTGTAGGTGATATACAAGGTGAGAACTAGAATGGAACTTAGTGTCACCTTAAGTTTTTATCCACACCATCAGTTTTTATTTTTGAAGTAGGATACATAGATTTGACTGAAGCCAATCTTCTTCCAGTTGTTAGAATTTGCCATTCAGAGTTTCATTCAGTGTTTTAATTCAGTGTTTACTCTGATATGCTTTCTTTGTTCCCACAGTGGAAAACCAAGGTACAAATGTGTAAGGATGTGCATCCAATGACACTAAAACAACCCTACTTCTAGCAACACCTGAGTGTTAGGTGCACAGAAGCAGCCACTCTCTTTGAAATTACTGATTAGCCAGGACATCTTTAATCTTCAAAGGGCAAAACACACGCACACACACCATATATAAAACCATGCTCATGAATCTTAACTGGAGCACAGTTTGAAGCACAGGCTAGATTTGAAGTCAATATTAGAGTATTCTCTAGACACAAGAGCAGCTCTGCTGTGGAACAAACCACCTCTGATAGGGGCAACAATATGATTAGAAATCACAAAATGACAACCTTGGAGTAGAGACATACAAACCCTGTCCATTTTAGATTCTTTTTTGAGATTCTTTAATGTTCAAGAAGCCATGCTGCTTCCTCCTTTTCTCAAAAACTGACATTCACCTGTTACACCAGATGTTAGATGCTCATTCCACACTTCATTATATATATATATATATATATATATATATATATATATATATATATATATATATATATATATATATATATATATATATATATATATATATATATATATAAAGATTGGCATTCAGCGATGTGCTCAGAAAAAGAGTGCTGCCCAGCCCCTAATCATTGAACATGCATCAATATTGATGTCTGATTTTTCTGTTGAAGTTATTTTGTAAATTAGACATTCTGTAGCCACAATTTCATCCATCAGTTTAAGGAACAAATTTGAACCATGAAAGTCTGAGTTGAACCAAAACACTTGAGACATTCTTTCACATCCCTACTGAGGAGGTTGGGTCTGTTCAGTGAACAAACTGGAGATCTCTGTGGAAAGTAATGTATGACATCTTCAGTTCTATGGTGGAAGGAAATTTGCACATAAGTGAAATAAATTAATAAAAATAAATGTTTGTACCAATTTTAAATTTGGCAGAATCTCATAATTCATTATTTTAAATTTTAAACATTTTCAAATTTTGCTTTTGAGATTTGACTTTGAACGATCATTAAAAATTAGATTTAACTTTGGTTAAAGTGATAATGTTAAACACAATGAAGTTAAATATCAAGGTGATTATGTTAAATATTAACATACAAAATGCTTCCTTCACATGCTCCACACATACTCAGCCCATATGTTGGGGTGGGGGGTGGGGGGAAGCCCAAGAATATAAATTGATATACAACAATAATAAAATATACAAACATAAAAGTTTGTGAGGAAATGTAACTGAGGAGAAGTTGCTTCGTAATCCCCCTTTCCTCTCCTCAAAAAGGGGCAGAGTGCCCACTACAACCCAGTGGGTTCCTATGAGTTCTATCATTGTTTTTCATATCTGCATTTATCTCAGGATTTCTCAGAATCTGATGGCTCACAGCTAAATATCTGAACTGACTGCACTGAAAGAATTCTGTTGGAAGTAACTCTGACTTGACATCAAAGTTCCATCTATGATGTTTGATCTGTAATGGCTGATTCACACATGCAAGTAATCCCCTGATGCTGTAGCCATGAAGGTTTGGGCACCTATATGTGAACTGACCCCCCCAAAGTCTGCATAAATGCAGCTTTTAGTATTTTTATTTTTGTGATAGCCTCTTCAATGGGCAATTCTCCTGATTTATTTTAGATGCTCAGAAGAACAATAACCAAAAAATATCCATACAATTTTCATTCTGTCAGTTACCGTTTTTTTCTTCCTCCTCCCCCTCTCTGATAATTTGTCTAAAGCATCTTACTGACTGATATTCTTCTTTGATGTTACCTCAAGTGAGAAAAAGATTAAAGTCGAGCTAGAATTTATTACAGGTGACACTTCCATGACTTTGGGCCATCCATCCTTTACGAAGACTGGATGTCAGAACAAAGTCATCACAAATTATATAATGTCATTTCACCCAAAGAAGGAATGCCAAATGAGGTGATGAAATGTACTTCCACGGAGTCTATACCCTTCTATAAGGTATATTAGAGGAACCTGTGATTTATCCGCTATTTCAGGACTAAGATCAGGTTTAGAAAGCACACACCTATTTGTGGCTAGTCTGTACCTAACCATTTGTCCATGCTATTTGGGAATGTATATTGTGCAAGTGCTTAGATATTGTAATGTAAAGTGTGGATAAACATGGCCCAGCGTGGTGAAGTGTTTAAGAGCAGAGGATTCAAATCTGGAGAACCAGGTTCAATTCCCCATTCCTCCACATGCAGCCTGCTGGATGACCTTGGGCTAGTCACAGTTCTCTCTGAACTCTCTCAGCCCCACCTACCTCACAAAGTGTCTTGCTGTGGGGAGAGGAAGGAAAGGTGATTGTAAGCCAGTTTGAGACTCTTTAAAGATAGAAAAAATGGAGTATAAAAACCAACTCCTCCTCCTCCTCTTCTCCTCATCCTCCTCCAATGGGTGTCTAGTTCTCAAAACATTTATTTACTTATTACCTTTCTACCTCATTCTTATGAGGTGGGTTAGAGAGAGAGAGAGAGAGAGAGAGAGAGAGAGAGATTAGACCATGTGCCTTTCATGGGAAGTGGAGATTTCAATCTGCGTCTCTCAAGTCTTAGTCCAACTAGGGATGCCAGGTTACTGCCTGGCACCCCTGGCAGCATTGGGGCTGGAGTAAGGGACAGGTGTGATGATGCACAATGCATTGATGTCACATCTGGTCAAAAACCTGGATGTGACATCAGTGCATCCAATCCAATACGGTAATGCCACAGAGTTTCCAAAATGATGGCTGATGACTGGATGTGACATTGACGCATCATGTATTATTTCCACCCCCACTGTTCTCCTGATGCTATGGATGCAAGGGGTGGGGTGGGAGGACCCAACCGCTGGGATAATTCCTGACAAAAGTGGGCAAAGAGCAAGCCAGTGTCCTACTCTGTAACTACTACATCACCCTGGCTCTAATACAAAAGTGGCTCCATATCTTTCCACTGAGACTCTGATAAGCTGTTGACTTTGTACTTAGTGGGTTAGGTAATGTTAATTACCAAATTAACTGCCACATTTTGTCTTTACTTCTGCTGTCTGTCTTACACGGGATCTCCACTTAGCCACACATACTGTGTGAACTGACAGCACGGATTGGGTGAACAGCTGCACTTTGAATCACTGTCCTTCACTAGTTTCTCAACTAGTTTCTCAACCCCAGCATGCCTCTGTGGCATCCAAGATCATTTGCACAAGGCACTGTTCTAAGTCAATTAGCTGTCAAGGGCTTCCTCCATTAAGGCTGAATCTAACTTCCAAGAAGGATTCAACATCTTCTCCCACCCCACCATTCATTTCCAATAGCCACATTGCAATGACACTGGAAGAAGAAGACCTTTTACCCTTCCAAACTCCCTGGCTTGCGGTGAATATAATGAGGTTACACACATGGCCTGCGTGATCAACTCACCCAATACCGGAACTTCCCCGGGTCTGCAAAGTGCTGGATTGCAGCAATTTAAATTAAAAGACCGCTGCAACCGTGAGAACTTCCCAGAGCGTTTAGTATCCGGGTCGACTCCCTTGTTGGAAGAAGCCTGGCAGGCTTGATGGCAGCAGCAGGCCCCCCAACCTCGTGGCCCCCTCTCTCTCCCTCTCCCCCTACTCTGGTTTCCTCTTACCTTCACCTGGCCACGGCAGCCTCCCCCCCCCGCTTGCTTCCCCTCGCCTCTGCCCAGGATGGCGGGGTGGAGGTGCGTGGAGCAGCAGTGGCAGCCTCCACCACCACCCCGCCTGCTTCCCCTCACCTCTGCCTGGGATGGCGTTGTGGAGGCACGCAGAGCCGCCGGCGCAGCCTCCACTCCTGCCGGCTTCCCCACGCCTCTGCCCAGAGACATTGGGTGGAGGAGAACACAGCGGCGGCGGCGGCTCCGGCCACGCGCTCCTTTTCCCCCACGCGTGCAGTTTTTTGGGGAAAGAATGCTATTTCAAAGGGACAAATTAATCCAAGCATGCCCATGCGTAAATGACCAAAGAGTTGGTTTTTATACCCTGGTTTTCTCTACCTTTAAGGAGTCTCAAACCGGCTTACAATCATCTTCCCTTCCTCTCCCCACAACAGATACCTTGTGAGGTAGGTGGGTCTGAGAGAGTTCAGAGAGAACTGTGACTAGCCCAAGGTAACCTTCATGTGTAGGAGTGGCTTCATGTGTAGGAGTGGGGAAACCAACCCGTTTCACCAGATTAGAGCCTGCCACTCATGCTGAGGAGTGGGGAATCAAACCTGGCTCTCCAGATTAGAGTCCACTACCTTTAACTACTACTACACCATGCTGGTAGAGAGGGTTTGCTGCCTTTGAATGTTGTCCTAATTTTGATCCAAGGAATATGTACCATTCCCTCACTAATGGGCAGACAGGCAGTGTGGTACAGTATCTACTAGAAACAGGAAGACCTGGGTTCAAATCCTCACACAGCCTTGTAGCAATCCTGGTGGCTTTGGGCCAGTCAGTCTCTGGCCCTTTTCAGACATGCACAAGGGGTTCCATACCTGGAGCTCCCACTGATTTTTAAACTTAATTTTCAGGTGTGGAAACATGTCTGGCATGCATCTGCCCCAGTAGCCTCTGCATGAGGACTTGGAAGTAATCCAACTGTTTCAATGGGAATTATTCCCAAGTGTGAATAGGGGACTGACTTGAAACCCTGAACATGAAACTCCAAGCTCCCAGAAATGTTGGCCATTTCCCTCCTCAGCAGTGTTTTCCTTGTATGTCCTCACTTCCGGAACAGTAAATATTGCCCATCCGGAATGCTATCCTCCTAATTTTCCACCCTTACTTTCTTAGTTCTTGAATGATTTGTGAGTGTTGCTTACTGCTTGAAAGTGAATTCTTTATCCTGTTATTTTGCAATAAAACACCTTTCATTATACAATTACATGTTTATTTAAGAGTTTCCCCTCAGGATTAATCCTGGTGCAGATCCCAGTTACTTGCCTCTCACTCTGTCTCCTCAGCTAATTCCCTCAACTAAAGTGGAGACTGCCTAATTTGGGTAACATCCTGACTATAGTCTCCATCCCATATGTCCGTGTAGGTCCATTGTTTCCCAAAACAGCCTTTTTGGATGGGGACCTACCTTCCTTTTCACCAACAGAAAAAGCTGACTAGATCCAACCTGCATACTTCAGTTCCATTCATATTCTATCTATCATGATTCAAATTGCTGGAACTTTAACAGTAGAAAGTACTTTACAGCTGATCTTCTAGTACTTACACCTGCCCCACCAAGGAACCTTCCAGGGAACCTCTAGACCTTCATCCCTTTGCTGCTGTTTATAACCCTGGTTTCAAAGACATAAGTACCTGGAAAGTGCTCAGAACTTGTTCCTCTGATGTTATGGCAAGAAGGAAAGCAGGCAGAGCAATCGGATAGTGGACCAGGGAGGAATATTCAAGAACACCTCACATTCCTCCCTGCAGAACAGTCAAGAAAGCAGACTTGACTGCAGAACAGCAGACTTACAAGGAAACCAGCTGCATAAAATAAAATACATTGTGTATGCCTTGGCCAACTGCTATGAATCTTCTCTCAACAGAGAGGACCCCCCCCCCCGAAAAAGTGATAATTCCGGACCCAGAAAAGAAACTTATGCATCACCATTGCTGATGGATGCTACTGACTCAACACAAACAGGAGGCGGGTGCTACTTGCAATGCCATGGAAAGGAGACAAGGGTTGTGTGGCTCTAGGAAAACTCATGCCCAAATGATATTTTAAATTATGGCCCAATTGTTCTGTATGGCATGGCACTTGTAGGGCATTATCATTTCAGATGAAAAGTATTCTGCACAAAGAATGCCCTAAAAGGGAGAAGGCTAGGCAAGAACATGCTTTACCTTGCCTATTGGTTTTCCACTGGCAAGGATGATTTGTTTTTTGGTATGCAGGATTCAAACGTAGTATCCCCTCAGCTACATTCTGAAGGGAGTACTGCTCAAGGAGAACTGGATCTTGTGCTTTTCCTGGATGCACAATGCAGTCCTTAGTAGGGAACCAGGAGCTGGATGGATGGATGAATTATGCATCTTCAAGGATGTGCAATTAACTATTTCAGTTTAGAGCAGAAGCTGAACCTTGACCAGGAGACAAGGGAAAAAAGACGTTTGTTGTGATAGGGGGTAATTTGAGGGGGTTTAAGCAGGAAACCCCAATGAAATGCAATTGCAATTGCCCATAGAATATAACATGTGCTTCAAAGCATGTGTCCTGCAAACACACATACATATACACACACAATTATGCCTTGTGGGATATATTTATACCCTATATGCATGTTCTATAACCAATTACAATTGTGCTGCATAGTGTACTCAGAAGAAACAACTTGTGATAAGTTACTGATGCACCTTAGATGGGAGCCTGGGTAGCTCTGAACTCTATACTTAACATGGGCTCAGGTGCAAATTTAATCCAGTGGGGAAATCTGTGGGAGGGTTTCCTGGAGTGAAGGCAATGATAAATGGTAATGTATTTTCCATTCCCCAAACAGTTTTTGGCTGGCCTCAATGAGAGCCAGGGCTTTTTCTACCCTGGTCCCTGCTGGGTGGAATAGTCTCTCTAATGAGACCAGGGCCTTGCGAGACCTTACAGAGCTATTCCACCAGCCTAGGCTTGCCTGGCCCCATAGCTCCATCGGCGGGAGCTTTGCAGGGTCGTGGCAGTAAACCTGGAAATCCCGCGTGCAGAGCACGCACGCGCACAGGCCCACTGTGCTTGCCAGCCCTCAGCTGGCCGGCGGGCAACCCGATGGACTGGCGGGATTTTACCTGCCACCACCCGGCACTTGGAAACCCTACACCAGCCCTATGGTTAAGGTCAGCTACATTTTTTTCATCAGTGCTGGCCTCCCTACCTCCCCACCACCACTCTTCTCTTTGAATTTATTACAAACTATGTGGAGGGTTCTGAGAGCCAGCATGGTGTAGTGGTTAAGAGCGGTGGACTCTAATCTGGAGAACCGGATTTGATTCCCCATTCCTACACATGAGTGGTGGACACAAATTTGGTGAACTGTATTGGTTACCCCACTCCTACACATGAAGCCAGCTGGGTGACCTTGGGCTAGCCACAGTTCTCTTAGAGCTCTCTCAGGCCCACCTACCTCACAAAGTGTCTGTGGTAGGGAGGGGGAGGGAAGGCGATTGTAAGCCAGATTGATTCTTCCTTAAGTGGTAGAGAAAGTTGGCATATAAAAACCAACTCTTCTTCTTGAACACATGAACACATAAAGCTGCCTTATACTGAATCAGACCCTTGGTCCATCAAAGTCAGTATTGTCGACTCAAACTGGCAGTGGCTGTCCAGGGTCTCAGGTAGAGGTCTTTCATATCACCTACTTGCCTAGTCCTTTTTACTGGAGATGCCATGGATTGAACCTAGGACCTTCTGCATGCCAAGCAGATGCTCTACCAAATGTTACAGTTATCAAATGTACTGAAACGATTCTTTCTGTGGTTACCACCCAATTTTGTATCTGGTGAAATTTAGAAAAGGGGGGAAGAAATTCAAGTTTCTGGAAAGCATACAAAAAAAATCCAAGGGAGGCTAGCACTTCATTAAGGCTAGAAAAATTTCTCGGGGGGTTTCATGTGGCTCTCAGCTGCCATCACTTTCAGCCCAGAATAAAAATAAAAGGTTAATGTACCGATCGTTACTTCGGCAAAACGTCAGAATAGTTTTGGTAGGGAAGGTACAAGTATTGATATAAGGCTGGCAACATATGTCCACATATGAAGCTGTCTTATACTGAATGAGTGTATCTATGGGCCTAACAAATACCATACTACCTACTCTGACTGGCAGCCACTATAGTCTCCAGGGTCTCAAGCAGGAGTCTTTTATTGTCAGCTTCTACCTGATGCTTCTAACTGCAGATACCAGGGTTTGAACCTCGGACCTTCTGTATGCCAACAAGATACTCTGCCACTGAGCCATGAGCCCTAGCACCTCAAGGGGTATCCTCATTGCTTAGATTCCTAAGCTAGTGGCAGGTATGGAATAAAATGGCCACACCCATTCTGGGAACTGAAAAAGAAGTGGTTTTTATATGCAGACTTTCTCTACCACTTAAGGAAGAATCAAACTGGCTTACAATCACCTTCCCTCCCCCTCCCCACAACAGACACCCTGTGAGGTAGGCAGGGATGAGAGAGTTCAGGGAGGACTGTGACTAGCCCAAGGTCACCCAGCTGGCTTCATGTGTAAGAGTGGGGAAACCAACCCGGTTCACCAGATTAGCATCCGCAGCTCATGTGGAGGAGTCAGGAATCAGTCCACCACTCCAAACCACTGCTTTTAACCACTACACCACACTGGCTCCCAATGTAGGAAATGTAGGGAAAACACACAAGCTGTCAATGCATTTTTTCCAGAATTTCCTGCAGGTATGGCGGTTTGGGCCTTTGTCTAGATGAAAGAGGGAGAGGCTGAAAACATGGCAAGTCTGACAAGGAGAATTTTACGACCCATTATTCATTACCTTCCCACGAAACCAACTACCTATCAGAGCTGCCAAAGAAAAAGAAAAATCTTCCAGGGACAGAGGGAGAAATTCTATTTCAAAATGAGCAATCAAATTATCAGAGTCTCTCCACTGGAAATCCGCAGCGGATGACTAACGGCTGGCTTCTGCTCATTACTTCTTTCAAAAGATGAATGGAGCCTCTTTGTGTTCTGTGATAACTGAAGTTTCCATTTTGCCTTTTCTATTTTTAAGAAGTAGTTACAGATCAAGAGAAAATGTTCTACATTAATAGAGCCACATCAGGACGTATCCTCCCTCAACTGCCTTTTAGCAGTCGAGGAAACCGCCGCACATTAGCATTTGCTGCAGCTCCCATAACATTTCTAAGTGACTCTGCTTCAAATGCAAATGCAAATTTCTTCATTACTTTGAATTGCCTTCAATCCCATCAGTGCGGTTGCCCGCGCATAAAACTCTCTGCCCCGCCTTCCCCCAAAACAATTTGCTGTGAAAATAAGATGATGTGGTATGATGGCGTGCATCCATTAGTTAATACCTGAATGAAAAGCCTTATAAACATATTTCATTTGAGTTGCGGCTTAATGGCTAAGATGTAGTGGCTAAGTTGGTATCCAGCCGAGCAAAAGAGGCTTCAAGAGTTGGAAGCTTTATTATTTTGATTATTAGACCAAATATGATGGGAATGGTGAGGTTTATCAAACAAGATGGGGTGGGGAAAGAGAGGAAGATACAAGCTTGCAATGGCTTGCTATCTTTCTTCCTAAAGTCAACCTTCAAGCAACTTGAGACTCAGTTCCCTTCAGAGGACGGGATTTATTAGCTGTAATTTGGGGACAAAACAATCAGAAGCTGATCCGTTGTGGCAGTTTTAAATTTGTTCTCTTTTCGGATGAAAAGAAGGCATGCTCTAAAGACTACTGGTCATTTAAAGTGCTCAATCAATGCATGATAGTGAAGTCCCAATTCAACTACAACCCAATACACTCGACATAGATTCAATTTCCTTTGCTTCTCTTGAAATCATCTTTCTGCTACTGTTGATCCATCCATTTTATTAATCATGTTCTCATGTTCGGGGGAAATATAGCAATATCATTCTGAGTGCTGACAAACCTTTAAAGGAACACCAACTTTTGATCTAACTTCAGTAGTCACAAAATTTAGCAACACCCCTAGATCTGTGCTCAGATTCCAGAAGATGCTATTCTAAATTAGGGCATCCCAGGCTTAACTGGAGCAGCATCTAATGGGACAGAGGGAACCCTCTGCTGAAGAGTCAGGGACTTGTATGGTAAAACTTCTGAACAGGACCGGAATCATAAAAACTTTTTCATCAGCATTGGCCAGTGAAAATCTCAAAGTTGTTATGTATTATTTCTGAGGACCACAGTTCACAGGGACACACTAAAGCAAGTTCTACTTCACACTATTCCCTTTGTGCAAGTGCTACTGTAAGATCAAGTACTGATCTTTCATCTCCAATGGGTGTTGTTGTGTAGGAAAATCAAAAGGTGAGCCTTGCCCTCAGGAGACAATGGGGCATTGCAGCTGGAGTCCATGTACAGGCCAATAACATCAGTCAGGTGAGCACATGCTTGCTTAAAGTTAGACATTGATATCTTCTGTAGTTAACAGCCTAGGCATGGTTAACATTGCCTGCCCACGCTTATAAGTCACTTGCAAGGGGCAGACCCACACAGCTGTAGCCTACCTCCCCCACTGGAGACAGCCCTTAGTGTACTTTCCTCTTTCTCTTTGCCTTTCTCTGCTCCCTGCTGGCCCACCTCTCTTCCTCTGTCTTGTTTGTGCTTTCGCTGGCAGTCTCGACCACCTGCCAGCCCCTCATGCTTTCACTTCCCTGTTCTTTATAGTCCCAATTCCCTCCCCCTATCTTTAGACAAGACTAGGGCTGCCAGGTCCCCCTGGCAGCTGGATTTTACTATGTGAAATGGAAAAATCCACTTGCAAACGATCCTTAACATGCATTGAAAGTGGATTAAAAGTACATTATTCAGCATGTGTGAGTGCCCTTAGATTCAAGTCCAGTAGCACATTAGAGACCAACAAGTTATAAATTTTTGAGAGGCAAAGCTCCCTTTGTCAGACATTGTATGTTTTTTATACTACTCTACACTTTAGTTTTATATTATTTTTAATCTATTTTTTCTTTTTAAGCTACTTTATTTGTAAAGCTGTCTTGAGATTGTGAATAAATTTTAAAAATGTAACTTGCTGTTTCTGCAATTCAGCAATATTTTAACCCTCCTCCCCCATACACTTCTTTCCTCCACAGACGGATTGATCAAGGATTCCCTGTCATAGACCTGCCCTTGGTCTATGTGTGCGTATATGCATGTTAAATGTTCGTGTGCATGTAAAGTGTTTTTTTTTGCTTGCCACCATCCCAAGTTATAAATGCAACCTCCCACATTACCAGTGACTTTGGGGGATACTAGTAAAGGCTGCCTAACAAGTTCAAAGGGCAGAGTTTCCCAATATCTTCAGCTCTTCTTCCATGTGTGCATGTTTAAGCATGTTTAGTGTGAGTGAGTGATCTAGGGTGCACAAGGAGGCCTTTGAATCACAGTCTGCTCTCTTAAACAGGAAAGATTTTATTGCTATAGATTTAGCTAGAGAACAAGACAGGGAAAACAATCTGTCACACCTACTGGGTTACAGATGTAACGAAAAGAACAGGAAAACACAACACAGCTAAACTGAATAATACAGAAGATTTACCTCCGACACCCCCTCGGAATGTCTGTGGAACAAATGCACATCCTGATCCCCACTTGCTCCATGCAGGGGAATCCTACCTCCAGCATTTGAACAAAGATGAACAAATGTTACCAATCTCTTAACCCTTCCTGCATTTGCTAGCAGGAAACTACCACCCAATTCAGATTTCGGGAACTCACTCCCACACTTGGGAACATGACCCCCAATCTCTCAGTCAACCTAGGGTGCACATCCCACACATCTCAATACCCAGATCATGTTTTACAACAGCTATCCATCTTGCCCTCCCTGGCAGGTACAGCAAATGGTTATCTCTCTGCAGGAATACATCTCTGCTATCTGAACTCTTGGTGCATTTTATGGCTCTGTTCCCTAGGAACGCAAGTGACTGTCAGTATTCCAGGAATTCTCCAGGGCATGATGCTCCAAGTGACTAAAATGTTAGTCATGAACTTAAATCTCTCCCACTGGATCATCATTGGGACATAAAAGTGCAATATTGTGGTGAAATTGTACCCAAAGTTGGCACAACTACACAAAGGTTCATGCACTACAAAGAAAAACTGGCCATTAGGAATTAATGCTTGAAGTAAAATTGTAGTGTATTTACTAAAAAAAAAAAAAAAACAGTCGCTGAACCACATCTTTTTATGACTATAGTTTATGAATTCAGTTCTTTCTGTACACTAACTGAAATTCTTTACAGCTGCTGTAAGGTACAATTATAACTAGAAACCCTAGGGGAAGTGCAGATTAATTAAGAGCTTAAATCTGCATGTTATTGAGTGATTTCCAAAGTCCTGTGAATCATTAATGTCCGATGAAAGTTGGTGAGAAAAGAACGCTTCCCCCCACCCAGCTTCAAAAAGGAACAGGTTGGATCAAACTAGCTTTTTCAATAGTGACAAGAGGATAGAAAGACCACTGAAAGGGCTGTGCCAGGGATTGTGTGACCTTCGTTGACAAAAGCCATGTGGGACAGAGGCTGTAGTTATGAGGGGAATTGGATGAAAAAGTGCTGGGTTGGATCCAGCGAAAGAATTGGCTGGAACCAACCCAGCACCACTCAATGTCTTTCCGAGCTGCCTACCTAGTCACACCACTACATATACATATCCAAAAGCGATTACCACACTAATTTCAAGGCACTTCTGGATATTTTATAGTGTGTGTAGGGGAGAACTGGGCAACTGAGAGAACACATTCAATCCCACTTTATTTTAGATGGTTTTAATTAAAGAACACCCATGCTGTCTAGTGTGTATGAACTGTATACAATTACAATGGTGATTTGCCTATAGGTTCTAGAAAGCCCACTACATGGATCAAAACAGAAGTAGAGCATTATTGCAATTTCAAAAGCAGACTTGCACAGGCTCTTTACAATCTGCGAATGCTGTGAATGTGGAAGGAATGCAGCAGCCAAAATTTGCAGGGCTGCAAAACATTGGCAGATTTCTACGGCAGGCACAGATACAAAACACCCCAGGGCGACCAACTGGCTTTATTATATTCTCAGCTTGTAGATATTCAGCATATTTCTGAGCCCGGTCAGCCTATGCCCCCCCCCACAAATCTTGCTGAAACAAATAAAAAATGTAGTTATCATTACTGATGCTCTAGCATGGGCATCTGTGCAATCTTTTTACAGGATCACTGATAGTGACTTACAAATGAACATATGAAGCTGTCTTATTCCGAACTGGTCCAGTGGTCCATCTTGCCAGGCACTATCTACTCTGAAGGGATCTTCATGCACCTGGGGCTCCCAAATTTGTTGAGGCTGTTGGTACTTCAAGAGTTTTGACAACAATGAGTAGATGCCACAATAAAATGCCTGCATCTTCTTATGACAGAGGTTGTTTCCAACATGAAGGTGACGTCTCATGGGAAATTCTAAAGTACCTCCTGCTCCAGTGGGATGGAGAAAAGTCAGGACTGGCTCTTTGCTTTTCAGAAGAAGGAAGTGAGCACTTAGAAACACATCAGTGGGTACCACATTGGGGAACCCTGCTACCTGAAACACATGTAATTAGAGATGCTAGAGATTCAACTGGCTGGCTTTTGGAGAGGTGGTATATCAGTTCTGTAAAGATATAAACAATGACTTAAGATCTTCAGTGTGCAAGTCCAAGGTCGGACATGGAGCTGTCATATCTTTCTTGATTCAGCTTGCCTGTGAAGTGTGTGGCAGGGTTTCCTGCCACCCCTAAATCAGACAGAACTAAATCCCTTGGAGGCTGACTCCAAAGCACCACTTCCCACTTAAAAACCTCTGAGAAAGTGATGATGGACGGAGAAATCACAAAATAGGAAGTAATTTTGGAGTTTTACTAACTCTGTAATTAAAATTGAATATAACTTAACACCTTTTTCAATCTCGTCCTTTTACATTTCCCCCCTTAAACTTCACTTTCTGTTCAGATTTTTTCCCTCCTAGCCACAAAAACTGTTATTATCACCTCTGCATGCAAATCCTTTCTCTAGCTGACTAAGATTATCACTCTTTTCTTCAAAGTTTGGCTTTTCACCCTTGGATTCTTTAATTGGCTTTCCAGCCTTCTCATCCTAGATTATTTCTTCTCCATAAAGCCTCACCCAACTAATCACTGCCTAGGCCCTAGGCTGTATATTTTCCAGTCCCTCAGTAAAAGAACTGTGGACCCATTTCACCAGAGTGGTTTTCTTTTTCCACCGGTTGTTTGATTCCATGGTTTTTTTTTAACTGACTCACATACTTCATGAAGCAATTTTCTTATACATAGAATCTAGCAAACAACAAGCAGATTTAATGGTGGCACCTCTAGTTAAGGTATTATGTAATTCACCTGGCTTAAAACGCTTAGGGCTGTTTAGCTTGGAAAGAAGGTGATTAAGGGGAGATATGATAGAGGTCTATAAAATTATGCAAGATGGAGAGAGTGTCATCTACTGAAGCTGGAGGGTAAGAGATTCAAAACAGATGAAGTATTTCTTCCCACAATGCACAGTTAAATTGTGGAACTCCCTGCCCCAGGATGTGGTGATGGATGCCAACTTAGAAAGCTTTAAGAGGGGAGAGGACATGTTTATGGAGGAGAGAGCTATCCATGGCTACTAGTCAAAATGAATACTAGTCATGATCCATACTGATTTTCTCCAGTATCACAAGAGCATGCTTATTATATCCGGTGCTGTCTGTGGAACATAGGAAGGATGCTGCTGCAGTTACCTTCTTTGCGGGCTTCCTAGAGGCACCTGGTTGGCCACAGTGTGAACAGAATGCTGGACTTGATGGACCTTGGTCTGAACCAGCATGGCTTTTTGTGCATTCTCATGTTTTTTTATTCAACCATCCAGTTATGAAGACACAACGACACTTAATTCCACAAAAGAACAGGTGGTGAATTCAGTTTATTCCCCCTTTTCTACTGAACACCCCACTTTGCCCCAATGCTGTTCCTGAGGAACAAAATTTCAGGGAACTCAAGGGACTTCAGCAGGGGCAAGTGGTAAAGTCCTGCTCCATGGGATGGGTGTATGAGAAGTCATGACAAAATATGGCCACCTTTTCCAACTGCCATTGCTCCATCAGTTACAAAAACAAATTCACCTGATAGTACAGCACAGGGTCTCTCTCTGTAGTAAGCATGTTTTCATATGGAAGGTTCCACATTCAGTCTTGCCATTTCCCAGGGAAAGGACCTTGGATTAATAGGGTTATGAATCAGGACCCTAGGGACACTTTAAAGTGAGATGGCAACCTCCAGGTGGTGGCTGGAGATCTCCCGCTATTACAACTGATCTCCAGCTGATAGAGATCAGTTCACCTGGAGAAAATGGCTGCTTTGGCAATTGGACTCTATGGCATTGAAGTCCCTCCCCTCTCCAAACCCTGCCCTCCTCAGACTCCACCCCCAATATCTCCAGGTTTTTTTCAACCTGGAGTTAGCAACCCTACTTTAAAAACTAGATGAACAAAATTTATTACACCATACACTTTTGTGCATCAGAACAAATGAAACGAGCTTTGACTCATGGAAATACATTTTGCTGCATACATTTTGTTAGTCTTTAAGGAGCCATGGGATTCCTGTTTTATTTAATTGCTATCCAGGAATGAGAATAATCTCTGGCTCAGTCCAACGCTTGGTTCATACACTTCATTCAGACTGACACTTGTGTCCCTGCAGGGCTGTTGAAAAAAAAAATTTGGGCTGGTTCGGATTCGGCCAAACTCAGCCCAACTTGGCATTCGGCATTCCAGAACAAATTCGGTGTAAAGATCCACCTCCCGGTTTCCCGGGACTCCGGGGAAGCTGGGCGGTGTGTGGGGGGGGTTAAACTGCTCTGCTGCCTGGGTCCTGATGTTCAGCTGTTGGGCGGGGGACCGCTGGTCCCCACCCAACAGCTGAGCATCGGGACCCAGGCAGCGGAGCAGTTTAAACACCCCCACCCCCACCCCTTCCCAGGAATCTGGGCGGTTTTTTTTTTAAACCGCTCTGCGCTGCCTGGGCAGGCAGCACGGGGCAGTTTAAAGACCCCCCCCCGCCCGGTTTTCTGGGAGTCCCTTGAAACCCGGCGGGGGGGGGGTCTTTAAACTGCTCCGCTGCTTGGGCACCGATGCTCAGCTGTTGGGCAGGACCCTGCCCAACAGCTGAGTGTCAGGACCCAGGCAGAGGAGCAGTTTTAACCCCCCCACCGCCCAGCTTCCCGGAAGTCCCGGGAAGCCGGGCAGGGGAGTTAAAGTGCTCTGCGCTGCCTGGGCAGGCTGCGCGGAGCAGTTTAAAGACTGCCCCGCCTGGTTTCCTGGAAATCCCTTGAAACCGGGTGGGGGGGGGGTCTTTAAACTGCTCCACGCTGCCTGCCCAGGCAGCGCTGAACAGTTTAAAGACCCACCGTCCCCCTTCCGGGGACTCCCGGGAAAGCGGGTGGTGGGGGTTTAAACTGCTCCACGCTGCCTGGGCAGGCAGCGTGGAGCAGTTTAAAAACCGCCCCGCCCGGTTTCCTGGGACTCCCGGGAAACCGGGCGGGGCGGTCTTTAAAGGTGGGAATTTATCCTACGATCGCCGGAACGCACTGAATTCGGCGCATCCTTTTCCCGCCTTTTTTGAGTTTGGTTCTATCCGAACTGAAAACCCCCGAATCGGGGGAAATTCAACTGTTTGTTCGGTTCGGACGAACGGAATCGACAGCCCGTCCCTGCTTCTCTCACTCATTTAGCCCCTAATCACGGATGGGCTCTGAAGCAACTTTTTTTTTTAATGAGTGGATTTTTCAACAAAATCAAGGGAGTTTTTTTTAAAGTGTTTGTTATTAAAATAAGGCTATTTTGCTGATAGAATCATAAGGTTGAAGTATTTAATATTGACCTTAGAATATCTCTAATACCCATTTCATATGGCCTCAAAATGTCCCTGTAATTGGTCAAATTTCAGCGCCCGAACCCCCAGCTGTATGGGTTCGCTGAGCTCACCAGAATCTATTCATAGCCTACATTTTGACAGCTGGATACTTGAATCCTTTGTTGGTGTGCGTCTTAATAGTTCTGTAGCTCTTCTTTTAGGATAGAGCCAATTGGAACCATAAAAAGACATCTGAATTCTCAATTCAGGCTGCACTCATCTCGCTTGTGACCAAAAATATCGCTTGTGAACAAAAATCAGATTCCCCCCTCTTTATCCTAATGAGCCCCCTCTTATGACCTTCTACCTCTTGAATAGAGAATGGACCAATACATCTGCCATAGAACAACCCCACTGAATAAGGTAACAGTGGTTACCCAGACCTCATTGCTGGTGGGAAGGGGCTCACTGTATGGCCCATTTTCAAAGACTCCACCCCACCACCCTGTTCTCTGCCATTTGGGCCTTGAAGTCCTTTGCAAGGGCAGCAAGGCCCTTTGGACCCTGTTGAATGTTGCCCAATTGTTGCTGGTTGTGAAGGGGCCCTCATAACAGTTCAAGCTTCAGGGTCCCAAAAATGTAGGTCCACCACTGCTCCTTAGTACCAAATACACAGAGTTGGCATTAGAGATGAATAGTGCACATATACATTAGCATGTACCTAACCACCTAGTTCTGAATACTTAATGGCCTTAAGTCTTTGGAAGAGGAGGCAGCGATTCCTGCCAATGTTCTCTTCCCACTTGGCTCTGATTCTTTTCCTGGAGCACAGCAAGGAGTAGGGATGGCCAGATGCGCTTGGACATGCTATGTGTTTGGCTTGCTTTCTTTCCTACCAGCATGGTGTAGTGGTTAAGACTGGTGGTTTGGATCAGTGGATTCTGATCTGGAGAAACGGGTTTGATTCCCCACTCCACCACATGAGCGGTGGAGGCTAATCTGGTGAACCAGGTTGGTTTCCTCACTCCTACACATGAAGCCAGCTGGGTGACCTTAGGCTAGTCACACTCTCTCAGCGCCACCTACCTCACAGGGGAAGGTGATTGTAAACCAGTTTGATTCTTCCTTAAGTGATAGAGAAAGTTGGCATATAAAAACTAACTCTTCTTCTTCAGTGGGGCACAATTTTTTTCCACAGCAGGGCCAAATAAAGAAATGTAAGCAGTAAATCACTGTGGCATGTAATGTAAAGGACTTGTGCCATTTTCTGCATTGGGTAAGGTTGGTGTGCCCATCAACTGTTCATACAGGAAGGGGATTTTGACCTAATAGGCATTTCTGAAACTTGGTGGGATGTCACTCATGACTGGAATATTAAGATTGAGGGGTACTACTTGTTTAAAAGGGATAGACTGATAAGGAAAGGAGGAGTAGCACTGTATGTCAAAGATGTGTACACTTGTGAAGAAGTACATGAATCTGAGCATGGTAGTACAGTCGAGAGTCTATGGGTAATCATAAAAGGAATAAGAAATAATAGTGATATTCTCGTGGGGGTCTGCTATCGACTGCCAAACCAGGCAGAGGACTTGGATGGGACGCTCCTAGACCAGATCACAAAGTTCTCAAAGAGACGGGACATGGTGGTCATGGGAGATTTTAATTACCGGATATCTGTTGGAAGTCCAACGCTGCTAAAAATGCAAGATCCAATACATTCCTGACTTGTCTTGCTGACAACTTCCTATTCCAGAAGGTGGACAGGGAAACAAGGGGGTCTGCTATCTTAGATTTGATTCTCACCAACAGGGAAGACTGGTCAATGAGGTTAAAGTAGTAGGCACCCTGGGCAGTAGTGACCACGTACTCTTGGAATTTACAATCTTGGGGAGAGGAAAACCTGTACGTAGTCAGACATGAAGGTTGGACTTCAAAAGAGCAAATTTTAATAAACTTAAACTTATGCTAGGTAGAATCCCATGGTCAGAAATACTTAAGGAGAAGGGAGTTCAAGAAGGGTGGGCATTTCTTAAAAATGAAATACTGAAGGCGCAATCCCAAACCATTCCTATGAGAAGGAAAATGGGAGGAGTCTAAAGAGGCCAGGGTGGTTCCATAAACAGCTTTTTAAATAGTTGAGAAATAAAAAAAGACTCATTTAGGAAGTGGAAGGAGGGCCTTATAACCAAAGAGGAATATAAGCAAATAACTAGTGCTTGTAGGGAGAGTGTTAGGAAAGCTAAAGCTCAGTATGAACTTAGGCTAGCGAGAGATGCTAAACGCAACAAAAAAGGGTTCTTTTCCTATGTACAGAGTAAGAGTAAGAACAAGGACAAGATAAGCCCATTGCGTGGACCGGAAAGTGAAATTGTAACAGGAGATGAAGAGAGGGCAGAACTCCTCAATTCCTACTTTTCCTCAGTTTTTTCTCGTGAGGGAAGTGGTGCTCAACATGGCATAAACATAACATGTGATGAGGGAAGGGATTTGCAGCCTAGAATTGGCATTGGGGTAGTGCACAAACACCTGGTTTCTTTAAATGAAACAAAATCCTCTGGGCTAGATGAATTGCACCCAAGGGTACTCAAAGAACTTGCAGATGTAATTTCGGAACCTCTGTCCGTTATTTTTGAAAAGTCTTGGCAAACAGGTGAGGTGCCAGAAGATTGGAGGCGGGCAAATGTTGTCCCTATCTTCAAGAAGGGGAAAAAGGAGGATACAGGTAACTATCGACCCACCAGCTTGACTTCTATACCAGGAAAAGTGTTCAAACAAATCATCAGACAGTCCATCCTTGAGCATTTAGAAAGGATGGATCTGATCACCAAGAGCCAGCATGGGTTTCTCAAGAATAAGTCATGTCAGATTAATCTTATCTCCTTTTTTGAGAAAGTTACTACCTTGAGGGATCAGGGGAATGCTGTAGACATAGTTTATCTAGATTTCAGTAAGGCTTTTGATAAGGTTCCACATAGTATTCTAGTTGACAAATTGGGAAAATGTGGGTTAGATCCTATTATTGTTAGATGGATCTGCAACTGGTTGACAGATAGTACCCAAAGTGTGCTAGTTAATGGTTCCTCGTCCACTTGGAGAGAAGTGACTAGTGGAGTTCCTCAGGGATCTGTACTGGGCCCTGTGTTGTTCAACATCTTTATAAATGATTTGGATGAAGGAATAGAGGGGATGCTTATTAAATTTGCAGAAGATACTAAACTGGGAGGGGTAGCAAATACGGTAGAAGACAGAGCCAAGATGCAGGATGATCTTGACAGGATGGAGAAATGGGCTAGAACTAATAAAATGCACTTCAACAAAGACAAATGTAAAGTTCTGCATTTAGGTAGGAAAAATCAAATGCATAATTATAGAATGGGGGAGACTTGTTTGAGCAGTAGTGTGTGTGAAAAGGATCTTGGGGTCTTAGTAGACCAAACACTGAACATGAGTCAGCAGTGTGATGCTGTAACTAAAAAGGCAAATGCAGTCTTGGGCTGCATCAACAGAGGTATAGTGTCCAGATCACGCGAAGTGATGGTATCGCTTTACTCTGCTCTGGTTAGACCTCAACTAGAGTACTGTGTTCAGTTTTGGGCACCACAATTTAAGAAAGATGTAGACAAGCTGGAACGGGTTCTGAGGAGGGCAACAAAGATGGTGAGGGGTCTGGAGACCAAGTCCTATGAGGAAAGGTTGAAGGATCTGGATATGTTTAACCTGAAGAGGAGAAGACTGAGAGGGGATAGGATAACCATGTTCAAGTACTTGAAGGGCTGTCATATAGAGGAGGGTGCTGAGCTGTTTTCTGTTGCTCAAGAAGGTCGGACCAGAACCAACGGGTTGAAATTAAATCAAAAGAGTTTCCGTCTAGACATTAGGAAGAATTTTCTAACAGTTAGAGCGGTTCCTCAGTGGAACAGGCTTCCTCGGAAGGTGGTGAGCTCTCCTTCCCTGGAGGTTTTTAAGAAGAGGTTAGATGGCCATCTGTCAGCAATGCTGATTCTGTGACCTTAGGCAGATGAGGAGAGGGAAGGCATCTTGGCCATCTTCTGGTCACTAGGGGTGTGGAGGGGGGAGGTAGTTGTGAATTTCCTGCATTGTGCAGGGGGTTGGACTTGATGGCCCTGGTGGTCCCTTCCAACTCTATGATTCTAGTCAAGTATTGTCAAGTGGCTGCTTATCATTTGACTACATATTCCATGAAACCATGAATGCCACAGCGTAGATGGCAGCTTATCTTTTAAAATGTTATTATGTTATTTGTTAATAAGGATGGCAGTGGGGGCTTACTGCTTGCCCCCAACCCTCCATTTGTCAGGTTCAAATCTAGTAGGATAACACTTGCTATAACTGCAAGCATTTCTGTTTAAAAACAATTGTGACTCATTTGTCTTATTTCTGTGTAATTTGGGGGGGGGGTGAGAATCCATAGGCTGACTCAAGATAATATCTAACTCTTGTTCCAGGAGAGTAACTAAAGAAAACAGCTGTTCATCTAATCATTCCTATCTAGAAAAACCTTACCTGGCATTGCTAAAAGTTATATTAAATCCAAATTTGAAAAACACTGCTGTTTCACAATAACAATGAACTAATCTGTTTCTTTTTTAAAAATAGTATATGTATCAAACTCCCAACCCATCCAGCTTCACAGGATGGACTAGCTTGGGAACAGCCCACCCCCATCCTCAGATGGTGCAAGATGCTCACCAATTCCATACATAAGTGCTGTCAATGCACCCCGGTTTAACCCCTCTGAGGACTGGAATCTCCTTGGCTAACAATCCAGATGTGCCCCACTCTTATTCTGGCTGTGAGATTGCTATGAAGTTCACATAGCTGGAATAATAGCCATTTGTTGATGTTTTTCCCAACTGACTTACAGTGACCCTAGCAAGAGGCTTTCAAGGCAAGTGAGAAGCAGAGGTGGTTTGCCATGGCCTTCCTCTGCAGAACCTTCCTTGGTGGTGCCCCATCATACCACTCACCTTGCTTTGCTTCTGAGATGTGATGAGATCAGGCTATACCATCCCATCTTCCCTCCCACTCGCCAGTTGTGTGTGTGTGTGTGAAGTGCCGTCAAGTCGCAGCCGACTTATGGCGACCCCTTTTTGGGGATTTCATGGCAAGAGACTAACAGAGGTGATTTGCCATTGCCTTCCTCTGCACAGCAACCCTGGTATTCCTTGGTGGTCTCCATCCAAATACTAACCAGGGCTGACCGTGCTTAGCTTCTGAGATCTGACAAGATCAGGCTAGCCTGGGCCATTCAGCTCTACCTATATGTATCAACTTGCAGCATTTCCACCAAAACTAGTTTTGGTCCAAGTAGTCAAAAGGCCAGGTCAAATAAAGCCACATCACCACTCCTTAGAAGAATGTGAAGCATCAGTTGACTCACAACCTAGCCAGCTAGCTGACCAACACAAGAATCATTTGCCACAGCATCTATCACCAGAAGCCAGGTAAGTTGAGTCATGTGGGTGCACAGAGACAATTGGGAGGGATGTTTTGAGGAAAGCACATGACAGTCCTGAGAGACTCATCAGGAGCACCACAGGCTTTTAAATCTAGAGTTGCCAGGTGAGGACTGGCAATTGCTGCGAGCTTCTAGAGGTGCAGCTGGGCACTGTGTGGCATCATGGGGATGCTCCACCTATTTCCCCAAACTCTAGGGTTTTACCGTAGAGTTTTGGAGGTTTGGTAAAGCATCCTGATGACACATGATGTCACTTCTATTACTCTTGTGGGTATAGGGTTGCCATCCTCCAGGTGGTGGCTGGAGACCCCCTGCTAATACAACTGATCTCCAGCTGATAGAGCTCAGTTCACCTGGAGAAAATGACCACTTTGGCAATTGGACTCTATGGCATTGAAGTCCCTCCCCGCTCCAAACCCCACCCTCCCCAAGCTCCACCCCAAAATCTCCAGGTATTTCTTAACCTGGAGCTGGCAACCCTATGTGCTGCTCTGAGCCCAACCTTTGGGTTGGGGAGGGCAGGGTAAAAATGCAATAAAATAAATAAATGGGGAGAGGGGAGAAGCCAGAGTCCTGGCCCCCTATTTCAAGCCATTTTAAGCTTGAAATGAGGTTCGGTGGGGGAAGCTATTTGCTGGGGGGGGGGTAGTTTTTTTTTTTGGAGTGGGCATTGCCCTTGGTATTCCCAAGCCCCTTTCGAAATAGAGCTAAGTGCAGGAAGTCTCTCGCTCATTTGCGCTACATGTTGTGAAGAGCATTTGCTTCTAGTGATTGCAATATAGAGTATGAAGGTCTAGTATGGCTCCTCGTGATGTTCCTGAGAGGTATAATTCTTGAATAACTCGTGGCCCAAAGTGTCCAAGTATGATGTTATATTAAAACCTTCTAATATTTCTTCATGAAATCAATCGACATTCTGTTAACTTTCGCCATTAAATTAATCCCTCAGTCCTTCAAGGATACTAAACAATTACATATTGATCTCTGGGTGTCTTGTGAATTCATGGCTTATATATTTGAAGGATGCCCATGGTATTAAGCACCATTCGTTAGAGGCAATTCTTAATGTCAAACTGCCTACCTCAATCTATGCTATTTAAATGGTTTCTGTTCATTTTGTAAAATCAATGATGTTCTGATGAGCCCAGGCGCACCACTAAAAATGCAGGAACAGAAGTGGTGTTTGCGTCGTTGGCTTTTGCCCCACTTCTCAGTAATATTTCCTTGCATTAATCCACACCCCAAAACACTCTCAGAAAATAGTTTGCAATGTAAATAACCAATAAGGTTGCCATATAATTAAGGGTATATTCAAACTGCCTTTATAATCCGTTTGAGCAGCAGGTTGCTAATGGATTTTTTGTGTCAGTTCAGACACAACTGGTTTGGCTGCCGGCTGCTAACGGATTTTTTTACCTGCTCAGACAAAGCCGCTTGTGTCCCATTTGTAAAGCGAGGTGGAGCCGGTTTTTATGAAAGCTGCTTTCAACTCTTTTCAGTTCTTCCTTGCACCTCTGAATTGCTCGTGTGCTGTTTGAACTGCCTGGAGAGCTTTGGGAAGGACTGTGATTGTTTCCCCGCCTTTTTTGCTGGTACGTTCTTTTCTGGCTTTTTTTTTTAACGTTCTGAGATTTGCGTTATAGTGCTATAGCACTATCTCAGAAAGTTTAAAAAAAATCTCAGAAAGTTTTTTTAAAAAGGCTGGAAAAGAACACACCGGCAAAAAAGGCGGGGAAACAATTGTGGGGCTGTTTCAACTAGCCAGAGTGCTTTAGAGATGGCTCATAGATGGATTGAAATGAGCTGTATGAATACCCACTTTTGTGTTGCTTTATTCCAAAATGGGCCAACGATGGATGACATCAAGTTTAGAATGGTAATCTGAATAGGGTCATATTCTAACCAGCAATGCCAAGGTACTCACATATGTTACTGCTCACAGGGCTGGATCCGGACAGCTTTTTTTCACTTAACCATAGCTGATCTGCCTCCTTAGGAAAGCCCCCACATGGCTTTTAGAATCATAGAATCATAGAGTTGGAAGGGACCACCAGGGCCATCAAGTCCAACCCCCTGCACAATGCAGGAAATTCACAACTCCCTCCTCCCTCCACATCCCTAGTGACCAGAAGATGGCCAAGATGCCCTCTCTCTCCTCATCTGCCTAAGGTCACAGAATCAGTATTGCTGACAGATGGCCATCTAACCTCTTCTTAAAAACCTCCCGAGGAAGCCTGTTCCACTCAGGAACTGCTCTAACTGTTAGAAAATTCTTCCTAATGTCTAGACGGAAACTCTTTTGATTTAATTTCAACCCGTTGATTCTGGTCCGACCTTCTTGAGCAACAGAAAACAACTCGGCACCGTCCTCTATATGACAGCCCTTCAAGTACTTGAACATGGTTATCCTATCCCCTCTCAGTCTTCTCCTCTTCAGCCTAAACATACCCAGCTCCTTCAACCTTTCCTCATAGGACTTGGTCTCCAAACCCCTCACCATCTTTGTTGCCCTTCTCTGGACACGTTCCAGCTTGTCTACATCTTTCTTAAATTGTGGTGCCCAAAACTGAACCCAGTACTCTAGTTGAAGTCTAACCGGAGCAGAGTAAAGCAATACCATCACTTCGTGTGATCTGGACACTATACTTCTGTTGATGCAGCCCAAGACTGTGTTTGCTTTTTTAGTTACAGCATCACACTGCTGACTCATGTTCAGTGTTTGGGCTACTAAAACCCCAAGATCCTTTTCACACACACTACTGCTCAAACAAGTCTCCCCCATCCTATAATTATGCATTTGATTTTTCCTACCTAAACGCAGAACTTTACATTTGTCTTTGTTGAAGTGCATTTTATTAGTTCTAGCCCATTTCTCCATCCTGTCAAGATCATCCTGCATCTTGGCTCTGTCTTCTACCGTATTTGCTACCCCTCCCAGTTTAGTATCTTCTGCAAATTTAATAAGCATCCCCTCTATTCCTTCATCCAAATCATTTATAAAGATGTTGAACAACACAGGGCCCAGTACAGATCCCTGAGGAACTCCAATTGTCACTAGCACACTTTGGGTACTATCTGCTAACCAGTTGCCGATCCATCTAACCATAATAGGATCTAACCCACATTTTCCCAATTTGTCAACTAGAATACTATGTGGAACCTTATCTATGTCCATGCAGATCCCATGATCCACTCCATAGCTCAGGGATCCCCAACCTGTTTGAGCTTGCAGGGACCTTTGGAATTCTGTCCCAGTGTGGTGGGAACAGCCACCAAATGGCTGCCACAAAATAGCTGCTGCAGGAGGCAGAGTTAACCACAAAATGATGGCCACAGCTTAACTTCAGTAACACATTGAAGATCTTTGTGCTGTGGTGGCAGCTACTGCCAAAGCGAGGTTTTTTGTTTAAAGATCTACACAGCCAATCAGATCTCCAATGGCCAGTCAAAAGGCTTGCTGGCCAAAAGCCCTACCTGTCCCCATCACTTTCTAAAAACTTGCCCTGGCACAAAAAAAGATGTTGGTGGATGCTATGGCACCCACGGGCACCATGATGGGGACCTCTGGCATAGCTTTTGAGTGGCTAAAGGGCACCCTTCTTCACTTTTTCACCAGTGGGAGAGCTGGTTGGAGCCCACCCATAATTTACACAGTTCTGCAGCCTGTGAAATGATGGGTGTAAAGGTCAGGATAACTCTCCCAGACTCCTCTGGAGTGAGACGCTTAAAGTATCTCTCTAATTACAAATGTCTGTGCTGAGTAATTATTATAGGGAGCACATCGGCAAGCACACCGGTAATGTTAATATCAAAACAATATCTGCTTTGTAATAAAAAGGTGAACTCTGAGCACAAGAAGTAGGGTTGCCAGGTCCATCTTCGCCACTGGCGGGAGGTTTTTGGGGTGGAGCCTGAGGAGGGTGGGGTTTGGGGAGGGGCTTCAATGCCATAGATTCCAATTGCCAAAGCAGCCAGGTGAACTGGCCTTTATCAGTTGGAGGTCAGTAGTAATAGCAGAAGATCTCCAGCTAGTACCTGGAGGTTGGCAGCCCTATCTAGAAGTCCAATCTGTTTCGCATGAGATCATTTCCAGGAATAAACTTCGGCAGTGTTTATGTGCTGTTTGAGGGTGTACACCAATTTTTTTCAATATTTGGGTTTAATAAACCCAAACCCAAAAAATGCCAGGGGGGAAAAAGGCAAAAATTAGGCCACGGAGCCAGCAGACAATGGGGCTAGGAATGTTCCCACATCCCTCTCCCAGCTGCATTCCAGCGTGGGCTTCCATGTGGAGGCCCAATCCGGCATGAAGCTTGGAGAGGGAGGTGGGGTGTTCCTATCCAGGCCACAGGCGTTCTCTGGAGTCCGGAGAAGGTTGGCAGCATGGGTCTATCAGAAAACAGGGAAGGAAGGGAGGAGGAAGGGGGGAAGGAAGGGGGGAAGGAAGGGGGAAATGCCTTGGAGGGTAAGGGGGAGGGAGGGAGAATGGCAGCGGGGCAGAAGTGGCCTGAATAATGCAGAATGAATTTGGCATTTTGGGGTTTGCCTTTTTCAGCCCCCCCTTTTTTTGGCTGCCATTTATGCTAGTTAAAAGTAGGCGTGGGTTAATTCGGCATATCGATATGCACAGCCCTTATGCTGTTGTTATTCTCAGTGCGTATTCCAGACTATGAAACAGAATGGGATTTTTAAAGACTCCTTGCTCACTAATAAGTTTTTATTGCCTCAATCAGCCAACAAATTACAGAGATTATTTCAGTATTATGTACGCACATGCAAAATTTGATAGCAAAATTGTTCACTGTAAAAGGTCCATGACTTCCTGTTCTGAATAAAGTAAAAAAGGTAAAGGTCCCCTGTGCAAGCACCGGGTCATTCCTGACCCATGGGGTGACGTCACATCCCGATGTTTCCAAGGCAGACTTTGTTTGCGGGGTGGTTTGCCAGTGCCTTCCCCAGTCATCTTCCCTTTACCCCCAAGCAACCTGGGTACTCATTTTACCAACCTTGGAAGGATGGAAGTCTGAGTCAACCTTGAGCCGGCTATCTGAAACTAACTTCTGTTGGGATAGAACTCAGGTCGTGAGCAGAGCTTTTGACTGCAGTACTACAGCTTAACACTCTGCGCCACGGGGCTCCTTCCTGTTCTGAATAGGACTGTTTTAATCAATATAGCAATTGCCTTTCCTTTGGGTTTTTGAATTTTTTTGTGATGAGGAGGAGCAAACCTAAGTGGATCTAATTAGAAAAGAAGCCCATGTTATTTAATGGACCTTACTCCCAGGAAATTGTTCTGAGGATTGCAGCCAATACCTGATACCCTTGAATCTGAAAAATCGACCCCAAACAGATTTAGTAAATGATACCAAATACTCCCAAAATTTCAGGAAAACACACTTTCCGAAATGCCGAAACAAAATTTAAACAATTTTTTTGAAGTGTACCCCTTACCTGGGAGTAGGTCTCATTGAATATGCTTGAGTAAGATTCTGAGCAGATCTCTTCAGGATGTTTCTCTAAATTTACAATCATTTTCACAGTTCACTTGTAAAATAATTCCATATTCCTTTCCCCTGGCCCAACATCAGTTTACAATTAATAAGTTATAATATAATATTTTTCACATTTAATGTTTATAGAATTACTGAGTCACAGGCTGAATTTCTTGGCTGTTTCACACATTATGCAGAGGGCAACCCCAAAGCACCATTTAGCTTGCAAGAACCTTTTCTCCCAACACACTCTGCTCTACCAGCTCAATCCTGGCCTTGCCACTCATCTCTAGGACAGCCAGTGTGGTGTAGTGGTTAAGAGCGGTGGACTGTAATCTGGAGAACTGGGTTTGATTCCCCAGTCCTCCGCATGAGCAGCGGACACTAATCTGGTGAACCAGGTTGGTTTCTCCACTCCTCCACATGAAGCCTGCTGGGTGACCTTGGGCTAGCCACGGTTCTCTCCGAATGTCTCAGCCCCACCTACCTCACAAGGTATCTGTTGTGGTGAGAGTAAGGGAAGGACATTATAAGCCAGATTTGCCTTTTAAAAAAGGTAGAGAAAGTCAGCATGTAAAAACCAACTCTTCTTCTTCTTCACGACACACTTCTGCGTCCCACAGTTTGAGACTCACCATATTATGCCCAAGGAATAAGTAACAATGCACTTCCTAGTCCAACATGCTAACCACTGCACCAGTATACACAACAACACCATATATTCACTAAATGTGTCATGAAGAAAGAAGAAGGAGAAGAAGAGTTTGTTTTTATATGCCGACTTTCCTTACCACTTAAGGAAGAATCAAACTGGCTTACAATCACCTTCTCTTCCTCTCCCCACAACAGACACCCTGTGAGGTAGGTGGGGCTGAGAGAGTGTGACCAGCCCAAGGTCACCTAGGTGGTTTCATCTGGTGAACAAATCCATTTCACCAGATTAGCCTCCGCCACTCATGGGGAGAAGCGGGGAATCAAACCTGGTTCTCCAGATCAGACTCCACCGCTCCAAACCACTGCTTTTAACCACTACACCATGCTCGCTTTGCACTACAGCATTCTGGCTTTGCCCTCTACCTCCATGGGATTGCCTGGTCATCTGTGGGGTGACCATGTGGAGGAAGTGGTCACGCAAACTCTCCTCCTCATGATCTGTAATATTCCAAAACCACAATGGGTAGCAGTGTTAGTCCGTCAACAGCAATAGAAAAGAGCCAGAATCCAGTGGCACCTTAAAGACTAACAAAATTTCTGGCAGGGCATGAACTTTCATGAGCCACAGCTCACATCTATTCTTAAGCAGAGAAGAGTGAATTCAGATGGCATTAGCTCTTCTCTACTTAAGGATAGATGAACTCACATTCTAGCTGTATCTGAAGAAGTGGGCTGCAACTTACAAAAGCTCATACCCTGCCAGAAATTTTGTTAGTCTTCAAGGTGCTACTGAACTCTTGCTCTTTTCTGCTGCTACAGACAGACTAACATGGCTACCCTCTGAAACACTATACAAATGAGTCAAAACGAATTACCTAAATCTGTTTTCTGGGTGCAGGGCAAACAAACCGAATCTAGTTCATTTATCATTGTACCTTTCTGTAGATGAGTTATTTTAATTAAGAACATGTTTCCTTATTTCCCCCACCCCAGTCCATTCCTGGATATCTGGAGACATTTCCTTTTCCCAGCATTTAGCAAAAATAATTCTGGCTATAGTGATGTTTCTGTCTGTCTGTCTGTCACTCATCTCTACTTAAGGATAGATGGACTCACATTCTAGCTGTATCTGAAGAAGTGGGCTGTGGCTCCCAAAAGCTCATGCCCTGCCAGAAATTTTGTTATTCTTTAAGGTGCCACTGGACTCTTGCTCTTTTCTATCCCAAAACCAGCATCACTGATCATGAGAAGGGAGAATCCATGTGGCCACTTCCTCTGCACCATCACCCTTGCAGGTGGCCAGGTGAGCCCATGGAGACGGGGAGTTGGTCCAACATACTTTCAAACAGCCAAATCAGGGAACTGGACGACTGCAATGCCATTTTCCTTGGCCGCATGCTGGAGCAATGGATCCCAGCCACTCAAATGATTTCCAGTCAGGAATGAGCGAGCTGGCAGCGTAAGTATGGTTGTAGCCTCCAGATAGGCTTATATTGTTAGGGCTCAGCTGTCTTCATGAACGTTGAGGGTGTAGGGTTCTGTTAGCACAGTACACCGGGGGACCTCTGGCTCACACCATAAATATGTGAACAGCTCCCAAAATGTTATATTAAGAAAAAGAGAAAAACCAGTAAACATGTTTGTTTCCATTTTTCCATTTCCCAACCACTAAAGATGAAATGAAATAGTTATCTTTCTTCCGTAATATGTTTTTTTTTTCCTTTCGAAATTGCTCCTGACACAACAAGAATTGAGTCTCTGCCAAGCTTGATTTATTGGTATATAATCAGGAGAATACAACAAAATTCAAATATATAATTCAAAGAACCATCACCTCAGTAACTAGGAGCTCTATCTGCATAATGAAATCCCTTGATGCCTTTTAAATATCCGGGAAAGGTAATGAGGACAACATCTTGGAATTAATAAGCAAGCCATTCCACGGTTAGTCATAATATCTACTGTAGTGCCTCTAGCAAAGCAGTTCTATTTAGCAAAACAGAAACCAATATTTTAAGAGCCAAAATGACATGACAGCAAACACTATTTTTTTTATCAGAAGCTGGAAGGAGCCAGAAATAAGGGGATTTGGAAACAAATTAATTCAAATTGGGTTAGATAGGAACTCAGCCGTAAGGTTGGGAAACATACTGTGTGACTGTAATAAATAAGAAGTGATAGGATAACAAGAATAGCCAATGGATATGTTTGAAGTGAGTTGCTGACGGTCTGAGAGGGCTTTCTCCTATGCACAATGTTCCTTGATATTTTAACTGAAGCTCAAGAAGATGCAGAAAACAGCATGTTATTGAAATTTATCATTTGCTCTAACCAGGAAAGAAGTGGAAATAACAAAGGCAGAGAATCATTATTCAGGGAACAAGACAGAAAAGCAACACCAAGAGAGAAAGATATCAAAGCAATATCTGAACTGTTGAGGGGGGCAGATAATATTCCATAAAAAGGTCTTGAAAGCTGTTAATGGAAATCAAATGTATGTAGGACAATAGTCACCCAATTTAGTTCTCAGCCAAAGAGGCTGAGGTTCTGACTTGTGCAAGAACCAAGCTGTAAAACTGTCTGGAGGTGTGGTGGGCAAGATCCTCTGGCTCAGATCAGAAGAAGAGCTGGTTCTGTGACTAGCCCAAGGTCACCCAGCAGGCTTCATGTGGAGGAGTGGGGAATCAAACCCAGTTCTCAGGATTAGAGTCCGCTGCTCATGTGAAGGAGTGTGGAATCGAAACTGGTTCTTCAGATTAGAGTCCACCACTCCTAACCTCTACACCATGGTGGCTCTCTTAAGTAGTTGCCTGAAGTCTCTGTAAGTCCCACCCCTTCCTCCAGATCCCAAAAGACTGCTTCATTTTTGAGTGCTAGTTGCTTCAGTAGCTAGGCATCTAAGGACGAAGGATTGATCCCAAGCTTGCCCATAATTGGCTGGGTGAACTGGGGAGAGAACACTCTAGTTGGTTGAGCAGCATCAACCCGGCCCTTAGTGGCTGGAGGGGTTGCCTTGTGACAGTTGCAACATAATGGTGCTTAATTGTTATTATTAGATTCCGAATATACAAACGGAGATACTCAACGTAAGGATGTTGCTGCTACAAATTCCATGGCTAATAAAAGGGATTAGACAAACTCATGGAAGATAGGTCTATCAAGAATCTTGATGGCCTCCCAGCCACTGCGGTGTAGTGGTTAGGAGTAGTGGACTCTAATCTGGAGAACTGGGTTTGATTCCCCACTCTTCCACATGAGCGGCGGACTCTAACCTGGAGAACCGGATTGGTTTCCCCACTCCTGCAGCTGGGTGACCTTGGGCTACTCATACACTCTCAGCCCCACCTACCTCACAGGGTGTCTGTTGTGGGGAGGGGAAGGGAAGATGATTGTAAACCAGTTTGATTCTTCCTTAAGTGACAGAGAAAGTTGGCATATACAAACCAACTCTTCTTCTTCTTCTCCTTCTTCTCCTTCTCCACATGAAGCCTGCTGGGTGACCTTGGGCCAGTGACAGTTCTCTCCAAACTCTCTCAGCCCCACCTACCTCACAAGGTGTCTGTTGTGGGGAGAGGAAGGGGAGGTGATTGTAAGTCGGTTTGAGACTCCTTAAAAAGGTAGAGAAAATTGGGGTATAAAAACCAACTCTTCTTCTTCTATTGAAAGGCAGCATGGTACTGAATACCAGTTGCTAATTTTGAACAGTGTGGGACATTTATTGCCTATTGTGGGACAGTTATTGCTTATCACTGCTGGCCCCTATGGTTTATGTTAGCAATGACACACATGCCTCCTTGTCCCTGCCCCCAACCCTCCTGCTATTGAAGGCATGTTTTCTTGCAGGCTTTCTTAGGACATTATGGCCTAGGGAACACAAACTTGTTGGGCTAGCCACTGATAGATCCCAAGTGCTCTGAACAGTCACCCCTCCTTTGTGGAATGCCCTTCTTGAATGTGTCAGGAAGTCACCCGCTTTGCTGACATCCCACTAATTGTTTACAATGGAGTTATTCAGGGGGGGGGGGTTTAAAAAGATGCCTACCTCAATCCAAGATGCAATGTAGATGGCAATAACTGGCATTGTTTTTGATGATTTTTGCTTTTAGTGGTATGGTGTCACATTATCACTGCAATCAGGAGAAAATAAGGCCACACCAGTAGGCAGGAAGGATGGGAAGAACAAGGTGAAAGGTAGATGTTCAAGGTAGGAGCTGAGAAATCTTTATAGAAGATCCCCTGATGAAGCCGTATGTGAAATGCATAGGGATCTAGAAGGGATAAATACATTCTCTACCTCACACCTTATTCACATTATCACTGAAACTGGGGGCAATCTTGGTGATTCGGGGCCCTTGAAGATAGGGTTGCCAGCATCCAGGTGGTAGCTGGATATCTCCCACAATTACAACTGATATCCAGGCAACAAGGTCAGTTCCCCTGGAGAAAATGCTCACTTTGGAAGGTGGACTCTATGGCATTATACCCCACTGTCCCTCTCCTCCCCAAACCCCACCTTCTTCAGGCTCCACCCCCAAAATCTCCAGTCATTTCCCAACTTGGAGCTGGCAATCCTACTTGAAGATCTGAAGGATGGGGCCCAGAATCACTGTCATGGAACCTCCCATGGCCCTGCCCTCCAAAGGAGGGAGGGAAGGGGGAAAACCATCTTGTTTGGGTGCAGGCAGCTTTGGGGTTTGGCCAGTGTGCTGCCTCCTCTCCATTGCGCACTGATGCCTTCAGGGCTTGGCTGGTTGGGTGCTTCTGGGCTCAGGCAGCATTCCAGCTGGGCTGGCCAGCAGGGTGGGGGGCTCCCATAGTACAGGGCCTGAGGGAGATGCCATAGGGGCCTCATGCCTAAGACTTTGAGAAAGGTGGGTTTAAAATGCTCTCAGACTAATCAATTTAAAAATCTGGCACGGCAAAGTGGAGAATTGGTCAATATGGGCCATTGTTCTGATCTTGCAGAGCTCTTCTCAAGCTCACACATGCAAGGATGCACTTCATTTTGCAGTCATAGAGTTATATACATGTATGTGGGAACTTGCTGTGTATTCTCTGTGTGTGTCTGTGCTAGGGTTGCCAGGTGTCTTGGAATGGTGGGCAGTTGCCTGCAAATCCATCAGCTGGCTCACAGCAAGGATTGTGCCCATGCATAGCTGCGAGCAATGTGAACCCATCACTTCTGGTTTCCTTTGGGAATCACCGCAGTGCGATGGGACAATTTACCACTCTAATGCGGGTTTGAGTGGTAAATCATCCTGTTGCGCTGCCACACTTCTGTAAGTAAACCAGAAATTATGTGATTGCATCGCTTGTGGCTGTGCGCATGTGATTCCTGCACCAAAAATCTCCCGCTGGAGAAGGGGGGGGGATTTGTCAATCCTAGTCTGTACATATGTGTCCAGCACGGTGTAGTGGTTAGGATCAGTGGACCCTAATCTGGAGAACCGGGTTTGATTCCCCACTCCTCCATTTGAGCGGTGGACTCTAATTTGATGAACCGGTTTGATTTCCCCACTCCTCCACATGAAGCCTGCTGGGTGACCTTGGGCTAGTCACAGTTCTCTCTGAACTCTCTCAGCCCCACCTATCTCACAAGGTGTCTGTTGTGGGGAGAGGAAGGGAAGGAGATTGTAAGCCACTTTGAGACTCCTTAAAAACCAACTTTTCTTCTTCTGTATAATATCCCTTTGCAAAGGACAATGAAATCCACTTCA
This sequence comes from Euleptes europaea, assembly GCF_029931775.1. NCBI lineage: Eukaryota > Metazoa > Chordata > Lepidosauria > Squamata > Sphaerodactylidae > Euleptes > Euleptes europaea. The sequence continues at coordinate 88,518,807 of NC_079319.1, read as the reverse complement.
ATAAAACTGACAAGAAAAAGGCCTAGCTTTTTCTTTTAGCTGCTATCTTCTAGTCATTGCTAGAGCTGTGCTCCACTATGTGAATATTTAAGAGATGATTGTATTAGAAAGCTGTGCCAAAAGGTATATTCCTGTACTCCAGAGAGGCAAGCTATAGAGGACAACACAATTTGGAAGCAATGGCAAAGCTATCTACCACAATACATACTTACACTGTTTGGACTGGTATATTGCTATGAGATTTCACCTATCAAATGCTTCAATTTTCCTACTTGTGAGTGAGTCTGGAAAGATTCAATAAAAACCAGAGTGAAATGAGCATTAAATATAATCTTAAAAACCATAGGCAGAAATAAATGCAACAAAGAATCTATCAATTCTACACAAAGCTTCTGTAATGAAAAATCAAATCAAAGAAAGGCACTGGCAACAGGAAATATAATATGTGTATGAATATAGTAAAGTAAATATAGTAAAACATCACCAAAAAAATCAGGACAATCTAAGTAAACACTGCTCAGATACACATAGTCAGAGAACATTTCTTTAGAATTATTTCCTTCTTTATCCATGGGGTGTTCCAGGCAAGAGACAAGCAGAGGTGGTTTGCCGTTGCCTTCCACTGCATAGCAACCCAAATCTTCCCCCATCCAAACACTGACCATGGCCGACCCTGCTTAGATAATAGTTTATCATTATGCAAATGAACTTGAGGAAGTCTGTGTGCACCCCTCCCCCACTCACGTGGCTTAGTAACTCTAGACTTCTGTTTTCAAAGCAAGTCATAGTTCCTCATTACATCCAAACTGCACTCAACTCCGGGCAAGGGTGGCAACGGGCAAAAAACCAAAGCAGAATGTACAGTCCCGCAGAGGCGAGAGGGCACCCCCCCAGCAGAAAAGGCAAAAGCCCCCCTTTGGCTCCCCCCCACCCACAGAATCCCCCCCACAGAATCTGCTTCCCCCCCCCCCCGCGCACACACAGAAGAAAAGGTGTAGAGAAAAAACCCCAAAATCAAACTGTGTAGATGTCTTCCAGCAGGAGCACGGAGAAGTAAATCCAATCCTGTTCTGGTAAGCAGCAGCAGCTCAGCCCAGTCAGGATCTCTCAGCAGCAGCACCACCAAAATGGAAGGAAATGAATGCAGTCTTCTCCTGGCCATTTCAAAAGTGAGAATCCCTGCTCTGATTGGCCTGGAGAAGACCCAGCTTGGCCACTATTGGCTACGGGAGAATGCTGCTAACTAACTGACGGTTATGCTGCTGATTCGGGGCCGCCAAATTTGCCTGAATTTATTCGGCGTCCGCCCGAACTCGCTGAATTTGGCTGGCCATTTTCTCGCCTTTTTTTAATTCGGCTCCATCCAAACTAGAAACTGCTGAATCAAGGAAAATTCGGCTGTTTTTCTTATTGGATGGAACCGAATCGACAGTCCTACCATGTAGTTTGGCCCATACCTGGAACACGGAGACCTGTTATTTGTACTTGGCCTGGTCTTATGTTGGGTCTTATATAAGTGATCAAACTTACCCTTTCAGCTGTTACTCAAGCACTGTTTTCTGGCATTGCTTTAGCTATTCCCATCCTCCTCCAAGTCAATTTTCCCTGTTTTTATCCGTCACCTTAGGGACTTTAAATAACATCCTACCTTTTACTATTTAATAGTCTGGCTCCATGCCTGTTACTAGCTCAAGTCTGCCAAAACAAATAGTTGTGGTTTTCATTTTTAAATTTATCACTAGCTTAGAAAGAAAAATATTTTTTTGATCTTGTTGGAACAAAGTTTGAGACCTCTCTACTTCAAGCCAATTACTCTTGGATCCCTTTGCTACAATTGTCTCTGAATTTCTTTGCAATGTGATTAATTTCGTACTCCTAGCTGCATGAATTCCCTTCAGCTCTAGTCATTTCTACCCAAGATCTCATTATCTTCTGGTTTCCAACTGCCTGGATTCATAACATCCCTGCTTTGTTTCATGTCTTTTATTCACAAAAAATTGGAACCATATTCTTTTATTGCTTTGGGCTCATTTCAAGAGATTTAAAATATGAGAGACATTTAAATTATGCAACAAATCATCATCTGCCAAAGGGATTTTTTTTAGGGGAGGATGCATTATGGAATACCAAAATATCCTTATTTCATGAAAAAAGTTGTTAGTGTTTCACACCATCAGTTGTCCATTTTGAGACATTGTAAATTGCCATGTCGTTTTATGGAATTTAATTTTTCCAATTAAAAATGCCTGGACAGATGGCGTTTAAATAAAACCCCAAGGCCCAGTTCATACTGGCCAGAAGCTTCTACACAAGCACTTCAGGTGACTCAAGGCTGTCGCCATGTTCAGGGCCTGGCACTGCTTATACTGGAATGCCATTTGAGCGAATTAAACACCTCTCTGTACAGATTGTCTGTGTGACCACTACAATGTCAGTGTGAGAACCAGCATGGTGTAGTGGTGAGAATGTCACACTAGGATCCAGTTTGACTCCCCATTTTACCATGGAAGCACACTGGTTGACTATGGGCTAGGGATGCCAGCATCCAGGTGGGACCTGGGGATCCCCTAGAATTACAGCTCATCTCCAGACTACCGAGATCAGTTCCCCTGGAGAAAATGGATGCTTTGGAGGGTGGACTCTGTGGCATTGTACCCCATGGAGGTCCTTATCCTCCCCAGGCTCCATCCTCAAATCTCCAGATGTTTCCCAACCTGTAGCTGGGAACCCTACCCCATACCCACCACTGGTGGCCGGTGGAGACCTGCCAATCCTACCAGGGGCTCATCATTCAGCTTAAACAACCTCACTGGGTTGTTGTTGCAAGGACAAAGTGGAGGAAGGGAGAAACAATATGATAAACTGCTTTGGGTCTCCAGCAGGCAGAGAAGTGGGGTATAAATAAATAATTCAGAATAAAAAATAATGTCATCATCCTGGTAGATTCAGAAAGCACAACTGGGATTATGAAAACCAAATGATGCCTCCGTTGGAACATGGTTGGCAGGACACCCAGTGAGAAATCTTCATGCTCCTGAAACGTTTTGCTTTAACCTATACTTTGTGGAGGGGCTGTGGCTCATTGTAGAGCCTCTGCTTGGCAAGCAGAAGGTCCCAGGTTCAGTCCCCGGCATCTCCAGTTTAAAGGGACTAGGCAAGTAGGTGATGTGAAAGACCTCTGGCTGAGACCCTGGAGAGCTGCTGCCGGCCAGAGTAGCCAATACTGACTTTGATGGACCAAGGGTCTGATTCAGTAGAAGGCAGCTTCATGTGTTCAAAGTGATGTCAAGTCTCAGCCAACTTACAGAGATGCAAGCAAGGGGCTTTCAGGGCAAGTTATTAAGGAGAGGTGGTTTGCCATTGCCTTCCTCTGCAGAGTCTTCCTTGGCCGTCTCCCTTCCAAGTACCAACCCTGCTTAGCTTCCAAGATCTGACAAGATTGATGTATCCACCATGTCGCCTTCTCTCTTCAATGAATATTTTATGCCACGTCAGATGTATCCACCATGTCGCCTTCTCTCCTCAACCTATATTTTATGCCACATCACTTGTCCAAGTGGTGGTTCTTCAAGGTCTCAGGCAAAGACTTTTCCCAGCCCCCATGGAACATCATTTGCCAAGCACCATACTAGGAATTGCTACCCTAAGGACACCCATCTACCCATTCTCCGCTGCTCAACATAGCCTCATCTAAATGGAAAGTCAGGTTCCCAGGTATTTCCCAACCCAGAGCTGCCAACCCTATCTAGACAGCTGCCTGTATATCCATTGTGGTGTAGTGGTTAGAGCACTGGAAACTAGAACCAGGTTCCAATCCACATTCTGCCATGTAGCTCAAGTAGGTGACCTTTGACCAGTCATTCTATTCACCCCAAGTGGGGTTGTTGTAAGGATAAAATGGAAGAGTGGAGAGGATTGTGCATACTGCCTTGGGATCTTTGGAGGAAGGGTGAAAAAGATATACTAAATAAATAAATATCTATTTCTTATAACCATTACAATTCATGAATCCAGGTACGGGCACGATGCTTATCTGCACAGTTACAATGTCCTAACAGGCCCTAATTCGCACACTCTGAATAAGTGTGAATGTTGCAAAAAGCTGTTCCTGTAGCAAATTCTGCTGCATGTCTGGCTCAAGGTTTCTCCTTATTTAAGGTGAACAAACCACACAGCACAAGGAAGACTTATTATGCATAAAGAGAGACCGAGCTGTCAAAGGATGAGGAACCTCAAGTGCCAGACTAATATTTCCAGATGCTCCGGGGAATCAGGCAGAGACTTCAGAGGCAGACCAAGGCTGTGATAAATAATTTCCCCCCATCAATCGCTCTTCAGGTGCTTCCTGATTCTCTTTTGTAAATTACTATTTTATCCTCCAGGAAATGATGCTGCACAAATCCCCCCACCTCTTTTTTTACAGCTGGGAGATGAAAGGCTCCTTGGAGGAGTGACACATTCAGTGGGGAAAAGGAGACGCGCAGCTGGAGCCAGGCCTTTGGGATACAGGCAAAAATGAGTTGTTTTTTTCTGTCAGCTGATTGGCAGCTTGTTCCAGCACCCAAGCTATACAGCACATGATTTTCCCTTCATCCATATTCTGCCCATCAACTTCACTTTTCGTAAAATCACCCCCCTCCCCAGTTTTCTTTAGAGTCGGACTGCGAAATAGGGGGCTAGCCAAGTCAAACATAAACAGGCTACTTACCATGTACGCTAGTAGTAGAAGAAGAGTTGGTTTTTATATACCGACTTTCTCTATCACTTAAGGAAGAATCAAACTGGCTTACAATCACCTTTCCTTCCCCTCCCCACAACAGACACCCTGTAAGGTAGGTGGGGCTGAGGGACGTCTGAGGGAACTGTGACTAGCCCAAGGTCACCCAGCTGGCTTCATGTGTAGGAGTGGGGAAACCAACTCAGTTCACCAGATTATTGTCTGCTGCTCATGTGGAAGAGTGGGGAATCAAACCCAGTTCTCCAGATTAGAGCCCACCGCTCCTAACCACCACTCTTAACCACTATACCTAACCACTACACAAGTAAGGGTGCTGGATCCATTTGGAGAAGCTAAATTGCCTGTTGCACAAATCGAGAGCATTAGTTTGTGTATTTGTAACCATTGTTTATGGGGAGAAGTAGATCAGGCTAGCATCCGATGAAGTCAGAAATGGAGCAGCATAATAATCTGACCTGATGATTTGCCCATGCCAGGAAAAAAGATTCTTTCTTGTTTGTTCTGCCTCCTTTTCTACTCTGAGCGCATGTTGGGCGGACATGGGATGTTCCATTTCTTAGGTTGCTCCTGCAGTACAAGGCATGGGTTTACACTTGGTGTACAGTTAATGTAAAAATATACTTTCCTGGTATGGGGGACCTTGCTTTTCTCCCAATTAGGTATTAACGAAAACAAATCCTTCACTCTTCTTTTATAGCTTATTCTGAGTTAGAAGGAAACCCCAGGTTCTCAGGTCAATAGGTTTAGATTTACTATTAATGCCTATTCGAGTAAGTCCCATTGGGTTTAATGTAACTTCAGTCAATGTTAATAGGATTTACTCCAAGCAAACATGAATAGGATCACAGCCTCAGAGGCCCTCATCAGGAGTTCTGCTTGCAAAGTTTTTGGCTCACATCTTGGTTTTTGTCTGTATAATCAGGGAGCTGGTTGTTTGCTGAACTGTTCGGATGTGTCCAAGTGAAGTTGGCTGTGTGTGTATGCATGATTAAACTGTTTGCTCACATGGCTGGACTGCTCTTTCACAGCTGCTGTCCCACCACCTGTCTGCCACTGCCATCTCTAATTGCTAAAAGGCATGCCGTTAAAATGGAGAAAAATCTGTTTCAGATTTTTTGAGTTTAGACTTATCACTTAGATGTCTCAGTGTGCTGATCGGGGATATGTTTAGATTTCATCGAGCAACATGAAAAGCTGCTAAGCAAATTTGCAGCTGCCTGTTAGTCAGAGCCCAATTATACGAAGCATGGTAATTAAAAAACATGCACTGACCACTGAGGAAGGCCTAAGAGGCCGAAACACATATGGTCTATTGGTCATTTATATATGTATCATCAACAATGTTGATTATTTTTATAACAGTTCATAATGGTGGTTTTATATGTATTCCAGGCTCAGTGTTTTTTATCTAGTTTATTGTGTACACCAAATAAATATATTACTTTATAAGAATCTTTAGTCTCCAGCTCAACCCTTAGGATCCCTGTACTTTTCTGGTTGAGTTCTTCTTTTTCCTTTCTTTCTTTCTTTTTTGGGGGGCGGGGCGGGTGTTGTCTGTTCGAGCATTCCTGACCTGGAATTCGCCTCGCATTTAATCGAGACTTCTCAGTCAAGGTAAGTTTGCCTGGCAACCATGTTAATGTCAACATTTTCAGCATGACTACTCAGAAGTAAATCTCAATGGGATTTATTTCCAAGTAAGTATACTTGGCATTGAGGCTTAACTTCCTAGCTCCCTGCACTGGAGAACATTGTGCCTGCAAGGCTTTGCCAACCATTAGAAACCAAACACAGAACTGCAGTGCAGGTAGAGTCCAAACGGCAGTCCCAAACCACAGCTGGTTAGCTACACAAAAAGCATGGCTATCACAGGTGCTCACTTCTTTCTGCAGCATGTGGTTCCATCCGATCAGTTCTCAGTAACTGACGAGCTATTTATGGATGATGAGAAATTGTGCTGATTAACAAAATAAATACTATTCACACACCGTAGGGACGGGACATCTTTTCCACCCAAACGACAAGAAATTTGCAACAAATCAGCTTCTGGAAAAATAATGTAAGCGAAAGAACAGCGAACTGACATCACCGTCTAGAACTACCATTAACATTGTGTGTACAAATGATGACAATTGTAGCGTGCTTGATGTAACCACCTTAAAATATCAAGAAATTAAAAATGTAGCTCCATCTAAGTCCACTTCCAGTCTATCTGTGCTTACTGGCCTGATCTGGATGGCCTAAACTCATTAGCTCTTGAAAGCTAAGTAGGGTCATCCTAGTTTAGTATTTGTACTGGAGAAAGGGTTGCTATGCAGAGACAGGCAATGGCAAACCACCTCTGAATGTCTCTTGCCTTGAAAACACCAAAGGGTTGCCATAAGTTAGCTGGGACTTGACGGCACTTCCCACCACCAATAGTGTTTATCACAGAAAAATGCCCAAAGGTGGGCAAGAATACTCAATGAAATCTCAAAGTACCTATTTTATCTGATACATATGGCATGACATTAAATGCAAAATTACTAGACTAGACAAAATTACATGACTAGGGTTGCCATCTCTGGGTTGTGAAATGCCTGGAGATTTGGGGGGGTGGAGCCTGAGGAGGGCAGGGTTTGGGGAGGGACTTCAATGCCATAGAGTCCAATTGTCAAAGCAGCCATTTTCTCCAAGTGAACTGATCTCTATCAGCTGGAGACCCCTGCCTGAAACCCTGGAGAGCTGCTGCCGGTCTGAGTAGACAATACTGACAATACTGACTTTGATGGACTGTGATTCTATATTGTGGGATCCTGCATGGCGGGGGAGGGTTGGGGTCACTGGGGATGTGAGGGGGGAGGTAGTTGTTAATTTCCTGCATTGGGCAGGGGGTTGGACTAGATGACCCTGGTGGTCCCTTCCAATTCTATGATTCTATGATTCTAAGTGTCTAATTCATTATAAGGCAGCTTTATATGATATCAGTTGTAATAGCAGGAGATCTCCAGCTAGTACCTGGAGGTTGTGCAACCCTAAGGAGAAAAACTCAGTACACAGCCACTAATATCACTTTAAGTGTAGTTTTTTTCAAAATATTTTCTTTATCTTGCACTTAGCTTATCATAAACACGTGTACAACAACAAAGTTATAAGTTCTGAATATACTCAAGATTTACCGTGAAGCTTCACTACATAATATAACTAATCAGAACCTTTTAACAATGATGAGCACCCCCCGGAAAAGTCCAAATGCCGGCAGCAATTCCTTTTACTCGAAAGTAGGCGATGTTGTGGGAATCGTTATGATCCGCTCTGTGTATGCTACATGTGCTACATATGATTTATGGAAGGTTGTAACTTCCAAATATACAGCCGCTTCAGCCAACTAAGAGATGTCAGCAGTAACGAGTTTCTACCAGTGTGAATGGATCATTCCATATCAGCTGACCGCGGAAGTAGTGCCGCAATAGGCACGGAGCGGATCATTGTTAAAAGGTTCTGATTAGTTATATTATGTAGTGAAGCTTCACGGTAAATCTTGAGTATATTCAGAACTTATAACTTGGTTGTTGTACACGTGTTTATGATAAGCTAAGTGCAAGATCAAGAAAATATTTTGGAAAAAAGCTACACTTAAAGTGATATTAGTGGCTGTGTACTGAGTTTTTCTCCTTAGGGTTGCACAAGTATAGATCAGTACACCTACTTTTTCATAGATAGTACCTGGAGGTTGGCAACCCTATCCATGACAAGAAGGTATAGCAAAAGTGACAAAGCAAGTGCCACAAAAGATCATGAGCCAATAATGTGCAGGGGGAAATGGGGTGAAGAAATGTCCACCAACTCCTACTTTGCAATAGCAGACATTTCTCCACTTCTATCCCTAGCTCTTCTCTCACTTCCCATAAATCACATACAGAGTAGAGAAACTGATTTGCGCCTGCCTAATCCTGTCTTGGCTCGACTCACCTCTGCTTGATGGATGTACCCCGCAAGTGGTACCAATCAATAGCACACAGGCTTGATAAGATGATCCCACCCGTGAGGGATGTGACTAAATTTGATGAAAAAAACTCTGGTTCCAATTCAGAAGTTCACGTTTCTTTTAGGGATCCCCCCACCACCACTGGAAGAGCTGCTGTTTTACCTGACACCGTTAACAAAATTTTGATTAAAATATTGGAAGGTTTTTATTCCCGTTTTTGTGTGAATTGCATAAAAAATATTATATAGTGGGAAAAAAGCATACAAGAAATGACTGAAAGCCAGACGTTTGCAAAGGAAAGGGGTATAATGACAGTGATTTCCGTGACCAACCGCAAAACTTTAACGGAATGAATGGTCCTGGGGTCAGAGGTTCCAAAGCAAAGGTTCTCCCACTGCCAGCAGGGGGCTGGCAACCCAAGTACAGCTGGGCTCTTTAACCCATTTAATAGCACATGCAAGAGCACAGTGTTAAAGTCCAGGCTACTGTCCAGTGCACTGGATGCAAGATTGGGTTAATTCTGCATTTCCTCACCACTGATCAAAAGCTGAGAGCATCCATGCCTCAAAATTGTATGTACAGATCATAAATGAGTTCATCCATATTTATCCTGAACTAGAAAGCCAGTGTGGTATAGTAGTTAGTAGTGGCGGACTCTAATCTTGAGAACCGGGTTTGATTCCCCACTCCTTCCCACGAAGCCTGCTGGGTGACCTTGGGCCAGTCACAGTCTCTCAGAACTCTCTCAGCCCCACCCTACTTCACAGGTAGGGTTGCCAGCTCCAGGCTGGGAAATACATGGAAATTTTGGGGGGTGGAGCCTGAGGAGGGTGGGGTTTGGAGAGGGGAGGGACTTCAATGCCATAGAATCCAATTGCCAAAGTGGCCATTTCCTCCAGGGGAACTGATCTCTGTCACCTGGAGATCAGTTGCAATAGCAGGAGATCTCCAGCCAACACCTGTAAGTTGGCAACCCTACTCACAAGGTGGCTGTTGTGGGGAGGGAAAGGCAAGGCAATTGTAAACCACTTTGAGACTCCTTAAAGTAGAGAAAATCAGGGTATAAAAACCACCTCGTCGTCTTCTTCTCCATATGATCTGGCGTGCACACGTACATAGACTATTTTCTGCATCTTTTGTCAATGAAGGCTGAGCAATTGCTAAGCCTACGATCTGGTTGCCACCTGGCGCTTGGGGTTTCCTGGCCAGTTGTTCCAATCTCTTGTGGCCTTTAGAGAGACCAGCATTTGCCAAACAAACATGCCACCATGTAGCTCTCAGCCAACAAAGCTTGCCAAACAGATGGAGTTCTAGCTCAAGTGAAAAAAGACATCTGGGAGGCACTGCCAACCAGGGCTACAAAACCAGCAGACAAAAACAGCAATCAAGGTTCTCTTATCCTTCAAATTAATCCACTGCCTCGACTTGCATTGATGCAGTTGCCAGCTGTTGCCTTAAAAAAATCCCTATATCAGATGTATTCTCCAGATATTATTCTTCCTCCACAAAGAACCATATCCTGGATATCTGGGAATTGCCCAACTGCGCAATGTGCAACACATCCGTTAGCAATGTGTTAGGAGCATGTCCCACCAGTTCAGTCTTCTCTGCATCTCGGCTCAGACATCGCTTAATTTTTTTTTTAACCCCCGCCATCACTTTCCTCTCCCCTCCATGTGTAATATGCCTTGGAATCACAGGCAAAATCTGCTCCCTCTTATTTCACCATTCAATATGGGAATGCAGATAGCCATTTACTGAGAGGTAACTGACTGGAGTTGCAATCACTACTTGGCAGGATTACAAATGGCCCACATAGAAGTGGCCACACAGACATCGTGGAATATGACCACCTGGTAAACAGCTCTCTGAATGTACTCAGTTTCTAGTCACCTCTGTGAAGGTACTTCCTAGATTTACTGAAAGATGGCCTTGGTCTGATCCAGCATGGCTTTTCTTACGTTCTTATGTAAAGCAATGACACAAATGCACCTTAGGCTGCTCCTGGTCAAAGAGCCTGCCTGACACAAGCCCCAGGCTCCAAGTCAAGGGGAAAGAGCCATTTCCCCTTGCTGTTTGGCTTCCCACCCAAGGGCTCGTCATTCAGGCCCCGCTCAGACTTCAATACTTGCGAAGAGAGGAAATGAAACTTGCGCCTCTGGAGCTCAGATGCTTCTAGCTTGCTGCCTGCAATCCAGCAAAATCTTTTTCTGTTCCCCACTGGTCTGTATCTACCTAGTTTCTTCCCTTTATCTTCCTGTCCCAACAAAGAAAGCGACAGCGAGGCGAACAGAGGGCTCTTCTCCCCTGCCTTAGACTGGCAGCTGGTCTGCGTTTTGCATCTCGTGGCCAGATTTCAAGGCATTTAAAAAAGTCAGTACTCAGAACAGTCCTTCCCGTTTTGTATCACTAAGTCGTGTGGGATGTCACTTTGGCGCCAACCTTTTTTTGGGGGGGGGCGGTTTCAAACAAATCGAAAGTCAATAAAAGCCCCTTTGAAGTGCAGGCTATGATTATTTTATAAGGAAAAGGAACTAAAAAAAAAGGAAAGAAACTCTGCCTGTGGGTGGAGACCTAAAAAAAGAGAAACAGATCAACATGTTGCTCTGAGTATACGGAGTGGTATGGCAGAATCAGAGACAGGAACGGGAGACAGTGACAAGACAAGGCAGGGGGGTTTAATTTCTAATTGCTCAATTGATGAATCAGTTAAACACGAGGCTGTTAAATGGTTCCATGATCTATTTTTATACGGCTCAACATTAGCACAGAGTGGGGTTGTGTCTATATTCTTCAGCTTGTAAAAAAGATCCTTAATATCTACTGCTGTATATGCTTATCCCATTAGTGTGAATGAAGTACTATTAATTACCGATGGTATAAAGTAAAAACAAAACAAAAAACAATACATTCACCAAGCTAATTCGTTTTATTTCGTTTTATTTCATTGCCTCGTCTCGGAGATCTATTGGAGTGTTTAAAAAATTCCTGCCTTAATTAGATGAAAGCCAACTTGCATACCAAATCACTACAGTGTTATCAGGGTCTTGTTTTATCAATACACAACAAAAGGAGTCTCATGATTCATCAAATGGTTATTAACTTGCTTTGTAATGCTTTTCATAACAAACACCTGTGCCAATTTAGAGAGTTGCATGCATTATGTGTGGCAGCATCTATCAAAAGCCCGGTTAACACAGGCAGTAGAATGAGGTGGCCCTGACATTAGGTTTGCCAACCTCCAGGTACTAGCTGGAGATCTCCTGCTATTACAACAGGAGATTGCCAGCAACTACTTGGAGGTTGGCAACCCTACATTCTGCCCTCCAAAACACACACCTCTCTCTGTGCCACCACAGGTCCCTCTGTCTTTGTATCTCTGTTAGACTTTTCTGTGAACATATATGAAGCTGTCTGATACTCAGAACATTTGCCTATCAAGGTCAGTACTGTCTACTCTGACTGGCAGCAGTTCTCGAACATCTGCTTTTAACAGGAGGTGCTAGGGTTTATTGATTGATTGATTGATTGCATTTCTATCCTGCCCTCATTCCCAGCAAGCCGGGCTCAGAACAGGTCACAACAGGATAAAAACTTAGGCTAAAACATACATTAAAACATACAGTAAAATCATTCTTCATTATACATTAAAACAATAGAACAAGATGGCATTCTCTTTCGTTTGCAGCCACTAGACCCTAAACCGGCCTGGGGAACATTGGACCCCCAAATCAAGTTTGGGGAGGATGGGGAGGCCAGCAAATGATGAAAATGGAGAACAGCTTGGAGAAAGGCTTGCGGCTGCCCTCAGATGTAGGCCTGGTAGAACAGTTCTTTAGATCCCGCAGGGCCCTGATGTTGCTTGGAAGACTGTCCCACCAGGCCAGTGCCAGGGCTGAAAACGCCCTGGCCCTTGTCGAGGACAGCCGCACACTCCACGGGCCAGGAGTAATTTACAACAGTAAATTGTTGTTGCTTGAGTGTAAAGCTCTCTGAGGGGTATACCAGGAGAGGTGGTCCCGCAGGTACGATGGTCCCCGACCATGTAAGGCTTTAAAGGTCAAGACCAGGTCCATGAACCTGATCCAGTGCTCCAGGTTTTGAACCTGGGACCTCCAGTATACCAACCATGAATTCTACCACTGAGCGATAGTCCCTTCCCTAAAGTGCCCACTATTGGTAGTGTTCACTCCAAATGCTTTATACCATGACAGCTCACTATAGATCTAATTTCCCCATTGTAGTTACCCATTCCTTCTTCCATTTCCTGCCTTCTACAGTGGGATTTCCCCCCCATCTTCTACATTATGAAAAGTTGACAATTTTTGGAAGCTGAAATTCCCCTGGTGGTGGTGGAAAGTGCTGTCAAGTCATAGCTGACTTATGGGGACCCTGCAGGGTTTTCAAGGCAGGAGACATGTGGAGGTGGCTTGCCATTGCCTGCCTCCATGTGGGCTAGGTGGCCAGGTCCCTCTTACCCTAGTGGGAGGTTTTTGAGGCAGAGCCTGAGGTAGGTGGGGTTTGGGGAAGGGGACTTCAATGGCATAGAGTCCCATTGGCAAAGTGGCCATTTTCTCCAGGTGAACTGATCTCTATCGGCTGGAGATCAGTTATAATAGCAGGAGATCCCCAGCTATTACCTGGAGGTTAGCAACTCTAATGTGGGCTGAGAGAGTTCTGAGAGAACTATGACTAGCTCAAGGTCACCCAGAAGGCTTAATGTGGAGGAGTGAGGAATCGAACCCGGTTCTCCAGATTAGAGTCCGCCGCTCTTAACCTCTACACCATGCTGGCTCTCAAAATCCCCTTAGGGGGCTATATTTGCTGGGGGGGGGAGATCAGGTTGCAATCAATCCACGAGCCCTACGTTGGTCAGAATTTCTATACTGAGGTGCAAAAATACAATTCCAAGCCTCTCCAGTCCCTGATCTTTAAAATCTTCCAGATTTTTTTTTTAAGAGGAAGGATTTAAGATTTGGCTCAGATGGAAAAAATTTCCCTGACAGTCAACTCACAGATGGTTAATGGCTAGCTCTTAAATTATATTATGGAGCTACAGAAATGTTTATGTGGTATGCATCATATATCTAGAGTTTGCATTTGCCTCAGTATAACAGCAGCTAAGGACAAATGCGCTCATAAAATTGACCATGCGAGTACGCAACAGATACACGATAGAGCTATCTTACCAATGTTAATGACGAAAAACTTTGACCAAAGCGTTTCCATGAATTAATATCAGCACGACTGATTAATCTCATGCCGCTTTTTTATTTCAGTACAGTAAAAAAAGTAATATTTTCCATCTTAACATATAGTAGCTCATCCTTCAGGCAGAAGATAATGGATTATGATCACTTCAACACAGTAGCCAATATTAAATGTGAGATTATTGACGAAGTACTGCATTTTCTAATCTCTCATGTGGAAATGTTATGCAAATTATTTGTAAATGTAAAAGCCTGGGGAGCGAGACGAGCTTCTCTTGCAAAGGTATGCTCAATAATTTACAACTCAGAGGTTTAATTGGATATAAATTGTTGTGACGAAGGTCGCGGATTACAAATGGAAAGAGCACCATCTTGTGGGCACCAATACGCATTTCCGTTGGAAACCATGCAAGGAAAAAGAAGCCGAGCGAGTTGCTTTCTTGCTGCATTTACCATACCAAATGCCAACTACATTGGCAGAAACTTAATGTGAACCTAGAAAGCTATAGCTACAATAACAATAATAACAATAATAATTCTTTTTTTAAATGCTGACTTTCTCTACTACTTAAGGCAGAATCAAACTAGCTTACAATTACCTTCCCTTCCCCTCCCACAACAGACACCCTGTGAGATAGGTGGGGCTGAGAGAGCTCTAAGAGAGCTGTAACTAGCCCAAGGTCACCCAACTGGCTTCATGTGGAGGATAGGGGAAACATAAGAACACAAGACACAAATCCAGTTCACCAGACTAGCGTCCACTGCTCATGTGGAGGAGTGAGGAATCAAACCTGGTTCTCCAGATTAGAGTCCACCACTCCAAACCACTGCTCTTAACCACTATACCATGCTGGGGAGGGGCTGTGGCTCTTTGGGAAGAGCCTCAGTTTTGCATGCAAAGGTCCCAGGTTCAATCCCTGGCATCTCCAGTTAAAAGGACAAGGTAGAAGGTGATTTTGTGGGGGTGGGGGAATGCATTTTTCTTTGGAAGTCTAGACTACACAAAACCTTCAACTTGAGTTTTAGGATTTTTTTTCTCTTTCTTGGCAGAGTGCAGGCAGAAAGGCAGGGTGAGGAGTCAAGTCAGTGGCTTTCCTGCTGCATCGATCCAGGCTTCAGAAATGCAAATGGGAGGTCTGGCTCAGTACAATGAGATGGTCAAGTCACACACACACACACAACCCTCCAGCTAGAAAGGTGGTCCTTTCTTGCATGTCCAGGGTAGTGCCAAGCACCATTTTGGGATCAGGAAGCAATTTCTCTCCCGGTTGGCCAGGGATCCTGGAGGGGATTTTTTGCCATCTTCTGGGTGTGGAGTATGGGTCACTGGGGGAGTGGGGGAAAGGTAGTTGTGAATTTCCTGCTTGT
This sequence comes from Euleptes europaea, assembly GCF_029931775.1. Taxonomy (NCBI): domain Eukaryota; kingdom Metazoa; phylum Chordata; class Lepidosauria; order Squamata; family Sphaerodactylidae; genus Euleptes; species Euleptes europaea. The sequence goes on along the minus strand of NC_079319.1, from coordinate 88,503,524 downwards.
GCAGGGGTTGGACTAGATGACCCTGGTGGTCCCTTCCAACTCTATGATTCTATGATCTAGCAAGGAACAGAGTTTTGGAGATTCTTTGACCTGACCTTATCTGACATGACCTCCCAGTGGGTGGAGGAAACAGAGTTGTTAAAACTCCTTGGCAGGAGGAAGAGGGTCTCTTTTGTGCTGATTCCATTGAGGAAAACAGAATTCTCACCTGGGGCCTGCGGAAGGTGGCCATTGCTATGAGGGAGACTGTGGGCCTGAACAGAGGCTACAAAGTAATGGGGACCCATTAGACATTAGTTAAGAATTGTTGTATTAGTTAAGAATAGTGGACTCTAAACTGGAGAACCATATTCAATTCCCCCACTCCTCCATGTGAAGTCTATTGGGTGACCCTGGACCAGGCACAGTCAGAACTCTCTCAGCCCACATGGAGGCAGGCAATGGCAAACCACCTCTGAACATCTCTCACCTTGAAAACCCTACAGGATCACCATGTCAACTGTGACTTGATGGCACTTTCCACCACTGCCATTAGACCCACTGTAACTTTTAATTTAAAGAACCTGCTTTAGATTAACATCTGCTAGGGCATGCACAGAGGGAGGGACCGAAGAATTGTGTGTCTACACTTATATTTTAGATCCCTTGATCAATCCTTTGCCATGCTGAGAGTATGTGTGTGGGCATTTTCTTTTCTTCTTAATTTCTTTGTGAAATAAGGATGCTGGCATACAGAAAAGGTGGAACTCTATTTAGTGGTGCTGGAGAGTAGGAATAACATTGCAGAAATTTTGGCTGTAGCACATGCTTTTTCTAAACCCTGCTGGTGGATTTTCTGTCTGCCTGATTACATAGGCCTGGCTTTTCCAGGAGGCTTGTTCTGAAAATCTCTCCCCTCTACTTCTCTTCTCTCACACACAGCAAGACACTGTATAATACCTTACATTCGCCTATGTCAGTTTCCACTTCAGTGTGTTTTCACTGTGGTTTTAAGCCAATGCTGCATATATAAGATAAATTGCTTTTTAGGGTAAAATATTTCCAAGATTGATGGATTGTTATCTTGTGTGTGTAGATGGGAAATGAAGTGTTTTTGAAAGACAGGTTGAGTTTTGCAGTTTTGTCACTAGATTTTCTTTTGAGAAATAGTGATATTTGCCACCTGTAGTCAGTTGTAGATGGTCATCAATAAACTTTCCATATCATGTATGCATGTGTATAGACAAATTTCTATCAAGCATGTCCAATATTTAAGTTGAAGCCATCTGGCAACTAGTGAAGTACTGTTGCAGATTCCCCAGGAGTTCTTGGACCTCATTTTAAGAACACTGATGTAGTGAATGACACATCACCAGTGAACCTCTACTTTTTTCATGTACCAGCTCATAGTGAAATATCTATCTTACATTGAATGTACATTAGCATTATGCAATATTTTCTATTTTTTGAAAAGAGCACTAAAAGTGAAAGTAAAAGCAAAATGGCCTAAGTTACGGACATTGCAGAGAAAGACCTGGGATATTTACAAGACCGGTGATTTATACAACTCTCTGGTGTCAGCAGCTGGACCCCTCCCATGAAGGCTTAGGAACCAAGGCTGGCAAAGAGCAGAACACTGCTCCACACAAAATGGAAACTTCTCAAAGTCAAAAACCTTTAATGGCATAAAAAAGCATAGACAGTGTCTCTCAGTGTTACTCCTCTGAAGATGCCTGCCACAGCTGCTGGCGAAACGTCAGGAAAGAAAATACCAAGACCACGGTTACACAGCCCGGATAACCTACAAGAACCGCTGTCCTTCAGTGTTACTCCTCTGAAGATGCCTGCCACAGCTGCTGGCGAAACGTCAGGAAAGAAAATACCAAGACCACGGTCACACAGCCCGGATAACCTACAAGAACCAATGAACTCTGACCGTGAAAGCCTTCGACAATACTTTACTTGCTATTTTCAATAAAACCCCTTTTTGATTTATACAACTGTCTGCTTATTTGAGAGTTTCCCCTGGGATCAATCCTGATATACATAGGTTACAGATCCCAGTTACCCACCTCTGGCTCTGTCTCCTCAGCTAAATCCCCCAACAAAAGTGGAGACTGCCTAATTTGGGTTACACTGGCTATTCCATCATCAGCATTAGGCACATCTTTGGCCTTTGATTTGACATGCTTTCCCTGGTTGCTTCTCTCCATTTTCAGAATGCATGTAGGAAAGTATAATATTGAAAGAGGTTGATTTTAAAAATGTGCTTCATTTCAAACGACAATGAAAATTTGAATATAAATTTATAATTTGTCATAGTTCTATGTTTTGGATGTGGAACACTAAAGCTGGAATTTAGATGTGGACTATTAAATCTAACCTTTAAGTGCTATATATTTGATGTGATATTGTGATTGTTCTGATTAGGGCAGATGTCCAACATGAAATCATATATGATACTGATAGTCAAATGTTATTAAATACCATTGCATATTAGCTTTCAAATATGGAATCTAAATATTATGGCATGCCATTTATCAAATAGTCAAAATATCACATGCTGAAATCAAATCTGATAGTTTTATTCAGATAAAACTCAATAAGTAGTAGGCAAAGAAGCAAATTTTGTCAGAGTAGAATCTCTCTTATTTTATTAAAAATTGATATATCATCTGGGTTTTTTGAAGCTGTTCTACCAAAGTCTAACTATGCCATTACAAAATACAAATCACAGGGGGAAGTACCTCAAAAATGCAGTCAAAGGCCACCAAAAGATCAGGCTAAAGATTAAAAAAAATAATTTATAGTAAGTGTCCAATGTAAACATAAATTTAAAGTTATCAATATGATGAGTGCTGAAGGCAAGCAGATGGACAAAAGGCAATAGCATTTAGATTAAAAACTAATCTGTGTTTCACTTTAAAAAATTGCTTCCTTTGACAAATATGCATCTTTACACCTTTTTTCAGACTGCAACTGAATTTCAATTGACTTTATTTGCTAATTCATGGCTTGCAATCCATCAGTGATACAATTGATTCATTGAGAAAGTTCATGAAATGCATCAAATTTGAATGACATTTCAAATATTAATTTCCAGCAGACTACTATAATCCACAGAAACCAGAAAATCAGAAAAGACAGCTTCAGGGTAGCTAGATTTCTGGGGGTTAGCTAGATAGTTCAGGAATGGGATAATTTTCTCCAGCATCCAAGGGATCTTGATAGTGGCAAATGGAAGAAAGAGAAACCTTGGATATCCCTTGGTTCTCCACTTAGTAGATGGTTCATGTGAATCAGTCCTTACTTTTTCATTCCATACAGAAGGGGTAGTGTAAGGATTTTGCTTTCCTAAGAAAGTTAAAACTCGAGCCATTTGCAATCGCGGGGGGTATCCTTCGTCAGCTGTCTCTCACACCAACTCACTTGCTTAGCTTAAAGGGGGGCTGCCGAAACATGGTTTAGCCATATGGGGCACCAAGGCTGCAGCGGAGGTGAGAGGAAGTCAAAGGCAGCAACTGCGCTGGGGCTAATCACAGTTAGGAGCATTACAGTTCTGAACCTTAAATTTCCCCCAAATAAAACTAAATTATATTGGTATATGCAGCTGTGTACAGCATCTGTAGTTTACTGCAGATCCAATTAATGTTGTTGAATACAGCAACAGAGGGGGGGAAATTGCAAAGCAAATTCCAAATGGACTTGTTTGGGCTGCCTTTCCTGGGACCAGTACCGGACATAAGGACATAAGAAGAGAGATGCTGGATCAGAAAAAAGGCACACCTAGTCCAGCATTCTGCTCACACAACCAGCTGCATCTAGGAAGCCCACAAGCAGGAGAACTGCCACAGCATCCTCTTGTCCATGCTCCACAGCAACTGAACCAAAGAGGCCTCTGGTACTGGTGGGAGCAGATAGCTATCATGATTAGTAGCCATTGATAGCCCAGGCCTCCATGAATTTGTCCGCTCCCCTTCGAAAGCCTTCCAAGTTGGCGGCCATGACCTCAACCTGTGGCAGCGAGTTCCACAAATTAATTATCAGCTGTCTGAAGAAACAATTCCTTTTTTCTTGTCCTGAATGAGAGGGGAGGTGCTTTAATGCCATAGAGTCCAATTGCCAAAGCAGCCATTTTCTCCAGGGGAACTGATTTCTATTGCCTGGAGATCCGTTGTAATAGCAGGAGATCCCCAGCCACCACCTGGAGGTTGGCAACCCTATCAATCCAGAGTCAAGTGTCCAATATCTTCAGCTGTGGTCTGCTTTCAGTTTCCATTCTTTTGTGTTATCTTTCCGTTTCCGTTTCCTAAGAATGGCAAAGGACAGGGCTAGTGAGGGGAAGCAGTGACACAGCCAATATGTACCTCAGAGGCACATTGTTCAACCAGAACACTTCCACACACCGTCATACCTAGAAGGTGTTTCTGTTACAGTGTTTCCTGCAGTCACACTGATGACTCAGTGGCTTGGAGTGAGTTCTTGTTCTTTACATGCAGAGGGTTCCTTGCTGGTACTATGTATTAGGCATTATTCCTGTGTTCCTGCAGAAGTAAGGCGGGGAAACATTCTGGAGACACCCCCCCCCCCGAAAGCATTCAAATATTCAGACATACATGCACACGGCAAGGAAAGAGAAGTTGTTTCTATGCAAGAAGATCATGTAGGGTTACCAGGGCCCCCTCTCCATCAGCAGGGGGGGGCGTTAAGTGACACATGACACGATCACATCACTTCCAGGTGGATTGGCAAGCACTTGCCCACCGAAACCACCCCCGTGGCAACCCTAGGGTCATGTCTAAAGACAGCCCTGGGAGACCTGATTATTGTCCAGTCCACACATTCATGTGTACAATGGGGGTGGAGTGGTTGTCATTCTTTACAAAAATGGAGTATGTGAATGAAGCGAGGCAAAGCCCCCCCATGCTCTCCCACACCGTGTCTTCTTGCACTCAAGCGTTTGAAGCATTTAATTTTCTTCAGGCAAGCCTGTCAGCTCTTTGACAGGTAGAAGGAAGTAAATTAAATTAAGTTAGGCATACTGGAGGGGAAAATGCAGACAAGAATAAACCGAATGAACTGTTTATGTGTGCGTGCACACATGGAGCATTCAGAATCACATTCTTTTTAAAACAAAATGTCCCCCTCCCACCTTCAGATCGCAGTGGTGGGAAAGGATGAAATAAAATCTAATCCCATACCTCATTGTGCCTGCTTTTGCAGGGAAGCGTTTTAATGACCTGTAAAACTGAGATGCTGTTTTCCTTACGGACTGCCATTTGGCAGAGAGGATTCATACAATCCCTGAGCATTTCATCACAATTGATGGGGAAATGAACCCAGCACAGGTGGGAATGCGTTTCCCCTTCTGAAGCATCACCTGATTACAATAATGGCCTCGAACACATGTCCTAATGACATTACAGTATCCACATTCAATTTTGAATGAACAAAATAAACTGAACCTTCATCTGAATAAAAATCATGTGCACATTGTTGTTCAGAAGTGGAAGATAGGGCAGGAGAAAGCTAACGGACTAAAGTGCAGGGGGGGGAAGCAACAGTCTGAAGGCCAAACTAGATGATGCATGCTACAAAAATAAGATTGGTGGGGGGGTGCAACATGAATTGCAGTCACATGTGACATCAAGGTACTAATGTTTCCAAGTGTGCTAGGTAGGGTTGCCAACCTTCAAGTACTAGCTGGAGATCTGCTATTACAACTGATTTCCAGGTGAAAGTATGTGAATGAAAATGGCTGGAGAAAATGGCTGCTTTGGCAATTGGAAAAATCATCATTATCATCTTCTTCTTCTTCTTCTTCTTCTTCTTCTTCTTCTTCTTCTTCTTCTTCTTCTTCTTCTTCTTCTTCTTCTTCTTCTTCTTCCTCCCTAGCCTGATTGTAGTTCTTGTAGCAAACAAACGTTAGCGTGCTGTATAGTTACTTGAGCAAACCCAAACCAGCAACGTGTTGCAAAAACAATGAATAATTCAAAATTAAATACTTGTAATAGTGTTATTCAAACTATCATATACACTATATACAGTGAACTTGGTTTACAAACTGAACTGTATATACCAAAGAACACAAAATTAAACTACAGAACATAGGTGCAATGTCCATTTTTTGCAGTCCTTTTAGCTGTATAGAGCGTCTTGTCATTCAAGAGGTAAGAAGGTCAGTTCTTCATTTAAACAGAAGCCCGGTTGTCTTTCTGTTTCGGCTTAACAAAAAAGCCTTCCTCAGCGGCCACTACAAAAATACAGCAATATATACAATGCAAAATGGTCTATAAATAACAGGAATCAAAAGTAAGCATTATAGGAATAAACAAACAATTGATACTTACACGCGAGCTGTTACTAACTGGCTTTCGCGTTGGCAAAGTAGCCCTGAGTACGGAGAGCATTTAAAGAGTCTAGTCACCTGATACAAGGAGACCATGTGAACAGAATGTTTTAAAGTGACAGAACCATATAGTGTAAGTGATGTACTTGCTCATAGGTAACATGCTAGATCTAGCGATGTGTTTAGTCCTTTAGGATGTAAGGAATCGAACATATGTATGTACTTAGACTCTTGACGTCTAAGTATCAATTCAATGTCAGTTTTCTCATATTTCTTAGTGTTAGTATAACGCCATAATACAAAGAAAGAAAGTTCCTCATCAGAGTGGTTTTTCTCCAGGAAATGTGAGGTAAGGGGAGCCTCCAGAACGTGATTTCTTACTCTGGACCTGTGCTCACTGATCCGGTATTTTATAGGTCTCTGGGTTTGTCCAATATACCAGAGAGGACATGCACATCTGATCACATAAATAAGGTGCCGTGAGTCACAATTATTAAAACTATCAATTTTGAATATGCGACCCGTTACTGGGTTCGTGATTTCACGAACTGTCAGCATATATTTGCAGCTCTGACAAGAGCCACATTTGAAATTACCTGCAGGCAAATTGGATGAGGACATAGGGCGTGATATTGGATTTATTAGTATGTCTCTAAAAGACCTGGTGCGTTTGTATGCAATCCGTGGAGGTACTTGGCAACCGGGTAGATGTTGCACCAGGTGCCAGTGTTTACGGAGGATTTGGCCAATTAGAGGTGACATGGAAGTATATTGCATCACATAAGTAAGTCGTGTAGGCTTAAGAGTGGTGCATTCTGTAATTAATGATTCCCTAGGTTTGTTATTAGTTTTATGCATAGCATTTAGAATGACATGTTTAGGGTATCCCCGTTGTAGGAGATCAGCATTCAAATTGTGTGCTGCTTGGAAAAAATCAACTTGTTGAGTTGAATTCCGTTTCAGTCGAAGTAATTGGCCATATGGGATATTATTTTTTAGATGGACCGGATGGAAAGAATCATAATGCAATAAAGCATTCCTGGCCATAGACTTTTTATAGGGGCGAACGCCCAATTTACCATCAGAATTTTTGTAAACGGTCACATCTAGAAACGGAATTGACTCTAAATTACATGCCCCACTCAATTGAATATTTAGATCTTGTTCATTAATCCATTGGTTAAATTGCATGAAAGTATGTGCATCTTGCATAGCCAAGCAAACATCATCTATGTAACGAAAATAAAAAAAGATCTTATTACTAAATGGGTTATTGGTCAATATATGTGCATATTCAAATGCGATCATATAAATATTTGCAATTGAGGGCGCACAGGCGCTCCCCATGGCGACCCCATGTATCTGCAAATAAAATTCCTCATCATATACAAAGTAGTTCTTTTCCATAACAATGTCAAGTAAATTCAAAAGAAAAGGGGTCGGAGGTTGTAAGTTAGCACGTGAGTCCAATAAATCAGCAATTATAACACGTACTACGTCCGTGGGGACGTTTGTGTATAGTGCGTTAACATCTAGGGTGCAAAGCACCGCAGTCAGTGGTATAGTCAGTTGTTCTATGCATGTAATAAAATGTTTAGTATCTTTAATATATGCTGGAGTTTTTAAAGTAAACTCATGAAGGAAGGATTCTAGATACTTAGCTAAGGGTTCTAAGGCAGAGGAAATCCCTGCAACGATTGGTCTACCTGGTGGAGGGCGGGTCTGTTTGTGGATTTTAGGCAGAGCATAAAACTTAGGTACTTTGGGAAACTCATTATATAAATATTCAGCAGTCGCTTTTGATATGTGGTCAGCAGCTAATGCTTCGTTCACCACTGTTCTAATAATCAGTTGTACTTCCTCTGTGGGGTCATGTGTCAGGCGCTTGTAAAATTGCGTATTGCTAAGTTGTCGTTTTATCTCATTGTGGTAATCTGCTTGTGATAATACCACAATGGCCCCGCCCTTATCAGCGGGTTGAATCACTATATCGGGTTGTGCTGCTAGTTTGAGTAGTGTATTCCATTCATCCTTTGACATATTGTTTTTTCTATGCATTTTCCTATGTTCAATCCTACTGATATCCCGGTTCACCACATCATGGAAGGTAGCAATAAAATGATTACTCGAGGAGGGTATGAATTTTGATTTAGGTTTGAATTTATTCACCATTTCTTCACTTGCACTATTGCCAAATTTCTCTTTCAATTTCAGGAGTCGAATGAATCTAAAAACATCAATTTTTGTTTGTAATGAAGAATATAGAGGGGTGGGTACAAAGCCCAAACCCCTTTGTAACACCTGATTCTCCTGGACTGTAAGTGTATAATGAGAGAGATTAACCACTATCTCATTGTTCTTTCCCCTCTGCGTCTCCGAAAAGGGCGGGAGGTACCCCGTCCCCTTACATATCTGGAACGTAAATTATAGTCCCTATCGGAGGCGCGACTAGACAGGCTAGATGATTCACTATCATAGTCCCATGCTCTATTCCTATTAGTGGTTCTAGCATTAGTGGTGACCGGTTGCCCCGAATACCATGAGTAAACAACATCTTGACTATAGTCATTAGAGTCCCTTTCATATTTCTTAGTCTTATATAATTTGATGTTATCTTGGTATGCTTTAAGTTCTGACTCTAGTTGTTTCATTTTATTATCAAAAGTAGAAGAAGAAAAGGAAGGTTTAAGTTCATCCTTTAACTTATCTATGTCCCCCTTAATGGTATCAACTTCATGATTAGCTTGTTCTATGATCAAGGTCATCAAATCATAAGCGCACTTATTCAAAATGGCAACCCATTTGTCCTTAAACAACACATTTTCCTTAAACAAGGTCGGAGCTTTTTGGAGGCGTAAGCCTCTAGGTATCATCCTGTTCTTTACATATTGTGCTAATGAAGAGGCATGCATCGCATATTTGATTTGTTTCTTAGACATGTTGGTTAACTTAGTAAAATCTGGAGCCGGTTCTGTATCAGACAGAGTAAATGGTAAGGCAAGGTCAAGAATTTTGTCTCGCTCCTCCGTAGAGAATGCAAATGATTCCTTCCATTTAGCCATGCTAACAGAGATTATTGTAGCAAACAAACGTTAGCGTGCTGTATAGTTACTTGAGCAAACCCAAACCAGCAACGTGTTGCAAAAACAATGAATAATTCAAAATTAAATACTTGTAATAGTGTTATTCAAACTATCATATACACTATATACAGTGAACTTGGTTTACAAACTGAACTGTATATACCAAAGAACACAAAATTAAACTACAGAACATAGGTGCAATGTCCATTTTTTGCAGTCCTTTTAGCTGTATAGAGCGTCTTGTCATTCAAGAGGTAAGAAGGTCAGTTCTTCATTTAAACAGAAGCCCGGTTGTCTTTCTGTTTCGGCTTAACAAAAAAGCCTTCCTCAGCGGCCACTACAAAAATACAGCAATATATACAATGCAAAATGGTCTATAAATAACAGGAATCAAAAGTAAGCATTATAGGAATAAACAAACAATTGATACTTACACGCGAGCTGTTACTAACTGGCTTTCGCGTTGGCAAAGTAGCCCTGAGTACGGAGAGCATTTAAAGAGTCTAGTCACCTGATACAAGGAGACCATGTGAACAGAATGTTTTAAAGTGACAGAACCATATAGTGTAAGTGATGTACTTGCTCATAGGTAACATGCTAGATCTAGCGATGTGTTTAGTCCTTTAGGATGTAAGGAATCGAACATATGTATGTACTTAGACTCTTGACGTCTAAGTATCAATTCAATGTCAGTTTTCTCATATTTCTTAGTGTTAGTATAACGCCATAATACAAAGAAAGAAAGTTCCTCATCAGAGTGGTTTTTCTCCAGGAAATGTGAGGTAAGGGGAGCCTCCAGAACGTGATTTCTTACTCTGGACCTGTGCTCACTGATCCGGTATTTTATAGGTCTCTGGGTTTGTCCAATATACCAGAGAGGACATGCACATCTGATCACATAAATAAGGTGCCGTGAGTCACAATTATTAAAACTATCAATTTTGAATATGCGACCCGTTACTGGGTTCGTGATTTCACGAACTGTCAGCATATATTTGCAGCTCTGACAAGAGCCACATTTGAAATTACCTGCAGGCAAATTGGATGAGGACATAGGGCGTGATATTGGATTTATTAGTATGTCTCTAAAAGACCTGGTGCGTTTGTATGCAATCCGTGGAGGTACTTGGCAACCGGGTAGATGTTGCACCAGGTGCCAGTGTTTACGGAGGATTTGGCCAATTAGAGGTGACATGGAAGTATATTGCATCACATAAGTAAGTCGTGTAGGCTTAAGAGTGGTGCATTCTGTAATTAATGATTCCCTAGGTTTGTTATTAGTTTTATGCATAGCATTTAGAATGACATGTTTAGGGTATCCCCGTTGTAGGAGATCAGCATTCAAATTGTGTGCTGCTTGGAAAAAATCAACTTGTTGAGTTGAATTCCGTTTCAGTCGAAGTAATTGGCCATATGGGATATTATTTTTTAGATGGACCGGATGGAAAGAATCATAATGCAATAAAGCATTCCTGGCCATAGACTTTTTATAGGGGCGAACGCCCAATTTACCATCAGAATTTTTGTAAACGGTCACATCTAGAAACGGAATTGACTCTAAATTACATGCCCCACTCAATTGAATATTTAGATCTTGTTCATTAATCCATTGGTTAAATTGCATGAAAGTATGTGCATCTTGCATAGCCAAGCAAACATCATCTATGTAACGAAAATAAAAAAAGATCTTATTACTAAATGGGTTATTGGTCAATATATGTGCATATTCAAATGCGATCATATAAATATTTGCAATTGAGGGCGCACAGGCGCTCCCCATGGCGACCCCATGTATCTGCAAATAAAATTCCTCATCATATACAAAGTAGTTCTTTTCCATAACAATGTCAAGTAAATTCAAAAGAAAAGGGGTCGGAGGTTGTAAGTTAGCACGTGAGTCCAATAAATCAGCAATTATAACACGTACTACGTCCGTGGGGACGTTTGTGTATAGTGCGTTAACATCTAGGGTGCAAAGCACCGCAGTCAGTGGTATAGTCAGTTGTTCTATGCATGTAATAAAATGTTTAGTATCTTTAATATATGCTGGAGTTTTTAAAGTAAACTCATGAAGGAAGGATTCTAGATACTTAGCTAAGGGTTCTAAGGCAGAGGAAATCCCTGCAACGATTGGTCTACCTGGTGGAGGGCGGGTCTGTTTGTGGATTTTAGGCAGAGCATAAAACTTAGGTACTTTGGGAAACTCATTATATAAATATTCAGCAGTCGCTTTTGATATGTGGTCAGCAGCTAATGCTTCGTTCACCACTGTTCTAATAATCAGTTGTACTTCCTCTGTGGGGTCATGTGTCAGGCGCTTGTAAAATTGCGTATTGCTAAGTTGTCGTTTTATCTCATTGTGGTAATCTGCTTGTGATAATACCACAATGGCCCCGCCCTTATCAGCGGGTTGAATCACTATATCGGGTTGTGCTGCTAGTTTGAGTAGTGTATTCCATTCATCCTTTGACATATTGTTTTTTCTATGCATTTTCCTATGTTCAATCCTACTGATATCCCGGTTCACCACATCATGGAAGGTAGCAATAAAATGATTACTCGAGGAGGGTATGAATTTTGATTTAGGTTTGAATTTATTCACCATTTCTTCACTTGCACTATTGCCAAATTTCTCTTTCAATTTCAGGAGTCGAATGAATCTAAAAACATCAATTTTTGTTTGTAATGAAGAATATAGAGGGGTGGGTACAAAGCCCAAACCCCTTTGTAACACCTGATTCTCCTGGACTGTAAGTGTATAATGAGAGAGATTAACCACTATCTCATTGTTCTTTCCCCTCTGCGTCTCCGAAAAGGGCGGGAGGTACCCCGTCCCCTTACATATCTGGAACGTAAATTATAGTCCCTATCGGAGGCGCGACTAGACAGGCTAGATGATTCACTATCATAGTCCCATGCTCTATTCCTATTAGTGGTTCTAGCATTAGTGGTGACCGGTTGCCCCGAATACCATGGGTAAACAACATCTTGACTATAGTCATTAGAGTCCCTTTCATATTTCTTAGTCTTATATAATTTGATGTTATCTTGGTATGCTTTAAGTTCTGACTCTAGTTGTTTCATTTTATTATCAAAAGTAGAAGAAGAAAAGGAAGGTTTAAGTTCATCCTTTAACTTATCTATGTCCCCCTTAATGGTATCAACTTCATGATTAGCTTGTTCTATGATCAAGGTCATCAAATCATAAGCGCACTTATTCAAAATGGCAACCCATTTGTCCTTAAACAACACATTTTCCTTAAACAAGGTCGGAGCTTTTTGGAGGCGTAAGCCTCTAGGTATCATCCTGTTCTTTACATATTGTGCTAATGAAGAGGCATGCATCGCATATTTGATTTGTTTCTTAGACATGTTGGTTAACTTAGTAAAATCTGGAGCCGGTTCTGTATCAGACAGAGTAAATGGTAAGGCAAGGTCAAGAATTTTGTCTCGCTCCTCCGTAGAGAATGCAAATGATTCCTTCCATTTAGCCATGCTAACAGAGATTATTGTAGCAAACAAACGTTAGCGTGCTGTATAGTTACTTGAGCAAACCCAAACCAGCAACGTGTTGCAAAAACAATGAATAATTCAAAATTAAATACTTGTAATAGTGTTATTCAAACTATCATATACACTATATACAGTGAACTTGGTTTACAAACTGAACTGTATATACCAAAGAACACAAAATTAAACTACAGAACATAGGTGCAATGTCCATTTTTTGCAGTCCTTTTAGCTGTATAGAGCGTCTTGTCATTCAAGAGGTAAGAAGGTCAGTTCTTCATTTAAACAGAAGCCCGGTTGTCTTTCTGTTTCGGCTTAACAAAAAAGCCTTCCTCAGCGGCCACTACAAAAATACAGCAATATATACAATGCAAAATGGTCTATAAATAACAGGAATCAAAAGTAAGCATTATAGGAATAAACAAACAATTGATACTTACACGCGAGCTGTTACTAACTGGCTTTCGCGTTGGCAAAGTAGCCCTGAGTACGGAGAGCATTTAAAGAGTCTAGTCACCTGATACAAGGAGACCATGTGAACAGAATGTTTTAAAGTGACAGAACCATATAGTGTAAGTGATGTACTTGCTCATAGGTAACATGCTAGATCTAGCGATGTGTTTAGTCCTTTAGGATGTAAGGAATCGAACATATGTATGTACTTAGACTCTTGACGTCTAAGTATCAATTCAATGTCAGTTTTCTCATATTTCTTAGTGTTAGTATAACGCCATAATACAAAGAAAGAAAGTTCCTCATCAGAGTGGTTTTTCTCCAGGAAATGTGAGGTAAGGGGAGCCTCCAGAACGTGATTTCTTACTCTGGACCTGTGCTCACTGATCCGGTATTTTATAGGTCTCTGGGTTTGTCCAATATACCAGAGAGGACATGCACATCTGATCACATAAATAAGGTGCCGTGAGTCACAATTATTAAAACTATCAATTTTGAATATGCGACCCGTTACTGGGTTCGTGATTTCACGAACTGTCAGCATATATTTGCAGCTCTGACAAGAGCCACATTTGAAATTACCTGCAGGCAAATTGGATGAGGACATAGGGCGTGATATTGGATTTATTAGTATGTCTCTAAAAGACCTGGTGCGTTTGTATGCAATCCGTGGAGGTACTTGGCAACCGGGTAGATGTTGCACCAGGTGCCAGTGTTTACGGAGGATTTGGCCAATTAGAGGTGACATGGAAGTATATTGCATCACATAAGTAAGTCGTGTAGGCTTAAGAGTGGTGCATTCTGTAATTAATGATTCCCTAGGTTTGTTATTAGTTTTATGCATAGCATTTAGAATGACATGTTTAGGGTATCCCCGTTGTAGGAGATCAGCATTCAAATTGTGTGCTGCTTGGAAAAAATCAACTTGTTGAGTTGGATTCCGTTTCAGTCGAAGTAATTGGCCATATGGGATATTATTTTTTAGATGGACCGGATGGAAAGAATCATAATGCAATAAAGCATTCCTGGCCATAGACTTTTTATAGGGGCGAACGCCCAATTTACCATCAGAATTTTTGTAAACGGTCACATCTAGAAACGGAATTGACTCTAAATTACATGCCCCACTCAATTGAATATTTAGATCTTGTTCATTAATCCATTGGTTAAATTGCATGAAAGTATGTGCATCTTGCATAGCCAAGCAAACATCATCTATGTAACGAAAATAAAAAAAGATCTTATTACTAAATGGGTTATTGGTCAATATATGTGCATATTCAAATGCGATCATATAAATATTTGCAATTGAGGGCGCACAGGCGCTCCCCATGGCGACCCCATGTATCTGCAAATAAAATTCCTCATCATATACAAAGTAGTTCTTTTCCATAACAATGTCAAGTAAATTCAAAAGAAAAGGGGTCGGAGGTTGTAAGTTAGCACGTGAGTCCAATAAATCAGCAATTATAACACGTACTACGTCCGTGGGGACGTTTGTGTATAGTGCGTTAACATCTAGGGTGCAAAGCACCGCAGTCAGTGGTATAGTCAGTTGTTCTATGCATGTAATAAAATGTTTAGTATCTTTAATATATGCTGGAGTTTTTAAAGTAAACTCATGAAGGAAGGATTCTAGATACTTAGCTAAGGGTTCTAAGGCAGAGGAAATCCCTGCAACGATTGGTCTACCTGGTGGAGGGCGGGTCTGTTTGTGGATTTTAGGCAGAGCATAAAACTTAGGTACTTTGGGAAACTCATTATATAAATATTCAGCAGTCGCTTTTGATATGTGGTCAGCAGCTAATGCTTCGTTCACCACTGTTCTAATAATCAGTTGTACTTCCTCTGTGGGGTCATGTGTCAGGCGCTTGTAAAATTGCGTATTGCTAAGTTGTCGTTTTATCTCATTGTGGTAATCTGCTTGTGATAATACCACAATGGCCCCGCCCTTATCAGCGGGTTGAATCACTATATCGGGTTGTGCTGCTAGTTTGAGTAGTGTATTCCATTCATCCTTTGACATATTGTTTTTTCTATGCATTTTCCTATGTTCAATCCTACTGATATCCCGGTTCACCACATCATGGAAGGTAGCAATAAAATGATTACTCGAGGAGGGTATGAATTTTGATTTAGGTTTGAATTTATTCACCATTTCTTCACTTGCACTATTGCCAAATTTCTCTTTCAATTTCAGGAGTCGAATGAATCTAAAAACATCAATTTTTGTTTGTAATGAAGAATATAGAGGGGTGGGTACAAAGCCCAAACCCCTTTGTAACACCTGATTCTCCTGGACTGTAAGTGTATAATGAGAGAGATTAACCACTATCTCATTGTTCTTTCCCCTCTGCGTCTCCGAAAAGGGCGGGAGGTACCCCGTCCCCTTACATATCTGGAACGTAAATTATAGTCCCTATCGGAGGCGCGACTAGACAGGCTAGATGATTCACTATCATAGTCCCATGCTCTATTCCTATTAGTGGTTCTAGCATTAGTGGTGACCGGTTGCCCCGAATACCATGGGTAAACAACATCTTGACTATAGTCATTAGAGTCCCTTTCATATTTCTTAGTCTTATATAATTTGATGTTATCTTGGTATGCTTTAAGTTCTGACTCTAGTTGTTTCATTTTATTATCAAAAGTAGAAGAAGAAAAGGAAGGTTTAAGTTCATCCTTTAACTTATCTATGTCCCCCTTAATGGTATCAACTTCATGATTAGCTTGTTCTATGATCAAGGTCATCAAATCATAAGCGCACTTATTCAAAATGGCAACCCATTTGTCCTTAAACAACACATTTTCCTTAAACAAGGTCGGAGCTTTTTGGAGGCGTAAGCCTCTAGGTATCATCCTGTTCTTTACATATTGTGCTAATGAAGAGGCATGCATCGCATATTTGATTTGTTTCTTAGACATGTTGGTTAACTTAGTAAAATCTGGAGCCGGTTCTGTATCAGACAGAGTAAATGGTAAGGCAAGGTCAAGAATTTTGTCTCGCTCCTCCGTAGAGAATGCAAATGATTCCTTCCATTTAGCCATGCTAACAGAGATTATTGTAGCAAACAAACGTTAGCGTGCTGTATAGTTACTTGAGCAAACCCAAACCAGCAACGTGTTGCAAAAACAATGAATAATTCAAAATTAAATACTTGTAATAGTGTTATTCAAACTATCATATACACTATATACAGTGAACTTGGTTTACAAACTGAACTGTATATACCAAAGAACACAAAATTAAACTACAGAACATAGGTGCAATGTCCATTTTTTGCAGTCCTTTTAGCTGTATAGAGCGTCTTGTCATTCAAGAGGTAAGAAGGTCAGTTCTTCATTTAAACAGAAGCCCGGTTGTCTTTCTGTTTCGGCTTAACAAAAAAGCCTTCCTCAGCGGCCACTACAAAAATACAGCAATATATACAATGCAAAATGGTCTATAAATAACAGGAATCAAAAGTAAGCATTATAGGAATAAACAAACAATTGATACTTACACGCGAGCTGTTACTAACTGGCTTTCGCGTTGGCAAAGTAGCCCTGAGTACGGAGAGCATTTAAAGAGTCTAGTCACCTGATACAAGGAGACCATGTGAACAGAATGTTTTAAAGTGACAGAACCATATAGTGTAAGTGATGTACTTGCTCATAGGTAACATGCTAGATCTAGCGATGTGTTTAGTCCTTTAGGATGTAAGGAATCGAACATATGTATGTACTTAGACTCTTGACGTCTAAGTATCAATTCAATGTCAGTTTTCTCATATTTCTTAGTGTTAGTATAACGCCATAATACAAAGAAAGAAAGTTCCTCATCAGAGTGGTTTTTCTCCAGGAAATGTGAGGTAAGGGGAGCCTCCAGAACGTGATTTCTTACTCTGGACCTGTGCTCACTGATCCGGTATTTTATAGGTCTCTGGGTTTGTCCAATATACCAGAGAGGACATGCACATCTGATCACATAAATAAGGTGCCGTGAGTCACAATTATTAAAACTATCAATTTTGAATATGCGACCCGTTACTGGGTTCGTGATTTCACGAACTGTCAGCATATATTTGCAGCTCTGACAAGAGCCACATTTGAAATTACCTGCAGGCAAATTGGATGAGGACATAGGGCGTGATATTGGATTTATTAGTATGTCTCTAAAAGACCTGGTGCGTTTGTATGCAATCCGTGGAGGTACTTGGCAACCGGGTAGATGTTGCACCAGGTGCCAGTGTTTACGGAGGATTTGGCCAATTAGAGGTGACATGGAAGTATATTGCATCACATAAGTAAGTCGTGTAGGCTTAAGAGTGGTGCATTCTGTAATTAATGATTCCCTAGGTTTGTTATTAGTTTTATGCATAGCATTTAGAATGACATGTTTAGGGTATCCCCGTTGTAGGAGATAAGCATTCAAATTGTGTGCTGCTTGGAAAAAATCAACTTGTTGAGTTGAATTCCGTTTCAGTCGAAGTAATTGGCCATATGGGATATTATTTTTTAGATGGACCGGATGGAAAGAATCATAATGCAATAAAGCATTCCTGGCCATAGACTTTTTATAGGGGCGAACGCCCAATTTACCATCAGAATTTTTGTAAACGGTCACATCTAGAAACGGAATTGACTCTAAATTACATGCCCCACTCAATTGAATATTTAGATCTTGTTCATTAATCCATTGGTTAAATTGCATGAAAGTATGTGCATCTTGCATAGCCAAGCAAACATCATCTATGTAACGAAAATAAAAAAAGATCTTATTACTAAATGGGTTATTGGTCAATATATGTGCATATTCAAATGCGATCATATAAATATTTGCAATTGAGGGCGCACAGGCGCTCCCCATGGCGACCCCATGTATCTGCAAATAAAATTCCTCATCATATACAAAGTAGTTCTTTTCCATAACAATGTCAAGTAAATTCAAAAGAAAAGGGGTCGGAGGTTGTAAGTTAGCACGTGAGTCCAATAAATCAGCAATTATAACACGTACTACGTCCGTGGGGACGTTTGTGTATAGTGCGTTAACATCTAGGGTGCAAAGCACCGCAGTCAGTGGTATAGTCAGTTGTTCTATGCATGTAATAAAATGTTTAGTATCTTTAATATATGCTGGAGTTTTTAAAGTAAACTCATGAAGGAAGGATTCTAGATACTTAGCTAAGGGTTCTAAGGCAGAGGAAATCCCTGCAACGATTGGTCTACCTGGTGGAGGGCGGGTCTGTTTGTGGATTTTAGGCAGAGCATAAAACTTAGGTACTTTGGGAAACTCATTATATAAATATTCAGCAGTCGCTTTTGATATGTGGTCAGCAGCTAATGCTTCGTTCACCACTGTTCTAATAATCAGTTGTACTTCCTCTGTGGGGTCATGTGTCAGGCGCTTGTAAAATTGCGTATTGCTAAGTTGTCGTTTTATCTCATTGTGGTAATCTGCTTGTGATAATACCACAATGGCCCCGCCCTTATCAGCGGGTTGAATCACTATATCGGGTTGTGCTGCTAGTTTGAGTAGTGTATTCCATTCATCCTTTGACATATTGTTTTTTCTATGCATTTTCCTATGTTCAATCCTACTGATATCCCGGTTCACCACATCATGGAAGGTAGCAATAAAATGATTACTCGAGGAGGGTATGAATTTTGATTTAGGTTTGAATTTATTCACCATTTCTTCACTTGCACTATTGCCAAATTTCTCTTTCAATTTCAGGAGTCGAATGAATCTAAAAACATCAATTTTTGTTTGTAATGAAGAATATAGAGGGGTGGGTACAAAGCCCAAACCCCTTTGTAACACCTGATTCTCCTGGACTGTAAGTGTATAATGAGAGAGATTAACCACTATCTCATTGTTCTTTCCCCTCTGCGTCTCCGAAAAGGGCGGGAGGTACCCCGTCCCCTTACATATCTGGAACGTAAATTATAGTCCCTATCGGAGGCGCGACTAGACAGGCTAGATGATTCACTATCATAGTCCCATGCTCTATTCCTATTAGTGGTTCTAGCATTAGTGGTGACCGGTTGCCCCGAATACCATGGGTAAACAACATCTTGACTATAGTCATTAGAGTCCCTTTCATATTTCTTAGTCTTATATAATTTGATGTTATCTTGGTATGCTTTAAGTTCTGACTCTAGTTGTTTCATTTTATTATCAAAAGTAGAAGAAGAAAAGGAAGGTTTAAGTTCATCCTTTAACTTATCTATGTCCCCCTTAATGGTATCAACTTCATGATTAGCTTGTTCTATGATCAAGGTCATCAAATCATAAGCGCACTTATTCAAAATGGCAACCCATTTGTCCTTAAACAACACATTTTCCTTAAACAAGGTCGGAGCTTTTTGGAGGCGTAAGCCTCTAGGTATCATCCTGTTCTTTACATATTGTGCTAATGAAGAGGCATGCATCGCATATTTGATTTGTTTCTTAGACATGTTGGTTAACTTAGTAAAATCTGGAGCCGGTTCTGTATCAGACAGAGTAAATGGTAAGGCAAGGTCAAGAATTTTGTCTCGCTCCTCCGTAGAGAATGCAAATGATTCCTTCCATTTAGCCATGCTAACAGAGATTATTGTAGCAAACAAACGTTAGCGTGCTGTATAGTTACTTGAGCAAACCCAAACCAGCAACGTGTTGCAAAAACAATGAATAATTCAAAATTAAATACTTGTAATAGTGTTATTCAAACTATCATATACACTATATACAGTGAACTTGGTTTACAAACTGAACTGTATATACCAAAGAACACAAAATTAAACTACAGAACATAGGTGCAATGTCCATTTTTTGCAGTCCTTTTAGCTGTATAGAGCGTCTTGTCATTCAAGAGGTAAGAAGGTCAGTTCTTCATTTAAACAGAAGCCCGGTTGTCTTTCTGTTTCGGCTTAACAAAAAAGCCTTCCTCAGCGGCCACTACAAAAATACAGCAATATATACAATGCAAAATGGTCTATAAATAACAGGAATCAAAAGTAAGCATTATAGGAATAAACAAACAATTGATACTTACACGCGAGCTGTTACTAACTGGCTTTCGCGTTGGCAAAGTAGCCCTGAGTACGGAGAGCATTTAAAGAGTCTAGTCACCTGATACAAGGAGACCATGTGAACAGAATGTTTTAAAGTGACAGAACCATATAGTGTAAGTGATGTACTTGCTCATAGGTAACATGCTAGATCTAGCGATGTGTTTAGTCCTTTAGGATGTAAGGAATCGAACATATGTATGTACTTAGACTCTTGACGTCTAAGTATCAATTCAATGTCAGTTTTCTCATATTTCTTAGTGTTAGTATAACGCCATAATACAAAGAAAGAAAGTTCCTCATCAGAGTGGTTTTTCTCCAGGAAATGTGAGGTAAGGGGAGCCTCCAGAACGTGATTTCTTACTCTGGACCTGTGCTCACTGATCCGGTATTTTATAGGTCTCTGGGTTTGTCCAATATACCAGAGAGGACATGCACATCTGATCACATAAATAAGGTGCCGTGAGTCACAATTATTAAAACTATCAATTTTGAATATGCGACCCGTTACTGGGTTCGTGATTTCACGAACTGTCAGCATATATTTGCAGCTCTGACAAGAGCCACATTTGAAATTACCTGCAGGCAAATTGGATGAGGACATAGGGCGTGATATTGGATTTATTAGTATGTCTCTAAAAGACCTGGTGCGTTTGTATGCAATCCGTGGAGGTACTTGGCAACCGGGTAGATGTTGCACCAGGTGCCAGTGTTTACGGAGGATTTGGCCAATTAGAGGTGACATGGAAGTATATTGCATCACATAAGTAAGTCGTGTAGGCTTAAGAGTGGTGCATTCTGTAATTAATGATTCCCTAGGTTTGTTATTAGTTTTATGCATAGCATTTAGAATGACATGTTTAGGGTATCCCCGTTGTAGGAGATCAGCATTCAAATTGTGTGCTGCTTGGAAAAAATCAACTTGTTGAGTTGAATTCCGTTTCAGTCGAAGTAATTGGCCATATGGGATATTATTTTTTAGATGGACCGGATGGAAAGAATCATAATGCAATAAAGCATTCCTGGCCATAGACTTTTTATAGGGGCGAACGCCCAATTTACCATCAGAATTTTTGTAAACGGTCACATCTAGAAACGGAATTGACTCTAAATTACATGCCCCACTCAATTGAATATTTAGATCTTGTTCATTAATCCATTGGTTAAATTGCATGAAAGTATGTGCATCTTGCATAGCCAAGCAAACATCATCTATGTAACGAAAATAAAAAAAGATCTTATTACTAAATGGGTTATTGGTCAATATATGTGCATATTCAAATGCGATCATATAAATATTTGCAATTGAGGGCGCACAGGCGCTCCCCATGGCGACCCCATGTATCTGCAAATAAAATTCCTCATCATATACAAAGTAGTTCTTTTCCATAACAATGTCAAGTAAATTCAAAAGAAAAGGGGTCGGAGGTTGTAAGTTAGCACGTGAGTCCAATAAATCAGCAATTATAACACGTACTACGTCCGTGGGGACGTTTGTGTATAGTGCGTTAACATCTAGGGTGCAAAGCACCGCAGTCAGTGGTATAGTCAGTTGTTCTATGCATGTAATAAAATGTTTAGTATCTTTAATATATGCTGGAGTTTTTAAAGTAAACTCATGAAGGAAGGATTCTAGATACTTAGCTAAGGGTTCTAAGGCAGAGGAAATCCCTGCAACGATTGGTCTACCTGGTGGAGGGCGGGTCTGTTTGTGGATTTTAGGCAGAGCATAAAACTTAGGTACTTTGGGAAACTCATTATATAAATATTCAGCAGTCGCTTTTGATATGTGGTCAGCAGCTAATGCTTCGTTCACCACTGTTCTAATAATCAGTTGTACTTCCTCTGTGGGGTCATGTGTCAGGCGCTTGTAAAATTGCGTATTGCTAAGTTGTCGTTTTATCTCATTGTGGTAATCTGCTTGTGATAATACCACAATGGCCCCGCCCTTATCAGCGGGTTGAATCACTATATCGGGTTGTGCTGCTAGTTTGAGTAGTGTATTCCATTCATCCTTTGACATATTGTTTTTTCTATGCATTTTCCTATGTTCAATCCTACTGATATCCCGGTTCACCACATCATGGAAGGTAGCAATAAAATGATTACTCGAGGAGGGTATGAATTTTGATTTAGGTTTGAATTTATTCACCATTTCTTCACTTGCACTATTGCCAAATTTCTCTTTCAATTTCAGGAGTCGAATGAATCTAAAAACATCAATTTTTGTTTGTAATGAAGAATATAGAGGGGTGGGTACAAAGCCCAAACCCCTTTGTAACACCTGATTCTCCTGGACTGTAAGTGTATAATGAGAGAGATTAACCACTATCTCATTGTTCTTTCCCCTCTGCGTCTCCGAAAAGGGCGGGAGGTACCCCGTCCCCTTACATATCTGGAACGTAAATTATAGTCCCTATCGGAGGCGCGACTAGACAGGCTAGATGATTCACTATCATAGTCCCATGCTCTATTCCTATTAGTGGTTCTAGCATTAGTGGTGACCGGTTGCCCCGAATACCATGGGTAAACAACATCTTGACTATAGTCATTAGAGTCCCTTTCATATTTCTTAGTCTTATATAATTTGATGTTATCTTGGTATGCTTTAAGTTCTGACTCTAGTTGTTTCATTTTATTATCAAAAGTAGAAGAAGAAAAGGAAGGTTTAAGTTCATCCTTTAACTTATCTATGTCCCCCTTAATGGTATCAACTTCATGATTAGCTTGTTCTATGATCAAGGTCATCAAATCATAAGCGCACTTATTCAAAATGGCAACCCATTTGTCCTTAAACAACACATTTTCCTTAAACAAGGTCGGAGCTTTTTGGAGGCGTAATCCTCTAGGTATCATCCTGTTCTTTACATATTGTGCTAATGAAGAGGCATGCATCGCATATTTGATTTGTTTCTTAGACATGTTGGTTAACTTAGTAAAATCTGGAGCCGGTTCTGTATCAGACAGAGTAAATGGTAAGGCAAGGTCAAGAATTTTGTCTCGCTCCTCCGTAGAGAATGCAAATGATTCCTTCCATTTAGCCATGCTAACAGAGATTATTGTAGCAAACAAACGTTAGCGTGCTGTATAGTTACTTGAGCAAACCCAAACCAGCAACGTGTTGCAAAAACAATGAATAATTCAAAATTAAATACTTGTAATAGTGTTATTCAAACTATCATATACACTATATACAGTGAACTTGGTTTACAAACTGAACTGTATATACCAAAGAACACAAAATTAAACTACAGAACATAGGTGCAATGTCCATTTTTTGCAGTCCTTTTAGCTGTATAGAGCGTCTTGTCATTCAAGAGGTAAGAAGGTCAGTTCTTCATTTAAACAGAAGCCCGGTTGTCTTTCTGTTTCGGCTTAACAAAAAAGCCTTCCTCAGCGGCCACTACAAAAATACAGCAATATATACAATGCAAAATGGTCTATAAATAACAGGAATCAAAAGTAAGCATTATAGGAATAAACAAACAATTGATACTTACACGCGAGCTGTTACTAACTGGCTTTCGCGTTGGCAAAGTAGCCCTGAGTACGGAGAGCATTTAAAGAGTCTAGTCACCTGATACAAGGAGACCATGTGAACAGAATGTTTTAAAGTGACAGAACCATATAGTGTAAGTGATGTACTTGCTCATAGGTAACATGCTAGATCTAGCGATGTGTTTAGTCCTTTAGGATGTAAGGAATCGAACATATGTATGTACTTAGACTCTTGACGTCTAAGTATCAATTCAATGTCAGTTTTCTCATATTTCTTAGTGTTAGTATAACGCCATAATACAAAGAAAGAAAGTTCCTCATCAGAGTGGTTTTTCTCCAGGAAATGTGAGGTAAGGGGAGCCTCCAGAACGTGATTTCTTACTCTGGACCTGTGCTCACTGATCCGGTATTTTATAGGTCTCTGGGTTTGTCCAATATACCAGAGAGGACATGCACATCTGATCACATAAATAAGGTGCCGTGAGTCACAATTATTAAAACTATCAATTTTGAATATGCGACCCGTTACTGGGTTCGTGATTTCACGAACTGTCAGCATATATTTGCAGCTCTGACAAGAGCCACATTTGAAATTACCTGCAGGCAAATTGGATGAGGACATAGGGCGTGATATTGGATTTATTAGTATGTCTCTAAAAGACCTGGTGCGTTTGTATGCAATTTATGGAAAAGAACTACTTTGTATATGATGAGGAATTTTATTTGCAGATACATGGGGTCGCCATGGGGAGCGCCTGTGCGCCCTCAATTGCAAATATTTATATGATCGCATTTGAATATGCACATATATTGACCAATAACCCATTTAGTAATAAGATCTTTTTTTATTTTCGTTACATAGATGATGTTTGCTTGGCTATGCAAGATGCACATACTTTCATGCAATTTAACCAATGGATTAATGAACAAGATCTAAATATTCAATTGAGTGGGGCATGTAATTTAGAGTCAATTCCGTTTCTAGATGTGACCGTTTACAAAAATTCTGATGGTAAATTGGGCGTTCGCCCCTATAAAAAGTCTATGGCCAGGAATGCTTTATTGCATTATGATTCTTTCCATCCGGTCCATCTAAAAAATAATATCCCATATGGCCAATTACTTCGACTGAAACGGAATTCAACTCAACAAGTTGATTTTTTCCAAGCAGCACACAATTTGAATGCTGATCTCCTACAACGGGGATACCCTAAACATGTCATTCTAAATGCTATGCATAAAACTAATAACAAACCTAGGGAATCATTAATTACAGAATGCACCACTCTTAAGCCTACACGACTTACTTATGTGATGCAATATACTTCCATGTCACCTCTAATTGGCCAAATCCTCCGTAAACACTGGCACCTGGTGCAACATCTACCCGGTTGCCAAGTACCTCCACGGATTGCATACAAACGCACCAGGTCTTTTAGAGACATACTAATAAATCCAATATCACGCCCTATGTCCTCATCCAATTTGCCTGCAGGTAATTTCAAATGTGGCTCTTGTCAGAGCTGCAAATATATGCTGACAGTTCGTGAAATCACGAACCCAGTAACGGGTCGCATATTCAAAATTGATAGTTTTAATAATTGTGACTCACGGCACCTTATTTATGTGATCAGATGTGCATGTCCTCTCTGGTATATTGGACAAACCCAGAGACCTATAAAATACCGGATCAGTGAGCACAGGTCCAGAGTAAGAAATCACGTTCTGGAGGCTCCCCTTACCTCACATTTCCTGGAGAAAAACCACTCTGATGAGGAACTTTCTTTCTTTGTATTATGGCGTTATACTAACACTAAGAAATATGAGAAAACTGACATTGAATTGATACTTAGACGTCAAGAGTCTAAGTACATACATATGTTCGATTCCTTACATCCTAAAGGACTAAACACATCGCTAGATCTAGCATGTTACCTATGAGCAAGTACATCACTTACACTATATGGTTCTGTCACTTTAAAACATTCTGTTCACATGGTCTCCTTGTATCAGGTGACTAGACTCTTTAAATGCTCTCCGTACTCAGGGCTACTTTGCCAACGCGAAAGCCAGTTAGTAACAGCTCGCGTGTAAGTATCAATTGTTTGTTTATTCCTATAATGCTTACTTTTGATTCCTGTTATTTATAGACCATTTTGCATTGTATATATTGCTGTATTTTTGTAGTGGCCGCTGAGGAAGGCTTTTTTGTTAAGCCGAAACAGAAAGACAACCGGGCTTCTGTTTAAATGAAGAACTGACCTTCTTACCTCTTGAATGACAAGACGCTCTATACAGCTAAAAGGACTGCAAAAAATGGACATTGCACCTATGTTCTGTAGTTTAATTTTGTGTTCTTTGGTATATACAGTTCAGTTTGTAAACCAAGTTCACTGTATATAGTGTATATGATAGTTTGAATAACACTATTACAAGTATTTAATTTTGAATTATTCATTGTTTTTGCAACACGTTGCTGGTTTGGGTTTGCTCAAGTAACTATACAGCACGCTAACGTTTGTTTGCTACAATAATCTCTGTTAGCATGGCTAAATGGAAGGAATCATTTGCATTCTCTACGGAGGAGCGAGACAAAATTCTTGACCTTGCCTTACCATTTACTCTGTCTGATACAGAACCGGCTCCAGATTTTACTAAGTTAACCAACATGTCTAAGAAACAAATCAAATATGCGATGCATGCCTCTTCATTAGCACAATATGTAAAGAACAGGATGATACCTAGAGGCTTACGCCTCCAAAAAGCTCCGACCTTGTTTAAGGAAAATGTGTTGTTTAAGGACAAATGGGTTGCCATTTTGAATAAGTGCGCTTATGATTTGATGACCTTGATCATAGAACAAGCTAATCATGAAGTTGATACCATTAAGGGGGACATAGATAAGTTAAAGGATGAACTTAAACCTTCCTTTTCTTCTTCTACTTTTGATAATAAAATGAAACAACTAGAGTCAGAACTTAAAGCATACCAAGATAACATCAAATTATATAAGACTAAGAAATATGAAAGGGACTCTAATGACTATAGTCAAGATGTTGTTTACCCATGGTATTCGGGGCAACCGGTCACCACTAATGCTAGAACCACTAATAGGAATAGAGCATGGGACTATGATAGTGAATCATCTAGCCTGTCTAGTCGCGCCTCCGATAGGGACTATAATTTACGTTCCAGATATGTAAGGGGACGGGGTACCTCCCGCCCTTTTCGGAGACGCAGAGGGGAAAGAACAATGAGATAGTGGTTAATCTCTCTCATTATACACTTACAGTCCAGGAGAATCAGGTGTTACAAAGGGGTTTGGGCTTTGTACCCACCCCTCTATATTCTTCATTACAAACAAAAATTGATGTTTTTAGATTCATTCGACTCCTGAAATTGAAAGAGAAATTTGGCAATAGTGCAAGTGAAGAAATGGTGAATAAATTCAAACCTAAATCAAAATTCATACCCTCCTCGAGTAATCATTTTATTGCTACCTTCCATGATGTGGTGAACCGGGATATCAGTAGGATTGAACATAGGAAAATGCATAGAAAAAACAATATGTCAAAGGATGAATGGAATACACTACTCAAACTAGCAGCACAACCCGATATAGTGATTCAACCCGCTGATAAGGGCGGGGCCATTGTGGTATTATCACAAGCAGATTACCACAATGAGATAAAACGACAACTTAGCAATACGCAATTTTACAAGCGCCTGACACATGACCCCACAGAGGAAGTACAACTGATTATTAGAACAGTGGTGAACGAAGCATTAGCTGCTGACCACATATCAAAAGCGACTGCTGAATATTTATATAATGAGTTTCCCAAAGTACCTAAGTTTTATGCTCTGCCTAAAATCCACAAACAGACCCGCCCTCCACCAGGTAGACCAATCGTTGCAGGGATTTCCTCTGCCTTAGAACCCTTAGCTAAGTATCTAGAATCCTTCCTTCATGAGTTTACTTTAAAAACTCCAGCATATATTAAAGATACTAAACATTTTATTACATGCATAGAACAACTGACTATACCACTGACTGCGGTGCTTTGCACCCTAGATGTTAACGCACTATACACAAACGTCCCCACGGACGTAGTACGTGTTATAATTGCTGATTTATTGGACTCACGTGCTAACTTACAACCTCCGACCCCTTTTCTTTTGAATTTACTTGACATTGTTATGGAAAAGAACTACTTTGTATATGATGAGGAATTTTATTTGCAGATACATGGGGTCGCCATGGGGAGCGCCTGTGCGCCCTCAATTGCAAATATTTATATGATCGCATTTGAATATGCACATATATTGACCAATAACCCATTTAGTAATAAGATCTTTTTTTATTTTCGTTACATAGATGATGTTTGCTTGGCTATGCAAGATGCACATACTTTCATGCAATTTAACCAATGGATTAATGAACAAGATCTAAATATTCAATTGAGTGGGGCATGTAATTTAGAGTCAATTCCGTTTCTAGATGTGACCGTTTACAAAAATTCTGATGGTAAATTGGGCGTTCGCCCCTATAAAAAGTCTATGGCCAGGAATGCTTTATTGCATTATGATTCTTTCCATCCGGTCCATCTAAAAAATAATATCCCATATGGCCAATTACTTCGACTGAAACGGAATTCAACTCAACAAGTTGATTTTTTCCAAGCAGCACACAATTTGAATGCTGATCTCCTACAACGGGGATACCCTAAACATGTCATTCTAAATGCTATGCATAAAACTAATAACAAACCTAGGGAATCATTAATTACAGAATGCACCACTCTTAAGCCTACACGACTTACTTATGTGATGCAATATACTTCCATGTCACCTCTAATTGGCCAAATCCTCCGTAAACACTGGCACCTGGTGCAACATCTACCCGGTTGCCAAGTACCTCCACGGATTGCATACAAACGCACCAGGTCTTTTAGAGACATACTAATAAATCCAATATCACGCCCTATGTCCTCATCCAATTTGCCTGCAGGTAATTTCAAATGTGGCTCTTGTCAGAGCTGCAAATATATGCTGACAGTTCGTGAAATCACGAACCCAGTAACGGGTCGCATATTCAAAATTGATAGTTTTAATAATTGTGACTCACGGCACCTTATTTATGTGATCAGATGTGCATGTCCTCTCTGGTATATTGGACAAACCCAGAGACCTATAAAATACCGGATCAGTGAGCACAGGTCCAGAGTAAGAAATCACGTTCTGGAGGCTCCCCTTACCTCACATTTCCTGGAGAAAAACCACTCTGATGAGGAACTTTCTTTCTTTGTATTATGGCGTTATACTAACACTAAGAAATATGAGAAAACTGACATTGAATTGATACTTAGACGTCAAGAGTCTAAGTACATACATATGTTCGATTCCTTACATCCTAAAGGACTAAACACATCGCTAGATCTAGCATGTTACCTATGAGCAAGTACATCACTTACACTATATGGTTCTGTCACTTTAAAACATTCTGTTCACATGGTCTCCTTGTATCAGGTGACTAGACTCTTTAAATGCTCTCCGTACTCAGGGCTACTTTGCCAACGCGAAAGCCAGTTAGTAACAGCTCGCGTGTAAGTATCAATTGTTTGTTTATTCCTATAATGCTTACTTTTGATTCCTGTTATTTATAGACCATTTTGCATTGTATATATTGCTGTATTTTTGTAGTGGCCGCTGAGGAAGGCTTTTTTGTTAAGCCGAAACAGAAAGACAACCGGGCTTCTGTTTAAATGAAGAACTGACCTTCTTACCTCTTGAATGACAAGACGCTCTATACAGCTAAAAGGACTGCAAAAAATGGACATTGCACCTATGTTCTGTAGTTTAATTTTGTGTTCTTTGGTATATACAGTTCAGTTTGTAAACCAAGTTCACTGTATATAGTGTATATGATAGTTTGAATAACACTATTACAAGTATTTAATTTTGAATTATTCATTGTTTTTGCAACACGTTGCTGGTTTGGGTTTGCTCAAGTAACTATACAGCACGCTAACGTTTGTTTGCTACAATAATCTCTGTTAGCATGGCTAAATGGAAGGAATCATTTGCATTCTCTACGGAGGAGCGAGACAAAATTCTTGACCTTGCCTTACCATTTACTCTGTCTGATACAGAACCGGCTCCAGATTTTACTAAGTTAACCAACATGTCTAAGAAACAAATCAAATATGCGATGCATGCCTCTTCATTAGCACAATATGTAAAGAACAGGATGATACCTAGAGGCTTACGCCTCCAAAAAGCTCCGACCTTGTTTAAGGAAAATGTGTTGTTTAAGGACAAATGGGTTGCCATTTTGAATAAGTGCGCTTATGATTTGATGACCTTGATCATAGAACAAGCTAATCATGAAGTTGATACCATTAAGGGGGACATAGATAAGTTAAAGGATGAACTTAAACCTTCCTTTTCTTCTTCTACTTTTGATAATAAAATGAAACAACTAGAGTCAGAACTTAAAGCATACCAAGATAACATCAAATTATATAAGACTAAGAAATATGAAAGGGACTCTAATGACTATAGTCAAGATGTTGTTTACCCATGGTATTCGGGGCAACCGGTCACCACTAATGCTAGAACCACTAATAGGAATAGAGCATGGGACTATGATAGTGAATCATCTAGCCTGTCTAGTCGCGCCTCCGATAGGGACTATAATTTACGTTCCAGATATGTAAGGGGACGGGGTACCTCCCGCCCTTTTCGGAGACGCAGAGGGGAAAGAACAATGAGATAGTGGTTAATCTCTCTCATTATACACTTACAGTCCAGGAGAATCAGGTGTTACAAAGGGGTTTGGGCTTTGTACCCACCCCTCTATATTCTTCATTACAAACAAAAATTGATGTTTTTAGATTCATTCGACTCCTGAAATTGAAAGAGAAATTTGGCAATAGTGCAAGTGAAGAAATGGTGAATAAATTCAAACCTAAATCAAAATTCATACCCTCCTCGAGTAATCATTTAATTGCTACCTTCCATGATGTGGTGAACCGGGATATCAGTAGGATTGAACATAGGAAAATGCATAGAAAAAACAATATGTCAAAGGATGAATGGAATACACTACTCAAACTAGCAGCACAACCCGATATAGTGATTCAACCCGCTGATAAGGGCGGGGCCATTGTGGTATTATCACAAGCAGATTACCACAATGAGATAAAACGACAACTTAGCAATACGCAATTTTACAAGCGCCTGACACATGACCCCACAGAGGAAGTACAACTGATTATTAGAACAGTGGTGAACGAAGCATTAGCTGCTGACCACATATCAAAAGCGACTGCTGAATATTTATATAATGAGTTTCCCAAAGTACCTAAGTTTTATGCTCTGCCTAAAATCCACAAACAGACCCGCCCTCCACCAGGTAGACCAATCGTTGCAGGGATTTCCTCTGCCTTAGAACCCTTAGCTAAGTATCTAGAATCCTTCCTTCATGAGTTTACTTTAAAAACTCCAGCATATATTAAAGATACTAAACATTTTATTACATGCATAGAACAACTGACTATACCACTGACTGCGGTGCTTTGCACCCTAGATGTTAACGCACTATACACAAACGTCCCCACGGACGTAGTACGTGTTATAATTGCTGATTTATTGGACTCACGTGCTAACTTACAACCTCCGACCCCTTTTCTTTTGAATTTACTTGACATTGTTATGGAAAAGAACTACTTTGTATATGATGAGGAATTTTATTTGCAGATACATGGGGTCGCCATGGGGAGCGCCTGTGCGCCCTCAATTGCAAATATTTATATGATCGCATTTGAATATGCACATATATTGACCAATAACCCATTTAGTAATAAGATCTTTTTTTATTTTCGTTACATAGATGATGTTTGCTTGGCTATGCAAGATGCACATACTTTCATGCAATTTAACCAATGGATTAATGAACAAGATCTAAATATTCAATTGAGTGGGGCATGTAATTTAGAGTCAATTCCGTTTCTAGATGTGACCGTTTACAAAAATTCTGATGGTAAATTGGGCGTTCGCCCCTATAAAAAGTCTATGGCCAGGAATGCTTTATTGCATTATGATTCTTTCCATCCGGTCCATCTAAAAAATAATATCCCATATGGCCAATTACTTCGACTGAAACGGAATTCAACTCAACAAGTTGATTTTTTCCAAGCAGCACACAATTTGAATGCTGATCTCCTACAACGGGGATACCCTAAACATGTCATTCTAAATGCTATGCATAAAACTAATAACAAACCTAGGGAATCATTAATTACAGAATGCACCACTCTTAAGCCTACACGACTTACTTATGTGATGCAATATACTTCCATGTCACCTCTAATTGGCCAAATCCTCCGTAAACACTGGCACCTGGTGCAACATCTACCCGGTTGCCAAGTACCTCCACGGATTGCATACAAACGCACCAGGTCTTTTAGAGACATACTAATAAATCCAATATCACGCCCTATGTCCTCATCCAATTTGCCTGCAGGTAATTTCAAATGTGGCTCTTGTCAGAGCTGCAAATATATGCTGACAGTTCGTGAAATCACGAACCCAGTAACGGGTCGCATATTCAAAATTGATAGTTTTAATAATTGTGACTCACGGCACCTTATTTATGTGATCAGATGTGCATGTCCTCTCTGGTATATTGGACAAACCCAGAGACCTATAAAATACCGGATCAGTGAGCACAGGTCCAGAGTAAGAAATCACGTTCTGGAGGCTCCCCTTACCTCACATTTCCTGGAGAAAAACCACTCTGATGAGGAACTTTCTTTCTTTGTATTATGGCGTTATACTAACACTAAGAAATATGAGAAAACTGACATTGAATTGATACTTAGACGTCAAGAGTCTAAGTACATACATATGTTCGATTCCTTACATCCTAAAGGACTAAACACATCGCTAGATCTAGCATGTTACCTATGAGCAAGTACATCACTTACACTATATGGTTCTGTCACTTTAAAACATTCTGTTCACATGGTCTCCTTGTATCAGGTGACTAGACTCTTTAAATGCTCTCCGTACTCAGGGCTACTTTGCCAACGCGAAAGCCAGTTAGTAACAGCTCGCGTGTAAGTATCAATTGTTTGTTTATTCCTATAATGCTTACTTTTGATTCCTGTTATTTATAGACCATTTTGCATTGTATATATTGCTGTATTTTTGTAGTGGCCGCTGAGGAAGGCTTTTTTGTTAAGCCGAAACAGAAAGACAACCGGGCTTCTGTTTAAATGAAGAACTGACCTTCTTACCTCTTGAATGACAAGACGCTCTATACAGCTAAAAGGACTGCAAAAAATGGACATTGCACCTATGTTCTGTAGTTTAATTTTGTGTTCTTTGGTATATACAGTTCAGTTTGTAAACCAAGTTCACTGTATATAGTGTATATGATAGTTTGAATAACACTATTACAAGTATTTAATTTTGAATTATTCATTGTTTTTGCAACACGTTGCTGATTGTAGTTCTTGGCAATCTTCCATGATTGTCCATGCTCCAATTTATGCATGTGTTACCTAAAAACAAAGGGATAATGCTTACTCCCATTCAGAATTGATTTATTCATACACAATTGATTTCAATTAACAACATTCTTCTTTTCAACCCATCAGCCTGCATAAGGCAACTTGAGTAGAATTAAAATCCA
Organism: Euleptes europaea; assembly: GCF_029931775.1. Lineage (NCBI taxonomy): Eukaryota > Metazoa > Chordata > Lepidosauria > Squamata > Sphaerodactylidae > Euleptes > Euleptes europaea. The sequence continues at coordinate 88,469,917 of NC_079319.1, read as the reverse complement.
TACACTCATCAAATGAACAGAACACACACTGTCATTGACTGTTTTACTAAACTGTGTTAGTAAAAACAAAAACAAAAGTCTGCAAAAAGTCTGCAAAAAGACCACTGGAAAAGGAGTTTCACAGTCTTGGTGTTGCTGTTAAAAAGGACTTGCCATACATATTCATGCAATCCTGTTCCTATAGTTCAGGGACATTGATAAGGTTGCCAGCCTCCAGGTGGTGGCTGGAGATCAGTTGTAATAGCAGAAGATCTCCAGCCAATAGAGATCAGTCCACCTGGAGAAAATGTCCCCTTTGACAATTATACTCTATGGCATTGAAGTCCCTCCCCTCCCCAAACCCCATCCTCCTTAGCCTCTGCCCCCCCCCCCCCAAACCTCCTGCCAGTGGTGAAGAGGGACCTGGCAATCCTAGACACCAAGAACTCTGTAGATGATCTAAATGAAGCTACTGGCTTATGTCTTTGTGATAAACTGGTCCCAAATCATAGAGTTCAATGGTAAATTGCCAAAAGTTTGAATTAAGCCCAGGGGAAGAAAACAACAACAACAACAACAAAACTTGAAACCAATTGTAGGTTCATAGAACACATTGTAGTAGTCTAATCTGGAGGTCAGGAAAGGAAGGCAGCATGGTATAGCCCAATCTTGTCAGAACTCAGCAGCTAAACAGGATCAGTATTTGGAAGGGAGAACTCCAAGGAAGACTGCACAGGAAGTCAATGACAAACCCCTTCTGCTCAATCACTTGCTTTGAAAGTCCCTTGCTGGGGTCACCATAAATCAGCTGCAACTTGACGGCACTTTGCACACACACGATCTGGAGGTCACAGCATCTGAGTGTAGAAAAAGGCCTTCCTAACTAGGTGCTTTTTCTGCATTCTCATTTTCCTTGCTTCTAAATTGAACACATGAACACATGAAGCTGCCTTATACTGAATCAGACCCTTGGTCCATCAAAGTCAGTATTGTCTACTCAAACTGGCAGTGGCTCTCCAGGGTCTCAGGTAAAGGTCTTTCATATCACCTACTTGCCTAGTCCCTTTAACTGGAGATGCCGGAGATTGAACCTGGGACCTTCTGCATGCCAAGCAGATGCTCTACCACTGAGCCACAGTCCCTCCCAAGTTCCTGTTTCTTCGTAGTTTTTTTCAGTTATGCATTTGTTTTGCTCCCTCTATTGGTTGATTTGATATAAAACAGGTTTAAGTCCAGTGTGTCTCCCTGCAGATTTAAACTGCAGGTTTTAATCTTGTGTTATATTTAATTGACTGCTAGTGGGAGTAAAACACTTGAGGAATTGACCGCCCCCCCCCCGAATAAATGGGAACTTAGAAGCGAGCAAAATGAGAATGTGGAAAAGCCCTAGGAAAAGGTGCTGCTGGTATTTGAACTGTTGAAAGGTTCTCCTGATACTGCTGCTATCCAGAGATATCCAGTAGTAGTGCTGGATGCAGAAGCATGCCTAAGCTTCAAATCTTAGGGAACTTAATTTCATTCAGAACAGGCTGTATGTGTACTCTCAGATGAAGTCTGTCCCTCACCATTGGTATTTCCATTATTGTGGATGAAGCTTCAAGTCATCTGCCTTCATTCAGCCCATTTCCGATTCCAACTGATTTAGCATAAAAAGAGAGATGCGTATCATATTGATGGCGCCAACGAGTCTCCAAGCAACCTCACACGGGTTTTTCATGTACAGCGTGGGAGATGGGATGGGTTCCTTCAGAAAACAATAATCCCCGCTTCCCCAAGGATATTTCCACATCCTCAAGGTGCACAAACCAAAAGGTACCCATTAACACAGGACAAGCAGGCCCTCTGAGATAATCTATTAACAAACAATATCTTAATATGGTGTCTGTTGGACTCTGATTAATTGATTGGTCAATTAGTTAAAACTCATGTGACTAATGTTCTGGAAGCAGGTGATGGCCCTTTCGTATGGCACTGCTCCACTGCTTTGCACATTTTCAGAGAGAGCCGAATCTGCTGCTATATTTGAACTGTGTTGATTAGAATTGATTTCCTGCCAAACGTGACGTCTCAACTGAACAAATGCTGGCTTTTTTTCTCCTCCACAGTTGCCCCTCAACCGCTCTTTGTAAGTCTCGGCTCTCAACTGCAAAAAGCTTAGGTAGGAATTCCAAAGGGTACAAAAGGTACAAACTTTGACAGACAAGCGCACTGCGAGTTACGGCGCATCGTGCTGAGCTCTGTTCGCATTCCAGAAGAGTTATGACAGCAATCGCAGTGCATGGGGAAGAAACAGATACGGAATAAATCTCTTCTCTCAGGAAAATTCTACTTGAAGCCATTCTGCCGGTACAGAAACAGCGGTGCTTGTAACACATCTCCAGCTAAGTGCTTCTTCATGTTTCAGGAGATGTGTTCACAGTCAATGAGTTGGATTCAGCCAGCTTTTTCACCTAATCTCAACTAATTCTAATTCATACTAAAGCTCCCGTCCCCCATGACGTTTGTCAGCTGAGGTCCTGTGAACCCCAGCATAACTTTTTGGTGGTCTCAGGCGACCCCTTCCTCCTTTTTCACCAGTGGAAAAACTGGTTAGGTTCAACCTTATGTATCTTTTATGCTTCTGGGTTTATTGGCTTGTTTTAATGGTTGTTAATGATTTGATATTTTATTACTTTATCTTTTATGTTCTGAGACGCCTTAAGCAGGTCTAGGGGCTCTGCAATGGGTGACCTTGGTGGGCAAGTTACAGTTCTATTAAGAGCTCTCTCAGCCCCACCTACCTCACAGGGTGTCTGTTGTGGGGAGGGGAAGGGAAAGTGATTGTAAGCCAGTTTGAGTCTCCCTTAAGTAGTAGAGAAAGTTGGCATATAAAAAACAACTCCTCCTCCTCCTCCTCCTCCTCCTCTTCTTCTTCTTCTTCTTCTTCTTGCGCAGTCACACATTTTTAGCCTAACCTACCTCACAGGATTGTTGTGAGGTTAAAATATCTGAGGGGAGAGTAACGTACACCACTGTGTGTCCCCATTGGGGAGGAAGGCAGAGTATAAATGAAGAGGTGGCATATTAATGCTTTCAATAAAGAAATGTGTTTGGAAGCAGATAACTGTTTGGGTGCAGACTTTGTGAAGTTTATTTTCAAATAGTTATTCCTTTCCAGATTAAAACATCATGCCTTTCTTCCTGTACTTTTATAACAGATCGCCTTTTAATTTTAATATATATATATTCCCTAATCAACCACCACTATTCTTCTAGGGTTCCCAGGTCCTTCTTCAACACTGGCAGGAGGTTTTTGGGGCAGAGCCTGAGGAGGGTGGGGTTTGAGGAGGGACTTCAGTGCCATGGAGTCCGATTGCCAAAGGGGCCTTTTTCTCCAGGTGAACTGATCTCTATTGGCTGGCGATCAGTTGTAATAGCAGGAGATCTCCAGCTACTACCTGGAGGTTGGCAACCCTATATACCTCTGAGACTTATGACTTGTCTCATGTTTGGTTTTCTGTCCCATGCTTACGATTGTTGTGGAATCCGCCAAAGAAACTCTTTCTGTATAAAAGCTCTTAATTATGGAGGATGTCTTTTTGTTTTCATTTGAATATAAAAGTCAGAAATATTTGTCACACAAGAAGCTGTTTGAAGTAAAACTTAAAAGAGGTTTTATTTGTCTCCTCTTAGGGGATGGTATAGGCCAGGTTAACAAGGTGTCATAAAATGAATTTGGCTCATAATTAGGCTTTGGGTTTAATAGACCTGGAATTAAAAAAAAAATGGTGGTGGGGCCAAAGCAGCCCAAATAGTACCCCCCCAAAAAATCGGCATTATTTGGGATACACTTATTGCTCTCTTATCACCACCATTTTTTTTCAGGATAACCCACCCAAAATACCAATAAGGTATTTCCTGGGGGTGGGGTTGTTCAGCTTTGCCGGATGCATACCCCAACTTGAAACAGAAAAACAAGGACAAGCTGGTGCTTAGATGTGTGTGTGTAAAGTGCCGTCAAGTCGCAGCCGACTTATGGCGACCCCTTTTTGGGGTTCTCATGGCAAGAGACTAACAGAGGTGGTTTGCCAGTGCCTTCCTCGGCATATAGATACAAGAATTATTTTGTAATTCAAGATGTAACTAAGGTGGTTCACATACAAGTGTTGATACGTCTATTCTGTACTGAGGATGATTTCTCTTGGCATCCACTGCTTTGTCTCATACACATAAGCTTCTTCAAACAATAGTTCTTACATTAGAGGAATTTGGAATGTCGACACACTTTCCCAGTTTACTTCTTTCAACTGGCCTGAAATCACTCTTTTCCATAGAGCTATTTCCCATTAAACTCTTTTGGATCACCCTATCTACAGTAGAGCTATTTCCCTTTATAACTGGTTATGGATCCTTCTTGATCGTAAAACCAATGTGTGTTCCCATTCTCCCAAGGAGCATGTTCTACAGACCACTGTCATCCTTAGAATTCCATTCAAACTCCTTGTCAATCAACGGGGTTCAATGACCGGGACAACTCCATAGACTGCAGCTGTCCATCACAACTTTATTTGGTGTTCTAATGCTGTGTAACGATTTACTATGTCAATGGCTGTGAAAAAGGAAAATTCTATGCTGGCTATAATTAGATGAGGAATAGAGAATAAAACTGCTGCTATCATACCGCCCTTACACAAATCTATGGTGAGACCACATTTGGAATACTGTGTACAGTTCTGGTCACTACATTTAAAAAAGGTTATTGCAGAGCTTGAGAAGGTGCAGAAAAGAGCAACCAAAATGATCAGGGGGCTAGAGCAACTGCCCTATCAGGAGCGGTTAAAAAGCTTGGGGATGTTTAACTTGGAAAGAAGGCAGTTAAGGGGAGACATGATAGAGGTCTATAAAATTATGCATGGTATGGAGAGAGTGGACAGGGAGAAGCTTTTCTCCCTCTCTCATAATACTAGAACAGGGGGTCATCTGCTGAAGCTTGAGGGTGAGAGATTCAAAACTGATAAAAGGAAGTATTTCTTCACACAACACATAGTTAAATTGTGGATCTCCCTGCCCCAGGATGTGGTGATAGCTGCCAAGATAGCTTGGAAGGCTTTAAGAGGGGCATGGGCATGTTCATGGAGGACAGGGGTTTCATGGCTACTAGTAAAAATAGATACTAATCATGATGCATAGCTATTCTCTCCAGGATCAGAGAAGCAGGCCTCTTATATTAGAACACAGGCAGGATAATGCTGCTGCAGCCATCTTGTTTGTGGGCTTCCTAGAGGCACCTGGTTGGCCACTGTATGAACAGATTGCTGGACTTTATGGACCTTGGTCTGATCCAGCATGGCATTTCTTATGTTCTCTAGGTACACAGTACTGTGGCTCCTGGAGGTTAGAATTTATACAGGATTAGGGACGACAAACAGATTTCTTCCACCTTTGCCACAGTCTGTAGCAAAACCAAATGAAGGCCTGAACTGGTGAGGCCATATGAGGGGCACTTGAAAATCAGCTGAACATCAAAGAATCCAGTAGCAATTTAAAGACCTTTAAGATAGTGGAATCGGAGGTGAAAGTAACAAGTTCCTTAATACTATTCTTTTTCTTATGGGAGGGAAGGCAGGACACTCCAGCCTCATCTCATGAGATCTTGGAAGCTAAGCAGGGTTGGTACTTGGAAGGGAGTCCAAAAAGGAAGTCAACAGCAAACCACCTCTGCTTCTCAATTGGGTTGAAAGCCCCTTGCGGGGTTACCACATTTTACATGCAACTTCATGGCACATATGTACACGCATACATTTTTCCTTACACAGGTTTTTAACTAAGGGGTTTCATGGGGAGGGGCAGTGGCTCAGTAGTAGAGCATCTGCTTGGTATGCAGAAGGTCCCAGGTTCAATCCCCAGCATCTATAGTTAAAGGGACTAGGCAGGTAGGTGATGTGAAAGACCCCTGCCTAAGACCCTGGAGAGCCGCTGCCGGTCTGAGTAGACAATACTGACTTTGATGGACCAAGGGTCTGATTCAGCATAAGACAGCTTCATGGGTTCATCTACGTTAGCTTTTTATGGTCCGCTCCTTTCTTGAGGACTGGTTTTATAAATAAATTGTAGAATGCTCAGTTTTATGGACTTTTGTGACTTGGCCTTCTTTTGTTGGTGGTATGTTGTTATCAGCCATTAGCTTAGAGGGCTTTAACTGGGATAGATCTAGTCATTTTAATCACTAAATGGAACCTATATGATCAGAGGCAGAGCACCCATCAGCTGCCTGAGGTCAAAGAACGTGTGGAAGGCTCTGGGTTTCATGTTTTGCTTGTGGGTTTGCTGCTGAAACTAGGATGTTGAGCTACATACACCCTTGTAATGATTCAATAAGGTTCCTTTTATGCAGCTGAAGAACAACCTGCATGTTGGGGTTGCAAGACAGGGGAGAAACATGGTAAAAGTTTGGGAAGTTGAGTGAAATGTGAAGTATAGCCAGAATGGTGTATATATTTGCAATAGTTGAATATCTGTAATAGTTTAGTATCAATTAAATTGTTTTTGTTGTTGTTTTTTACAGTATTGTTAGTTTTGGTTTATGGTTGTAAGGTGCCTCGGGCAGGTCTGAAGAGGTAGCATGCATTTCCCCCCAATAAATAAATATTCCAGTAGAACTAAATTAGCCCTGGGCATCTAATTTCTGAACATACATGAGTTCATGAATCTGCCTTATTAATAATGTCTACTCTGACTGGCGCTATTGTCCAGGGTCTCTGACAGAGGCCTTTTATAGCATTTACTACCAGATCCTTTAAACTGGAGGAACCAGAGGTTGAACCTCTGGGATTTTCCTCATGTAAAGCAGTTGCTCTCTAACCTGACCTGGATAGCCAGGGCTAGCCTTATCTTGTCAGATCTCAGAAACTAAGCAGGGTCAGCTGTTTAGAATTTGGATGGGCACTCTTCTCCAAGGACTCCCTTCTCCAAGGACTCCAAGTGGAGACGGGCAATGGCAAACCACCTCCAAAGTCTCTTGCCTTGTAAACCCAAAAGGGTCACCATAAGTCATCTGTGACTTAACAGAGCACACACACAAATAAAGCGGTTCCTCTACCACTGAGCTAAGCCCCCTCCAGACAGTAGATTCCTATAGAAAACAGGCAAATGAGAAAGAGAGGTAGTTAGCCATTATCTTCCTCTTCAGAGTCTTCCCTGGTGGGGTCCCATCCAAGGAATGCTGCTTAGCTTATCTTCCCCGTGTAGCTTCCAAGATGGAGATCAGGTTATACCATGCTGCCTTTCCTCCCAGAATAAATTATGTTGTCAAAATGTCTCCTTTTCACATTACTTTGAGAAAACCTGGCTTTGTATGAGCACTGAATGAGACTCTCTTTCAACTTAAATAATCCTTACATTGCATCAGCAATTAGTAAGTGATCCTGGGGACTTACTGCTTTTTATGTAGGTATAACATCATTGTAATTACAACGGGAGTGCAATAACAACATAATGAATATCAAGCCAAAAGAATTCAATGAAGCAGGAAGCCATTTAGCACAATACTTATATATCCATGCGGATCCTTGCTTCCCCCCTAGAAAGGTTATTGGAGTGTAAATGTGACATTTTGGGAATGTGTAACTGGTGAAATCTAGATCAATCTAAAAACATTTATCACTTTCAAATGAAATCTCATGTTTATCTTCTCTCTCATTATCATTTCCTTGGAATTAGCAGAGCAGCTGACCTTTCTTCAAAGTTCCCCCCCACAAGCAATTAACTTTTTTTTCCTGGTCCAGATAAAGATCTGTTCATCGGGAACCAAACCTTTTTTTGTATATAAATAGCATCTCTTTTGTGAAACAAAAACCAAAGCAAGAAGTTGAAGACAGACACATTCCAAAAGAATTCATTTGAAACAATCTATGTAAACTGACTACAATCTGACTTCCCTTCTTTTCCTTTTTTTGTATCTCCATTTGAGAAATGCTTTAAAAGTCAATGGGTTTTAAGTTGGGGGGGAACAGAAATCATCCAGGACATTAACAAAACTAAATAATGTCCTAGTCTGAGATGAATGAGCAAGGAAAGGAACAGGGAGACATGTTGTAAATCAAAAATTCAGTTAAAATGATACAGTGTGCCAGTGTGGTGTAGTGGTTAAGAGCAATGGTTAGGAGTGGTGGACTCTAATCTGGAGAACCGGGTTTGATTCCCCACTACTCCACATGAGCGGCAGACGCTAATCTGGTGAACTGGGCTGGTTTCCCTACTCCTACCCATGAAGCCAGCTGGGTGACCTTGGGCTAGTCACAGTTCTCTTCGAGCTCTCTCAGCCCCACCTACCTCACAAGGCACCTGTGGGGAGGGCAAGGGAAGGTGATTGTAAGCTGGTTTGATTCTTCCATAAGTGGGAGAGAAAGTCAACATATAAAAAACAACCTTCCTCCTTTTTCTTCTTCTTCAAAATACTTTTTAGAATACCTGTTGTTTTCTGTCACAGGAACTGTGACTACCTCACTATAAAAAAAATCCATGGATGATCACAGCAGGATAAAGCATCATTAATTTTTCAATTAACATTTTTAACCAAAGTATATAATTCCTAATATACAAAGAGTACCAAACTGATCACTCTGAATTAACAGTATTGAAAGTCTTGGGAAGAATTCAAATATTTGATGCCCAGTATCTGAAGAAGTGGTCCTCATCCTTCCCAGACCTGACACCCATTAAGCTGCAAGCATGTTTCAGGAAGTTACATAACATCAGAGTCACCTGACAGGAAATGGAGCCAGAGTTATGACATCTCCAAAGTCAAGCCAGCACTGTGAGCAGCCAACCAAGAAAGCCAGGGACAGAAAACACAACCCAAGCACCAAGAAGATTCCCCACTCCTCCACATGAACGGTGGACTCTAATTTGGTGAACCAGGTTGGTTTCCCCACTCCTACACATTAAGAAGAAGAAGAGTTGGTTTTTAGTTGCCAACTTTCTCTACCTTTTAAGGAGAATCAAACCAGCTTACAATCACCTTCCCTTCCTCTCCCCACAACAGACACCTTTATGAGGTAGGTGGGACTGAGAGAGTTCTGAGAGAACTGTGACTAGCCCAAGGTCACCCAGCTGGCTTCATGTGTAGGAGTGGGGAAATCAACCCGGTTCACCAAATTAGAGACTGCCACTCATGTGGAGGAGTGGGGAATCAAACCCGGTTCTCCAGATTAGAGTCCACCACTCCTAACCACTACACCACACTGAAAAGGATAAAGTGAGCCCAGAAAGTATTCAGGTAAGCCTGACATGCATTTATATCATTAAGGTTGCAGCCTTATACACACATACACGGATACAAGACCACTGAATTCAGTGGAACATTGTTCTGAGTAAACATGTTCAAGATCGCACCGCACATCCATTCTATTGTGTACATAAGACAGAAAGCATACACTGAAGTATTTGTCCCCCAGAGTAGTCCACAGTACTCCGCACTCTTAACAGACATACCGGGAAACCTTCAATTCAACAACTGAACACTTGTGAAGCTCAAAACAAGTGAAGATTGTGAATAATGCATTCCAACAGCACACCCTGGTGTGTTTTATTGCTTTAATGCTAGAAAGGTCAACTTTGACTGCATATTTAATAATGTGGGACTTACTTTATTCACCCACGTGCTTTGGCACGTAGGCACTTGAAGTTCTGAAGAGGAACAGAACAGGGCTGCATATTTTCATGTCTCCGAGAAATAACCATGCACCATAATTTTTTTTGCTCTGTCTTTCAGCAGAAAAGGTGAAAAGCTCTTCAGTTGGGCTACAATGAAATATTATTCAATTAAAGCAATTAACAGTCTCAGTGCCTTCAGTGGGTTTAGACTGGAGTATACCTGCATAGGATTGTACAGTAAGTCTTCTATCTTTCTTTGATTAACAAGCCAAGTCATTTATTTTGCCATTAATTATACAGGGGGGGGGGGAGAAAACAGGCAGATGGATTTGTTACCCTAAGTAGGCAGTCTCCACTTTAGTTGGGGGAATTAGCTTGAGACAGAGAGTGAGAGGGGGTAACTGGGATCGATAACCTATGTATACCAGGACAGTCCTGGGTGAAAACTCTCAAATGAGCAGGCAGTTGTACAATTGAAATGGGGTTCATTAAAGAATAAAAATAGTAAAACAAGAAATATATTTTAAGTAATGAACATATGCACACAAGGCATACAAGAACTGACTAAGAGAAAAGGGAGGAAGTTGGAAAGGGTTTCACGGATGGGCGTTAGTTACCAGTCTTGAAGGGACATCCAGGGAAAGCGGCACTGAAGAGGAAAAGCAACCAGCATTTCCAGGAGGAAAAGGAAGAGCCCACACACAAGTGGGGTGCACACATGGATCCAAGACACACACACTATGAATGGCCAAAAGACCAGTATTTATACCCCAAAATGGGCCCTGAGGTGGTATGAGGTAAGCTGGCAGGAAAGCCGGAGACAAAGAATTGATTGCTTTTCCGGGGCTTGAACAAAAAAATAGGAGAGGTTTGATGAGTTGTCAGGACCCGAGAGAATGCCTGGGCTACTCTCCTGAACACTAGCTGATTGCTGGGATGGGTGCAGATAGGGTAAGTAATGGTCTGCTTGGAGTGCTGATTAAATCACCCTAGGGTGCCTCAATGGGGATTAGCTAGCCCCACTGTCCAACCATGAAAACCAGGGGGAAAGTTCAGCAGCCAACCGCCTTCCTGCCCAAGCTTGACACACAAGGTGGATCCCAAAACTCTCTGCGCGGCATCCATTTTGTGGGGAGCAGTGTCTTGTTTTGATACCAGTCTTTGGCCCCTGTGCCTGACTGCTTACAGGTTAACTAAATCACCCTACCATTACCATTTTTCACAAGAGGGAGAAGATACAGAATACAGGGAGTAAATACAGAATATCAAGAGGAGTAAATACAGAATATCAAGGGGGCATTAATGGTAGCGTTATGTTGGCTTCAATGCAGCCCCTATTCAGGTACAAGGATACCCAACACAGAATATCTATCAACAGTGCCTGGGCCTGCAACCAATCTAAAATATTATGTTACTGACTATGAGGTCTTTTCGTGATAATGCAGTTGAGTGGCTTGATGCAGCTACTGCATTCTGTCTTATGGTTAGGCTAGACCCCCCCCCCCCCGATTTTCCCCTTGTGCTTTTCCTGAGGGTCCATTGTCCCCTGGAACAAAATTTGGAGGGGACGTAGAGGGCAGTAGGAGGAGGGAGAAGTGGAAAAGCCCCACTCTGTGTAGTGCATAGACGGTTGGGTACATATCAATGGGTCTTGATCAAATTATGAATTGTGCCTCTGGTCTCAAGCTGTGTTCCTTATCTTTTAATCTTATAACCCAGATCAATGTCTGCCCCCCATCCATATATATTAGGCTTGCAGGTTCCTAATGGGGGTGGAGGGAATTCCCAGACCCCCCTCCCAGTGGTTCTTTACCATTGCCACTCAGGTGGACAGTGGGAGAAAAAGAAGAAATAGGGGTATTGGCCTGTGTTCCAACACAATAACATCACTTCCCATGAGACCAGTGGTGACATCAGCATATCACTGGGGACACTCTAAAATTCAGGCAAAACTCTATTGTTTTTTATATGTGTTTGTGTGTGTGTGCATGCACACGCGCGCATATACACACATATGTACACATGTGTGTGTTTTCTTAAATATGTCTGTTTATCTTAACAGCTTTACTGTCTACATCATACAACATACAAGAGATCACATTGCCATAATGTGAGTCTTCAGGGTGCTATAGCTTTCTTTATTTTCTTCTAAATATTGGTGCCATACCAAGAAAAACTAAAATTAGACACCTTCAACCAGTATGCAGAGAGTAATGCATTATATTTTTAAAAGCTGTGGGATATTCAGACACCTATCTGTTTAGAAACATTGTTCTCATGCTGAGACTTTTTCCCGGGGAGTCCATGCTGTGATGTGTCATGGCAGAAAATAATCATTATCAATGGGAGAATCAAAGATGCTGCAGTTTCTTTATGCAGGACACCCTGTCCCCAAGATGCCAGTTGTGCGAGGAACAATAATCAGGTAGAACAGGCACCCCTAAGAAAGAACTTGCAACGTGTAACAATTTCCCCAAAGGTGGGAATGCTGTCTCCATGCGGAAAACATACAGAAACATTTTCCTTCAACAAGTTGAGGCAGAACCAGTTTAAACTACCTTTTGATCACTCCATCTACCTTATCTGGTGACCTTTGATTCTTTACTTCATAACAAAGTTTTGTTTGTAATGGCCATTTCAAAATGGCCATTACAATCCCTCTTTGACCATGCTATGGCCACACCATCCTACACCTCTCCTTCATACTTGCATACTCATTAAAGTACACTTTTCTGTATCCTTTGCCTTCTCTTCCTCCTTCAATTCTAAGTACATCTGATACATCTCAGGTCTGGTATATCTTAGATCTGCTTCAAGGTTGATCTTCTCTTGGTGCAAAATAGCAAGGTCAAGGAACAGCTCCCGGAAAACCCCAATTTAACTCTAACTCAAGCAATTAATGTTAGCAGAGCAAAGGTCCTTATGAGGCTCAAGCATCTGCACTGACTGTGGAATTCTAGGAGTTCAGAACAGGAAAGAACAACCCAGACACCCCCACAAAGAAAGCATGCTGTTACAGCACACCTTCCCACCAGAGGGCTTTCCAACTGCAAAAAGCAATTCTTGCAAGAGATGTGGGCGTGTCCACAGGCCACGGCAATGACTGCCTTTTGGAGAAACTTGCTGTAAGTGTGCAGAGTAAAATCGTTTTTCAAAAATGTGCAGTGCACAATGTGTGCCCTCTCATCTTGCTAGAGATATGAACGCAGGATTCATAGGAGCAATGAGAGCACACCAGCAAGCTAAGCTTATGGGGAACCCACATTATGCTTGGTATGGCACAGTCACTGTGGTTGGTTTACCAGTTTATTTCAAGTGAGATACTGGTGCTGTGGTCAACACAACTCCCCAGGTCATTGCAGTACACCTGCAACACAAAGTATGCAGAACAAAGACAAATGTGACACTAATAGCATTTGAGGAGGTGCAAGAATAAAACCGAGAGGTCCCATCATGGCTCACTGCAAGAATGGTCCTGCCACATGCAATCTCACATTCTATGTTACAGGCAAGGGAGAGCCATCATTATTGGGTAGGTCAGCCTGCATGGCCCTGGACTTGATCAGACACATCCATGATCTAGCGTTGCAATCCCCAACCAAAATGGGGGACCTTTTCCAATATTATCCTAATGTTTTTGAAGGTCTTGGGCACTTCCCGGGTGTGCATTAAGAGTGAATTTTAAATTATTTCTGTTTGCTTATCTCTTGGACTTTCATGCTGCCTTTTCCTGACCTGGTTAGGCTCAGAGTGGCTCGCAACAGTTTCAACACAATTAAAAGCAACCACGTAGCAACCAAGTTGGCATAAGTGGAGCCATCTTTATTTTCTGCTGGGCTCCTCTGGCTAAAAATAAACATTTGTACCCTGACTGTTTCCACTGGCTTTGCTTTTTTTTAAAACAAAAACAAAAGATTAATTGCTAAAGAAGACAAGGGGTCTGTCCTTGACTGCTGAAAAAGGGTACAGAATAGATATTTGACGAATCCTTCCTTTATCTTTTGGAAGCTAGATACAATTTTGAAACCACATGAATACGTCAATACTTGCTTATGTCTAATTGGATGAGACAATTGTCTTCCCTAGTAACACTGTGATGTCATTAAAACTATAAAATTTATATGCACCGTTAGCTTAGGAGAATTTCCCTGTCTTCAAGTTGCTACGTAGACTCAGCTCAAGCTTTTAATGAAGGATTACTTTAATGGCAGTTTTGTTTGGTGTGCATCATTGTTTGGTGTACACCTGATTGGTCACTGTGTGACCAGACTGCTGGACTTGATGGACCTTGGTCTGATCCAGCATGGCCTTTTTTATGTTCTTATGGAAAACCCTCATTGGAACCTACAGTAAAATCCCCCGTCAGGATCATATTTATTTAGATCATGCCACAATACCACAGATGGAGCATGGTGCAGGAAGATCACATATGCTGTCCATGCTCCTCTCAACCCAGTCCTGGAAGATCTTGAGGTAAAAGGGGACATCACAAGGGTGACCAAGCCAACAGCATGGGTCAATAGCCTGGTGATAACTCAAAAAAAGAATGGATCACTTAGGTCATGCCTAGGCAGTTAAGAGGCAACACTTCTTGATTCCTGCAGTTGAAGATGTGCAGAGGAACCTGGCTGGCAAAAAAAACTATTCACCATCCTGGATGAAAAAGATGGCTACTGGAAAGTGGACCTAGACAAAGAGTCCGCAGAGTTGTGCACCTTCAACACCCCATGGGGTGCTAGGTATCATTTCAACCAGCATCAAGTCTTGCAGCGAGGTCTTTCAGCAGAAAAATCATGAGTATTTTGGCGATATCCCAATTCATATAATTGCAGATGGCATGATTATTGCAGCATCCACCAAATAGGAACATGATGAGGTGATCTGACAGGTCCTTGAGAAAGCACGAAGAGTGCGAGTAAAGTTCAACAGAGACAAAATTCAGTTTCTGGTGGATACAGGTAAATACATGGGCCACATCTTCTCTAAGGATGGCATGTGACTAGATGGTAGCAAAGTGGAAGCAGTAGCCAAGCTATCCCCCAAATAAAAAAAAGGGTCTCCAAAGGATTCATGGCACCATTCAATATCTAGCCCAATATATACCCAATGAATCCAATCTGACAACACCTCTTAGGACTCATTAAGTGAACATGTCAAAAGGATCTTAGATGAAGCACATGTTTGACAGCACATGTTTGACAGAGGCCAGGCCTGGCTACCAGGATTTCTCCCTGAGACTAATAAGGAACCAAGAGAGATGCTTGGTGACAGCAAATCTAAACCATAGAACCATGAGGCCTAGTTCTCATACGAAGTGAACCTAGATCTGAGCTGCATCTACAGTTGCCAGCCAGTGGCTGGCAACTGGCAGCTCTGGGGAAGCAGGGATATAAGGGGTGCCGTTATTGCAATAGAGTTACATCACTTCTGATGAAAACCCGGAAGTGGTGTCAGTCTGCTCTAGGAATCACCAAAAATTCTATAGTCAAACTATAGCATTTCCGGCCATTCCTAGGGTGGACTATACTCACTTCCAAGTTTTCCCCAGAAATGATGTAATGCTTTTGCTATGAAGGCTCTTATTTTTTTCCCTCCCTCCAACCACTGGAGCAACAGTGGAAAATGGGAGCTAGGGACAGGAAATTCCCCTTGGGGGGCAGAGCCTGGCAAACCTAGCTGTATCTATTCCGACTTCACAAGGAAGATCACATGATGGCGTCTTCCCTCCATACTGTTTTTTACGTACAGAGAAAACTAGCATGGCATAGAGAATACGTGGTTCAATGTGCAGGCTTTTTTTTTTGGGTATGGAGAAGCAGCCAATCACCCGAGCTTCCACGTGTAGTCTACAGTGGTGTAGCCCAGACAAGTAGATCAAGGAAGGGGAACCCAAGGAACTACTTTTCAAGCTAGGAGGATAAGCTTCAAATCCCAGCAAGATGCAATACTTCACAGAGAGCAAAAGAACTTTGATTAAAAAGGACTATGTGGAAGACTCACTTAGATGGGAACTCACACAGTCCCTTCACAGACACTCTTGATAAGTCTGCAATCCAGTTTTTTTAAAAAATAATTGATGCCAAGCATACCTAGCAAAACTAGTGGGAATTGACTTTCTTCCCGAGATCAAAGTCTGCTCCCATTCCCCTGACGAGTTAAATGGAGCCAGCAAGTCTTAAACAGCCACCGCTTGTTCAAAGAAGCCCCACACAAGGGATGCATTTGAGCTAAAGAACTCCTGCCTAGAACATGTCCATGGTGCTAGCACTTCCTCTTCCAAACTTCTACATCCATCACTAAGACTGCAATCCTTAAAAAAAAAAAAACTTTCCTGATAAGTCCTTTTGAATAAAATGGGACTTTACTTCTTCATGGACCTGCTTAGTATTGCTCCCCAAACTCCTGAGACCTTATCCTCATCTGAAACAAAACATACGTGTCCCTGCATCTCTTCTCTCATTCATTCCTGGTCTCCCTCATCTTCTTGCTTCTACTTATTCGGCAAGTTTGGCACTTGCAACAGTCCGTTGCTGCAGATGGTTCACAACATTGCTTCCGCAGCTGTGGAAAAGTCAGAGACTCCTGTGTGCATCTAAAGGTGGGTTTCCCAACTGCACTAGTAGAGGGTCAATTATGTGAGCATTCTAGATGGGTATTCAGTATGTGTGTGCGTGTGTGCGTGTGCGTGCACATGTGTGTAACTTTACAGAGTCAATCCATCTCATGTTGAGCCTTCCTCTTTTCCTGCTGCCTTCAACTTTTCCTAGCATGATTGTTTCTTCCAGTAACTCTTGTCTTCTCATAATGTGACCAAAGTATGATAGCCTCAGTTTAGTCATTTTAGCTTCTAGGGACAGTTCAGTCTTGATTTGATCTAGAACCCACTGATTTGTTTTTTGGGCGGTCCATAGTATCCATAAAACTCCAGCACCACATTTCAGATGAATCTACTTTCTTCCTGTCAGTTGTCTTCACTATCCAACTTTCTTACACATACATGGTAATGGGAAGAACTATGGTATGACTTATCTTGATCTTGGTCACCAGCAACACATCCTTACACTTAAGAATCTTTTCTAGCTTCTTCATGGCTGCCCTTCCCAGTCTCAATCTTCTTCTGTTTTTGTTGTTGTTGTTGTTGATTTCAGTCTCTCTTTTTGTTGATGATGGAGCCAAGAATTAGAAAACCTTGAACAATTCTAATTTCTTCATCGGCAAACCTAAAGTTGTTTAATTCCCCAGTAGCCATTACTTTTGTCTTCTTGATGTTCAGCTGTAATCCTGCTTTGGCACTTTCTGCATTAACTTTCATCAGAAGTTGTTTCATGTCTTCACTATGTTCACTGTGCTTCATCGGCAGATTCCATAGTCAATTTCTGTCATTTCTAGTTTTAAAAAAATACTAGATATGTGCCAAAACAAACAAACAAACAAACAAAAACCATGACCAGCAGCAAGACAATGCAGGCTGTATTGCAAGGACTCAGGAATGGATGGAAGCATGTTACAGGGCCCATGATAGCACCAAGGCTAACAACAACTGATAGGGGGCAAACTGTGCTCTTAAATGCTGGTGCAGGCTCAGAAAGATCTAACCAAGCCCCATCCTTCCAGGGAGGAGGAGGAGGAGGAGGAGAGCTGGAAGAAGAAGAAGAAGAAGAAGAAGAAGAAGAAGAAGAAGAAGAAGAAGAAGAAGAAGAAGAAGAAGAAGAAGAGCTGGAAGAATCAAACTCGCTTACAATCACCTTCCCTTCCACTCCCCACAACAGACACTCTGTGAGGTAGGTGGAGCTGAGAGAGCTCTAAGAGAACTGTGACTAGACCAAGGTCACCCAGCTGGCTTTATGTGGAGTGGGGAAACCAACCTGGTTCACCAGACTAGCGTCCGCCACTCATATACTGAAATGGGGAATCAAACCCAGTTCTCCAGTTTAGAGTCCACCGCTGCAAACCACTCTTAACCACTACACCATGCTGTTTCTTAAAGACCCTGTGCTCAAATTGGGAGTCTTGCACTCCTATGTGACCTGCTGATTGGACCTCTGGCATCTTCCATAGGACTGCCTGCCTCCAGGAGGTGAGAGCTCCGAACTACCTGTTATGCCACTGTAAAGCATATAGGACCAGAGTGAACACAGGCAGAATGCTGTATAAGATAGGCCAAACTTTCAGGCCTCTGAAATCCATCTTGTGACCTAGGAGACACTATCGAGCTGACTGGCAGGGACAGGTTCATCTCCATCTCCTGAGGCCCTACGGCATGTGAAAAACCTAAGAACAATAAGGAGTAAAGCAGCCTCCTTTGCATACTTAATGTAGCTCACCTAGCAAATACTTGGAAACAATATCTTAAGTCATTGGTTCTTGTAGGTTATCCGGGCTGTGTAACCGTGGTCTTGGAATTTTCTTTCCTGACGTTTCGCCAACAACTGTGGCAGGCATCTTCAGAGTAGTAACACTGAAGGACAGTGTCTCTCCTATCTTAAGTCTATTAGCTATCAAGAGTCCATTCAGAAAATGGGGACTAGTCTTTTACATATCTAGATCCTCCGCTGAGCTCATCCAACATGTAAAATAGATGGAGCCAGGCACCCCTAAGTCATCCTCTACTTCTTGGGAAACATCTCACAACCATCCTCACATATCTAAAAATCTATACAGGAGTATTTACTGGTACTTAACTAATCTAGGTGTTCTTTTTATCTGCCTCTACCTCCTGTTCTTTCATACTCAAACGTCTAGACTATTCAGGGAGTTATCAAGCCTTTGTCCCTGGCAATGTTTGGTTGCCAGTGAGGACATAATGCCTCAGGATACATTTTTGGGTATAAATACTACTCCAATCATGATGGCAAAATGAGAGTGTTTTTCTTAGATCCAAAATGCAACACCCTGTATTTGTGAGTGCAGTCCTTCTTGCTTTGAGTAGCACTGGCTATTCCTCGCTTCAAATGCAGCTACCCTCTTGGGCATCACCCATCTGACTCGTAAGTATACTTTCCGCCCCCTCATGCCTTTTATTTCCTAGCTTTTGAATGTGTCGGGTTCTGTGTGGTTTTCTGTGAGTGTTTGACAAAAATTATTTTAATAAAATCCTTAGAAATCATACAACACATCTTTATTGAGAATATTTCTTCTGGTGTGCTCATCCTTGTAAAAATGGGTATAAAAGGTCCTGCACACAAACCTCCCACAAAGCTTTGTCTCCATTGCTAATTCCCCCAATTAAAATGAGACCCTCTAATTGGCGTAACAGTGGGGCCTGGAGACCTCCTGGAATTCCAACCGGTCTCTAGACTACAGAGATCAATTCCCTTGGAGAAAATGGCATTGTACCCCACTGAACTCCCTCTCCTCCAAAACCCAACTCCAGCTTGGGAAATTCCTGGAGATTTGGGGTGGAGTCTAGGGAAAGAATTTGAGAAGGGAACTCAGCAGGGATATAACTTCATACAGTCCAACCTCTGAAACTGCCATTTTATCCAGGGGAACTGATGTCTCTAATCTGTAGATGAGCTGTAATTCTGGGAGAACTCCAAGCCCCACCTAGGGTTTGGCAGCCTAACTCTGTCGGTGAAAAGTCTAGCAGAGAGAAATAAAGACATAATGGGGGGGGGGGAAAGTAAGATTGAATTAAATTAATCTATCAATATGAAAATCCACTTAAAACCCCAAAAATAAATTGGCTAAAATAAATTAAGGGAGGAAAAAATTGAAATCTTAAAGATTTCCTTATCCTCTTTTGTCACAGAGAGCAGCTCTCCCATGAAAGGTAAATATTTAAATAGAGTTAATTAGGTGATTACTTTGCTTCAACTCAGCACCACATCCCAATTCCCTGAAAAACAAAAGTGCACCGAACTGAATGTCACAGGCAAGGTCAGCTGAATAAATTATTCCAGGGTAGTTTTCTATCCTTTTATGCCATTTCATATACTTGTCTCAGTCTACTGATTACTTTCCTCTTTCTTCCCCCTATAATTGTGTTATGGAATCGTTCCAGAAATCATAACCAGTAAGGGGGAAAATTACGGCAAAGAGTATTAGACAAAATGCATTAATTTAACGTTTCATGAATAAACGTCAATATTAATAGAGGAGCACTATCGCTTTTAAATTAACAACAGAAACGCAGATAGACTTGGCCTCAGGACTTTCAAATGCCTGTTGTTGGAGCTTTCACGGGTTTGTTGATTAATTTATTATCAGTTTACAACAAGCAGGAAGCATAATTGGGATTCCCTCCATGCCTCTCCTCTGAATACTAATAGTTCAGTGCTTGCCTTGTTGCAAGTCACATAAACCTCTATTTAAATATTAGGAATATTTTGCTCAGAGTGTAAGAATAGGATTGAGTCAGACCCACCTACCTCACAAGATGTCTGTGGGGAGAGGAAGGAAAGGTGATTGTAAGATGGTTTGATTCTTCCTTAAATGGTAGAGAAGGTCAGCATAAAAGTCAACTCTTCTTCTCATAAACATACGTTCAGATTAGCATGGGGAATTAGCTTGAATGTTTGTGCAGGGCACAACAAATCGGGATCTTTTACCTAAAGGGCTGGCTGTGAGTAGCAAGTCTTTGGTAGGAAAAGGATGACATAAATCTGATTTAAAAAGTATATGGACAGAATCGAGCAGGTCCAGAGGAGAGCAAAGAGGATGATCAACGGCCTGGAGACCAAGTGAAGCAGGTCAGTGCCTTTCAGTTGACTAGGCTCTTAGAATTGACCCCTTCCTAAGAAGTGGTATGTTGTCTTATTCAGTTAGTCACCTACTAAGCAGGACTCAACTTAATTTACTTACACAAGTAAGTCTTTTTATTGAATAGCTTCAATGTAATATATGTGTATATGCAAGTAATACAAAGTCTTAGAAGTGTATACAAGAATACAAGCATGTTCTACATATTATTTAGTTTTAAAATCCAATACTTAAAATATAACAGTTAAAGAAGTCTGATTTAGTTAAAAGAGTCTGATTGACACTATCTAGAATAGCATATAAGTAAGTAGTTCATACATACCAAAGCCAATCTCTTCTGAGATTCGCCAGTCTACACAAAGACTTGGAGAGATCTAACTTTCTAGCCTTTCCTTGCATATATTTATACTGTCCAATATCAATTGCATAACATGGTTTCCACTCTAAGAAGTTCAGCTTCAAAAGTTCAACTTCAGCTGAACACTCTCTGCATACTCCCATATAAAGAGTTCCTCTTCCAGCAAGGCTATCTGCTGACTAAACAATATACTGAACAGTCAATACAAGATTCAGTTATTTTAGCTAATCCATACATTTATAATATTTCTTTTTACAAGCATCTTTATATCCCAAGAAATGCGGTGAAAATGAATATATTCTTAATATCTTACTAATATTCTAACATATATAAACCTTAAAACAGCATAACATTCATATCTATTGAAATGCCTCTTGCAGTTGGTTACTATGGTGTAGTTTTCTGTGGAACAGAAGACTACTACTGCAAAGTCACCTAGAGCTAAAAGGGAAAATGATTACTTCAAAGCATTTCCTCTGATATCAAACTTGGCACAAATTCCATTCTCATAGCATAGATCTTTTTTGAATACTTTGTTGCATTCACATTCAGCTGTTCACATTTAGCTGAATGTTAACTAACCATGCATACTTTCAATTCACTTCACAGTGAAGGGAAAAAACCTAGAACTGTCTTTTGAATGAATGGCATAGGAGACATGTCCAGGCTTGTCTAGCTTAAAGCTTCTATATGAAAGCTTCATAGGTCAGAAATAGGTAAATTCTGTCTTTGCACAATGCTAATACATCAGTTCATATGTTCCATATGTTAAAGCCTTCAACACAAGCCCTATTATGAAAGGTTGAGCGAACTGAGACTGTTTTGTCTGGAGAAGAGGAGGTTGAGGGGGGACATTATTGCTCTCTTTAAGTATTTGAAGGACTGTCACTTGAAGGAGGGCAGGGAGCTGTTCCTGTTGGCAGCAGAGGATAGGATTCACAATAATAGGTTTAAATTGCGGGTGGAAAGGTACCAGCTGGATATTAGGAAAAAATCTTTTACAATAAGAGTTGTTCGACAGTGGAATCAGTGTCATGAACAGGTCTCCACCTCTAGCTCTCTTGCAAAGGACTCACTCAGACAGGTAGTCTGAAGTAAAATACTTTATTAAAAGACTTAGCAGGCGTAGACTGAAAGCATGGCCACTCAAAGGTGTAGCAAAGCACAGAATCTATTGCAGAGAACATTACATAGTTTAAGACATTTCTGAGATACCAGGCCTGGGTTGCCAGTCAGCCCAGAGATAAGGACTCCCATGGCCAAAGTCTCAACATATTACAGGTTCTAGGCTAGGCTAAACTGAAAGCACAAATATGTAAGATCCCCTGGGAAGCGAGAGCAGACCAGGCTCTGACAATCATCTACCTAGGGAGATGGTGAGCTCCCCTTCACTGGCAGTCTTTAAACAGAGGCTGGACAAGCACTTGTCAGGGATGCTCTAGCCTGATCCTGCATTAAGCAAGGGGTTGGACTAGATGGCCTGTATGACCCCTTCCAACTCTTATGATTCTGTGGTGCTCTGGCCTGCCACCTGGCATCTGCTGGTGGTTGCAGGGGTGTTGGTGTCGTATCTGTCCTGCCCCCCTGGTGGGTCCACGAGACGGTGATACCAAACTCCCTCCCCTAACGTCTCCTCCTGTAGTGCTGGATGCCTCGGTTGGGCTGGAGCCGGCCTCAGAATGAGAGGGGGGGAGTTAACTGCACTTCTTCCTCCTCTCTGCAGTCTCAGCTTGTCCCGCTCCAATTCTCTCTCTCTCGCTCTTGTTCCCTGGGCTGCTCGAGACTGCTCCTTCCTCCCTGGCCTATGTAAGATCCCCTGGGAAGCGAGAGCAGACCAGGCTCTGAAAATCAGCTACCTTGGGAGGCGGTAAGCCTGCCTGGGGGCTCGGTTCGGTCCCACGGGCCAGGCTCCTGCTGCCTGCCCCCCCTCCAGGCCTGCCAGTAAGTTGGCCCTCCGCAGAAGTTGCCGGAGTGTGGAGGGGTGGAGTCGCCAGGTCAGGGAGTCCTGAGATGCTGGGCTGGTCCCCCGACTTGGGACAGATTCCATGATTCTATGATAAAAGGAATACAGAATGTATTGAGGGATTTGGTACAATAGTGGGGGGACGACGACTTATCCTAAGCAAATACTAAACCAAAACACAAACACATTCCTTATCCCAATTAATATAGCACCAACTAACAAACATTCAGCAGAGCTCCTCTGATTCGTAGAAGGAGCTAATATTTGAGCTAAAAATGTGGAAAATGAGATGGAAGGAAAGATCCAGTGTATGTTGGGAGTCCGTTCTTTCCTTCCATCTCATTTTGTTGGAGAATAGGACAGGTAATTGGTTCTTGTAGGTTATCCGGGCTGTGTAACCGTGGTCTTGGTATTTTCTTTCCTGACGTTTTGCCAGCAGCTGCGGCAGGCATCTTCAGAGGAGTAACACTGAAGGACAGTGTCTCTCAGTGTCAAGTGTGTAGGAAGAGTAATATATAGTCAGAAAGGGGTTGGGTTGAGCTGAATCATTGTCCTGCAAAAAGTATCAAAGGTAATGTGCTAACCATTGTCCTATAAGTATCAGTATTTGTTACTTTTTGCAGGACAATGATTCAGCTCAAACCCAACCCCTTTCTGACTATATATTACTCTTCCTACACACTTGACACTGAGAGACACTGTCCTTCAGTGTTACTCCTCTGGAGATGCCTGCCACAGCTGCTGGCGAAACGTCAGGAGAGAAAATACCAAGACCACGGTTACACACCCTGGATGACCTACAAGAACCAATGAACTCTGACCGTGAAAGCCCTTGACAATATTTAGGACAGGTAATCTTTGCTCTCCCCCTGATCTATTCCCCCCTCCTCTTTCCCAAACCACTATTCCACATTTTCCACTGAGGTAGGTGGGGCTGAGAGAGAGTGACTAGCCCAAGGTCACGCAGCTAGCTTGAGTGGGGAAACAAATCCAGTTCACCAGATTAGCCTTTGCTACTCAAACCCGGTTCTCCAGATCAGACTCCGCCGCTCCAGACCACCGCTCTTAACCACTACACCACACAGAGCAGTGATTCCCCACTCCTCCACATGAGCGGCGGATGCTAATCTGATGAACCAAGTTGGTTTCTCTATGCCTACACATGAAGCCAGCTGGATGACCTTGGGCTAGTCACACTCTCTCAAGGAAGGTGATTGTAAGCTGGTTTGATTCTTCCTTAAGTGGTAGAGAAAGTCAGCATATAAAAACCTCCTCCTTCTTCATCATCATCTTCTTCTTCTTCTGTGGGGCCTCCATTTTTTCAGATGGTCAGTGGCAAAATTACCCTCTCCTCTTCAGGGCAGGGTCTGAAGTGGAGAATTCTTATCTTGCATAGTCAATTGAAAACATTTATAGAAAATGGCATATTGATCATGTTTTGATGATTGCAAAAAAAAAAAAATTAACCCAAAAAACAACCGGAGCATTGCGTACGTAAACCTGTGCTATAAAAAAAAAAAGTATCTCGTCTTTGTGGAGCATCTTTAAAACATGAAATCTCTTTTGGTTTTGTATTTGATCATCAATTTGGCTTTGCAAAGGATTTCAAGGGAGCTTAACCAGAGGAAGCTGGCAGCTGGGTTTGTTTGTTGTGAACAGATTTTCTCTGCGCTGCTTCTTTTTCCTAATCCTCTCCTTCTCTCAGCGTGGTACAGAATTAGGGACGCCAAAGCATCACGGGAAGGAGGGTGAAAGTCGCACAGTAAATTGGCAGTTCCCACTGCATTCAGAACTGGCACAGAATTTAAATATAATTAAGATTCCTGTCTGGAGTGAAGACGGTCCTTCAAAATCCACGGCAAAAAGAAGAAATATCAAACAGAAGCAGCTCTTAGTGGGAGTAAATGCAGTTATGTCATAAAAGGTCACTGAAGCTGGAGATAAAGATGGACAGAATTATGTAGGGGTTTCAGGCTTCATGGGAAAGGTTGGTTATCAAGGGTTCATAGGAAAAGGATTGACTGCCAAAGGCAACCAGGTAATTCGTTTAGCTCTCAAATACCATTTGTATTGCATTTGTAATCCATTTAATAGAATCATAGAGTTGGAAGGGGCCATGCAGGTCATCTAGTCCAACCCCCTGCTCAATGCAGGATCAGCCTAAAGCATCCCTGGCAAGTGATTGTCCAACCTCTGCTTAAACTATGTCAGTGAGGGGGAGCTCACCACCTTCCTAGGAAGCTGATTCCACTGTTTTTCCTAATATCCAGCCAGTATATTTCTGTCCCCAATTTAAACTCATTATTGTGAGTCCTATCCTCTGCTGTCAATAGGACTTGGATGTGTGATTTGCATTCAGGGTTCATGTATGAGTCATTTCCTGACTTGAATGTGTGACTTGCATACATGGTTGATGAATGAGTCAAGATTTGAACCTGAGGATATCACATTGTAGCCTGATACTCAAACATTACACCATTCTGTTTTCATCCTTCAATGTATCATGCACATTTACAGTGTTGTAGGTGTGTGTGTGTAAAGTGCCGTCAAGTTGCAGTTGACTTATGGCAACCCCATGGGGTTTTCAAGGCAAGGCACTTACAGAGGTGGTTTGCCATTGCCTTCCTCTGCATAGCGACCAAATACTTACCAGGGCCAACCCTGCTTAGCTTGAGATCTGATGAGATTGGGCTAGCCTGGGCCATCTGGGTCAGGGCACAGTGTTGTATAGACTCTTGCTTCAAATAAAGGCAGGCTTACAACCCTTGTGAGATATAGTTTCCATAATCATCTGAGTTCATCACATGGATGGAAAGCTACTATTTGTCAAGAGGGAGAAGAACCCTCTTTTCTTATGTTCTAATAATACAGTGAAATGTAGAATTAAGGAAAACAGAAAGTATACCCACCTACTTTACTTCAGGCATCATTACTAAAATGTGAATTCACCTTGAGTTCAGCTTTTGGGAAAATGGTTGCAGAAAGAGAAATTTGACTCTTTGTCAAAAACTAGTATTGTTTTGTATAGAGAAAAGTGACACTAACGATGTAAAATATCCAGAGATTTTGAAATCCCGGGGGGGCGGGGTAGTCAGGGTTTTTGAGGGGAAGGAGCTAGAATGTGGCCTAGTGGTAGAGCATCTGCTTGGCATGCAGAAGGTCCCAGGATCAATCCTCAGCATCTCTAGTTAAAATCATCTGGTAGTAGGTGATGTGAAAGCACCTCTGCCTCAGACCCTGGAGATCTATTGCCAGTTTGAGTAGACAATACTGACCTTGATGGACCAATGGTCAGACTCAGTACAAGGTAGCTTCATGTGAAAAAAGCCAGAAATTGGTGATAAATATTGAAACATCTTCAGGATTTGTTTATCTGATTTAAATTATTTTACTGCTTTAAGAACCACTCCCGCCCCCCAAAAAACCCTGCATTATGCAGAATGGAAGAAACCAACAGCTGTAACTAAGATAATGGATCCCTCTCTGTCTGTACAAAGTAATTTGCTCAAATGCGCAGCCACAATTCAAATCAGAGCCACATAATAAGGGGAAAGGGGATTTAACTCTTCAACTTTCAATTGGTTTTGCCAATTGTAACTGTTGTTAAGTTTTTTTTAAAATCTTTTCTCTGTGTTCTTTGTATTCTGCTTTTACCTATACCTATACCTATACACACACACACACACACACACACACACACACACACACATATATATATATATACATACATACACACACACACACACACACACATACATACATACATATAAAGAATTTGGTCTTGTGATAAGCGTTTACAAATGGAAAGACATGAGGTTTACAAGGACCCTAGTACCCATAGTTAATGCATAAAATTGTACTGCTTTGTGCATTCATGAAACATAATTAAAAGTATTAATGCTTTTGGTTTCTTTAAACAATCCATCAAATTATACCCACGTTTAAAGACAGAGCTGCATTCTAAGGTATTTTGCTAACCAGAGAGGACAGGCACATTAGTTAGTGTGTACATTACAAGTTGTGATCCTTCTGAGACCCAAGGGCAATCATAGCTGAGACAGTGAAATAGTGAAAGAACGTAGCAGTACCAGACGCTCAAGGTCTAGGAAGGAGGATTAAAGATAAGGGAGCACCAGGGGGTTCAACGGAAACTGCTGAAACCACAAGAAGTGCCAACCATGAAAGTGAACTAGAGTTACCTAGTGATGTGTCAACATGAAAAACACGCCCCCTGAGAAATAAATAATTAAAGTTTACTACCTCCCCATTGGAAAAGACAGTAATGCTAGGAAAAGTTGAGAGCAGCAGGAAAAGAGGAAGACCCAACAAGAGTAGGATTGACTCAATAAAGGAAGCTACAGCCTTCAATTTGCAAGATCTGAACAAGGCTGTCAAAGATAGGACATTTTGGAGGACTTTCATTCATAGGGTCGCCATGAGTCGGAAGCGACTTGACGGCACTTAACACACACACACACACACACACACATACACCTCCCCATAGTCTACTATGGGATTGTTACATGATCTTGATGATGTTAGTTTGAGCCAACAGAAGAATGAAGAATCATGCTTGCCTTCCTTCAATCTTGAGCTGCTTGCAAAAACTGGATTTCGGAAGTACTACAATAAGAGCACGTAGAGTACGCTCACCTCTATACCTAGACCTAAACTTGCCACAATCTCTCCCAATGCATTTTGATTTTCTGACAATCCCATGATACAGACAATTATTTACCGTATACACTCGGGTATAAGCCGACCCGAGTATAATCCGACCCCCCAAATTAGAGGCCAGAAAAGGGAATTTCTTATTGACCCACGTATAAGCCGAGGGTCAATAAGAAATTCCCTTTACCGGCAATGCTGCGATCTAAAATGGCGGCCGCCATTTTAGAGCGCAGGGCCCCTGCCCCAGGTCGCCCTCCCGCCGCCTCCCAGGCCCTCCCGACCCACCCCGACCCCAGTGCCATCCAAGGGGGGGAGGAGGAAAAGCCCCTGAACCCACTACTTACCTGGAGAGGCAGCGAAGCGGCGGCGGCGCGTCCTTCCTGGGCTGGCAGGAGACCCCTCCAGGCCGCTGCCGGCCGGAGGAAGGCGCCCAGGCGCGTGGGCGGTAGCGGCGCGACGGGCAGGGGCCTCCCAGGGCCCCTCCCGGCGGGGAAAATGCAGCGGGGGCCGGGGAGGGCCGGGGCAGCCTTCCTGCGACTGCAGAGAGGCTGCCCAGGGCCCCTCCCGGCAGGGGAAAATGGCGGTGGCTCGGCGGCGGCGGTAAGTTCCCCCCTCCCTCCTCCCTCCTTCCCCCTTCTACCGTATTGACCCGTGTATAAGCCGAGACCGGCTTTTTCAGCCCTTTTTTTGGGCTGAAAAACTCGGCTTATACACGAGTATATACGGTATGTTGGCTAGACTAAATGCCATTCCATCAGGGGAGTTAATGGGTCGTCTAAATCGGATACTGTGTTGTGAGAGTGTATGCCAGTGTGGTTCTGGCCACACTCTAGACACTCTTCACCATTTCTTGTTTAGCTGTGACCTGCTCAACAAAGTGAGAGACAGATGGATAAAGTCTTTTATCTGGGAATCTGCTTGTGAATTGGAAAATTTGAGGGTTCTTTCAGCAAGGGTAGATTTTAGTACTACATTGGCAGTTGCTAAGTTTTTATCTCAGTCAATCAAGATAAAAAAATACTAATTCTCTTATTATTTATCTAGATCTCTCTCTCTCTCTCTCTCTCTCTGTGTGTGTGTGTGTGTGTGTGTGTGGATGGATAGATAGATAGATAGATAGATAGATAGATAGATAGTTCTTTTATTAATTTTGATTGTTCAGGACCGAATTGGCCATATGAACAGTATCATTAAAGTATAAGGAATATGTATTCACCAAATATGAGAAGGTATAAACTGTGCATGCCTTGAGCGGAAGGGTGTGCTTGGCTTTTGAATGTTTGGGCACTTATTTGTGATCACAAATAAAATCTTTCCTTTCACCCCCTGATGTTGGTCTCATTGGCTCGAACGGACCCCAAATTTTGGGTAACACTTTCTTCAAACTTCATCTGCCTCTTTGTGCAGAGATACCATCTACCTCCAACCTGAAAGATCAGAGGATTAAAGGCTAGTAAGTAAATCTGCTAAACCTTTGAACAGCATTGATCTGTTCCATAATGTAACATCACATGCAGAAAGTGTCATAGTTATAGTGGATAAAAATTACCCTCAAAGCCAATACAAATGAAGTACAAAACAACAAAGCCTATATCTTTCAAAATGCTACCATCCGATTGATCAGGATCGGGTTCAGAAAGATAAGCAGCTTCTGATTCGGAATGTTCTTTTTTCTCTTTATCTCTATGGACTTCAGAGAACTGAAGATGCGCATGGATTGAAACAAGCTTGATTACTTTCATATGCCACCTTTTTTTGCCCCAATGTAGTCTAAGGTAAGGCTCACACCCAATGCAGCTGTGGAGAAGTTTACATCGGGACCACAAAACGCAGCATACAAACAAGGATAAAAGAACATGAAAGATACTGCAGACTTGGCCAACCTGAGAAATCAGCATTGGCTGAACATGGACTGACCCAAACAGGACACAGGGTCTTATTCCAAGACACTGAAAGACTGGACAATTCTACCAACTATTTTGTCAGATTGCACAGAGAAGCCATTGACATTCATAAACATCAGCACAACTTTAACAGAAAAGAAGAGAGTTTAAGAATGAATAAGGCTTGGCTTCCTGCCCTGAAAAACATCCA
Source organism: Euleptes europaea (assembly GCF_029931775.1). Taxonomy (NCBI): domain Eukaryota; kingdom Metazoa; phylum Chordata; class Lepidosauria; order Squamata; family Sphaerodactylidae; genus Euleptes; species Euleptes europaea. The sequence goes on along the minus strand of NC_079319.1, from coordinate 88,440,518 downwards.
GACTAACAAAGACTACAGTCCACAATAGCCATGCAGATTAGCTTTGGATTTCACACATTAACAGATCACTTCAGGATACAATGGTTACATATTAACATACCACACCCTCATTAGCACATTATCTGGATACTTACAGGACAATGATTGCACATTACTTCTGCAGGACAGTACTCAGCTCAAACCCAACCCCTCTCTGACTCTTCCTACACACTTGACACTGAGAGACCCTGTCCTTCAGTGTTATTCCTCTGAAGATGCCTGCCACAGCTGCTGGCGAAACGTCAGGAAAGAAAATTCCAAGACCACGGTTACACAGCCCGGATAACCTACAAAAACCAACTCACACCCAATGTTTCAGAGATTTGAATACAATTGAATTAAACAATGCAAAGAACATTCCAGAATCCAAGGAAATGTCCAAATGGTTCATTCACAACTAGCACAAGTTGGAGTCTTACAGAAAGGGAGAGTCCTACTCACAATCCACCCTGCACAAGTCCCAGAGCAGAGAGTTCTTCTGTCAGTTCCAGCCCTTGATTGTGATCCAAGATGCTCCAGTTGTCCTCTTCAACGGGCAGGAGTTCTCCTCACAAAGACCGCAGAGGAATTTTTTCTTCTTGCTTCCTTGCCCTAGGAGCAGTTCCCCTTTCCTGCCAGTAGGGTTGCCAACCTCCAGGTGGTGGCTGGAGGTCTCCTGCTATTACAACTGATCTCCAGCAGATAGCAAACAGTTCACCTGGAGAAAATGGCCGCATTGGTAATTAGACTCTACGGCATTGAAGTCCCTCCCCTCCCCAAACCCTGCCTTCCTCAGGCTCCACCCCCAAAATCTCTAGGTATTTCCCAACCCAGAGTTGGCAACCCTACCTGCGTGATGTAGTGGTTAAGAGTGGTGGTTTGGATCAGCGGACTCTAATCTGAAGAACCAGTTTGATTCCCCACTCCTCCACATGAGCAGAGGACGCTAATCTGGTGAACTGGGTTGGTTTCCCCACTCCTCCACATGAAGCCTACTGGGTGACCTTGGGCTAGTCACAGTTCTCTCTGAACTCTCTCAGCCCCACCTACATCACAGAATTTCTGCTGTGGGGAGGAAAAGGGAAGGTGATTGCAAGCCGGTTTGATTCTTCTTTAAGTGGTAGAGAAAGTCGGCATATAAAAAAACAACTTCTTCTACCTGCCAGGCCAAGAACTGGGGCAGCTCTTGACTAGGGTACAGGGCCCAGCACAGCCCTTGAGGAGCTTAGGTTTAGTTCACAGCAATTTCTGCTCCTTCTATTACAATGAGTCAGTTCTTAGAGAAGAAAGTGGTTGAATCTTCCCAGTCATCAGTCACTTCAGCTCTGTCTCATTTGTCTCATCTCAGTAACTGGCAGTCACCCACCACCAGTAGGACTAGAACCCACCTTGCAGACTCCAAGGCTTGCCAAATGTCTTGGCAATTCAAACACCATCACATTCAGTATTCTTCTCGTCTTTTTATTTCTCTTTTAGTTAGCAAAGTCCACTCATTATAATACCTCTCCAAGTCATGGTGGCTCTTCCAATACATTTCCCATAAGCTTTTGCTAAGCATGCAAACTATTGACAGCTAGAAGCAAAGCCATATCTAAATATCTGCTATCTGCTAGTCACGTCTGGCCCAGAGCCTCTTCACCAGCCCAGGCCAAATTCATAGGGTTTCCAGCTCTGGGTTGGGGAAAAACTGGAGATTTTTGGGGCGGAGCCTGAGGAGGGCGGGGTTTGGGGAGGGGAGGGACTTCAATGCCATTGAGTCCAATTGCCAAAGCGGCCGTTTTCTCCAGATAAACTGATCTCTATTGGCTGGAGATCAGTTGTAATAGCAGAAGATCTCCAGCTAGTACCTGGAGGTTGGCAACCTTATACGTTCAGCACAGAGCGACAACTAAAAAAGGGGGAGAAGAACACAAGCCAAAAAGTACAGGGAACCTAAGGCTTGAGCTGGAAACCCAAAATTCTTCTAAAGTAATATATTTATTAGGTGTACACAATAAAATGGATTAAAACACTGGGCCTGTAATACAGGCAGAAAATAAAACCACTAGTATAAACAGTTACAAAAATAATCAACACCATTGATTAGCAATGCTGATTCTATAACCTTAGGCAGATCATGAGAGGGAGGACAGGAAGGTTTGCATCAGTGTTTGGCTTTCATGGCCCTTCCTTGCATGCCCAGAGAAGTGCCGATTGCCACTTGGGGTCAGAAAGCAATTTTTATCCAGGCCAGATTGGCCAGGGATCGTGGAGGGTTTTTTTTTTTTTTTTGCCATCTTCTGGGCATGGAGTAGGGGTCACTGGGGGTGTAGGGGGGATGTAGTTGTGAATTTCCTGCATTGTGCAGGGGGTTGGACTAGATGACCCTGGTGGTCCCTTCCAACTCTATGATTTCATGATTCTATATACAAAATATAAATGACCAATAGACAATACACATTTCGGCCTCTTTGGTCAAATTATATAACATATGATTATTCAAAAACGCATCTGGAAATGCACTTTACAAGGTATTATATCAGAAATCTATGACCCTTATATCCTGTGTGGCTAGATGTAAATTAATAACACTAATCATAGTTCTTTCAGCATGGTAATTTGCTCACACAAGTGTCTGGTGCAAAAAAAAAAAAAAGGTTTCCAAATGTGTTGTAACATCAAGGGACAAAATATATTTTGTTACAACGCATCCAGGAACAAATAACAAAAAACCCGCCCCCACAGGGTCCACATAGGGAGCCTTTACTTCAGGTGTCACTTCAGGGCAGAGACGACTTCTGGGTTGCACCCATCTTTCCCCACTTGTCAGCTGTTGAGCCGGGAAGGTTCTGTTTGGCTGCCACTGAGCTCCTGCCCAGTGGAGGGGGCTTCCACGGGCCTCACTACATCCTGGAGAGCATCGGCCAGGCACGTAGCGATGGGCTTTTTCTCCCTTCATGGCTGGGCAGTTCCCAGGGAACTTTGGCGGCGGTGGAGGTGCAAGCTTGGAGTTTTTACTGGGCTGCTTTGATCGGCAGCTTCCCTCACACTTGTCCAGGTAAGGGTGGGGTTGTGCGGTAGTCCTGAGGTAGCAGCTGTGGGCCGCGTCTCAAGGCCAGAAAAGTCTTCGAGCTGCCCTAGACATGTTGCCATCAGCATGCATGTTGAAGTCCTGCAGAACAATCTTGGGTTGTCAAAAACCAAATCCAAGGCCACTTTTGCCTGCTTAGACAAGACATCCACTTGCAAGCTATGTGACTGATAAACTAGTAGAATTAGGGTACTAGCTGGAGATCTCCTGCTATTACAACTGATCTCCAGCAGACAGAGGTCAGTTCACCTGGAGAAAATGGTCACTTTGGCAATTGGACTTTATGACATTGAAGTCCCTCTCCTCCCCAAACCCCGCCCTCCTCAGGCTCTTCCCAAAAAACCTCCTGCCGGTGGCAAAGAGGAAACTGGCAACCCTAAGAACCCTAAGCCCAGTCTGTCCCTGTATCCCTGCACAAGGAGTACAGAAAACAGAACCTTTATTGGCATTAACAGTAACAAAACAAACATGCAAAGCAGCTAGACATGGATCCAAAAAGAATGAATACACAGTTCATCGGCAGATATTATAATAAACAATTAAATGAGGGTTCCCCTCCTTCTTTCTCCCTCCTTTAGGACCTTGGCCAGGAACTCGGCTACTTGACTAGTAACTTCAAAGCTTTTGTCATCCAATAAATGGGCTATGTTTCCAGTAGTCATTGCAATAGTAAATTGAGGAAGGGAGCTAATTAAGCTGCATCGAAGCTGTGTGAAAAGTGGACAGTACAAGAAAATGTGTTGTATTGTGTCAGGTTCTTTGCATTGACACCTACAACATCTTGCTTCACATGGTATTCCCTTGTATCTACCACTAACAACAGCTGAAGGGAATATATTAAATCTGGCCAACAAAAATGCTCTACGGTGAGAGGGTATAGTTAAGTTAAAAAAATACTGGGCCATAGAATTTGTTTGATAAGAAAGGCCTAAAAAACGAGGGGAGCAGATACCTTCAGCACCGGCTTTTATTATTTGGGAATCACTGTCCCATATTCTTTTTTGGATTGTCCTAAAAATATATAATTCACTGGAATTGGACAAAGAATCAAGATCAATCCCGAGTGATCTGATCCTATTTAAGATAAGCCGAGACCATCTAGAAACAGTTGAGTCAGTATGTAAAGCTGCCAATAAACTACTTGGGGGGGGGGATCGAAAATGAGAGCGTAACCAGTATTTGATTGTAGTGATCCAAGCACCAGATTCTATCGTGTGCAGTCCCAGCTCAGCGCACAGAGAGAAATAACAAACAGAGTTTGTGACGCCAAGGATGCGTCTCAAAAAAACTGCCCTGAGACGCTCCACTTCTTTATTAAAACCCTGGATCCAAACTGGGATTCCATACAAAAGTTGCGGGATCACAGTGGCTTGGAAGTAAACAATCCACACTGGCAACAGTTTGCACTGAGAATCTGCAAACAAAGAATGACTCGTGGAGAAGTTAGTCTTCCTGCTCCTCCACTGCCCAGCTTATGTTTCAGGGTTGATGAAAAAGGACTACATAACCAGATGGAGATAACTGTGACAGTATACGTCATCATTTTCCTCCAGCCAGGTCTCAATCATGCAAGCCAGGCCAATCTTATCCTTCAGCACCCCAGACAACAGCATGATGATCTTATTCCTTAGTGATCTGGAGTGGTCCAATATCAACTTCCCTTCTTTCAGAACAGTTAGCAAGCCAATTTCATGCATCTAAAATATTAAACAATTCAATACCCTTTATATGCTGATGACCCAGCAGTGATTGAGTTCCAGAATTGAGCTCCAACTGCTCACAACAGCAATTGGAGGCATTCCACCTACAGTTAATCACATTCCTCTATATAAAAGGCAGCTCCCACAATTCTGTGGTTTTCTAGCATGACCAAGAAGGAGAACTTCAAAAGACCCTCTCTCCCTGACTACATCTGTGCACCAGTTCATCTCACAAGCTTTTGGTTTAGTCTAGCAAAAACAAACAATCCTCTGTGGTACAAGCCAGGAAATTTTAGTCATTCTAGCACCAGCTGCATATTTATACTCCCTAGAAAGGAACAAACATAGGAGGGCCTATACACTGGACAGCTGTGCAGCCCTACCATCTGCCATATTAGAAGGGAGATTTAAGAAGATCCCAAGGTGGAGAGACTTTGCCCCTGTAACATAGGGGAGCTGGAAACCTTCAAGCATGTATTTTTTAGATATCCCCTCTATAAGTCAGCCCGCTCTAATATTATTGACCCTTTCATTAGAGAAATGGGTGCTGGTGATGAGGGTGAATGGACCAAAAAGTTTTTGCTGGGATTTAGCTCACCGATTATCACCCAGGTTGCAAAATACTGCACTGTAGCAATGAAGGGAAGTCACCTCAATGTACTCCCTTGATCTGTGGAAATTTAAAATTGGGTGATTCCAAATTTTTCTTGGCCTTGGTTGTAAACATCTACTCTGTATGGTCAGTTTCTGCTTTACCTGTTTTATTTGGTATACTAGCTGGAAATTTATTTATTTATTTATTTAGTCTTGTCACTGCAGCCCTACAGCCCAAGCGAGGAGCTTTTTGATCACATGACTCCAGCCCTATGGAATGACATTCCTGATGAGGTGAGGAGGGTACCATCTTTAACAACCTTCAGGTGCAAAGCCATCTTGCATGAAAGGTCTTTTCACTGATATGTTCAATTGATGGAATTTCCAGATAGGTTTTGTGAGTCAGTAATTATATTCCTCTTAGAGCTAACATTAATTGTTTTTTTGTTGGCACCATTTGCCTTGACCTGGATAACCAAGGCTAGCCTGATCTTGTCAGAACTCAGAAGCTAAGCAAGGTTGACCCTGGCACGTATTTGGATGAGAGACCTCCAAGGAATACCAAGGTCGTGATGCGGAGGCAGGCAATGGCAAACCACCTCTGAATGACTCTTGCCAGATGTTGGAAGCTGCCTGGAGCCATTTTGGGAAAAGGCACCATAGACATATAAATAAGGTAAATAAATATATACAGTGTTGGGCAAATATATTCACTAAATGTGCAGTGAAGGAAGAAGAGTTGGTTTTTATATGCCGACTTTCTCTACCACTTAAGGAAGAATCAAACCGGCTTACAATCACTTTCCCTTCCTCTCCCCACAACAGACACCTTGTGAGGTGGTTGGGGCTGAGAGAGTTCGGAGAGAACTGTGACTGGCCCAAGGTCACCCAGCCGGCTTCATGCGCATGTGTGTGTTAAGTGCCGTCAAGTCGCTTCCAACTCATGGTGACCCTATGAATGAAAGTCCTCCAAAATGTCCTATCTTTGACAGCCTACCCCCTTAAGGGATCAATGGCCACATCCGCAGAAGGGAACAGGCAGTTCCAGTGGGGATGGGGGCAGAGGAATCCCTGAAAGTTAGCTTCTGGGCAGCAGCAGTAGGGGAAGGTGACACTGGCGGAGGATCTTTAGCAGACAACTGCAGTGCCACTACGGCTAACCGTGGTTAGTACTGCGCAGAAAAAGGCACTGGTAAACCACTTCTGACCAACCTTTACCTTGAAAACCCTATGATGAGAGATCTTCATGCGTAGAAGTGGGGAAACCAACACGGTTCTCCAGATTAGAGTCTGCCACTCATGTGGAAGAGCAGGCAATCAAACCCGGTTCACCATTATCCGCCATTCCTATCTCCCGCACTTCATTCTATATAAATGAATTGTTGCCAAATCTCTCCCATGAAAGAAACTAAGGCATTGTAGTTGGGAGATACTGGTACAGATTTGTCCATCACTGCCTTTCCGTTAACGGCTCAACCCTCACTGATTATTTCCAAGCAGTTGCAATTCATGCAAGAAGCACATAGGCACACCAAGAGTACAATACATAATCATACACACCAGTGTCATAATAACAGTAATGTTGTTAGTTTGAAGTAAATGTTACAAAACCAACAAAAAATTAAGACCACCATCCAGGGGAACAGAAGAAAAAGAATTGTAAAATACAAATGCCAGTAATACTGGGTGGCATCATTACTAATTAGTTATCACTTATTTCATGGACTGAAATCCTATAGTTTGAACAGCTCTATGGCAGGCAAAAACCAACAATTACAGATTTCCCCATCTCTGCCTTTTCCCAAGGAAATCCTTACCTGTTGATTTCTGCCTGTATCTCTTAGGAGGTACAGAGCTTCTGTCCCTGAAGGAGGAGGAGGAGGAGAAGAAGAGTTGGTTTTTATACGCCAACTTTCTCTAACATTTAAGGAAGAATCAAACCGGCTTACAATCACCTTCCCTTCCCTCCCCCCACAACAGACACCCTGTGAGGTAGGTGGGGCTGAAAGAGTTCAGAGAGAACTGTGACTAGCCCAAGGTCATCCAGCTGGCTTCATGTGTAGGAGTGGGGAAACCAACCTGGTTCACCAGATTAGCGTCTGTTTTGGATGCTACAGTAATGCATCAAAAATTGGTTCACATTTGCTATTCACGCTTCATGTGTGAAATCCAAACTGGAGGAGGGAGAGGTGAGTCTCACTCTAGAGCAGTGGTTCCCAACCTTTTTTTGACCAGGGACCACTAGGACTTTTTTGTTCGGTGCAGGGACCCCAAGGTTCAAAATAAAAATTCCAAGAATTTGAAAATAAACTTTAATCATATCTGTTAGTTAAACATTAAGCTTAGAATAATATTTGAATATATATTATTATAATAGAGAACTTTTAATTGAAAATATTAATTTATTATGGGTTTATAACTTTGTTTCGCGGACCTTAATTTAGTTCTCCCGGACCCCTGGGGGTCCACGGACCCCTGGTTGGGAACTAGTGCTCTAGAGCAACATTGCAGGTGGGGTTGCCAGCTCCAGGTTGGGAATTACCTGAAGATTTTCATGGTGGAGCCTGGAGAGGATGGTGTTTGGGAAGTGGAGGGACCTCAGCATGGGACAATGCCATACAGTCCACCCACCAAAGTAGTCATTTTTTCCCAGGGGAACTGGTCTCTGCAGTCTGGAGATCAGTCATAAAAGTGGGTGATCTCTAGGCCCCACCTGGAGTATGGCAACCCTATTATGCCTCCCCCCGGTCAAAGATTTCCTCGGGACCACCGTTGTCCCTCTCCAGGCCCAAAATAATTAAATAGAAGTTGTCGTTAATGTGAGAGTTAACGTGGTGTAGTGGTTAAGAGTGGTGGACTCTGGAGAACCGGGTTTGATTTCCCACTCCTCCACATGAAACCTGCTGGGTGATCTAGGGTGAACACTTTTCTGTTTTGCTTGGCATTTACTCCCTGACCTCAATTGATCCTCCTTCCTGGTTATGTGTTTGGTTTCATTGCTTATTTATGTTTTTGTGTTAGGTTTGCCAGGTCCCTCTTCACCACAGGCGGGAGGTTTTTGGGGGCAGAGCCTGAGGAGGGTGGCGTTTGGGGAGGGGAGGGACTTCAGTGCCATACAGTCCAATTGCCAAAGCGGCCACTTTCTCCAGGGGAACTGATCTCTATCGGCCGGAGATCAGTTGCAATAGCAGGAGATCTCCAGCTAGTGCCTGGAGGCTGGCAACCCTACTTCATGTTCATCTCCCATGTTTTGAGATGTTGGCTGCACACTGGGCGAAAACAGTGATGCAAAAAGTGTCCATATTGGGAGATGGGGTTACAAGACCCCCACCGGAGGCAGGAGACCCCCCGCACTGAGACCCTCCTCAGCACTGTCCATCCAGCTGGCAGGGGGACTGGCCAGCAGCAAACTCAGGCCTAGGCCTCTGTCACCAGTGATGCGTTGATATCACTTCAGGTGCTCAAAAGAAGTGACATCCTAGCATCGCCAGTGACGCATGGAAGCTCTGGTGTTTGGGCAAAAAACTGTATGGTAAAAATGGCTTCTACCACAGAGCTTTTGCCCAAATACCAGAGCGTCCCCATGTTGCCGGCAATGTGATGATGTCCTTTCCATTGCATGTCAGAAGTGATGGTGCCCAGGCCTCAGTTCACTATACGGTTGCCAGGTCCCTCTTTCCCACAGGCAGGAGGCTTTTTAGGCGGAGCCTGAGGAGGGCGTGGTTTGGGGAGGGGAGGGACTGCAATGCCATAGAGTCCAATTGCCAAAGCGACCCTTTTCTCCAGGGGAACTGATCTCTGTTGGCTGGAGATCAGTTGCAATAGCAGGAGATCTCCAGCTACTACCTGGAGGTTGGCAACCCTATATACCTCTGAGACTTATGACTTGTCTCGTGTTTGGTTTTCTGTCCCACGCTTACGACGGTTGTGGAATCCACCAAAGAAACTCTTTCTGTATAAAAGCTCTTAATTATGGAGGTCATTTGAATATAAAAGTCAGAAATATTTGCAACACAAGAAGCTGTTTGAAGTAAAACTTAAAAGAGGTTTTATTTGTCTCCTCTTAGGGGGTGGTATAGGCCAGGTTAACAAGGTGTCATAAAATGAATTTGGCCCATAATTAGGCTTTGGGTTTAATAGACCTGGAATTTTTTAAAAAATGGTGGTGGGGCCAAAGCAGCCCAAATAGTTAAAAAAAAAAGTTTCTTTTACTGTATGATATGCTTAACAGTCAGTAAACGTTGACGGCATTTCTCATGAGCCACGTGCTGTAGTTTATATAGTTACTACCTGGAGGTTGGCAACCCAGGTTTGCTGCCAGTAAGTTCCGCCACCCACGCCCATCCCCTGCTGGTTGCCAGGAGCTACCTGGCAACCCTGTTGGGAGGAGGAGAGGTGGCTGAATGCTATGGTAGGAAAATCTGATGAAAATGGTTAGAGGGTTGCAATTACTGCAACCGCCAGCAGATGTCACTGTAGAACAATTCTTCTGATTTTTTTTATTATTGTGTCTTTTTTCCTAAACTATCAGCAGTAAATTCTTCCTGTAATTCTACAGGATCCTGTAACACAGGATTTCAGAGAGTTTATTTACTGATCTTTTTTTTTTAACCCCGGGGAATATATTTTATGTTAGCTAATTACAATTCATGCAAGGACAAAAAAAGAAAAAGAAAAAAAAGTGGAGCAAATATTGTAGGATGGCAATTCTGAAAACCTGTCCAACTCTTCAGTCTCACAATGAGGCGGTGACAGCAGGAACTGTAAACCGTCATGAAAGATTACCTGACATGATGGGAAATTGTCTCTGAATAAATTATGGGATATATGTGTCTGCACATGAAGTAATGCCGTAAGGGAAACGATGAATTTCTTTCATCTCTCTGCTCTCTGTGCTCCTCTACAGCAATTTCCAACAAATGTGAATGAAAGAATACATATAGATATTGCACCCGTCCTGGATTTCAAAAGGAAATGATCCTGCAAACAGGACTGATTCTCATCACTGTGCCCCCCCCCCCCCATTGCACAGTGAGTTTTTGGCAATCACAGTTTGCCTAACTTAGGTCTTATGAAGGGAGAACCTAACTTAGGTCTTATGAAGGGAGACATTTCCCTGAAGAAACTTTACTGTTATGGTTCAGCAGGCCTCAGACCCTATGGACGAGCCAGCAAGAGACTCCCTCCCAGGTTCCTCATCGGCCAGAGCTTACAATGCTTTGCTTTATTTTCATTAGGGTTGCCATTTGGGGGGTGGAGCCTGACAAGGGTGGGGTTTGGGAGGGGACAGACTTCAGTGGGGGATAATGCCACAGGGTCCACCTTCCAAAGTGGCCATTTTCTCTGTTACCTGGAGATCAGTTGTAATAGTGGGAGATCTCCAGCCACCACCTGGAGGTTGGCAACTCTAGCCTACATCCTTTCCCTTGGCTGTAAGGCTGGTGTGAGGGTCTCTGTCTTTGTGTCTCTGCTTTCCATCACCTGCTGTGTTATCAGTGAACTCGTAAAAGCAGTTCACACCTTCTGGTCTCAGGCGCCAGGCCTGATGGCCCATGTATCTTCCCCCCCCCGCTGTTCTTCCTGCCAGTACTCCCTCAGGCCGATGCGGCCTTGGAAGTGTGATAGCCGCCCAGACTTCCTGGGATCTGTCTGATGTTTTGTATTATGCCAAGCTTGTAACTTCCCATAACAATAAGTGTGAACCCCAGTGCCCCAGTGCCCTGGAGTCAATATATTCTGTAAACCCGTATAGCCCCTCACTTGCAACTTTCTACCTGTGCCTGTCTCATCTTCTGAAGGCTTCAATAAATCGATTGTTTCTGTATCAACGTCTGAGCAACTGATTTGGAGAAGCAAACTCAGAGAGGGGGATCTCTCACATTAAGTTGCAAGTCCTTGCCTCTCGGACTGCAGCTGTACCGCTTTGGACAGAATGTCAGCCGACGAGGACACCACCCCTAACCCCGATGCCCCCAAGGAACCGGACGAGCCGGAGAAGCCGGACCCTAAAGAGGAGGGAGCCAAGCCAAAGAAACCGAAGGGTCGCGCCCCCGACCAAGATCGGGACGGACGTCCCCGGGGGCTCACTTATTGGCTGGACTCTCCCAAGGGCTGGTCGCTCTCGCGGACTGCGGCGAAGGATCGCCGGTTGGCCTTCCCCAGCACGGGACTCGAAGGGGACCCGGCCCGCAAAGAGGCCCTCATGGAGGAAGAACGAAAGCAGTGGCAGGAAGACCGCCGGGCTATGCAGGAACAGATGGAGATCATGCAACGCGTAATGGGTGAGATGGCCACGACCCTAGATGCGCTGAAATTGCAACCTCCAGCCGGTGCTCCCCCAGACGGGGCGCCAGTAGTTCCGCCCGCAACCCCTGCCCCCCCCGGCCCGTCGGGACCTGAAAGTCACGTATGACGGGTCGGGAGACCAGTTGACCTTTTTTATGGTCCAAGTAGACATTTTTATGCGGGAACAAGGCCGAACCTTCGTTTCTGAGGAGTCCCGGGTGCAGTACGTGGCTTCCTTACTGCAAGGGGAGGCGGCTGCCTGGATGGTGTTGCAGTATGAACTCCGCTCGCCGGTGCTGCGAACCCTGGACGAGTTCATGGTAGCACTCCGAAACCGTTTTGAGGACCCGACTCTAGGTGAGCGGGCTAAAGCCTCCCTGATGCAACTGCGCCAAGGGACTAAGTCGGTGGCGCAGTATGCAAGTGAGTTCCAGTCACTGGCTAGCCGAATTCTGGACTGGAGTGAGGCTACCTTGGTACAATGTTTCAGGGAGGGTCTCAACCCAGACCTCCAACATTGGGCCTTCATGCAAGGGAACCCCCCGGATGTGGAAGGTTGGGTTCGCCATGCTGCTGACATCGAGAATCGCAAACAACTCCTGAACTTGTCCAAGCAACGGATTGGGCGAGACCCCAGGCCCCGGGGTGACCGTGGCCGGGAACTCCGGCAAGGGGGTGGCGGGGTCCTCTCGGCCGCGGAACGCCGCAAGCGGTTCGAGGCCGGCGTCTGCCTGATCTGCGGGGGAAAGGGTCACTTTGCATCGCAATGCCCCTCTCGCTCAGGCCGTCCGACCCCTCCCCGCCAAACCCAGGCCGAGCCGACGAAACCGGCCGCCGACAGCCAGCCTCGCCGCAGAAGTGGACCACTGAGCCGGCGCTCCGGCGCACCCTCCGCTCTCCACGCACGTCCCCAGGATGGGGCATCCGACTCTACGGTCCCATCGGGGTCCCGGATTACAAATACCGTCTTTGATTCGGACGGCTCCCCGGAGGCCACTACCCCGTCCCCCTCTTCCAGCGAGGAGGAAGAGTGGGAACAGCCGGCAAAAAACGCCGTCGGTCTGCTGTAGAGGGGGCTCCGCAGCAGACCGTCCCTATCGTTGTGCAAGGAGCTCCACCGATGCACAATTAAAGGAGGGCCGAATCTTCACCAAACTGGACTTGGTAGAAGCCTACCACCGCATTCGCATCAAAGAAGGAGACGAACCCAAAACGGCCTTTTCCAGTTGTTTTGGGATGTTTGAGTACCTAGTCATGCCGTTCGGACTTTCGGGGGCTCCGAGTGTCTTTATGCAATTAATTAATGAGGTTTTGCATGATTTGCTGTTTCGGGGGGTGGTGGTATTTCTCGATGACATCCTTATTTACTCTGAAACCATGGAAGACCATGTGCGCCTAGTGCGAGAGGTGCTCCAGCGGCTGCGGGAGCACAAACTGTATGCTAAGGTGTCCAAATGTGAATTCCACCAACCCTCCATTACATTTCTGGGGTATGTGATCTCCCACCAAGGGTTGGAAATGGACCCCGCCAAGGTCCAGGCAGTGCGGGACTGGGAACCCCCCACTACCCGCCGCCAACTTCAGCAGTTTTTGGGGTTTGCCAATTTTTACCGGAACTTCATTCCTAACTTTGCCCAAGTTGCGCTTCCCCTCACTGCCCTGTTGCGTACCAAGGACAAGGGGGCTAGCGCCGCGCTTCCCTCGGCCCGTTTGCAATGGTCCCCCCAGTGCCAGCTAGCTTTTGAACGTTTGAAGCTACTTTTTTCATCCGAACCCGTTTTGGCTCACCCAGATTGCACCAAGCCTTTTGTGGTGCAAGTGGATGCCTCGGATGTAGCCATGGGCGGGGCCCTATTGCAGAGGGATGAGGGGGGACGGTTGAGACCATGCGCCTACTTCTCCAAGAAGTTTTCCCAGTCTGAAATCAACTGGGCCATTTGGGAGAAGGAGGCAGCAGCGGTCAAACATGCCCTTACCATATGGCGACACTTCTTGGAAGGGGCCGAACTGCCATTCGAAGTGTGTACCGATCACAAGAATCTTGAGGCCCTCAAGGGGGCTAGAAAACTCAATGCCAAACAGGTTCGGTGGGCCCAATTTTTCGCTAAGTTCCGGTTCACTCTCAGACATGTCCCTGGCAAAGAAAATGCCCTAGCCGACGCTTTGTCACGACTTCCCCAGTATCGCAACGATTTCGATCGCCCAGTCGACTCCCTGTTCACTCCCGAGCAGCGAGGGGAAGTTCCTAGCTTAGCCGTCACCACCCGGTCCCAAGCCCGACCACCGGAGACCCCCCCTACACTCAAAGGCATCCCGGAAGCCTTCCAACAGCGACTCCGGGACGCCTCCTTGCAGGAGGAGGAGCATCATCTCCTCCCCACTGGTCTGGAACGTACCAACACTTGGTGGGTGCAAGGGGGGAAACTGTACGTCCCCTCCTCTCTTCGCAAGGAAGTATTGGGACTTGTACATGGTGCCAGGCTAGCGGGTCATTTTGGTTTCATAAAAACGCTTCACCTGGTTCGAAGACAATTCTGGTGGCCCGGTATGAGATCTGATGTAGAGTTGTATGTGCGCAGCTGCCCCACCTGCGCCACAGCCAAGAAACGGATGGGAAAACCCCCAGGGCTTCTCAAACCGCTTGAGAGCCCCTCCCGTCCCTGGGAAGTCATCGCCATGGATTTTATCACCGACCTACCTCCGAGTCGGGGAAAAACGGTTCTTTGGGTTATCACAGACCTCTTTTCCAAACAGGTTCACTTCGTTCCATGTGCAGGCCTTCCTTCAGCCCAGGGCTTAGCTAAACTGTTCATCACACACGTCCTCAGGCTACACTCGATCCCGAGGAAGGTCCTCTCCGACCGGGGGGTCCAGTTTGTTGCCAAATTCTGGCGGGCCTTCCTAAAGTTAATGGGAGTGGAAGAGCAGGGCCTTTCTTCCGCCTATCACCCCCAAACGGATGGTCAAACAGAACGAGTAAATGCGGTGGTAGAATGTTATTTGCGTTGCTATGTAAATTTCCACCAGGACGACTGGGTCGACCTGCTGCCATTTGCCGAATATGCGTATAACAATGCGCCTCATTCCTCTACCGGCTTTAGTCCCTTCCAAGTTATATACGGGACGGATTTCGGCCCTTTCGGTTCTGCCCCCGTCTCGCCAGAGCTCCAGTCTACCCCTGACCTTCAGGAGTGGATTCAGGTGGTTAAATCCACCTGGCCATGGTTGCTCAAAAATCTGGAAAGGGCAAAAAGCAAGTACAAGGAACAAGCAGACAAACACCGGTCTCCGGGATGGGAACTCAAGGTGGGGGAGCAAGTCTATCTGTCCACCAAAAACCTCCGCTCTCTTCGCCCCTGCAAAAAACTGAGCGACCGTTATGTGGGACCTTTCCCCATTACCAGAGTAATCAACGAGGTTACTGTGGAACTGGACCTCCCAAAAACTCTGCAAGGAGTCCATCCAGTCTTTCATATAAGCCTCCTCAAACCCTATGTGGCAGCCCCCCAGTTCCACCCCCCTCCCGCACACGAGATTCCTACCGTAGTAGGAGGGGACACCCATTTGGAAATATCCAAGGTTTTAGACTCCAAATGGAAGAAAGGGAAACTGTTTTACTTTGTTCGCTGGAAAAACCTTGGCTCCGCTCATGACGAATGGGTGGCCGCACCCCACATGGCGGCTCCTCGCTTAGTCCGGGAATTCCACCTTGCTTATCCCGATAAGCCTCGTCCTCTCGGGGACCCCGGGGGGGGGCCTTAAGGGGGGCAGAATGTGAGGGTCTCTGTCTTTGTGTCTCTGCTTTCCATCACCTGCTGTGTTATCAGTGAACTCGTAAAAGCAGTTCACACCTTCTGGTCTCAGGCGCCAGGCCTGATGGCCCATGTATCTTCCCCCCCCCGCTGTTCTTCCTGCCAGTACTCCCTCAGGCCGATGCGGCCTTGGAAGTGTGATAGCCGCCCAGACTTCCTGGGATCTGTCTGATGTTTTGTATTATGCCAAGCTTGTAACTTCCCATAACAATAAGTGTGAACCCCAGTGCCCCAGTGCCCTGGAGTCAATATATTCTGTAAACCCGTATAGCCCCTCACTTGCAACTTTCTACCTGTGCCTGTCTCATCTCCTGAAGGCTTCAATAAATCGATTGTTTCTGTATCAACGTCTGAGCAACTGATTTGGAGAAGCAAACTCAGAGAGGGGGATCTCTCACAGCTGGCCTTGCTCGCCCCTGACGCTGTAGCTATTTGCTCTCCTCAGCTCTCTGGCTTCTATCTTTGCCAGCCCCTTTCCTCTTTCTCCCACTCTCCTTATAAACTTGGTGCTCCTCTGCCCTCCTGCCCTCCTTAGTCTGCCTCTTCCAGTGTGATGTAGTGGTTAAGAGCGGTAGTTTGGAATGGCGGACGCTAATCTGGTGAACTGGGTTGGTTTCCCCACTCCTACACATGAAGCCAGCTGGGTGACCTTGGGCTAGTCACAGTTCTCTTAGAGCTCCCTCAGCCCCACCTACCCCACAGGGTGTCTGTTGTGGGGAGAGGAAGGGAAGGTGATTGTAAGCCAGTTTGATTCTCCTTTAAGTGGTAGAGAAAGTCAGCATATAAAAACCAACTCTTCTTGTTGATAATATTGTTGAAGGCTTTCATGGTCAGAGTTCATTGGTTCTCGTAGGTTATCCGGGCTGTGTAACCGTGGTCTTGGTATTTTCTTTCCTGACGTTTCGCCAGCAGTTGTGGCAGGCATCCTTCAGTGTTACTCCTCTGAAGATGCCGGCCACAGCTGCTGACGAAACGTCAGGAAAGAAAATACCAAGACCACGGTCACACTGCCCGGATAACCTACGAGAATCTTCTTGTTGATGTTGTTTACTTCTTACTGGGCTGTAGGGTTGCCAGTTCTTCTCTGGCCTCTGGTGGGAGCCTTTTTCACTCGGGTCTGTATGCAGTGTGATTCCGGCACTTTCAGGTTTACCCCAAAAGTGCCAGAATCACATGGGATGCTCTAGCAATTCCTTCCAAAAACTCTTATGGAAACCATAGAGTTTTGAGGGGGGAGTGCTAGAATGCTGCCAGCACTTCCAGGTTAAACAGGGCAGTTCAGAACCCTACTGGGCTGCCAGAAGCTGCCAAACACTGGTCGGAGCTTGCAGGGGTGGGCCGTCTGCTACAATTACATTTCAAGCTTTGGAAAGTACAGTATTGAATACCAGTTGAATTGAAGACCAGACTAGTACTGGAATGCTAGAAGTAGGGTTGGCAGCTCTGGATAGGGAAATACCTGGAGATTTGGGGGGGTGGAGCCTGGAGAAGGCAGGGTTTGGGAGGGAAGGGACCTCTGCAGGGTATAATGTCATACAGTCCACCCTCCAAAACAGCAATTTTCTCCAGGGGAACTGATGTTGGTCATCTGGAGGTCAACTGTAATAGCAGAAGATCTCCAGGTGCCACCTTGAGGTTGGCAACCCTAGCTATGAGCAAGTCGAGACGTTATGAAACCTGAATGATGGTGAGGACCATATAGAGTGCCTATATTGCATATACATCCCATTTTTCATCCATTGATGAAAATTGATGAACTCAAGGTTATGTAAGATCTTTAGTAAGGATGCTGAAAATTTCAGCTCAAACACATTCCACTGTTGATCTTACCATGTTTGAAGGTGGTGGTGGGATGTGAACCAATTACTCTGTCTTTTTGGTCCATGCCTTCCCCAGGCATCTGTAAAAAAAAGTTTTTAAACTTTAAAACTGAAAAAGGATGACTTTTGAAATTAAGTATTTCTGGGACATGCCGCCCACAATGACAATTATATGGAAAGGCCAAACTGTCCCAACTGGAGGTAAATTCACACAAAGAAAAGAAAGAGTTGGTTTTTATATGCCAACTTTTGCTACCACTTAAGGAAGAATCAAACCAGCTTACAATCACGTTCCTTTCCCCTCCCCACAACAGACACCCTGTGAGGTAGGTGGGGCTGAGAGAGCTCTGTGACTAGCCCAAGATCACCCAGCTGGCTTTGATGTGGCAAACGGGGGTTCGTGGGGGGAGAGAGAGACTGG
The DNA here is from genome assembly GCF_029931775.1 of Euleptes europaea. NCBI lineage: Eukaryota > Metazoa > Chordata > Lepidosauria > Squamata > Sphaerodactylidae > Euleptes > Euleptes europaea. The sequence continues at coordinate 88,422,798 of NC_079319.1, read as the reverse complement.
AGATCGCTATTTCAAGAAAACAGTTTATTTGCAGCTGCTGACTCAGAGGCCCTAATGGGCAGAAATCTCTGAGCCCCGATCATACTGAGGAAGGGATATTTATCCAAATTCAAGATATGACAACCCATCAACATTCAGGGTAGAGCTGATAACACTCTAGACATCGAGGCGGCAGTAGAGTAACAGTAGAATAACAGTTTCACCCAGTTCTTGTTATGGTTTACTGTAACCCTCCATGACTCTTGCCCCAATTCCTTAGCACACAGACATACAGAGATATTCTGCCCAGCAACAAGCTATTCCCTGGTTGCCCTAATACATTTTACAGAAAGGAAAAGAGATTATTACAAATTGCTAAATCAGTGGATCTTCCATAGTCAGGGGAAGTCTACCTTGCTGTCACAGCTTCATGTGTAGGAGTGTGTGTGTGTGTGTGGGGGGGAATCCAGTTTACCAGATTAGCCTCTGCCACTCATGTGGAGGAGTGGGGAATCAAACCTGGTTCTCCAGATTAGAGTCCACTGCTCCAAACCACGACTCTTAACCACTATACCATGCTGGCTCACCACGCTGGGGACAACAGTGAACTATCTGTGCTTGAAAAGCAGATTAATTTAGTGACTCAATCATGACCTTGAGGGAATATGTACCTATTTATCTGGTAATTTATAAGGATGAGTTCAGCAACTGTGCAGAATCAAAAGTAGCCACAAGCTACAGCTCAGACGTTTATGGTACTCACATTACTTTATGGTATTTAACAATGCATAACAAAGCCTCTTTTTTTTTGCAGTCAAGTCACAGCTGACTTCTGGGGAGCCCTTAGGGTTTTCAGGGCAAGAGGCGTTGGGAGGTGGTTTGCCATCACCTGCCTCTGTCTCATGCTCCTGATATTCCTTGGAGGTCACCCATCCAAATACTTGCCAGGGTCGAGGCTAAGAGTATGTGACTGGCACAGGGTCAGCCAGCAAGTTTCTATGGCAGAGTAGGGATTCGAACCTGGGTTTCCCAGATCCTAGTCCGACACCTAAACCACCATACCACATTGGCTCTCTAAGCCCCGACCCTGTGCAAAAGGCTATTGCATGAGCCAAGCATAAGGAAGGAGTCTGATAGGAGACTGGGCATCACTTAAAAAAAAAAAAACCGTTCTCAGCATCTCTGACTTTGGCTGACATTTTGAGGGCTTTGTTGACTAGAGTTGGTCTCCTGGCTAGCATCGCTCTTGGATGGCCCACTGGTGCTTGTGGGCAGCTGTGTGGACTTTTCTAATTAAGGAAAGGCCTACCACTAAGGCCTATGAGATAAAAGTAGCCAATGGGATTTCTGTGAAAGAGAAATGGGTCTTTCTGTATAAGTTGTTAGATTAACTCAAATGAAAATATTTCCCATACCTTTGTTAAGCACTCGTGTTTTGGGTTTTTTTTTAAATGTAGCTGGAATCTATTCATGGTTTCTGATGCTCAGCAAACATTAGGCCAGCTAATAGATATAGTGTAGCTTCATAGAACCATGCTGATGGTATCTTTTGGGGATATGGTTGCCAGTCTCCAGGTGGCTGGACAGCTCCAGCCAGAGGTAAAATAAGGTGGGGTCGGGAGAAGGAGAAAAATAATATCCACATAACATCCTCTGGCTAACAGCAAGTTAGGCGACCCCTCTCTCTCTCCCTCAGCAAACAAAAACTGATTCCTGGGAGCTGGGAGATTAGTAGCAAGGACGGGGGGGGGGGGTCGCCATATCCAGATATATGATTCTTAGGGTTGCCAGGTCCCCCCTCCAGATTGGTGTGAGGTTTAAGGGGGCAGGGCTGGGGCAGCCATGTTTGAGTGTTAAATCGGCCACAGCAATGGGGTGCTTCCAGAAGTAAAAGTGGAAGTGATGCCATCACAAGTGCACACCCACGCAGCTGCCGCTCCATAGCAGCTGGGTGGACTGGCAGGCAATTGCCCGTCCAAACCACCCACTTGGCAACCCTAATGATTGTACACCAATTAAAATGGTCCTAATAATCCACCCTGTATGAATATTTCTTATTCCTTGTGGCACCTGAATTACAAAGGACGTACAGCTTCCATGAGAACGCCAACAGTTAGCATAGCAGCCTGTGACAGAAGAAGGGTTAATCTTCCGTAGAAGCTGAGAGACAAGGAGTGGGTGGAGCCAAGAGGCTCATTCTCTAGTTCTGAGAAAAAGAAAGGATTCCAAGATTGCTAACCTGCGTGTGAAGAAGCTGTGAGCGACTCTGTGAACCTGAGGGTTCAGTCTGGCCTAAGCCTATGAAACACACAACCTGTGCAGTAACAGGATTGAGATGGGGAGGAAAAAGGTCCTTTCTGACGTCAGAAAGAGGGATTAGTCTCTAGGAAGGAGCTATTCCATTTACAGGGTAGTGTGCAGGGATTACTGCCACTGGTGTGGGGTAGTTCAGTAGTGAGAACGGGAAGAGAGCTTTGACTAAATCTCCATACTTCTGTGTCTCTCTGGGGAATAGAGATTGAATGGTCTCTTCCTTCCCTGATAGCTAGGCGGCAGAGTCTGTGTATCAACATCTATAGGAGTTCTGGGGAACAGAACTAAGTTTGTGAACTAAAATCTTAAGGAATGCAACTTGTATAACATCTAAGCAAAATACGAACTAAGCTTTCTCTGAAGTGAATCTTGTAAATATATATATATCTGGTTCTATGCTTTCCCTTCAATACAATTTCCCCCCCAAATCCATCTTTTCAATACTGGTTAATAAATTACTCTGTTTTCTTTGTTAAGATTAAGACGCCTCTGGTGTTTCATTTCTTCTCTGAGCTAAAAGACGTTAAGGGGACTAAGAAGGAGAAAAATAATCTTCACATAACACATTCTGGCAAACAGCATGAAGTAAGCGATCCCACTTTCTCCCTCAGTACAAAAACTGATTACTGGGAGATAGGAGGAGGGGGGTCATCATGCAGCCATTTAATTCCTTGAAATCTGTAGCCTGGAGCTAGTGTGGTTAAGAGCGGTGGTTTGGAGCAGTGGAGTCTGATCTGGAAGAATGGGTTTGATTCCCCACTCCTCCACATGAAACCACCTGGGTGACCTTGGGCTTGTCACACTCTTTCAGCCCCACCTACCTCTGTAGTGGGGAGGGGAAGGGAAGGTGATTGTAAGCCAGCTTGATTCTGCCATAAGTGGTAGAGAAAGTCAGCATATAAAAGCCAACTCTTCTTCTTCTTCTTCTTCTTCTTCTTCTTCTTCTTCCTCCTCCTCTTCCTCTCAGAAAGGCCAATTGATAATCCCAAAACTAACACTGAGCAGTGAATCATACAGGCAAGACAGAAGAGGCAAGGACATAACATAGAAGCAAGTAACCACTGGCAGCCAGTGCCTCTTTCCTTGAATAAGGTTGGGGCTCACTATGACAGGTTGCAGCTGGTTGTAATTTTCACAGCAACACTCCCATCTGAAGGTGTAAAAAGGAAGGCCTCGAAATCGGTCCTGACATGCTGGGAGAACGATCCGTGTGTTAAATGGCAATTTTACCCCCTCGGCAGCCTCAAGACACCTTACTCTGAATTTTCAAGTATCTTTCCACACACTCGGCATCAGTCCCTCTGGCTCAGATAGAGCCTCCTCTTCCCTGCCTCCGAACCTTGGAAAGTCACCTTGGTATTGCAACAGCTGGTAATATCACAGCTGTTTGTAAAAGCACAGGATTAAATCTCAGCAGGCAAAAATGTCCAAGTGTTATCCTCCTCCCACAAACACACATTTTGAAAGTGCTCGAGATGAGCAAGCTTTTTTTTAAAGCTTACATACCTTTGTTTTGTGTCGTTTTATTTCCAAATTCTAATGAGCAGCTGGGTGCCAAAAACCAGCTGAAGCATCAGCATTTCGGAGGAGGAAACCAGGCTGAATTGCAGCTGTGAGTCCCGAATCTTCATCCTTTGTGTGTGGACACACTTCTTTTGTTCAACGAATCATCTCTCCTCGGACTTAACATTTTGCATTGTTACCTGGTATTTTTTTGTCTCGTAATGGAATCCCCTTGTCACTAGGTAACAATGGCCGGTGCCTGTTCTCCTACCTCTTAGGGAAGGAAGCTAGAACAATGAAATCTGAACTTAAACAACAGATCCATAACATAATATCTCCAAATTGTGAAGTAAAAATGGGATAAAAGGGGTCAAATGGAGTCACTGATGACTTGGAGACCTAGGGATGGCAGCCTCCAGGTGGAATTGAGGGATTGCCCAGAATGACAGCTCATCTCCAGACTACAGAGATCAGTTCCCCTGAAGAAAATGGATGCTTTGGAGGGTGGACTCTGTGGCCTTGTCCCCCACTGAGGTCCCTGTTCTCCCCAGGCTCCACACCCAAATCTTCAATTTTCCCAAGCTGGATCTGGCAAACCTACCCCCACCCCCCACTGGTGGCCAATTGGAGAGCCTGGGACATTGGAAAATTTGAAAGTCTCCACCCCACTGCCCTCACAAGGTGTCTGTTGTGGGGAGAGGAAGGGAAGGCGGTTGTAAGCCAGTTTGAGACTCCTTAAAGACAGAAAAATCAGAGAATAAAAACCAACTTTTCTTCTTCTGTCTCAAGACTGTTATCAGAATTTATTTTTTGTTGTGCGGTCTTGGAGGCTCCAAAGATGTGGTGGGATCCAAAGCATCATCAGGATCCACCGAGGCATTTCACCCACCTCTAGCAATTGAAAGGGCTACTGCACATACTTTTTAGTCACACATAATGGAGTGCATGGGTTGGGTCAGGGTTATCCATTGTAGGCCACCTTCTGACAGATGTGACTTGTAGGGACTCTTCAATTCCAGTATGTGCCAAGCCCAATTCAGATCAGGACCTAGGGAGATGGTGAACTCCCCCTCACTGGCAGGTTTTAAACAGAGGCTGTACAAACACTTGTCAGGGATGTTCTTGGCTGATCCTGCATTAAGCAGAAGGTTGGACAAGATGGCCTGCATGGCCCCTTCCAACACTATGATTCTATGATTCCATGGTTGCTTATGCATGGGTACTTCTTCAGATACAGCTAGAATGTGAGTCTGTCTATCCTTAAGTAGAGAAAAGTGAATGCCATAGGGTGTCTGAATTCACTCTTCTCTTAAGGATAGATGGACTCACATTCTATCTGAAGAAGTGAGCTGTGGCTCATGAAAGACCATACCATGCCAGAAATTTTGTTAGTCTTTAATGTACTACAGAACTCTGGTTCTTTTAAACTGTGGAGAAGATGGCAACATTGCAACAAAGAAGGTATTTCTGACCATTTTCATCTTAGATGTCTCAGGTTACAGATAGGGTTGCTTGTCCACTCACTGTCTTTGTTCACACCCGGCCAGATGGTTGCAACAAGCGAGCCGACCCACTGTTCTGCCTGGAAGGAGCTCAACCATTTTCAAGAGGTTTTCCCCTGCCTACCATCTCTCATCAGTAGGGTTGTGCATATCAATAAACCCAAACCAAAAATAAACCCGAAATTAGCTGTTTTGCCAATATTCAGGCTTCAGGTCAAAACCTGGGGATCTCCCCAAAACCAAATAGGCACTTCCCGAAAAAGCCAAATAATTATTCAGCTTTTTCGCATTCGGCTATTTGCCTTTGCTCAGAGGCACGGCTCTGTACTTTCTCCCATTTTTCTATCTTTTTTTTGGGGGGGGGACTGGTTTTGTCAGGGCCCCATAGTTGGGGCTCTTTTGAGATGGGGATCGTGTAATTGGAGCCAACATGGTCTGACCAACCTTTCAGTGGGTCGATCTGGATCAAATATAAGGATTTTTTAAAAGATGGGGCTCACCAAGTCCCATCCGGAGGGATATACCCTCCAAGTAAAAAGAGCCAGCTTCAACAGCTGCTGACACCACCAGGCTTCCGAAGGAGATTTCTTCACCCACATGGATGAGCAATCTCCTTCGGACAGCCCCCATGGTTGAGACTTTGGCTGGCTCCGATCTCACCCCCCCCCCCAAAAAAAAAACCTACTTTCCAAAAGAAGGTTGCTTTGAGTAGAGGCTTCGTTTCCCCACACCATGATCATGTCTTGGAATCAGATTTTTCATGACCGTAATAAAGGACTGTTCACAGGGTATCGAACATTCTCAAAGCCTCATAGCTAGTTGAAGGAATTTTGCTACCCTTTCCATTATATCAAAGTTTTGTCCAGAGAGGAAAAAAACCCCTGGATTTTACAATTGTCCGAAACTCAGTTCCATTCATCTAAGAGTGACTTAAGAAATTTAGCTTGGATATCAACATAGAAAGGACTATACAAAAAACATATTGTAGTGATTCTACCCTGCTTATACTCCATGGACAGAGTCTTTTAGAATACGGGATTTTTTGAAACCTCCCAAAAAATACAGTGGAGGGTAAAATGTTAAACCTCGCAAGCATAAAAGGTCTTTGTTGTTGTGAGTTAACAAAGTGATGGTAAGGTGCCAGACAATTCAAAGGTAGCCTCTTAAGGAAATTACATGAGACTACTACCTAGAAAACAGGTATGATTTCCTCAAGCTTGAAACTGTCCAAGATGTTGTGAAGGAATGAGGTCTAGTGTGTGTGTATGTGTGTGAAGGTTGTGCAGAAACCCTGCATTTAGCCTAAGTTAAGGAAAGAACATCTTTCTCACAGTGCGGTTAGAATCCAGCGTGTGTGCATGGTTGGGCAGTTTTGACTCACAGACGTCTGCAAGAAGAAGCAGTAAAACGGCTCCAGGAGTGTTCGAAGACACTGCGAATTCTGTGCAGCTGACTTACAGTCCGTGGCAGTTGAAGGTGACTTCTGTGAGCAGAAGGGTATTAATGGTACTCCAGAGAGCCATTGGCCATGAGAAGCAGAGCACAAAATATAGGGGGAACTTGACAATTGTGGAGTGTATCCTGGGACAGATAAACCTCTTCCCGTCTTGTGAGGAAATTAAAAACAACAACAACACTTTATTGGGCCCCACAAATTCTTTAGGTGAAAGGAGGGGAAAAAGGAAAATAAACTAAGATGGCAATAGTGTGGGAAGATGTGATTCAGAAGAATACATTCTGTTTACAGGATACTGACAGTAATGAAAACCCCTTCCTTCTAAAATCTGAAGCTGATTCACACGTGCATATTTTATCCGCTCTGATGGGCACAGCCCCAAGAGTTAAAAATGCGGATGTCATCACAAAACGTTCCTCTCACCTCATTCCAAGCACAATATTGTTTTCCCAGTGGAGACAGTTCACCCCTTCACCTGTGAGACCATAAAGGACGATCAATCAAGAGATTTAAATGCATGAGGAAATTAGCCCTTAGAGGTTAGGCTGTTTAACATTTTCAGGCTTCTATGGATATTTAGGGCACACACAGAAAATTGCTACTGTATTTGAAAGCATCAAGACCTAGAACACTAATCTTGAGAACTGGGTTTGATTCCCCACCCCTCTACATGAGCGGCAGACTCCGGAAATGGGTTTCAAATGCAATATAAATGGCATTTGAAAGCTAAACAAATTACCTTTAAGAGCCCGCATGGTGTAGTAGGTATGGTTGTCAGTTTTATACGATAACTGGCAATGTTACTATGTCTGTTTCTGTTTGTGCTGTGGCTTTGTGATTCTGAATTTGTTATCTCCTGTGACTTTCAGTCAATGCAATAGAAGTATTTGATTGGCTTTGAAGTCCAGAATAATTGTTGTTTTAAGGCCTTTGGTGACACTTTGACATGGACTCAGTTGACCCATGCATGTGTGATAGACCTTGTCCCCTGTTTTTGTAGTCTCAGAATGGTAGAAGAACACAAGGATGGTGAGCACCACCATACTTAGCTCATACCTCAAGTGTTCAACTTGGTAAGTTGGGGAAGCCTGTTTTAATTGGAACAGGTACCTTGGCTTGGGTAAGCTACCAATCTTGGCATTTCCAAATACACTCCTCTGGCAGGAGACCATAACAGATAAAGAGGATATTTTTTTTATGGTTACCGGGGCTAATGAGAGGCACCCTGTAGTTAAAGTAGGCTAGAGAATAGCTCCTTCTTGCTTTTGACAAAGTCCCCCACCAAAGACTGCTAAGCAAACTTAATAGTCATGATATAAGAGAATAAGTCCTCTTAGGGACTGAGAGCTGTCTGAAAAATAGGAAGCAAAGAGTAGGAATCAATGGCCAGTTCTCACAATGGAGGGATGTGAGCAGTGGGGTCCCTCAGGGATCTGTGTTGGGACCGGTGCTTTTCAACCTGTTCATCAATGACCTGGAGTTGGGGGTGGCCAAGTTTGCAGATGACACCAAATTATTTAGGGTGGTTAAAACAAAATCGGACTGTGAAGAACTCCAAAAGGATCTCTTTACACTGGAGGAATGGGCATTAAAATGGCAAATGAGATTCAATGTGAGCAAGTGTAAAGTGATGCATTTTGGGGAAACCCCCCCCCCCAACTTCACATATACACTGATGGGATCTGTGCTGGCAGCGTCAGACCAAGAAAGGGATCTTGGGGTGGTAGTGGATCTCTCAATGAAGATCTCAACCCAGTGTGCGGCTGCTGTGAAAAAGGCAAATTCCATGCTGGCCGTAATTAGACAAGGAATAGAGAATAAAACTGCTGCCATCATACTACCCTTGTACAGATCTATGGTGAGACCACACTTGGAATACTGTGTGCAGCTCTGGTCACCACACCTAAAAAAGGATATTGCAGAGCTTGAGAAGGGGCAGAAAAGAGCAACCAAAATGATCAGGGGGCTAGAGCAGCAGCTCTATGAGGAGTGGCCAAAACGTTTAGGGCTTTTTAGCTTGGAAAGAAGGTGTTTATGGGAAGGAATGATAGAGGTCTATAAAAGTATGTATGGTATGGAGAGAGTAGACAGGGAGAAGCTTTTCTCCCTCTCTCATAATACTAGAATGTGGGATCATCTACTGAAGTTGGAGGGTGAGAGATTCAAAACAGATAAAAGGAAGTATTTCTTCACACAACGCATGGTTAAATTGTGGAACTCCCTGCCCCAGGATGTGGTGATGGCTGCCAACTTGGAAGGCTTTAAGAGGGGAGTGGAAATGTTCATGGAGGAGAGGGCTATCCATGGCTACTAGTCCAAATGTATACTAGTCATGATGCATACCTATTCTCTGCAGGATCAGAGGAGAATGCCTATTATATTAGGTGCTGTGGAACACAGGCAGGATAATACTGCTGCAGTTGTCTTGTTTGTGGGTTTCCTAGAGGCACCTGGTTGGCCACTGTGTGAACAGACTGCTGGACTTGATGGGCCTTGGTCTGATCCAGCAGGGATTTTCTTATGTTCTTAAACCTAGTGTTTAATCATGGCCCCTGTATTAGCAGATTGTTTGGCCTGTGTCCCTGAATTTCCTTGACATGACTGCTCTAGTATTTTGGTTTAGCTGACTGAAATGCATCATCCAACTTTCAACAAAAAACTACCTATTCCTGGCAACCCTATTCTCACATGGGGGACTCTTGCTTCAAATAAAGGCAGACTTACAACCCTTGTGAGATATAGCTTCCATAATCATCTGAGTTCATCACATGGATGGGAAGCTACTATTTGTCAAGAGCGAGAAGAACCCTTCTTCCCTGAATTTCCCGTTGATATCATTTCTTTCTTCTAAAAAGAAAAGAAAGAATATTGGTTTTCAGAGGTCATCAGAAGCCTAATGATAAATCAATACAGGCATTTAGAGACTTAATAGAACTGAAATTGAAACACACTCTGCATTTTGAAAAGTGTCTTCACATATCCCCTGGCACCCCTGCCTGCATATTGAATTCATTGGCCTAAATCAGTGGAATGACATCTAAAAAGCTCCAAAAAAATGACCCTCAGTCCTCTTAATGTGTATCTCTGGCCCAATCCCGGTTCAGATGTTTCCTGGAATTTTCCTATGATAATAGTCATGGCATGCCTTCTTCCCTCAATGGGAAGGACTGATCTAAACATCCAGCAAAATGATGTATGTATTGCTAGGGGGTGACCCATTTTGGGGCCCATAAAATAAGACCTCCCGACCCAAACTTTACCAAATGTTGGGGTTCATGCAAGGAGAGTCCCTTGCAGCTACCCTGAAAATTTGGAACGTTTACCTCTAAAAATTCCACCACAGGAGCTTTGGGAAAAATCCCATTGGCTAAAATAGACCTGCTTTTTTTCAGGAAAACCTTTAAAAAATTGGAATACCCATTTACCTGTATGGGTCAGCTTATTTCAGGTTTCCTGAAAAAAATCAGGTGCAATAAACCCAAACCTGAAATTTACCAATTTTGGGGTTTTTCCCCTAGTCCTGGACTTGACACTGGTGAAAACACTGGCTGCCGTAGAGATGCTAGCCTGAAGGTGGGACCTGGGGTAGTGTTGCCAGGTCCCTCCTGGCAACCAGCAGGAGGTTTAGGGAGGTGGGTTTGTGGGCAACGATCAGCGTCACCTACATGATACTGTCACTTATGGTTTATGCGGAAGTGCCAGAATCGCACTGGGGGGCACTCAAGAAAAAAACTCTGTGGTTTCCATAGAGTTTTTGGGAGAGTGCTAGAGTGTCCCCTCTGTGTGATGCCAGCACTTGTGCATAAACCTGAAGTGATGTCATCACATAGGGAATGCCAATCACTCCCTCTCCCTTCCCCCAGTTTGCTTACACCCACCGACCAGCTGAGCATTGGCAGGCAGTCCAACCAATTGGCGAATGATTACCTGCCATTACTGGGCAATTGGGAACCCTAACCAGGGGATCCCCTGGAATTACAGGTTATCTCCAGACTTAAGAGGTCAGTTCCCCTGGAGAAAATGGTTGCTTTGGAGGGTGGACTCTGGCATTGTACCACATTGAGATTCTTGCCCTCCCCAGGCTCCAAATCCAAATCTCCAGGAGTTTCCCAACCTGGAGCTGACAACCCTACCCCCATCCCTACAGTTGGCCAGGGGGGAGCAGGCAACCCTAGCGGACCTTCTTCCTGTCATGCGATTAATATGTCATGTGCTTAGCAAGTCCCATGCTGCAATCTAGAGGTTAAATGGGGCTCTAGAAATCAGAACACTAGAAGTTAAAGGGCAGTTATTGAAGACCAGTGGTATCAAGGATATATTTTCAACAGTGTGGTGAAATATAAACCAATGTGTGGACACTTTGATGAGAAAATGTCACCAATTATGGCATAAACTAATGTTTCACTTAATATCTCTTCAATATTCTAGACACAGCTTCAGGAAAACTAGCAGTATCCTGATGTGGGACTAAAATAAGAATGGAAAATGCAAAAGGTATCATGCCAAAGTGCCATGTGCAAATGGAATCTAAGTGGCTTGAACAAAGAAGGACAGTGAAGTGCTTTTATCCAAGCATTAAGCATTTAGGCTGACATCCATCTCTTTTGAGAACATGCCATTTATTATTAGGCACAGTGTGCTGGTGTCATAATTTTTGCTTAAAGTAATGACAGTCTGTGGCCACCTGCCATTAGAATAATACTTCATACTAAGTAGAAAGTGAAAAATCTAAGGAATATATTTGCCATTCAGCAACACCTGTTGAATGTAAGCAGTGTAAGAGTGAGTGTTGTGGAGTGGTGAGAGAGTTGGACTAGGGCTGTGGTAGGCTTGACAACCTCCAGGTGGTGGCAGGAGATCTCCTGCTATTGCAACTGTTCTCCAGGTGACAGAGATCAGTCGCCCTGGAGAAAATGGCCACTTTGGCAATTAGACTCTATGGCATTGAAATCCCTCCCCTCTCCAAACCCCGCCCTCCTCAGGCTTCGCCCCAAAAATCTCCAGGTATTTCCCAACCCGGAGCTGGCAACCCTATTGAGGCATGTTCATAGTTTGAATCTGAACAAGGACCGTTTTGGTAAAGGAGTAGTGAATGGTTAGTAAAAGAGTGGTAAAAGTGTAGCAAAGGGGCAGAAGTGAAGAAAAAAGGATCAAAAGGATAGTAAAAGTATATGACATTACTGGTAATCCTTACATAGCTTCTCATTAGTCCAAAGCAGTTAAATTAATAAGAGTTGCGTTGCCAGCTCCAGGTTGGGAAATACCTGGAGATTTTGGGGGTCGAGCCTGAGGAGTGCAGGGGTGGGGAGGGGAGGGACTTCAGTAGGGTATAATGCCATAGAGTTCACTTTTCAAACCGACCATTTTCTCCAGGGGAACTGATCTCTATTGCCTGGAGATCAGTCGTAATAGCAGGAGATCTCCAGCCACCACCTGGAAGTTGGTGAGCCTAAAAAAGAGTTATCTGCATTAATATCTAACCCACATTCTGTCCTCCAGTTTTAATAACCACTTTCTGGCATCAAGCATATTTTGCATTTTGGCAGAGTTTTCAACCATGCCCACACAACGTGTGATCTGTCAAGCCAAAAACAACCTGTCAGTCATGGGGGCTCAGTAAACCTGTTTTCACTGCTCACTTAGTGGTCAAAGCAGATGATATAATTTTACAAATCTTCATCTTTAAAAGGTCTACTGAGTTCTGATTTTTATTTATTTCAGCATTTCTGTTCTGCCTCCCCCCTCCCCCCCCCCGGGGGGGCTGAAAATGGCTAACAGAATTTTCCAGGTTAAACAATATATAGAAGAAGAAGAGAGAAGAAGAGTTGGTTTTTTATATGCCGACTTTCCCTGCCACTTAAGGAAGAATCAAGCCTGAAAAATCAAACCCAGGGTTTGAGTGCTAAAGTGGCCGCAGCGATGTGGCACTATCGGGGGTGACCCGAAAGTGACATAATCGCATGTTCACGGCTGCGTGCGCATGCAATCACTCCAGCCCTGACCTCTAAAACCTCTCACTGATTGAGAGGGGAGAACTGGCAACCCTAACAACCCATGACAGGTAGGCTTGGTGAGTCACAGGTTACAGCATATCTGTTTTTGGAGCATGCTTGCTCATGAAGGCAGCATACTGAACATGTTTGGGGAGAGGCTGTGGCTCAGTGGTAGAGCATCTGCTTGTCATGCAGAAGATCCCAGATTCAATCCCTGGCAACACCAGTTAAAGGGACTAATCAGGTAGGTGATGTGAAAGACACCTGCTTGAGACCCCGGAGAGCCGCTGCCAGTCTGAGTAGACTGTATTGACTTTGATGGACCAAAGGGTCTGATTCAGTATAAGGCAGCTTCATGTGTTCATGTGAAAATCTGCGTTAGTTGCTCCAAAGAGCAACCCATATTTCATTTCGATGTTCCTAGTGGAACAAAACCTTCTCTTCCTTTTGCCATCTCCTTGTCTTCCTTCCCGATGCAGAATCGATAACATTAACAAGAAACGCACATTTTTCTGTACAAAGCTTCTTGTAGCTATTATTAAGTCATTCCTCTGATTTGTCCAGCCAGCTGAAAATTCACTTAAATGATATTTCTTTGTTTTCTTGACACATTAAAAAAATCAGCTTGTAAATTCACATATATGTAGAAGGGTATATCTAGGAGAAAGCCATCTATTCACTTAATTAAAATGTCTGCTATAGTACTGTTGTAGATTTATAGTGTACACAGTGATATATTTTGTCATTGGCTTTTGTTGAATTCCAACTTTTATGTTGGCTGTTACTTGGAAGATGTAGGTGACACAAATTGCATAGGGTTGGAACAGATACCAAAATGTTCCAAAAATCTAGAATTAGCACTTGTGTGGAGAGAACAGGATATCTTTCCTCTGTTTCAACTTCTGTTTTGATTCCAATGTACAAGCTGCGCCCTTGAATACTCAAAATATATCTCCTTTTTATGAAACATTAGAGAATTGCTCTAGTTCGTATTTTATTTATTTTATTTTATTGATTCTCTGCCTTTCTTCTCCATTTTATCCTTACAACTGCCCTTTGAGGTAGGTTAGGCTGAGAGAGTCACTGGTCCCAGGTCACCCAGTGTGGGCTTCCACAGCAAAGTAGGGTTTTGAACCTGGGTCGCCTAGATTCCAACACTCTAACTAGGGCTGTTGAAAAAAAAATTCGGTACAGTTCGGCTTCGGCAAAATTCGAAGTCCAAACTCCCCCGCTTCGGATCCGCGAAATTCGGCGCGAGATCTGGAGTTCGGGGGGAAATTTCCCCCCCGTGTGCCTTCACAGGGCTTCCCTGAAGGCGCGCGGGGGCCCTTTAAACAGATCTGTTCCCCCCCGCACGCCTTCAGGGAAGCCCCATGAAGGCTCACGGGGGCCCCTTTAAACAGATCTGTCCCCCCCCCCCACTGTTAGGGGCAGATCTGTTCCCCCCCCCCCACGCGACTTCAGGGAAGCCCCATGAAGGCATGCGGGGGGCCCTTTAAACAGATCTGCGCCTAACAGCTGTTAGGTGCAGATCTGTTTTCCCCCCCAGCGCGCCTTCAGGGAAGCCCCATGAAGGCGCGCGGGGGGGCTTTAAACAGATCTGCACCTAACAATGCAGGAAATTCACAACTACCTCCCCCTGATTGCCTTTATCTATATAACAATCCTGGTATTTCTTGGTGGTCTCCCATCCAAATACTAGCCAGGGCCGACCTTGCTTAGCTTCTGAGATCTGATGAGATCAGGCTAGCCTGGGCCATCCAGGGCAGGGTGCATATATTTTGTGTGTATATATTTTGTGTGCTGTCAAGTCACTTCCGATTCATGGCAACCCTATGAATGAATGACCTCCAAAATGTTGAAAGCCTTGCTCAGGTCTTGTAGACTGAGAGCCATGGCATCCTTTATAGAGTTATTCCATCTCATGTTGGGTCTTCCTCTTTTCCTGCTGCCTTCAGGTTTTCCTAGCATTGTTTTCTTTCCCAGTGACTCTTATCTTCTCATAATCTGACCAAAGTATGACAGCCTCAGTTTAGTCACTTTAGCTTCTAGGGTCAGTTCAAACTTGATTTGATCAGGAACCCACTTGTTTGTTTGTTTGTTTTTAGCAGTCCATGGTATCTGTAGCACTCTCTTCCAACACTACATTTCAAAGAGGTCTACTTTCTTCCTGTCAGCTTTCTACATTGTCCAGCTTTCACACCCATACATAGTAATAGGGAATACGATGGCATGAATTAACTTGATATTGGTTGCCAGCGACACATCCTTAGACTTAAGAATCTTTTCTAGCCTGCCCTTCCCAGTCTCAATCACCTTCTGATTTCTTGCTTGCAGATGGAACCAAGGAATAGAATGTCTTGAACAATTTCAGTTTCCTCATTGTCCACCTTAAAGTTGAGTAATCCTCCAGTACTTTTGTCTCCTTGACGTTCAGCTGTAGTCCTGCTTTGGCACTTTCTCCTTTAACTTTCACCTGTAGTTATCTCAAGTCTTTGCTATTTTCTGCCAGTAATGTAGTATCATCGGCATATCTCAAATTGTGAATGTTCTCCAAATTTTCATTCCATCTTCATCTAAATCTAATCCAGTTTTTCTTATGGTCAGCATACAGATTGAAGAGATTGGGAGATAAAATACATCCTTCTCTAATATTTTTGCCAATTGAAAACCATTCTGTTTCTTCATATTCTGTCCGAACAGTAGCCTTTTGTCCAGAGACCAGGTTGCACATCAAAAAATTAGATGCTGTGGCACATCTATCTGCATATATTTTACACAAACACAATTCAGAGGCTGATATCCTGTGGATATCGTGGCCCATCCATGCCCCCTACTCACCAGAAAGAAAGAAAGAAACTTTAAAAAGAAGCACTTCCCTTGTCTGCTAGGGATAGGTGGGGAAAGCTGTTTGAGTTGTTGCCCGTATTTCAACCTGGCCTGTTTTGCCTGTCTGACTCCCTAAGACAAGCATATTCATGGAGTGTTCTAAATTGGATATGAATAGTTTTTGCATTGTTGCATTGCTACCTGGAAACTGTAGTTTGATTCAATGATTTCTAAGCATGGGCGAGAAGACTGCAGGAGAATGCTGTCACAGTGGCAGAAAAGAGGGTAGGGAATGTTCCCCAAACTGTACTGTTTCTTTGTTTTGGTGAGGGTTCCTGCCTGGTGCATCGACTGGAGATGATGTAACTTGCAGTGTGGTGTAGTGGTTAAGAGCGGCAGATTCTAATCTGGAGAACTGGGTTTAATTCCCCACTCCTCCACATGAAGCCTGCTGGGTGACCTTGGGCTAGTCACAGCTCACTCTGAACTGTCTCAGACCCACCTACCTCACAAGGTGCATGTTGTGGGGAGAGGAAAGGAAGGTGATTGTAAGCCAGTTTGAGACTCCTTAGAGGTAGAGAAAAGTGAGGTATAAAAACCAATCCTCCTCCTCCTCCTCCTTCTCCTTCTCCTCCTTCTTGCAGGGTTGCATGCAGTCCCACACAAAAATCTTCCAGGGGCCGCATGCCTGGCAACTCTAGTTCCATCCTTCAAAGTCCATTGAAATCAGTGGGTTTGGAAGGGTGTGGCTCTTCTTAGGATGGCACTACTAGAGCAGCTTAGGATGGCTCTACTATAACTCAGAAATAGGAAAATACAGTATGAGCTTTTTCAGACCAAAACCTAAGGTTTTTCAGACAAAACCTAAGGAGCAATCTCTTCAGGGAAAAGGCACTCTGTACATGCTTGGAGACTCTCAGTCCTTTAGACTTTTCTCTCGAAAAAACAGCAACAACTTGCAGTCCTGTGCACAACTTAATGCTTTGCGATTGAATGTTCTCCACTATTCAATATATATTACAGCTTAATTGTATGGCTGATCCAGAGTTATGGCTGTTGTGTGTGGCATGCACACACACACACACACACACACACTGTTTCTGTAATGGATGAGGTGTAACACAGCTTCTAGAAACAGAGACTGCACTATTCCTCGTAATAGAGCTGTAGACCGTCTAGATAAGAGGAATGATAATTTGGTGTCAGCTTTTCATTATGTTTGAGTGGTAAAGTAACTCCAGAAATATTTCTACTTTTCTGACTTTGGGGTTTAATTCATGATCAAATGGTAATGCGACCCAGCTGATAAATATACAAGTGATTTCCTGAAAACTCAACTATGGTCATTTTCGGTAACTACATGACTCTACCACAAGATGGATTCAAACAGATATCAACAAGAAAATTAGGCAGCACATAATGTTCAGAAACGCTGATTTAACCTTAACCTGAGCCAAAAATATTTTAAGGAGGAATGAAATCAATTAAATGTAAAAGTATTCACTAAGTAGGCAAGGAGTAACAGACTTACTAAGGAATTTCCTCTTTAGGGGGAAACATTTGTTGGAATTTGGAAAGAAGGTAGGAGAATCATGATCAGATTTCTCACAGAATAGGCTAACACACTCTTCCAAAAGTAGAGTCCTAAAAACATTTTCCTCAGAGTAAGTCCCACTGAATAGAACTGAGTAGGATTCTGAGTAGACCTGCTTAGGATTGCTCTCTCGGGTTCTGGAAATGTTGGCTGTCCTTGCCTTTGATAAGCAAATGGCTCAGACGAGCAAACTGATATTCTGAATTGTCAGAGGCTTGTTGCTTATAACACCCTTGGAACAAATAGATATTTCATTTTTGGGAGGGGAGGGAGGGAGCACAACAGGGGAGGAGATGACATAGCATCCACCCTCTAAAGCTGCCATTTTTTCCCCGGGGAACGGATCTTCAAATGAGGGTCCCTTTCTCACAGACTCAGCAGGAAACTGCTAAAGCAGGCAGTAACTTTATATTTGAAAAACAGAACCATTTAAAGAGGGGATATAAGACCCTTAACTCTTAGGGTTGCCATTCTCCAGATGGTGGCTGGAGATCTCCTGCTATTACAACTGATCTCCAGGTAGGGTTGCCAACCTCCAGGTACTAGCTGGAGATGTCCTGCTATTACAACTGATCTCCAGCAGAAAAAGATCAGTTCAACTGGAGGAAATGGCCGCTTTGGAAGGTGGGCTCTATGGCATTGAAGTCCCTCCCCTCCCCAAACCCCACTCTCCTCAGGGTCCACCCCAAAAACCTCCCACCAGTGGTGAACCTCCCACAGCTGTGAGGGTGGAGTGGTTTCACATTTAAGTTTTGTTTTATGAGTCTTCTACACCAGCCTTCATTTTTTTTTATATAAATTTTATTGGGTTTTATGATAGAAATTTTCCATTGCATTAAACAACATCTATAACAATATCGAATTTCAATTCTAACCTAAAGTTGTTATAATTCCATATCATATAATAAAAAAGAGAAAAGAAAAAAGAAAAAAAGAAATGGAAAATTTTTTGACTTCCCCATCACCTCTATCTGCCTCTTAATAAAAAGTTCATCCCGTCATAGGTAATCTAATCTTGATAAAATATCAATACCATATATAAAAAACCATAATCTGTTAGTAAATATAATTATGCTTATTCAATATAAAAAAAAAATCAAAAATAATCCTCTGGATCAGATTAGAAAATATTCTTCCATTCTTCCTAATTTTAACTCATATTCACAATAATGCATCCACGCCCCCCATTCCCCCAAAAACCGAACGTCATTTTCTTCATTTAGAATAGCTGTGAGTTTTGCCATTTCTGCCACTTCAAACATTTTAACAATCCAGTCTTTTTTCTCTGGAGTTTCTAGCCCTTTCCATTTCGCTGCATAAAGCAGTCTCGCAGCTGTTGTGGCATATATCAAAAAGGTTCTTTGTGTTGCTAAGTCGTCTGGAATCATACTCAATAACATCATTTCTGGTGTTTTGGATATATTCTTTTGTAGTATTAATCTCAGTTCGTTATAAATCATGTCCCAGAAGTCTTTGGCTTTGTCACAGGTCCACCACATGTGATAAAAGGAACCAATTTCTTTGTTACATTTCCAACAAGTAGGGGACATCGTTTTATAAATCTTTGCAATTTTCTTGGGTGTTAGATACCATCTATACATCATTTTGTAGATGTTTTCTCGCACTGACTGTGCTTTTATTCCTTTTAAATCTTTAGACCATAATCTTTCCCATTTATTTAAAACAATATCATGTCCCACATTTTGAGCCCAATCGATCATAGTTGGTTTAATCGTGTCCTGCTCACAGTATATTGTTAAAAGGAGATTATACATTTTAGAAATCAGCTTTGTATTATTGTCTAGTAGAATCCTTTGAAAAGGAGATTTTTCTTTAGAGAAACCTTTTTTTGCATCTTGTACAAAAACTGATTTGATTTGGTAATATTGAAGCCATTGTAAATCATCCTTAAGCAGTTGAAAGTCTTTTAGTGAGCATTTCTTTCCTTCCCAATTAATTAGATCTTGATAAGTAATAAATTTGTCTGGTCTAAGTGGGCGCAAAGTTAGCATTTCTTGGGGCGATATCCACATCGGTGTTTCTGGTTCCAAAATGTGTTTATATCTCATCCAAATACGAAGTAGAGAGGACCTGATTATATGATTACGAAATGTTGCTTGTAATTTAATTTTATCATACCACAAATAACCATGCCATCCACTTAAGTTATTATAACCTTCCAAGTCTAGCAAACGTACATTTGACAAATTCATCCAGTCTTTTAGCCATACTAAAGCTACCGCTTCAGCATAGAGTTGAAAGTTAGGCAGTGCTAACCCTCCTCTAGTTTTTAGATCCACCAAGTATTTATAAGCAGTCCTTGGTTTTTTTCCTTGCCAGATGAAGTTTGAAATGTCTTTCCTCCAAGTTTCAAAATATTTTGTTTGTGATATTATTGGTAAATTTTGGAATAAGAAGAGCATCCTCGGTAAGACATTCATTTGGATCGTTGAGATACGTCCCATTAATGACAATTTTTTGTTTGACCATATAATCATATCAGTTTTAATCTTACCCCATAACTTGAGGTAATTGTTGGTTAACAAATCTTTATTCTTTGCAGTGATCCAAATTCCCAGGTATTTAACTTTGTTAGCTTTCTCCCAGCCAGTATATGATATAAATTCCTGTTGTTGTATTTCCGATAAATTTTTAAATATTATCTTTGTTTTTTCTTGATTCACTTTAAAGCCTGATACTTTTCCAAAATCATCCAAAGTCTCCTGAAGTATATTCATTGACTGTGTTGGGTTTTCCAAAATTAGCAGTAGGTCATCCGCGAATGCTCTCAACTTAAATTCATGTTTTTTAATTCTTAGCCCGCGGATGTCCTCCATACTTCTTAGTTTCACACATAGCGGTTCCAACACCAACAAAAATAAAAGTGGAGACAAGGGACATCCCTGTCTAGTCCCTTTCGTGATTTGGCAGTTATCTGACATTGATTCATTAACCAAAATTTTAGCTTGTTGGGAGGTATAAATAGCCGATATACCTTTCTGAAAACGATCTCCAAAATTCAATTTATCCAAAATCCGTTTCAAAAAGTTCCAAGAGACCATATCAAAGGCTTTTTCTGCATCCAAAAATACAAAAGCCGCAGTTTGTTGAATATTATGGTC